>NC_090940.1:198359413-199806288 GCF_040938575.1 Ambystoma mexicanum
GGTGGCGTTGGACCACGCCATCATGGTGGTCACGGACATCGCCGACACCGGTTTTCGCCTGATGGGCAACAGCGTTTGCCTTCGCCGGCGCGGTTAGTTCAAGGCCACCGGTTTCTGTCAGGACATTCAGACCAGGGTACTGGACATGCCCTTTGACGGAAACAACCTGTTCGGCAAGGCAGTGGACAAGTCACTGCAGGCCATCAAAGTGTACACAGAGACAGCCCGGGCCTTGGGTTCTCTCCATCAACTGCGGACGTCCTTTCGGTTCCCCTTAGGCAGGTCTCAAGGCGACTCCAAAGGATTTGTCGGCGGTTCCGCATCGTACCGCCAAACGGCCCGCCCATCTTCGCAGGAGGCCTACAGAGGCCGCAGCAAGGCCGGAGGACATCGTCGGCGTTGCCAAGGTGGCAAGGCCTCGGCGAAACAAGATTGAACTGGCCGTGAAGTCGGGGGGCCCCCACCCGAGCACCCCGGTGGGAGGTTGGCTGGCGAAATTCGTCGGCGTGTGGGAGTCCATCTCCACCGACCGTTGGGTGCTGGACGCCCTGGCCAACGAGCACTCCCCTCGAGTTCTAAAGAAAGTGTGGTCAGGAAAGAAAACCACGTGCCGCAGCTGCTTCTAGAGGAATGAGCAATGCTGAAAAAGGGCGCGATAGAACTCGTACCAAAGAGGCTCCAGGGCTCCAGAGTATACTTGCAGTACTTCCTTGTCCGAAAGAAGACCGGCTGCTGGTGGCCCATCCTAGACCTTCGCCGCCTCAACAAATACATCAAGTACCCGAAGTGGATGGTCACCCTTCAGCACGTGCTGGGACAATTGGAGGAAGGCGACTTCCTGTTGTCGCTGGACTTGGAGGACGCTTACTTCCACATCCCTATACGAAAAGGACATCAGAAGTTCCTACAGTTAGTGGTCCAAGGGCGGCACTATCAGTTCAAGGCCCTGCCCTTCGGATTGAAGTCAGCGCCAAGGGTCTTCACCAAGTGCCTGGCACCGGTGGCGGCGCGACTGCGCCTGCAAGGGATCCACGTATACCCCTACCTGGACGATGGGCTCATCGGAGCAGAATCAAGAGAACTCGCCGTCGATCACACGGCGAAGACCGTCCGACTGCTCAAGGATCTGGGATTCTCAATCAACTTCGCGAAATCCCACTTGGTACCGTCTCAAGACGCCCTGTTCCTGGGAGCCCGACTTAACATAGTGGCGCGATTGGCTTCACCGTTGGAGGAAAGGACGAAGGCCATCCTGGGCAAGGTCCAACGGCTGTTGTCCTTGGAGGTGGCCAGGGTGAGGTCCATCAAGTCCCTGCTCGGCATGATGTCATCATGCATCTACCTCGTGCGTCTATGCAGGTTGCGGATGTGGCCACTGCAGGAGTTCGACGCCCGTTGGATGCAGGCAGCAGGCAGTTTCAAAGACAAGTTCTCACTCAATGAGACGTTCCGGCAAGCAATCCGGTGGTGGGGCAACCACGCGCATCTAGCAGCGGGTATGGACTTCCATACCCCGACACATCAGGAGACGGTGACGATGGACACCTCCCTGGAGGAATGGGGCGCGCACACTGGAGATCTCCACGCAAGAGGCCTTTGGCTCCCGGAGGAGAGGTCACTACACATCAACGTCCTGGAGCTCCGAGCCGTGTTCTGTGTCCTCAAGTCGTTCCTCCCGTCCCTCAAAGGCAAGGTGGTGAGGGTCTTTACCGACAACACCACCACGATGTTCTACATCCGGAAGCAAGGGGGCACCAGATCCCCAGCCCTATCCAACAAAGCGCAGGATCTGTGGCACTGGGCCCTTGCCAACGGGATGTTCCTGGTACCCTTCCACCTGGCAGGAGTAAAGAACAGTTGCTGACTCGCTCAGCAGGGAGCTGCGTTCCTGGCACGAGTGGGAACTCCGGCAGGGTCAAGTGGATCTGCTATTCCGACAATGGGGCAACCCCCAGATCGATCTATTCGCGACAATGACAAACACCAAGTGCCAGAGGTTCGCCAGCAGGTTTCCCCAGCCAGGGAGCATGGGCGATGCATTCTCCTTTCCCTGGGATGGCCTGTTCCTGTATGCGTTTCCACCATTGCCGTTGCTTCTGCGACTCATCAGTCAACTCAGACGGTCCTGGTGCAGGATGATCCTCGTCGCACCGGCGTGGCCGAGGCAGATATGGTTCCCAGACCTCCTGGACTTGTCAGCGTCCCCCCACGACCCCCCCAGTCAAACTGCCGACGGACGCGGATCTTCTTGCCAGGGAAGGGGCCGCCATCCTACATCACGACCCGGGATAGCTGAACCTGCGGGCCTGGCACCTGCAGCACTTGAGTTTGGAGGCTGCGATATCCCGGAGGTCCTTGCAAAGGCCAGGTCGTCCTCGACTCTTAAGTGCTATGGGCATAAATGGAAGAGATTCTCTGTCTGGTGCCGTACACAGAAGATCAACCCTCTACGGATTACGGACCCTCAAGTGCTGCCGTACTTGCTGTCGCTGGCCAATGCGGGGCTGGCAAATGCCTCCATTCAGATCCATCTGACGGCTATCTCCTGCTACACCAGAACTCCGGGGCGGTCGTTGCTGTGGTCTCACCGCCTAGTGAAGGAGTTCATGAAAGGATTGTTCCGCTCGTTCCTGCCGGTGAAGGCCCCGGCATGAAAGCTCAATGTGGTGCTGACCAGACTCATGGGCCCTCCATTCGAGCCTGTGCATTCGGCACCGTTGAAATTCCTATAGTGGAAAACAGCGTTTCTTGTGGCCATCGCCTCCGCACGACGAGTGGGAGAGATCCAGGCCCTCTCCTGTAAACTTCCATACCTGACATTCTACGAGACGAGGGTAGTGCTGAGGACGCACCCCTCCTTCATGCCCAAGGTGCCGTCGGACTTCCATCTCAACGAGCCCTTGGTGTTACCTATTTTCTTCCCGTCGCCTTCGTCGCCGGCTGAGAGGACTTTGCACTCGTTGGATGTGGCTAGAGCGCTGAAGTTCTACGTGGACCGCACAAAGAGTTTTCGGAAGACATCACAGCTGTTTGTGAATTTTGCACCTGTGAACCAAGTGAAGGCCCTTTTGAAAGGCTTCCATTTCATGATGGCTCTCCGGCTGCATCATACACTGTCACCGGTTGGCAAACCAACCGTTGCCCGACTGTCCGAGATCCCATTCGACCAGAGCGATCGTTGCTACTACAGCGTTCCTGTCTGGTGTGCCCCTGCTGAACATCTGCAGGGCTGCTACGTGGAGGTCGACACACTCCTTCACGAGATTCTACTGCGGATTCCAGGGAGGAATCCAGTGTCGGCCAGGCAGTGCTGCGCAACCTGTTCGCTTGAAGGTGAGCCTGGTGAGGAGGTAAGAAATGCTTAATGTTGAGTTGGTGAAATGCTTAATGTTGAGACTTGCCACCTCCCGTGGTTGTGCATGTGTGTACTGCTATGTATTCTTATATTCATGAGCATGTGAATCGATGCCAGACCCCATACTGGAGAAGGAACAAGTTACTTACCTGTAACTGTTGTTCTCCAGCATGGGTCTGGCATGGATTCACATGTGAACCCTCCCTCCAACCCCTTTCCGGCTCTTCTCTTGGTCCTATTGCCACTTTACGTGCTATCAAATCTGAAGATGGCTACCAGAGGAGGGTAGAGGGCAGTCATTGGCTGGGGGCAGTATGACCCAGAGACCAGTGATTGGTTATTAGTAGAAAGACAGTTCAGAAACTAAACTGAAACAGATTTTTTCTTTACCGAGGATTCCCAGCCTGACGCCGGGGAATATTCATGAGCATGTGAATCCATGCCAGACCCATGCTGGAGAACAGTTACAGGAAAGTAACTTATTCCTTATTTTTTACCCCAGGGGTTCCCTTCTTGACCTTGCTCTTTGGGTCTTCTCTAGTTAACTTCTTCGGAGTACCTTTAGGGGTTCCACTGGCGTCCTCTGATCGGTCTCGGACTCTTCCTTCACTTGTCTTGCGGCTTCCTTCGCCTTATTATGTACTGTGGCAGCTCCGCAGTTGCTGGTCTCTCACAGACTGAGAGTCTGTACCTCACCTCATGGTCCATCTTCTCCACGGGTCTGCACCTCTGCTTCGCCAGCTTTCGAATCGGTCCTTCAATGCTGTACCATGTGAGGACGTCTGTGTCTTGCCAACATTCCGGTTAACCACCCCTTCTTGCTTCCATGCCAAACTGCTACCTCGGATGCGGCTCCTCAAAAATGAGCTCGACACACTCCCTTGAACGTCTTCTATTTTTATGTTGGTAATGGCCTTTAGTGGAGAACTTGAATGCTCATACCTACTTCTGGTAGTGATCTTCATAGTTCTGCATCGCCTCCCTGTCCCAGTCTTTGTAATGCAAGTCATACTTGGGTAGTCTTGGCTCTTCTTAGTCTCAATTGGTTGTATGTCACTGGCCCTACACAAGTATATGGGGTGTTTAGGGATGATATTGGGGTGTACAGGGTAGGGAGGTTAGGCTGGGGGGGGGGTTAAGTGAGTTCGATTAAGGTGAACATACCACATTCTCCCTAGATGTTACTCCTTGTCCCCAGAGTTAGCGTCTCTCCTCATGAAATCCTCATTGTGTATCACCCCCGGGTTGATTATCAGGTAGTGCCCTCACCTTCCTGGCCTCATGGAAAAGGGCTCCCACCTCGGGAAGAAGTGACTACTAGATCTAGAGATTGGTCACATCGACAAGCCAACCAGAAGCTGTGGTCCATTAAAACCTCCTTGATATCAGTGCCAGACTTTACACACAGGATTGTACTTCTTTCCTTTCAAATAAGCTCTGAATGCAACGACTATGCATAAACATCTGGGCTCTGATGACCACCAACTGGTCTTCAGAAATTCCTTTAAGACATAGCTATTCAAGTAATAGAATAGACCAGTATATTCAAATTGACCCACACATCTCTGACCATCCTAAACCAACAGATGACCTTCTGTCACTCAATTCTACTATTATTATTTTTACACTTTTATTCCATTGTATGTTTTATCCCATTATGTGTTCTTTGCTTTTTGTTATCTCTCAGAATCGAAGCCTGCAATGATTATATCTACATTGTTTATAATCTCGTCATTTAAAATTATATTCCACTGTTTTTTTAAATTCTACATACATCTTGTGAACCTATACATACACCAAGTGTTATAGGATATTAAATATCATTGTATGCAAAGTTGTTCTCCATTTCTCCCTTTCTCCTAGGATCACATGCAAGTTTTATTATCTAGATGCATGAGCTACTTTCCATTTGTTAATCTTTCCTTTGCAATTTTACTTGGTGGTTTCGACCCATTTTGACAGCCTTAACTAACATCCCTTAACTACATCGTAATATAGGGATCATACCTCTTGGACCATGCCAGCATGGCCCTGGAAGATGATTTCTCCTAGATTCCCTTCTATGTACCTGCATTCTTCTTTACATCCCCAACTCTTGGCTTTATCACCACCTATAGTTGGATCTGGCAAATCCTAGTTCCAGTCTCTGGGGATAAATATGGCACATCTTTCCACTGCTCCTTGCCCAGCACACCAATAGGTAACACCTGAGCACTTTTTGGGTCCATCATGCATCCATTCGCCACTAACATTACTGCCACCGTCCTTTTCAACAGGAGCCATTGAGCTCCACTCAAATAATTACACGTTTCTCAACCGCTCCCCCATATGTCTGCTTGTGTTTCACACTGTTTTTCGTTTTCCAATTCCATTTTCCTCTCTCAAGCTCATCTTGTCTCCTCCACTTTGTCTGCATCTCTTTTCTAACTCCCCCACGCTACTAACTGGTAGCTGTTTAGCCAGTGTGTATCCTATCGGAAAGGGACTCCATGCCATACGACTACAACATTGGTAATGAGTGCAGTATAAAAGTGATTTAGCATAACATTGACCAAACAGAACCTTACTCTTCCTAGTCACAGGAGCATCCCGCAGGCCTGCCCATAATGTATCAGTCAAGGAACTTCGGAGAGCGGACTCATTAGGGGGACGATCTCTCTGCCCCCTAAGTTGAAATCTTAACCGCAAGAACCCTTCATGAGAGACCACCAAATATTTCCAAGACACTGTATCAACAATCCGGGACCTAAAGGTTCTTTCTCTCTTGCTAAACCATTCTCCTCTACCACTGACACAGACCTCTCACTTTTTGGGTTCACTCCACCTTGCACTGCTGATACAATCAACCCTCTCAACGGCCATAGAGCTGCCTACAAACATA
The DNA here is from genome assembly GCF_040938575.1 of Ambystoma mexicanum. NCBI lineage: Eukaryota > Metazoa > Chordata > Amphibia > Caudata > Ambystomatidae > Ambystoma > Ambystoma mexicanum. The sequence goes on from NC_090940.1 coordinate 198,365,650, forward strand.
CATTCAGAGCAATGCCTCTCATCTAACTATGTTCTCACAGTGCGGACTTCAACAGATCAATCTTGGTCTTCCCTGCTGGATGAGAAAGATGACCACGTGTATCTAGCAAGAACGACCTAAAGTCCTACTAATACTCTGGAATTTGGTACACCTGGCCTGCAAGCAGTATCGCCACCAGCAGGGTATGGATTGACCTTTCCCACTAACCGCACAACTCACAATGTTCATGAGGGACAAATAAGAACTTCACATCCAACACCATGTACACCTGAAATGAAAGTTATTTTGGGTTCCTGACAAAAAAAGGGCCAAAATAAGTGTTATATGGAACAAAATAGAAGGATTAATTTTGAAAGAAATCTGATGCCCCCTCCCAAAGGACTACCAGTTTGTTTTCTTCTTTCTATCCACCTTTTCGAGGGGATTGGGTCCTCCGACTATTCCATATCTATGACATGTAATCACCACAGCTTTGCTGCTTCGGAAACTTTTTTCTGCGTCGATGCGCCGTCGTTGAGGACCTCCTCCGATGTCATCCGATGTGATAAGTAGGACGCACGACGCCCGTAGCCTCAGTTCCGTTTTTTCCGCGAACGTGTTGCTTCGTGAATCTCGGTTAACGCCTCGACTCTTTGGAGTTCTGTTCTTCTCGGTTCTTTGAACCTGTTCGTTTTTGTGAAAATCCTTCGTGTGAAGATGTCTTCTACTTCGTCTTCGACCCCGGGTCCGGGCTTCAAGAAGTGCGGGGAGTGTGGGTCCAAGATGTCGGTGACGGATTCGCACGACGCCTGCCTCTGGTGCCTCGGGGAGGCCCACGACACGGATGACTGTATCGACTGCCAGTCGCTCACGTCCAAAGCCTTACGCGAATGTAAGAAGAAGTTGTCGGTAGGTCGGGTGTCCAAGCCCCGGAAGTCTAGGTCTGCGGGGCTTTCGACGGATGATTCGAGGGGTGACTCTCCGCGTCATCGTCGGAAGCCTCGTGGGTCTCCTTCTAGGAGTCGGTCTTGCCACTCCTCAGCCTCTTCGAGGCATTCTCGGAAGCGCCGACACCGGTCGTCTTCCAAGTCCTCTTCGGAGGACTCTGCCCGGCACGTCGCTTACCCACCAGCCGTGCGACGCCGGAGGAATGGGCTTCCTTCGGGAAGAAAATGCTGGCGATTCTTGAGTCGCAGGGTACTAAGCCGTCCGCGTCCCCGAGTGGGTCGGTCATCAGAGGTCGAGAGACACCGCACGCAAGAGTGGTCGGCACGAGTCACGGGAGAGGTCCCGTTCGGACAAGGAGACTCGTTCTCGACGTACCCGTTCCAGGTCCCGGTCCTCGACGCGTTCGAGACCGTGTGCACCTGTGAGGTCTTCGAGGAAGACATCGATGTCTGAGGCGTCGAGGGCGTCGACAGGCTTTCTCGGGGCTCCGGCTTCGAGGGCTGTGTCGACGCCGCCGATGCTGGCGGCGCTGCATCTGACGTCGACGCCGATCCTCTCGGCGCCGATGCCTGTTCTCTCGATGCCGGCGCCGATTCGCTCGACGCCATCGACGCCTTTCGTGTCGGAGGTACCCCGTGGCACAGGGGAACCGCCTAGGAAGGCTCTGGTTAAGAGCAAGCACTCTCGGGTGCCTTCTTTTCGCCACCTGGAATATATTTCAGAGGCGGATGAGGATTCTGATGGCCTGGTTCCTAGTCAGGTTCCAGATGAAATTGTCTCAGGCCATAGTCAGTTTGACGATTTGAGGCAGTCACTGCATGATGCCAGTGGACTGGACACCTCTCCTGAGGTGGAGTTTTGTAGGCCTGAGCCTGGCTCTCATGCCGATTCCTCGTACCGGCGCCTTATGGCTAGGGTTTCTGAGTACTTGGGATGGTCTGCTCCCCCAGGGGAGTTTGTGCAGGATGATCTAACGGACATCCTTGATGTTGGTCCCCCAACTGACCCGGTACTGCCGCTCCATATGGCTTTACAGAGAAGGGTGGCGGCGGCTTGGACTGCTCCGGAGAGTCTCCCGGCGGTGGGCAGATCCTTGTCGCAAAAATACCGTCCAGCCAGTAGCGACCCCTGCTACTTGACCAGGCACCCCACTCCGGAGAGTTTGGTGGTGCAGGCGGCCACGGCCCGGCAAAGCAGGCGTCGTACCCTACCATCCCTCCTGATAGGGACGACAAACGTTTTGATGGCTGGGCGAAGAAAGTGTTTTCTTCTGGTGGTATGGCGCTTCAGGCGGCCAAATCTATTTGTGCCTTGTCTCGTTTCACACACACTCTGTGGAACTGTGTTGCGTTAGCGGCTGAACATATTCCCGAAGGGGACGAACGGGATGGTTTCCTTGCTATGGTCCAGGATGGTAAGGATGCCATATGTGAGTCCGTTCAGTCGGGTTTGGATTTAGCTGAATGCGTCAGTAGGTCCATGGCGGCGAGCACCGTGATACGCAGGTTTGCGTGGTTGCGGAAGTCGGGGTTTGCTCCTGATGTGCAGTCCCGGCTCCTCAACATGCCCTTTGACGGTGAACACCTTTTTGGCAGCAAGGCTGACGATAGCCTTGAGAGGTTGCAGACCTCAAAAGCTGCAGCGAAGTCGTTGGGCGCTGCAGTTCGCCAACCTCTGCCTTTTCGTCCTAGGGGACAGCAGTGGAGGGGTGGTTCCTTTCGATTACTCGTCCTTCAGTAAAGCGAGAGGAGCTGGCAGTCAAAGAGGCTAACGCAGGGGTACCAGAGGTGGACGACAGGGTACCCGTGGCGCCAAGGCCGCTCGGGCAGTTCCCTCTTTGCCCTCAGGTAACGCCGCAGTCGCTCCCACTCAGTCATGAGGCCATGTCCCATGGTTCGCCGGTTGGGGGAAGGCTGGCGCAGCATCTTGTAGAGTGGCAAGCCATTACTTCAGATGTGTGGGTTCTGGAGATCATAACCCACGGCTACTGTCTTCCCTTTCGGCACAGGCCTCGCGACAATCCACCGGGGAACCTCTCTTTGCAGAGTCCGGATCCGCTCCTTGCGCAGGAAATTCAAGCCCTGCTGGAGAAAGGCGCCATAGAACTGGTGCCTGTAGCGGAGAGGAATAAGGGATGGTATTCCCCTTATTTTTTGATTTCGAAGAAAGACGGGGGATTGAGACCCATCATGGACTTGCGCGGTTTGAACAAACTCCTCAGGAAGGACAAGTTCAAGATGGTTACTCTCTCTCAAGTCCTCCAGGCCCTTCAGCTTCAGGACTGGTTGGTGTCACTCGACCTCAAGGATGCTTACTTCCATGTGCCGATCCATCCCAAGCACAAGAAGTACCTGAGGTTCGCGGTTGGCGACTCGCACTTTCAGTTTCGGGTCCTGCCGTTCGGATTGACCTCCGCCCCGAGGGTTTTCACCAAGCTCATGGTGGTGGTGGCAGCGCATCTCAGGCAAGGGGGGATTCACGTCTACCCCTACCTGGATGAATGGTTGATCAGGGGGAGCTCTCCTGAGCAAGTCCTGGATCATCTGTCCGTCACCTGCCACTCCCTTCACAGGCTGGGCTTCTCCCTCAATTTAAAGAAGTCCCATTTGACGCCAACACAGCGGCTCCAGTACATCGGAGCAGTGCTCGACACTTCCCTGGGGCAGTGTTTTCCTCCCCAGGTGAGGGCTCTTCACATTCAGCAGATGGTGCACAAGTTTCAGCATGTCCAGACGCTCCCAGCGTTCGAGTTCTTGAGGTTGCTCGGCCTCATGGCATCCTGCATTCTTCTGGTGCCAGAGGCTCGCCTGTGGATGAGATCTTTGCAGTGGGCACTCAAGACGCAATGGTCGCAGTCCTCCGGCAGGATGTCGGACCCGGTTCAGGTGCCGCCCTCGGTCGCCCAGGACCTTCTGTGGTGGGCCGTCGAAGGCAACTTGATGAAGGGGGCTCCATTTTGGCTTCCCTGGCCGGAGGTGACGATCGTGACGGATGCATCCCTCACGGGATGGGGAGCTCATGCCAACGGGCTGACAGTCAGCAGTCGTTGGTCTCCGTCGGAGTCCAGACTCCATATCAATCTGTTGGAGCTGAGGGCCGTCAGGCTAGCCCTAAAGGCTTTTCTGTCGACTGTGCGAGGAAAGAGTGTCCTGATCCTGACGGACAACACAGTGGCCATGCACTACCTCAACAAAAAGGGGGGGGGGCAGCAGCTCGAGTTCTGGGCCATCCAGCAGGAAGTTTCGATCTCGGCAGTTCATCTGGCTGGAGACGAAAATGTGACGGCGGACGCTCTGAGCAGGCAGAGCGCGATCTCTCACGAGTGGGAGTTGGCTCAGGAGATTCTCCTGGAGATCTTCGCCCTTTGGGGGACCCCTCAAGTGGATCTCTTCGCCTCCAGTGTCAACCGGAAGTGCGAAAGGTTTTGCTCGCGGGAATTTCCTCCAAAAGGAGCCTTAGGAGATGCGTTCGTGGTGGAGTGGTCATTCCCGCTTCTGTACGCGTTTCCTCCAGTCCCCCTCATCCCGCAAGTGCTGCGGAGGTTACGGAAGTTCGGTTCCCGGATGATCCTCATTGCCCCGGCGTGGGCTCGGAGGACATGGTACCCGGACCTTCTCGACTTGTCCATCTGCCCTTCTCGTCGTCTTCCCTACTGAGACGATCTGCTCTCACGGGAGGGGGGGGTCAGGTTCTCCATCCAGAGGTCAGATCCCTCAACCTTCACGCTTGGCTTCTGAAAGGTTGAGGTATAAGGATTGGGACCTCCCTGAAGACGTGATGGAAGTGTTGCTTTCGGCCCGAAGGCCAGCAACAAAGTCTCTGTACCGTTGCCGTTGGCGTAAGTTCTGCGACTGGTGCAGAGTTCAGAATGTGGATCCTTTTGCATGTGACATCCCCAGGGTTCTGTCCTTTTTACTTTCTTTGTCCCACAGGGGCTTGCAAGTAGGTACCATTAAAGGTTACCTGGCGGCGCTGTCCATCTTTAAGCGCTCGTCTGAAGAGTGTTCTTACTTTAAAATCCCTTTAATTTCACAGTTTCTGAAAGGGCTCACTAATGTGTTCCCTCCGCCACCTTTCCTGGTGCCCGGTTGGGATTTAAACCTTGTTCTTAAGTTTCTTATGGGTGCTCCGTTTGAGCCTTTACATTCTTGCCCTTTGAGGCTGTTAACTCTGAAAACTGTGTTTTTAGTTGCGGTTACTTCCGCTCGCAGAGTGAGTGAGTGAGTTACAGGCACTTTCAGTTAAGCCACCCTTCACTGTATTTCACAAGGACATGGTTGTCCTTAAAGTTCGTCCTCCTTTTCTTCCGAAGGTAGTGACGGAATTTCATTTGGCCCAGAAGGTTCTTCTTCCGGCATTCTATCCTCCTCCGCATCCTGGTAAGGAAGAGGAGAGGCTCCATAGGCTTGATCCTAGGAGAGCTTTAAGCTTTTATGTTTCACGCATGTCCCGGGTCAAAGTGGACGATCAACTCTTTATTGGTTACGCTGGAAAGCGTTTGGGGCAAGCTGTGACGAAACAGACTTCGTCTCGCTGGATTATTTTGGCCATCTCGGAGTGTTACCGCTTGGCGGGTAAGGACCCACCGGCTGGCTTGCGGGCCCATTCTACCAGGGGTATGGCTGCATCTACTGCCCTGCAGAGGGGTGTTCCTATTCGCAACATCTGTGATGCAGCCACTTGGGCTTCAGTACATACATTTGTACGTCACTATTCCCTCGATTCCATCCGAGGACAGGATCTGGCCTTTGGCAAGGCGGTCCTTTGCTCTGCTATTTGATTGGCTATTCTAAATTTTGATTCTAAATTCTTTCCCTCCTCCTTGCTCTGGTACTGCTTTGGGAGTCTGCCATAGATATGGAATACGTCGGAGGACCCAATCCCCTCGAAGAACAAGTTACTTTCTTACCTGGTAACGTTCTTTCGATGGGATGGTCCGACGAGGTATTCCATATCGCTCCCGCACTGCCTTCCCCGCTGCAGAATTTCTTTTGCGATTGCAGCTTACGTTCCGCAAGGCTTTTTGTCTGACTGGCAGTTGACTAATGTCACACGTTCTGGGGGAAAAAACTACAACTGAGGCTACGGGCGTCATGCGTCCTACTTATCACATCGGATGACGTCGGACGTCGGAGGAGGTCCTCGACGACGGCGCATCGACGTCATCGACGCAGGACGCAGACGCCGAAAAGTTTCCGAAGCAGCACAGCTGACATGTCATAGATATGGAATACGTCGTCGGACCATCCCATCGAAAGAACGTTACCAGGTAAGAAAGTAACTTGTTCAACTCAACAGCTTTGCTCAAGTGGGGCCTAGTGGTAATAGTCTTTAAACCAACAGGTTATCTGGATGGCTGCCTGTTGTGTCCTGGATGAAAGCAGTCTCTTTGGGGTCACCTGTGGACTGGCAAATTGTATGAGCTTTCAAGTGCTAATTCCAAGTGTGATTAACTATTCTTTCCCAAGAACTTGGTTCTAATTTCTCTTTGTCACTCACACCTTTCAAAAAAGGTGTAGGTTCTGTAGATGTTGTCCTGCTTTAGTCAGTCTGATGGTTAGGCCACTGCTCTTGGCAGACGGTTGTGGACTGTTCCTATTTTAAGTGCAAGCTGGACCAATCTCACTAATGCAGTCCACAGCTTTTTCATTTTCCACCACATCCTTCTTGCTCTTACTCCCTCTTAACTCCTATTCTCACCTGCAGTCTTTTCACAACCTCCAGTCTCTTCTCACGCATAATGCCTTGCTTACTGCCTTCACCTTCGCTCCTTCTCTAAACACCCTCACCACTGTTCTTTGTGCTTATTTTTGTGTTCTGTGTCAATGTCCCTTTCCCTGTGTCTCTCCCTTCATTAAGGATCTTCACATCTGTATGATTCTTACAGCCAAGGGGATTGGTTGTTCCAGGAATAATTATCCCAGTTGTTTTCATTGTGCAAGCATGGCCTTCCGGTGTGAAGCAGACCAACCCTACCAAGGTCCAGTTCACCATCTTAGATTGTAGTCCTCTTCCGCACGAAATTCTTGCAACACGTTCACTAGCTGCTTAAATATTCTAAGTGAGCACAACTGCTTCCCCTACACCACCAGTAATAGTCTGAACAGCATGTAAACCACTTTCTAACCACAGGGCCTCACTTAAATGGCACACGGATTACCCTTGCACATTGAGACCACCAAAATGGCAGAGGTGCACTATGTAAGACCACTTGACACTTCATTACGTTACTAGAACAGTGTTTTTTTTCCGGTGCACCAGTAAATATAACTTTTTCGGTCAGGAAGAAATCATGGTAATATGCGCCCGGTTGCCCCTGGGCATGATTTTCTGCGCTTTATAAATAAAATAAAATCAAACAGTCTCAATCTATATGTATTAATTTTCTCGCAGTACATGTGCACTTGTCCTACCTCTGGCCGAGTTTTTAAAATTCCACAGCATCTTCTGCCTGATCAAAATATAAATAATTGTGCCTGCCCAAATCAGTGGTGATGGCATCTTCTTAGCAGCAGATGCTGTCATTTTGTGTGCTAAGTAGGCAAACCACTGTCATTCCGACGGCTATGCAACATAATATATGCTATGTAATCACTGTCTGTGTCAAACAACTGTAGCAGAGCCCCAGGAAACACTCAATTTAACACCCCCACATCCGCCTCCACTTGCTGTAAAATATGTGAAAAAACTTGGTCCCCCAAGTCTTAAATTTAGCTCACTACTCCAGAAAGAGTTGAATTCCATCATGCCATAGCTGATGCCTCTTCACCATGTTGCCAAATCCCTTTCTCCAGCATGGGGTCTGGCATGGATTCACATGCTCATGAATATTCCCCGTCGTCAGGCTGGGAATCCTCGGTAAAGAAAAAACCAGTATCAGTTTCGTTTCTGATCTGTCTTTCGTAGTAATAACCAATCACTGGTTTCTGCGTCATACTGACCACAGCCAATGACTGCCCTCTACCCAAGCACCGCCTCTGGCAGCCATCTTCAGATTTTTACCGCACGTTCATGTGTTGGGATCCTCGTGCTATTGCTCTCGAGCGTTAGTGCTATTTTTTCACGTTTTTTCTCTAAAAACTTCTTGTTTTCGGTCAAAAGAGCCTCAAGCTCCACCGACTCTCCATCCGATCAACGGGGACCCGTGTCGGATTCGTCTGCGCCCCTCAAGGGTGAAGATTTCGTCGAGCTACGCTTTTGGAGGACTCCAGAAGTTTCTCAGGCCCGGACATGGCCCAGGAGAAGGGATGCTCGACGCCCGGAAAGCTGTTCAGGGTCTGCCCTGGATGCCAGCTGCAGAACGTCTTTAAGGAGGACGAACACTCCTTTTGTCTCTACTGCTTACATGAGGACAAGACGCACGTGGAGAAGGACTGTGCGTTTTGCGGCAACATGTCGGAGCGGACCATGAAGGACCGCCATCAACGTCTCGCCAACTGGCTGGAAGGGAAGAGCCCGTCAGGCGAGAAGAAGAAGAAGAAATCCGAGCGGTCTTCTAAGACCTTTGAGGACGCCCCGGCGACGGGGGTCCAACACAAGGCAAAGCACCGCGAGTCCGCTGGCACCGGGAGCGCCGAACGGTCGGGCTCTACGGGCGCCAGGCAGGGCGCACCCTCCCCGGCACCATCAACCACGAGCCAACGCTCTGGGTCGGGTAAGAGGAAGGCCGAGCACCCGGCGAAGCTCCTGGAGAGGCCCCGGTCGAGCTCGAAGGCCCCCCCCCCTCAAGGATAAGGCGGTGAGCGCACCTAAGGTGGTGAAGGCCTTAATCCATCCGGCCAAGCCCTCTATCGAAACTGTCGCGGCGGCCCTGGCTCAGCCTGTGGGGGCTACACCAGTGGTGGCGACCTCGGGGCTCAGAGTCTCCCTGCCACCTCGGAGGGAGTCCTCTTTTGTGCCCATCGATAGTGCCCCCGTGAAATCCCCCGTGGGGAAGAAAAATGGGGGGCAGGGCGTCGTCGTAGATTCGGCTTCAACCTCGGAGGAGGAGCTGGTCGAAGTCTTAAGCCACGGCCTCGGCGTGGAAGAAGACCGGCCCGTCGGGATGGATCCCGACGCAGGCGACGACGACATCGAGGGTACCGACGGGGCCCCTGATCGCCCGTCGGATTCCCCTCTGCCAGCGCCGCGGGACAGCTCGGCGGCCATTTTGTTGGCTATACAGTCCTTATGCTCAGAAATAAGGACGAGACTACCGTTGCTGACGGAACCTCTCCCGTCGGGGGACCCAGAACCGGGACCTTCTGGTGTTCCCCCTACCAAGAAAAGAAGGATCCACCCTCCGCCTCCTTTTCAGCCGTCGCGCCCCTTCCAGCCCTCCTCCCCGTCCACCCGAGGGGATGATACGGGGACTGACACGGCAGCGACGGGTACGGACGACGAGGTATACGACGAGGATGTACCGTCGTCGCCTCCCACCAGGGCTTCTCCGCCCGACGAGATTGGATCGTTCCACTCCGTGATCACCAGGGCATCCGAGCTTTTCCAACTCTGCCCTGAGGAGAAGAAGGAAGGTTTCCTTTATCAGCGGCGCGAGGCCAAGAGGAAGACGGTCCTCTCAGTGCCTCTATTGGACGACATTTGGGATGAGGGCCTCACCCTCCTCAAGAACCCTTCCACGACGCCAGCTAGAAGGGACCGGTACGAGAAGAAGTACCGGGTCCCGGACACGGCACCCCTGTGCCTCCGGGCGCAGCCTACCACGGACTCCGTCGTCTCCGCGGGGGGGGGGGGGGGGGTGCGGCCTCCACATCGACTTCCCCACCGGACGGCGAGGGAAAGAAATTGGACGCTATGGGACGCAGAGTCATCTCGTCTGCGGCGACGACGATTAAAGCGGCCAACGCCTTGGCTATCGTGGCCCGCTACGACAGGGAGCTCTGGTACAAACTGGCTCCCCTACTGGACTTCTTGCCGGACGACAAGAGGGCAGAGGCCCTGGAGATCCTGCAGGAAGGTGAGGTGGCTTCGGACCACGCCATTACCGTTGCGACGGACATCGCCGACACCGGGTTCCGCCAGTTGGGCAACGGCGTTTGCCTTAGGCGGCGTGGATGGCTCAAGGCTACGGACTTCCGTCAAGACGTTCAGACCAGAGTCCTGGACATGCCCTTCGATGGGAACAACCTGTTTGGGAAAACAGTGGACGATTCCCTTCAGGCCATTAAAGCGGACACCGAGACGGCCCGGGCCCTTGGAGTCCTGCAACAACGACGGACGCCCTTTCGGAGCAGCGGAGGCAAGGGCGCCTCCAAAAGTTCAGGCGGCGGTTTCTCCACCTACCGTCAAGCGGCCCGCTCGTCGGCTCAGGAGGCCTACAGAGGACAAGGCAAGTCTGGCGGACCCCGCCGTCGTCGCCAAGGAGGTCAAGGCGGCAAAGCCTCGTTGAAGCAGGATTGAACCGACCGTGGGGTCGGGCCCCCACCGAAGCACCCCGGTGGGAGGCCGGCTGGCGAGATTCGTCAGCGTGTGGGAGTCCATCTCCACCGACCGTTGGTTGCTGGACGCCTTGGCCCGGGGCCACGCGCTCGAATTTCAAAGAAGGTGTCCGCGCGTCCCCCCCATGGCCAGGAAAGAACTTCACGTCCCTCAACTTCTCCTGGAGGTAAAGGCGATGCTGAGGAAGGGCGCCATCGAACTCGTCCCAAAGAGACTTCGGGGCTCCGGAGTTTACTCGAGATACTTCCTCGTGAAGAAGACTGGGGGATGGCGCCCCATCCTGGACCTGCGACGTCTGAACAAGTTCATCAAGGCGCAAAAGTTCCGGATGGTCACCCTCCAGCACGTCCTGGGTCAGCTGGAGGAAGGAGACTTCCTGTCGTCGTTGGATTTGGAGGATGCCTACTTCCATATTCCCATCCTAAAGGGGCACCGAAAATTCCTCAGGTTTGTGGTCCAAGGGCGTCACTACCAGTTCAAAGCCCTCCCCTTCGGACTACGGTCGGCCCCCAGGGTATTCACCAAGTGCCTTGCACCGGTGACGGCGCAGCTGCGCCGCGAGGGGATCCACGTCTACCCCTACCTGGACGACTGGCTCATCCGAGCCAAGTCGAGGGAGCTCGCCCTGGATCACACGGCAAGGACCGTCCGGCTTCTCACGGACCTGGGATTCTCCGTGAACTACGCCAAGTCTCACCTGGTACCCGCGCAAAACGCACTGTTTCTGGGAGCGAAGCTCGACACAGTGTCTCTTCTGGCCTCCCCGTCGGAGGAAAGGACCAGGTCCATCCTGGGCAAGGTACAGCGGATGTTGGTTTCCGACGCGGCCAAGGTGAGGTCCATCAAGTCCCTCCTCGGAATGATGTCTTCCTGCATCTACCTCATTCCCATGTGCAGGCTCCGGATGCGCCCGTTGCAGGAGTTCCTGGACGCGCGCTGGATCCAAACGACGGGCAGCTTCGAGGAGAGGATCACACTCGACGAGAGTTTCCGCCGAGCGGTCCGGTGGTGGGGCAACCGCACGCATCTGACGGCGGGCATGGACTTCCAGACCCCAGACCACCAGGAGACAGTGACCACCGATGCCTGCCTAGAAGGGTGGGGAGTGCACACCGAAAATCTGCACGCGAGAGGCCTTTGGCTCCCGACGGAGAAGTCCCTCCATATCAACGTCCTGGAGCTCCGTGCAGTGTTCTGGGCCCTCAGGTCCTTCCTTCCGTCCCTCAAGGGCAAGGTGGTGAGGATCTTCACCGACAACACCACCACCATGTTTTACATCAGGAAACAGGGCGGAACCAGGTCCCCAGCGCTGTCCAAGGAGGCGCAGGACCTGTGGCATTGGGCCGTCGCCCAAAGGATGTTTCTGGTGCCGTTTCATCTGGCAGGGATAAAAAAACACCATCGCCGACTCACTCAGCAGGGAGCTGCCCTCGTGCCACGAGTGGGAACTACGGCAGGATCTAGTGGATCGCCTCTTCCGACGGTGGGGCACACCCCAGATCGACCTGTTCGCGACGGCGACGAACTCCAAGTGCCGGAGGTTCGCCAGCAGGTTTCCCCAGGCGAGGAGCATGGGCGATGCCTTCTCGTTCCCCTGGGAGGGCCTGTTCCTCTACGCGTTCCCTCCTTTGCCACTGCTAATCCGGCTCGTCAACCAGCTCAAGAGGTCACGGTGCAGGATGATCCTCGTCGCACCTGCGTGGCCGAGGCAGATATGGTTCCCGGACCTTCTGGACTTGTCAGCGTCCCCGCCAAGCAAGCTGCCGGTGGATGCGGATCTTCTCTCCAGGGAAGGAGGCGCCATCCTCCACCACGACCCGAAATCGCTGAACTTGCAGGCCTGGCTCCTGCAGCGCTAGAGTTTGGAGGATACGACATACCGGCCGACTGCAGAGAGGTTCTTGCAAAGGCCAGGGCGTCCTCAACTCTTAAATGCTACGGACACAAATGGAAGAGGTTCTCTGTCTGGTGCCACGCACAGAAGATTAACCCTCTACGGATTACGGCTCCCCAGGTACTGCCGTACCTGCTGACGCTGGCCAAAGCTGGACTGGCACACGCGTCCATCAAGATTCATCTTGCTGCGATCTCCCGATACACCAGAACCACGGGCCGGACGTCCTTGTGGTCTCATCGTCTGGTGAAAGAGTTCATGAAGGGACTGTTCAGATCGTTCCCGCCGGTGAAGGCTCCGGCCCCGGCGTGGGAGCTCAACGTGGTGCTGACCAAGCTCATGGGACCTCCGTTCGAGCCTCTGCACTCGGCCCCGTTGAAGTTTCTGTCGTGGAAAACAGCGTTTCTTGTGGCCATCACCTCCGCACGACGGGTGGGAGAGATCCAGGCCCTTTCATGCAAGGCCCCGTACTTGACTTTTCACGACACGAGGGTAGTGCTCAGGACGCACCCCTCCTTCATGCCCAAGGTACCGTCGGACTTCCATCTCAACGAACCCTTGGTGTTGCCTGTGTTCTTCCCGTCGCCTTCGTCGCCGGCTGAGAGGACTTTGCACTCGCTGGATGTGGCTAGAGCGCTGAAGTTCTACGTGGACCGCACGAAGTGTTTTCGGAAGACGTCACAACTCTTTGTGAACTTTGGACCTGTCAATCAGGGGAAGGCTCTCTCGAAGGCTTCCATTTCCAGATGGCTCTCCGGCTGTATCATGTACTGTCATCGGTTGGCAAACCGACCGCTGCCTGGCCGTCCGAGAGCCCATTCCACCAGAGCGATCGCAGCTACCACGGCGTTCCTTTCTGGTGTGCCCCTGCTGGACATATGCAGGGCTGCTACGTGGAGGTCGACGCACACCTTCACGAAATTCTACTGCGTCGATCGGGATTCCAGGGAGGAGTCCAGGGTCGGCCAAGCAGTGCTGCGCAACCTGTTCGCCTGAGGTGAGCCTGGTGAGGAGGTAAGATGCTTAATGTTGAGTTTGATGTACTGCTTAATGTTGAGCCGTTGCCACCTCCCGTGGTTGTGCATGGGTGTACTGCTATGTATTCTTTATTCATGAGCATGTGAATCCATGCCAGACCCCATGCTGGAGAAGGAACAAGTTACTTACCTGTAACTGTTGTTCTCCAGCATGGGTCTGGCATGGATTCACATGCGAACCCTCCCGCCTACCCCTCTGCGGCTCTTCACTTGGTCATACTGCCACTTCACGTGCTTCCAAATCTGAAGATGGCTGCCAGAGGCGGTGCTTGGGTAGAGGGCAGTCATTGGCTGTGGTCAGTATGACGCAGAGACCAGTGATTGGTTATTACTACGAAAGAAAGATCAGAAACGAAACTGATACTGGTTTTTTCTTTACCGAGGATTCCCAGCCTGACGACGGGGAATATTCATGAGCATGTGAATCCATGCCAGACCCATGCTGGAGAACAACAGTTACAGGTAAGTAACTTGTTCCTACCTCTTCATCCTTGGCCTTCGATTAGCCCATTGCTTTTAGCTCTCTCCTCCTTTGTGCAGCAGTGCACAGACTGAATCATATTGCCTGACCATTTTGTAAATCTCTGGATCCATCAATTCGGCACCACTCACCCCACCCAATACACATGCATTGCTACCCTACTGAACCAAACCCTTGCTCTCCTCTGCCAACCACTCATCAACTGGATAGCATTCTGCATAACCAACTTGACTGTCTCACCCTTTTTATGGTGGATTTGCCCTTCCCGAAACTCCCCAAACAAACCCCAAGTAGGAGTTGGCTATCTATGGGATTGTATAGCCACCCTAGCACCCTAGTCTTGGAGGGACCAGATAGACGGTTTGCTAGTATGCTTGCACGCATGTATAGTTTGAAAGAGACTGAAAAGAAGAGTAGTGTTTGACACTGTTCTTGTCCCTTTTATAGCATTACTGCAGCCGTAAACCTTCACAGCTGCACTTGTAGAAATGGGGATCCATCAGATGGAGAGGGTTGTATTTTTCAAGAACTGAAACGAGTAGTGAAATTGCATATCAAGTACTTCTCCAACTTTGTTGGAGGTTCCCCCATACCTTTTCTCACCACTTAACCATATGCTCATTGTTGAGTTGTACCACCATTACTTATTTTATCTTAGAAGGATACAGTATCTAATTTACTAATCTGGTTCCCAAACTCCCTTTCACCACATCATAGGGTCTACACTTGCTATTATATATGTACAGCAATATATACTGTATTCTGATATTGGATGGGTGCCTTTTGCTATGGCTCCTCTAAGGGTTGTACCTTGATCATTATATTTCATCAATCTTCCTACTAATACAATCTTTGTGGTCTCTAACGATAAAGCATGAAGAGAGCTTCTCAGCACCCTGCATCTTGCTCAGTCTTCCCTTCACAAATATCTCAAACTTTTTTTCAGCCCACTTGCGAAAAAAGTTAATGGACACCAGAAAGTGACAATTGGAGTGTTCTGAATTAATCTTATGCACTGGCATTGCTATGGGCACCTTACATTTCAATGTTTTCCATCCAGTCTGTGCCATTATATATTGTTCAGGCCTAACCATGCTACGGTAATGTATAATGTATTAAATATCGCTACCCACCCATAGATCTCAGAGCACTAAAATACCAGAAGACCTTATTATCCCACATAGTGATACTCCATTTATTGGCCTCAGAAGGATGAAAGGCAGAGTTGACCATGCCGGGATTCGAACCTGCCACAGCAGGCTGCGCACAGATATCTGGGGTGAGCCCTTAGCTCACTGGGCTATCTTGACTGGGCGTGCATTGCTGGGGCCCCAGAACATCAGGGGCCTTTTGTGAATCGTGTAATTCATCTAAAGGGATCTTTTTTTAATTCTTTTATTGAAATTTCACTCCGTTAAATCTGAGTTTTATCAAGGTTTCGAACCCGATCGAAACATTAAAACTTCTTTTCACACGAATCCGCCAAACCGCAGTTGCATCTCTCTGGCTTTGAGTAAAAATGCCTGGGATTGCGTCGTAGACCCACTCCCTAAAGAGACTCAGTGGGTCGATGACTGGTTTATCTGTTCAAATGCTACGCCACCGTCCATGCCGTTTTCTCGCCTGAGATCAAACTGTTCCACAGATCGGGTTGTAGCATCGATGGGTTTGCAATCAGTGGTAGGAGATAAGTAATTCATCTAAAGGGCTCTTCAGATTCTGCTGATATGGTGGGTGAGCTTTACCATGCACCACAACTCCAAAAGCCTTCGTAGAGCGGATATGGGTAAATATATCCTCATCTTTCTTTTCGCTGTAGTCCAGTAATTCCTTTCGAATGGATTGTGTCCTCCCTCGTATTCCTCATCTTATATTATATGTCGCCAGCTTTGCTGTTTCGGAAAAGAACTTCTCTCGACAGAGGGCGCTGCATGCTATCGCGTCGATGTTCCTAGTGGGCCTCCGTGGAGCGTCGACGTTATCGTCGGCATAAATAGCGCATGTAGCGCCGTTGGCGTCAGCTCAGTTTTTCCAAAAGCTTTTGCTTCGAGTTATTAACGGCGCGCTTCTGTTTTCTTCTTAAGAAAATGCCTTCTTCATTGACTCCTTCGACACCAAAGATGGTTTCAAAAAATGCCACGACTGTCGATCGAAAATGTCTATTATCCTCACCGCATCTGCCTGTGGTGTCTGGGCTCCAGGCACCGTACTGACGACTGCAGGTCCTGTCAAGCCATGACAGAGAAAGCTCTGAGGGAGCGCAGAGGTAAACTGGTGGTGGGAGGGTGGCTTCGAAGTCTTCTTCAAAGAACGAGAAAGCCTGACGAGTCTAGAGACTCCTCTCACTGTAAGAAATCGAAGAGGTCCCGATCGAGGAGTCGATCGAGGCAGTCTTCGTCTTCTTCCTCAAAGAAGACAAAGAAGAGACGTCACAGGTCTGCCTCTTCATCCGATTCCTTTACTGAGGTAATCAGATGCCCGTCAAAATCTGATTCCCCAAGAAAATGAGATGCATTTAGATCAGAGATGAATATTTTCGAGAATGTGGCTCGACCCCCTTGAAAGAATAGCACAAAAGCCATGCCCTGATCGCTCCTTCAGATGACAAAGGGAAGTCGAAGGCTACTGCTTCGAAGCCAAGCATGAAGCCAGCAATACGTTGAGAGTTCTCCACCCAACGAGAAGTCATTGAAGGTATCGACTCGGGAACCGAGTCCTCCTTTGATACCACTGAAGAAACCCAAATCGTCGAGGAACTCGATGACTTTGTCGACTCCATTGGAGTCCGACATCTCGACGCCGAAGGCAATGAGAGTAAAACGGTGCCATTTTCTAAGCCGTCTTGACACCATTGATGGCTACTTCGACTTTGTTGAGGCCTTTGCCCATACAGGACAAGGTTTACAAACCTGTTCCGAAGGAAGACTAAATCTAGGTCTTCAATCTATGAGGAGGAACATCCCTCTGAAGAGGATTCCCCTCCTTTTGGGTTACAATTTGGCACTGAGAATGTGCCGGAAGAGCTCATTAATGAAGAGTCCAAAATGAGAGACCTTTATGATTCTCTCCAGTCGACTAGTGGTCTTGACACATCGCCAGAACCGGCATTTGGCAGGCCTGACCCTTCTGAGCATGCAGATTTGTCCTATAGAAATCTCATGAATAGGGTCATAGAGTATATGGGTTGGAGCAGAGCTTCTCCTACATATGAACAAGATGGACCCAATTTTGCCCTCAGAACCCTTCAGAGGAAGGTCACTGCAAATTGGGAGGCTCTGGAATCTGGAGCTGCAGTCAACAGAAACTTTGCATGGAAGTGCAGGCTTTCCAGTAGCGATCCAGAATACCCGACCAAGCACCCCACACCTGAGAGCTTGGTAGTTCAGGCCGCCACTTCAACCAGGCAATCAGCTTACCCCCTCTCACCCCAGATAAAGATGACAAGAAGGTAGATGCCTGGGTACGTAAGGTTCTCACGTCAGGCAGCATGGCCTTGAAATCTACCAGCGTCACCTGTACTCTTTCCAGATTCACTTATACACTGTGGGACTGAGTTGCCCAAGTGGCTGATCACATTCTGGAAGGCGAAGAAAAACTGTTTCCTGGCTATAGTTAAGGATCGAAAGGAGGCAATGGGAGAATGTCTCCAGTCAGGTTTGGATACTGCTGACAGCATCAGCAGATCCATGGCTGCTAGCACTATACTACGCAGTTTTGCGTGTTGAGGAAGTCGGGAGGGGGGGGGGGTTTGGACCGGACGTGCAGGTCAGACTGCTCAACATGCCCTTTGACGGCTCGAGGTTGTTCGGCAGCAAGGCGGATGAGTCTGGAGAAGCTGCAGACCTTTAAGGTGGCAGCTAAATCCCTTAGCGCCTCCATTCGACAACCTCAACAACACTATTCAGGCTCATCTTTCTGGAGGGGTCGTTCTTTTCGTTTCTATTCCTCAATTGGTAGAGGAAGAGGCCAGGCCGGGCAAAGGGGACAAAGAAGATTCCCTCGTGGTGGACGAGGAAGGGGTGCTAAATCAGCCCCATCAGTGGCAACGGTTACCCTCAGCCGCTACTGCAGCCGCCTGCAACCCACTCGGAGGCATTGACCCACAAGACCCCGGTGGGAGGCAGAATTTCTCTGCATCTGAACAAATGGCGGGGCATTACTTCAGATGCTTGGGCATGGGAAAAAGTAGCCCAAGGTTACTGCCTTCCTTTTTTAAAAAAAAGGCCTCCAGATCATCCACCAGGATCCAGCTCTGCCAAAATTCCAGATCCGCTCCTTGTGCAGGAGCTGGAGAAAGATGCCATAGAACATGTACCTGTAGCGGAGAGGAACAAAGGTTGGTATTCCCCCTACTTTCTCATTCCAAGACCTTCTAGAATGGACTTGCAGTCGACATTCTCAAGGGAGAATCTTTTTGGCATCCATGGCCGGAGATAACGGTAGTGACAGACGCCTCACTCACGGGGTGGGGCGCCTACACCAACGAACTGACAATCAGCGGGCGTTGGTCTCCATCGGAGTCCAAACTACACATCAACCTGTTGGAGCTGAGGGAAATCAGGCTAGCACTGAAGGCCTTTCTGCCATCTGTACGGGGAAAGAATGTCCTGATAATGACAGACAACACAGTGGCCATATACTACCTCAAGAGGAGGTGTTGGTTCGCTACCACTGTGCAGATAGGCAATAAAGCTCTGGTTCAGGGCAATACAAGAAGGAATCTCTCTGTCAGTGTTTCACCTAGCTGGAGAGCAGAAAGCATTGGCAGACGCTCTGAGCAGGCAGAGCAGAGTCTCACATGAGTGGGAACTAGCTCAGGAAGTCCTTCAAGAGATCTTCACCTTTTGGGGAACCTCTCAAATGGATCTGTTCGCGACCGGTGCCAACCAGAAGTGCGAACGGTATTGCTCAAGGGAATTTCCCTCCAAGAGGAGCTTTACGAGTTGCGTTCATGGTGGACTGGGATTTTCCACTCCTGTATGCGCTTCCTCCAGTCCCTATCATTCCTCGAATGATCAGGAGATTGAGAAAGTTCGGGAAATCCATTCTCTTAATTGCTCCGCATTGGGCCAGCAGGACGTGGTACCCGGACCTTCTGGATGTGCATCTGCCCTCCACTACGCCTTCCACAAAGAGAAGACCTTCTCTCGCAAAAGGAAGGTCAGGTTCTCCATCCGGAGGTCAAAACACTCAGCCTTCACGCATGGTTTCTGAGAGGCTGAGATACAGGGATTTGGGACCTCCCGGATGATGTAACGGAGATTTTGCTTTCCGCCAGAAGGCCAGTAACCAAATCCATGTACCGGTGGTGTTGGAATAAATTCAGCAACTCATGCAGGGATAAGAATGTGGATCCATTCCAATGTGGCACACCTATGGTGCTTTCTTTACTATTGCATTTAGCCAATCTGGGGCTCCGGATTTCAACCATAAAGTGATACTTGGCAGCGCTTTCCATTTTTAAGTGCTCTTCAGAAGAGGATTACCATTTTAAAATCCCTTTGATTTTACAATTTATAAAGGGACTTACTGATGTATACCCTCCAGTTCCATTTAATAACTGTTTGGGACCTAAACCTTGTATTAAAATTACTAACATGTATCCCATTCAAGCCTTTACATTCATGTCCTTTGAGGCTCCTAACATTGAAAACAGTCCTACTTATCGCAATAACATAAGCCCACAGGGTAAGTGAGTTGCATGCTCTTTCAAACAATTGTTTCTACCGAAGGTAGTCTCCGACTTCCATCTGTCGCAAAAGATAAAGCTACCAACTTTATATCCTCCTCTGCATTCAGGCAAAGAGGAGGAGAGACTACATTGGCTAGACCCAAAAAGGGCTCTAAGCTTTTCCATTTCAAGAATGGCTAAATTCCGACAGGATGATCAACTTTTTATTGGGTATGCTGACCCCAAATTGGGTCTGGCAGTCACCAAAAAGAAAATATCCAGGTGGATAGTACTGGCCATTGGAGAATGTTATAGACTTGCGGGAAAGGACCCGCCGGAAAGGCCCAAGGCCTCATTCCACGAGGGGCATGGCAACCTCTCCGCTCTTCAAAGGGGTGTCCCAATTAATGGCATCTGTTCAGCAGCCACATGGTCGTCCATTCATACGTTTGTCAAACACTACTGCCTGGATTTTTCCTCCAGTCAGGGAGGACTTTTTGCAAAAGCAGTCCTCCATTCGGTCCATGATTAAATTGATTGATACTCCCACCTCCAAATTGTTACTGCTTTGGGAGTCGGGAGTGACATCCAATCGAAAGAAGGTTACCAGGGGTAAGTAACTTGTTGTTCTTGCTCACTGGACTCGGAGGGGCTCTGTGATCCTCCCTGTTCTGTCTGCATCACCGAAGCACGCTCCATGGTGCCCTTTAGGCCATAATCTGGTGCTAGCACTTTGACTTAATAACAGTGTGTTAGGGAGAATTCTCCGAAATGTGCCAATTTCCTTCTACCTTAGAGACCCCCAGCTCTTTTTGCTTGACTTTAGGAATTTTAATTTAGAACCTGGAAAGAGTGGGACCTTTTTCCCCACTCGCTCATGTATTTTTCTGTGATTTTGACTGTGTTTCTTTTGACTTTGGAGTCTGATAAACTCCATAGGCATCATCTTACATTGTGACACACAGCACCTTCAGTGCAGTGACACAGGAAAGTCTGTTAGACTTCCCAAAGGTTTAAATACCTTCTCTTGGTAAAACTACCGTTTCCAAGAGCAGTGAAGTGGAATTGACTTTTCTCACATTTTGTAACTTTTTAGACTCCGCACACACTATGTACGCAGTATACACTTACACTAAGGTGCTGGAGGGGTTACTTAGTATCCCCTTTTGTCTAGTTTCTCATGTAACATTTGTTAGTTTTCTACAATTAATGGCTGGTGGCAGTGGTTTACATTTTCCTACCATTGCGTGTTTCTACCGCGGGCTGCAATTGCAGCTGCAGTAAATCTCCCATGGGTGCCCACTTTGTCAAAATGGTCCGGTCTTCTTTTTTCGCCATTTCTTGTTGGAAAGGTCTTTCTTGAGATTTACTCTGCGCGCCAAACCAGGTTTGGTCCTTTTGTTCATTTTGTCTTTGGCAGGATTTACCAGTGAAGCCTGCCTCTGGCTCCAGCTGTGAGGAACGTGTCCGAAACTCGCTGTGCTATATGATAAGGCATTTATAACGCGCCTATACACAAGAATGCACCCAAAGGTGATTGGCCGGCTGGCTGTCCTTGGAGAACAGCCATCCTGCTGTGTGATTGACAGCTAGGCTGTGAATGGGAGAAACCTGCATTTAAAGGTGAGGCTTTTTGCTTGGCAGGCAGTCGACCATTGGACAAAGGAATCCGAAGAAGAACTTGGATGAGACGCTTGCTGCAACTCCTGGACCGTTGGTTTGCCCGGTGAAGCCCTGCTGCATTGCTGAAGCTCCGAATTCGCCTCGACTAGAGAAGCCCTGCAACGGACGACTTCTCCCCTTGGGTTGCTGTGACCAATTGACACCAAGACGAACTCATCTGGAAATCCTGTCTGTGCTGGCTGTACTTCCATTGCTGCTGCAGGAACCGATTGCCAGGGAGAGGAACGCCACAATTGAGAGTGTCGTTTTTAAGTCTGACCCGAGCTCCAGGAAGATCCTCCGGACTCCCATGAAGCAGGACTGACCAAGCCTGAGCCACCTCAACAGAGGGCTGGACCCCAGATGTGAGGAAAGTCCATAAAGGTATCTGAGAAGGTATTACCCAAATTGTTTGTTTACAATTGTTCGAATGAACAATTGACTGATTTTAAAGGGTCACAATTGACCTTTTCACAATTGACCGAATATATATATATGGCGTTTTGGGGGGGGTTTGCCTTGGGTGGGAGGTTGCGGGGGGGTTTCCCCCTGCATATATTTTATAATTGACCTTCACAATTCGGTCAATTGTGAAAAGGTCAATTGTAATTCGAGCAATTGTAAAATGAACAATTCGTATACAACCTTCAAGAACCATGGTGGTGCTGTTTGCGAGAGCCATGAGGAGCTAAAACCGCAAAGTACTGCTGATCCGAAGTTTGCCCATTGCTGCCGCCAACCTTACATTCGTAGTGCAGGACTGAGGCCCAGGAACAGCACCTGCAGACCTACACAGGAACAGAAGCCAGATGGGACCACCTTCTTCTAACCAAAGGTACTGTAAAACTAAGGGGATTTACCTCTTGGTGTGTAGCCTTTCTAGCTCTCAGTTGAGACTTGCCTTGGTTGCTTTTGCAGAGTTGCTTGCGGCTTTGCCCCTCACATGCCTCCCAGCCCTACAGTGATTTCAGTTTATACAAAGACGTCTAAAGCATTGTGCAAGACTTTTTTTTTTTCCTGCCTGCAAGTAGTGCTTCAGCTCACCTAGGCTTTTGCTCAACTAACATTGGCTGTCCCGTCTCCCTGAAAGACTCTTCTTAACTCTGACTTAGTGCTTTACCTTTCCCCCAGGAAAGGGTTAATTTACTTTGCATTGGAGGGTTCAAAAAGTACTTACGTGCTTAAGAATATTTATTAACCATTGTTTTATTCCCACATCTTTCTCTTTTGACACTAATCTCAGTATTGTTCTAAATGTGCCAGTGATATATCAATGTCCACAGTGTCCTAGTTATTTAAGTCACCCCAGGGTGTAGGAAGTATCTGTGTGCCATCCGAAATGGGTATCTACTGATTTAAAGAAACTGAGTGTGTATTTTGAAGTATGTTTGTGTGACATATATTTGCTCCCTTCTAAAGAAGATTATTCAACTGTCTGTTTAATTAATAAATCGTTGTTTAATCACGAAACCTTGAGAGTGTTTATTTGGATACTTGTCACTGTGAATCTGTGTAACAACCCTACAGCTCATATTGACCCCTCTTGAGATAAACCTGTCTGCTCTGTTTCAATATAATTGTTTCAATATAATGCTCAGTCATTTTACAAACTTGTGTACTACATGCTTATACAAAAGGTTGTTAACTATTGCCAAGAGGACAAGGCTGGTGCAGTCTCCCACAGGGAGCTGCATACAATCTTTCCTAATGCAGGGTTTCCCCGGAGATGCAGCTCACATTGGCCAGTAATGGACAGCAGTAGCTTAGCAGGACCTTGCTGGACAGTTGAGGTAAATAGCCATGCTCTTGTCTGGGGGGCCTTCAGGATTGTTGTTAATTAAAAATTAAAATAAAAACTTCATCTGGATTTAAGCCTGCATCGCCTGAGATGTGACAAGCCACTCGTGGAGTTGCCAGTGTTGCGCCTGCTTCAACAGCTTGCACACAAGAGCCAGGCATCTCTCGAGAAACTGGTAACTGTAATGTCAACTCCAAAGCCTTGCACATTTGTGTGTGCGAGAATTCCAGGAAGGAGGGAGAATACTACAGACCGTGCCCCCAAGCCTTCAGCGGCACTGCAAACAGGGTACCAAGCCATAAAATATGCCTCCGAAAATTAACAACACCCAGTGCCCACCCCTGTACAACGAGGCGTGGTAGTGCAAGAGTTATGTTAGCCTTCAACAACTGATACATTCTTGAAATATCCTTCAAGAATATACAGGGCAGAGGGATATTCAGGTCTTTTAAATACACTAGTGGCTGTGCCCAGGTACTTTGGTTGAATCTGCTTGCATTATTTTTTGCACCCATACTCCATGCTTTGCTATTCACCAGTACCCTATTGCCCCTCAGGAGTGGCATCTTCACAGGATACACAGTCGCGACCAGAGTGACCTTGTTGAGGCAATTGTTCTCATCAGGTTGGCTTGGAGTAAATTCGTGACCAGCTTCCACTATTGTATGATGGGTCTTGCAATGAGGTTCTTAAAAAAGCCATTAAGTATTTTGTAGGTTATGATGGTCTCACTTTGCCGAATGGCCCTACTTCCACAACCCACCCACTCACGCAAAAGATTTTACATGCCAAACGAGGAAAAGCGCAAGTTGTTTTTGGAGCCTTTTTGCTGAGTAGAGACCCCTCTGCTACCTCTGCCTCTTATCCTTACCAGGAAAAGGCAAAACGCTTGAACAGATTTGGAATTAAAATCAGCATTTTTCACAGCATGCAATATTGGTCTTTCATAGACACCTTAATGGACATGGAATTTTAGTTGTCATTTCAGATAGCAAAAAGACATGCATGCAACATACTGTCGTTGACATCAGAGCGCATTGATGCAGCTTCCAGAGGCATGTGTCTATAAGACAGTATGCTACACTGATGGGGACAAAGTGAATCCATGAAGCACAGGAAAAGGGGAGAGCCTTGCCATTTGACTAACTTCAGTTGTTCATCCCTCCAAATACGCCCTGATGCCTGGTTTTCACGGTGTAATAAAACAACATAAAATAAACTGAGCTGACACAAAAACAAGAACACTGACAGTTGAGTGTAGTAGAGGGGGCTTGACCCATCGGTTACTGTGAAACAACTGCAGACATCTGCACCCTTTTATCTCTGCAGGCATTCAGTGCAGGGACAGACTTTCAGGGCTTCTGTGATTTCCAGAACCAGTTCCAAGATCTTGGCAATTGGTGTGGTGATATGTCTGGCTCTCAACCAATGAGTGACTCTTACCACTGCACCTACTTCACTGGAAAAACCTCAAGATTGACAATCCCCCAAGGTGCAGGCACAGGAGCAGAACACCAGTTGGAGGCAGGATTGCCCAACCTCTGTTCCTGGAAGTCTGTTGCCAAAAACCTGTGGACTCTATGGTGAGCAAAGACTTCTGTTTACCACTTCCTCTCTGTTTCCGCAGGATGTTTGAGGACCATTTTGGTACTTGCATATTTCAACATGTTCTTGCCTATTGAGAGGTGTGAGAGCGTGGCAGCAGCCAACATCCTCACGGTACTAGAGGGAGTCAGAGTATGCATTAAAGACGTATGTATTTACGTTTCCATGTGAGCCACCAGTGTTTCCTCAGGTTTGCAAACCGTCATCAAATATTCCATGTAAAAATTCTCCCCTTTGAACTGAGTTTTGCACGGAGTGTCTTTTCCAAAGTGATGACCGTAGTCGGGGACCACTTTCCCCCAGCAGGCAATACACATTTCTGATGTTTGTTAATCTGCTTAGAATCACATGCTGTGCATAGGTCCGACATCCAGTGGTCACTGCGGAGTATTGCATTTTGTTTTTCGTAGTCGAAAAAGGGGACGTCGACGATGGCGTCATGTATTTATTTGGTACCTCCTTTCGTGTTTGGGGTGTATGTGCGTCCTTGTCGCCGGGGTGTTCATCCCCATAAGCAGGGCGTGAGCCGAGCCCGTCGGGGCCGGGGACGGACGTCGAGGAGCGCGAGCGCTCCTTCTGGGGGTTAATGACTTCCGTAAAGGACGTCGAGTTATCACCCTCCTCGTCACTTTCTGTAACAGTGGCGGCGGGTGAGGAAACTGACTTCGACATAGCGTAGTCCGTCCACCTCTTAACTTTTCGTTCTTTAAGAGTTCTTGGTTTCAAGAGCTTACAGGCCGCGCAGCTGTCCTCCTTATGATCGAGGGGCAAGCAACGATTACAGAACTTGTGTTTGTCCTTCCAAGTGTATTTGCCCCTACAGCGTGGGCAAAACTAAAAAGGTGTCCTCTCCTTAGCTGAGGCAATAATAACTGGTGATAACAACCCCAAGGGAAAGATAGGGGAGAAAGAAAGACATTCTCTAAGAGAAGATAAAAGTTCGAACCCCCACTCTCCCTACTGTATGTTGGCCAGCGAGGCCAAGCCACGTGTTCGGCAGCGCCGAAGGATCTCCTCCGTCTCTTCCCCTCCGTCGAAAACTTGCTCGGCGGAGAAACAGCTTCACAGCTAACGTCGAGGGGAGGGATCTTTAACAACATAATAAGTATAATTAAGGACCGAGGTCCGTAGTAAGTATTTGCAATGTCTCTCTAGGAGCTCCGCGTAAGGTGACCAGAAGCTGGGCGGAAAAAAACAATCTGAGGGACCTCGACGCGTGAGGGATTGTGGGTACAACGCACGTCACTATAGGGATAGTGTTACAGACACGCCTTGTCGACGTCCCCTTTTTCGACTACGAAAAACAAAATGCAATACTCCGCAGTGACCACTGGATATCGGACCTATGCACAGCATGTGAATCTAAGCAGATACAACCATCAGAAATGCTTTTACGGTAAGTAATGCATGGTCATACCCAATATCTGAATGCTGCGTCATCGGGTCCTGGACGCAGTCTGCTTACCCAGCATTACAAGTAACACTGGATTTGGTTTTTATGTTGGTACTTTCTCCTATAACAGTCATCGTAGACTTGAATAGCTCCAGTACATAATGTTACAGGACACAGAGTGATATGATATGGCATTTATAACGCACCTATACACAGGTGTTTCAAGGCGTGACGAGGCAAGGGAAGGGGAACAGAGGGAAGAGAAAGACAACAAGCTTACTAGGCCAGGTGACATTGAGATCGCGCAAGTGCAAGGAGAGGGGGAAAGTGCAAGGGGGAAGGGGGAGGGGGCAGTGCAATACATAGGATAGGATCAAGAGTAAAGAATACATAAAATAGGTAAAATTGTGGCCAGCAAGTGCAGGGATGAGTGCAGACATCAGGTGTCGAGAGCTGGGGGGACTTTAGGGATACAAAAACAGCCCCCAAGTGCAGGGGTTGCCCGGTCGGCAGTGCAGATGTGAAGCTGGCGGGGGAGGGGACCTGGGCCCGAGATCAGAGGGTAGCCAGGTGACCAGTGCAGTTTCAGTCAGGAATTCAGTAGGAGAGAGGGCGAGAGAAAGCAGACGCAAAGAGGAAGGTCTTGAGGTGCTTCCAGAACCGTAGATGGTTTTGTTAAAGTTTAAGGGAGGCAGGGAGGCTGTTCCAGAGGGAGGCCCCAGCCGAAGAACGATCTACCACCAACTCGATGCTTGGAGAAGCAACTGCCTCTGTGTCACGGCTCGCTCCCTTCGCTCCCGTTCCCGCCACTTGGGGGCATGTTTTGGGGGTATCTTCCCTACTGGACATTTCCTCCGAACCTTATGCTACAGTGTCCTGATGAATTGGGAGCGCTAAAACCTTATTTCCCAAATTACTTCCCTTCCGGATCCATTCCAGGTTTTTGGCAGCCAGCATGCTATTGCTGCTTTAATCTAATGACTATGCTTCCCAGAATGCCTGGCTCACTGCCTCACCTCCTCCCTTGCAGGACAAGGCTGGGTGGAGGATAGGCAACACCTGTGGCTGCAGGTGCAGCAGGCGACACGCCTGAGGGGTGTGCTCGTTAAGCAGCTTTAAAAGCCTCAGTCTGCTTCAGTCCAGCGCTGGTCATTGTTGCAGCGTTCCTGTCTTGACTGGTCCCTTGTTCCTGGTTCCTAGTTTTTGTGCCCAGTTTCTAGTTAAGTGTTTCTTGTTCCTTGTCCTGGAATTCGTATTTGTATGCCTAATTGATTTCTGCCTTTTGGAAATCCCTTTCTCCCTTTCTCTGTCTGCAGGCAGCCTTTCTCTGAGCTTTCCTTTTGCTGTAGCCCAATTGCCTGTGTTCACTGTTTCCTAGAAATTGTCCTTTGCTACTGAAAGACTTGTTGCATTAATCTTTCCTTTACAGGTTTAGTTTCCTGCCTTTTCACCTTGGATGGGTGGGAAAGTTTCCCTTTTGATATCGTTTTTTATTGGGATCCATGCCATGTTTTCCTTTACACTTTTACATTTATTTCCTATTTTATTATTAGGTGTGGGAAGCTGTTGTAACTAGCTCCTGTGTGATTATCTTTTGTTTTCCACACTGTACTATTCCTTCTTGCCTCTTGACTTGGGCTTAGGTATTTAGTCATCCTCACTCTCTGCCTTTACTGCCTTCTGGGTTCTTGTTTGATTTACAGGGTTGTGGGTTAGTACTGACTTTTGAGTGGTCTTTCCGGTCCTCGTGAATACGGACATCCAAGTGGTCTTTCCGGTCTTCGTGAGTACTGGCATTCATGTGGTCATTCCGGTCCTTGTGAGTACTGTTTCCAAATTCTTTATTCAGTACCGTCTAGAGTGTCAGCTTACAGATTCTGTCCCTGCTTGCCCTCTACGTGGGCTTAGCGCTGTCAGTATCTGTAATAGCATAGTGGGTAAGGAGTTTGCCGACTTTCCTTTCAGTCATAAGGAGGTTCTAAGTGCTTACCCTACATTCCTTTTCATATAGTGGTATACACGAGTCTTGGGTATTGAATGCACGTTGTTATATTCAAGGTTGTTTACTGTGTATTTTGTGCACATTTCCCCTGCCATATCCATCGCCGCCTTCCTTTCCTGACACTCTGAGGGAGCTGGAGCCGGATGAGCGAAGAGCTTGAGTAGGAAGATGTTTAGGTAGAGAGAGTTGGAGGTATTGGGGCCCCAGCCCCCATAAGGCCTTGTGGACAATGCAGAGGGTTTTGAACTTAATCCTTGCAGCCACTGGGAGCCAGTGCAGAGATTTCAGTCCTGGAGAGATGCGATCCCTGGGCTTGAGGCCAAGGACAAGTCTCACAGTCCTGTTCTGGATGAGTTGCTGAGGGCGGACTGTAGAAGCAGGCAGATTTAGAAAGAGGCTGTTGCAGTAGTCCAGCCTAGAGAGAACCAGAGCTCTGGAGACAGTGAGCTTCTGGGGGAAGGAGAGGAAAGGAAGAATACCTCCTGAGGAGGTGCAGCTGGTAGTGTGACTTCAGAGATCTGCGGAGAGAAGGAGAGAGTGGAGTCAAAGATGACCCTGAGGTTTTTTAGCCTCACAGATGGGAGAAGGAAGAGGCCCAAGAGAGGCCGGCCAGAGAGCGACAGGTATGGAAGGGAGCAGGTGTGCCGATGAGGAGTATCTTAGTCTCACTGGCATTAAGGTAGAGATCATTGGTGGCACACCCTTCCTGGATAGGGGACTGTTTGAGATGAGAGAGGGAGAAGAGGTGGTGGAACGGAGCCTGAAAATGAGCTGATTGTCGTCTGCATAGCACTGAAAGTTGGAGCAGAGAGAAGCAATGCGGTAGGCAAGAAGGGCCAGCTACTGGTTGAAAAGCCAGGGAGAGAGGTTAGACCTCTGGGAAACACCACAGGTAGAGATAGAGGAGAGGAAGGACCCAAGTTGGACCTGGGAGGGTCGATCAGAGAGGAAAGAGGTCAGCCAAGCCAGGGCCTGATCGACGATACCCAGGTTATCACGGAGACGGTTGCGCAGGATGGCATGGTTGACCGTGTCAAAGGCAGAAGAGAGATCAAGTAAGATGAGGACACAGGGTTTATTGGAGTCGAGGTAGGAGAGCAGCAGGTCTTTATGGATGTTCAGGAGAGCAGTTTCTGTGCTTCTGGCAGCTCTGAAGCCAGACTTATGGTCATGGAGACACCCAACAAATTCATTGTGAAGATTAAGCTGGGAGATGGCCAGCTTTTCCAGGCGTTTGCCCAGGAAAGGAGTGACGGAGATAGGGCGGTAGTTGGCAGGGCAGCAGGGGACAGCTGAGGGTTTCTTAAGAGGGTGCACAAGAGAGCGCTTCAGTGGGGGTGGGAAGATTCCAGTGGCGAAGGAGTGGTTGCAGAAGTCAGCCAAAGCAGGAGCCAGGGTGTCAATGTGGTCCTTGATGGTTTTAGAGGAACAGGGGAGAACTTGTTTTGACGAGACTTTCATAGATCGGAATTGTCTAGAAACCTTGTCTGAGAAGGGGGGGAGGGAGGAGAGGTGGCCGCAGAAGGGCCAGTGGAAGAGAGGGGAGTAGAAGGAGGAGGAGGAGAGAGGGAGAGAGGCCAGGATGTCCCGAGTTTTAGAGATGAAATGAGAAGCCAGGGCCGTGCAGCGGACCTGTGAAGGTACAGGAGAGGTAGAGACTGCCGCAGGACTGGCCAGCTCCTTGCAGATTTTAAAGAGTACGACCGAGTTGTTGGATGCCACAGAGACGCGGCCTTGGATGAGGGCTCTCTTCTTGGTGCGGACAGAGAGCCGGTATAGCCTTTGGAGCAGGCGGCAGGCCAGTTTGTCAGAGGTTGTACAAGAAGAATGCTATTTCCTTTCAGCCACCCTGCATTTGCGTTTAAGGGTGACAAGGTCTGAGTCGTACCAGGAGTTGCACTTAGCATTGGGCTTCAAGCGGATCCTCATGACGGGCAAGAACATCAAATGTATCGGAGATTGCAGAGTGGAGCATAGAAAGGGCTTTGTTGGGGTGTGAGTCAGCCCAAAGAGGAGCGTGGGGTCAAAGTGGCGGAGAAAGCCTCAACTGACACACGTTTCATGGGTCGGATAACCGAGAAGGTAGGTGGCAGTGCTGGAGTTGACTTGGCCTGAGGGGTGAAGAGAGAGCTGGGAGGAAAGGAGAAAGTGATCACTCCAGGAGAGCAGAGTGGTGAGAGGGGTAGAAAGGGTAAGGTCTGTAGATACCAGAACATCCAGAGTGTGCCCTGCAAAGTGAGTTGGGCCATTGGGGAGGACAGCAAGAGTAGCAGAAGTCACAAAAGAGTCCAGAGGAAGGACAGGAAGCATCCCAGTGGATGTTAAAGTCTCCAAGAAGGAGTGGATACTACATTTGCAAGATTGACTCTCACATCATTGGGGTCCAATAGGCATGTCAATTGCCAGAGGGTTCTGGG
Organism: Ambystoma mexicanum; assembly: GCF_040938575.1. NCBI lineage: Eukaryota > Metazoa > Chordata > Amphibia > Caudata > Ambystomatidae > Ambystoma > Ambystoma mexicanum. Next base: position 198,395,975 of record NC_090940.1, read on the forward strand.
ACTTATCCTTCTTTCTGGTGGTTTCTTGCCTGCCTACATATGCAGGAGACTGTTGCATTAATCAGCCGCTGGAGCCAGGTATCGTGATGCCTACCCCCAGGCATCTGGACCAAGCCCATCAGCCCTGGGAGCAGGTATCTAGACATTTAGTAAAACCTCAGCAGCCCCGGCTAGGGGCTATCTGGGTTCAGTCCTGGCGCCTTAGGCGCCAGGCTCATAGTAGAAATCATTCCTGGCGCCTAAGGCGCCCGGCTCATAGTCATAACTTACCTCGGGCAGACCATGCTGCAAATGACTCCAATCCAACATGAAGCCTGAAAGGGACTATTTTTCTACAGGGACTATTTTTTACTCGGGTGTGGTTCTAGGGACTTCTTACCTGGGAATACTTTTGAGGCTATTTAAACCACGCCCGACCAGCAACGCACGCTTCGTGTTATTCTGCATCCAGCAGCGTAACGCTCACCGTGCCTGCAGCCTGCATCCAGTCTTCTGCCACGCCCGCCTCGAATCCGGAGCTCCTAAAACAAAGAGGAAAGAAAGGGACAAGGTTAGAAAACGAACTTATTTCTATTCCACACCTGATTCTGGATCCATCTCGTCTCCGGACCTGTAAAGAAAATCATTTCTGCACGCGCCGCACCTCCCAGCTGCAGCGCCGCGCCATACTCGCCAGTCTTCCAGCATCCTTCGGGTCGGCGCTGCCTCCATCATTTCTTCGCCGAACTTCGGCACGTAGGAGACAAAAGAAAACCACAAGGTGAGCCGAGGGAACCAACAAATTTAATTCTTACCACCATAGACTTACCTGATTTACCACCGGAGGCATCCTTTTGCGACTCTACATATTTTCACGTGCCGCTTCTGTAAAGAGAGACAAAACACGTTTTCCACATGCAATATTTACCGGATAGCGCCGGGTAATACAGACTCTTACCTGAGCGCCACCAGCTGCCACAAGAGCATCTTTTCACAAGCCAGCTGCAAGACAAGAAAGGAAGGGGGGGAACAAGAGTGAACATCGGACATATTGAACTCTATGAACTTAATACTTACTGGTCCTCACCAGGAACCTCGGAGTCAATACTCTCCGGAACTCTCCCGAGCCTTCAAACCAGCGAAGTAACTGGAATCGACACGCCCCTGCAAATCCACGCAGGATGGAGAGCTCATCTTTCAAGAATATAAGGTGAGATTGCTGTGAGGGCATTTCGGAGGTGATTAGTTGGGGAGGACTGTGGGGGTGCCATCACTTGAATCCACAAGTGGCTAAATCCATCCCTCCACTTGCAGAAGAATATTTCTATGGGTTAAGCAGACCAGATTAGGAGGGCAGATCCAGTCCGTCATCGCTGTACTACGCATCACGTGGGTGGAGACCGCAGCTGTCCGGGTCCGACCGACGCCCCTGTGGGAGCCAGTTGAGCGTAACACCAGGTGACAGTTCGTCAGTGTCATGATGCCTACCCCCGGGGACCCAGACCACGTCCAGCAACCCCGGAAGCAGGCATCAAGTTATCCTAAGCAAGCCCAACAACCCCTGCTAGGGGCTATTTGGGTCAAGTGCTGGCGCCTATGGCGCCAGGCTCATATGGAGAGTCAGTCCTGGCGCCATAGATGCCAGGCTCATAGATTAAAACTTACCTGATGCAGACCATGCTGCAAACTTACCTGATGCAGACCATGCTGCAAGAGCTCCAAGCCAAAGGAGGCTTGGAAGGGACTACTTTACTTGGGGGACTATTTTTTACTCGGACGGGGCTGGGGAGGAATACAGTCCCAGGGGACTACTTTGGGGGCTATTTAAACCACGCCTGAAGAGCAGCAAACGCTTCGCGTTATTCTGCACCCAGCAGCGTAACGCTCACCGTGGCTGCAAGTCTGCATCCAGCCTTCTGCCACGCCCGCCTCGAGTTTGGAGCTCCTAGAAAAAGCGAGAAAGAAGGAGAAAAGGTTAGAAAAAGAGCAATACCTTTAATCCTTACCTGAATTCCCGATCCATAGCGCCTTCGAGCTGGAAGAAAGAAGTTATTTTATGCGCGTCGCCTCGCCTGCTGCAGCGCCGCGCTGAACTCACTGGCCTTCGCAGCATCTTCACATTCCACCGCATCCTCCTGCATGTTCCCACCACACTCCAGCACCTAAGGAGAAGACAAGAACAGCAAGGTGAGCCAAGGGAATACACAGAGGAATATTAGTTACCCCCCATAGACTTACCTGATTTTACCACCGGGGGTACTATTCCTCTTCACGGGTCGGCGCAGCTTCCACTGCATCTTCGCCGAACCCCGGCCCCTAAGGGGAAACAAAGGACAGCAAGGTGAAACAAAGGGACTAACAAGGGGAACCCTCCTCACCACAAAAGACTTAACCTGATTTTACTGCCGGAGGTATTATTCCCCAAGACTTCATACTTTCTCTCAGCGCCTGAATAAGGGAGAAAGCAACAGGTTACATATTGACATTATTTTATCGAACTGTGTTGGAAAATACAAATCCTTACCAGAATACTATCGGTTGCCACGAGGAACTCTTCATTAGGGTCAAGCTGCAACCTGCAAGGAATCGGACAAGAGTGAAAGTCAGGCATTTGAACTCTTACAAACTTTATACTTAGGGCGTCTTGCCGGGAATCTCGGAGTCAATATTGTTCTGGAACTCACCAATTCCTTCGAGCCAGTGAAGCAACTGGTAATCAACGCGCCCCTGCGCTCAATGCAGGATGGAAAGCTCATCTTTTCAAACCATCAGGTGAGACTATAAGAGGGGACATCAAAGGCGATCTGTGGGGAGAAAAGCGGGGGTGGGGGGATTTACGCTCAACTCCACGGGTGGTTAATTCCCTTTCTCCATTTGCAGAAGAATATTCCTACGGGCCAAGCAAACGAAGCTAGGTGGGCAGTCCAGTCCGTCATCTCGGCCCTACGCGCCACATTGGTGGAGACTGCATCTGTCCAGTCCCGATCGACGCCTCTGTGGGAGCCATGTGAGCGTAACAGTCAGCCTATGCTGACTAGTTGCTCTCTCCTCAGTCAGGACAGAACTGCTCTGATGAATGGACACTCCACACCATATATTGGTAGTTCCCTCACATTGATCAAATTAAAGATTTTGATGAGCAGGAGCTGGGTATCGGTTACTGTCCAGTGAACAGGCGCAACCTCCTTGAAACAAGTGGGTACATAGCATGCTGCAAATGTAACTGACACACATGCTGCAAATGTAATTTACACACATGCTGCAAAACTTTTCTTTTTATTATGTGCAAATGTTTTAAATGTCTTCTAAATGATTCCTAATGCGACTGTATACAAATCCCAACGCACAGTTAATGTTACATACTTTTATTTGTGTGGAACCAGTTATAGGAAGGATAATATACAATTGGCTCTGGTAGCGGTTTGTCAAAATAACCAGACTTCTTGTTTACAAACAAGAGCTAAATAGCTCCTAGCAATTGTGATCCATGATTTTGTCTCTCAGATTCTCAAGGATTAATTTGCAGGAACTCCTACTTCACTGGTTTTGGGGGTGGGAGAAGGGATTTACGGACCTAAGTAAGATGACTGTGGACCTCAACAGACCGAGATTCTCACATTAACCTGCTTGAAATGTTAAAGCAATTGCGATGTATAGCAACAATTGAATTACTCAACAATGTGACTACTTCACTTTGTAGCCCCCCCCCCCCACTATGATTCTCCCTCCATGCCCATTAATCAGAGTACCTAACCGAGTCTCTGATTAAAAACTAGGTTTGTGCTGGCTACATCTAGGAGCGTGGTGCTGCAAAGGATGGTGGGCAGTGTTTGTGCATGTACCCTGGGCATGTCTTTTGAGTTTGATGCTTCTAGTTTACCATGCTCCAGTCCCATTTCCTTCAAGGGATGACCTCCTACTACTGTGGAATAACAAGCACTATACGCTGTGTCCAATGGTTACTATGTTGAGTAACATTAGGTTTCTGTACAAGGAAGGTAAAACCAGGCGATTTCGACTTACTACACTGCCTTGCTATTTTGTCGTACTAGTTGTTGGGACCAATCTAGTTAGTATAAAACTCCCTGTAGACTGATATAAGAGAACAAAATCCCTGCGCTCCCTACAGAATCAGTTTTGTGTAGTCTGTTAATATACTATGGAATTAAACAAATAATTGCTTGCTGCTTTCAAAATGGAGGGTTTTATACAGTTTCAAATGTGTGGTTTATTTCACCATGCATCACATATAATAACTTATGTTTTAAACCAATGTTTCCTTTCAACAAATGAGCTATGAGTGGGGAGTGTTCCTGGAGTCCCACCTGGAGATAAGACTTTAGCACACTATCCTAGTAGTTTGTAGATCCGCCCCCCCTCCCCCCCGAATCTTAGTATCTGTCTACTGCTGCTGGAACCTTGGTGGAGTTGAAGAGCAGTCAGGCTGATCTTAAGAGGAAGATGTGAGCTGTAGGTAAGCTCACTGAACCCAGTGAGACATGTACATCAAAGAAACACTTCATACGCTGACACTAGAACACTTTGGAATACTTTAGAATGTACTTCAAAGGGGACTTCTTAGATTGTTAGCAGTTACATTTGTTGCAACTTTAAAAAGTGAAAAGACAATTCTATCGTATGGTAACTACGCACACGTGTTTCTTAGCAGAAATACAGTAAGACATGCACATATAAGAAAGTGACTTTAGGGAACGAAAATGGTTAGCATAATACTAGCAGGGTTCTAAAGATATTTTCTTCGCACAGTAATTTTTTAAAGTCCAAAAACACAGCGCTAGCTAAGGCAGTTCGGTGAGGACTCAAATTGTTGACAAGCAGCAGAATATGAAGAGTTCCTGTGGATTTCTTCCAGTCTCTAGACTTTAAGGATGCAGCATGTTAACTAACGATGGAGACCCTGTTAAGGACTCTATAAAGGGACACAAGGAGCAGCTTGGGCCTGAAGTAAGAGAGGTTGAGGTACCATGGACACCTCAGGGTACACCAACACTCTGGAGCGACTTCACCGATCAAGGTAAACAATACCTTTTTCCCCCACAGTACCTTGGGTTTGAAGAAGACTTGGCTGGATTCTCTTCTATGTGGCTGTGCTGGACCCGACCTCCGGATTCCTTGGTGTGATGACAAAAGGCAGGACAATGGACGGGATCTCTCAGCAGCAGTCTTGAGGGTGGACGTCTGGCACGGCTTCCATCAAATTCTTGGATCACTCTGTGGATTTGGCACCTTTTCTGCAGCACCAACAAAGGATGTGATTCGCCCGGTCAATCTTCTTCGCTTCTCACAGTTCCACCCTCTGCTGAGGGGGTCTGGCTGAGTTGGATCGGATCTCTAGAGTGTCCTTGAGGGCTCAACTAAGATTTTGACGAATTTGGCCTTTTCATGATGCACTCGGAAAGGGCAGCATGTCTCCTGGTATTGGGGTTTCTTGGCACTGGAAACTCACAGGACCTCGGGAGATGGCTCTGAACAAAGTTCATCTTGGGGCTGGTTGTACTCTTACGTCCCGTCCCCTTTCCTCCATACTCTATTGGCGTCCCTCGCGAGGGACTGGAGACAGAATCTTTTTCACCAGAAATAATCTTCTTCCCCTTTAAAGTTAGAGGCGCGCAGGGGAGCGGCCCTGGGACTATGCACTCACCTGACTCCGCTCACCGGCGCCACTCCTCAGTCCCCTTTTCCGCGTCGACGGGAACGGGCCGAATTCACCAGCGCTCCTGGGTTTGGCTTCGGCCATGTAATTCCACACGCAGATAATTCTCTTCTGTCTCTTTATCATTCAGGTACTCTGTCCTCAGGCATCACGCTACTCCCCGGCGCATATCGACTTCTACAGGGTTAAGCAGGTGTCCATCCTGCGACGGGCCCTTTCCAACTTCAGACCCCCACACCCTCTGCCTGCGTTGCCTTGGCCCAGATCACGGCTGGCCAGCATGTACCGCGTGCAACACGCTTTCCTCGTGGTCTCTGAAGAACCAACTAGCCAGGTGGAGGGAGCTCTTCTAGAGATGGCCTCCAGAGGACCTGAAGGACTTAGTCGATCATTGATCCAGGCCCAAGGTAGGGCCACTCTTTTCCAGCACCCCTTAAGGGAGACTCCTTCCAGGGACACTCCTGTGCCGGAGGAACCGCTCAGATTCTCATACCAGCACGAGTACCGAGACTAGGTCAGCTACTGGCCAGCAAGCCAAGGGGGTCAGTGGATCTTCCCGGTGACAGTGCTAAGGGACCGGAAGGTTCTTTTACCGGAACATGTTGGGTTCTAGCACCAGAAATATGAACCACAAAAGGTGTTCCCGTGTGAAAAAGTGAAATTTGATTTAGGATTTATTCAGTATTCGAGAATACTACCGAACGTAATCATCAAGATTCATCTTGTACATGGTATGAGCACAGGTGCATCATTTAACCAATAAATTATGCACTAACTTGATCCACAAATGAAAAATCAAAAGATCATTTAGATAACACACTTTGACATTTTATGCTGAATGATTATTTAGACCTTTTGGGATGGACTGAACACACAAAATAGCTACTACCAAACGGTTTTAGAAAGAGGTCAAAATACTAATAAACAATAGACAAATTATTACAAATAGGAAAAATACAAAACAGAAAAGTCTAATACACATTGGGACTGAAGGTAAAAAGTTGAAAATTTGAAACGTAAATGACAAATTGGATGCAAAAATTGTGAACTGCATACACAGATGCCAATAAAGATACAATTGGTTTTTATGTCGGTAACATAGTATGCATTTTTTTGCTTAAAAAGGTTTCAAATGATTGTATCATGTGGTAATGTGGTTAGGTCCTAGAAAATGGAAATAGCTTTCTTTTGTTTGTCTCTCTTATTCCTCTTTTTAATGTAATTGTAAATGTATATGTAATTGCTTTTGAAATCAATGTTTGAATGGAATTTGTTCATGTTTTTCTTATGGTATATATTTTTTGTAAAGGTTTGAATAAAACAAAATAAAATAAAATAAAGATGCAATGACTTTTGCACTATTACTAGCTTGCCCTAACTAACCACAATAAACATACATGAAAAGACATATATTTACTCCAGAGACCGGAAGTCGGTCAACTTTAAATTATTTGAATTGTATTGCCAGCAGAATGCCGGGAAGAGGCTGTGAGTTAGGACCGAATTCTAAAATTAGCTACGACCTCCTAATGTTACAAGAACATGGGTATACTAATAAACTTAAGCATAATGCACCAACCACATTTATCATGACACAGGTACATCAAAAGCTGGTCATCAATTAGAACAGCTGGCTGGGTGTGTCGGTGGACTATGTAGTAGACAACCACCTTCATCAGGACAAACTGTCTCTGCTTGGCCCCTATAACAATAGAATATTGGATAAGACATTAAACAGCCAATGGTAAAACTATCCAGAGGCCCAATGGAACATGTGTGCCATGTACAGAACACCATGTGAATTTCTACCACGTGAAGGGAGCTTATAGGTTCCGGAGTGGGCCCCCATTGTAACCCGTGCAGAGCACTGGAGCCACCACCTGAGGCCATCACCAAAGGGTGTACTAAGAAGAGAGAACACAGAAGTACCATGAGTTGTGAATGAGTTGTGAATTGTGAAAAATAGTGTCTGTGTTACATAATCTTATAAAGAAATCCCACTATTGAGTGGCATGTAGGTTAAATGTGTCTAACCAATGGCCTGCTAGATCAAAAGTGAAAAGTGTCTTACCTATTTCTTGATTGACGAGAGGCTACCGGTCAGGCTAACTGTACTCGTGACACTTAGCTGAGTGTGAAGTTTTCAGCCATATTCAAACAAAAAAATAACACCCAAAGTGAATAAACCAAGTGTGGGTAACGGGGCTGCGGACGGCACCAGGAGCCCGGTCCGGAAAGAAAACGCTCTCACTTCACTATAGTCTAGTCCATAAACTAAATGTGGCAAAGCACACAAACCAATGTCCCCTACAGACCACAACCGCTGTCTTCACAGGCTGAACAGAAGGGGGCTCTAGCACCAGCACACTTACCGAGGCTAGTCCAGCTACAAACCTCACTACGGAGGCGTCTCCGGATCCTTGCGGTATCCGTGCCTAGGCACTGCAAGGTACTTTTACCGGGGTTACTGCCGAGGGGCAACGCCCTAGTACCGGGATCAAGTCTGTGGGTGCGCCTTGATGCAGCGCTACCGGCAACTTTGCCGAGGGCAATATGCCTTCCAGGTCACGGCCTGAGGTGTGGGATAGGCCTTTGTTCCAAAACCAGGTGTCTTAGGCTGGGCTGGGTCCAGAGAGCCTGGCACCATGACTTCGGCACGTGGGACGCAGCTCATCAAAATGGCCACTGCGCCAGACAAAATGGCCGCTCATCCGATACCCCCTCATGCGGAGCAGGTGGAGGAAAGAGTCACAAGGGGAGACTGGCGTCAACCAGGTGTGTGGCCTACAGTCTATCCATCACACGCGCAGGGCAGGTTTCCGCTGCACCCCAGGCAGAGTGTGCCCCAGCTGCCCTTGGCCACTCCGTCAATATCACCTGCCTCGTCTACAGCCTCTGAGGCCAGTTTCTTCTAAAGGTTCCTGGGGCTGATGCAAACTCTCCAGTGGTAGGGCCATCCTCCGGCATTCAATCGGGCGCATGCTCCCTCAGGACACCCCATCTGCACCCATAGTTAGTCATTCCTCTGATGGCTCCGGTGCCATGGGCCCCAGCGCAGATGCCGCTGCCCCAGTCGGCTCTTCAGATTCCGGCTTCCCTGCCTCTCACAATACAGGCAGTTCCACATCAGCCTCCGCAGTAGCCACCGGCTCTGGACTCCACTCCGCAGCCCACAGCGCCCAGCACTCCTCTGCCAGGTCCGGACACCCCGAGCCCGGTGGACACGGACGAGGAGGTGGAGGAACATGACATGCCACCTTCAGCCAGGGCCTTCCACGAACGCCTCACAGGTTTGGCAGAGTATTTGGGCCTTCCTCGGCCTGAGGTAGAGCAGCCCCAGGAGGGCTTAGCAGAAGCTCTCACCCTAAGGCCCCCTACCAGAAACAGGTATCCCAATGCAGAAGGACGTTGTTGCCCAGGCCAACAAGGGATGGCTCAAGCTACACTCGGCCCAGCCTGTCCCTCTACGCCAAGTAAGGGCAGATGGAGGGGAACACACTCTTGCTTTAAGCGCTCCACAGAGCCAAGCGCACCTCAAGGCGGGACTAGGAGAATCCAGGCTGGTAGCGCAGGACATTATGGAGTCCTCCGGGGCCCATATCGATGCCTCTGCCTGGGCCATCCGCATTGCCACGGACCTGAGAAGGACAGCCTGCCCCCAGACTACCAAGTTAATCCTGGGGTCCATAAAACGCATATTGGACTGTCCCTTCAAGGGCCGCTACCTTATTTCACTCCTCCACGGATGAGGAATTGGATAAAAGGAGGAACGGCTTGCACACCGCAAGGTCTTTATCTCTTCTTACGAAGGCCATGCCCAAGACCTCACCCAGTCGCAGTCATTCTCCGATAGGGGCGGCGGGTGTTGGCGGGTCCCGAGGCTTCCTGGGCGGAGGTCCAGACAACCTAACGTTCTCTGAGTCAGCCTTGGAGGGTACAACAAAGGAGGTGTGGGAGGGGGCAAGGGGTTCCTCCGATCCCGCTCCTTTGCAACAGCCTAAAAAAAAAAGGGGGGGGCATGACATGCCCATTCGGGACCACATGCTCCCTCTGGGGAGGCCACCTTGCCTTTCACATGCAATTTTGGTGCCAGAATTATTCAGACTCCTGGCTCCTCTTTGCAGTCTCCATGGGGTACCACCTACCGGTACCTTCCTGTACCACAGGTGGGACAGCAACTCTGCTGGCGGCGTCTCGGTCGTTCGTCGAGAGCCAGGCTGTTGAAGTCCCAACCTCCCAGCGGGGCTTGGGCGTTTAGGTCAGGGTTTTCGCCATACAGAAGAAGAACCAGGCCAACCTGACAGTTGGGTTGGACCTTTCCACCCTCAATCTCTCTCCTTCTGCAAAAATGCAAGATGGTTACGCCAGCACTTATTGTGCAAAAACTGGTCAGGGGAGACTAGAGGTGCTCCCTGGATCGGAAGGACGCTTACCCACACGTTCCGATTGGGCAGCCGCTGCGTTCCTTACTACGCTTCAGGATCGCTGGCTTCCATTTCCAATACAAAGTGCTACCCCTCCGTTCCCAGGGTTTTTACCAGGTTGGTGAATACAGTGGCAGCCCTACTCACGGCCCAGGGCCACCACGTCTACCCATACCTGGACGACTAGCTCGTCCGGGACACCTCCGGAAGCGGTTCAGAATACTGCCTCTGCCCTGAGGAACACACTCCACCACCTGTGGCTCACTATCAATCTCAACAAGTCTCAGCTTCAGCCCACGCAGAGCCTGACCTTCTGGGGCCTCATCTGGGGTTGGAGCTCTATGAGAGTATTTCCCTCTCAGTACAAGATTGCGGCCATCAAGAGAGCTACAGCTCACTTCCTCTCCAGGCACGTGACCTCGGTCTGGTGGCACCTTTTTGGCCGTGCCCCGCACAAGACTCAGGATGCAGAGATCACAGCCGCCCTTCGCAGCCTCATGGAATCAGGAGAAGGGCCCCCAGGAGGAGCCAGTGAAAATTCCTCCCTTTGCCTCTTGGACCTCCAACGGTGGTCCGCAGACCTCAACCTGAGGCAGGGCAAGCCCTTGCGGTAGCCGACCCCTTAGGTCAGTTACTACGGCCTCTTCCCTAGAGGGCTGCAGAGCCACCCTGGACAACCACAGCATCCTTGGAGGCTGGATTTGGCAGGAGCAGGAGTCCCACATCAATTGGCTGGAATCAATTGGCCATATGGTTGGCCCCCAGGGCTTTCCTTCATCTTATCGAGGGCAAGACAGTTGTTAACCAGAAGTACAGCCCCACCAGCATGTACTATGTCAACAAGCAGGGGGCCACCAGTTCCCCTCCGCTGTGCAACCTAACAGTCAGCATGTGGGAAGGGGCTCTGGAGAACGACATCTACCTCATGGCTGTCCACCTCCTGGGGGAATCCAACCTGGAAGTGGACAGGCGCAGTAGACTGGGGGATGGACAATTACGAGTGGCAATTGAACAATCTGGTACTGGAGATCTTCCTCAGGTGGATCTTTTTGCCTCCCGGGATAGCAGCAAATGCCACCAGTTCGCCTCCTGGCGGGGGCAGGGCTTGGCTCTCGGGGCGACACATTCCAGATCCAGTTGGAATGACACGACTGCATATGTCGTTCCATCCTCACCCCTAGTATACAGGGTTCTCTGCAAGATAAAGGAATTCCGGCATCGCAGCATCATTTAGAAAGCTCCCTGGTGGCCGGCCAGACAGTGGTTCTCCAAGCTCCTCAGCCTTTCGGGCAGACCACCCATTCACCTACCGCTGGGCCCAGCTCCTCTCCTGTCCCAGCAGGGGGGCAGGATACTCCACCCTGCTCTGCGCAAGCTAGCCCTCTCAGCGTAGCTGCGGAGCAGGTTACGCTGAAACACTTCAGCCTATCTCGGGCTAACCTAGAGATCATCCAGGGCGCTAAAAGCAAGGCTACTAGGAGCCAATATAAGAGTTATGGGTCTAGATTTGGTGACTGGGCCGACTCTAGTGAGATCGACCCTCTTAGGTGCACCTTGGACGACCTGCTCTCCTTTTCAGCACACCTCGCCCACTCCGACGTGCAGGAGGATACATGCCCCACCTATCTGGCAGCCATAGGGCTTACAGGGCCGCTTCCCTTCCTCCAACCCGGTAGTCAAGCGACATCTGCGGGCCTCCACAGGCTTTATCCGCCCATAAAGAAGCCACACCCTGTGTGGGACCTTAATGTTGTGTTGGGCGCCTTGGCGCACAAACCTTTTGAGCCTGTGGTGGCCTGCGGACATCAGGCTGGTCACCAAAAAGACAGCTCTGCTCGTGGTTTCACCACAGCTCGCAGAGTCAGCAAGACCCAAGCTCTGGTGGCGTCAGAAACCTACACCACTTTTCACAGGGACAGGGTCGTCCTGCGGGCACACCCTGCATCCCTTCCCAAGGTGACCACCTTCTTCCATCTCAATGAGGAAATATTCTTCTCCAGGATCGAGTCTGGCATGGATTCACATGCTCATGAATATTCCCCGTCAGGCCGGGAATCCTCGGTATAGAAAAAAAATCAGTATCAGTTTTGTTTCTGATCTGTCTTTCTTAGTAGTAACCAATCATTGGTCTCCGGGTCACACTGCCCCCAGCCAATGACTGCCCTCTCCCTAAGCCCCGCCTCTGGTAGCCATCCTCAGATTTTTACCGCACGTTCAAGTGTTGGGAGTCCTCGTGCTGTAGCTCTCGAGCTTTTGCTGCGTTTATGTGCTTTTTTCAGGAGATTTTTCTCATTTTTCACTTAATTAGAGCCTCAAGCTCCACCGTTTCTGCATCCGATCAACGGGGATCTGTTTCAGAGTTTTCTACGCCCCTCAAGGGTGAAGATTTCATCGAGTTACGCTTTTGGATGATTCCAGAAGTTCCGAGGCCTACCCCGGACATGGCCAAGGAGAAAGGAAGCTCGACGCCCGGGAAGCTGTTCAGGACCTGCCCTGGATGCCAGCTTCAGAATGTTTTCAAGGAGGACGAGCATTCGTTATGCCTCTACTGTCTACATGAGGACAAGACGCACACGGAGAAGGACTGCGCGCTTTGTGGGAACATGTCGGAGCGGACCATGAAGGATCGACACCTCCGTCTCGCCAACTGGCTGGAAGGGAAGAGCCCGTCAGGTGAGAAGAAGAAAAAGAAGTCCGAGCGGTCTTCTAAGTCCTGTGAGGGCGCTCCGGCGACGGGGGCCCAACAAAAGGCTAAGCACCGCGAGTCCGTGGGCACCGGGAGCACCGAACGGTCGGGCTCCTTGGCTGCCAGGCAGGGCGCATCCTCCCCGGCGCCATCAACCACGAGCCAACACTCTGGCTCGGGTAAGAGGAAGTCCGAGAACCCGGCGAAGCTTCTGGGGAGGCCCCGGTCGATGTCGAAGATTCCAGCAGAGGGGGAGCGAGGCTCGGACCCTCCCCCCAAGGTGAAGGCCCCAGGCGTCCAGAAGGTGACGATGGCCTTAATTCACCCTGCTAAGACCTCGATTGAGGATGTCGCCGCGGCCCTGGATCAGCCTGTGGAGGCTACACCAGTGGAGGCGCCCTCAGGACCCAGAGTCTCCCTGCCACCGTGGAGGGAGTCGTCTTTCAGGCCCATTGAGAAGACCCCCACGAAGTCCTCGTTGGAAAAGGTGGGGGAGGGGCTGGTGGCCATTGTGGATACGGACACGACCTCTGAAGAAGAGCTCATCGAAGTAGTGGAAGAGGCCCAGCCCATCGGGAGGGATCCCGACGAGGGCGATGACGAGAGCGACAGGGTCGCCGACAAGGCTCCTCAAGAGCCCTCGCGCCCGTCGTTTCCGACGCCGCAGGGCACTTCGGTGGCCATTTTGTCAGCGATTCAGTCCTTGTGTTCGGAGATAAGGACAAGGTTGGCCCTCCCCCGACGGAGGTACCTGAGTCAGACCCGACGGGGTAACAGGAGCCAGGACCTTCGGAAAGTCCACCGCATAAGAGGACGACGACGCATCCTACGCCACCTCTCCCACCTCTGCGGCCTGCTCTGCCTTCCCCCCAGTCTACTACCCACGGGGATGATACAGGCACGGACACGGCTACAACAGGTACAGATGACGATGGAGGTGATGACGGGACGTGTCCCCCGTCGCAACCCTGCTCGGGCGTCCCCGCCCGACGAGATTGGATCCTTTCATGCCATGATTTCCAGGGCATCCAAGCTCTTCCAGCTCTGCCCAGAAGAGAAGAGGACGGAAGGGTTCTGTTACCAACGGCGCAAGGCTAAAAGGAAGACATCTGGGATGAGGGGCTCGCCCTCCTCAAGAACCCTGCCACGGCGCCGGCAAAGAGGGACCGGTACGAGAAGAAGTATCGGGTCCCCGACGCTGCCCCTTTGTGCCTTCAGGCGCAACCTACCCTGGATTCGGTCGTCTCGGCGGCAGCAAAGAAGAAAGCTGGGGGGGCATCGGCCTCAACATCAACCTCCCTGCCGGACAGCGAGGGCAGGAAGTTGGACACGATGGGACGGCGGATCATCTCATCCGCAGCGACGACTATCAAGGCGGCCAACGCCCTGTCAGGATCCGTAAGTCAAGGAGGCAAATACGCGATCTTTCATTCCCGACTCACTTGGTTCCTTCATTTTTGTCACGAAGACGTTATTCCAGAACACGGAAGTTTGCTCAGCCACTTCGTTCCGTGTTCCTTAGGAAGCATTGGTCTTTGCCATGGAAACGCTCTCACTCTGCGTACTTGAAGTCACGTGTCTTCACGCATGGTTAGACTATCACGTGACTTTTGGTTTTCGTCTTATGTCCCGCCTTCCCCGATACTCGCTGCTTCTGAAATTGTCATTTCTCTTGCCGCTAAGTTTCGAACCTTGCTTCTGCTGAATTTAGTGTTTTGTGACCCGGACTGCCTACTGGATTTCCTGCTGTTTTGTCCCCCTTGTCAGTGCCTCGACCCTCGGACCTGCTCTTGGAACTGGACACTTACCTAGGCGTCCGCGTGCCGTCGGTGGGTAGGTGGATCACTATTTGCTTGCGGATTTTTTCTACTCTTCATTGAACTCTTCCATTCTGGACTTCCTTGGAAATTATCATCCGGTAAGACTGTTCCTTTCATTCTTCAATCTTGCTTTTGCTCCTTGTCGAATTCCTGGTTAGTTACGGATTACTTCTTTGTTCTCCTCAGAATTCTGACGTCATATTCCCACTGTGAATTGCCAGGCACTCAACTAATCTATTCTCAGGTACTTGCAGAGTGCTTGGTTGCTTGAGCATAGCTATTGAAATTGTCTTGTGTCACTAATGCCTTGTTCCTTTGCAGGTTGACTGGTTCCTGTGACGTCCTCCCATCTCAAAACCATCTTTTGGTTAATTGACTGGTCAGAGAGTTATTTTTCCTCTCTGTTTGGTACATTGACAAAAAGAATTCGTCTTCTACACGACGAGTTCAAAATCTTGAAGTCAGGATTCTGGTTACTTGGTCTAGGAAATTCTCCTGACTTAACACGCCCTGGCTATCGTAGCCCGCTACGACAGGGAGTTGTGGTTCAAAATCGTCCCTCTGTTGGACTTACTTCCGGACGCCAAAAGGGCTGAGGCCCTTGAAATCCTACAGGAGGGTGAGATTGCTTCGGACCACGCCATCACGATGGCAACGGACATCGCTGATACCGGTTTCCATCAGTTGGCCAAAAGCGTTTGCTTGAGACCACGAGGATGGCTCAAGGCCACGGATTTCCGCCAGGACGTACAAGCCAAGGTTTTGGACATGCCCTTCGACGGGAACAACCTGTTTGGGAAGGCGGTTGATGAGTCCCTTCAGGCCATCAAGACAGACACAGAGACTGCCCGGGCACTGGGAGTGCTCCAACAATGACGGCCGTCCTTTCGGAGCTCCGGAGGCAGACAAGGTGCCTCCAAGGGATCCGGCAGTGGCTACTCCACGTACCGGCAAGCTGCAAGATCTTCGTCCCAGGAAGCCTACAGGGGACGCGGCAAGTCAGGTGGTGCCCGTCGTCATCGACAGGGAGGTCAAGGAGGCAAGGCGGCCTCCAAACAAGATTGAACCGACCGTGGGGTCGGGCCCCCGCCGAAGCACCCCAGTGGGAGGCTGGCTGGCGAGGTTCGTCAGCGTGTGGGAGTCCATATCCACTGACCGTTGGGTGCTGGACGCCCTGGCCCAAGGGCACGCCCTTGGGTTTCAGAAGAAGTGCCCTCGCATTCTCCCGTGGCCAGGAAGGAAAATCACGTCCCTCAACTACTGTTGGAAGTAAGGGCGATGCTCAAGAAGGGTGCCATCGAGCTCGTCCCAAAGAGGCTTCGGGGCTCCGGAGTTTACTCAAGATACTTCCTCGTAAAAAAGAAGACAGCAGGATGGCGCCCCATCCTGGACCTACGACGACTGAACAAGTACATCAAAGCACAGAAGTTCCGTATGGTCACCCTCCAGCACGTGCTGGGACAGCTGGAGGAGGGCGATTTCCTGTCGTCGTTGGATTGGAGGATGCGTACTTCCACATCCCCATTCTAAAAAGACACGAAAGTTCCTCAGGTTCGTGGTCCAAGGGCGGCACTACCAGTTCAAAGCCCTCCCGTTCGGATTGAAGTCGGCACCCAGGGTGTTCACCAAGTGCCTCGCACCGGTGGCGGCGCGGCTGCGCCTACAGGGGATCCACGTCTACCCCTACCTGGACGACTGGCTCAGCCGGGCAAGGACAAGGGAGCTTGCCGTGGAGCACACTGCGAAGACCGTCCAGCTGCTCACCGACCTGGGATTCTCCATCAACTTTCCAAAATCCCACCTGGTTCCGTCGCAAGTCGCCCTGTTTCTGGGAGCCAAGCTCGACACAGTGGCGCGGCTGGCCTCGCTGTCGGAGCAAAGGACCAGGACCATTTTGGGCAAGGTGCAGCGTCTGCTGGCTACGGACATGGCCAGGGTAATTTCTATCAAATCCCTCCTCGGGATGATGTCCTCCTGCATTTATCTGGTGCGCCTTTGCAGGCTTCGGATGCGCCCCTTACAAGAGTTCCTCGACGCCCGCTTGGTCCAGTCGACGGGCAGCTTCGAGGACAGGATCCCTCCCAACGAGGCGTTCCGTCAGGCGATCCGGTGGTGGGGGTACCCGCTCCCATCTGTCGGCGGGTACGGACTTTCAGACCCCAGCTCATCAGGTGACGGTGACGATGGATGCCTCCCTGGAAGGTTGGGGAGCGCACTCCGGAGATCTTCATGCGAGAGGCCTTTGGCTCCCGGAGGAGAAGTCTCTCCACATCAACATCTTGGAGCTCTGCGCAGTGTTCTGGGCCCTCAGGTCCTTTCTTCCGTCCATCAAGGGCAAGGTGGTGAGGATCTTCACCGACAACACCACCACGATGTTCTACATCCGGAAGCAGGGCAGAACCAGGTCCCCTGCCCTATCCAAGGAAGCCCAGGATCTGTGGCATTGGGCCGTCGCCCAGGGGATGTTTCTGGTGCCTCTTCATCTGGCAGGAATAAAAAACACGATCGCCGACTCACTCAGCAGGGAGCTGCACTCGTGCCACGAGTGGGAACTACGCCAGGATCAAGTGGATCGACTCTTCCGACGATGGGGCGAACCCCAAATCGATCTCTTCGCGACGGTGACCAATTCCAAGTGCCGGAGGTTCGTCAGCAGGTTCCCCCAGCCGAGGAGCATGGGCGATGCTTTCTCGTTCCCCTGGGACGGCCTATTTCTTTATACATTCCCTCCGCTACCATTGCTGCTCCGGCTCATCAACCAGCTCAAGAAGTCCCAGTGCAGGATGATCCTCGTCGCACCAGCGTGGCCGAGACAGATCTGGTTCCCGGACCTTCTGGACTTGTCAACGTCCCCACCAGTCAAGCTGCCGACGGACGCAGACCTTCTCTCCAGAGAAGGAGGCGCCATTCTTCACCACAACCCGGAGTCGCTGAACTTGCAGGCCTGGCTCCTGCATCACTAGAGTTTGGAGCGTACGACATCCCGGCCGACTGCAGAAAGGTTCTCGGAAAGGCCAGGGCGTCCTCAACTCTCAAGTGCTACGGACATAAATGGAAGAGGTTCTCTGTCTGGTGCCGTGCACAGAAGATTAACCCTCTGCGGATTACGGCCCCTCAAGTACTGCCGTACCTACTGTCGCTGGCCAAAGCTGGACTGGCTCACGCCTCCATCAAAATACATCTGGCTGCAATCCCGATATACCAGGACTACGGGACTGGCGTCCTTGTGGTCTCATCGCCTGGTGAAAGATTTCATGAAGGGACTATTCCGATCATTCCCGCCGGTGAAGGCCCCTGCCCCGGCGTGGGAGCTTAATGTGGTGCTGACCAGGCTCATGGGGGCCCCATTCGAGCCTATGCATTTGGCGCCTTTGAAGTTCCTGTCATGGAAGACAGCTTTCCTCGTGGTCATCACCTCTGCACGACGAGTGGGAGAGATCCAGGCCCTACCTTGCAAGCCTCCATACTTGACTTTTCATGACACGAGGGTGGTGCTGAGGACACACCCCTCCTTTATGCCCAAGGTGCCGTCGGACTTCCACCTCAACAAGCCCTTGGTGTTGCCAGTTTTCTTCCTGTTGTCTTCGTCGCCGGCCGAGAGGACTTTGCACTCGCTGGATGTAGCTAGAGCGCTGAAGTTCTACGTGGACCGCACAAAGAGTTTTCGGAAGACGTCACAGCTGTTCGTGAACTTTGGGACTGTGAATCAAGGGAAGGCTCTCTCGAAGACTTCCATTTCCAGATGGCTCTCTGGCTGCATCATGCACTGTCACCGGTTGGCAAACCGACCGCTGCCCGGCCGTCCGAGAGCCCATTCGACCAGAGCGATCGCTGCTACCACGGCGTTCCTGTCTGGTGTGCCCCTGCTGGACATCTGCAGGGCTGCGACGTGGAGGTCGAAGCACACCTTCACAAGATTCTACTGCGTCGATCGGGACTCCAGGGAGGAGTCCAGGGTCGGCCAAGCAGTGCTGCGCAACTTGTTCGCCTAAGGTGAGCCTGATGAGGAGGTAAGAGTTGCTTAATGTTGAGTTGTTGTATTGCTTAATGTTGAGCCTGTTGCCATCTCCCGTGGTTGTGCATGTGTGTACTGCTATGTATTCTCTTATTCATGAGCATGTGAATCCATGCCAGACCCCATGCTGGAGAAGGAACAAGTTACTTACCTGTAACTGTTGTTCTCCAGCATGGGTCTGGCATGGAGTCACATGCGAACCCTCCCGCCTACCCCTCTGCGGCTCTTCACTTGGTCATACTGCCACTTTACGTGCTACCAAATCTGAGGATGGCTGCCAGAGGCGGGGCTTAGGGAGAGGGCAGTCATTGGCTGGGTGGGGGCAGTGTGACCCGGAGACCAGTGATTGGTTACTTCTAATAAAGACAGATCAGAAACGAAACTGATACTGATTTTTTTTCTATACCGAGGATTCCCGGCCTGACGACGGGGAATATTCATGAGCATGTGAATCCATGCCAGACCCATGCTGGAGAACAACAGTTACAGGTAAGTAACTTGTTCCTTACCCACTTTCTTCGCCGACCCCAAGGATGAGCCTCAGAGGGTCTTGCACAGTCTGGATGTCAGACCCGCGCTGAAATACTACCTGGACAGGACCAAGGACTTCCACAAGTCGGACGTCTTGTTTGTCACTTGCGGTGGGTCAAGGCCCGGTTAGCATGCCTCCAAGGCCTCCATAGCAAGGTGGATGGTTGCAGCCATTTATGAGGCCTATGAGGGGCAGCACAAACCAGTGCCAGCTCACTTACATGGCCATGCGATGCGAGCCTGAAGCCACGGACATCGCGTTCCAACGGCATGTGCCGTGGCAAGTCATCAGCGGGGAGGCTACTTGGGCCACCCCTTCGGCTTTCTGTAAACACTACTGTTGGAACGTTGCCTCTAGATCAGACGCAGCATTCGGGTCCTCTCCACCCTGGGGCTACATTCAGTTGTAATCGCCCATACAATATGGAGGAAAGGGGACGGGATGTAAGAGTAATTAATAGTTCTGATGCTTGTTAATCTGCTTAGAATCACATGCTGTGCATATATAGTCCGACATCCAGTGGTCACCGCGGAGTATTGCATTTTGTCTTTTGAGAATTGAAAGGGGACGTCGACATGGGTGGGCTTGTAACACTATGCCTACATGACGTGTGGTGTACCCAAAATCCCTCACGTGTCAAGGTCCCTCAAATTGTTTTTTCCCCCCAGCATACTGGTGGCCTTATGCGGAGCTCGTCCAGAGAGATTGCTCTTGTTTTCTTCAACTTTTGGTCGTATATATATTAGAGCTTTAAATATTACCCTACCATCCCTTCCATTGACGGCTGTTTCCAGGTCTCCGCCCAAGACTGTTCCACGGATCTTCGACGGACAGTGTTCCGGTCGGCACTGCCGACCACGTGACTTGGCCCTCTGGCCGGCCTACACAGTAGGGAGAGTGGAGGTGGGGTGGGCATTTTGCTTTCTGAGAATGCCTTTCCCTTCCCTCTTTTTGTTCCTTGGGTCTCTTCGTCACTTTTTATTTCTTCAGCTATGGAAAGGACTCCATTTAGGTTTTGTTCTTCTTGTAAGGCCAAATTCCCTGGAAAGGATAAAAACTGTAAATGTAATCAGTGTTTGCTGCTTAATCATGACAAGACCGTTTGTGCGGCTTGCTAGCTCCTGTGCTCAAACTCTAAAGGAGCGCTGTTAAGCGGTGGGCAGCCTACAGAATGTCGCAGGACGAGTCTAGCTGTCCCGCTGCCACAACCGCCGATTGTGACGAGGGGCTGAGTGACGAACAAGCCTCTGATTCGGAGGCGATTGACCTCTCGGCAGAGGATTCTCGCTCTGCGACGTCTGTCCCCAGCCCCGCTAGGCAAGACTCTGGTCCTGTTATGGAGAATGTACACCCCGGCGACCATGACCCCCACGTTTTCCACACTAAAAACACCACCCCAGGGACGTCTTCGAGGAAACAGTCGAAGCAAATTATATAGCGCCAACGGGCACACCGATAACTTTGGCCCTGCCTGCCGACTTCCAGGATCGGCAGCCCTCCCCGCAACCGCAGAAGTGTCTTGCGACTGGGCCCTCTAAATCGGAAGCATCCACGGCCAAAAAGTCACGCAACCAGAGGCCTGGACTTTAGAACTTCCAGATTCTGAAGTGATTACCGAAAGCATTGCCAGCATCATTTCTCTGGATTCTCAAAAACAACGGTCCAAGGATTCATCGAAACCCAAGGACAAACACAGGGATTTGTCGAAATCCAAGGATAGGCCGAAGGATTTACCGGAACATACGGAAAGGCCCACAGACAAACGGAAGGACACGAGTCAACCGTCGGAACCCCGAGAAGACTTTTCGGACGGTACTGAAGGGATTTCTTTGGTGTCAATGGAGAAATCTCGATGTTTGGTGACAGAATATCCACTACAAGAGCTCTTTCCACACCTGGACCGCTCTGGTTCATCTATTTGGACCAGAGAAAAAGTTGGATGTATGGACAGGCTAGAGTGGTTTGTAGATTTCTCTGAGAAGTCCACACCCAAGAGATCTAGAGAATGCAATCCCCCTCTCCCTGTGGCCAAGCTTTAGAGGGTCTTTGACCCTACTCCAGATGAGGAAGAAGAGGAATATATTTATGACCTCACTGAGGAGGAGGCTAAAGATGGTGATTGCTTTGCTGATTATGAGGAGGTTCATTTGGACCCCACTGTGGGTTGGGGAGTAGAGCCAGACCCCATTGATCCTCACCCTTGGCAGTCACCTTCCCCAACACCGGAACCTGACGCCTTGTGCTTGGACTCCCCTCCAACCACCACCACCACTACTCGACAGGCCCCCCCGGTCGACAATCAAATGGCTTTCAACGCCATATTGAGGAAAGCAGCAGAACATTTCAATATTGCTACCCAGGAAGCCGTTCCAGAAGCTGATTTTGTGGAGGACATTTTAAAAGAAAAACCACCTGCCAGCCAAGCTATTCCTCTATCAAATTCAATCGGGAAGCGATTGGCCCCTTCTTTATTAACACCTGCCCTTACTAGAGCAGTAAATCCTAGGGTAGAAAAACTTTTTTTCGACCCTCCCCCTCTAACTCCCTCTACATTAGGGGTCATTTTCTCCAGATTTCACTGATAGTGACAACTACCAGGAAAAGAGCAGGGGTTCCCCTATCTACTGGGGAGGCACCCCTTGACCAGGAGTGTAGGAGACAATACGCTCTGTGGAAGGGGATCGCTGTGGCTTATTCCACCCGCATCGCAAATACAACATTGTTGGCGAGCTATGCCGATGCACAATTGGCCAAGCTAGGGGAGGGCCTTGAAGAAGTCCCTGAACCGCTGCAAACCTGTCTGCTCCCAACAGTGGCATGGGGCAGGCAAGTTAACCAGAGTATGCTAAAAAAAATAATTTGGATGCAGCAGAGACAGCCGGAAGGTCCTTGGCTCAGGGTACCCTTCTGAAGAGGCATGCATGGTTAAGGAACTCTGGTTTCAAACCAGAGACCCAAGCTTCTCTTATGAATAAACCAGTTGAGGAAGTTAATTTTATTCAGAAAAGCAGTGGATGAAGCCCTCGAAACTGCAAAGAAGGAGCATGACACTCTTAAGACTCTGGATCAAATCACCCAGAGACCTTCGCAAAGAAGGGGGACCGGCAATAGAGGTTTCTTTCGTGGCCAACCCTCAAAATCAATACGGCTCAGGAAATAACTGGTCCTCTCCCCAAGGAACCAGCTGCTACATCACCCCATATCCCACAAGGGGGCAACGACGTGGTAAAGGAAGTGGTCGGAATTCTACCCCTCGAGGCTCCCCGGCCTAAGGCCAGAAATGACCCACAGTTCCGGGTCTCCTCCCATGCATCCCCAATCGGGTGCCGGCTAACATCATTTCTTCAAGCATGGGAGGAAATGACTACAGACCAGTGGGTGCTGAAGACCGTTGCCCACGGGTACTGGATAGAATTTTGCCGGACCCCCCAGTTCAAACCGCCACGAGCAAGACACCCGACGCCAGAACATCTGCGCTTCCTGCTACAAGAAGTCGAGATCCTGCAGGAAAAGGGCGCCTTAGAGGTTGTACCTCTTCTACAGGTAAACAAGGGGATTGATTCAGTGTGCTTCCTTGTACCCAAAAACGGATCACACCATGGGCCCTGTACTAGATTTGCGCCCCACGGACACATTTGTGAAACCCCAAAAGTTTTGTATGGTCACTCTGCAGGTAATTCCACTGCTCACACAGGGGGATTACAGGCAAACATTGGACATGAAAGATGCATACTTTCATATTTCAATGTTGCCGGCTCATGGAAAATACCTCAGATTCATGAAACAAGGCAAGCACTATCAGTTCAAAGTACTACCCCTCGGCATAGCCGCTGCACCAAGGGTATTTACAAAGGTACTGACAGTGGCAGCAGCACACCTGCACAGGCAATCCATCCCGGTTTATCCTTATCTCGACGACTGGCTCATAACAGAGGACTCCTACGAAACATGTCTGTCAAATACCCAAAGAACAATAGATCTTTTATTCAGCCTGGGATTCTCCATCAACGAGAAGAAATCCAGCCTAGACCCCAGTCAGGTCAAGCAGTTGCTAGGGGCTTTAATTTGAACAAAGGATGGCATTGTCTTCCCCTCCAACGAGAGGGTTACAAATATGCTGTTCCCAACCCCTCAATATGTAGCCAGTTGAGAGGTGACGGTACACAAATCTATGCGATTGTTGGGAATGATGGCGTCATGCATTTATTTGGTTCCTCACACGCGCTTGTGTCCAATGCAGGAGTGGCTCAACAGCCAGTGGTGTCAGGCCAGCGGACAATGGGATGACCTAGTGTTTGTTTCGCCAGCCCTCGTTCTCTCGCTACAGTGGTGGTCGAGGGAGAACCTTTTGAAGGGGAAATCCTTCACCACACCCGCAGTGGAGGCCACTCTAACTACAGACACATCTCTCACAGGGTGGGGAGCTCATCTGTTTCAACAGACAGCACACAGAGTTTGGTCGTCAGACATAGCATACAATCACATAAACCTGTTGGAACTGTTAGCAGTATTCAAAGCACTGAAAGCTTTTCAGACACAACTGCAGGGAAAGATGGTCCTGATCCTCAGACAGCACCACGGCCATGTACTATTTGAACAAGCAAGGTGGCACTCACTCTCCAGGGATGTCCAAACTCTTCCAGAACATTTGGAAGTGGGCTCTCAAACAACACATGATGTTCCTGTTGTCACAACATGTTCCAGGGGAACTCAATATTCTGGCAGACGTACTCGGCAGGGATTTCCCACTACCCTTGGAGTACGAATGGCGATTACACGTAAACATCGCCTCCTACGTTTTTGCAGAATGGCGCTTCCCAGAGATCGACCTGTTTGCAACTCTGGAGAACGCCCAATGCCAAGATTACACCTCTGGGTACCCCCAGAAACGGTCCAAGGAGAACGGACTCTGGATAGCATGGTCAGGAAAATTACGGCTCCCAAACTCCCCTACTCAACAAGATAGTGCACAAGATGCACCAGGAACCGGTCACAATGATATTGGTGGCTCCCACGTGGGCCCGCTAACCCTGGTTCGCTCATATGGTGGAGATGTCCCTATCGCCTCCAATGAAACTACCTTGCCCGTACAACATGTCGCAAGACAAAGGGAAGGCAATTCACCCATGCCAGCAAACACTGAACTTAGCGGCCTGGCTCCTGAGGTCAGAGTTCGGGCACCTGAAACTCCCTCAGGGATGTATGGATATACTCAGAGAGGCAAGGAAACCTAACACACGATATTGCTATTCCAGTAAGTAGAAGCGTTTGTCATCTGGTGCAATTCTAAGAGCATCAACCCCATTAACTGCTCGCCTACCCATATTATTTTGTACCAGACTCATTTACTGGACACCTCTCTAAAAGTTCACTTAGCTGCTCTATCAGCCTACACTACATAGCAACAAAAAGTGTTGTGGTGGAAGATACCAGTTATTAAGGCTTTCATGGAGGGAGTGAAAAGAATTCACCCTCCCATTTCTAACCCAGCTCCCGGATGGGACCTAAATCTGGTGTTGACTAGACTTAAAGGGTCTCCGGTCTTCCTTCGAGCCCATGCATAAAACAAGTCTCAAAGATCTCACCTACAAGACTGCCTTTTTAACAGCCATTACTTCCATTTGAAGCATCAGTGAACTGCAAGCGCTCTGTTCTAGACCCCTTTGTTACAGTTCAGAGATAAGGTGGTTCTGCGCACTCACCCTAGGTTTGCGCCTAAATTCATTTCAAAGTTCCATGTGAACCAATCCATAGAACTACCAACGTTCTTTCAGAACCCCTCAAACATGGGAGGAAGAAACCTGCACACACTGGATGTACGCGGAGCAGTCCTGTTTTACATGGAAAGAACTCAACCACTAAGAAAAACAAATCAGTTTTTCGTTTCAGTGGCAGCAGTTAGAGAAGGAGATCCTGTCTCCATATCTACTATCTGTAGGTGGATTGTCAAATGCATCACCCTCTGTTACACTCTTGCTAAAACAGAACTGCCCTTCAAGCCTAGAGTGCATTCTACTTGAGGCATTGGGGCTTCCATAACATTCATTGCAAATGTTCCCACTAGAGTCCATTTGCAAAGCAACCTGGAGTTCTGTACACACCTTTACAAAACACTATTGCCTAGAAACTCATTCTAGGTCTTGATTCTCTGGTGGGACAAGCAGAACTAAGACATCTTTTCACTACTGTTCCTTCTCACAACCCACCTCCAACTCCGGGTACTGCTCGCTAGTCTATGCAAAGCATGTGATTCTAAGAAGATTAACAAGCATCAGAAGACATGCGTTACAATCATCAGAAATGCTTTTACGGTAAGTATCTGCTTAGTCACATGCGCCCACCCGTCCTCCCCGCTCGGATGGAGGAAACATAGACGTCTTACTACTTTCTCTCTTTTCTGTACTCACGTTAGTCATAGGCTCCCTCACGGCAGGAAAAATGCAATCGGAGGGACCTCGACACGTGAGGGAATTTGGGTACACTACACATCACGGAGGGATAGAGTTACGGCCATGTCGATGTCCCCTTTTCGATTCTCGAAAGACAAGATGCAATACTCTGCGGTGACCACTGGATGTCGGACTATATGCACAGCATGTGAATCTAAGCAGATACAATAATCTGAAATGCTTTTACGGTAAGTAATGCATGTCTTACTCACCATAGTGACTAACGTACTCTTAGTCCATAGTCTCCTTTCCTCCATAAGTCCCTCCATCCTCCCCCCTAATAATACTGGTGGCATTAGGCAATGTTAAATATTGTTGATGCGTCAATGGGGACAAAAGAGTCGTGCCAGTGGGGGGAGTCAGGCGAGCGCATGCTCCCAGGGCTACGCCCCCGCGCGCGCCTCTATATTTAAACGGGAAGATTTTTTCTGGTGAAAAACATTCCGTCTCTCGTCCCTTGCGAGGGATGCTCATACTGTATGGAGGAAAGGAGACTATGGACTAAGAGTACGTTAGCACTATGGTGAGTAACTATCAATTTCCCACCAGTCAAAGGGAAGGAGATGTCCTCTTAGGAGTTCCTCTGTCGCACAGAAGACCGGGTGAGGACAGAAGTGGTCGCTCCACGTTGTTGAAAAGGGTCTGCAGCCGTCTCTGCTCGTCTTCTTATTTGGTTACCTCAGCTTCCAGTGGTCGACTCGCTTTACACTCCAATAGCCTTACCTTTTTATACAGTTCCAGCACACACACCTCTGCATCATCTCTCGGCAATTTACAGAAAGGGGCGTTCAATCCGGACAGCCAGACCCCCAGTGGGAGCTGGTCCTATTCAGTCAGTCTGGCAGAAAAAGGACGTGGGTGAAATACCTTCCCCCTCCCCCCCCCTCCCACCCACATCCTGCCTGCCCAGAAACTCTGGCCACAGGCAGAACACACACAAATGCCTCCCTCTCCTAGAATGGTAGAAGGACTGACGGAGACCCCGCTAGTAATTGCGAAAAAAGAAGGTTGGTACTCTGGTGCCCTTATTGTGCACCACTGAGGCTATGGACATAGCCTGCGGTAGAAAGATCACACAATAGTTGGTAGGACACGTCCACTGCCACCAGCCATAACTAGGAGCTTGTCTATGTGACTAAAAAGCCACAGGAGCATAGAGAAGGGGGATACAAAGTATCCCTTTGGCACCCCATATAGAGTGGTGTGTGCCATCTCTAGGACTATAAGAACTGTAGTTACTCCAGGATATATATAAAAGAATCTCAAAGGAGGACCCTAAGGGCTCTCAGCAACACTGCTCATAAGGAGCTATGGGCTGCAATAGTAAACTACAGATGCCTTTAAGAGTTATGAAGCAACAATAGACTCCATAGGGCAGTAAAAAACGAAGAGTTCCAAAGACAGGGCCCATACGAATGAATGAGTGGAAAAAGGCTCCACTCATTCAGGTTTAAAGAAAAAAGGCCCAGAAGTCCAGCAAAGAGCTGGGGTTCTCACTAGGAGAGGGGATGAAGCATAAACATGAAAAATCTACCTAACAATATGTATGTATCAAACAATTCCTTTAAGATTCAGTTTGTGTCTCCATGGCTTTGAAAAGGTGCACCTGTATCACCTTGCATTCAACTTTCCTTACAATCTCATGATCGTAATGTTGTTTGTATTGCCACAGGTAATCCATAAAAAGAAAGTTTGCCGTCAAGCAGGCTTTGTGACTTGCATCACCATAGACCAGTGTATACATTGACAGTATTTTATTTAAACTGTCTCCTTTGTTTTTTCATGAAATAGTAAAAGGGAAGCATGGCTTTTAGTTTCTGCAGCATGGGGTCTGGCATGGATTCACATGCTCATGAATATTCCCCGTCGTCCGGCTGGGATCCTCTGTAAAAGAAAATCTTATCCACTGTATTTCTCCTCCAAACCAATCACTGTCCTCTGGGTCATACTGCCCCCATCCAATGACCGTCCTCACCATAAGCCCCGCCTGTGGCAGCCATCTTCATATTTGGTAAGCACGTAAAGTGGCATCATGACCAAGAAGAGCCGCAGAGGTGCCGGAGGGAGGATTTGCATGTGAATCCATACCAGACCCATGCTGGAGAACAATAGTTACAGTTAAGTAACTTAAACCTTCTCCAGAATGGGGTCTGGCATGGATACACATGCTCATGAATAATGAATACAGAGCAGTACACACACATTATACAACCACAGGAGGTGGCAAGGCTCAACAGAAGAAATCAACACTTACCCCTTGAACAGACTCGCCTCAAGCAAACAGGTTGCGTGGCACTGCCTGTCTGACTCTGGACTCCTCCCTGGAATCCCTGATGATGCAGTAGAACTTTGTGAAGGTATGCATGGACCTCTACATTGCAGCCCTGCAGATGTCAAGCAGGGGCACACCAGAAAGTAATGCCATTGTGGCAGCTATCGGTCTGTTGGAGTGGGCTCTCGGACGGCCCGGCAGATGCCGGTTAGCCAACCGATGACAGTTCATGATGCATCTGGAGAGCCATCTTGAGATAGAAGCCTTGGACAAGGCCTTCCCATGATTCACAGGTCCAACGTTCACAAACAACTGAGAAGTCTTAAGAAATCTTGCGGTGCGTGCCACGTAGAACTTCAACGCATGAGCAACGTCCAGCAAATGAAAGGTCCTCTCTGCCAGCGACAAAGGGTTCCGGAAGAAAACGGGCATCACCAAAGGCTTGTTGAGGTGGAATTCCGACGGTATCTTCGGTATGAAAGTGGGGTGCTTACGCAGCACCACCCTTGATTCGTGGAAAGTCAGATTTCACTACTTGCAGGACAGGGCTGGGAATCCTTGGTAAGATAGAGCAGTTTAAATTATAAACTGAAAATTCTGTCACTTTCGTGCTCTAGGCTGGGGGCATTGCAAGGGGTACTCTCATCCCACCCCTTCGCACAACCGATACCTGCAGAGTTGCAGGTGCAGATAGGATATGTGATTCTAAAAGAACACCTTGTACTTCCCTGCACCCTTTACCTTTGAAGAGAGAAAGAAATCAATTTGAAACTTCGTTGTGATTTAAATTGTGATTTTATAAGGTTGCAAGTTCAAAACAAAAGTCAATTACATGTTGCTCCACTTGTTGTGAGAAAAGGTTAAAATTTCTTCAAATCCTTACATAATTCTTAAGGTCTTCATAATATTGCAAGTTGCCCTTATTGCCTTGAGAGTATCAAATACATGTTGCTCCACATGTATTAGTCATAAAGTAAGGTTTCTTCAAAGTTATACAATTACCCTCAGGTATGCAAAAAAATGTACAATCTGTCCTTAATGCCCTCAACATGTGTTTCTCCAGATAGGGTTATCTGGTTCTTCAGGAGTGTTTAGAAATGGGTTTTGTGGTCAGAGACTGTATATTCAGGGTTGTTGTGATTGGATACTGGTAATGCTCTGATATTTGTCACTTCTTTCCATATAAGGATAATGAGGAATGTGATGGAGAAAAGAATCAATTTTGTTTGGCTCTTAATAGTCTGTAATGGACTCTCTCCTTGGCAAATGTTAGAAGGTGGGTGGTCAGTTTCTCAATGACTTGGTAACCGCGGCTGTGTTGTCAGATAGGATGTGTGATTTATTTGGCTTTCAGATCCTTTGCTTTACGATGGCTCAAGGCTGGGCGCTTCTCCACCGGAATCTAAGACGGACAGCCTGCAGGCATGTGGCGATGCCAAGTAAAGATTTTTCCTCTGTCTAGATGGAAAATCAGGAACAATTCCTTTTTTAATTTCTGAAACCTGCTTAAGAGAGATGTCTCCCAAGTGGTCCACCAGGAAATGGTTCTCCACCTCCAAGTCCAACATCCAGTCGGGGAAACTGGCCAAGCAGGGCCATAAAGGGCCGAGATCTCCCCTTCCACTACCACTGTGTCAGAGCTACTCCTAGGCATATCCCCTCGAGCACTCATTCAACTGGCATCACCACGCCTCACCACCAACCCTCCCATTCACCCGAACCAGAATCTCTTCTTAGTCCGGTCTCACCCTGTTACTGGGGCCCGAAACCTAGCTGAACTTTACTGGAACGCTGGTCCTCCAGGCAGGCGATGGTTATGCGGTGCTCCACTCATCGCTGTTATCTTGTGGATTCATGAGTCCATCTCTGCCAGCAAGCCGTGCCGCCCACAGTCTGGTTTCTTTCACCTCAACACGCTCCCAACCACTTGAGGGGCTGAAGCATATCTACGAAGATCGGATCGCTTTAACGGAGCTAATCATTTATTTAAATTATGTTAAAGTGGCGTTTGAAGTTAGAGAATCAGTCTAACCTGCTTTCCAGGCAAACCGCACCTTCCTGCTTACGTTTTTAACTTGAGACCTCCATGGGAACCGAAGAGCAGAAACTTCATGAGGGCTGTTTATTATAGTATAACCCACTTAAGGGTGCCACTGAAAACTCTGCTTATGCTTTAAGCATGTGTCTGTATTCCTCAACATCGGGAACTATACCCACCATTAGTATCAAAGTTTCACTCTAAATCTGGAGAATCCTAATGTATTCTGATAATCCAAATGTATTCTAACACAGAGCTGGTTATCCATCGTACTAAATTTTGTAAGCTGTGACTAAGGCTATTAAAGGAGTAAACTTCCTTTTCACTTTATGGCCCTTGTCCGATATCCGATCCAGGTGTAATTTAATAGTCCCTGGAGACAGTTAAAAGCCTGAGTGCAAAGCAAGGTCTGTAAAGCCAGTATTATTCCGTCTTTTTCATGAGAAAGCCAAAAGTGAATAAATGGGGGAAGAATTGCTTTATGGTTTTATTATAATGGTCGGGTTAGCTCTGTCAGCTTGCAGAGGTAACACCCACTCTGTTTAATGTTATTTACATTAACATGGTTTTGCACAGGCATGTTGCAATTATACTAGTCCACCTGGGCCATCGTGAGAGGTTGTCTGTGGGTACATATGCATGTGGCAGTTAACAGTATATAAATATCCAGTTGCCAGTAGACGTTCTGAGCAATCTTCGGGCTGTACTGGGTCGATTAGACCCCAGAATGTACAACCAGAAGACAGAATGCCGTATTAAAGAGAGATGTTGGTACCGGTTATACTAAAAATTGTATTGATTTGGAAAATGCTATTAGCACTCTAATTTGAATCTTTTGACCGCAAGTACCATACCTTTTAAAGACGAATGTGTCTTTCACCATGACACTCAACTGCACTGTTCAATTTATGTGGTTGTGGCCTCTGCTATGGATAAAGGCCCTGCACTGTCTTCCGTACCACTTTTCGGCAAGGGCGCTAGGTTTTGGACTAATAAAGACAGGACGCGGTACTCTCCATAAAAGAAGTAAAACCGTTTAAAATTGAGATTGAAGCCACATGCAATCCTCTTCCTTAGGCATAGCCGCTTCATTCTTAGAGAGGGCCAAGGCAAATATTAGTTTTGACGTATTGAAAACTAGGGTTTTCCTTAAGAAATTTTACTTGTTTGAGAAGCAGTTTTAAAAAAAATGATATTGCTTTTCACTAGAACACGTTATTTTCCAACAAAGTACTTTACCGTATATTTGTAAGCTCTTGAATGCCATGCTGCTAGACCCCACCACGAATGGTCCTGCACAGAGACTGTAGTTTTCACTAAGTTGGTGTGTGAGTACTCCTAGAATGTTTTGTACTAGGTAGATCATTTTCAGTAGTGTTCCACTCGGTAGACACCATGATCTCTCAGCTTTATCTCGTCTTCACAATCATTCTTTTATTGAAATGATGGTCCGTCAGAGATGTCCCCCCCTATCCCTCCTTTCTGCAATCTTTTATCGCCAGATTTTATTTTTTGAATGAGAAAAATGTATATGCTTTTTATCTTTATCTATTTATTTATCTATCTTTTTTTGTTTTAATCATCGATATTACACCATCAATACCAAAAGATACTTGCCCAATCACTTATCATTTTTAAGAAAGTCACTTATTATTGGGTTTTGCTAATTCTTTGTTTTCTTTCCTTCTTCTTGCTCCCCCTTTCTTTTCCGTATATAGGTTTTACCAATTTAGGCTCAACTACTTAAAAGGAATGTATTGATACAATATTTTGAAAAAAAACATTTTGTAACAATATTTGGGACTCATATTGTGGGCTATGTGATTGATTCAAATCATACATCTTTATGGATAATGTAATCAAATCTTTTCCTTGTGTATGGGTGAAACATAAGCACATGCTTCAATTGGTTTATGTTGGCAATTGGAGGAATATGATAATTTGAATGTATGTAAATTGATAGCGGATAGACGGAACATATGATTCTAATAAAGGTCATGCACTTAATATTGACTTCTCAATCATTAATAATTTGAGTCAAGCTCAAATTGCCTAGTGGATGGTGTAATGTCAATTTGTATCCGCCTGCTTAGCGAATAGTAGTGTCAGAAAGGCAACTGTAGCAGGACTCACATTTTTTTAAATAATAATGTACTGTTGATTTTGGTCCTAAAATCTTAGGATAGGGCCACTGCATAACATTCTCTGTCCGCATTGTTCTAAATCCCTTTAAAAAAAATGTATGTATTTGTAAACTTTGGTAGATGCAGGGGTTAGCTGCACCTCTGGACCCCCTCTGACAATGCACCTCCTTTTTAAAGTTGTATCTTCTGTATTCTAGCTCCATATGCAGGATGCATAGATGGCGGGTGCATAGATTTCAGGTGTAGGCTACTAATCCTTTTTTTACAGCCAGCTCAGCATTTGGAGGGGCAATTTCCTTAGGCAGTGTTTCCAGAGTGGGGGCGGAAGGGGGTAACTACAGCTCACTTTGGTCACAGGGTATCCTTTTTAGTACACCAGGCTCTCTAGGAGGTTGGGTGGGGGGGAGGAGGGGGGTAGTGTGGCAGAATAATTCAGGATGAACTCTCAGGAGGTGAGCAGGATGTTTGAAAGGTACCACAAATACTTAAGGGGCTCACAATAAAATATGTCCCACAATATTTTGTCACAGATGACTTTAAAAACACATAGACTTCAAAGCATGGTTCAAGTGTTTTTATTTTATGACTCAAAGGATTCTAGATTTCAAGTGGTTGAAGTGCGGCACACTAAAGGTTGTCCTTCTTTCGTCTCTCCTGTGGACTTCACTATCCCAGGCTTCCCCTTGCCCCAGGTTGCCAACCAGAGATTGGTGATGGCTGCTGTTCTATCTGTGATGATGACTTAAAGGCATTGGCCTTTTCTCTTACTCCCTGTGGGATTTTTTTCTAGGTGGTGACCTATAGTAGTGGCTCCCCGCTATAGGATTTCAATAGGTTCTTTTGTTCTTGTGCATTTTTCTTGCCCAGCTCCTTTTGCTCTGGGCTTTCACTCCTTTCTGTTCGTGCCCCGGATGTAAACCCCGCCCCCCTCTCTCTCTGCTCTCTTGCTCGCTGGCACTCTTTCCACTTAACCTCCCCTCTTTCTACTTCCTCTATGTCCCTTCTATGGTGAATCTCCAGGCCTTCCCTCTTCCCTTTCCACTCTATTCTCCCCTCCGATCTACTCTTCCCTCCCTTCACTCTTCTCTATCCCTCTATCTCCTCTGTACTCTATCCTCTATTCTCTCCACTTCCCTCCCTTCTCTTCCATTCATCTTTTACTCCCTCAGGCACCTCCCTTTCTCTCATTCACTGAAACTTCTACTCTGCACCTAACATCACTCACACTATCTAGCAAACATCCTCTCAGACACTGCTCACAACTCTTGAAATCAGGTACCACCCTCTCACAACCAACACTTGACCTGCAGCAATGGCCAGCACAATAGTCCAAATGCTCCCCTCCACCATCTTGCCTCCGCCTGGCCTCTTGGTCCACAGCCACTCCACCTGACCTCACAAACACTTTGGATTCCTTCGGTCTCCCACAGGGTTTTTATACCACTCAGTGTTTCTTTTTCCCTCTCCATGGTTCCTTTGTTCCCCTGCCTTTCTGGGTCAATCTTTTCCCCAGGGCTGTGCCACAGCAGCGTGAAACCTCATTGTGCTCAAGTCAGTCCCCCAGGGGTGGGTTTCGGTGGTTGTGATCTGGTCGCTGAGATGTGGTGAATCTTTCTTTGATGTTTTAGCGGTTCGCTGGATTGGTACTGGCTTTTCCAATTTGTTCATGAAGCTGGCAGTTTAACTCAGCAGAGCGTGGCACCTTTTGTCCGATTAACTTTCGGAACATGTAGTCCTGAAACACAAATGGGATTCTGGCCAAAAACAGGGCTCAACAGGCTTTTGGTTATTGACGGTGGTACCTTCCACATGCAATAAGGCATCTATTGGGGCCGCGGGGCAGACTCTGGGCCTCCCAACTCCCTCACCCTTTCTGTAGGTCAGTACCGGCTTTGGTAAAAACCCTGATCGGCCTCATGTCCCAGGTTGAGAGGGGTTCCCTGCTATCTCCTAACAGGGTCAAACCGTGGACCCTGTCGCATATATCCACCATTTCTTCGGAGATCCCCCGGATGGGCAGCTGGTTTGTGCAACAACGCAAATACCATCCAAGAGAAGCCGCTACTAGTGATATGGCCTCCTGTTGAGATACTGAGGAAACCAGAAAAAGCGCAAGTACCGCAGGCGAGTGGCGCAGA
Source organism: Ambystoma mexicanum (assembly GCF_040938575.1). NCBI lineage: Eukaryota > Metazoa > Chordata > Amphibia > Caudata > Ambystomatidae > Ambystoma > Ambystoma mexicanum. The sequence goes on from NC_090940.1 coordinate 198,430,146, forward strand.
GGAAGCTGTCTCGCAAGTGTTGCAAAAAAGTTGAAACAGTGCCAGAACCGTTTTCTAAGAAGAATTAAGGTAACAGGGGACCGGAGAGGTACAGGAAGAATAACGAAGAGTAAAAAATGGAACAAATAACTTGTTTCAGTACAAATAAGTAAGAAGAGTTACTATATTGGAACAGTGATGATACAAAACCGGAAACCAATAACTCTCATTGAAGGTGAGTTTTTAATACAAGTGAATTATTATTGTTAAATGTGAACTGTGATAGATTGGGGGAAGAAAGACTGTTCCCTGGAGGGGATGAAAGTAAAAATATAATTTTACTAAAAGTGAACTCTGCTAATACGAAGGAAGAAAGAATAATTTTCCCAAAGAGGGAGGTGAATGAAAGTTAAAGAAGCCTACGGTCAACCTTAATGAATGTGAATACCTATACAACAAAACAAGCTGAACTACTCACTGTTTTCAGCTGTAGCTGACGCATCCCCTGTGGAAAATCAGTCTTTTGGCCGGCTCAGAGTTTTGGTTTTCAAAGGCTTTTGTCGTCCTCACACAATATCTTCCATGTTGATAGCACATTATGGGTGTTCATGGTCTGGATAGCCTCCTAGAGTGTGGGTTCATTAAGTTCACCTATGTTTTGCAGTTAGGTTGATAGTAAATCTGTAAATTGCTCTAGGATCAATCGCTTGTAACTCTTGACCTCTAGTGGTTTATTCCTAAGGTCCTTGACTCACTTTGATAGCTGCTTGTGGGTCTGCCCATGGCAAGGCTTAAACCTATGTTTCAAGCGATGGTGTCTCTGTTCGTACCCTATGCTTTTGAGGATTCCCTTTTTGCTATCTTCGTGGGGAGTAGTCCAGTCAGGATTTGTGATTTGGAATGCCTGTTGTGAGTCTCTTTGAGCAGGGGTACTATGTACAGTGCCCATCTTTCCCTCTGCCATCCTGCTCTCTATGGTACTGTCTTGTAAGTTACAAAGAAGGTGGCCAGATCCTCCCCATTATTCCATTTCTGCTAGATGGTAAGGAGTACTGTCTCTTGTATGTATTTCTTCCTGCATTGCCTTTAGGGCAGCTAAAGTTTCCTGTTGAACTAACGCCAGCTTTCCTTGGGTACTCAATGTGTTCTGCGTCATAGGGGATCTTGTGTTGGTGGTTTGAAAGTTAACCTCTTTAAAGTAATGTCGGCAATCAGTCCTCCTCATCGTCCTTGCTTGAATTAGGCTCTCCCTGCCCCTGAAATACTGTGGTACTGGGATATGTAGGGCTCTTCCTCTTACTGAGCCCTGCGCTCCTCCGTTCCTTGAATCTTTGGCAGCGTTTGCAGTGGCTTGGGGTAACTACACCTCACTTGTCCCAGGTTACACCAGGCTCTCTAAGGTGGAGTAGTGAGGCAGAATAGCGAAGGATGAACTCTCACGTGGTCAGCAGGGTGCTTGAAAGCTACATCTAACACTTCAAGGGACTCCCAATCAAAGATTTACCACACAATATATTGTCAAATATGGCTGTAAGAACACGCTTACTTCAGAGCATGGATCAAGGGTTTTTATTTTATGACTCAAATTATTGTTTTTTCGACTGAAGAAGACTGAAATGTTGCACTGTTTTTTGACTGAAGAAGACTGAAATGTTGCACACTAAAGGTCATCCCACTTGTATCTCCCATGGGATACCCACCTCCCTAGGCCAGGCATCCCTGTACTCCAGGTTGCAACTAGAGATTGTCTACAATTCTATATTCAGTGATGGCCTAAAGGCCTTAGCCGTTTTTCTCTTTCTTCTGCGAAGCATATACTAGGTAGGACATGTCCTAAAGTCTCCACTATGTAGGATTTAAAGAGGTGTTTTTGGTCCAGTGACTCTTCAAATGCTAGTTGCTCTCGCTCTGGGCTTTAACTCTATTTTGTTCCTCTCCCTCATGCTACTTCTCCTCATTCACTCCTCTCGCTCCCCTCGTTGCACTTCCTCTTTCGCCACTCTAGAAACACTTGTGTACAGACGTGTTATAAATGCCACATCATACCTTCTCTCTCTTCCCGCCCACATGGTCATTCAATCTTTTGGCTTCCCCTCTCCACTCTACCCTCCAATCTGCTACACTCTCCTCTCCTATCTCCCTTTTCCCTTCTCTTTTGTCTACTCCAATCTCCTTTCTACTGTCCTCTTCTCTCTCATCCCTCCTCTATCATTGACTTATTTCACTCCCCTTTCTCTCACTAACTTATTAACCTACTCGGTACCGAACACCACTCACAGTAACTAGCAACCAAAGCATAAATTAGTTTTCAAAAATTGAATAGCAGAGTTTGCTAATAACATTTTTTTGGCAAACCAACCCATTTGATTAGCGATTCTGTACTAATATTTTTAATGTCAACCAATGTTATTTGTACCCAGAGCCGAAAGCATCAATATAGCATTTCTGTCTACCACTCAAGACATTACTGAGACAAGTCAGGCCTGGCAAATGATTAAAATTTTGCTTGACCCATGACAACGGAGGACAAAAAATCTAAATTAGCTTTCTGTAAAATGGTGCATGTCACCATAAGCCCACTTTGTTTGGCACACTGCTGCCACTGAGAGGCCAGCCATTCACAGTGAAACCTGTATTTGGCATTTACTGCTACTAAAGTAAATGTTAAGTTTCCAACATCCCCAGCAAATGGCACTCACACTTCATAAAATCTACTGGAGTGGGCGAGTAGACTTTGCAAGCCCTGGCTGAATGTCTGTAAAATGTTTACTGGATGAATGGACACAAATAAATAGATATGATAAAAAGGCTTTGAAATCAGGTTGTCCAGCACTCTAAAGCAGGAGCACACATATAATGTAATCATGATCATAGAGAAACACGCGCTCTGGAGGCGAACTACAGTGCATGGTATTCCTGCAGATCTGAAGATGTACAGCCTGGATGGAACTATTGATTGCTACTTTGCGGAAACATCTAGTTTATTTTGGGTATTCATAACGCTAGAGGAAAGAAAGTAAGAGACTAAGCAGAGTGGATGTCGTTGCAGGCAGAGAACTGGGAAAATTAGGTGGAATATTGCAGCTTTCGGCCATCTCACTTTCAGGCTGGTATAAATCAATGGGGAATGAGAGAGGATCCCAACTAGTATGGGATCAGTTCATGGGTTGAGCACCAGTTACACAGATGTACGCAATGAGCACAGACCTAGGGTTTCACCAAAGCATTTGGTTGTGTGATCATGTACATTTTCAAAAGTGTTCACTCTTCAATGTGATGCATCTTCTGCAATTAAATGAAATATAGTTGAAACTGAGATTTAGATGCACTAACCTACATTTGTCTGTAAGGCTTTGAGACAAAACAGTGTTTTACAGTAGCAATACTGTAATTATGCATTACGTTACAACTTACATTTTTAGGAATTGAATTACAGGACTGTCTTTTTTTTAATTTTATTTTTTTAAAGGGAAAATAAAGCTAGCTCATACTGGTCTTCGCCACAAAGGATATAGTTAGCTTAATAAAAGGATCATCCCAATGAAGTCTAGTTAATTATTTGAAAAAGAAAAGGAAAGCAATCCTGCCTTGCACTCCCACTCAGCTGCAGACCTCAAAGGCGGCAGCCAAAACTTGGCTGGTCAATGAAGATTCCATCGTGGTGGACGAGGCAGAGGTTCAAAGTCTCTGCTCAAGCAGCAGCGTCTTTACCAACATCCACCATTTCAGCTGCCTCGAAACCTCTGTGGTCTTGAGTCCCAACATCCCTGTTGGAGGCAGACTATCTCCGCATCTTAGACATTACTTTGGCTTGGCCACTAGAACCCATAGCCCAAGGTTTCTGCCTCTCCTTCATTCAGAGACCTCAGAACCATCCGCCGGGGAGCCATTCTTTGAAGATTCCAGATCTGTTGTTTGTGCAGGAAATTTTGACCTTGCTAGAGAAAGGTGCTATAGAGCCGGTACCTGTAGCGTAGAGGAACAAACGATGGTATTCTCCATTTCTGATGCTTGTTAAACTGCTTGGAATCACATGCTGTGCATATGGTCAGACATCAGGTGGTAACCGCAGAGTATTGCATCTTGTCTTTCGGGGACCGAAAGGGGACGTCGGCATAGGCGTGTCTGTAACACTATCCATATCGTGACGTGTAGTGTACCCAAAATCCCTCACGCGCCGAGGTCCCCCAGATTGTTTTTTTGTGCCCAGATAACTGGTCGCCCTATAGTGGAGCTCTTACTTAAGAGACATTGTTTATCCTAACTGACCTGTCGGTTATTTCCCCTTAAGTCCTTTCAACGCCAAGAACAACTTTGACAAAGACTATGGGGGACTTGTCTACGGCGGTGGTTTTCGGCGCCTACGATCCGGCGGCTGAAGTATCCACGTGGCCGGGCCTTATGGCCTGCCTTTACAGTAGGGAGAGTGGGGTTGGGGTGGCCATATTTCCGGTATGTCTTTCCTCTTTCCCCCTCTTTACCCTATAGGTCTGGTCCTCTTCCCCTTTTGCTATAGAAAGGACTCCTTTTAGGTTCTGTCCTAAGTGTAGGACTAGATTCCCTTGGAAGGATGAACACAGGACCTGCAACTCCTGTCTCCCCTTAGATCTCAATGAAAAATGGTGTGCAGCTTGCAAACTCCTTCGGCCTAAGAACCTTAAGGAGCGCTGTGTAAAGCAGTGGGCCGCGTACGGTATGCCGCGGGTGGAACCCCCTTGCCCCCCCACCGCCGGCGAAAGTGACGGGGCCACCTCTGATGACCAAACATCCGTTGCGGATTTGATAGACCTTGAGGAGGACACTTCTCGGTCCGCCACGCCCGTCCCCGACCCTTTAAGGCCTGACTCTGGTCTCACTTCAGGGACAACACCCGGTGACGGGCGTATAAGCGCATTACATTAAGCACACAACCCCTACACCTATTTCGACGGGTATGTCGACAAAGGTGAAGGCGCCAGCAGAGCCGTCGAAAATTTCAGCTGATTCCGCAGATCGTTCAGATCCAAAGCCTTCCCCGCATCCACAGCAGTGTCTTGCGACTGGGCATTCCAAAACAAACAAGGGCGCTACCCCTAAATCAGGTTTACACGTCGAAGCGCAGAAATCCAATGCTACGACGGTCCTGAAGGCCACGGTAGGCCCAAAAATCACGACTAGGCATCAAGGTGAAAACCCAACCACTAGGCCCTCTAATGCAGCGGAAGGCATTAAGTCTACCGATAGACCTTCGGACCCACTAACTCACGCCGATTTGGCGGTAATCGAACACCGCATCGCGAGAATTACTTTGGCGGTTGGGTTTATGCCTGTTCCGCTGAAACACATGGGGAAGGCTCGCGGAGAAATCTTTAGATATGCCATGGTGCCCCGATTTTCACGATGCCTACAAGAACAGTCAAGAGCCTCTTTCCAACACCCTGAGAGACAATTTTTGGTGCCAAAGGGCCGAAGCCGACGCTTTTCCATTCGTAGGCCCTTCTGGGTCCTCTAAATGGACAAGAGAAATTTGAAGGGTTTATGGACCGTCTTGAGAGAATTATCAATTTTTCTGACCATTCTTCTCCGAAAAGATCTCGTGGAGAGCCTACTCTTCAATCTGCTTCACATTTCCAAGAAGCTCAGCCTTCTGTCCCCGTCCATCATGAAGACATCGTCCAGATGGATACTTATAGGGACATTTACAGTGAGGATGAAGAACCTTCCTTCCTACAGAATTACGATGAGGACCAGGCTGATGCCACAGACAATTGGGAAGAAACCCAGCAAGTGGGGACGGACCCATGGACGCTTCCACATCAAGATCAGGACACTGATGTATTGTGCCTGGATTCCCCTCCGTCCATCCCAGCTCGCCAGGCCTCTCCTCTAGACGACCAAATGGCCTTTAATACCATGCTAAAGAAGGCAGCTGAGCATTTTCAAATCTCTACGCAAGAGGCAGTGCCTGAGCAGGACTTGGTAGAACATATTCTTAAGTAGAAACCTCCCCCTAGCCAGGCCATTCCCCTCCTTAATTCTATTAAGAGAAGATTTGCTCCCTCCCTAGTGTCACCAGCTCAAACCCGGGCAGTGAACCCGAGAGTTGAAAAGTTATTTCGGCCAGCTCCTTCGGACCCTCAATACATTAAAGAGCACGCCACCCCCGATTCTCTGGTAGTGATTACCACCTGGAAACGGCAGGAGTACCCCTTGCTACGGGGGAGGCACCTGCAGATAGAGAATCCATGAGGTTATTTGCCCTAGGTAAACTGGTTACCTCGGCTGCCGGATATATACCACGCACATAGCGAATAACACTACGCTACTGGCGAGTTATGCTGACGCTCAATGGAACCCAGTACAAGAAGGTCTCCAAGAGGTCCCCCGGCCCATCAGGTCCAAGTTTCTCACTATTGTGGCCGAAGGCAGGCAAGTGAACCAGAGTGTAAAAAAGAACACTCTCGACACTGCTGAATCAGCAGGCAGGTCTCTGGCCCAAGGAACCTTACTTAAAAGGCATGCTTGGCTTCGTACCTCAGGGTTTAAGCCTGAAACACAGGCCTCTCTCATCAATAAACCAATTGAAGACCCTAACCTCTTCGGAAAGGCGGTGAATGAGGCCCTAGAAACAGCCAAAAAAGAGCATGAGACTCTTAAGTCCCTGCAACAAATCACCGAGACCTGACCCCCCCCCCATTTGCACAGAAAAATGCGAGGTTTTCTACAAGAAGTCAAATCCCACTGGACCTTAAACATAGTGGGAAAGCACACTATACACTATAGTATTAAAGTATGCTTTTGAAAAAGGATTCCTGCTAGTGGCATCACCTCCCTAGTCCCCTCCCACTCCAGGGATTTAGCAGTGCAGCAATTCTAGGGAACTCGTGTAATTCCATTTGGGAAATTTGTATACTCACTTTGAAACAGTTCTTTAAGCCGCTGACCCAGAAGGGACCCATATGAGTTTTTTCAAAAACTCCTGGTTAGCCTCTCCAAACTTTGGGAAAGCAAGTCTGCTCCAGGTAAATTTGCCCAATCCTCCAGGCAATATCCAGAATCAGTTTGAATCCATTTTTTTAATAAAAGGTCTTCTCTAATATGCAACTTTTATTTATATAACGATCCCTATTCCCAGTTTTTCGCTCTTTTTTTAATCCAGTGTAGTATTCCCATGCTTGTAATCATTACGTCCCACTTTTTTATTGGTCGACTCCAATCTCTCCATTGATTAACTTAAGTCACAATCCCAGGGAACACACATCCATTCTTTATATACTGATCATAATTTCTATTCTGTGAAAAAGGTGGGACCCCGCACCATCAATGAAATATGGATTTGTGGGAGTCCCTGGCAATCGCAAACATTGGGACATGCAACATGAATGTGTAGGATTCATAATTTTAAACATTATTTTAAAAAAACTGGGCAATTCGAATTAGGGTTCATATGATATAGGAATATTCCATGGTCCTAATGCACTTTTCTGTTTGTTTCTAGGTTATATGATAATGATTTTGTATAAAATAAATGATTTTTAATTGCACAAATCGATTCCAATGACCCAATAATATTTCCGCAATAGTTTCCAGCATTAATTTTCTTGGAATTATAAAACCCTGTGTTCAGCATAATGTAATGCCTTCAATCAATGATAGGTTTGAGTACATGACAGGTCTTTGTCCATTAGTGTGCATCCGGTAGGCATCGTCTCAATGTCAAAGGTGACACTGAGTGCAATAATATTTATTTGCCTGAAATTACGACAACAGGCAATTTCGCCGTATGAGCAATTCTGATTCTTATCAGCTTAGACCGCCCATTAATTCATTCTTGGTGGAATTTAATATATATATATTTCTGAAGCTTGTGGAATCTGCTTAGATCACATGCTGTGCATAGGCCGACATCTAGTGGAGTATTACAGTTTGTTTTTCGAAACTCGAAAATGGGCGTCGACACAGAGCATGCCAGTAATACTATCCCTAGTGTGACGTCCACTGTACCCAAGATCCCTCACGCGTCTAGGATCCTCAGATTGTTTTTTTCCGCCATACTGGTCGGAAGCATTTTGCGGAGTCCCCTGGCCTTAGCCATACTTTTGCTAAAATATTTAAAATATTAATCTATTGACATCCTTCCCCAACCCAACGTCGAACTTCGACACTCAACGCCGGCTGGAGAAGAAATCGACCGTCGGCTGCTGCACGACGGATTTGGGCCTCGGAAGGCCTCTGGCCTCAGCCCTGCAAGTAGGGAGAGTGGGGGGTTGTACATACTCTACACTCTTGGTATATAGGTACACCTTATACATTTCCTACACTTAACAGCCCGCTGCCTCAAGGTGCGTATGGAGGGTACCCCTTTTCAATTCTGCCCCAAGTGCAATCGCAAATACCCTTGGGTTGACGGGCACGCCACGTGCAATCTCTGCTTGCCGAGGGACCACCCCGAAGCGAACTGCAGAGCGTGTAGTAGGTTTAAACCTAAGACACTTAAGGACCGTTCGAAGCGTTGGGCACACCACGCCAGGCAGGCAGCCATGGCAGTGGAGGGCGACGGCAGCGACGCCGTACTTTCAGACGGCGAGAGCATTACGGCGTCGAAAGACAGCCGAGCGCAGGTCCCCGACCTCGGAAGGTCGTCCGGCAGGGCGGCTATGGGGAAGACCCCCGGCGACACAAGCGCTTCACACACTACACACACTAAACACACGAAGTCCAACCGAGACTCGACAAAGTCGAGTTCTCGGAAAGAGGCACAAACAGAACGGTCTGATTCGGTGTCCTCTGGGCGCTCGCGATCAAGATCGCCGCATGACTCCAGGCAATCATCCTCTCTTGCCAAGAGTGCCTCGCTCCCTAGGCTAACAGAAGTTCGATCGTCGGAAGACGAAGACGACTTCCACCCCCAGGCCGCACTCCAGGAGTCGGAGCCCGCAGTCAAAATCAGCGAGGCCCCACGGTCGAAGGACAGGGACCCAACCCCCGATCCTCGACGCCAGGCGTCGAAAACCTCCGGAGCCACTAAAGGACAGGGAAAACATTTTTCCACTCATGGGGAGGGGGGAAAACAGCAGAAGAAGCAGCCTTTGCACTCTTCCGCACCTGTGAAACACACCACTCCCCCTAAACAGACAGACAAAACCAGGTCTGCTGATATGTCTAAAACCAGCAAATCTACTCAAGATAAATCCCATAGACTTGCTGAGAGAGTCATTCCCAGTTCCAGAAAATGGTCGAGTGAAGACATAGATAGGGTCATGTCAAGGATGTCTTCTTTGGCTGATTTTTATGATAAAAATCCAGAACATTTCCTCTCGTATGATCCACAAGGGGCGACACCTTCAGGCTCTAATGATCCTATCCCCCCCGAGTAAAAAGCCCCGGTTTGAAACACTGATGAGGTCAGACCCCTTCGAGGTACAACCATACTCAAGACCATACTCACTGTATCAAGGAGAGGCTTCCTTTGGTGAGGACTAAGAATTTGGCATGGTAGAAGAGCAAACCGGGACGGGCTACTATGGGGATGATGAGGACCAGGAAGAGGAAGAGGAAGACCCGGAAACATACAGAGTAGATTCCCCGGTAGAGAACGAAGCCCCGGTTACCGACTCCCCGGTCGATAACCAACCCCTCCTAAACGAGGTTCTAGCACGCGCAGCAGAACATTTCCATATTGACACCCACGGTGTCCAGGAGGAGAGGGACTTTGCAGAAGAGTTAGTGGGAGAAAGGAGGCCTGTTGCCCAGACCATCCCTATCCTTAAGTCCATTCAGCGAAGAATAGACCCGTCCCTGGTGAACCCGAACCTCACCAGAGCAGTCAATCCCAGGGTTGAAAAACTTTTCAGGGCGGCCCAGTCTGACCCTCTCTATATAAGAGGACATCTGAAGCCAGACTCCCTAGTTGTCACCAACACTCGTAAGAGGGCTGGAACACCCTTGTCATCGTCCGAAGCTCCTCCCGACAAGGAGAGCAAAAAACTATACGGTTTCGGCAGGAAAGTAGCCTCAACGTCCGCCTATCAAGCAAGGATTGCAAACTCCACCACCCTGTTGGCCAGCTACAACTGCCATCAGTGGGAAGAAGTCGCGGCACTCATAGCCTCTGCTCCTGAACCTTTAAAGGGCCAGTTAGCTCGGATTTCCGCAGAGGGTAGAGCCGTGTCTGGTTGCATTTTGAAAGCAACCTTTGACGCCGCGGACAACGCAGGCAGATTGATAGCAGAAGGCACTGTTATCAAAAGACATGCGTGGTTACGGCAGTCTGTTTTTACGGCAGAAGCCCAGGCATCATTGTTGGACAAACTGGTGGAAACCGATCTGTTGTTTGGTAAGGCGGTCGAAGATGCACTGAAGAATGCCAAGGACGAATACGAAACACTCAAGTCCCTTGGCCAGTTAACCAATAAACCCCCTAACCAGAGAGGGAATAGTAATTTTCGTCGCCCACGCGGCCAAAATTCCCAGAGAGGATCTAACTATTCCCAGGGGCAGGGTACACAGTGGAGCAACAACCAACAGTCTACCCAGGGTTATGGCAGGGATAATAGGGGAGGTCGTGGTAAAGGCAGAGGCAGCCCCAGCAAGGGAGGCGGCACGCCTCCACCAAAGCAGTGACGCTCAGTTCAGGGTCCCTTCTCACGCAACCCCAGTAGGGGGACACATTTCCAACTTCACCCAGGCTTGGTAAGGGATCACATCACATCAGACAGATGGGTGCTGTCAACAGTATCCACAGGATATTGTATAGAGCTACTGCAGCGTCCCCGGAACCATCCTCCACGACAAAGAGTAGACTCTTTAGAACATCATAAGATTCTCCTCGAGGAGATCGCCATTCTGCTAGAAAAGGACGCGATAGAACTCGTCCCGGGACACCAGGAAAACAAGGGTATTTATTCAACTTACTTCCTTGTGCCAAAGAAAGATTTGACAATGCACCCAGTATTGGACTTACGGCCTGCCAACAAGTATGTCAAGCCCCAAAAGTTTCGTATGACCACACTACAAGAGGAAATCCCCCTCCTAAAAAAGGGGGAATACATGGCAACCTTGGATATGAAAGATGGTTATTTTCATATTTCCATGTTCCCAGCGCACAGAAAGTATTTGCGCTTCAAGGTGGACAGTCGACACTACCAATTCAAGGTACTGCCCTTCGGGATAGCTTCGGCACTAAGGGTATTCACCAAGGTACTGGCGGTGGCGGCTGCACACCTACGCAGTATCCCAGTGTACCCTTATCTGGACGACTGGCTCATAACGGGGGAAAACCCAGGAATTTGCAGGACAAACATTCAAAGTACTATCGACCTCCTCCACGAGTTAGGCTTCTCAATCAACGAGAAAAAGTCAAGCCTGGTGCCAAGCACCTCCAAACAATTCCTAGGAGCAATCCTAGATACTCAAGAGGGGTTGACCTTTCCTTCAGAAGAAAGAATTCGGAATATACTACTGCAAATTCCGCAATATCAGTCCGGTCAACAAATAACGGTATGCAAAGCAATGCGTTCACTGGGCATGATGGCGTCATGTATTTACCTGTTCCCCCATGCGTGCATGCGTCCCATGCAGGAATGGTTGGCGAAACAGTGGTCTCAGGCAAGTGGTCAGTGGGACGATCTAGTGGTCGTTTCGCCAACACTGGTACAAAGCCTTCACTGGTGGACAAGCGAGAATCTCGCAGAGGGGAACCCTTTTACGATCCCGAAGTACAGGCAGTAGTCACTACAGATGCATGTCTGACTGCGTTGGGAGCTCACCATCTCCACCACACAGCTCAGGGTCTCTGGTCTCATTCAGTGGCCAAGAACCACATCAACCTGCTAGAGCTTCTGGCAGTAATCAGAGCGCTTCAGGCGTTCGAGCCCCACCTACTAAACCTGTCAGTGCAAATCCGGACGGACAGCACAACAGCCATGTTCTACCTGAACAAGCAAGGAGGGACTCGCTCGCCAAATCTGTCCAAGCTTGCCCAGAAAATCTGGATATGGGCACTCAGACGGTACATCTTCCTGTCATCACATCATGTTCCAGGGGAGCTCAATTCCCTAGCGGATGCTCAAAGCAGAGACTCCCTCCCAGAGGAACACGAATGGGTTCTACACAGAGAGGTCGTAGAAGATATCTTCTCTCAGTGGGGTTTCCCCACTATAGACTTATTCGCCACAAGCGAAAACAGACAATGCCCAGGATTTGCATCCAGGTTCCCCCAACCAGACTCCCAGGGGAACGCCCTGTGGATGAACTGGTCAGGGATGTTTGCGTACGCTTTTCCACCAACTCCTCTCATCAGGAAAGTGGTGAACAAGATGAACAGAGTTGATGACGCTTGTCCTAGTTGCTCCCATGTGGGCAAGACAACCGTGGTTCCCACACCTACGCAGGATGGCGGTGTGCGAGCCCATCAAACTTCCAGCCTGGTACAACCTACTGTCCCAGCACTAAGGTCAAACAGTGCACCAGCAACCCAACTCAATGAACCTGGCAGCATGGCTCCTGAGGTCATAGAGTTTGCACATCTCAATTTGCCACAGAGGTGTATGGACATCCTAAAGGAATCTAGGAAACCAAACACAAGGCACTGTTACTTTGACAAATGGAAGAGGTTCGTTATCTGGTGCCAGAGTAGACAAATCAACCCAGTTGATTGCGCTCCTTGCACTATTGTTACATACATGCTCCACCTGCTAGATGCAGGTTCGGATTTTAACTCACTGAAAGTACACCTGGCAGCTCTCTCGGCTTACACCACTTCCCATAGCAAGGTGTCATGGTGGAAAGTACCAGCAGTTAAAGCCTTCATGGAAGGAGTAAAGAGACTTCACCCTCCTATTTCAAACCCACCGCCAGGGTGGGACCTTAATGTGGTGCTAGCCAAGCTCATGGGCCCCCCTTTCGAACCCATGCATCAAAGCAGTCTCAAACACCTGACTTATAAAACGGCCTTCTTAGTAGCTATTACTTCTATAAGAAGGGTCAGTGAAATTCAGGCTCTCAGTGCAGGATCCCTTCTTTACTATCCATAAAGACAAGCTGGTTTTACGCACACACCCTAGGTTCTCACCTAAATTTATATCAAAATTCCATGTAAACCAGTCCATCGAGCTTCTGGCTTTCTTCCAGAACCCGCAAAGCTCGGCTGAGGTGAAACTACACACCCTAGATGTGCGTAGGGGGGTCCTCTACTATGTAAATAAAGCAAGACCGCTAAGGAAAACAGATCAACTGTTTGTCTCCGTAGCTACAGGCAGAGAGGGGGATCGCGTCTCTAAGGTGCCATCTCGAAGTGGATTATTAACTGTATCCAGCTGTGTTACTCACTTTCTGAAAAGACTCTGCCTTTTACGCCAAGGGCCCACTCTACTAGAGGCATTGGGGCCACTCTGGCTTTCATTGCAAATGTTCCCCTTGACACCATTTGCAAAGCAGCTACTTGGAGCTCTATTCACACTTTTACTCAGCATTACTGCATTGACACCCATTCCAAGACAGATACACAAGTGGGACAAGCGGTTCTAAGACACTTATTTGCTCATGACCCTTCTCACATCCCACCTCCTTCTTCTGGTACTGCTCGCTAATCCAGGCACAGCATGTGATCTAAGCAGATTCCACAAGCCTCAGAAGGGATACATTACTCACCGTAATCGTATTTCTGATGCTTGTATCTGCTTAGATTCACATGCGACCCACCCTTCCTCCCCTCCGAGAGAAGGCGCATGATTGCTTGTAGTCTTACCTTCTGTCTATCTGCTTGGATTATCTGTACTCACGCTACTCCTCATGCTACCTCATGTCAGAAAAAATACAATCTGAGGATCCTAGACGCGTGAGGGATCTTGGGTACAGTGGACGTCGCACTAGGGATAGTATTACTGGCACGCCCTGTGTCGACGCCCATTTTCGAGTTTCGAAAAACAAACTGTAATACTCCGCAGCTTCCACTAGATGTCGGCCTATGCACAGCATGTGAATCTAAGCAGATACAAGCATCAGAAATACGATTACGGTGAGTAATGTATCATATATATATATATATATATATATATATATATATATATAATTTTTTTTCTTTTCTTTTTTTGAGTATTCTCTTGAAATGGGCCCACAATAGTGGGCGCAACTCATGGACTAAGGGATCTTGTTGCAGAGGATCTATGTTTTGCAAACCCAATGCGTTTTCATGATAACAGCAAACCAGCCATAGTTGCTCCAGACGGCTTAGCCAAATATCCTGGGACATTTAAACCTCCCCATTTGAACACGTAAGCAGGGCTGAAGTAGAGGTGGTCAAGTCAGCCACAAAACAGCATTGGCCCAGCCAGCTCTGAGCATTATATGATTTTATATGCATGAAAGGCTTATTAACTTTTATTTAATTGACTGGGCGTAAGGCTTTCTTATCAAATACTTGATACACTCACTTCACTCCTTTTCGTTCAACATAGCCTACCCAAAAGACGTATTACAATTTAAAACAAAAAGGCATTTTTAATTTGTTTCTCACTTATTTTCATGTTAAAGTATTATTGTTCTCCAGCATGGGGTCTGGCATGGATTCACATGCTCATGAATATTTCCTGTCGTCAGGCTGGGAATCCTCGGTAAAAAGAAAAACAGTTTCACTTTCCCTTACAAACTGTATTTCTCCTTTAAACCAATCACTGTCCTCTGGGTCATACTGCCCCCATCCAATAACAGCCCTCTCCCTAGGCCCCTCCTCTGGCAGCCATCTTCAGATTTTTACTGCATGCTTCAGTGTTGGGAGTCCTCAAATTTGCTCATCGAGCTACTTTGTGTTTTGCGATGGAAAAGGGTTCCATTTGTGTTCCAATGGAGCCTGTGTGCTCTTTTCTCCATCTGGCGACCGCAGGGACTCAGCAAGCCCTGCACCAAAAGCGGGCTATGGCATGTGTTTAAGGAAGACCAGCACCTGAAATAGCTCTACTGCCTGCATCCGGACCGCAAGGAAGTGGAGTGCGAGATATGGCTCGGGTTCTCCAAGACGACTACGAGGGACATGCACAGTAGACTGGCGCCGTGGCTTAATGCCAAGGCCTCTGACCCATGCTCCAAGCAGGGTCAGGCCTCACCCAGGACCGGCCGGTCCGTGGTTTAGTCTTCTAAGTCCTTTGAGGGCGCTTCATCAGCCAAGACAAGGCCAAGAACTACAAGTCTGAGTCCACTGGGTTTGCTGCGGAAGAGGGTCCCAAAGTGGATAGGCCGCAATCGACATCACCCTCTGCCTCCATTGCCAGCCGGCAATCGAGCGCCTCCTAAAAAAGGAAATCTACCCCAGCTAAACTGCAGAAGAAATCTGAGAAGCCGCGGACAGAGAAGGCCGAACAGCCCAAGCCGGCCCAATCGGCACAGCCTAAGACTTTGTTGGTGATTGAGTTGGTGGTTGCTGCTATCACGACAGCTAAGGGTGCTGACCCTGCGAAGGTAGCCCCTGCAGAGCAGAAGGTATCCATACCCCCAAGACGAGACACCGCTGCAGTGACTTTGGCAAAGTCTTCCGGCACATCAGAAGGGGGGAAGCCGGCTCAGGCCCTGGTTCAAGACCATTGGGGGTGAAAAAAGTGAGGGGCAAGGAGGCCCCGAAACAGCCCCCCCCCCGGCTGTGGCCGAATCCATGGAGGTCTCGTCCATGGATGACACACACTGTCACAAAGACATTGAAGAGGACGGTGATGACGGCACAGGGCCTTGTTTTCCAGCCTTGTCATCTCAGCCGAGGGACATTTCCTTGGACATCCCATCAACCCTGCACAGCTCGATGTCAGAGATCCAGAGGAGGATGCCCCCAGACCTGGCTCCGGTGGTCTCCCAGGTCCCCGATCAGCCTCCAGCAAAAAAGAGGAAGTGTCATCCAACACCCCCATTTCAACGTCCACCTCCATGTCGGACCCCTTCTCACCGAGCAGACCCAGACACTGGTATGGGGATGGCTACGCCCACGGCGGCGGATGACGATGAAGATATTGTCGCAGCAGATGGTGAGTCTCTGCATTTGGATGCTCTACATAGGGTGGCCCCACCGGATGAGGTGCATCAACTACTCCATGATCTCCAGAGCCTTCGAGCTATTCCAACTTGAGCCCGAGGAAAGCAGGAAGGAGGGTTTCTTGTACCAAAGGTGCAAGACCAAGAGGAAGACTGTCATGGCAGTGCCCCTTCGGCCTGGCCTTCATGTAGAACCTTGCACGGCTCCACCCAAACTGTATAGGCTGGAGAAGATGTATTGGGTGCCGGACTCCGCACCCAAGTGCCCGAGATCGCAGCCATTGCCGGATCCAGTAGCATCGGTGGGCGTGAGGAAATTGTCTGCCAATCCGTCCTTGTCTTCGGTCCCTCCTGACAGTGAGGGGAAGAGGATGGACGCCATGGTAAAGAAGGTGATTTACACCGTGGTGTTCACTGTCAAGGCAGCCAGTGCACTGGCAATCCTAGCCAGGTATGACGGGGAGCAGTGGTACAAGCTGGGGCCTATTCAGAGTTACTCTCCGATGATAAGAGAATGGAGGCGATCGCTCTCTTCCAGGAAGGGCAACTAGCGTCTGATCACGCCATCACAGTGGCGTTGGAGGTTGCATACAGTGTTCCGGCAGATGGGGGAACGGCGTCTGCCTTAGTCCTCAAGGCTGGATGAAGGCCACGAATTTCCATCAGGAGGTCCAAGCGAAGGTACTGGACACGCCCTTTGACGGAGAACATTTATTTGGGAACTTCGTCGACAAGTCCCTCCAGGCCATCAAAATGGATACAGAGATGGCCCGTTCTTTGGGCACACTCCAGCAGCATCGCTCTCATTTTTGCTCCTCCATGGGAAAGTCAAGCAGGTCTTCCAAAGGTTTCTGCGCTCCGTACCGTCAACCCTCCAGATCCACAACTCAGGAGGCCTACAGATGCCGTTCCCAGGCCTACGGTAGGGGAGGCCAGTGCCAAAACGGACCTGAACGGGCCAGGGGCGTCGGGCTCCCACTCTGGTAGGAGGCCTGCTGACCAAATTAGTCAGCGAGTGGAAGATCACCACCGACAGATGGGAGTTGGATGCTCTCGCCCAGGCACACACTCTGGAGTTTCAAAGCAGGTGACTGTGGATTCCTCTGGTTACCCGTCAGGATCAGCACATCCCTCAGCTCCTGGAAGAGGTGTTGGCCAAGCTACGAAAAGGGGCAATAGAGTTGGTTCCTCAGCGGCTCTGGGGCTCCGGAGTCTATTCCAGATACTTTCTGGCCAGAAAGAAGACTTGGTGGCTGGGGGGGGGCTGGAGGCTGCAGGCCCATTCTAGACCTACGACGTCTCAACAAATATCTTAAATCCCAGAAGTGTAGGATGGTCACGGTGCAGCACGTGCTTGGCCAACTGCAAAAAGGAGACTTATTGACATCGTCTGACTTGGCGGACACCTATTTTCAAGTCCCGATTCACAAGAAACATCAAAAGTTCAAGGCTCTATCCTTCGGCTTGAAGTCGGCCCCCATGGTGTTCACAAAGTGCCTGGCTCCGGTGGTAGCCCATCTGCATCTACACGGCATACCCATACCTGAATGACTGGCTCATTCGTGCCAGCTTGCAGGAGCTGGCCGTCAGACACCCAGAGATGCCCATCCAGCTTCTGACGGACCTGGGATTCTCCATCAACTTTCCCAAGTCCTGCTTAACAACATCGCAGAATGAGCTGTTCCTAGGCGCCAGGCTCCATAGTGTCTTGCCTGGCTTTGCCCTCGGAAGAGAGGGTAGCAGCCATTCAGAGGTAGGTGCAGCGACTGTCATTGATGAAGACAACCACGGTGCAGACCATCAAGTCATAGCTGGGCATGATGTTATCCTGCATCTACCTCATCCAGCTCTGCAGATTGCAAATGCGACCCCTTCTGAAGTTCCTGGACACCAGCTGGATACAGGTGTCTGGAAGCTTCATGGACAAGATCCCTCTCGACGAGTTCCGACGGGTGATATGGTTGTGGGGCGTCTGCTCCAACGTCGCCCAAGGCAGGGGTTTTCAAGACAACCCATGCCATGGACGCCTCCCTGGAAGGCTGGGGAGCCCACACCGGACGTCTACACTGCAGAGGCATGTGACTGCTGGAGAAGGATCTCCATATGAACATCCTAGAGATCCGGGCAGTGGTCTGGACCCTCAAATTATTTCTTCTGTCTCTGAAGAGCAAGGTGGTGAGGTCCTTCAGACGACACAACCACTGTGGTCTACATCAGGAAACTGGGGCACTCGATCCCTGGCGCTCTCCAAGGAAGCGCAGGACTTGTGGCGACGGTCCATCAAGCATGGGATGCTCCTCATCCCACTTCACCTGGCGGGAGTCAAGAACACCATTGCAGACTCCCTCATCAGGGAATTGTGCTCCTGCCACCAGTGGGAACTTTGGCAGGATCAGGTGGACCGCATCTTCATCCAGTTGGACAAGCGCCCAGATCGATCTGTTTGCGACAGCAGCGAACTCCAAGTGCCAGAAGTTTGCCAGCAGGTTCTGTTAACCGAGGAGCCTGGGGGAAGCATTCTCCTTCCTGTGGGAATGCCTGTTTCTGTACATGTTTCCTCCGTTCACTCTCCTGCTATGAGTCATTAACACACTCCGTGTAACTGCAAGATGATAGTTATTACCCCGCCGAGGCAGATTTGATACTTGGACCTTCTCAGCCTGTCCGCGTCGCCTCCGGTCAAACTGCCAGTAGTTCTGGATCTTCTCGCCAGAGAAGGAGGCACAATCCTGCATCACGACCCAGGATCGCTGAATCAGAGGGCTTGGCTCTTGCAGTGCTAGTGTTAGGAGGATATGAGTTGCCAGCGGACTGCACAGAGGTCTTCGCCAAAGCCCGAAACCTTCATCGCTGGCGGACAGGGCCTTGCACTCGCTGGACGTTGCTCGTGCCCTGACGTTCTATGTGACACGCACAAAGAGTTTTCGTGAACTTTGGTTCTGTGAACCAAGGGAAGGCCTCCAAGGCTTCCATTTCAAGATGGCTCTCCGGCTGCCTCACGCACTGTCATCGGTTGGCTAACCGACTGCTGCCTGGCCGCCCGAGAGCCCCCTCCACTAGAGCGATCGCTGCGACTATGGCGTTCCTGTCCAGTGTGCATCTGCTCGACATCTGCAGGGCTGTTACATGGAGGGCCACGCACACCTTCATGAAATTCTACTGCATCAACAGGGATTCCAGGAAGGGGTGTAGAGTCAGCCAAGCAGTGCTATGCAACCTGTTTGCTTGAGGCGAGTCTGTTCCAGGGGGTAAGTGTAATTGCTTGTTTTCAGCCTTGCCACCTCCCGTGGGTGTGTAATGTTGTACTGCTATGTATTGGTTATTCATGAGCATGTGAATCCATGCCAGACCCCATGCTAGAGAAGGTTAAGTTACTTACTTGTAACTATTGTTCTCCAGCGTGGGTCTGGGATGGATTTACATGCGATCCCTCCGTCCGACCCCTCTGCTGCTCTTCTTGGTCATACTGCCACTTTGTGCTTACCAAATCTGAAGGTGGCTGCCAGAGGGAGGGGTTTAGGGAGAGGCCTGTCATTGTATGGGGGCAGTATAACCCAGAGGACAGCGATTGGATTAAAGGAGAAAACAGTTTGTAAAAGTGAAACTGTTTTTTTCTTTTCCCGAGAATTCCCAACCTGACGGGGAATATTCATGAGCATGTAAATCCATGCCAGACCCATGCTGGAGAACAATAGTTACAGTTAAGTAACTTAACCTTATGATCTGCATTTTCCTTTGTTCATGTCTAGCAGTGAGGAGCACCATTTAAAACCAAGTGCCATCCTCTTTATACATGTTGAAAGTTTATTTCTATAAAACTTTCATCATACTTTGTTTTGATATTGACAATGCAGCATAGTCAACTTTGTGGGTTTAGGGTGCATTCTGCCTTGAAATTCGGAAAATGTACCTGATGTGAGGCACACCATGTGCTATTTGTTGGGTGCTGTCTCTTAGGGAAGCAGGTAACACCTGTATCTGCAGGTCTGTCCTTTTTGTGGTAATTGGTGAGCAACATTAATTAATGAAGTGAGGCATGATTCTGACCCCTCTTGCTTTAAATTGAGGCAGCCTCCATGTCTCGATTTGTTTACACAGTTGGGCAGTCATTGCGATATTAACTGATGATTTCACTCATTCAAGCTGAAGTGACCAGTATGAAGACACACTCTTTGCCACCAAAAGTAGAGAATTGCGGTGACGATTGGTGTATGAGAATAACGTTTCCGAGGTTGTTCTGACATTTGGTGACTGAATAGAAAGGACACATAACGTTTCTCTTACTCAATTGCTGATTTTTATTCTAAAATGATTTAAGTTCTTGTAGAATGCTGCAAGACGCCTATTAACACCAGCCAATAAAACATTGCTTGATTATATGCCACCATAAAGCAAAGAACCGAAAACGTGCTGCTGGTGTTTTTTTTTTTTCCCTCGAATCTTGCAGTGATTTGTTTCACTGTATAGTGTTAATTTCCTTCTGTCACAATTTGTTTTTAGTACCTCTTTTCAGCCGATGATGCAATGTTTGGGTAGAATAGTTGGTGGAATTAAACATTGGTATGTTGGCCATTTTTTACTTATTTTAGTAAAAATGATTGTCCAAGTCTTCTCTTTAGGTAGTTGGGCAATGAAAGTGACAATGTTTTAACATTTTCTTCCAAATGGTTGACTTTTGCTTGTTGTTTGTAAATAGCATGCCATTCATAGTACTAGAAGCAATTAACATATTTTAGCAGCATTCCCTCCTTGTATGCACTTGATAGTAAATTGTACCGGATCAATGTTAAACAACATTGGGAAATGTAGAAAAGTCATGTTTTTGTGGCTTCAACCACAAAGAACACTCATTGGAGAAATTGTCTCCAAATGAAATGTACAGTTGCAACAGGAAATTGAAGAAAGTGTAGGTTCTTTGCCTGAAAAAAAATGATTTTGCTTTTCTACGTCGGTAAGTTCAAGTTTCCTCTGAAAGGTTTCCAAAAGTAGGTTCTACAGCTAAAATATTTCCGTTTCAATTTAAAATGTGGTAACTGAATATGAATTTTGTCTTTGCTGCAGGTATAAACGAATTTGATTAACAAAGTTAATAATGAAAACCAGTGCCTATGTTTTACTGTGCACAACAGCAGACCTACCGATAAGTGGTGTGCAGTCAAGGGTGTACTCCCTCAAAATAGGCATGTACTCCCAATAAAAGGCAGTAAAAGCACTTCCAACAAAAAATAGGAAACAATTGACACATAGGAGCCAGCACCCACATAGCTCCACCGATCTGTTTAAATCTTCGGTAATCAGGAGAACAGTGCCAGACTAAGGAGCTCCAGCAATTACTGTCTGATCTGAAGAGGCGCTTGAAGTTAAAAATGCACCTTTTAATTTGCTTGAATTATTAGGCACAAATAAAAATGGATTACAAAACAGATCGAGCAAAAAAATGCTGCCATCTGGACTGAGAAAGTTATTTTAAATTCTTTTTACTTCCAACAGGGATTGAAATGCTCAGAAATCTTACCTGCAGCCTATCATCCCAATAAACTATACATAATCAATGGGCAATTTGGTAATCTTTATTTTTGGAAAGCTTTCCCATATTTTCCATGACAAAATGCACCTTTATCCACACTTATACATTTAATATCCAGTGTCATTTTCCGGTAAAGAATTTTAAGTTTAATTATCCTGGGACCAGCAGCATTTTGAAGTTGATGCATGAAACTGATTTTTTTCCTTTTTTTATTCAAATGGCATCACAATTCCTTTACATAAGTAGAGATACATGTTTGTTTATTGTATTTGTATGGCTCACTGAATCCTTAGGTAGCTGGGCGCAAAGGTTACAAGTTTACTTTCTGCTGATGTTACAGGATACAGTACTTTACAGAATACAGAGTAAGAGAAAAGGTTAAATAAGTCATATATAAAAGTGGAGAACATAATACATGTTTATTGAATTTATATAGTGCTTAAAGCCAAAGCGCTTTACAAAATAACAGGTACAAAAGTGAGAGAAGCATATTTACAAACATGAACTGGTCATTAGAACGATAAGTATAACTGTTTACAAGGGGGGGGGCTAGAGGAGGGGGTAGGTGAAGGGAGTTACGGTGTAGGATTTGAGGCAAGGGGAGGGGTAGGGAGAGGGGGAGGGGAAGGGAAGGGGGAGTGATCTGGTGTCCTCATTGCCCTGAAGTAGTATTTGTTACCAATTAAAGGTCAGAGTGGAAGGAGAGAGGATGGGGGGGAAAGGAGGAGGGGCAAGGGTATGAGGGGAGGGGTAGGGAAGTCAGGGGGGGGTGAAGAAGATGGGCTTTCAGGGAGTGGCGGAAGGATAGGTAGGGGTGGAGCGGATGTAGAGCGGGAGGGAGTGCCAGTGTAGGGGTGCCAAGAGTTGGAAGGAGAGGAAGCGTGAGGAGGCACATGGAGTCTCACATACAAGAGTGGTTAATATAAAATGCCTCAGGAGGTAGTTAACAGCAAAGTAGTACTCGCATTACATTATACAATATTCAGTTTTAGAGTGCAGCAAAAGTCAAATGTCGTTGGTTCTCAACCATTTCAGGGTAATACGTCTAAAGCTGAGGAAGGATTGTTCCACTCTGAGGGAAAGAGGGAGTGCGTTCCAAGTCTGAGCAGCCTTAACAGGGAAGCTACTTCCTTGAATCTGGGTATGCTAAGGCAGAAGGCGTTGGCAGTTCTGGTAGGGCGGAAGTGGGTTTCCTGACTATTCTCTCTGCTAGATAATATGGTGCAGCATTGTTGAGGCATTTAAATGTAAGCAATACTTTTTTGAGTGTACTTCTGTCATTGATGGACAGCCAGTGGTTCTGTCTCCTTAGCTCTGATATATGCTCTCTATTTGGAATATTTAGTGCAGTTCTGAGTGTATTATTCTGTAGGATTTGAATTTTATTCAGAATGTACTTACTTGCACCAATGTATAAGGCATTACAGTAATCCAATTTCGAGAGTATAAGGGTGTTAGCTAGGATAATGCAACTTGCTTTTGATAGGAATAGCCTGCAGGCCCTAATTAATGTTTCAAGTATATGCTGTTGTCGATGCCATAGAAGTTACTGGTTTACTCAAGTTTAAAGTACAGTCAAGGTAAACGCCTAGGTTTTTTACTTTCTTTACAACCTTAATTATGTTCCTGTCTATGTTAAAGGCGTTGTTGTTAGTGTTGAGTTTTTATAGGTTGGCGACAGTTCCAGGAATCAGCTCAGTTTTGTCGTTATTCAGGCAGAGGCCATGGGCTGCCATCCATGCCTGAATTAGTAGGTACATTTTATTCACAAGACCCGTGTTCTTATTGTAATTGCGCGAAATGTGTATGAGGATCTAGGTCTCATCTGCATGATTAGTGTAGGTGACACAAAGACTGTCCAATTTGTCAAAAAAAGGCTTTGTGAATATATTGTACATTGTCGGCGAGACACAGGAGCCTTGCAGTATGTCACAAGTTATTGGAGTAGGGTCTGCAGACGCTGATGGAGAAAAGACTCTCATGGTCCTGTTATTTAAGGAGGATTGGACCCAAGCTATTGCGTCCCTAAAAAAAAATCTTTAAATCTTTTCAAAGGACTGGATACACTTTTTAATTTTTCAGCAAACCTCCTGTTTCACATAGTTCTTAGAGGATAATGTGATTTGTGAGGGGGCATTTTGAATGTTTTTAAAATTGCCAGTACCTGATTCTTCATGTTTGTTGCTCATGTAATGGAGAACTCTGTTCTTCCGCAGGAATGTGTTTTCGGGCATATGGTTACCACTATACATTTTAGATCCCGACATATGAACATTATAAATCCTACATGTCATAAGTAAACGAAACCTTTTGTTGTGGATTGTGGAAGAATAGTTTATCATTCACCCTATGGGGGAAAGCAGCTGCAAACAAAAAGAACGTGCTCTTACTAAGCCAGACTTAGTACTTTGTTAGTGAATTGTCAATTTTCGTTTCTAACAGACATCTTCCACAGTATATTAAATGCCATATATCTGATATCAGCCAATATGTAAAACAGGGTTCGAAATAGCTGGGAGTTTAGCGCCTGCTTCAACCCAGGTGAGCCTGGTTGGCTTAAAGCCAATAGTTAGCAGAAGCTACCTTTGGCTCCCCAAGCCAACTGGCGCCTTACAAACATGCATATGTGACATTCACTTTGAGTGTTTGAGAATGTACACAAAGAAGAATTAGTACACATCTAGGGCACGTTAAAAAATAATGATCTTACATAATGGGCAAAAAGTAAAATTGTGCTTCTCATGTGGAAGTTAGATATGCAGTGCACTGTTAGTCACTGCTGGTTCCCCAGCGGTAGCTTGTGCCTATTGGGTGATGCCCAACACCCAGTAGCTGGTTTTCGTTCCTGCTCATCCAATCTTAATTTGATCCCAGTGAAAATGAATCAATCCACCAGTAGAAACATTTAACCCCGAAGTCTTCTTAGTCTTCTCGTCACTCAGTAGCTGACTGCTACAACTGGAAGTAAAATTGGAAACTGAGAAGAAAATACATGAGTTCTTGAGAGTGCCTTACAAAAGCATAGCTTCAGATAATTTCAAAAGGTCACTAGCTAAATTATGGCTGCAGCAAAGGACACAATTGCAGAGTTTTACATAATGAGCAAAATATAGTTGAATGCTGCATGCTCTTGAGCTTCTCCCAGGCTTGGATTTGATAGTCTGTTTTTATTAATTTCTACACAAGCAAACTGTTCGCTTTAAGGGGAAGTACCATTTTAGTAGTATTCCATCAAGGAACGTCGCAAGGAGAGGGCACATGTCTAGCATCCTCAAGTTAGCACTTCAGCATCTTGCTTTTTACCTTTTTTCAATAGCAAGAGATGTTTATAAAGGATATGATATGGCATTTATAACGCGCCTATACACAAGTGTTTCAAGGCGCGAAACACTTGAAACACATTAGAGAATGCATTCCCTAAATCATTTATGGTATTAGATGGAATTCTTACCTTTAGCCTGCGTCGCATCTAGATAGAAATATGAATGTTAGCATGCGCCACACTTAGATGGACTTAGGTGGCCTTCTTAACTTTAGGCTGCGTCACATCTAGATAGAAATGTGAATGTTGGCATGCGCCACACTTATGAAACTGAATGTTACCAAGTGCCACACTTAGATGGAATCGTGATCACTAGCCTGCCTCACATCTAGAAGGATATTAAAGATTAGCAAGTGCCACACTCAGATGGAATAGTGAATGATGGCAAGCATAACACCTAGACATAATTGCAAGGACAGCAATGCCAATTAACCGATCCACTTACAATTTCAGCCCTCTGCATACACCTCTCAAACTCTAACCAAACACAACCACAACCCTACAACACAACAATCCGCCCAAACTTCACTACACTGCACCAACAAAACAAACCACACATAGACTCGCACAACAGCACACAACTACCATCGACCGTAAAACACCCCAAGCCCAGCCAAAGGACCCACCGGGTTGAGGCTGCCAACAGCACATCACTGCTCTCTTGACCTCTAGTCTAGACACTAGTCTGTGTTGCCGGAGAACCCAGGGGCTGCGGGGTGAGGGGATGTTTTATTTTAGTTTATTTTTCTGGCAATCGGGGAAAGACCCTGGAACTCTGAGTGTGTTCACAAGATTTTAGATGATTTTTTCCACTTTGTTTTTTTTAGATCTTTCATGAATTTGCTGACCCCTTTCAGGTAACTTATTTTGCGTGTAAAAATGAAACCAGGGCCACCAGGAAACCTCAGTTTAGGCTCTTCTCTTGGCTTCATGCAGCTGAAGCAGTGGTGAAAGACAATCTCTGTCTAGGAGAGGAACAGTACCTCCACCTCTGCTACTGGCAGTGCAATTTCAGCATTTATTTGGCTGGTAGAAGTGGGTCAAGGTCACCTGACTGCTTACCTTCCAACCAGATAATTGCTCCATGCCTTTCCTCACTGTTTTCACTGCTGCACTCCCTCCCTTACCGTCTTGACTCTGAAGATATCTCACCCAAGCATCCGAAGTGAAGGGCAGACAAAGAGCCTATTAAATTCTGTTGTCCACACAACCCAGGTAAGCCAACAGCATGTGCATCACACCACACTCTAGATTTCCTCCCCTACCGTCGCTCATATGCACAAACATCACTACTTCCACACACATAAAAACTGTCGCAAAATCTTTTATTACGCGCTTAATACTGGAGACCAGTCTCTAAGCACGGGGCCAAGATTCAAACCTGCCTTCAAAGTACAACATGTAATATAAGTGGTCTTAGATAGCTCCCTTATGCTACTTTAGGCAGCCGTGCAGCATGTGGCTCTTTAAAATAAAGTGGGGGGTGTAAAACGTGAAACAGGTGGTGTTGATGTTCGCAGATTGGAAGTACCTGGTCTCTGCTAGATAACAATTCCTTGAGCTTGGTTTGTTACTGATGGGGACAGTGTGATGGGGCTAAAAGGGGAGCTTTAGTTGTTGCTCGATTAGTTTGGATGTGCTAGCCCTGTGGCGGCTATCTGAAGGGTTTGTATGTGTGGATTGTAAGGTGGCAGGAGATGTTGGAGGGAAGTCGGTTCAGGGAAGGGAGAAATTTGCCTTAAAAGTCAAAACCTGCAACCCTGCACTGTCCCGTTTCATAGTCTCATATTGCCACTGTCCATTTATTATTTCTCCCTTTCTTTTTTCGTTTTCCCTCTTTCGCTATTGTTCTCAAATAGATGCATTGTATCCCATCTGCTGATAAAACCGGCTTATGCAAATTGCCAGATGAGTCAACTGAGTTATTCTTGAAATTCTGCTCATTACCAAAGGTTCATGCTAAGGGATATGGGAGGCAAGAACGTTTGGTTCAGGGAAAGACCAGCTTGAATTTTGAGGACCACCGGCACTAGTTTCACATTCTCCAGTATTTTGGTTTGCTGTCCGACACCCCTCAACCCACACTCCAATATTCTCAGGTGACATGCTCTGTGGCCTGATGTTACTCCTGCCCATTTGAGTCCCTGCTTGAATCTCCCAGATGTATACCCTGGTGTCTCCCGCAAGTCTCCAACTCCTCTCACATGCGGTACACCGAGCAATAGACCAAAATGAAATCCCCTTCACTATGCAATAAGAAGCAGAAATGATGGAAGCTGGAGTTTGGATTCCTGGAAGTGCCCCATGATGCTGGCTGTACCATCCCTTGGTTTAAAGGCGGCACAGTGGCTGCAGGAAGCTTAAAGAGAAGGATCCTGGCACTGAAACAAAATGTGTTTCCTGGGTGGGGAAAGGGAAAGGGAAAGGAAATGATGGATAGTCCACGAACACTGCAGTCTCGAGTTTGCAGTCTCTCTGGCACTTTTCTAGGTGAGGATCTTTACCAGAGGGCATTACACAGCTTTGTGTGGCAGAAATTGCTGTTCTCTCTGCTCACAACTTATAAGAAATTTTCATCAGGGACATGGCTCACTGCCACCTCCATAACCATTCTGAATGTCATCGTTCCTACAGGATACACATCAAACATAAGGACTGTAAAGGGCAGATTGGTGAGGGGGGCTCTCAATCACCAACAAGACCTGCACCCTCTCGGCGCACACCACGCCTTGATCAATAGGACTTCTCACCTGCTGCTTATTACTCACTCACTTTAAGGGAGTTTCCACCCAATCTACCACCACCCCGCCAAGGCCTTCCTTGATGAAATCAGAACTAATCCAAACAGGATCCACCAACAACAAAGCTAAAATCTTTCTTACTCTGACTTCGGTGTGCCTAGGGGCTGAGACATCAGGACAAGAGAGACCACTCCACCTCACAGCCATTCACTATCACATTACAATTGTATTTTTATTGATTTTTGAAACTTTTGCCAAAGCGCTATATCCCAAAAAAAGTGGTACCAAGTTACTGAAACTGGTAAATTACTCCGGTAGCTAGAGCAGCTATATTTTAAGAGTGGAGCAGAATGTGGGAAGAGTAGGTGAGGATTTCATAGAAAGAGGAAACGTGTTCCAATGTTTGCAAGTATTGAGTGAGGACGAAAACGAGATTGTCCAGATGGAGGCTTAGGAACTGACCAAATGAAGTGTTTGAGAGAGTAAAGTGTGAGCCTGGATATACATAGCGATAAGAGAAGACCAAGTGAAGCTACACCTTAAATACATTTAAAGACAGTATAGATAAAAATGAAAGGTGATGGGATGCTAAAGAAAGCCAGGAAATTGATGGAGTAGGGGAAGAGAGGTTCAGGAGGAAAGACAGAGTACGAACAGCTGGGTTTGAAGATGGAGCTTAAGGGAGGAAGTTAATAGAACGGGAGGCCAATTAATAAGGCGGAACAATAGTGGAGGAGCGAAAATAAAGTTAGGAAATACATTTTGTTGCTTGAAAAGGAAATGCATGAGCTTTTCGAATAGTGTAGAGTTGAAATTGGCAGGTGCAAGAGCTATTAGAGATTTGATCTGCAAAAGAGAGTATAGTCGAAAATGACTTCCAGGATTGTGGGCGGACTGTGAAAAAGGAATAGTGTAGGGGGAAGAGATGGAGGGAAATCAATTGAAATGGTAGGAGCAGATAGAAATAGAATTTCAGTTTGAGGCATTGAGGTGAATAAAATGATAATGCATTCAGGATTGGATGGCCAACAGACACGCAGTGAGAGTAGTATGACCAGAATCTGAGAAAGAATTATTGGCAGCAAATATCTGGGAGTCATTAACATAAGTGACAAGGGAGACTGTAAGAATTAGCAAGAGGGGGAGTATAGCAGGAAAAAAGAGGACTGATGACGGACCCTAATGGAACATCATGATATAAAGGCAACGTTGGGGATAGTTTGCCAGTCCGCGTGACGGAACAAACACTTGAACGGAAAACATTGAAAAGAACCAGACAAGCCTAGGGACCAGCGTGTACAAGTGTGTGGCACTCAACGGCATCGAAAGCTGCTAATGAATCAAGAAGAATCGGAATAGAAGAGTACTTGGAATTGGGAGCAGAAAGAAGAGTTGCTTAAACTGAGGAGCAGTTTCTGTATAGTGAAAAAGACGAAACAGACTGAAATGGACAACAGGAGTGAAGATCCCTGTTCGGCAAGACTGTATGCAGTAACCCTGTGGGATACTACACCAGTCTTGTCCTCTTGGTATTAGGTAACCCACCTATTGGTATAGGTCTGTACTGCACAAGTTGGTAGAGTGACTGGGCACCCAGACTTATCTGAAGAGGGGCAATTGTGAGCTGTAGCATCGAAATCCACACATACAAGTATCCAAATAACACTTACACTCAAGGTTTTCTAGTAAAATAATTATTTAACGGTCAGTTTTAAATGAGCCTTCTTTAAAAAGGGCAATATGCAACAATAAAAATACACTTCATAGCACGTTCTCAGAACTAAGATAAGCAAGTAGATACTCTTTAGAGATGCTTCATACACAATTCCTACACCCTGAGGTGACTTCAATAACTAGGACAGTATTGGCATTTATATATAACTTTTTGCACTTGATAGAATTCTGAGGTTGTGGAAAAGGTTAACTAGTTCTCAAATCATCTGAGCACTTTTCAATCTCCCAATGAAGTCTAGATAGGATCTTTCCCAGCAATATAAATTAAACCAACTTAAACCAATGTATCACCTATGAGGGACAGTTAGAATCAGTCAATGGGTCAGAAGAGTCTACAGGGAGCCAGGAAAGCCAAGTTCAATTAGAACAATATCTATGGAGCTGAGGCACTTCTTAGATAGCACAAAAATCTTGCACAAAGTTAGTTTGTTGTAGAAAATCATCGGGATTGGGCCACAAGCTGTTAGGCTTGTGAGGGTCAGGGCCACAAGCTGTTAGGCTTGTGAGGGTCAGAGCTGAGATCAACTCTGCAAAAAGCAGCTACTTGAAGTCTCAAGTGAGATAGTGCAAGTTACAGATACAAGAGGTAAGTAACCCTTAGTCAACACAGTACGTTAGGTTAGAAGAAGAGGATCCAGCTGGCTTCTGTTCTGGTTAGTCTTGCAGATCCTGAGTTTGGGCACAAGAGGGAGGATGTCTGAGGACTCCTGCACTGCAGTTTGAACGTCGTCGGCAGCTACAGTCTCGTTTCAGTTCAGCGGCACTTTGCAGTTTCAGCTACCTGCAAATGGCACCACCTCCGATCTTAGACGCTTGATGGACTTTCTTTGCTCCTTCAGTCTAGCACTCTGGTGAGGTGACTCGAGCTTGGGTCATCCTGCTTGGAGAGGGTCCTCTGGATCTTCCTGGAGCTCTGGTCCGGCTTAAAGACGATGCACTCGACTATGGATTTCTCGACCCCTGGCAATCAGTTCCAGCAGCAGCAAAGAAGTATAGCCAGTTGGGGAAGGTCTTCCAGCAAAGTTCGTCTTGGGGTTAGTTGGTCCCATCAACCCAAGGGAAGAAGTCGTCCTTTTCCAGAGCTTCTCTAGTCTATTCGGAAAAGCAGTTTCAGCCCAGCAGCAGGGCTTTACTGGGCAGTTCAACGGTCCAGGAGGGTGCAGCAAGCTTCTCTTCACGATTCCTTCGGCGGATGTTTCGTCCAGTGGTTGACTCTGCCTTCAGTCCAAGAAACCTCGCCTTTTATGCAGGTTTCTCCCATTTATGCACAACCTAGCTGTCACACAGCGGGGTGGCTGTCCTGCAAAGACAGCCAGCCAGCCAATCAGCACTGGGTGCATTCAGGTAACCAAGGAGACTAAGGACAGGGAGTTTTGGGAAACCTCCCTCGCTTCCGGCGCTGCCAGACACACTGGAGCCAAAGGCGGGTTTCAGTACTGAAGCCCGCCAAAGGCGAAATGAACAAAAGGGTAAACCTGGTTTGGCGTGCAGAGTAAAACCCAAGGAAGACCTCACTAACAAGAAATGGTGAAAAAAGACTGGGACATTTTGCCACAATGGTCACCATGGGTGCTCTACTGCAGCTGAGGGTTCATCCTGGGGTAAAAACACAGTGGTAGGAAAATTAAACCACTGCCACCAGCTGTTAAGTCGTCAGGGTAACATAAAAATGTTACATGAGTAAGTAGAAAAAGGGGCTACTAAGTAACCCCTCAGCACTGCACATAAAATGGGGTGTCCTGGACCTACACAGGAAAAAGCTAAGTAAAGTCAATTTCACTTTACTACTCTTGGGCACAGTAGTTCACCCAAGAAAATGTTGTTAAACATTATGAGAAATCCAAAGGACTTCTCTGTAACACTGCACTGAAGGTGCTGTCTGTCACAATACAAAAAGTAGATGCCTACGGAAGACTCCAAAACAAAGCAAACACAATCCAAATCAAATCAAAATACATGAGAGAGTGAGGAAAAGGTCTCATTCACTCCAGGATAAAAATGTAAAAGTCCTAAAGACCAGCAAAAGAGCTGAGGGTCTCTAAGGGTGAAGGGAATTGGCAGAGAAATTACAATGCTCTCCAACAATCCCAATGGGTAGAAACCGGACTATGAACTGCACGTTCAAGAATTTTGGGTAGATAAGGAAGAAGTGGAACTGGGCAATTACTATCAGGAAAAGAAGGAACAAGATCTGGTGTCTTTACGATGGGTAGAATGACTACAGGCTTGAAGTCAGTGGGAAACAGAAGTAAAAAGGGAAATATTGAGTGGTCAAAGAAGGAAGAAAGCGAGGAAAGAACTTTGGGCTAAGAAACAAATTGACCAAATCACAAGAAGTAGTTGTGCCTTAAGAAAGATATCGGGCCGTATCCATGTTCGCTAGAGGAGAAATAGAGCAAATGAAATAGTGACTGACAAGCAAATGTATCACTAGGAATGGTAGAAGAAGGAATAGATGAGTGTAGATGAGATAAGAGGGCAATATCAGTAGGGTAAAGTGATGAAAGATTGGGTGTAAGAAATATGATTCAAGCGTTGAAGCAGACGTCTAGGGTAGTGGACAAGTGGTGGTTTAAGATCAGAATAGTAGATTAAGATCAGTAGCTGTCTGAGATTTTCTGCAATGCTTTTCAGTATGTCAAAGGGAAGAACAAGGGAACAAAATGTTTGGGGTAACCCATGCTTTTGAGGCCTATGAGAAAGCAAGACGGGAGAATTTGGGGAGGGAGGAGTGAGTGTGGAGGAAGCTGGAAACATTAACAGGCCAAAGAGAACGATGAGGAAATCTAGAAGACCAACCAGGGGAGATGGAAGGGAACAAATAAAATGAGAGTACAGGTTATCAAAAGAGATGGGCGTAGCAGTAATAGGCGAAGTGATCAGATGTGAAGAAAAGTTAGTCTAGGGAGCAACACGAATTATGAAATGGGGTCGTACAGTATTGCTTAAGGTGATGAAATTGGAGCATTGAAAGAGAGGGTAAGCATGAGTGGTAGAGAGTTGGAGATTAAAGTCACCAAGAAGAAAAAATGGGCTATCCAGAAAAAGAAAAGATAATAAAGCATCAAGAACATCAAAAACATGCAAGAAGCCCTGGAGGAGGATACATTATCAAAATGGCAAAGCAATCGTTTTATAATTGAAGTAAAGTGATAATCAAATGATGAGGGCAAAGCAGGAGGAGTGGGCGAGAAGGAAGAGTAGAAGGACAGTTCCACCTGCCTGTGAGGCGAGGGGAATGAAACCATTTTGAATCAGAGGCTGGTGTCGTATCGGATGGGGATAGAGAATTCTCAGTTGGACATAGTAAAGGTGTCCAAAATTAGGTGTGGTGTATTCATATAGAACAGACATTTAATAAGCCGGTAGTAACAAATGGTGAGACGAGACGCAGAAATAAGGTTCGAGTAAGGCCGCTAAGTGATCAGATCACATGACCAGTCAAAAACATCTGCCCACAGCGTTGAGATGGAATACACCCGCTCACTTGGAGTGAAAGCATTCGTGTGTGTAGAATGGCCAGCGTGATGCGCAAGCAAAGCTAGTAAATTGTAAATGCATGGAGTGCCCGGTCCAGTGCTTCACTTCTTAGAGACTGTTGTCACATGGTCAGAAAGCAACCCACAGACAAAAGCATCATTCTAGATCTTGTGTTGGCTGCTCACCTTTGAACTGGACAGACCATACTGTTGTATTAGAGAGAAAGTGGGGGTTTCCTCCATTTCACTATGCCAGGGTATGCAGAAACGGGATGGTCTGCTGCTATGATGGGTGCATGAAGCCTGCCCCACAGCCAACCAATACTAATATGTTTAAAGTTATTGCCCCATATCGCATGCACATGACCTGTTGAATTTGTTACTTAATTAAATAATCCTAGTGATTCAGTAGTGGCAATTTACTTCAATCTTCTCAAGAAAATATTGTATATTGATCAGACTTGTTAGGAAAGTAGGTTTAATGCTGATTTGCAAAGCTCCTGTGAATCGTTGCATGCTAGTTATGCCTTTGTGCCAACGCGTTTCAACCTTTACTTGGTCTTTCTCAGGGTTGGGCTAGCTGCTAATACTTTGTTAAAAGTATCAGAGAAAGCTTGTATGATGGGGCTTTCATATGGTACTCTTGGTCCACAATTATAGACCTTTATGCTGTTTGTTTGCCTTTTGTATGTAGAAGTTTGTATGCGTTCCCACGTTTGGAGAATAGAAATATGCACCCTCATTAGGTAGGATGAGATTGCTGTATAATGGTGTGCTAGGGAGCAGCCTTGCCACATTGGGCACTCGCAAATGTATCATGCAGTTGTACCATCTGGCTCCAACATACACGTTTTGCACACCATGGCCAATCCAAACTAACCAAGACATACCACTGCTCCTTCAAGAACTAAACATGAACTCACTGGTAGGAAACCCCATCACATTGTGATTATCATTCAACGCCTTTGAGAAGGCCATTGTGCAGCACAACTCACTAACTGCACCACAACTGAGACCATCAACACCCATGCACCTCTGAAACTGTGGCTCAAGAAACCGAAGCCTCACCACAGCTTTGTACAAACGAGGATGTCTTAACTGCACAATTGCCTTCTGCAGTCTCAAAGGTCTATTGAAAATCCCACCAACAAGGAACCTTCTGAGTCCTCCACTCTGCATACAGGAGCCTCCTCCCCAAAGCAAAGTACTGAACCACTCCTCATTGAAGCATCCAAAAAGAGCAGAATATCTGCAAAGCCGTGAAGCACTGCACAAACAACCCTTGCAAGAACTTGCAATGCCATCAACAACTTCTCAACAGAACTTCTAGGAAAGATAAGGCAACACATTCACAGCTCCAAATAAGACACGGATGGTCCTGCCTATACCAAACGACCAAAAACCAGAAGGGACAGTGTTCAGGATAAATACTCCAAAAAACCTGCCAATTCTCTCACACACCTAAAAGCCACCACCTATGAAGACTTCACCAATGGTTTCAGGAACTCCATACTCTGGAGGTTGGTTGAAGGTTTTTTAATTATTTTTAAACTGGTCAGAAACACTTTGTTCTGTTCAGGTTGCAGGCAGGATACCAATGGGGTTTCCTCTCAAATCCTCCAGAGGGCTTCCTAAACCTGGTGTTCTAAAACCCTAGGATTATCTGCTAGCAATCAGTAAAAGCCTACTATCTAAGGCTAGCTTTAGCTGAGGGCTTAAAGCCAAAAAGCGTTACCTGTCTGGCTCCCTCTGGGGATTTCCTAGGGGTGCCCCAACCTAACAATCCATCCCAAGGCTTCTCAACAGGAAATGTTTCTAAGGTGCCATTGCCACAGACTGGTTCACTCTCTTCCTCAGTCACTCCTTTTCCCTCCTCTCCCTGATCTTACTACTGCCTCTTCCTCTTTCTCTCCCTTGTTCTTCTCTTTCTTTTCCTATGGTCGTCTTCTCGCTCTTCTTTCAATCCAATGTTCATGCCATCTCTGCTCTTCTTTCCTCATCCCTCTCGTCTTCTCTCTACCGACCAGTCTCCTCTCCACACTCCTCTCCACTCCCCTCTCCTCTTCGACACTCCTTTGACTTTCACTCCTCTTGCACTCACTCATTCCACCTTTGAATGGATTATGTCCCCCACGTATTCCTCATCTTTGATAATCTTTCCATCTTCAACTGCTTTGGAAAAAAAGTGTTCTTGACGGAGGGCACGGTGCGGTAGCATCGATGACTTGATGTCCCTTGAGGGCCTCTGTCCGATTGTCAACGTCATCCGCAGTATATGTAACACGCGCAGCTCCCGTTGGCTTCAGTTCTGTTTTTTTCGACGCAGCTTTTGCTTCGAGAGAAATTACGGTGCGCTTCGGTTCGTTAAAGAAAACAATCATGTCTTCACCTTCAACTCCATCGACTCCCAAGATGGGTTTTGAGAAATGTCAGGATTGTGGGTCGAAGATGTCCATCATTGACCCCAACTGCGTTTGCCTGTGATGCCTCGGCACAGAGCATTGTACAAAGGAGTGCAAATCCTGTCGGGCGATCACTGAGGGAGCCTAGAGATAAATTGTCAGTGGGTAGAATTCCTAAATCCCCTTCTGTTCTAAAAAAACATACTTCTGATGAGTCGAGATTCTCCTCGTCAAAAAAGATTGAAGAAATATTGATCAATAAGTTGTTTGCACCATTCTTCATCTTTGAAGAAGTCAAAGAAAATACGTCATAGGTCTCCTTCCTCAAATGACTCCTCACCCGAGAGAATCACAAGTCTAATGAAATCAGACTCCCCAGCTAAATGGGAAGAGTTTCAGAGGGAAATAATGAACATCTTCGAGAGAGAAGCCCCTACTGCCTCGAAAGAACGGAAGAATGACCATGTGCCGGTCACTCTGCAAAAAGAAGACAAAGGGATATTGAAGTCAAAACCTTGTGCACCCGAATCCGGGGCACAAGCCTGACAAATCGAGAGCCTTTGAAGCCTCGAAATAATGAGTGTCAGACTCGACAAGTCGAGAGTCTAGTCCTTTGAGTGCTTTGTCGAAGACCACTTTGAGGAAAACAAAATCAGTTCCATCGATACCCTCGACGTAGGAACCTTCGACACCCTAAACAAAGCCATCAACGCCTAAGTTGAAGACTTCAACGCCATCGGCCTCGAAGCCTACTCTGAAGACTTTTTGGGAGCCATTGAAGGCAACACAAGAGAAATCATATAAACCTATGCCACAAAAAGCTTTCTTCAAATCTCGTTCTTAAATTTATGAAGAACATGAACCATCTAACAATGATTAAACACCTTTTGACCTTCAATATGGCACTCCAGACGTGCCAGATGAGTTTATTTCAGATGAATCTAGGCTTAAAGATCTGTATGAGAAACTACAATCACCCAGTGGGGTAGATGCATCTCCTGAGCTGGAATGTGGCAAGCCATATCCGCCAGATCATGCTGATAGCTCATATAGACATTTAATGGACAAAGTAGTATAATATTTGGGATGCAGTAGACCTACTCCTCCTTTTCAACAAGATGACTTAACAGACTTATTAGACCCAGGTCCACAGAGGGATCCCATTTTACCCTTCTATATTGCTTTGTAAAAAAAAAAGGGTTGCAACAAATTGGGAAACCTCAGATTCTATTTCTGCGGTTAATAAGAACTTTCCCCAAAAATATAGGCCATCCAGCAGTGACGCACATATTTAACCAAGCACCCTACTCTGGAAAGTTTGATCCAAGCAGCCACGTCCACAAAACAATCTGCTTACCCTACCATTCCTACAGACAGCGGTGATAAACGGGTGGCCGCTTGGGTGTGGGAAGTATTTACTGCCTGTAGCATGTCCTTGAAATCGGCAAATGCCACTTGTGCCTTGTCTAAATTTTTGTTTGTCCTGTGGGATTGCGCTGCAATGGCTGTTGACCACATCCCCGAATCGGGAGAAAGAGGCAGCTTCCTGGCTATCATCAAGAATGGTAAGGAGGCAATGTGTGGTTGCCTCCAGTCAGGTAGCAGATCCATGGCGACTAGTACCGTGCTACGCAGATTTGCGTGGTTAAGGAAGTCTGAATTTACACAGGACATGCAATCTAGATTACTCAATATGTCTTTTGACGGCTCGAGACTGTTTGGTCGCAAGGCTGATGAAAGTTTGGAAAGGCTACAAACCTCAAAAGCAGCGGCTAAATCTTAGTGCCGCTATTAGACCACCTCAACATTCCTACTCCGTTACATCATCTTGGAGGGGTAAGTCCTTTCGTTTCTACTCCTCATTTGGAAGAGGGAGGGGACAAGCTAGTCATAGAGGACAAAGACGATTCCCTTGTGGTGGACGAGGGATAGGTGCTAAATCAGCCCATGCAGCGGCAGCTTTGCCCTTAGCTGCTGCTTCAGCCGCCTCAAAACCTCTGAGGCTTTAATCCACAAAACCCCAGTGGGAGGCAGGCTCGCACAGTATCTGGAAGAGTTGCGAGGCATTGCTTCAGGTGCTTGGGTACTGGAAACGGTAGCCCGGGGTTATTGCCTTCCTTTTCTAAAAAGGCCTTGGGATCATCTGAAAATTCCAGATCCGCTCTTGTGCAGGAAATGTTGATCCTGCTAGAGAATGGTGCAATAGAGCCAGTAACTGCGGCAGAGAGGAACAAGGCTTGGTACTCCCTGGATTTTCCAATTCCCAAAAAGGGTACAGTTTTGAGACGCATCTTGGACTTAAACGTGAACGAGTGCCTTAGGAAGGACAAGTTCAAAAGGGTTACCCTTTCTCAGAGCCTTCAGGCCCTCCAACTCGAAGACTGGATGGTGTCATTTGGACCGTCAGGATGTTTATTTTCATGTACCTATCCATCACAAGCACATGAGGTACCCAAGGTTCACAGTTGGCGGTTCTTATTATCAATTTAGAGTTCTGTCATTTGGGTTGACCTCTGACTGAGGGTTTTAAACAAGTTGATGGCAGTGGTGGCAGCGAGTCACAGGAGAGGGGGGGATTCACGTCTACACCTAACGGGACGATTGGCTGATCAGGGCTCGTTCTCCTGAACAGACTCTGGAAATTCTCAGCATGACTTGCCACTTTCTCCACAAACTGGGCTTCTCCCTCACTTACAAGAAGTCAAACATGATACCATCTCAAAGACTACAATTTATTGGAGTTGTTTTGGATGCCTCCTCAGGAAAAGCCTCGCCACTGGTGAGGGCTCATCACATTCTGCAGATGGCACCAAATTTCAGAGTGCCCAGCGTCTTCCGGCGTTCCATTTTTTTAGGTTGCTCAGCCTCATGGCATCCTGCTTTTTCCTGGTGCAAGAGGCTCTTCTGAGAATGAGATCCCTGCAATGGGCTCTCAGGACTCAATGGTCCCAATTCTCAGACAGGATATCGGACTTCCTTCAGGTTCCGAGCAGAGTCGCACAGGACCTTCTGTTGGGGTCCTGCGAGGACAACATTCTAAAGGGAGAACCTTTTTGGCGGCCATGGCCAGATATGAGAGTAGTGACTGACGCCTCACTCACTGGGCAGGTAGCCCACACCAACGATCTGACAATCAGCAGTTTTTGGTCTCCATCGGAGTCCAAATTTTATCTAATTTGCTTTAAATTATTTATTGTGTCTTCACCAAAGAACAAAATTAAGACTTTTAACACACTAAATACATCATTACTCTTTAAATTACACACATGTAAAACAAGATGGATTACTAAATCTTAAAATGAACATATACAAAGAATAAAAATAAGAGAAAACTGAAAAAACACATCCATCTTGAGGCAATCGAGCATCCTAAAACAAAACTATTGCTTAATAAAATCGCTTCATAAACCTCAACGATATGGAGCAGATCTACTCTGAGCACAGAAAGATAGAAAAAAACAGTCTCGAACGTAAAAGCAATAGGAAAATGGAGGGATTAAACCAAAAAGAAAAGAGAAAAAAAGACCAGCAGGGGAATCAAGAGTATCAAAACAGTGGAGTAATCATCGCTTTATCATTGAGTCTCACTCCACTGGTTTTCCCACCTACCCCCAAGATCTAAATCTTTTAGTACACAACTATTTCAGCTGTAAGGAAGGTTTCATTACCTGATGCCAATCTTTCCCAAAACATATCAGAGTTCAAGAACCTTTCATCGTGAACAAATCTTTGGAATCTTGTCACTCTAAGATTTCATGTTCTTGCGCATTTCGACAGCAGATGTTGAAGCGTTTGTCTTTCTGATTCATCACATTTATCGCAAATATTGGTTGAGTATTTATCATTTGAATGGATTGTCCTCACGTATTCCTCAACTTAAATATATTCGTATCTTCAGCTTTGCTGCTTTGGAAAATAAATGTCCAACAGGGGCGCTGTGCTCGAGGTCGCGGCGACGATGTCCTCGAGGGCTGCCGCCGAGTGTCGACGTCATCCGCAGTATAAAGGGCTCGAGCAGCGCCCGTTGGCTTCAGCTCTGTTTTTCTGACAAAGCTTTCGCTTCGTGTGTACGAAAACGGCGCTTCAGTCTTTCGACAAGGTCTTCTTCATCAAATCCATCTACCCCCAAAACTGGCTTTAAAAAGTGCCAGAAATGCGGGAAGAAAATGTCTTACTGCCCCCCCATCCCAAATCGAGTTTGCCTCTGGTGCTTGGGTCCGGACCATAGAGTTGACGAATGCGGTTCCTGTCAAGCCATGACCAACAAAGCTCTCAGGGAATGAAGAGGTAAATTGGCGGTGGGGGAGGAATCATCAAAGTCCTCTGACTGAGTCTAGCGGAAAATCCTGATACAAATTGAAAAAATCTAGGTCGAGGAGTCTGTCTCGAAAATCTTTGTCTTTTTCTTCGAAGAGGAGGCGTCACTGATCTCCTTCTTTGTCGTCGTCCGATACAGGGGTTATCGAATGTCCATCTAACCACGATTCCCCTTGGAAATGGGAGGCCTTCAGAGCCTCTATGATGCAAATCTTTGAGAACGCGGCCCAGACCCCCTCAAAGAGATCGCGTGAAGACCATGCCCCGGCTCATTCGAAGAGTGACACAGGGAGGTCAGCGACTAGACCCTCTAAATTCGGCAAAAAATCATCGCGGGTGTCGTCGAGAGAAACCTCTCCGACACCTCATGAGAAAAGTCAAACTGGCCTAGCGGTGCATAAACCCGAGGCAACACCAGACAAAATGGCATCCGGTACCAAACCGCCATCAAAGTCTGTGTCGAAGACTTACTCGACGCCAGTGTTGGACCACGTCGACAGCTTTCTCAACGGCGCTTACATCCAAGGCTCCTTTGACCACGTTGAATCCTTCGTTAAAGACTTCCACGCCGTCAACGCTGATTCCGGCACCAATATCGACTCCTTTGGTGAAGCTAAGGTCTATGCCTCAACGATCCATAGGTAAAATGTTTCACCCTGTGCCTAGACAAGACTTTTTCAAGTCTATGGCTTCTATTTACGAAGAACAATCTTCTGAAGAGATTTCCCCTTCTGGGGTAAAACATGGTCCAAGGGATGTTCCTGAAGAACTAATTGGTCCTCACTCTGACCTCTATGAATGTCTGCAAACAGCTAGTGGCCTAGACACTTCTTCTGAATTGGAATTTGATAAACCTGACCCTGCTGACCATGCAGTCTCGGGGATATAGGAATCTTATGATTAGGGTGGTAGAATTCATGGGGTGGAATAGAAGTTCCCCGTTTATGAGCAATACGACATGACAGACATTCTCAGTGGAGGTCCTCAAAAGGATCCTGTCCTTCCTTTCCACACTGCCCTTCAGAAGAAGGTCATGGGCACATGGGAAAACCCAGATACTGGGCCAGCGGTAACTAAAAAATGTGCAGGAAAATATAGGCCCTCTTCTTCTGATCTTGAACACTTAACTAAACATCCTTCCCTGAGAGCTTAGTAGTCCAGGCAGCCACATCTACTAGACAATCTGCATACCTTTCAATTCTCCTCTTAGGGAAAATCAGAGAACTGATGCCTGGTCTCGCAAGATTTTCTCTTCGGGCAGCATGGCATTTAAGTCAACAAATGTGACTTGCACCCTTGCAAGATTCACATACACCCTGTGGGATTGTATTACTGCAGCGGCTGAACACATTCCTGAGGGCAAGGAGAGTTAGTGATTGTAAAAGATGGAAAGGAGATTATGGGGGAATGCCTTCAATCAGGACTGGACACTGCTGATAGCATAAGCAGGGCCATGGCATCTAGCACAGTGCTACGCAGGTTTGCATGGCTACGAAAGTCAGGCTTCGCACCAGACGTGCAGGACAGACTACTCAATATGGCTTTTGACTGCTTGAGGTTGCTTGGCAGCAAGGCGGGTGAAAATTTGGAGAAGATGCAGACCTCTAAGGTGGTGGCTAATTCTTAGTGCCTCCAGATGACAACCTCAGCAACACTCCTACTCAGGCTCATCTTCCTGGACGGGTCGTCCTTTTCGATTCTACTCTTCATTTGGAAGAGGGCAGGCTAGTCAAAGAGGACAGCAAAGAACCCCCTCAAGTGGATCTGTTCGTGACCAAGGTCAATTGGAAGTGCTATCAGTGCTGCTCAAGGGAATTTCCTCAAAGAGGAGCTATTGGGGACGCGTCCATAGTGGACTGGGAATTTCCACTTCTGTGTGCGTTTCCTCCAGTCCCCGTGATTCCTCACGTAATTGGGAGGTGGAGAAAGTTCACGAAAACCATGATCCTAATTGCCCTGCATTGGGCCAGGAGGACGTGGTACCCACACCTTCTGGACATGTCCATCTGCCATCCAATAGGTCTTCCATAAAGACAGAATCTCCTTTCGCAAGATGAATGTCGGGTTCTCCATCCAGAGATCAAGACACTCAGCCTTCACGCATGGTTTCTGAGAGGCTGAGATATAAGGATTTGGACCTCCCGATTGACGTAATAGAGATTTTGCTTTCGTCCAGAAGGCCGGCAACAAAATCCTTGTACCGGTGTTGTTGGAACAAGTTCACTAACTGGTGCAAGGACAAGAATGTGGACCCATTCCTATGTAATACACCTATGGTGCTTTCTTTCCTTTTATACTTGGCCAATCTGTGGCTTCCGCTTGGCACAATAAAAGGATACCTGGCAGCGCTGTCTATTTTTAAGTGCTCCTCAGAAGAAGTGTCTTACTTCAAGATGCCTTTGATTGTACTTTTTTTCTGAAAGGTCTCACTAATGTGTAACCTCCAGTCCCATTTCAGGTACCTGTGTGGGATTTAATTTTAGTTTTAAAATTCCTTCCAAGCATTACTTTTCAGTCCTTGCACTCTTGTCTGCTTAAGCTCCTTACTTTAAAGACAATCCTTCTAGAGGCAATTACATCAGCCCGCAGGGTGAGTGAGTTGCAGGCTCTCTTGTAAGCCTGTTCACACCATCTTTCATAAGGACAAGATTATTCTTTGAGTCAAACCCTTGTTTTTGCCTAAAAAAGTCTGACTTTCACCTGTCGCAAAAAATCACTCTGCCTTCTTTTAATCCTCCTCCTCCTCATGCAGGTAAGGAGGAAGAAAGACTACACAGACTGGACCCCAAAAGGGCTCTGTTTTTATATTGTTAGAGTGGCAACATTTTGGCAAAGTGCCCAACTTTTCGTTGGATATACTGGACATAAATTGGGCCTAGCAGTAACGAAACAGACATTATCCAGATGGATAATTTTGGCAATTACCGAATTCTACAGATTAGCTGGAAAAGAGCCTCCAGATGTGCTAAGGGCTCACTCAACTAGGGGCATGGCAACTTCAACGGCTCTCCTGAGGGGTGTCCAGGTGTAGGATATTTGTACAGCGGCCACCTGGTTGTCTCTGCACTCTATTGTGAAACGCTATTCTCTAGATTCCACCTCATCACAAGGAAGCCTATATGCTAAAGCCGTTCTTCATAAGGTCGATGATTGGTATTATCTAGTAATCCCTGCTCCAAATTTATACTGCTTTGGGAGTCTATCTAAGATGGGGAATACGTAGGAGGACACAATCCATTCGAAGAAGTTACTTACCAACTGTAGCGTTCTTTCGATTGGATGTTCCTCCCACGTATTCCTTAACGACCCTCCCAGCCTACCCCGCCGTACAGTTAACGTCAACTGCTCTCCGAATTGCTTGAGGTCTAAAAAACGCCTGAACAACAATTTAGCTGGGTATATCAAAAAAACAGAACTGAAGCCAATGGGCGCGGCTCAAGCCCTTTTTTGCTGCGGATGACGTCGACGCTCAACGGCAGCCCTCGAGAGACATAGACACTGCGACCTCGAGCACAGCGCCCCCTTGTGGCAAAACAATTTCCGAAGCAGCAAAGCTGAAGATAAGCATATATAAGAGATGAGGAATACGTGGGAGGAACATCTAATCGAAAGAATGTTACAGTTGGTAAGTAACTTGTTCTCTCTGATATTTAGGATTTCCGAAGTTGGTAGGAGGTTAAGTCTAAATCTCAAATACCATTCTCGCTTTTGGATTTGATGATTTTTTTTAGATGGTATAATAGAAGAGACCTAGTGTTATCTGTTGGTGTGAGGGAGGATGATATTTTTGGTAGTCTCATTTTATCTATTGTCCTTATCCAGTCCATTCTTTTCATGGATTTTTTTACTTTTACTGGATTTTGGATAAGGAGTTCGACTGTACAGTTCGAGGAGGTCAGAATTTCCTTACATTTTGATCTTGATTTGTTCAAAAACATATTGTCTGATCTGAGCATTAGCAATGCCACATCTTCATATAAAGAGGATTTAGGTGGATCTAAAATTAACCTGTATATAGAGACCCATTTCCATTCTAACCACGCCAACAAAGAAGTCCGACCCAATTCATATCCAAGACAGATGATGGGAAAACAATTTGGAAGAGTGAGGGTTCTCTTCCAAATCTTAGCTTCAATTTTGTCCCAATGTAGATCAAAAGAATGGGAGTTTGAGTCTAGGCCAAAAAGGATAATTGGCACTACTTTTCCAATATAGAATTTTAGTGTAGGCAGAATTGATAATTTGCAAAATTTTGAGCAAATCCTTTTTAGACCCCAAGTTCATAACCTTTAAATCTAAAGTTGAAAGGAGATG
The DNA here is from genome assembly GCF_040938575.1 of Ambystoma mexicanum. NCBI lineage: Eukaryota > Metazoa > Chordata > Amphibia > Caudata > Ambystomatidae > Ambystoma > Ambystoma mexicanum. The sequence continues at coordinate 198,473,954 of NC_090940.1, forward strand.
GTTTTTGGTTGGGAAAGCTCTAATCTGTGAACCCAGATAAGTAACCTGATTTGTAATAGGAATTGTTAATGTATCCAATTGCCAAGTAAAATATTCTACTACCCTCTTAGGATATTTAAAGATTATTACTTTGGATTTATTTGGATACATTTTTAAATCAATTTGTGCAGCATATTCATCTAGAGCAGACAATAGGCGCTGTAGCCCTACTTGTGTATGATCTAAAACCACAATGTCATCAGCATACGCCAACCAGTTTATTTTGGTCTTGCCGAATTTTGGAGTATTCAAGCCAATCTCCTTCAACCACTGATACAGATCTGATAGAAAAAGTAGAAAGAGAAAGGGCGCAATCAGACATCTTTGACGCACTCCTCTTTCAATATTAATGCAGTCGGACAAATTCCTGATCTGAACATTCTAACTCTTATAGACGAGTTCTGATGGAGTTCTATTAGAATGGATAATAAGTTATCTGGCACACCCCAACTATTAAATTTCTTCCACAGTAGGTTTCTATTAATGGTGTCGAATGCCTGGGATAAATCTATCCAGGCTCCGAAAAGGTTCGGTACCTCCCTTTAAGAGGGATTTAGCATTGATGCAACTTAGAATTAAATCATTCAAAGAAGTGGATAAGCCCCTCCTAAAACCAGTCTGCTGTTTTGGAATGATACCTTTTAACTTTGCCCAATTCTCAAGCTTACCTAATATCAACCCAGCAAAGATTTTTCCATCAGCATCTAACAATGAAATAGGGTGATAATTAGATGCTGCCAATCTATCTCCTCTTTTATAAATCAGCATTCTGATGCTTGTTAATCTGCATAGAATCACATGCTGTGCATATGATCCGACATCCAGTGGTAACCGCGGTATTGCATCTTGTCTTTCGGGGACCGAAAGGGGACGTTGGCATAGGTGTGTCTGTAACACTATCCCTATCGTGACGTGTGTAGTACCCAAAATCCCTCACGCGCCGAGGTCCGTCAGATAGTTTTTTTCCGCCCAGATAACTGGTTGCCCTATAGCGGAGCTCTTACTAGAGACATTGTTTATCTTTACTGAATTGTCGTTTTTTTCCCCATGAAGTCACTTCGCCAATAAGAACATCTTCGACGAAGACTACGGGGGAATTGTCTACGGCTGTGTATTTCGGCGCTTAAGATCCGGTGGCCGGATTGTCCACATGGTCGGGCCCTCTGGCTGACCTATACAGTAGGGAGAGTGGGGTCGGGGTGGCCATATTGTTTAGTATGTCTTTCCTCCTTTCCCCTCTTTTCCCTTTCGGTCTGGACATCCTTCCCTTTTGCTATGGAAAGGACTCCTTTTAGATTCTGCCCTAAGTGTAGGTTCCGATATCCTTGGAAGGACGAACATAGGACGTGTAACGCGTGTCTCCCCCTAGAGCATGACAAGAAGCGGTGTGTGGCGTGCAAACTCCTTCGGCCTAAAACCCTTAAGGAGTGCCGTGTAAAGCGGTGGGCCGCACACGGTATGTCACGCGTGGAGCCCCACCGCCACACCAGCCGAAAGTGACGGGGGTACTTCGGATGACCAAACGTCCAACGCGGATGTTATAGACCTTGAGGCGGACACTTCTAGGTCCGCCACGCCCGTCCCCGACCCTTCCAGGCTCGACTCTTGCTAGAGGGACCACACCCGGCGACGGGCGCACAAGCGCATCGCACTAAACACACAAGCCCTATGCCAATTTCGACGCCTTCGTCGAATAAGGCGAAAGCGCCAACGGGGCCGCCGAAGTCTTCGCCGGTTCCCTCGGATCGCTCTGATCCAAGGCCTTCCCCGCATTCGCAGCAGCGCATGGTGACTGGGCAATCTAGACAAACGAAGTGCGCTACTCCTAAACCTACACGCGTCGAAAGTCGGCAGCCCGACGCTTCGAGTTCCAAGGCCTCAGTAGGCCCGAAAACTACGGCTAGGCCTCTACCAGGAAAACCGTCTGCTAAGCCTCCCGGTGGCACGGACAGTATTTCTACTGCCGATAAATCATCAGAGCCTTTGTCTCAGGACGATTCGACGACTATCAAAGTAGCATCGGAAGAATCGCAGTGGCGGTAGGCCTTATTCCAGTCCCGCCGAAGGTTATGGGTCAATCCGCGGAAAAGATTTCAGCGGATTGGATTACCGAATCCGATGATATCTACGTAGATAGTCAAGAGACTCTCTCCAACACCCTTGGAGGTTCCTGTCGACGCCAAGGTGCGGAGAACATCACTTCTCCTCCCGCCGGCCCGTTTGGGTCCTCTAAATGGACTACAGAAAAATGTGAGGGTTGTATGGATCGGCTGGAGCGGATTATCAGTTCTTCTGATCACCCGCCCCCGAAAAGGGCTCGGGTAGACCCTAAACCCCAAATTCAAGTAGATCAGTCTCAGGTTTTCCAACAAGGAGACGTGATCCATATGGATACTTATAGAGACATCTATAATGAAGAAGAGGAAGCTTCCTTTCTCAAAAACTGAGGACGATCAACAGGGTACGACTGACAATTGGGAGGAAATCCAGCAGGAAGGTGAAAACCCTTGGACACAACAGGATCAGGACTCTGATATTTTGTGATTAGATTCTCCTCCGTCCACCCCGGCTCGCCAGGCCTCCCCTGTGGATGACCAAATGGCTTTCAACTCCCATGTTGAAAAAAGCTGCAGAATTCTTCAAAATTGCCACTCCAGAGGCGGTATCGGAGCAGGATTACGTGGAGGATATTATTAAAGAAAATCCTCCAGCGAGTCAATCCATCCCCCTCCTTAACTCTGTTAAGAGACTGGTAGCTCCCTCTTTTGTCACACCTGCTCAGACACGGGCAGTGAACCCGAGAGTCAAAAAATTATGTCGGCCTTCTCCTACCGACCCTCCGTATATCAAAGGGCACGCCATCCCAGACTCACTGGTAGTGACTACCACTCGAAAGAGGGCAGGGGTACCCCTTTGCCACGGGAGAATCACCACCGGACAAGGAGTCTAAAAGGTTATATGCCCTGGGCAAACGTGTCGCATCAGCAGCTGCATACACTGTTCGGGTTGCTAATAATACTATGTTATTATCAAGCTATGCTGATACACAATGGAACTTACTCCAAGAAGGCCTCCAGGAGGTTCCTGAACCCACCAGAACAAAGATTCTCGCCATTGTTTTGGAGGGAAAACTGGTTAACCCGAATATGGTGAAGAACACCCTGGACACTGCAGCAACAGCAGGCAGGTCTCTTGCACAATGTACTCTTCTGAAAAGACACGCATGGCTGCGTACATCGGGCTTCAGACCTGAGACTCAGGCCTCCCTCATTAATAAACCCATTGAGGAGACTAACCTCTTCGGGAAAGCAGTTGATGAAGCGTTGGAGACGGCCAAGAAGGAGCACGAGACTATTAGGTCTTTGCACCAGATTACACAAAAACCCTCCTCCCAGAGGGGTAATAATTCTCGGCGGCCCTTTCAAGGACAAGCCCGTGCCGGTCAGAACAACTACGGCACGGGTAACTTCAACACGAATCAAGCATCCGGAAGCCGAACTTACTACCCCTCAAAGGGTCAGAAACGTGGCGACGGTAGAGGCACAGGTCCCAATCCCAGAGGTGCCACAGCCTCTGGTCAGGAATGACCACCAAGTCCATGTCCCCTCCCATGTCCCCCCGGTCATGGGGCGATTAACATCTTTCCTCAAGGCATGGGAGGGGATAACTTCCGACCAGTGGGTCTTAAAGACGGTCGCCCACGGTTATTGCGTGGAATTCGCCAGACCTCCCCAGTTTAGACCGTTGCGCTCACGGTGCCTTTCACCGGACCATCTGGAGATCCTGATCCAAGAGGTGGAAGCACTGCTGGGAAAGGACGCCATAGAAGCCGTCCCTATTCTTCAGGTAAACCAGGGTATTTATTCAGTGTACTTACTTGTACCCAAAAAGGATCTCACCATGCGTCCTGTTCTGGATCTGCACCCAGCGAACAAGTTTATAAAACAATAGAAGTTTTGCATGGTAACACTGCAGGAGGTGATCCCATTGCTGAAACAGGGGGACTTTATGGCAACATTGGATATGAAAGATGCATACTTTCATATTTCAATGTTGCCAGCGCACAGAAAATACCTAAGGTTCATGATCCAGGACAAACCCTACCAGTTCACAGTAGTCCCCTTCGGCATCGCCTCAGCGCCAAGGGTGTTCATCAAAGTGCTGGCAGTGGCAGCAGCACACCTGCGCAGACTATCAGTCCCAGTTTAACCTTACCTCGACGACTGGCTCATTACGGGGGACTCGTTCGACGCTTGTTTTTCAAACACTCAAAAAACAGTAGATCTCCTCTTCAGCCTGGGTTTTTCAATCGACGAAAAGAAATCCAGTTTAGTCCCCAGCCAAGTAAAACATTTTCTGGGAGCGCTAATTCGGGCAGAAGACGGCCTTGTCTTCCCCTCCAGCGAGAGAGTTCAGAACATGCTCTCTCAGATTCCTCAATATGTAGCCAGTCGGGAGGTGGCGGGAAGCAAAGCGATGCGTTTGCTAGGGATGATGGCGTCATGTATATACTTGGTTCCCCACACGCGGCTGCGCATGCGTCCCATGCAGGAGTGGCTCAACAGCCAGTGGTGTCAGGCCAGCGGACAATGGGAAGATCCGTTAGTTGTCTCGCCAGCCCTCGTTCTCTCTCTGCAGTGCTGGTCAAGAGAGAACCTCTTGAAGGGGAAGACCTTCACCACCCCTGCAGTGGAAGCCACTCTCACGACAGACGCATCTCTCACGGGTTGGGGGGCTCACCTGCTTCAACAGACAGCACACGGAGTGTGGTCCCCTCAAGTAGCGTTCAACCATATAAACTTACTGGAGCTACTGGCGGTGTTCAAAGCATTGAAAGCCTTTCAGGTGCAACTGCAAGGGAAGACGGTGCTGATCCTAACCGACAGCACTACAGCAATGTATTACCTGAACAAACGGGGGGCACTCACTCTCCAGGGCTATCCAAGCTGTCCCAAAACATTTGGATATGGGCTCTCAAACACAAGATGTTTTTGTTGCCCAACATGTTCCAGGGGAACTCAATCTTCTGGCAGACGTACTCGGCAGAGATTTTCCTCTGCCAGAAAAATACGAATGGCGGCTGCACGAAGACATTGTGTCCAACGTCTTCGCAGAATGGGGTTTTCCAGAGATCGACCTGTTCGCTACTCTGGAGAATGCCCAAAGCCAAGACTACGCCTCCAGGTACCCCCAGAACCGATCCAAGGGGAACGGTCTTTGGATAACTTGGTCGGGGAAATTTGTCTACGCTTATGCCCCCCCTCTCCCCCCCCCCCCCCCGACTCCCCTTCTCAACAAGATAGTGCACAAGATGCACCAGGAACCAGTTACCATGATACTGGTGGCTCCCATGTGGGCCTGCCAACACTGGTTCGCGCACCTGATGGAAATGTCCCTCTCCCCACCAGTCAAGCTGCCCTGCCCGTACAACATGTTGTCTCAGGACAGGGGGAGACCTTACACCCGTGCCCACAAACTCTGAATTTAGCAGCCTGGCTCCTGTGATCATAGAGTTTGGACACCTGCAACTCCCTCAGAGATGCATGGACATACTCAGGGAATCGAGAAAGCCTAATACACGTTATTGCTAAACCAGCAAATGGAAACGTTTTGTCATCTGGTGCAATTCCAAGGGCGTCGCTCCCATCGATTGTTCACCCTCACACATTGTGTTGTATCTAACCCACCTGTTGGTCTCTGCGTTAGTCTTCAATTCCCTAAAGGTTCATCTGGCTGCTCGGTCAGCCTACACCACATCACAGCAAAAAGTATTGTGGTGGAAAATACCAGTAATTAAAGCCTTTATGGAAGGGGTTAAGAGGATTTATCCTCCCATCTCTCACCCAGCCCCTGGATGGGATCTGAATGTGGTTTTGACCAGGCTCATGGGAGCTCCCTTCGAGCCTATGCATAAAGCAAGTCTGAAAGATCTGACCTATAAGACAGCCTTCCTAGTGGCTATCTATCAGAAGAGTTAGCGAACCACAGACTCTGTCTGTTTTAGACCCCTTTGTTACAGTCCACAAATACAAGGTAGTTCTGCGCACACATCCCAGGTTTGCGCCTAAATTCATTTCGAAGTTCCATGTGAACCAGTCAATTGACCTACCCACTTTCTTCCAGAACCCTACTAACCTGGCCGAAAGAAGCCTTCACACACTAGACGTGCGCAGGGCAGTCATGTTTTACCTGGAAAGAACTAAACCACCAAGGAAGACTAAACAATTCTTCATTTCAGTGGCAGCTGGTAGAGAAGGGGATCCTGTCTCTAAATTAGCTATCTCAAGGTGGATTGTCAAATGCATCACACTATGTTACACTGTTGCGAAGAGAGAACTGCCCTTGAAGCTTAGAGCACATTCTACTCAAGGCACTGGGGCATCCATAGCATTCATTGCAAATGTTCCGGTTGAGTCCATTTGCAAAGCGGCAACCTGGAGTTCTGTACACACCTTCACAAAACACTATTGCCTAGACACTCATTCTAGGTGGGACAAGCAGTACTAAGACATCTTTTCTCTACTGTTCCTTCTCACAACCCACCTCCAACTCCGGGTACTGTTTGCTAGTCCATGCACAGCATGTGATTCTAAGCAGATTAACAAGCATCAGAAGACATGCATTACTCACCGTAATAGCATTTCTGATGATTGAATCTGCTTAGATTCACATGCGCCCTCCCTACCTCCCCGCTCGGGGTGGAAGGAACATGGACATCTTACTACTTTTCTCTCTTTACGTATTCACTCACTATAGCCTTGGGCTCCCTCATGGCAGAAAAAATATAATCAGAGGGACCTCGGTGCGTGAGGGATTTTGGGTACTACACACGTCACGATAGGGATAGTGTTACAGACACACCTATGCCGACGTCCCCTTTCGGTCCCTGAAAGACAAGATGCAATACTCTGCGGTTACCACTGGATGTCGGACCATATGCACAGCATGTGAATCTAAGCAGATACACATCAGAAATGCTATTACGGTGAGTAATGCATGTCTTACAATGGAAGATCTCCACGACTCAGGATTATTTTTATTAATTATTATATTATCAAACAACATTTTTAGAACCTTTGCCGATTGGGACGGGTTCATCTTTAAAATAGCATTGCTGAGTCCATTGGTCCCAGTAGCCCTTCAGGAAGATAATGTATTTATCAAATTTTGGATTTCTTCGATGGTAAAGGCTTTGGACCAATTTGAATTTTGTTATGGGTTCAAGGATGTCTCATGGCCCATAGACCTTGGCGAAATGATCCATCCTGGTATGTTGCTGGATAATGGAGTTTAGGGCAGGATTAGTCTGTTTATTCATTGCCCCAATAATCGTCCAGAAATTTCTAGAGTTTCTCAAAGTTAAAGCGTTTAACATTTCTTCCCCATCCTGCTGTACTATCATATACCTATGGAATCTAAATCAATTTCCATCATTGTTATTTATTGATCTCAATTCATCTTCATATTCCTTAACATCTTTTGCCTTTTTTTAATGGGGCCTTTTGACGTCTTTTAACCCTTTTCTTGGATTAATATGTCAAAAGAATGTTTATGGGCTGTATGATGTTTAGAAGTAAAATTATTCTGAGGATTTAGATCTCATAGGAAATTCATGAAGTTACCAGGTTCACAGCGGTTCGCAAGTTGTTGATCAGTCAAATTTCGGATAGTATTATCCAATTTGTTGTTAAGAGTTAAACTGCCTCGATCAAAACTCCTAATTTTGTTACCAGCAGAGTTTACAGATAGTTCCTGGGTATAAACAGAAGCCAAGTGACAACTCAAGAAAGCTTCCAACATAGCATGATCGTTGGGATTTCCCTCAGAAATATTGAATTTTACACAGCCGTCAAAGATTCTTTTGGGTACAAAGATGTAATCCATTGTCGAGAAGCACTCTCCTCCCTGCCAGGTCGGGGAACTCTGGATATCACCACTGACATTACCATTTAGAATCCATAAATCCCACTCCCTCATAAAATTAATCCAAATAAAACCATTTCTGGTTTTAACTGTGGATTTATCTGATCTCAGAGATTTCGTTGTAATGCATTGAGAATTTAAATCACCTACTATTATAATTTCATCTGTTGGAAATAAAGATGAATACTCTACCAGCCGGTCTGAAGACTGCAGAAATTCTATTAATGGAAATGTCAACAGGTTCCAATATACATTAACTATTATTCAATTCGACCTGGTCTCAGAGCCATTATTTTCAATTCTCACCACAAGAATACCCTGAGTTTCATTAGAAAGCAGTTTTGAATTTGGAAAAGTCTCATTCCTACAAGCAATTAACAGGCCCCCACTCGGGGTTCTCCCCCATCCCCCCCACCACCCGCCCACAATGGCAACCGTTGGTAAATCGAGAAACCATCAATACCCAGCAAAGAAGTGAACCATGTTTCTTGGAACAATATTAGATCAAAGTTTTGAAAGATATAACTCCTTTTGGAGTCCTCAAAAAAGGAAGCGTACCCCTCTTGTGTTCCGAGAAAGGATTCTGATCTGAAGTCTAACTAAAGTTTCTGTTGGGGAATACCCGTCTGGAGGAATATTTGGGATTTGATTTCTGGGACCATCTCCCACATATTTGTTGGAGTAGCATCTCTCTCCTTATTCTGCTGAACTTGCCTTGCGTCTTGACTTGATGACTTAGTAGGGTATTTCGAGGGGATTGCGTCCTCCAACGTATTCCACATCTATGACAGTAACTACCACAGCTGTGCTGCCTCAAAACTTTTCGGCGTAGGCGTCCTGCGTCGATAGACTGTCCTCAAGGGCCTCCATCGAGGGTCAACGTCACCGGATGTTATATCTAGGACGCACGGCGCCCGTAGCCTCAGTTCCATTTTTTCCGCGAACGTGTTTGCCTCGGAATCTCAGCGTGCTCGATTCTTCTACTTGGTTTGTGAAAGTTTGAGAATATGTCTTCGTCTTCTTCTACCACGATGTCAGGCTTCAAAAAGTGTCGGGACTGCAGTGCTAAAATGTCCATTACGGACCCGCACACCGTCTGCCTCTGGTGCCTTGGCGAGAGCCACGCCACAGACAAGTGCGATGACTGCCAGTCACTGACTTCGAAGGCCTTGCGGGAGCGGAAAAAGTTGTTACCGGTAGGTAGGGTTTCTAAACCCTGTAAGTCGAAATCCGCTGGGCTTTTGACCGACGACTCGAGGGGTCAGCGTAAGTCCAAGGGTGGTCTCGGTCGCAGAGTAGGTCCCGCCATTCCTCTGCCTCTTCTAGGCACTCTAGGAAGCGCCATCACCGGTTGCCTTCCCCGCCCTCGTCAGAGGACTCCACCAGACGGCGAGTGGCTTGTCCCAACAAGCATTCATCACTGGCGGAATGGGACGCGTTCCGCAAGGAGATGATGTCGATTTTCCAATTGCAGAGCACTGTTCCGTTAGCACCTTCGAGAGAAGCCGGTAAGGAACGACCTAGGGCCATCACTCACACGCCTTTGGGCTTGGGCGGTCAGCGCGATCATTGGGAGACGGCGAGGTCCCGATCGGACAAGGTGGATCGCCATAGCCGTTCCAGGTCCTCAACACCCTCGAGACCGTCGGAGCCTGTGAGGCCTTCGAAGAAGGCATCGATGCCGTCGGCGACATGTCCGTCGAGGGACTCTCGAGGCTCCAGCTCCGAGGAAGTCATCAGCGCCAAGGCCGTCGAAGGACACGCTCTGGGCCGGAGCTGTTGTCGAACAACGCCTTTTGAGAATTTACTGGAGGTGCCCTGGAGGATGGTGAAAACTACGAGGAAGGCCCTCTGCAAGTCAGTGAGGCCTGTTTTGAACCCTTCTCTGGTCATCCCCTCAGGCTTGATTTATTCCAGCCTTTGGACTACATTTCAGAGGTGGAACTAGGGTCGAATGTGGAGGGGGTTCTGCCTCCTTAGGTTCCTGATGTCCTGTTGTCTGGTCACAGCCAAATGGAAGACCTACGTCAGTCTTTACATGACGCCAGTGGTCTGGACACCTCTCCGGAGGTTGAGTTTGGCAGGCCTGAGCCTGGCACACCTGCTGAATCCTCGTACAGGCGTCTTATGTCGAGGGTAACTGAGTACTTGGGGTGGTCTGCGTCACCTGTTGATTTTCTGCAGGATTACCTGACAGATATATTGGACCAAGCTCCGCCCACTGACCTGGTGCTGCCATTTCATATGGCCTTACAAAGAAGGGTGGCAGCGGCTTGGACTGCTCCGGAGAGTCTCCCGGCAGTGGGTAAATCGCTTCTGAAAAAATACCGTCCAGCCAGTGGTGACCCCTGCTACTTGTCTACGCACCCCACTCCGGAGAGTTTGGTGGTGCAGGCGGCTACGGCCCCAGGGAAGCAGGCTGCTTACCCTACCATCCCTCCGGATAGAGACGACAAGCGCTTTGATGGCTGGGCGAAGAAAATATTTTCGTCTCGGGGTATGGCTTTAAAGGCAGCCAACTCTGTTTGTGCCTTAGCAAGATTCACTCACACTCTGTGGAATTGTGTATCTTTGGCGGCTGAACATATTCCCGAAGGGGAGGAACGGGATGGCTTTCTAGCCCTTGTGCAGGATGGCAAGGAGGCCATGTGTGAATCCGTTCAGTCGGGTCTGGACGTGGCAGACTGTGTCAGCTGGTCCATGGCGGCAAGCACCGTGATGCGCAGGTTTGCGTGGTTGCAGAAGTCGGGGTTTGCTCCTGATGTGCAGTCCCGGCTTCTCAACATGCCCTTTGATGGTGTCCATCTTTTTGGCAGCAAGGCTGACGAGCCCTTGAAAGGTTGCAGACCTCCAAAACTGCAGCGAAGTCGTTGAGCGCTGCAGTACGTCAGCCTCTGCCTTTTTGTCCTAGGGGACAGTAATGGAGGGGAGGTTCCTTTCGATACTACTCTTCCTTTGGTAGATCGAGGGGAGCTGCCAGTCAAAGGGGCCAATGTAGGGGTACCAGAGGTGGAAAACAAGGTACTCGAGGTACCAAAGCCTCTCGGGCAGTTGCCTCCTTGCCTTCAGGCACTGCAGCAGCCGCTTCCGCTCAGTCATGAGGCCATGTCCCATGGTTTGCCGGTTGGGGGGAAGGCTGGCGCAGCATCTTGTAGAATGGCGTGCCATTACTTCAGATGTGTGGGTTTTGGAGATCACAGCCCACAGCTACTGTATTCCTTTCTGGCAGAGGCCTCACGACAATCCACTGGGGAAGCTCTCTGAAGAGTCCGGATCCACTCCGTGCGCAGGAAATCCTATCCCTGCTGGTGAAAGGCACCATAGAACTGGTGCCTGTAGCGGAGAGGAACAAGGGATGGTATTCACCATATTTTTTGATTCCGAAAAAAGACTGGGGATTGAGACCCATCATGTACTTGTGCGGTTTGAACAAGCTCCTCAGGAAGGACAAGTTCAAGATGGTTACTCTTTCTCAAGTCCTCCAGGCCCTTCAACTTCATGATTGGTTGGTGTCTCTCGACCTCAAGGATGCTTACTTTCATGTGCTGATTTATCCCGAGCACAGGAAGTACCTGAGGTTCGCGGTTGGCGACTCGCATTTTCAGTTTCGAGTCCTGCCGTACGGATTGACCTCCGCCCGAGGGTCTTCACCAAGCTAATGGTGGTGGTGGCAGCGTATCTCAGGAAAGGGGGGATTCATGTCTACCCCTAGGACGATTGGTTAATCAGGGCGCGCTCTCCCGAGCAAGCCCTGGATCATCTGTCCGTCACCTGCCACTCCCTTCACAAGCTGGGCTTCTCCCTCAACTTGAAGAAGTCTCAATTGACACCTACCCAGCAGCTCCAGTACATCAGAGCAGTGCTCGACACTTCCCTGGGGCAGTGTACGCCTCCCAGGTGAGAGTTCATCACATTCTGCAGATGGTGGACAAGTTTCAACATGCCCAGAGTCTCCCGGCGTTCGAGTTATTGAGGTTGCTCGGCCTCATGGCATCCCGCATTCTATTGGTGCCGGAGGCCAGGCTGCGGATGAGATCTCTGCAGTGGGCTCTCAAGTTGCAGTGGTCGCAGTCCTCCGGCAGGATGTCGGATCCCGTTCAGGTGCCGCCCTCGGTTGCCCAGGATCTTCTGTGATGGGCCGACGAAGGTAATCTGATGAAGGCAGCACCATTTTGGCTACCCTGGCCGGAGGTGACGATCGTGACCGACGCATCCCTCACGGGATGGGGAGCTCATGCCAACGAGTTGACAGGCAGCGGTCGTTGGTCTCTGTCGGAGTCCACACTCCGCTTTTCTGCCGTCTGTGCGGTGGAAGAATGTCCTGATTATGACGGACAATACAGTGGCCATGCACTACCTCAATAAAAAAGGGGGGGCAGGGTCACTCCCACTGTGCAGAGAGGCGATGCAGCTCTGGTTCTGGGCCATCCAGCAGGACATTTCGATCACAGCAGTTCATCTGGCTGGCGACGAAAACAGCGGCGGACGCTCTGAGCAGGCAGAGCATGGTCTCTCACGAGTGGGAGCTGGCTCAGGAAGTTCTTTTGGAGATCTTCGCCCTTTGGGGGACCCCACAAGTGGATCTCTTTGCCACCAGTGTCAACCGGATGTGCGAAAGATTATGCTCGCGGGAATTTCCTCTAAGAGGAGCCTTAGGGGACGCGTTCGTAGTGGAGTGGTCCTTCACACTGCTGTATGCGTTTCCTCCAGTCCCCGTCATTCCGCAAGTGTTGCGGATGTTACAGACGTTCGGTTCCCGAATGATCCTCATTGCTCCGGCATGGGCCAGGAGAGCGTGGTACCCGGACCTTCTCGACTTGTCCATCTGCCCTCCACGCCGTCTTCCCTATCGAGACGATCTGCTCTCACGGGAGGGGGGTCGGGTTCTCCATCCAGAGGTCCAGTCTCTCAGCCTTCATTCTTGGTGTCTGAAAGGTTGAAGTATAAGGATTGGGACCTTCCTGAAGACGTGATGGAGGTGTTGCTTTCGGCCAGAAGGCCCACGACAATATCCCTGTACCGTTGCCGTTGGAGAAAGTTCTGCGACTGGTGCAGGGTACAGAATGTGGATCCTTTCCAATGTTCCATTACTTTGGTTCTGTCTTTTTTGCTATTGTTAGCCCACAAGGGCCTGCAAGTGGGTACCATTATGGGTTACCTGGCGGCGCTGTCAGTATTTAAGCACTCGTCTGAGGTGTGTTCTTATTTTAAGATTCCTTTGATTTCTCGGTTTCTAAAAGGGCTGACTAATGTATTTCTACCATCACCTTTCAGGTCCCGGGATGGGATTTGAACTTAGTTCTAAAATTCCTAATGGGAGTTCCTTTTGAGCCCTTACATTCTTGTCCATTGAGACTGTTGACATTTAAGATTGTATTTTTAGTTGTGGTTACTTCCACTCGCAGAGTGAGTGAGTTGCAGGCACTTTCCGCCAAGCCACCTTTCACGGTGTAGGGTTCGTCCTTCTTTTCTTCCGAAGGTTGTGTCGGAATTTCATTTGAGCCAGGAGGTAATTCTTCCAGAGTTCTATCCTCCTCCGCATCCTGGTAAGGAAGAAGAGAGGCTCCATAGGTTGGATCCTAGGAGAGCTTTGAGCTTCTATCTCTCACGGATGTCCCGGGTCAGACTGGATGATAAGCTATTTGTGGGATACACTGGAAGGCGTTTAGATCAAGCTGTTTCCAAGCAGACCTTGTCCAGATGGATCATTTTGACGATCTCTGAATGTTACCGTTTGCCGGGTAAGGACCCTCCAGTAGGCTTATGGGCTCATTCTACTAGGTGTGTGGCTGCCTCTACTGCTCTGCAGAGGGGTGTTCCCATTCGTAATATTTGTGAAGCAGCCACATGGGCCTCTGTCCATACCTTTGTAAAACGTTATTCCCTGGACTCTATCCATGGGAAAATGTGGCCTTTGGTAAGGCAGTCCTTTATTCTGCAATTTGATTGAGCATTCTCAAATTCTAAATTCTTTTTCCCACCTCCAGACGTTGGTACTGCTTTGGGAGTCTGTCATAGATGTGGAATACATTGGAGGACACAATCCCCTTGAAGAACAAGTTACTTTCTTACTTGGTAACGTTCTTTCGATGTGATGTTCCTCCGACGTATTCCACATTGCACCCTCCCATTATGCAGTCATATTGGCAGGAGATTGGTGCCACATGTTCTGGAAAAAACTACAACTGAGGCTACGGGCGCTGTGCGTCCTAGATATAACATCCAGTGATGTCGACCCTCGAGAACAGCGTATCAACCTCATCGACGCAGGACGCCTACACTGAAAAAATTTCTGAGGCAGCACAGCTGTGGTGATTACTGTCATAGATGTGGAATACGTCGAAGGAACATCCCATCGAAAGAATGTTACCAGGTAAGAAAGTAACTTGTTCTTTTCCTCTATTAGTGGGCATTGTTTTGGTACCAGGAAGCCCCTCTGCCAGTCTTCTTTCACCCCCATAATCATCTCCAGTCCTAGTCTTGATTTTAAGACTAATTCAACAACATTTGTGTTGGGACCATAGGGAAAACGTACACTTTCTATGTCGGATGATGAAAGGTATTTTAAGAGAGGACTAGACTTCATCTCTGACAGAATTCTTGATCGATTTACAGGTGATTGTCCATTAGTATTCAAAATCTTTCTTGACAAAAAAACTTTAAAACCAGAGATCTGGACCCAGGGTTTCAAACTTTATTGCCTGGATCCATAGTCCTTGCTCATTGGCATCGGGTTAAAGGTTGCTCCATTGAACTGGCTTCTATTATCACCTACCTCAGTATTGTGTTTCAATACGGGCAATTTATCTCCACCTTTTAGGTTTTGTTGACGCTCTCCAAGTTGCTTATTTGAAACACCTATGGAGCTTTTCTCTTTTTGCCAGGCTGTTTACAGAGATTTTTAACTCTGGTTTTTGTCTCGTTTTTAAGAAAATTGGTGCAAGTTTCCGCTCTGGGCTCCTCATTTTTGTTTTCTGTTTCAAATGCAGGAAGATCGGAGCCGTCGTCTTAAGTGGCTGAGTTGGCTCTGTTTGTATCCCGATTGTGATTTTTTTTATTTTTTTTGCTTCAATTATATTCATTGGGGTCTTCCTGATAGGTTCCTGATCTTTAGTAGTCCTTTTCTGATTTTTCACCTTTCCCTGATTTAATCCCCCCATTTTCTCCACTTTTTGTTCATCAGCAGTCACTCCTTTTACAATTTTAATGAAGCGATTAGTGTCTATACTTCAATTTTTCTTCTTTCGTTTAGTTTGTTTATTCACTTCTGTCACTGCGATCTCTTTCTGTTCTTTAATTTTTTTCTGCCTCACTTCATCTTCCTCTGGTGATGAAGAATCAATCGTTATAGGAGCTTGATCAATAGCTATCGGAGGGCCCTCTTGTTCTGCCAGTTAGTATTTTTTACCATTTAGTATTTATTTTATTTGTATAGCGCAGACCAGGCCCGGAGGCTACCGGGCGCATTTCTTAAGGCAATGGTTACATAAGTTGCATACAGTGATAATATATCAAACAATAAATATGGCATAGAAATAGACATAGGTAGGTAGTACAACGATATATGGTTTGTCAAGTAGTACATCCCTACATAGGTTAGTTGCGCCAATCGTTAACATTGTTCCATTACTGAGGCTGACAGGGGAGTACCATTCATCATGCTATTTAAGTGGCTATTAGACAAAGGCAGATTAGCACTTGGGCAGACGCCTTGATGAGGGCCTTCCAATTTCAAGGCCAGAGAATTTAGTTCCTCCTTTGACCCATCCACTGTTCAGTCAGAGTGTCCATTTTTATCAGTTTCAGCGTTGGACATTGAGTGGAATTCCTCCAGTGTTTCCCCCATTGACTCCTTGACTGCAGATTTTACAGCGACCATAGTCGTCTCATTTATCTCTAAATCTTTTGTGATCTGTAGAAGAATTCCCGAGTGCTGTCGCACTTCTAATTTCATATTTTCAAAAACTAAGATTTAGAGCCATTATTGTAGGGGGGCATAATTCCTGCACTTTATTGGAGTCTAAAGATGTATCCTTTGGAGGTACACTCCTTTTTCTCTGAGGGTATTTTAATTGTGGACTATTCCCTCCCTGATCGTTCTCCCATGACCGTGATATGGCATTAAGTTTGTAAAATAAGTCTGCCGGGATTATTTTCACCATCTCCAAAATACCCTCGTCAGGCATGTCAAAGGTGTTTATGACTTGCTCTATTTGCCCTCCTGATCTTTGAGTAGTGGCATTTTCAGTTATTGACTGACCTGTTCCACAGTCATTCACAATCGTGTTCTGTAATCGAGTTTATAGTGTAATCGAAGTTGGCTAACAATGTACCTCTTATCGGCTGGTGGAGTGGCGTTGATTGCCCGACTTCTTTCCTAGTTGCCCCATTGGGTCCAACAAAACCTGAGCCTATGGGTTGTTGATTGTCAATAGGAAAGACGCTTTGCAGAGGATAGAATCTCGCTTCCCTTGATTTATAGGGTCTGAAGGTAGGTTTCTCCACCCTATTTGCGTTTTCATTAACAATTTTCAAAAGTTCTGATTTGGCAGAGCAGAGACCTTTTTCTAGCGGGGCACTCGGCAGATTATAGGTCTTCGACATTTTCTTATGTCCACAAGTAAAGTTTTTCAGGCTCACAGTCCCGGTAGTTCTTACGATTTTTGCTTAAATCTTGATTATTAGGACCGTTTTTTTACCAGGCACAGCCCACAGGTCAAAGGCTATAAACCTGCAGTCCCTGCTAAAGTGTGCTGACCTAGTGATTAGTGACAGGCCGAAGTACGTATCAAAGACCCGGGCTGAAGCAAATCAATGTTTTCAAAGGCGCACATAAAACACAGCTGAATAAACAACGCTTTGCGAGCCATAATATCGTTCACTCAATCACTTGTTTGAATTTCGGAGGCTCCGCCCACCCGACAGATCTTTTTTACTTCGAGACATAGAGCGAGAGCCTGAATGACTGCTATGTTCATTATTGAATGATTATACCTCACGAACCTTTCAGTCTTGTTGCGCATCATTTCACTTTTAATGTCTGATGTGTTGCACGAGTTGCTGCTTTTACAGAGCCAGCGATACAGTTATCCCTCTGACGTGCACCCTGCACTTGCAGCATGTTACCTTGGCTAGTCTGTGCTTCCGTGCTCCACGCCTGACTGCCCGTCCATGAACCGACTGCACTGGCTGCAGCACAATCTGTTGCCACACTGAGTCCAAATTACACCTCAATCTTTTGGAGCTGAGGGCAATCAGATTTGGGCTTTTCTGCCCTCTGTATAGGAAAGAATGTCCTGATAATGATGGACAACACAGTGGCCATGTACTAAATCAACAAGAGAGGAGATGTAGGGTCACTACCACTGTGCACAGAGGCAATGCAGCTCTGATTCTGGGCAATTCAAGAAGGAATCTTTGTATCTGCAGCTCACCTAGCCGGAGAGGAGAACACAACAGCGGATGCTCTGACAAGGCAGAGCACAATCTCCCACGAGTGGGAACTAGCTCAGGAAGTCCTTCAACAGATCTTCACCCCTTGTGGAACCCCTTAAGTACATCTGTTCGTGACCAGTGTCAACAGGGTGTGCAAGCTATTCTGCTCCAGGGAATTTCCCCCAAAAGGAGCTCTAGGAGACGCGCTTGTGGTGGATTGGGAGTTTCCACTTCTGTACCTGTTTCCTTCAGTATGTGTCATTCCTCACGTGATCAGGAGGTTGAGAAAGTTTGGGAATTCCATGAACCAAATTGCCTTGGATTAGGCGTGGTACTCATCTGCCCTCTGATATGTCTTCCACAGAGTGGACCTTCTCTCGCGAGAGGGGGGTTGGGTTCTCCACCCAGAGGTCAAAACACTCAGCCTTCACGCATGGTTTCTTAGAGGCCGATGTAGAAGTATTGGGGCCTCCCGTTGACGTGGAGAGTTTGCTTTCGGTCAGAAGGCTTGTAACAAAATCCTTATACCGCTGTAATTAGAACAAGTTCAGCAGCTGGTGTAGGGATAAGAATGTGGATACACTTAGTGTTATCTTTTCTACTTCACTTAGTAAATCTGGGGCTCCAGATCACAACAATAAAGGGTTGTCTGGCAGCGCTTTCTATTTTCAAGATCTCATCAGAGGAAACCTCATACTTTAAAATCCTTTTAATCATTCAGTTTCTTGAAGGACTCACTAATGTGTTTCCTCTTACTCCCTTTCAGGTCCCTTTTTGGGAATTCAATCTTGTATTAAAATTCTAAACGTGCATCCACTTTGAACCCATGCATTCATGTCCATTAAGATTATTAACACTAAAAGCTGTTTTGCTAGTCGCAATCGCATCTGCCTGCAGGGTGAGCGAATTGCAAGCACTGTCTTGTAATCCTCCATATACAGTCCTCTATAAGGATATCTTAAAGTATGTAAGTAGTTTGTGCCAAAAATATTCTCAGACTTCCATTTATCCCAAAAGATAGTTTTACCAACTTTCTACCCCCCTCCTCATCCTGGAAAGGAGGAGAGGTTACATAGACGATGTTGGCTTCAATTCTGTTTTTCCTAAGGGAGGGCTTACAGTTTTTATATCTTGCGAATGTCAAAAATTTGGCCGGACTACCAATTATTTATTGGATATACAGGTCATAAATTGGGTTTAGCAATAACAAAACAAACTTTACCCAGATGGATTAATCTGGCTATCCAAGAATGCTAGAGATTGGCTGGTAAAGATCCTCCAGAAGGTCTAAGAGCTCACTCAGCCAGAGGTATCGCTGCTACTTCCACTCTTCAGAGAAGAGTACCAATTAAAGACATTTGTGCGGCAGCCACTAGGTCTACCATACACACCTTTGTGAAACATTACTCCCTGGGCACTTCTTCCAGTCAAGAGGGAGCTTTTGGGAAAGATCTTGCACCGTGTTCATGATAACTGCTGAACACAGATCTAAATTCTTTTCCCACCTCCAAGGCTATAACTGCTTTGTGAGGCTATCAAATATGAATATGTGGGAGGACACAGTCCATTCGAATAACAAGTTAGTTACCCCTGGTAACGTTCTTTTGATTGGATGTTCCTCCCATGTATTCCTCATCACCCCTCCCAACCTACCTTGCTGCAGAATTGACATGTTTTGCACTCTACGCTTTGACAGGCTTCTAAGGAAGTACTAGTAATTCCTCTAAACATGGAAAAACAAAACTGAAGCCAACGGACGCTGCGCGTGATACCTATACTGCGGATGATGTCGACGATCGAACAGAGATCCTCGAGGGACATAGTCAACAACGCTACCCACAGCGCCCTCTGTCGACAATTTTTTTTCTGAAGCTGGAACAATAATAATCAAAGATGAGGAATACATGGGAGGAGCATCCAATCGAAATAACGTTACCAGGGGTAAGTAAATTGTTCTTCTACTCTATGAAACACTTGTTTATGAGCGCGATATAAATAAAATATATCATATCATACTCTATACCCATCCACTCTCACACCTGCAACAAGTTCCTAAACAATCGCCAACGATCCACTGTACGGTTTGCCTCCACTATAGCTGAGCTCACCCGAGCACCCCTCACTTATTCATGCACTCGCAGGGTTTGTATACCCCTGACCGCTGCTCATCTGACTCTTCGAACCAATCTGGGTTTCCTTGCCCCCTAGGGCTGGGGCTGAAGCAGCAGGAGGCTTTAAAACACCCATGTAGCCCGGCTCCCTATTCACACAGCAGTTGCATTTCTCTATTGTGGAGCTCGGTTGTTGGGCTATCAACACAGAGATGCAATGAGCTCACTTTTATTACTTGTATGTGCTATTTGACTGGTGCTTCTGTTCTAAAATCACTGGCAAAGCTGGTGGCTCCATTTTGCAGGCCTCTGTGACTTTCAGTTGCATGGCCTTCTGGAACTGGTAGTTCTTTAATGAAATACACACTTCTGGCCAGACTAGGATTTCACAGGCATTGGGTGATCGACAGTGGTATTACTTTCAGATCTATGCGTGTTTTCCTTTTTTTTTCTTCCTTTTTCTTGCTAAATGCAACTTTGCACGATTTATTTTCCTTATTTGTACCACTTTTTTTTTTTTACCTCATAAAGCATGGGGAGACACCCTTTACACCACCAAGCCCTCCTCCCTCTGAATGCCATACTTCCCATTTATAATTTTGTGGTTAATAAAAGTTGGAAAATCAGCAAAAAAAAATCAGCAACGTTGTATTCGGTTCATATGTTGTCACGTATGATTTGTGCGACTCCTGCACCAAATATAATGCGATAGACTTTTATTTAATGAGTAATTTTATTTTTCATGTATTGATTTCATACATTCCAGTCATCTGTCTAGCAATTATTCATTCCTTTTTAATGTATTGACTTCATATGTATTTACTTCATACATTTGAAACACTTATAATCTGCCTTGAAAGGACTATAAGCCAACAAAGGTTGAAATATTTAAACAAAAGTTATATTCGTCTCGGCTTAAGTGCTGAATAAATAACCTTTCAACAAGCATGGAACATGCTGGTAAGAGCAGGGCCTGGGGCTCTCGACTCCCTCACACCATCTCCGTTTATGGTCCCATCAAAGGGATGAAGGGGAAGTGCACTTAGCCGAGGCTAGAGGACACATCACTATATTTTCGTGCCAAGCACACATTAGTCTACATTGCAGGATGGCATTTCCGAGTCAATCTACTGTGGAACCTGAGAGAGGCTGCATCTAGACCACACAAGAGAGGGACTGGGACTCTCGTAAGCTCTCAACGCTAAAAGGGATGTGTGACAACTGTGATGAAGCCCCCCATTTGGCACTATTGAGGTGAGCCTGCTACAAGGTACCTTCCTTAGGGGACCAGGTAAGCTGGATCCTACTGGGGTGTAGAAATCTATCTATACTTCCCTTATACCCTGATTCCCCATTGTTAATAGAATTCCCAGGCACTGACCAAGGTAATAATATGCAGGGCCTTTTTATGACCTGCTGGGTTGGTTTCTGAGCTGCAACGGTTACAGTCACTGTTTGGAAAATAACCAATACATTTTTCATTCTGTTACAAGGGACGAACATAAGACGACGAGAGGAAAGGAGATAGCCCAAAGTGGCTCTGCTTAGCTGCAGCATGGCAAGAGGTTCCGTCCTGGGAGAAGGCGGAGACAGCTTAGCCCTCTTTGCATCCAGCGGGGACCGCGGAAGAGGAGAGAAGCCTGCGGAATGCTGCTCCTGACCGAAGGGCCTGGACTTGGGAAAGCTCGGCCCCACCGGCTTGCATCAATAGACTATGGGAGTAGCTAGGCAGATAGCGCTTGCAGGAGCCGATGCCGACCCCCATCTGCCACATGGGGGGACACTAAAGCACAAACCACGTTGAGGAAGGGACCCAGAAAGCTATTGATGTAACGCTGCCATTCCTGAAGAAATCTCCAACAGAGAAGGTACGAGATCCGTTTATGGAACCTGGAGGCGGGTGGGCGAACAGACCAAATACCCTAAACAGGGGTTAGCCCACCAAAAGCCCAAAAGGGGTGTGTATTGAGACAGAGTGCAAGAGAGGCTAGAAACAAGGACTGTGCAAATTGGGGTGACATGCCTAAACCCTATGCACGGGTGAACAAAACCGAGAATCAAAAAGGGTGTATAGTGAGACAGAGCCCTTGAAGGGTTAATATTGGGAACTGCCTAAAATGGGGTGACAATCCCCATCCCAGGATGAGCAAGCCAAACGCCCATGAGTGGCTAATACTGAAGTGGGCTAACTATCCCCATGCCCCGCGCCGTTTTGAGAAAGTGGAAAGACTACAAGGGGCTAACACAGTGAATACCTCCACGAGGTAGTGAAAGGAACCGGAAAAGAGGACCACTCCAAATGTCGATCAGCCCATGAGGCGGTGGACTCTATCCAGAGACTGCATGGATGGCCAGAAAGCCCGCGTGAAGCTAAAAGACAACCGGGAACAAGTTTGCAAGACCTAATAAGATGAACATTGTGATTTGTTACGAACACTTGCCCGTTACGATCACGGCTTCAGCTAATAAATTACTTTGGGTTTAATGTCAAGATAATTTCAGGTCACTTTGATGCCATAGGATAGGAGCCTGCCACTTCTCTCAACCTAGCTCAGGCCCCAACTGACATACACACATTCATTGAAACAGTTTCAATCATTCTCTGAGCTAGCATTCACTATGCACACCAAGATTTTCTCTTACGTTCAGTAGTGGCTTGCGGGATGAGAACCAAGTCCCAGGACATCTTCCTCTCTTACAGCAACAAGAACACAACGCATTCGTCCATCCTCACTCATACATATGACAAGACACATAACCGGACGGGCTCCATCAATGCCTACAGGGAATGGGCAAACTGAACTACTGACCTGTTCAAACCTGTTGGCCAGTCAGGTAAAGACACAGTTGGTAATCCACCAATGTTGTGACAAACACACCACTAAAACCTACCACTATGGGCTCTCATGGCACATGTCCAAAGACAGATGTGTGGTAAAACAACTTTTTTTTACAAGAAATGTTATAAATGCATAGATATTAATACATCCAACCAAGAGCCATATATAGTCCCGCAATGTTGGGGCAGTGTCTCTCTCTCTCTCTCTCTCTCTCTGTCTCTCTCTGTCTCTCTCTGTCTCTCTCTCTGTCTCTCTCTGTCTCTCTCTCTCTCTCTCTCTGTCTGTCTCTCTCTCTCTCTCTCACACACACTCTCACACTCACACACACTCACACACTCTCTCACTCACTCACACACACACTCACACACACACACTCGCTCTCTCTCTCACTCACTCTCACACACACACACACACACACACACACACACACACACACACACTCACACACTCACTGGGGTATCCAGCAAAACAGACGTCTTTCTGGGCAAAGGCGAAAACAGTAGGATCAGTAGAATCCAAGCATAATGCCACGCAGCAGGGATAACATCTGTGCCCACAAGCACAGTGCACGCTGACGCATCTGCTAGTTCATGACCCTGCTGCACCTACACCCAGTATGCTGACAATGCTGAACAAATAAGACAACTGGAACAGAACCCTGCTGAGGAGAGTTCAAATCTCCGGAAAATAAAACTCTAAAACCATACTCCGCAGCATATGCCCACACAAATGAACTTGAGAAACAACCAACAAGTTCAGCTCTCTTGCACGTACCCATTACATGTATACACTGTTTAAGGATGCAGAAATAAGACTGACACAGAGTGGTCATTGTGGTTGGTGTAAACTTTTATTCAAGTGAGGAAATGAAAAGAAACCCCTATCTTAAGAGGGCTTTCCCTGTCTCAACCAAAATTACTAATGTCAGAATCAGGATGTGAAAACGAGTTCAGTCCTGTGTTGGAATACTAGCACTGTCCCTCACACTATGTTATGTTAAACTAAATAAAAAGGATGTCTTCCTAGTCCGGAGGAATGGCTCCCTTCCCCTGGACAAAAAGGCAGTTCTTGTTTTTAAAGTTCTGACTCAAATCTGAGGGAAGCGGTAGTCTCTCCCTTCCCCAGCCTTCCTCAGGCTTTTGGTACAGTTCACTAACTGCTGGGGAAACATCTCCCTTCCCCAGCCTTCCTTAGGTTTATAACCCAGTTCAACAATCAGTTCCACAATTGGTGTGTGAGGGAGGGGATTCCTTCTTTCCCCAACCAGCCTTACTCAGGCTTCTTCAAATTGTGGTGGGTCCCTCACCCTGGTTGGCAGACCTAGTTCCCTTGGCTGCCAAGCCTTATGTTCGGACACAGGCTTGGTTTACTCTCCTGCCAAGTACTGTGTTTGTATGTATTGTTCTCACAGTTCATCGCCTTCTCCCTTCTTATTTAACAACCCTGGGTCATCCTCCTTCCAAGTACTGCTAGGAGGAAGTTTATATGGCTTTGCTAAGTGATATGTCCTTTTCATGGAAGGGTCCCAGACCCTATTCTCTTCATTATAGTATCTTGGTAAAGCTTTTCTTAATGTCCTATAGGGGTTATCCTCTTTCCTCATTTTCCAAGCACTGTGGACTTTAGGGTACCTCGTACCCTCTGGGCATCCCCAACCATAAACTCAGCCACCTAAATACCTTTAGGGTCTTGACTGCAGTCCTCCGGTCAGTTGTGGGCTTCCCCATGTCTCTTCGTCTTGCTGGCTCTCTGGGGCTCTTCTCAGCTTGCTGCAGCAGCTCCCCAGCTCCGGACTCTGTTCAGTGTCTCTCTCGCAACTGTACTGCTTGGTCCTGCAGTGCCACACTGGCCGCTTGGTTCTCTTTCCATGTCCTCAGGATACTGGGTTTCTCACGCTCTCCTTCTCGTGTCCTGGTCTCCGCCTTCTGTTCTCCGTGGTGAGCGTCCACCAAGCTCTCGGTTCTGTCTGGAAGGATCTGACACACAGGCCAGTCAGTGTTTGGAGATTAGACCCTTCATGCAAGTTCCCTGGAGTGTTCCTCGCGTGTCCGCAATTCTTCCTTGTCACAGTTGATGGGCTTGGATTGTCATGACAGCTACCTCTACTCTTCCTCATCTCAGTCCTTTCTACTTCCTGAGTTCTCCAGAAGTATAACGGATAGGTGAGTAGGGTGGAGAAAGAGGGGTGGAAGGAGAGGTGTAGGTGTTTGGCGCATACCGCGTTCTTCGACAATAGTCGTCACTGGTCTTATAGGAGGCTTGCCCTCATGAGAGATCCACCTGCTGAGTACCACCGGCAGGGGGAGTATCTGGTAATGTTCTGGCCTCATGGAAAGGGGTTCCCCGTACGGAAGCAGTGACGCCATCCTGGTATGAGTGACAACTGTCAAGCTCCTATGTTCTATGTCCTTTATACTCTGCTTTTATTTTAGTTACCAAAAAAGAACCTTACAGCTTTGGTCCCTACACTAAAAGAAAGAAGAGTTCAAAGGTTGTAAATTAGGCTGTCCAAAATATAGTCTGTCCGTCACCTAGAAATCCAAAGTAGCCTGATCCCTATCCCTACCACTACGAACAAAAGAATCAAAATTCGAACACAAAAATATCTGTCTAAATGGAAATTGCTGGTTTATGGCCAGCTCTGCACTGTCTTATAAGGGCTTCCAATATGATCACCAGCAATTCTCCCTGGGCCTTTTGCCGATACTACAGTTCCAGCGCAAATATTCAGTCGGCCTCCTTAGGGCCTCGTGCCCGTGGTACAATGGAATGATGTATGTGCCTAGGTCTCCTGACCTGCTATTCACTTTTGAGTTCTGCGTAAAATAAAGACTGATCAGATATTCCTAGACAGCTGGGCCTCTTCTGGCTTAGTTTGGAACCCCTTTGGTTCCTACTCCTTGGTGTTTCTCGTTCACTCACCCTTGTGGGGGGTATATGTTCTTTCTGCCCTGCTTGGGCTGTGTGGTCCCTCTCCTCTTGGGCGTGTAGCCCTTCTTGTGCTCTTTAGCGTCGCATCCTGGCTTGGGATATATGGGCTCTCTCCCCGTCTATCTGTATACTCAGTCCCTCTTGGGCTCGCCGCCTTCTCGCCCTGGTGTGGGGCACATAGATTCAAGCTCTGTCTCGGGCTATTTGGTACCTCAGCCCCTCTTGGGCTCGCAGCCTTCTCATCCCAATGTGTGGTATGTAGATTCTCGCCCAATGTCGCTCTGGTGCCTCAGCCCCTCTTGGGCTCCTTGCCTTCTCACCCTGACTTGGGGTATCTCCGGCCAGTCTGCTCTTCTCCTGGTTCCCTGAACACAATGTGTACTTGGCCTGTTACTGTCGTTCCTTGGGAATGCGGCAGCACGCTTCCGGCTTCTCCTTGGTCTTCCACATCGGTGCGTGGGCCTTGGTGCTTCCTGTCGGTTCGTGATGGGTTTCCGGCTTTGGGCACAGCAGGTGCTGGTCAACCACCTTTCATGCGGCTGTGGCTCTTCTTGGTTCAGCAGGGCTGACCTTCTCCAGCTCTGACCTGTTGGAAGGTAGCAGCGTTCCACAGGCTTTCTTGTGCCACAAAGGGGGATGGGCCCTCCACTGCATCTTGACTGTGCAGTCTTCCATCTCCTTCTCCTGCTCTATCTCACTATGACTCACGGGGCCTTTATGTTCCTCTTTGGAAGGAGGCAGAAAACTCCATTGGTCCTGCACGTCGTACAATGATAGTAACAGTACAGGCTCAGACACCATCCCCAGGGACCTCGCAATGCACGTTCACAGTTGTGTGGTGCAATTCCCATATGGCCAATAAATACATTGGCTTCCAGTGACTGACTGTGTCAGACTGTTTGTGTCAGCAACAAGTAGCGTGCAGATGTGCGAGTTCTCCAGCATGGGGTCTGGCATGGATTCACATGCTCATGAATATTCCCCGTCGTCAGGCTGGGAATCCTCGGTAAAGAAAAAACCAGTATCAGTTTCGTTTCTGATCTGTCTTTGGTAGTAATAACCAATCACTGGTCTCTGCGTCATACTGACCACAGCCAATGACTGCCCTCTACCTAAGCACCGCCTCTGGCAGCCATCTTCAGATTTTTACCGCACGTTCATGTGTTGGGATCCTCGTGCTATTGCTCTCGAGCGTTAGTGCTATTTTTCGCGCTTTTTCACAAAAAAACTTTGATTCTTTCGGTCAAAGAGCCTCAAGCTCCACCGATCCTACATCCGATCAACGGGGACCCGTGTCGGATTCATCTGTGCCCCTCAAGGGTGAAGATTTCGTCGAGCTGCACTTCGGAGGAATCCAGAAGCTTCTCAGGCCCGGTCTCAGAGATGGCCCAGGAGAAGGGAAGCTCGACGCCCGGAAAGCTGTTCAGGGTCTGCCCTGGATGCCAGCTGCAGAACGTCTTCAAGGAGGACGAACACTCTTTCTGCCTTTACTGCCTTCATGAGGACAAGACGCACGTGGAGAAGGACTGTGCGTTTTGCGGCAACATGTCGGAACGGACCATGAAGGACCGCCATCAACGTCTCGCCAACTGGCTGGAGGGTAAGAGCCCGTCTGGCGAGAAGAAGAAGAAATCCGAGCGGTCTTCTAAGACCTTTGAGGGCGCCCCGGCGACGGGGGCCCAACATAAGGCCAAGCACCGCGAGTCCGCTGGCACCGGGAGCGCCGAACGTTCGGGCTCTACGGGCGCCAGGCAGGGCGCACCCTCCCCGGCACCATCAACCACGAGCCAACGCTCTGGGTCGGGTATGAGGAAGGCCGAGCACCCGGCGAAGCTCCTGGAGAGGCCCCGGTCGAGCTCTAAGGCAGAGGAGGAGCGTGGCAGTGCCCCCTCCCTCAAGGATAAGGCGGTGAGCGCACCTAAGGTGGTGAAGGCCTTGATCCATCCGACCAAGCCCTCTATCGAAACGGTCGCGGCGGCCCTGGCTCAGCCTGTGGTGGCTGCACCAGTGGTGGCGACCTCAGGGCCCAGAATCTCCCTGCCTCCTCGGAGGGAGTCTTCCTTTGTGCCCATCGATAGGACCCCCGTGAAACCCTCCGTGGGGAAGAAGGGGGGGCAGGGCGTCGTCGGAGATTCGGCCTCAACCTCAGAAGAGGAGCTGATCGAGGTCTTAAGCCACGGCCTAGGCGTGGAAGAAGGCCAGCCCGTCGGAATGGACCCCGACGCAGGTGACGACGACGACATCGTCGAGGATACCGACGGGGCCCCTGCCCGCCCGTCGGATTCCCCTCTGCCAGCACCGCAAGACAACTCGGCGGCCATTTTGTTGGCCATACAGTCCTTATGCTCCGAGATGAGGACGAGGCTACCGTTACCGACGGAGGAACCTCTCCCGTCGGGGGATCCAGAACCGGGACCTTCTGGTGTTCCCCCTACCAAGAAAAGAAGGATCCATCCACCACCTCCTTTTCAACCGTTGCGCCCCGTCCAGCCCTCCTCCCCGTCCACCCGAGGGGATGATACGGGGACTGACACGGCAGCGACGGGTACGGACGACGAGGCATACGACGAGGATTTTCCGTCGTCGCCTCCCACCAGGGCTTCTCCGCCCGACGAGATCGGATCTTTCCACTCCATGATCTCCAGGGCTTCCGAGCTTTTCCAACTCTGCCCTGAGGAGAAGAAAAAGGAAGGCTTCCTTTATCAGCGGCGCGAGGCCAAGAGGAGGACGGTCCTCTCAGTGCCTCTGTTGGACGACATTTGGGATGAGGGCCTTTCCCTCCTCAAGAACCCTTCCACGACGCCAGCTAGAAGAGACCGGTACGAGAAAAAGTACCGGGTCCCGGACACGGCCCCCCTGTGCCTCCGGGCGCAGCCTACCCCGGACTCCGTCGTCTCCGCGGCAGCCAGGAAGAAAGCGGGGGGGGGGGGGTGGGGCCTCCACATCGACTTCCCCGCCGGACGACGAGGGAAAGAAATTGGATGCTATGGGACGTAGAGTCATCTCGTCGGCAGCGACGACGATTAAAGCGGCCAACGCCTTGGCTATCGTGGCCCGCTATGACAGGGAGCTCTGGTACAAGATAGCTCCCCTGCTGGATTTTCTGCCGGACGACAAGAGGGCGGAGGCCCTTGAGATCCTGCAGGAAGGTGAGGTGGCCTCGGACCACGCCATCACCGTGGCGACGGACATCGCCGACACCGGGTTCCGCCAGCTGGGCAACGGCGTTTGCCTTCGACGTCGTGGATGGCTCAAAGCTACGGATTTCCGGCAGGACGTCCAGACCAGAGTCCTGGACATGCCCTTCGACGGGAACAACCTGTTTGGGAAGACAGTGGACGATTCCCTTCAGGCCATCAAGGCGGATACTGAGACGGCCCGGGCCCTTGGAGTCCTGCAACGACGGACGCCCTTTCGGAGCGGCGGAGGCAAGGGCGCCTCCAAAGGTTCCGGCGGCGGTTTCGCTTCCTACCGTCAAGCGGCCCGCTCGTCGACGCAAGAGGCCTACAGAGGACGAGGCAAGTCTAGCGGACCCCGCCGTCGTCGCCAAGGAGGTCAAGGCGGCAAGGCCGCGCCCAAGCAGGATTGAACCGGCCGTGGGGTCGGGCCCCCACCGAAGCACCCCGGTGGGAATCCGGCTGGCGGGCTTCGTCAGCGTGTGGGAGTCCATCTCCACCGACCGTTGGGTGCTGGACGCCCTGGCCCGGGGCCACGCGCTCGAGTTTCAAAGAAGGTGCCCGCGCGTCCCCCCCGTGGCCAGGAAAGAACTTCACGTCCCTCAACTTCTCCTGGAGGTAAAGGCGATGCTCAGAAAAGGCGCCATCGAACTCGTCCCAAAGAGGCTTCGGGGCTTCGGGGCTCCGGAGTCTACTCGAGATACTTCCTCGTGAAGAAGAAGACGGGAGGATGGCGCCCCATCCTGGACCTGCGACGTCTGAACAAGTTCATCAAGGCGCAGAAGTTCCGGATGGTCACCCTCCAGCACGTCCTGGGTCAGCTGGAGGAAGGAGACTTCCTATCGTCGTTGGATTTGGAGGATGCCTACTTCCACATTCCCATCCTAAAGGGGCACCGCAAATTCCTCAGATTCGTGGTCCAAGGGCGTCATTACCAGTTCAAAGCCCTTCCCTTCGGACTACGGTCGGCACCCAGGGTATTCACCAAGTGCCTCGCACCGGTGGCGGCGCAGCTGCGCCGCGAGGGGATTCACGTCTACCCCTACCTGGACGACTGGCTCATCCGCGCCAAGACGAGGGAGCTCGCCGTGGTCCACACGGCAAGGACCGTCCAACTCCTCACGGACCTGGGATTCTCCGTGAACTACGCCAAATCCCACCTGGTGCCCGCGCAAGTCGCACTGTTTCTGGGAACCAGGCTCGACACAGTGTCCCTTCTGGCCTCCCCGTCGGAGGAGAGGACCAGGACCATCTTGGGCAAGGTGCAACGGATGTTGGTGGCCGACGCGGCCAAAGTGAGGTCCATCAAGTCCCTCCTCGGGATGATGTCTTCCTGCATCTACCTCATTCCCATGTGCAGGCTCCGGATGCGCCCGTTGCAAGAATTCCTGGATGCGCGCTGGATCCAGACGACGGGCAGCTTCGAGGAAAGGATCAAGCTCGACGAGAGTTTCCGACGAGCGATACGGTGGTGGGGCACCCGCGCGCATTTGACGGCGGGCATGGACTTCCAGACCCCAGCCCACCAGGAGACCGTGACCACGGATGCCTCCCTGGAAGGGTGGGGAGCGCACACCGAAAATCTGCACGCAAGGGGACTCTGGCTCCCGACGGAGAAGTCCCTGCATATCAACGTCCTGGAGCTCCGTGCAGTGTTTTGGGCCCTGAGGTCCTTCCTTCCGTCCCTCAAGGGCAAGGTGGTGAGGATCTTCACCGACAACACCACCACCATGTTTTACATCAGGAAACAGGGCGGAACCAGGTCCCCAGCGCTGTCCAAGGAGGCGCAGGACCTGTGGCATTGGGCCGTTGCCCAAGGGATTTTTCTGGTGCCGTTTCATCTGGCAGGGATAAAAAACACCATCGCCGACTCACTCAGCAGGGAGCTGCGCTCGTGCCACGAGTGGGAACTACGGCAGGATCTGGTGGATCGCCTCTTCCGACGGTGGGGCACACCCCAGATCGACCTGTTCGCGACGGCGACGAACACCAAGTGCCGGAGGTTCGCCAGCAGGTTTCCCCAGACGAGGAGCATGGGCGATGCTTTCTCGTTCCCCTGGGAGGGCCTGTTCCTCTACGCGTTCCCTCCCTTGCCTCTGCTAATCCGGCTCGTCAACCAGCTCAAGAGGTCACGGTGCAGGATGATCCTCGTCGCACCTGCGTGGCCGAGGCAGATCTGGTTCCCGGACCTTCTGGACTTGTCAGCGTCCCCGCCGATCAAGCTGCCGGCGGACGCGGATCTACTCTCCAGGGAAGGAGGCGCCATCCTCCACCACGACCCGAAGTCGCTGAACTTGCAGGCCTGGCTCCTGCAGCGCTAGAGTTTGGAGGATACGACATACCGGCCGATTGCAGAGAGGTTCTTGCAAAGGCCAGGGCGTCCTCGACTCTTAAATGCTACGGACACAAATGGAAGAGGTTCTCTGTCTGGTGCCACGCACAGAAGATTAACCCTCTACGGATTACGGCCCCCCAAGTACTGCCGTACCTGCTGACGCTGGCCAAAGCTGGTCTGGCACACGCGTCCATCAAGATTCATCTTGCTGCGATCTCCCGATACACCAGAACCACGGGGCGGACGTCCTTGTGGTCTCATCGTCTGGTGAAAGAGTTCATGAAGGGACTGTTCAGATCGTTCCCGCCGGTGAAGGCTCCGGCCCCGGCGTGGGAGCTCAACGTGGTGCTGACCAAGCTCATGGGACCTCCGTTCGAGCCTCTGCACTCGGCCCCGTTGAAGTTTCTATCGTGGAAAACAGCTTTTCTTGTGGCCATCACCTCCGCACGACGAGTGGGAGAGATCCAGGCCCTTTCCTGCAAGGCCCCGTACTTGACTTTCCACGACACAAGGGTAGTGCTCAGGACGCACCCCTCTTTCATGCCCAAGGTACCGTCGGACTTCCATCTCAACGAACCCTTGGTGTTACCTGTGTTCTTCCCGTCGCCTTCGTCGCCGGCTGAGAGGACTTTGCACTCGCTGGATGTAGCTAGAGCGCTGAAGTTCTACGTGGACCGCACAAAGGGTTTTCGGAAGACGTCACAACTCTTTGTGAACTTTGGACCTGTTAATCAGGGGAAGGCTCTCTCGAAGGCTTCCATTTCCAGATGGCTCTCCGGCTGTATCATGTACTGTCATCGGTTGGCAAACCGACCGCTGCCTGGCCGTCCGAGAGCCCATTCCACCAGAGCGATCGCAGCTACCACAGCGTTCCTTTCTGGTGTGCCCCTGCTGGACATATGCAGGGCTGCTACGTGGAGGTCGACGCACACCTTCACAAAGTTCTACTGCGTCGATCGGGATTCCAGGGAGGAGTCCAGGGTCGGCCAAGCAGTGCTGCGCAACCTGTTCGCCTGAGGTGAGCCTGGTGAGGAGGTAAGATGCTTAATGTTGAGTTTGATGTAATGCTTAATGTTGAGCCTTTGCCACCTCCCGTGGTTGTGCATGTGTGTACTGCTATGTATTCTTTATTCATGAGCATGTGAATCCATGCCAGACCCCATGCTGGAGAAGGAACAAGTTACTTACCTGTAACTGTTTTTCTCCAGCATGGGTCTGGCATGGATTCACATGCGAACCCTCCCGCCTACCCCTCTGCGGCTCTTCACTTGGTCATACTGCCAGTTCACGTGCTTCCAAATCTGAAGATGGCTGCCAGAGGCGGTGCTTAGGTAGAGGGCAGTCATTGGCTGTGGTCAGTATGACGCAGAGACCAGTGATTGGTTATTACTACGAAAGACAGATCAGAAACGAAACTGATACTGGTTTTTTCTTTACCGAGGATTCCCAGCCTGACGACGGGGAATATTCATGAGCATGTGAATCCATGCCAGACCCATGCTGGAGAACAACAGTTACAGGTAAGTAACTTGTTCCTTAGATAATATCTCTTTCCAGCTTTGCTGGCCTCGGAAATTTTGTCTCTATATGGCGCTGTGCGTCGACGTCCGCCGAGTCGATGTCCCTCGACAGCCGCCGTATCGACGTCATCCTGCCTATAAAGGCCGCGCGCAGCGTCCGTTGCTCAGTTCCATTTTTCCGCGCTTACTCAGTGCCTCGGAATATCGTTGCTCAGTTTCGTAGAGAATTATTCCTATTTTCTCGAGATATTCGATCCATACTCGATGGCTTCCTCGTCTGAACCGACGACCCCTCGGTCTGGCTTTAAAAAATGCCGAGACTGTGGAAAAAAGATGTCGCTGACTGACCCTCACAGAGTCTGTCTGTGGTGTTTGGGAGCTGAACACCACTGTTCGGAGTGCGAGGACTGTATGTCCATGACAGCTAAGGTCCTGAAGGAGCGTAGGGGGAAGCTGGAAAAAGGTAAGATTTCGAAAGCTGCTTCTTCCTCGACGAAGTCGAGACATTCGTCTCCTCGTCACCATTCGCGCTCCAGGTCTCGAAGCGGGTCCCATCACTCCTCGAGATCGAAGCACTCGAAAAGGAGACGCCGAAGATCCCCTTCTTCGTCCTCCTCTTCCTCTGTTTCACCTAAGAGAATCCCTTGCCCCACGAAACATAGTTCCCGGGCTGAATGGGAGGAATTCTGAAAAAATATGATGAGCTTCTTCGAGAAAGCGGCCTCGACCCCCTCGAAGACTGCCGAGAGCGATGCTCTGGTCGAAAGACCCGAAGGTCCAAAACGGCGCGAGTTGCAGTACCCGGCGAAGGAAGCTTCTCGAGCGCGTCACGAACCCTCGAGTAAAGCAAAGACCTCGAATCCTTCTTCGAAGGTTACGTCGACAGCGAGGTCGGTGTCTTCGACGCAGTTATCGAAGGGACCTTCGACACACGGGTCTGTGGACTCGACACCATCCTCAACACCGGCGTCGACGCCAAGGAAAGTCACGGTTGCGGCGCACCCAGTGGCTATTCCCAGGTCTTCGATGACTATGTCGTCGAGATTGTCGATATCCTCAAGCAGAATTCCGATTCTATCGAGGACCTCGAGGCCTCCACCTTTGTTTTCGACGCCACGTTCGAAGCCTTCGGCGTCGACGACATCGATGTTTTCGAGGCCGATTACAACAAGTTTGGCACCCTCTGCCTTGGAGATGGGTTTCACACCCTTTGTGAGTTCAGACCAATTGAGAACAATGTCCTCAATTATGGAAGAGGGAGAACTGTCTGACCAAGAAGAGACATTTGAGTTGCAGGGATCTGCAACCCCAGTTCAAGAGGAGTTATCCTCAGAGGAACGCAGATTAAAGGAACTCCATGATTCCTTACATCAGGCAAGTGGTTTAGACACTTCCCCAGAGGTGGAGTTCGCTAGGCCAGACCCGGGGGAGCATGCTGAAACCCCTTATAGAGCCTTAATGGCCAGGATCACAGAATTTATGGGGTGGTCAACACCTTCACAGGCTTTCCAACAGGATGACCTCACGGATATTCTTGATAAAGGTCCACAGGACGATCCTGTAGTACCTTTTCATAAAGCTCTTCAAAGAAAAATAATGACGAACTGGGAAACCCCAGATGTCGTCCCGGCAGTAAATAAAAAACTGTCTACTAAATACAGGGTATCTTCTGCAGACCCGGAGTTCTTGTCCAAACACCCATCCCCAGAAAGTCTGGTGGTACAGGCAGCATCTTCTACTGACATCAAGACTGCTTACCCTACCGTCCCACAGGACAGGGACGATAATAAATACGATGCTATGGCTAAGAAAGTCTTTTCGGCATGTAGCATGGCGTTAAAATCTATTAATGCTCCTTGCACCCTTGCTAGATTCAGCCATACCCTTTGGGAGTGTGCTTCTACAGCGGCTGACTGCATCCCGGAGGGAGAAGAAAGGGAGGCGTTCCTAAATATCATAAAGGACGGTAAAGACGCTATGTGCGAATCCCTCCAGACGGGCATTGATTCGGCTGACAGTATCAGCAGAGCAATGGCGGCAAGTACAACAACCAGGAGATTTGCTTGGTTGAGAAAGTCTGGTTTTGCCCCAGAGGTGCAAGCCAGGCTCTTGAACATGCCATTTGATGGCTCTTCTTTGTTTGGGAAAAAGGCGGATGCCAGTTTAGAAAAACTGCAAACATCAAAGGCAGCAGCAAAATCCCTAGGCGCTGCAATCCGTCAGACACCTTTTCGTCCCACAGGAACCTCTGCGAGAGGCCAGTCCTTTCGCTTCTACTCCGCATCCGGAAGAGGTAGAGGACGACCGGCTCAAAGGGGACAAAGAAGAACTATCTGAGGTGGACGGGGTAGATATTCAAAAGCCGCAGCAACAGCAGGTGCCTCTTTACCATCGGCATCTGCATCAGCCGCCCCAAAACCACTCTGAGGACTTCCCTCACAAGACACCTGTAGGAGGCAGGTTAACTCAACATCTGGCAGAATGGCAGGCTATCACGTCCGATGCTTGGGCATTGGAGACAGTTGCACAAGGTTACTGCCTGCCTCTCCTACGCATACCTCAGAGTCATCCACCGGGGATCAGCTCTCAAAAAGCTCCAGATCCGCTCCTCTTGCAGGAAATTTTAGACCTGCTAGAGAAAGGTGCCATAGAACCGGTACCTGTAGCGGAGAGGAACAAGGGCTGGTACTCCCCTTACTTTCTCATACCAAAGAAAGACGGAGGACTAAGACCCATCTTGGACTTGCGAGAATTGAACAAATTCCTCAGGAAAGACAAATTCAAGATGGTAATTCTTTCTCAGATCCTTCAGGCCCTTCAGTTCCAGGACTGGTTGGTATCTCTGGAACTTCAGGATGCTTATTTCCATGTGCCAATACAGCTCAAACACAGGAAATACCTGAGTTTCGCAATTGGCAACTCTCATTATCAATTTCGAGTGCTGCCATTTGGGCTGACCTCCGCCCCGAGGGTCTTCAAGTTAATGTCGGTAGTGGCTGTAAGTCTAAGGAGGGAAGGGATTCACGTCTACCCCTACCTGGACGATTGGATGATCAGAGCTGTGTCTTCGGGACAAGCTCAGATCCAGCTAGATCATGTTTGCCACTCCCTTCACAGACTGGGCTTCTCCCTCAATTTAAAGAAGTCACAAATGATACCATCGCAGAGACGCCAGTTCATCGGAGCGATCCTGGACACTTGCCTGGGAAAAGCCTCGCCACTCAGTGGACTCAGTGGTCACAATTCTCAGGGAGAATGACAGATCTTCTTCAGGTTCCCGACAGGGTGGCTCGAGACCTTCAGTGGTGGGCCTGTCAGGAGAACATTCTGAAAGGAGAGCAGTTTTGGCAACCTTGGCTGGAGATAACAGTAGTCATGGATGCCTCACTCAAGGGGTGGGGAGCCCACGCCAACGACTTGACCATCAGCGGTCGTTGGTCTCCATCGGAGTCGAGACTACATATCAACCTGTTAGAGCTGAGGGCCATCAGACTTGCGCTGAAGGCTTTTCTGCCATCTGTACAAGGAAAGAATGTCCTGATAATGACGGACAACACAGTGGCCATGCATTACCTCAACAAAAGAGGAGGCGTAGGATCACTACCTCTGTGCAGAGAGGCGATGCAGCTCTGGTTTTGGGCAATCC
Organism: Ambystoma mexicanum; assembly: GCF_040938575.1. NCBI lineage: Eukaryota > Metazoa > Chordata > Amphibia > Caudata > Ambystomatidae > Ambystoma > Ambystoma mexicanum. The sequence goes on from NC_090940.1 coordinate 198,509,910, forward strand.
AAGAAGGAATCTCTCTATCGGCAGTTCACCTAGCCGGAGAGAAGAACTTGACAGCGGACGCTCTGAGCAGGCAGGGCACAGTCTCCTACGAGTGGGAACTAGCTCAGGAAGTCCTTCAAGAGATCTTCGCCCTTTGGGAACCCCTCAGGTGGATCTGTTCGCCATCAGTGTCAACAGGAAGTGAGATCTGTTCTGTTCAAGGGAATTTCCCCCGAGTTGATCTCTGGGAGACGCGTTCATAGTGGACTGGGAGTTTCCACTCCTGTACGCGTTGCCACCGGTCCCTGTCATTCCTCAAATGATCAGGAGGTTGAGAAGATTCCGGAACACCATGATCCTAATTGCCCCGGATTGGGCCAGGAGAACGTGGTACCCGGACCTTCTAGACTTGCCCATTTGCCCTCCAATTCGACTTCCACTCAAAGAGAATCTGCTCTCACAGAAGGAAGGTCAGGTTCTCCATCCAGACATCAAAACCCTCAACCTTCACGCTTGGCTTCTGAAAGGCTGAGGTACAAGGATTGGGACCTCCCTGATGACGTTATGGAGGTGTTGCTTTCGGCAAGAAGGCCAGCAACAAAATCTTTATACCGCTGCCGTTGGAACAGATTTTGCAGCTGGTGTAGGGAAAAGAATATTGATCCCTTTTCATGTGGTACACCAATGGTTTTGTCCTTCCTACTTTATTTAGCGAATTCAGGCCTTCAAGTTCGAGGAGTGCCGGTTCGAGACATTTGTGCGGCTGCCACATGGTCGTCCGTCCATACCTTTACACGGTTTTACAACTTGGATTCCTCCTCCAGTCAGGAAACTAGGTTTGGAAGGGCGGTATTGCACTCTATTCATCAATAAAAGGAAGCATGAAGTCAGTACTCCCACCTCCAATAACAGAATACTGCTATGGGAGCCTATCTAAGATAAGGAATACGTCGGAGGACACAATCCCTTCGAAGAAGAAGTTACTTCTTACCTTGTAATGTTCTTTCGATGGGATGTTCCTCCGACGTATTCCTTATCAACCCTACCATCCATCCCCGCAGTACTACTTCCCTTGTTGTTGCAGTTTACGCTCCTTCAGGGTGATTAGTTGAGTCCAGAAAGAATTATTGTGGGCTACAAAACGGAACTGAGCAACGGACGCAGCGTGCAGCCTTTATAGGCAGGATGACGTCGATACGGCGGCTGTTGAGGGACATCGACTCGGCAGACGTCGACGCGCAGCGCCCTCTAGAGAGAAAAAATTTCCGAGGCCAGCAAAGCTGGAAAGAGATATCTAAGATAAGGAATACGTCGGAGGAACATCCCATCGAAAGAACGTTACAAGGTAAGAAGTAACTTGTTCTTTCGAGGCATCTCCGCCCCCAGGTCTAGCCATTGCATCTTCCCCTGGGTTGGTAACTCCCCCGACCCCCTTCCCAGTACCTTCCGCCCATCTCTACAACCTTTACGCAACATCTCCCCCTCCCTTTGGCCAGAATAAACCAGAAAAACCTAAGAACCACAAGAATGCCCTTGTCAGTATCATCCTCCCCCAGGGAGGTGGCAGGACCTCAGTCAGGAAGGCCCAGTCGGAGGGGAGTTCAACTTCCTGAATTTCTTCGAATGAGGCACTTTGCGCCTGTTTGGCCCTTTTATGCACCATCATCTGTCCTCTGGCCCTTCATTTCTCCTTCCGTTGGCAACTCCGCCTCAGCCATTAATTCCCCCCTGACCCACTGTATATCATCCTCCGTTACCAGTTTATAGCTATAGCCATCGACCTCAAAGGATGTGGAGAAGCGGAAACCCCACCTGTATCTCATCCCATTCTATCTCAGACATTTTGTTAGGGGGGGCACATGAACGCCTTTTCGTCCGCGTATGCGAGGACAGATTCTGGAAAATAGTGATTTTCGCGTTGCCCAGCACCACTGTGGCCTGCCCCCTCGCTCTTTCCAGAATTTTCTGTTTGTCCAGGTAGTTTTGGAAGCGAGCGAGGACTGATCTTGGCCCCCGGCCTTACCCACCTGCTCTGCGCACCCTGTCAATTTCAGGTTCATCAATGTCTTCATCCCCAAACATTACATTTGCTGCGTCATGGATGCTACTCTGAAGGAGCCTTTCCGATTCTCTTTTATCCAGGATTCCAAAAAATTGCAGGTTATTTCCCCTCCTCTGTTTTCAGTCATCCATTTTAAGGGCAATTTTCCCCATCCCTTCTCTCCAGCTCTGCCAACATCATTTCCATCTGAGTTTCGAGTGTTTCCTGGGATGATTGATTGTTCCCGACTGCTTGCAACCTCTCGTCCATTTGTTGTTCCTGCCGTTTATTTGATCCACTTTTCCACAGACATCGACCCTCATCCCCCGGATCTCTTCCAGGAGTGAGACTATGTCTCTCTTCGGGGACACCGGGTCATCCCCTACCTCCGGCATTATCTTATTCAAGATGTCACTCTCTGATACCTGCCTCAGTGGGAATTCAAATTGCTCCAGATGTGTCATCCAGTCCCTGGGAGTGGATGGGCCCTCAACCTGAAGTTTGCTCCGCACTGCCGCAGTGGATCCCCTTACCGCACTGCAATTGGAGATGCCGAGCACTCTGACGTGCCCTTACTCGTCATGTTCGCTAGAATTGGCATGGGAGGGTCCCGACAATGAGGCTACCATTTGTCTCCATGCTATCAGAGGCCCCCCTTCCCCCTCTTCCCCTCTGTCAGCTGCCTCGTACCATGCTACTGTCTCGGCTTCCGCCCATTTCAGGAGGTCATACCACCATACCTCTAGTCTGGGTCTGTGGGCTGCTTTCCAGCTCATGGCTATTCTCCTTTTGGCCAGGATGTAGGCCAGGTCTTTAAGTTTACAAACGTGTTTTAGGTTGCATGGTCTGGTGAATCCCCCCAGCATGCCCATATAGATTCCACATCTAGCTTCATTCCCTTTTCAGATAATTGTAGCTTAATTTCCTCCCAGAATTTTCCAACCTCTGGGCACGCCCAGAACATATGGATCATCCCAGCATCTCCCTCCCTCCGCTTGGGGCATTTTTGTTCTTCTTTGTTACCAAAACTAGCAACCTTTCTGGCGGTCATGTATGCCCTGTGGGTGACATATAACTGTATCTGCTGCAGCCTTGCATTTCTAGACACCTTTTTGTGATATCTTTGAGCTCTTTCCCACTGCCCGTCTTGCATTGGTTCTCCCGCTTCCTCCTCCAAGTCACGTCTCAATTGAAGCGGCTCCTTTCCCCACCTAGACATCGCCAGTTTGTAAATCCGGGATGTTTTCGTGCCCCGACCCCTTTGAGATATCGTACATGGTTTCTATGGCAGTATCATGTTGTTCTGCAAGTGCTATTTCAGGCCACATATCTTTCACCCGTTTGATTATTCTGGTATATGTGTTGTGTTGTCCCCTGTGTACCCCAGTCTCATCTACTAACATTTGGAAGTCCAATGCTTCCCCTTCTTGCCATATTCTCCCAGGGTCGCCAGCCCCACCGTCTCCCAGTGTCTGCGGATCCCTTTCTGCAATTGCTCACCTCCCCCCCCTCCCCCCACCCCCCCCGCATAGCGCTACAAGTGGGACCTGCGGGGAGCATGGGGTAGCCATATCTATTCTTTTAGAAAATAAGGGTCGCATTTACCCTGCAGTAATCTAGATTCTCTTGTCCTGTCTCGTCTTCCGAAAGCCACCTTGCGACATATTGTAACTGCCCCGCCAAATGGTACATTTCAAAGTTCGGCAGGTATACCCCCTTTGTCATGTGTGTTCTGTAGTTTCCATAGGGCCACTCTGTTTCTGGAGTTGTGCCATAAAAAGCCTCCACATATACTCTCGAGTTTAATGAAAAACCGTTTGGGCAACATGTGTGGAATGTTTATGAAAAAATGTAATAGCCTAGGTAGGACTACCATCTTGAGCAAGGCCGCCCTTCCCATCATGGTTAGGGGGAACTTTGCCCAGAACCCCATGCTATTCTTAATTCCCTCTACTGCTCTCTCCGTATTATGTTTATGCTTGTCATCAATCTTGTGATATATGTTAATCCCCAGGTACCTGAATGTCTTAGTTTCCCAGGCTATCTGCAGAATAGGTAAATTCTCCTGTGGGACTCCCCTGTACCTCCTCAAGGAGAATATGCACGATTTTTTGGGGTTCACTGCTATGCCCGACAGTCGCGTAATGCTCCATCACCTCCCAGGATGTATTGCAAGTTCTCTTCTGGGTACCGCAGCATATCATCCGCATACAATGATATCAAGCGTGGCCCCCCCCTTAGTGTAAACCCCTATTTCATCGTATTGCTGTCTCAAGTAGATCGCTAATGGTTCTACCGCGAGGATGTACAGCATCAGGGACCATGGACAGCCCTGTCTCGTGCCTCTGCTAAGTTGCCACTTATCTGAAATGATCGCTCCCGTTTTGACCCCGGCAGTTGGGGAGCTATACACCATTTTTACCCACCGCAGGTACTCCAGTCCCATCCGATATTCTTTCAATGCCGCCATCAACCAGGGCCCCCTTACGGAGTCCAAGGCCTTCACTGCATCCAGCAAGACTATTGCTATTTCGCCTGCGTCTCCTTCCGCCTGTTCTATAATATGGTGGAGCCTTCTGTGGTTATCAGAGATGCTTCTGCCTGGGACGTATCCATTTTGGTTGGGGTGTATGAGTTTATTACCCTCTTCAATCTATTCGCCAATACGGTCGTGAGGATTTTACTATCCTGGTTTAGCATGGATAGGGGTCTATACGACCCACATTCTGTGCTTGGCTTGTCAGGTTTGAGGAGTGGAATGATCATCGCCTCCCTCAGGGATTCCGGTAGTCTCCCTTTCTCGAAGGCCTCGTTTAGCATTGCCAATAGCGGTGGGAGCACTTCTTGTCTAAATGTTTTATAGAATTCGCTAGGGAGCCTGTCTGTCCCAGGGGCTTTGCTCGTGGGCATATGTATTACCACTGTTTCTAATTTCTCAATTGTGATTGGGGCGTCCAGGTGCTCTGTCTTCCTCATCCAATTTAGGTAGTTCAATATCTTCTAGCGTTTCTTGAATCTCTTGCTCTGCAATTTCCCCGGCATCTTCATAGAGGCGTTTATAGAATCTAAGGAATCCCTCATTCACAGTCTCTTGGGTGTTCCAGACTTGGCCCGCCTCTCCCGTTATCTCCCTAATCGCTGTTCTTGGCGTCTCGCTCTTGTATAGCAATGCGAGCAGCCACCCGATTTATCTCCCCCTGCGTGTTGTCTTTCCAATGTATTTTTTGTAATTTAGGTTGCATAGCCTCTCCCAGAGATCACCACAAGCCTGTTGTAATTGGCTCACCTGTTCAGCGTCTTCCTGTGAGGTGCCCTCTCTTTTCATAATTACTTCTAATTTCTTTTCTGTCTCTTGTAACTCCCGCACTATGCCCCCTTGGAGCCCTCTAGATTTTGATATGGCCGCCCCCCTCACTACCACCTTAAAGGCCTCCCATAGGGTTCCCTCTGACTCCACGCTTCCTGTATTTTTTACAAAATACCCAATTATCTCCTCCCTTAGGTCCTCGCAGAATGCGGTATCCTTCAATGCCTCTGCTCTAAGCCTCCATGTTGGGATCTTGGCTCTAGGGGGCTGATGTCGCCACGTCAGGACCAGAGGGGAGTGGTCAGATAATATTCTCACCTTCTAATCTGAGCCCGTCATTTCCCCAACAAGTTACGGGGTGGCGAACATATAATCCAATCTCGTGTAAAGGTTATTTGGGGTGGCATAGTGTGAGTAGTACCTGTCATCGGGGTGTTGTTGCCTCCATATGTCCTCCAACCCAAAGTCCCTCAGCAGGGCTTGTAGCGATTTCGCTGCAGGGGTGGACCTGTCTAATTTAAATAGGCCACTGTTTATTTGAATTTATAAAGCGCCCAGCGGCTCGGAGGCATCGTGGCGCTGTTACAGCAAGTTACTTAGCACAGTAGGACAGGTAATACATAGGTAGTGAAGAGGTTGGTACATGTTCACTGACAGTGTTGAGAAAGAATTTCCAAGGGTTACAGTGGAACAGGGTGGAGAAAGTAAATTTGTAAAAGGTGTTAGTTAAATAACTTTGTTTTTAGCAGCTTTCTGAATACTGTGAGAGATTCTTTGCTTCTTAAGTTGAGAGGTAGTGCATTCCAGGCTATTGGGGCCAATACTTCAAAGCTGGTACCGCCAGCTTTAGCTCTGTTGAACGCTGGGACCGATGATAGGTGGGAGTATTGGTCACGTTAAGGTCTGTGGGCTGGAGTCTGGTGTATTCTGTCTACTAGGTAGGCTGGGGCGGTCTTGCCGAGGCACTTGTGTATGATGGTGAGGGCTTTGAATGTTATGCGTTCTCTGTTTGGGAGCCAGTGGGCGTCCTTTCTTGGCTGGGAGATGTGCTCTCTCTTGGGGATGCTGAGGGCGGCTCTGAGGGTGTTGTTTTGTGCAATCTGTAGTCTGTTAAAGTTATTGGCAGAAGTGAATGAGAAGGATGTTACAGTAGTCAAGTTTTGCTCCATTTGTGGCTCTCGCAATGTTAAGGAGCTTGCTTTTAGAAAGGTTGGGTTTTACTGCATTTATAATTTTTGTGGTGAGGGGAGCGGCGGATGAGATGGCGCAGACATGCCTGTCCATAGTTAGGGTAGAGTTGAGGTAAACCCCAAGGGTTTTCCCTGATGTGGAGGCTGTAATGGTAGTATTCTCAATAATGAATTAATTATACTTCTCATTCTGTTTTTTTAGGGCTTCTTTGGGGCCTACTAGCAGGATTTCAGTTTTTTCCCCGTTTTAAGCAGAGCCCATTGGCTGCCATCCAAGCCTGGATGCGTGCATATGTTAGCTGCAGGGTGTGGAGGTGTTGTTCGTAGTTTCCTGTTAGGGGGAGAAGAATTTGTGTGTCATCGGCATAGTTTGTGAAAGCTATGCCGAAGTCTTCTAGGTGTCTGAAAAGTGGGAGGGTAAGGAGGTTGTAAAGGGTGGGGGCTGTACAGGATCCTTGTGGTACTCCACATTCAATCGGAGTTGGAGAAGCTGAGGCTTGGTCCGAAAAGACCCGCATAGCTCGGCCCTCCAAGAAGGAATTGATCCAGGCGGTGGCCTCTTGGGAGAATTGGGCATTGTCAGCTAGATGTTTACATAGGATCTTGTGGTCAACCAAGTCAAAGGCAGCAGAGAGATCCAGGGGGAGTGACGATTGACCTTTGTCCATGGCTTCTAATAGTTGGTTCTTGAGGTCTAGTAGGGCTGATTCTGTGCCGTGACAAGGGCGGAAACCAGATTGCCTTTTGCCTAATATGTTGTGGGTTTCCAGGTACGAATGTATCTGCATATAGGCAGCTCTGTCCAATATCTTTAGCAGAAATTGGACGGTAGTTGTTAGGGGAGTCTGGGTCTAAGGTAGGTTTCTTTAATAGTGGTTGAACCCATGTTAGGTGTTGTTAGGGAGAATTCTCTGTTTAGGCTGAATTTCCTAACATAGTGAGTCCCCCAGCAGCTTTTCTTGATTTTTGGGGTTTTATTTTTTTCTCCTGCCAAGAGTGAGACTTTTACCCTCACTCTTGGGCATGATTTGAGTGTGTTTCTTTGAATCTAGATGTGTTTAATGGGCTATGGGGTCTTTTACTCCATAGGGCTTCATGTGTTTTTGTGATGTGTGTGACACAGCACCCTCAGTGCAGTGACACCGGGGTGTCATAGTGACCCAGTATAGACTCCATGCCCTGGGACTGACTACTGTCTCCCAGGGCATGTAAAGTCACCATTGACTTTACTAGTCTTAAATTCTGAACAGAACCAGTATAAACCATCATATTGTGGACGTACTGGCTGGGGCAATTAAATTACCCCGGGGTCTGTTAGTCGAGGGGGCACGTCTCCGTCCCCCCTGATCGAGTTTTGGCTGGTGGCGGTGGATACTACTTTTTATATTCAACCGCAAATATTTTCCTATGGGATTTCCCATTGTTTTAGGCTACTATCTTTATTTAATTATTTATGGTAGCCTCGAACATACCGCCGGTTTATTTAATTAATATTAATTCTCCGGTTGGTATTTTTTGCCAAAACTTGATTCTAAAATGGCGTTTGTGTTCCCTTCTGTGACTCCAACCCAAGTCGAGCCCTTTGTTCCACTTTTTGGCGGGCTTCTCCACAGAAGCCCTCCACAGTGGTGCCACTATGTCTGGGGTACTTAGGAAGGGTGGAGGGGAATGTAGGCACCCTGGACTGAGTTGCCTAGGCAACTCAAGTCGCACTCCGTCCTGATTGGCCCAAGTGGTGAGCCGGCCGGCTCATCACTTAGCATGTTTGAGTGACAGCTAGGCTGAGTGAATGGGGGTTTGCTGCATAAAAGCAGGGCTTTGGGGACTGGAACTTCAGAAGTCGCCACAGGATCTAAGAATCAGACGAGGGAGAAGCCGAGCCGACCTGCCACGACACCACTACCGGTGGAGCCCTGCTGGACCGTCTCACCACTTTTCCCAACGACAAAGGAGATCTCCCGCCGGAGAGTCTTCTTCCTTTAACTGTTGGGGATAACTAGTTTCACCGTCTTTTCGCTTTCCCGACGTATCTCGTGGCCGCCTTGCCCGTGCCAAGCACCCCGGCAACCGGGATACCACGTTTTACCACGACTGTGAGACAAAGGTACCACCTTTAACCGTAAAACTCTGCGGCTGGTTTCTGCCCTGTTAGTGCAACGACCTTCATCTTTCCTCCAAGTCGAGATCTTCTCTTCCCCTGGACGACGACGCAACTTGCACCCACAACTGCCACCGCTGGAGGATCCTTCCCACTTAAGATACCGTGTCCCACCTGGCTTCCCTTGCTACCGACTGTACGGGGTAGATTTAGCCCCCGGCTTTGGAACCTGGGTTAGCCTGGGACACCCTGGCTAAACTTTTCTAAGCCTCTCTAAACTCTTTTCTGAACCCTCTGCAAGACTTTCTAAGCCTAGTGTAACTGTGTGATCTTGGGCGCATTTGTGCTCCGCTCTCTGTAAGAGTGGGCCCAGCCTTTGGACTTTGGCTCACCAGTGACTTTTCGCTCTCTGCCTTGCTAACAGCGTTCTTGAATCGTAGAGTGGTGTACCTCTTCATATTCTGTCTTTTTCCCTCCCTTTTTCACAAACTTATTAGAGTGCAATCTAGTTAAGCGCTCACCTCTGTATGAAAATAAGTGGTGTTTTACTGTGACTTTTCTAATAGGGAAAAAGGGGTGTATACATCATAATAGTAACTGTGTGTAGGAGATGTTACAATAAGAGTGCTGGAGTGTTTCAACTGTGTGTTTTTAAATAAATAATTATATACTTTGATACCAAAGCTCTGGTCAGTGTTTGCTTGTATTATTGTATCTGAGTGCCCATTGAGTATACTTTGCATACTGCCCAACTCTTCTTGAGGGAAGTCTGACTGCTCAGCCACAGCTACCAGGTAAATCTGGGTGGTACAGACTGCTACCAAGTGGGTTTACTGCCAACACCTGTAGTCTTAAATCTTTTGCAGTGGTCCCTAAGGGAACTGCACAGGTTTCTGCCTAACAGGTGTCCTGGTTAGGGGCATATGTGTTTGATACACAGTTCTCTGTTCTCTAACATTCCTCGAATCACAATAGTAAAAGTATCTTTAACAATAACAGCCATGCCGCCACCCCTACCTCACATTTGATCAGTTCTAAAGATGCATATTCATGCAGGTTTGCCACAGGAGGTTTCGGTTTATGAATTGCTTGGGCTTTAATGTCAAGTTAATTTCCTGGATTGCTTCTCAATCCACAGGTGGGGCAGGAGTTCCCCACCGGCAGTCTCACTGTACCTACATCAGGCTTCAACTCAGATGCATAGAACTGTCTCTGAGCTAGCCTTCACTCTGTAGACAACATTTGATCTCATTATTTGTGTCAGCCCGTATTCCAAGGCACCTGATGGCCGAAGGCACCCCCCCAACCCCCCTAGCCCCTGACCCGGCTCACCCTGCTTCTTTATTTTATTTCTCTCCCCGACCCACTCCGACTTATCTGATTGCGGTGGATCCCTGCTGCCGCAGCTCCTGTCCCTGCCCCAGTGTGGCCGCCATGGAAATTGAAGAGGGCCTCCATACGGAACCCTGCCTTCCAATTCCAAGGCATGTTGGTGTAGTATTTCCTCTCTGTGAATGGGACGTCGCAGAGGGATCCTATTCATAGAGAGAAAATACTTTCCCTTTTTATTTTTTAACCATTAGCACACGTGTAGCGCACTGCACGGGTGTTACTGGCAATATTAATTTATTTGAATTGGTTTATTATAGCACGTTTAATACCGGAGTTAGGTTTCTAAGTGCGGATCCGGGGTTCAAACCTCTACTGCTCTGCATGGTTTTGCTTCCAAGACGAGCATGTTGCACCTGTGCTAGCCTCCATTCACATGCCCCTCGGTGGCAGGCCCACCCTGTAAGCAGCGGGCCACCACCCTCATTATGGGACACTCGCTGCGCATTGGTCCTTAACTTGGGTGGTGGCTGTTACCTACAGGGTAGGCCCACCATGAAAGTGGTATATCGCTTCATTCATACTGGCCTGAAGGACAAGAACCAAGACCTAATAGTTTATATCACAAAAATGTATTCCAAGGAACTAAAAGGTAGTATCGTTGAATTAAGAGGATGATGAATTAACAAGTTGAATTATGGTGCAACTGCAGGATCTGTTGGGAAAGGTGCATTCATCAACTACACAATCTCCAAAACGGTGTAGCACAAACAATAAGATTGCAGTTGAACAAACAAGTTAGGAAAGGCAAATCCATGATTGATAACTGTACAGCATGCCAGCTATTGATCGACGACTATATGCAGAAAACAAAATCATGAATTTTAAGGACCTTTTGACTTTCCAACTGAATTAGGCTTCCTACACATGACTTTAATTTGTCAAAAAATATCTAGATGTGAAATCTTTCATAGTTCAGAATATAGTTGCCTGGTCTCAAATTCAACAAGGCACGTTTGCTGTCTCGGACCTACAGCAAGCCTTGAAGTCAGAAAGGTAAGCCCCAAAACTATCCAATACTCCAATATGCCTCAAACTATTTGCTTCTGATGCAATATTGTTTGATTATAGAAACATTGGATTCCAAAGTTCCTGGATAGTTTGCTCAATATTGTAGAACACTGTGGAGTAACATCATTAAAGCTAAACTGAATTTGTAAAGGGTCTTAGTTGCTGTAACTGTGGCGATAGATTTTTCGATTCTGGCCTGGTGGACAGATTTTAGGAGGCCACCCGAGTTGTAGTGAACAGGAAACTGAGAGGTTCACCAAAAATCTATCAAGGTTAACGTGGAGAGAGCAGTCGAGGACATTCTCAGCAGCGTGAGAGTGCGGTTCCCAATTAATCCACACAGTGAAGCACACAATAATTCAGTTTAGACAGAAATGTAGAAAAATACAAATATTTATTCTAGGCCTTAAACACACACTAAGAAACTAAACTAGCAGGTGATATTATCGCACAATGCTCAATAATAAACAAAAACATTAATCATAGGTTCTTAAAAGGCATCCAAGTGTCTTAATCAACACTTCAGGTAAGTAAATTAATGCAGTAAAGCTGGAACCAAGTCACAGCTGAATTGCCCTAACTTCAGCAGTCCAATCCCTAAGAGGAATGGGGCCTTGTGCCCAAAAGTCACATGAGCCACAATACTTCTCCCCAGAATGTAGTCTCTGTAGGTAAGTTATAATTGTACTTGTGTTGGTGATTGAAAGAAGACATTCAACCAGGTTACTAGGTAAGTAAATTGTGTTCTTATTTTTCAGATGATACACCCAGGTTCGACAACCAAAGGGCAATACAATGGAATGTTAGGATACAAAGGTACTGGTCCCCTATGGTATCCTATGGATGACAGTAGGAGATAAATGCTTTGCGTCTACTTCTCCAGCATGGGGTCTGGCATGGATTCACATGCTCATGAATATTCCCCGTCGTCAGGCTGGGAATCCTCGGTAAAGAAAAAACCAGTATCAGTTTCGTTTCTGATCTGTCCCTCGTAGTAATAACCAATCACTGGTCTCTGCGTCATACTGACCACAGCCAATGACTGCCCTCTACCTAAGCACCGCCTCTGGCAGCCATCTTCAGATTTTTACCGCACGTTCATGTGTTGGGATCCTCGTGCTATTGCTCTCGAGCGTTAGTGCTATTTTTCGCGCTTTTTCACAAAAAAACTTCGATTCTTTCGGTCAAAGAGCCTCAAGCTCCACCGATCCTACATCCGATCAACGGGGACCCGTGTCGGATTCATCTGTGCCCCTCAAGGGTGAAGATTTCGTCGAGCTACACTTCGTAGGAATCCAGAAGCTTCTCAGGCCCGGTCTCAGAGATGGCCCAGGAGAAGGGAAGCTCGACGCCCGGAAAGCTGTTCAGGGTCTGCCCTGGATGCCAGCTGCAGAACGTCTTCAAGGAGGACGAACACTCTTTCTGCCTTTACTGCCTTCATGAGGACAAGACGCACGTGGAGGGACTGTGCGTTTTGCGGCAACATGTCGGAACGGACCATGAAGGACCGCCATCAACGTCTCGCCAACTGGCTGGAGGGTAAGAGCCCGTCTGGCGAGAAGAAGAAGAAATCTGAGCGGTCTTCTAAGACCTTTGAGGGCGCCCCGGCGACGGGGGCCCAACATAAGGCCAAGCACCGCGAGTCCGCTGGCACCGGGAGCGCCGAACGTTCGGGCTCTACGGGCGCCAGGCAGGGCGCACCCTCCCCGGCACCATCAACCACGAGCCAACGCTCTGGGTCGGGTAAGAGGAAGGCCGAGCACCCGGCGAAGCTCCTGGAGAGGCCCCGGTCGAGCTCTAAGGCAGAGGAGGAGCGTGGCAGTGCCCCCTCCCTCAAGGATAAGGCGGTGAGCGCACCTAAGGTGGTGAAGGCCTTGATCCATCCGACCAAGCCCTCTATCGAAACGGTCGCGGCGGCCCTGGCTCAGCCTGTGGTGGCTGCACCAGTGGTGGTGACCTCAGGGCCCAGAATCTCCCTGCCTCCTCGGAGGGAGTCTTCCTTTGTGCCCATCGATAGGACCCCCGTGAAACCCTCCGTGGGGAAGAAGAAGGGGGGGGCAGGGCGTCGTCGGAGATTCGGCCTCAACCTCAGAAGAGGAGCTGATCGAGGTCTTAAGCCACGGCCTAGGCGTGGAAGAAGGCCAGCCCGTCGGAATGGACCCCGACGCAGGTGACGACGACGACATCGTCGAGGATACCGACGGGGCCCCTGCCCGCCCGTCGGATTCCCCTCTGCCAGCACCGCAAGACAACTCGGCGGCCATTTTGTTGGCCATACAGTCCTTATGCTCCGAGATAAGGACGAGGCTACCGTTACCGACGGAGGAACCTCTCCCGTCGGGGGATCCAGAACCGGGACCTTCTGGTGTTCCCCCTACCAAGAAAAGAAGGATCCATCCACCACCTCCTTTTCAACCGTCGCGCCCCGTCCAGCCCTCCTCCCCGTCCACCCGAGGGGATGATACGGGGACTGACACGGCAGCGACGGGTACGGACGACGAGGCATACGACGAGGATTTTCCGTCGTCGCCTCCCACCAGGGCTTCTCCGCCCGACGAGATCGGATCTTTCCACTCCATGATCTCCAGGGCTTCCGAGCTTTTCCAACTCTGCCCTGAGGAGAAGAAAAAGGAAGGCTTCCTTTATCAGCGGCGCGAGGCCAAGAGGAAGACGGTCCTCTCAGTGCCTCTGTTGGACGACATTTGGGATGAGGGCCTTTCCCTCCTCAAGAACCCTTCCACGACGCCAGCTAGAAGAGACCGGTACGAGAAAAAGTACCGGGTCCCGGACACGGCCCCCCTGTGCCTCCGGGCGCAGCCTACCCCGGACTCCGTCGTCTCCGCGGCAGCCAGGAAGAAAGCGGGGGGGGTGCGGCCTCCACATCGACTCCCCCGCCGGACGGCGAGGGAAAGAAATTGGATGCTATGGGACGTAGATTAAAGCGGCCAACGCCTTGGCTATCGTGGCCCGCTATGACAGGGAGCTCTGGTACAAGATAGCTCCCCTGCTGGATTTTCTGCCGGACGACAAGAGGGCGGAGGCCCTTGAGATCCTGCAGGAAGGTGAGGTGGCCTCGGACCACGCCATCACCGTGGCGACGGACATCGCCGACACCGGGTTCCGCCAGCTGGGCAACGGCGTTTGCCTTCGACGTCGTGGATGGCTCAAAGCTACGGATTTCCGGCAGGACGTCCAGACCAGAGTCCTGGACATGCCCTTCGACGGGAACAACCTGTTTGGGAAGACAGTGGACGATTCCCTTCAGGCCATCAAGGCGGATACTGAGACGGCCCGGGCCCTTGGAGTCCTGCAACGACGGACGCCCTTTCGGAGCGGCGGAGGCAAGGGCGCCTCCAAAGGTTCCGGCGGCGGTTTCGCTTCCTACCGTCAAGCGGCCCGCTCGTCGTCGCAAGAGGCCTACAGAGGACGAGGCAAGTCTAGCGGACCCCGCCGTCGTCGCCAAGGAGGTCAAGGCGGCAAGGCCGCGCCCAAGCAGGATTGAACCGGCCGTGGGGTCGGGCCCCCACCGAAGCACCCCGGTGGGAGGCCGGCTGGCGGGCTTCGTCAGCGTGTGGGAGTCCATCTCCACCGACCGTTGGGTGCTGGACGCCCTGGCCCGGGGCCACGCGCTCGAGTTTCAAAGAAGGTGCCCGCGCGTCCCCCCCGTGGCCAGGAAAGAACTTCACGTCCCTCAACTTCTCCTGGAGGTAAAGGCGATGCTCAGAAAAGGCGCCATCGAACTCGTCCCAAAGAGGCTTCGGGGCTCCGGAGTCTACTCGAGATACTTCCTCGTGAAGAAGAAGACGGGAGGATGGCGCCCCATCCTGGACCTGCGACGTCTGAACAAGTTCATCAAGGCGCAGAAGTTCCGGATGGTCACCCTCCAGCACGTCCTGGGTCAGCTGGAGGAAGGAGACTTCCTATCGTCGTTGGATTTGGAGGATGCCTACTTCCACATTCCCATCCTAAAGGGGCACCGCAAATTCCTCAGATTCGTGGTCCAAGGGCGTCATTACCAGTTCAAAGCCCTTCCCTTCGGACTACAGTCGGCACCCAGGGTATTCACCAAGTGCCTCGCACCGGTGGCGGCGCAGCTGCGCCGCGAGGGGATTCACGTCTACCCCTACCTGGACGACTGGCTCATCCGCGCCAAGACGAGGGAGCTCGCCGTGGTCCACACGGCAAGGACCGTCCAACTCCTCACGGACCTGGGATTCTCCGTGAACTACGCCAAATCCCACCTGGTGCCCGCGCAAGTCGCACTGTTTCTGGGAGCCAGGCTCGACACAGTGTCCCTTCTGGCCTCCCCGTCGGAGGAGAGGACCAGGACCATCTTGGGCAAGGTGCAACGGATGTTGGTGGCCGACGCGGCCAAAGTGAGGTCCATCAAGTCCCTCCTCGGGATGATGTCTTCCTGCATCTACCTCATTCCCATGTGCAGGCTCCGGATGCGCCCGTTGCAAGAATTCCTGGATGCGCGCTGGATCCAGACGACTGGCAGCTTCGAGGAAAGGATCAAGCTCGACGAGAGTTTCCGACGAGCGATACGGTGGTGGGGCATCCGCGCGCATTTGACGGCGGGCATGGACTTCCAGACCCCAGCCCACCAGGAGACCGTGACCACGGATGCCTCCCTGGAAGGGTGGGGAGCGCACACCGAAAATCTGCACGCAAGGGGACTCTGGCTCCCGACGGAGAAGTCCCTGCATATCAACGTCCTGGAGCTCCGTGCAGTGTTCTGGGCCCTCAGGTCCTTCCTTCCGTCCCTCAAGGGCAAGGTGGTGAGGATCTTCACCGACAACACCACCACCATGTTTTACATCAGGAAACAGGGCGGAACCAGGTCCCCAGCGCTGTCCAAGGAGGCGCAGGACCTGTGGCATTGGGCCGTTGCCCAAGGGATTTTTCTGGTGCCGTTTCATCTGGCAGGGATAAAAAACACCATCGCCGACTCACTCAGCAGGGAGCTGCGCTCGTGCCACGAGTGGGAACTACGGCAGGATCTGGTGGATCGCCTCTTCCGACGGTGGGGCACACCCCAGATCGACCTGTTCGCGACGGCGACGAACACCAAGTGCCGGAGGTTCGCCAGCAGGTTTCCCCAGACGAGGAGCATGGGCGATGCTTTCTCGTTCCCCTGGGAGGGCCTGTTCCTCTACGCGTTCCCTCCCTTGCCTCTGCTAATCCGGCTCGTCAACCAGCTCAAGAGGTCACGGTGCAGGATGATCCTCGTCGCACCTGCGTGGCCGAGGCAGATATGGTTCCCGGACCTTCTGGACTTGTCAGCGTCCCCGCCGATCAAGCTGCCGGCGGACGCGGATCTACTCTCCAGGGAAGGAGGCGCCATCCTCCACCACGACCCGAAGTCGCTGAACTTGCAGGCCTGGCTCCTGCAGCGCTAGAGTTTGGAGGATACGACATACCGGCCGATTGCAGAGAGGTTCTTGCAAAGGCCAGGGCGTCCTCGACTCTTAAATGCTACGGACACAAATGGAAGAGGTTCTCTGTCTGGTGCCACGCACAGAAGATTAACCCTCTACGGATTACGGCCCCCCAAGTACTGCCGTACCTGCTGACACTGGCCAAAGCTGGTCTGGCACACGCGTCCATCAAGATTCATCTTGCTGCGATCTCCCGATACACCAGAACCACGGGGCGGACGTCCTTGTGGTCTCATCGTCTGGTGAAAGAGTTCATGAAGGGACTGTTCAGATCGTTCCCGCCGGTGAAGGCTCCGGCCCCGGCGTGGGAGCTCAACGTGGTGCTGACCAAGCTCATGGGACCTCCGTTCGAGCCTCTGCACTCGGCCCCGTTGAAGTTTCTATCGTGGAAAACAGCTTTTCTTGTGGCCATCACCTCCGCACGACGAGTGGGAGAGATCCAGGCCCTTTCCTGCAAGGCCCCGTACTTGACTTTCCACGACACGAGGGTAGTGCTCAGGACGCACCCCTCTTTCATGCCCAAGGTACCGTCGGACTTCCATCTCAACGAACCCTTGGTGTTACCTGTGTTCTTCCCGTCGCCTTCGTCGCCGGCTGAGAGGACTTTGCACTCGCTGGATGTAGCTAGAGCGCTGAAGTTCTACGTGGACCGCACGAAGGGTTTTCGGAAGACGTCACAACTCTTTGTGAACTTTGGACCTGTCAATCAGGGGAAGGCTCTCTCGAAGGCTTCCATTTCCAGATGGCTCTCCGGCTGTATCATGTACTGTCATCGGTTGGCAAACCGACCGCTGCCAGGCCGTCCGAAAGCCCATTCCACCAGAGCGATCGCAGCTACCACAGCGTTCCTTTCTGGTGTGCCCCTGCTGGACATATGCAGGGCTGCTACGTGGAGGTCGACGCACACCTTCACAAAGTTCTACTGCGTCGATCGGGATTCCAGGGAGGAGTCCAGGGTCGGCCAAGCAGTGCTGCGCAACCTGTTCGCCTGAGGTGAGCCTGGTGAGGAGGTAAGATGCTTAATGTTGAGTTTGATGTAATGCTTAATGTTGAGCCTTTGCCACCTCCCGTGGTTGTGCATGTGTGTACTGCTATGTATTCTTTATTCATGAGCATGTGAATCCATGCCAGACCCCATGCTGGAGAAGGAACAAGTTACTTACCTGTAACTGTTGTTCTCCAGCATGGGTCTGGCATGGATTCACATGCGAACCCTCCCGCCTACCCCTCTGCGGCTCTTCACTTGGTCATACTGCCACTTCACGTGCTTCCAAATCTGAAGATGGCTGCCAGAGGCGGTGCTTAGGTAGAGGGCAGTCATTGGCTGTGGTCAGTATGACGCAGAGACCAGTGATTGGTTATTACTACGAGGGACAGATCAGAAACGAAACTGATACTGGTTTTTTCTTTACCGAGGATTCCCAGCCTGACGACGGGGAATATTCATGAGCATGTGAATCCATGCCAGACCCATGCTGGAGAACAACAGTTACAGGTAAGTAACTTGTTCCTTATCCCCCTGGCTCAGATTTTCCCAGATGACTTGAGGGGTCCACTGAGGGTAGCTGGAGGTTGGATTTCCCGCTATTGGTTCTGTTGTGAGATGCCCGGGAGTTGCGGGTGCAAGGATTCTTCCGGTCGGGTTCATATGCAGAATGCAACCCTTGACGAGGAAGAAATACAAGATTCACTGATGAAGCCCTCTTCAGGACACTTCTGAGGACGGGGCACGCCGACTTCAAACGAAGGCCACTACACACAGATGATGTTAGGTGTCCTTCCAGTCACTGTTGAAGAAGCTTCTCCAGGACATCATCCTTTGAATCTGGGAGGGTGAAATTCACAGGGAAGGCAACCTGCACCACAAGCTGGTGACTACCGAAGTTACAGTTGCAATCTTAGAACGTCAATGCTTCTGGTGAGTTAGCCCACAATAGAGCTGGTCAGTTCACCGGGTGGTCCAAGGACACTTCTAAAGGCTCAGGATGGCTGGATCCTCAAAGGTGTCGAGACTAGTTGGTCTCACTAGTAACTAGTCCAATGGCCTTCGGAGATCAGGTAGTCCAAAAGGGCTTCACTGGACCAGACACAGGAAGGGATGGCAGAACTCTTGAGGAGTCTTTTTCGGATCTTCAGTTGGCTGCTTGTCTACAAGGGATTGTTGGCTCCAACGCTGATCTGAAGAAATGGCTGCAGGAGCTTTCATCTTATTCAAAATCCAGCCTTGAAGAAAGCCCAAGCCCAGCAATGGTAAGGATCTGCACCATTCAAACAGCCATTAGATCTCCCAACCAGGGACATCGATTGGTTTCACTAATACCCCACACCCAGACTCTGTGGCACCATGGATGTAGAATGGGACCAGACAGTTCAACCCCCTTCCTAGGACACACACATGCACACAGATGCACGCACACGCAGCACTAGCATGCGAAATCAGCAGCTTTCCCAGCCAAGTGCATAATCTTTCATATGGGGTTTTCTGACCTGGAAAGGAAGGAAGATGGCCAAACTACAATATGGCCAAATAACAGCAAAAATCTCTCAATTTTAGGGTACTAGCCACGTTTATTAGCCATACAAGGCTAATGTGCTGTCATCCGCCGACGCACTTGGCGTCTACTTCCACGTTGGCGGCTCCGCTGCAGGAGACGGAGCGGATAGTTCCGTCACGTCTCCTCCAGCGCAGTTTATCGGTCTAGTGGTTTTCAACATGGTGACCCCAACTTGGCGTACTCGCTCTCTGGGTTTTGAAGCTAGTGTTTCTTGTTTTGGCCACCTTTGGCCGTCTTTCTCCCAGGTTTTCCCCTCTCGCAGACCGTATCCTTCCTCGCTCTACTTCTGCCCGCTCCTCCTTACTTTGGCTCTCCCTCCTCTTCTCCCGCGCCCGGTGCCTCTTCGCCGCAGCGGGCTCCTGTTCCTCCCTGTCCTCCTCCACCTGCGGTCGTCCGCTCTGGGCGGCTCCACACTTCTCGACCAAGGACAGCGGTGTCCTTTCCGCTCACTTTACAGCTCCGTACCTGTCTTCTGCATTCAGCGTTCGCTTGGTGTGGCTCCCAGTACAGCGGTTCCCATTCCGCTCACTCACCAGCTCCAGCCTGCCTCTTCCAGCACACCGACTCCCAGGAATTCGACCATCTCCAAGCTCCTGGACCAACACAGACTGCAGGCACTGTCTCTCAGCTATCCGACTCGCCAGAAGGTTTTTTTTTTCCGCCCACAAAGGCTTATTCCCCTTCTACACGGCCTGATCATGGGAAGGGGGCCCCAGGACTGCTGTTTACTAGCATTCACTGTGGCTTCCTCCCGAGGCAGGAATACCTCGCACAAGAGGGAAAAGGATTACCTGTCCCACGGACGGCTACACTTTGAGGACCTTGAATCAGGTGAGGAGAGTGGGGAGGAAAGAGGGTTGGAGGAGATTCAAGAACAGGTCATGTGCACACTAGAAATAGTGCAAAAATGGTAACCCCATTGCACTGCATTGTAAGCTGCTGTGTGAAATGTTCAAAAAATTACACCAATATAAAAGATAGTTTCTCAGTACTGATAATCTGAACGACTGACCAGTTTCCCCATAAAAAAATTAGGAAAAGACAGAGGAAGTGAAGCTAAAAGGGGAAAACCAAAAGCAATTTTTGGAAGTTTCATTTGTCAGTTCTCTTGCATTGATACCATTTCACTTGAGCTTGGAATTTAAGAATAGTTTACAAATGCTACACACAACTATTATGAACATTGCCCTCACTTTAGGAGGATCTGGTACAATAATACTTTAAAATCAACCTTTTTAGTTTGGGCTATTAAGTGGCTATAACTGGAAATAATTGCATTAGATACTGCTAGGGAGAAATTGCATACGAGGAGGGACTCGAAGCTTGCAGGCGTTGTTTGGTTATTTACCCAGCCATTGACTGCCCATGGCCGTGCTAATCCCTATGGCTGTTTCCACCCACTTCCTATCTTTCCCAAAACACTTCAACGGATCTCCTGGAGCTTGCTTTAATTAAGCCTTACAATCAAACTGTGTACTCTTAAATTTATTGCAGTTTTTTTTCTTTAAAGCAGTCTTATGAGAGGTAATTACTTTATTGGAGTTGTAAACATGCCACTTTTGTAATAGAAAAATCTTGGCCAGGACTGTCTTCAACCACTTGGATCACTCTCTTCTCATATCTTCTCTTTCTACCTTAGGCATTTCTGTGTCTGTTCTTGAATGGTTCCACACTTATTTTTCTCAGCGGTCCTACTGTAACCTGTGCGGCCACTCCTTAATTTCCTCTTTTATATGGTGTCCCGTAATGCTCTGTAATTGGCCATCTTATTTTTTTTCTACACTGCCGCCCTCTGCTCTTATTTCTTCATTCAATCTTTCCTTTTATCTGTATGCAGCTGACACTCTGATCTTTTTCTCCTTTTCTTCCTTTGATTCTGCTTTGCACTCTTGTTTCAAACTGTCTTTCTGATTTTCAAAACTGGATAGCTTCTCATTGCTTCACCTCAACCCATCCAAGACGAATGTTCTATTCTTCCATGCTTCAACAATTCCTCCTACCTTTCCTCCTCAGTCTCTCGCCTATCCTCCATCTTTTCTGCCGTTTTCCCTTTCTGCGCTTAACTTTGGTGTTATTTTTTGATCCTTCTCTCTCGTTCTCACTTCACATCTCTTCTATTGCTCGTTCTTGCCGTTGTGCACTTTTCAAAGTCTGTTGTGTCCGCCCCTATCTCTTTTTTCGTGCTATGAATCTTCTCTTCTCGTCTTTTCTCACATTGATTACTGATCTGTTCTGCTTGGCCTCCCTGCCTCACATCTTCCACTTTGTGCTGTTTACAACTCCTCGATTCATCTTTTTTCTTTATCTGCACATTTGTCTATTACATTTTCCTTGCTCTGTTTGATTGCTCTCATTTAAATCATCTCTCCTCTATCATTTTCCCTCAATTGTCTCAAAATGTAGCCATGGTATTGCTCCCCCTTATCAATCTTCACTGCTCTGGTTCCAGGGACGTCATTTCACCAAAATGCCAGGGGTAGTGGAAGTGACATCACGCAACCCTTGGCCATCTGATGACACCACAGGAAGTGATGTCATTTGATCCCACCCGAATTGATATTGGTAGCGACGGAACATGACCTTTCACCCGTTGACAAAACAGGAAGTGGCATCATATAGCATTGTACACTACAAAAATATGGTTACCATATCACTATAATGTGATGTACATTTCATACAAGAATGGATCACACTATGTATCATTAATATCAGTGTCTATAGGCCCAAATTAGCAAATTACTGTGACTGCAAGCAGACGTCCATGACCAAATGATAATGTGTTATTATATAGCACTCAAGCTTAAGCACTTTATATGGAAAAAATATACACCCAATATCACCCAGACTGTGTTGGTACTCATTTATCGACCTCAGAAGGATGAAAGGCTGAGTTGAGGCATTTAAGAACAGACTAACTCAGTGACCCACCCCCTGAAGTGTGCCTGAAATAAACCTTTAATGAGTTTAGCAATTATTGTATAGAATTCCAGAAAGACACATTATTTGGTATTCCTAATCTTTCTTATTTAGGGTCAGAAGTAAAGAGCCACTGTCCAGGAGCTTGAATTACAAAAAAAATGATTTGCTATTTTTTTTTTTTTAGGTCTCAAGGGTGACCGTTGCGACCTCTGGTGACCCCTAAATGACGTCCCTGTCTGGTTCTATGTTCCGTCTCACTCTCTCAGATCACAGAACTTATATCTCCTACCTGTTCCTAAACCCCACTGTGCCTCTTCTTGTTTCTGTTACTTTGTCCGCCTAGCTCCCAAACAGTATAACTCTCCTTCTTTCTCCTGCCACATCTTTGTATCTTTCAATCAAATATAAAAGCTAATCTCTTATCTTCTCTTTTCACTTAATCCTGCTTGCTTTTCCCCTCTTCTGTTTTTACCTTTATTACATTATCACGTTTTTATATGTATTTTGTTAAGCGCTTTTGGTGAAAAGGGCTCTAAAATGAATGAAATTATCTATAATCACTATGCGTGTCCTTCACTATGCGTGTCCTTCACTGAAGTCTTGCTAAAAATGAGCATTGGCAAAGCCGATGGCTTGCGTAGAAGTATTAGGCATTTGTCAGGTACTACTAGTAGATGCCCATGTACTTGCACCATTTTGTAGATGCTACCATTGATGGTCAGTTAATACCACTACGGCAATGCCTGTCCCATGCTAAAGCCCAAACTGTTGGCAATGCTTTTTTGAATCCGCAAAATAATTAAACCCTGGACACAATTGAAGGAAATTGCAACAGGTGAATTAGAGAGGATTCTAAAGGACCATTCGCTTGAAAAATATGGATGATGTAATCTTGTATACAACAGGGCCAGCTGAGGCAATGTCTAAAACCCGCTTGTCTAATGGAATTCCCTCCCATGCGTGGGTGAAAGTTATTCCCCTCCCCATGCCCTTACTTGGTAAAATGGGAGGGCACTTGAAACGACAACACCATGGCCATGGACTACCTTAATAAGAGGGGGTATGGGTCCCTGCCCTTGTGCAGGGAGGCATTGCAGTGCTCGTTGTGGGAGCTAAAAGAAGGAATCTCTCTAAAACACAGTGGCAGACGGTCTGAGCAGGCAGAGCTCGATATCCCACAAGTGGCAGCTAGCTCAGGAAGTCCTTCTGGAGATCTTTGCCCTTTGGGGAACCCCTCATGTGGATCTGTTCGCGACCAATGCCAATCTGAAGTGCGAGCAGTTCTGCTCCAGGAAATCTCCCCAAAGATGAGCTCTAGGGGACGCGTACGTGGCGTACTGGGAATTTGCACTACTGTACACATTTCCTCCAATCCCCGTCGTTCCTCATGTCATCAGGAGGTTCAGGAAGTTCGGGAAATCCATGATCCGGATTGCTCTGGATTGGGCCAGGAGAACGTGGTACCCGGACCTTCTAGAAATGGCCATCTGCCCTCCAATTCGTCTTACACAAAGGGAGGATTTCCTCTTGCAAGATGGAGGTCTCCTTGAACCAGATATCAGTACTCTGAAGCTTCACGCCTGGTTTCTGAATGTGAGAAACAAAGATTGGGACCTTTCTGGAAGATGTGATGGAGGCGTTGCTTTCGGCTAGAAGACCAGCAACTAAACCATATACTGCTGGCGTTGGAACAAGTTTTGCTGCTAGTGAAGGGGGAAAAGAAAGTTTATCTTTTACATGCAAAGTTCCTTCTGTTCTTTCTTTCTTGCTCTATTTAACCCATTCAGGTTTACAAGTGGCTACTTTCAAAGGCTACTTTCAATTTCTAAGAGATCTGATGAGGGATTTTACATTAAAGTGCTGATTGTGATACACAGCCTAACAAATCGTTACCCACCAATTCCTTTCTTCGTACCAACATGGAACTTGAACCTGGTGTTAAAGCACCTCATGGGGGCTCTCTTCGAGCCATTACAAGTGTACCCTTAAGGATGCGAACACTCAAAACTGCCCTTTTTCATTAGCTAACACGTCAGCCCACAGGGTGAGTGAACTGCAGGCCCTGTCATCAAAACCACCTTTTACATCCTTCTTTAAGGATCCGGTTGTGTTGTGTCAGTTCATCTTTTCTTCCAAAAGTGGCGTTGTAGTTCCACCTAACACAAAGGAAAGTTTTGCTGCCTTTATACCCGCTGCCTCATCCGTCAAAAGAGGAGAGGCGTCATCTGCTAGATCTTAGAAGGGCATTAAGTTATTACATTTCATGGACTGCAAACGTTTGACAAGGTGCCGAGCTTTTTGTAGGATATGCAGGATATGCAGGGCAAAGGTTGGGTTTAGCTCTAACAAAGCAGACCATTTCACAATGGAAGGTTCTGTGCATTGCAGAATGCTACTAGCTAGTAGGGAAAGACTCTCCTGATGGCTTGAGGGTATATTCCACTAGAGTAGTGGCTGCTTCTTCCACTCTGGAAAGAGGGGTGCCAGTGCAGGACCTCTGCAGAGCAGCAACTTGGTTGTCCCTTCATACCGTCAGTAGGTTTTACTGCCTAGAGTCTGTGGCATGAGAGTACGCTAAATTTGGCGTCTGTTTGCCACAACATCAACAAATCGAAATTCTTAGCAGACAAACTGCTATGGGAGTGTATCAAATATGAGGAATATGTTGGAGGACACAATCCATTCGAAGAGCAAGATACTTACCTGTGGTAAACTTCTTACGTCTGGATGTTCCTCAACATATTCCTCATCGGCCTCCCATCCTTCCCCTTTTGCTTGCCAAGAATTTCTCTGTTACACCTTCCCTTCTCGCAGCGTCAAGTTCATCTCCATCGATGGCAAAGCTTGCAAAATATGGGCAAAAAACTAGAACTAAGTCAACGGTCACTGCGCATGCTTCATGTACTACCGTCAATGTCACAAACAGTATGGAGGCTGTCGAGGGCCCCATGACTCGACGCTGCACGACTCCACGAAAACAAAAATCTAAAGCAAGCAGACTTGGAGAATCGATGATGAAGAATACATGGGAGGAACATCAAGTCGAAAGAAAATTACCATGGGTAAGTAACTTGTTAATCAGGCATCTGAGGCCAAAGAATTTGGCTATCTGAACCATTACCCATGTTCTATGTTCACACTCCTTGAGGCACGGAAACTTAACACCAGAGAATCCTACTGTAACAAGTAGAAAATAACTTTTATGTGATGCAGAACACTGCAAATGCATTCTGTAAATTTTTAGCCGACAGTCACTTCCCGCCTCTAATTATTTGACATTATGCTAGTACTTAACTCCTTTAAGATTCACCTAGCAGCATATAACACTTGACAGCATAAAGTATTGTGGTGGCTGGTCCCTGTTAAAGCGTTTATGGAAGGGGCTAAATTCATATACCCAGCAGAAGAACATCCAGTACCGGGGTAGAACCTCAATACTGTCTTGTAAATACTCTTCTGAGGCTTGTGGATCTGCTTAGATCACATGCTATGCATAGGCCGACATCTAGCGGTAGTCGTAGAGTATTACATGATTTGTTTTGAAGCTCAAGGGGACGTCTACTGGACATATCAGTAATGCTATCCCTAGTGTGACGGCCATTGCACGCATGGTCCTTCACACGTCGAGGACCCTCAGATTGTTTTTTTCCCGCTATCGATGTCGGACACTAGCTTGCAGATTTCTTCAGGCTGATGCCTTTGATTAGAAAAAGTTTATTATAGACTTTCCTACTATTCTTTCGCTAACTGCCCATCGCCAGCCGTAAGATAATCTGCAGTGGATTTCGACGGATGGAGCCATCGTCAGTGACCGAACAATTGTCTCGAACTTCACCTGTGCCTCGGCCATCACAGTATGGAGCGTCGGGGGGGGGGGGGGGGGAGGCCATATTTCTCCTTTCAGAGAATGCCTAATCTCGTCCCCTCATTTTTATCCTCACTACGATGCCTTTTCCATTCATCATGGAAATTACACCTTTTTAAGTTGTCCGTCCTGCAATAGGAAGTACCCCTGGGTAGACACACAAAGGGTGTGTAACCACTGTCTCCCCCAGGAACACCTCAAAAGAACTGCACATCCTGCAAGCTCTTTCGACCAAAGACATTGAAGGACTGTAACAAAATGCTGGGCTGCCAAGGTCATGTAGGCCGAGGCCTCCATTGATGTGGAGGGAGCAACCAGTGTTGGCAGCATCTGTGTCATTAGTGACGCGGGGGGAAAACCGGATTCGACAGACTCCATTAAGCAGACCAGCGGTCCTGTTACGGAGACTACACCCAGCGACTCAAGCATGCACACTTCACGCCACACCAAGCACACATCCAACGGCCGACCGTCGATAGCGGTATTGACCGGTGAAAGCCATGCAGTGTCAAAGAAAAGGTCCTCAAACATCCCTGTCCTTTGGGCCATCGTGCTCGCTGCATGCTAGGCTTGCGAAACAGACACAAAGGTCTGATTCTGAAACTGCGCATAAAAAGACGCCCTTTCGCCTGCTGAACAGCGCTTCAACAGCACCTTTCACTAGCTCAAAAATAAGAGAACTTGTTAAGAAACACGTCCCTTGCTCTTTTGAAATCTAAGATGTCAAATTCCACAAAAGATGTGGCGCCTCTACCGTCCAAGCCCTCCACTTCCCAAGATAATGGCCCCTCTAAATCTAAGGACACCCCTGCACCCTTAGACACTCTTTCAGGGACCATGCGCCACAATGAGCCTACACCCTTACAGGACATTCCTACTGCAGTATTTCCAAAGTCCTATGAGCGGACCCCACAGAGCTTCGTTAGGGTCATGAGGTAGATGTCCCCTTTTGTAGACTTCATGGACCGGCACCCTGCAGAACTGTTTAACCTTCAGGGTGCATCACACACAGTAGTAGCTGGGAATGAACCGGCAGCCACAAAGGCACGCCTGGCCACTTTTCAGCCCATCACTTCCACCCAGAACCAGGCTGCCCCTCGCTCCCGCTCCCCTCTCAGGACTTATATTTTGTAGACACCTCAGGTTCACTTGATCCTGGCTCTCAAGGAGATCAAGGGGACCAGTATGATCAGGGCCAGGGTGACCAAGACCAATATTACGATGTTTACATCATCCACTCACCAGACCATCAAGATCAACCAGTGGCTGACTCCCCAGTCGACAACCAGCTCAATACAATGAGCTGCTCCTCAAGGTTGCACAACATTTCAACATAGACACCCATGAGGCCCAAGTTGATAGAATTTGTGGAGGTCTCTCTTGGAGACGAAGTCCGCAACCCAATTCATTCCCCTCCTGCAATCTATTCAGAGATGCATTCAACCCTCTCTCTTAACGGCAAACCTTACTCGATCAGTCAGTCCCTGCATCGAGAAGCTGTTCAGACCGGCCCCTACCAACTCTCTATACATCAAGGGTCAGCTGAAACCGACTGCCTGGTGGTTACCACAAATAGGAAAAGGGCAGGCACACCTCTAGCCTCTGCAGAGGCTCTACCAGATAAAGAAAATCCGAGGATTTACACTTTTGGCAGAAAGGTGGCTTCCTCAATTGCTTATCAGACTAGGATAGCCAACAATACTACCCTTTTGGCTAGCTACAGTTGCCATTAGTGGGACGAACTGCAACTACACATTGAGACAGTCCCAGAGCCCCGGAAATGTCGGCTCCTAAAGACTGTAACCGAAGGCAAGCAGTTGGCCAACTGCATCCTATAAAACAACCTGGATGCCGTGGACATTGCAGGCGGTATCAAAGCTGAAGGTACGTTCATTAAGCGTCATTCCTGGCTTAGGCAATCAGGTTTTAAACTTCACACAGGCCACGTTACTCACTATGCTTATTGACCCAAATGCACTGTTCAGTAAAGCGGTTTAGGATGCCCTTAAGAGCGTCAAAGAAGAGATAATACCCTAAAATCTCTTGGGCAGCTGTCAAACAACCGTTTGTGGAGAGGGGGTCTTTCAACATAAGACGGTTCCGTGGGCAGGGCCCACAATGCTCCTCCGTTGTGGGCAGGGTAACCAATCTACATCATGGAGCACCTCACAGGGACAATCCTCCACCTTCAATGTTCAGAGAGGCTACAAAAGGTCAAGGAGCAGAAGTTAGAGCCTTCTCTGCAAGGGGCTTCACAACTCCCAAACAATTACCACCTCCAGGTCCCCTCCCATGCCAGTCCAGTAGGAGGTTGCATCTCACACTTCACCCACGCATGGGAGCGGATCACCTCAGACAAGTGGGCATTATCCACTGATGGCGGGCGGGTACTGTGTAGAACATTCAACCACAGAAAATCAACACAAGGAGAAAGCATACTACTGCAGGAGGTGAAATCACTGATGGAAAAGGATGCAATAGAAACCGTCTCAGCAAACCAGGTAAACAAGGGTCATTTATTCAACATACTTCCTTGTGCCAAAGAAAGGCCTAACCATGCACTAGATACTAGACCTCTGCCCAGCAAACACGTATGTCGTGCCACAAGAATTTCAGCATGACAACCCTTCAAGAAGTGATTCCCCTTCTAAAGCAGGTGGGCTACATGACGACATTGGATATGAAAGATGCATACTTTCATGTTATGTTCCCAGCGCACAGAAAATACCTGCGCTTCCAGATAGCGGGAGAACACTACCAATTCAAGTTTCTCCCCTTCGGCATAGACTCGGCTCCAAGGGTGTTCACAAAAGTGGTAGCAGTAGCGGTGGCGCACCTTCGCAGAGAGTCCATCCCAGTGTACCCTTATCTAGACAGGGGAGACCCCTCAAATTAGCAAATTCAACGCCCAGAGAACAATCATCCTTCACTTCGAATTAGGTTTCTCCATCAAAGAGAAAAAATAGACTTGTACCACGTCAAACAAAACCATTCCTGGGTGAAATTATAAAGACAAATGAAGGTCTTGTCTTCCCCTCAACGAAAGAGTTCAGAACATGCGGCTACAAATACCTCACTACCTAGCTGGTCACAGATAACTGTACGCAACGAAATGGTCGGGATGATGGCCTCATGCATCTACCTGGTTGCACATGCGGGTTCGCACATGCGCCCAATGCAAGGGTGGTGAGCAAAACAATGGTCTCAAGCAAGCAGACAAGGGGACGATCTAGTGGTTGTTTCACTAACCCTGTTACATGCTCTTCTCTGGTGGACCAAAGACAATTTATTGAAAGGAAAACCCTTTCGCAATTCACCAGTTCAAGCGATGCTAGCAACGGACACACTACTCTCAGGATGGGTAGCCCATTTCCTTCACCACAAAGCTCATGGGCCGGTGGCCAACGTAGCACAGCCCAAAACCACATCAACCGTCTAGAATTTCTAGCAGTTCTTAGGGCTCTGCAATTCTTTCAGCAGCATCTAATAGGTCAGACAGTACAAGTCCTCACAGACAGCACCACTGCCATGTTCTAGCTAATCACACAGGGAGGCACGCACTCTCCAAGTCAGTCCAGACTGTCCCAAAAAATATGGAAGTGGGCACTTAAGCAGAACATTTTCCTAGTCTGTCAACACGTTCCAGGGTAACTCAATGCTCTAGCAGATTCTCTGAGCAGATATCCTCTTCCAGAAGAACACGAGTGTCAGCTCAACAAAGATATTGTAGACTGTTTTTCCCTGTGGGGTTATCCCCTTTAGACTTGTTCACTGCAAGCTAAAACGGACAATGCCCAGACTCTGCATCCAGGTTTCCCCAACCATAGCCCAAGGGGGAACGCCCTGTGGCTGTGTTGCTCGGGGAAATTTGCTTACGCTATTCCGCCACGACACCATTCCCCATCAAAATAGTGCACAAGATGCACCAGAACAATCCACGATAATCCTGATCGCTCCAATGGGGGCAGGACAATCCTGGTTTACACACCTGTTCAAACTGGAGATGTGCACACCAACCAAATGTCTGTGCCCCTACAACATGCTGTCCCAGCACAGGGGGGGACAACACTCCATCCACATCCTCAGTCTCTGAAGTTGGCAGCTTGGCTCCTAAAGTCATAGAGTTTGGGCTCTTAAAACTTCCTCGATGGTGTATGGATATCCTGAAGGAGACGGTGAACCCCAACACCAGACACTGTTACTTCAACAAATGGGAAAGGTTTGTAATATGGTGCCAGTCACAATCCTTAAACGCAATTGAATGTTCCCCTTCCAAAATTCTACACTACATGCTTTACCTACTAGACTCTGGTCTAGTATTTAACTCCATCAAAGTACACTTAATGGCTCTGTCCGCGTACACCACTTCACAAAACAAGGTGTCTTGGTGGAAAGTTCCTGTTATTAAGGCTTACATGGAGTGGGTAAAGAGACTATACCCTCCCATTTCTAACCCTCTGCCAGGTTGGATTCTTAATGTTGTGCTCTCAAAACTCATGGGTCAGCCATTTGAGCCTATGCACAAGGCCAGCCTAAAACACTAACCTACAAGACTGCCTTTCTAGTGGCCATCACTTCCATTAGACGGGTTAGTGAGCTACAGGCATTTTGTGCAAGACCCTTTCTTTGTGATCCAAAAGGACAAGGTGGTCCTTAGAACACATCCTAGATTTTCTACTAAATTCATATCCAAGTTCCATGTCAATCCATTGAACTACCGACTTTTTTCCGAAATCCATCTAACTCTGCTGAAAGGAACCTCCATACAATAGACTGAAAGAGGGACGGTCTTGTACTACTTTAACAAAACAAAGCCTATAATGAAAACCGACCCCTTTTTTGTCTTCATAGCAACTGGCAGGGAAGGTGATCACATTTCAAAAAACACCATCTCCCGATGAATAGTCAAGTGCATACAACTGTGGTATTCATTAGCAAAAAAAATCCCTACCTTTCGCACCAAGAGCTCACCTTACCAGAGGTACAGGAGCTACTCTAGCATTTATTGGAAACGTCCTCCTAGATGCTTACTACTGCATTGACACACATTCTAAAGCGGATTCATAGGTGGAACAAGCAGTGCTAAAACATCTATTTGCTGCTGTACCTTCTCTTAACCCACCTCCTTTTCCAGATACTACTTGTTAATCTCTGCATATCATGTGATCTAAGCAGATCCACAAGCCTCAGAAGGGATGCATTACGCACCGTAATTGTATTTCTGATGCTTGTATTTGTTTAGATTCCCATTGGCCCACCCTTCCTCCCCTCTTGGAGTCGAAGCTGCATAGATGCTCTTGCTCTATCGCGATTTTCTGATTTATTATGTATGCAATCAGGCTACACTTCATGCTACCTCATGTCAGAAACCAAGCATTCCG
Organism: Ambystoma mexicanum; assembly: GCF_040938575.1. Taxonomy (NCBI): domain Eukaryota; kingdom Metazoa; phylum Chordata; class Amphibia; order Caudata; family Ambystomatidae; genus Ambystoma; species Ambystoma mexicanum. The sequence goes on from NC_090940.1 coordinate 198,541,086, forward strand.
AGGGACCTCGACGCGTGACGGACCAGGGGTACAATGGATGTCACAGTAGGGATAGTATTACTGACACGCCTAGTTGACATCCCTTTTCGAGTTTCGAAAACAAATCATGTAATACTCTGCGACTACCACTGGATGTCTGCCTCCTATGCACAGCATGTGAATCGAAGCACATACAAGCATCAGAAATATAATTACGGTGAGTAATGTATCCTATATTCCCCCCCCTGGCCCATCCACATATCTCTCAAATTGCTTTCTTGATAGCTGTTGCATTCATTCGCAGAGTAGGTGACATCCAGCTTCTGTTTTGATTAACAGTTTTGTAGCTATCACAAAAATGTATTTATTTCAAAATTAAATGTCAATCAGCCCTTCAAACACTAAACGTTTTCTGAAGCGGCCACACACGTGGAGAAAAGAGCATTACATATAATTGACGTGCACAGATCCATTTGGTTTTGTTTGGACTGAAGAAAGACCTGCATTAAAGTAGCCTTTTGTGCCTTTTGCTAGGGCAGAAAGGAAAACCAGTTAACGGGTCCTCTATTGCACGCTGGATTGTGCATTGAATTTTAAAATGTTGTTATAAGCAACCGCTCAAACTATTTTAAGACACTAATCTGTATACACAGAAATAATGGAAGATTCACAAATGGGACAACAAGCTACTTTAAAACATTTTCTGCTGTTCCTTAAGCTCATCCACCACCTTCTTCAGGTGCTACTCGCTAGTCTATGCAAAGCATTCAAAACATAGTGCGGACGTTACTTACCCAATAAGTCTTTCTGTGGCTGTATTTCTTTAGAATCAAATGCGTCTACCCATCCTCCACGCATGGGAGCTGCAAATATTAACTATTTTATTTACTACCACACGTGGGTGGTTTGTCAATCTGAGGACATACACATCATCGTTACACACATAGCATGGACATATGTGGCAGCACCACCCATAACACCCTTTTACATTGGAATTAAACAACTTCTAAAACTCTGCAGCAAGCACTAGATTATGGCTTATGCAAAGCTTGTGACCCTTAATGGATATAGATAAATGCCACAGAAAGACTATTACTCGTTAAGTATTGTCTGCCTTGCAGCAGGACCAGCTGTCTCCCAACATTTTTTATTTGTTTTATATGCGCAAGATGGCTCAAGATTTTACTTGTTTTTTAAATTCAGTCACGTGCAAATTAGAATGATTAAAGCTTGCGATAATATTCTGTACAAGGACACAATTTGTCTGCTGTCTGGTGGTCCTGTACAGGATCTTAATTATGTGTCTATTTTATACTGCTGGTGTTTAGGGGAATGGTTTTAAAAAACAATGTTTTTGTTATTGCATACATATCACATGAATGATTTATGTCTGTTGTACACAGCCTCCAATATGCTCTAAACTGCACTTTAACATTTTCTATTTAGACTGACCTGAAGTTGATGGGAAATGCTGTGTTATTTTAAAAAAACATTGATTTTAGAATCAAGCAAAAAAGTAAACCAAGCATATTAGCTTCATTATTTTTTCTCTTCTCCCACTGCCCCCAATTGCACCTAATTTCCTCCCTATATCCATGTTAACATTACTACTTTTAAGCATCTCCAGGTTGCATCAAACCCACAAATTCAGATTAAGGATCAATGAACATCAAACAAATTAAGGGCTTGAAGATGGACTGGACATGCCGGTCTCCTGAATTCATCATTTCTATAGTACAGTTCACATACAGCTATGAGGTTTTCCCCAGAGCCTCTATGTGCTGTAATTCTTTCCATAGCTAAAATATACCACACCTTTTTAACCAAAGGGAGATTATGGGGCATTCCAGGTTCCAACAAGACTGGTCTAATTTAGCTGTTAAGAGCGATTGGGCAATGAAACGTCCTGCCTTTATAAAGATGTAGCTTAGCTCTGAATGCTCAGCACCCAGTATCATACTAGGTTTGAGGAATGTCCAGTTAGTTCCTTTCTTTTCAATCAGATTTCAAGCCAAAATTCTATGCTTTAAGGACCATCCCAGATGATCTGCAAAAGCGTACCTTTTCCCCTCAGTTTGCCCAGCACCAATCACATAGGTTTGCTGTTAAGTGATGCTTTTGATCTGGTGTATAGTACCATCTTTAAGCTAATGAGTATCTGGTGATTGGCTACACACTTTTTTTTTCCTATTTGTGAGTGTATGATTTGTACCATCTCGTGTTGCCTCATCCACAGAGGATCCCAACCCACTTCTCAGTGCAGCTGATGAACATTTTCCTGCAGATTAGTTCCGTCATATAAGGTGGCATACATTTTTACATTTAAACAGTAAATTCCGCTGTCTGAAAGATGCTCCACTGGGGTCTGCTCCCTGGATTCTTCCTCTGGACGGAACAGTGCATTGCCCAGTGTCGGGGTTAATTACGGAAGTGTGCATTTTCATCAAAAAAGGTCTATTTACATGGGTTAAATGGCTTGATAATGCCACCCACAAATAAGTCCTTGACCTTTGTACAGCCCCTGGTATACCAGAAGTCGAATCATTTTGCTGAGGAAAAGCCCTTATTGCCTCTCTATAAATGTGAACAGAAAAGAGATTAGTCCATCTATTTTTCCCTCTGCATTCCACATCTCATTGCTTTTGTGGTGGGGTTTTTGCATACTAAGGGGCTTGTTGATATTTTCAAGCCACAGTTGCCTCCAAATGAATGTACTTAATTATGGATTGTTCCATAAATAGTACATTTTTGGCATTTGCATCGAGTGCCTTACAAACCTATTTTCATTTGGCCATGTAGTAGCTCTATCGATTTTGACAGGTAAGCTTCCCACAGGCTTCATACATGAATACAATGTTTCTTTACCTGAGGGGGTACTCCCCACCCATGCAAATATCATATTCCATGCTTCCCAATGTTAATCATCCTCAAAGGGTCTTCAATTCATACACACTCAGAGTAACCGAGGGAGGACACATTTTAATAATGGAGGTCCTCCCTAACCAAAATGCATTTAGGTTGCTGAAGTTAATCTGTTCCTTCTTGAAATGATCAATAATATTTGGATAATTATCACCATAAAGACACTTGCGCCACAGTGTTTCTGATTCTCCATCATTGGATCTTTCATGGATTCAAATGCTCATGAATATTCCCCGTCAGGCTGGGAAACTTCAATAACAATAAAGCAGTTCTGCATTAAACTTAAAAATGACCATGTTCTCATTAGCTCCACCCCTGGTGGCCTTCTTCAGATTTCTATCGCACGTTTAAGTGTTGGGAGTCCTTGTTTCGTTCCTTGAAATTTGAACTTTTTTGTCGACTTTTTAGAACATTTTGAAACGTACTTCATCATCGGTCCGGGCTGTAACTGCCGGTATCGGGGATCCACTGCTGGTTAAGATATGAACATCTAACCATCTTCTCAACATCCGACTATCTTCAGAGAGTACCTCTTCTTGATTTTCAAGCCCTCTATACATAGGCATGGCAGACGCCAGTAAGAAAGCCTTTTCAGGAACTGCTTGATGTTTTGCCTCAAGAACCTCTTTGGTTGACGATCAACATGAGAAATGCATCTATTGCCTACACCTGCCTGAGGTGGGCATCTGCTCCATTTGCTAAACCTTCTCCATGAACAACTGGAAGGATCACCACTGAAGGTTGGTGGCTTAGCTAGAAGAGGGTGCCAGGTCTCGGTCTGGAGCCATGCCTCTACCAGTATTGGCAGACCCGTAGATCAGACTCCGTCTAAAAAGAGGTAGAGATCCCATGATTACACTTCCCTGGGAAGAAACCTAAAAGAGGGACAGAAGTCCAAGGTTTCGACTGCCTCTCCGTCAAAAACATAGGCAGCAGCCCGATCTCCGGCCCATGAACGACTGCGTCTCCGATCATGACTACAGCGATGACAAAACACTATACCCGTCTACAAGCCACAGGCGAACCTAATCGTTGACACCAATTACTTTGTCCCCGACCTCATCAACGACGATCCATTGATGAAAATCTTCCACCTCGTCGACGACCACTTCGTCCATGATCGCTTCCTGAACGACTTGCACTAGGACGGTATCCAGGATTGCTCTGCCTCCAAGGCCAGCAGCTGCACTCTTGGCGTCTACGGCACCGCTGTTGACTCCACAAGCACCAGTGCTTGCTTAATTTCCTAGGAACACAGGTCTGCACAACGGGATGCCCCCACCTCTCTTCCCTACCGTGGCAAACTAAAACCAAATGAGAGATCTCCTGCCCAATTGACGGATATGAGTGTTCTCAGGAGATGATGATGCTCTGTAGTCTTTATTCTCTGGAGGCTTTATTTTCTGAACATGAGGGAATGGAGGAAGAACCGGTCCCAATTCTACTGGCACTACGACCACCAGTGGCTGTTCCACAATCAGTACATGTTCCACTGGTGGCTCCGCCTACAATTCCCTTGAGAAAGCCGGCGGCGCCCAGAGGCTTGTCTGTAGAGCACCTGTCTACTCTACAAACTTCGGTCACTGAATTGCAGCAGCGCCTGCCTCCACCACCCTCGCAAGGTGTACAAGGTGGCCCAAGTAGAAGTCCTCTTCCCTGGGCTTCATGTAAGGCAGTAGCTCTGCCACCATGACCTCCAAGACCAAGACCAACAAGGCCTGTAAACGCACAAATCCCTGGATATGCATACTACTGCTGATGAGCATGACAACCTGGTGCTGCCTGATGGGGAGCCACCAGGCTTGCCAGACATGAGATCACGCAAGCTGTGAAGATTTTTGACCTTGTTCCAGAGGAGGGGGGGTTCCGTATTCAGAGGAGGGAAACCTCCAGAAAATCAGTAGTTGCCGTCCCAATTCTTGGTGACATCTGGGAGGATGGGCTGCTGATCATGAAGAATCCTTCATCAGCACCTCCAAAGAAAGAACAAGTGGAGAAACAATATAAAGTTACAGATTCCGCTCCAAAATGTCTTTGCACTCAACCAGGTCTGACAACGTGGTATCCACTGCTGCAAGAAAGAAAAGCTGGACCCTTTTGGAAAGGAGGGAATTACCACAGCTGCAACCACCATTAAGGCAGCCACTTCCTTGGCCATTCTCTCCTGGTACAACACAGAATTCAGGTACAAGATGGGTCCCATCTTGGATGTCCTGCCTGATAACAAACAGGGTGAGGCTCTTTGCTGCAAGAGGGGGAAGCGGCCTTGGATCATGCCATCTCTATAACTCTGGCCATTGCTGACACAGGCTTCCAACAGATGGGCAACAGATCAGTCTTAAAGCGCCAGGGCTGGTTAAAAGCCACACACTTTCACCCTGAGGTACAGTCAAAGGTTATGGACATGCCTTTTGATGGGGTGGACCTCTTTGGGGGGAAAAAGGTAACAAGACCCAGTTAGCCATCGAAATTGACACACACGTGAGGAGTCAGGAATGAGACTTGGACACAAGGGGTTCATATTTTTGGCTAAAGACTTTTAGCAAAATGTGCTTCTGTCCCTTCTCTAGAGGTGTTTTCCTATCAAAAACCAAAACTAAAAATCTGTCAGAATGTCCAGAACAAAACCGCCCTGTATCCAAAGTTCCATCCTGGCCGCCTCGCTTTAACAAAATAAACTCTAAGGTGAACAGGGTAATGTCTTTGGCCTTGCATGTTTCATAAATGTTCAAAAAGGAAAATTAATAACTCAAACAAAATGTTCCAAAAGGATAGAGTTCCCTGTTCCAGAAGGTGGTTCCATTCCCCTGGAATTCTCTTCCCTTGGTTGCTTGTTCAACATAAGAGTTCAAAATCCAACAAAAAGGTTTTTCACAGACAAAAGTTCAGTTCTAGGGAGAACCTCCGTCCCTAGGTTCTTTGCATTTAACCTCCATTTTCAAAAGAATCACCAAGTTTCCAAGAGGACTTCCTCCCTCCCCTTGGAGTGTTCACGTAACTTGAGGATCTTGCTCCCTTCCCCAAGGTTTCTCTTTACTTCTAGTTTCAAAGGCACCTTTCTCCCCAGGGACCTTTCCTTTTCTTTATACACTTTTGTTCACAATGTTATTGTTTTCCTTTAACTTTTGTTAGTAAGTCACAACCATAGCTCAAGGTGTCCAAGACATGATGCTCCCTGCAGGCACATCATCATAGTTCATAAATTACTTCCTTTTCACAGTTTATACAACAGACACATTTGTCTGCACCTGGTATCCGGCCAGGACTTTTGTATATAAAAAATTCAACGCTTTGTAGTAGCGGGGGAAATGACTCCCTTCCCCTGATGTTTGACCGGCTGGCTTCACTAACCTGCCCAACACTGTGTGAGGGTTCAGAAATGAGAAACGTACGCAAGGTTGTTGTATTCTCAAGTGTAGACATTTTTATTAAATGAAAATGGGCTGGAAAAACAGCTGTCTAGCTCTATTCTAAAGAGGAACTTCCCTACCTAGAAACTAATACTAAGGATATTTATTTTACGATGTCAGTAACTGATAAACCATTCTTGTGTGCAAAACAAGCTATCCTGACCTTCACACTTCTAAATAAACAACCCAAAAGGGCAAGGAAATGGCTTTAACTTGATGTTAGAAAAAGTGTTAAAAACCAAAAGTGTAAGAATGTCTCCAGCAAAAATGTTCCCGAAGGTAAAGACCGTTGCATCAAGAGGATGGTCCCCTTCCCCTGGCTTCTTAAACAGGATGGCAAATAAAACTAAAGCTGTCTGAGGTGTTCACCTGTCAGGACTTCTTATGCGTTTTACAGTTCTTTGGTATAACTTCAGTTATACCACAATAGCGTATACCGTGAGATGTTTGGTATATCTATGGTAACATTTGCTCAAACCTCTCTCCCACACTGGCATCTTGTGCATCTGTTGTTTGGAGTTCGCCTTTATACTCTGCCTTGTCTGTTACAAATGGCAGATTTATCCTGATGGGGGCAAGGGGGATGCCGCGTCTCACCCGATGGACTCTCCCCGGAGGTTGTCTCCCCCCATGTGATCCCCCCTCATGCAGCCACCCCCAGAGTCGGGATCAGGTTGCAACTGGTGTCCCCTGGCCACATGGGAAGAGGTCACCCTTGGGAAAACAGTGAGAAGTCCATCGGATTCATCACACACCATCCCTTGTCTTGAAAAAAGTTCACACTTCCAAACAGGATATTTTTTTCGCTTGGCCTCTCACAGGCTTTTCCTTCCCGTTCATGTATTTTGTGTTTTTCACCAGTTAAGAGTTTCCCCTGGTGTATATTTCTTTCCTTTAGTTCTATTTCAAGTAACTGCATCGGTGCGCCGGCCACCCGGTTACCTGTTCACTTCCCCTGGGCTTACCTGTGGTTCTGTTAGAATTACTTATAACGCGCACGTTCACCCGAGCGCATCTTGGCGCAAGGAATTCCAAGGTAGATGCCAGCAGCATGATCGAAAAGATGGGTTTTGAAAGGGCGTGTCGATCAGAGGTGATTCTCCATACCTCTAAGCTCAACGGGTAGATTGTTCCACTGCTTTGCGGCAGCAAAGGAAAAAGCCCATCCTCACTGGCCAGAGCTGGATTTTAGGAATTACCACCAGATAAGCTTTGCTCGAATGAACTAGACGGGCGGGCATATAGGCCTGGAAATTAGCCCGAAGATATTCAACGCCCTGACCATAAAAGGCCCGGTGAACCACGCACATCGCTTTAAACTGAATTCTTTGGCCAACAGGGAGCCAATGCAGAGTCCGCAGCACAGGATTTATATGTGCTCCGTAATGGGAATTAGTGGCAACCCGAGCCACCAGATTTTGCAGCAGTTGCAGGCGATGGATAGAGCCAGAAGGTTGTGCCAGATAAAGGGCATTGCAGTAATCAATGCGACTTGGGATAAGTGAAGCTACTACCAGTGGACGCACATGAGCAGGGCGAAAAGGGAGAACTTTTCTAAGCACTCATGAGAAAATGCCGTTTTACATACTGCTCTATCTTGCAGTATTATAGATAATGAGGATTACTCTCATATTTCTGAGAACCGTCACCGGAATAGGAAGGCCCCCGAGTGAGGGGGTCCAAAAAACATGTCCACCTCCCAGAACCAACTGAAGAACCCACCACCAGGACTTCTGTCTTCTCCCTGTTCAGCTTAAGCCAGTTTGAACTCATCCAGTCCACCACCGCAGATAGACACCCCTGCAACCTCAAGGAGGCCACAGCCTGCTCCAGATCTTATCGGACTAAGATCTGGGTGTCGTCAGTGTAAGAATAACATAGGAAGCCATGAGAGCCGATGAGGCGAGCCAGTTTTGGTGTCGCCTCTTCTTTGTCTGCTTCATAGAATCGGCTCGGTAGGCGCCCGGCTAAGTGTAGTCCTACCACTGTGCCTCTCTCCATAATGTGCGATTCCCACAGTGCTCCCCTTGCTCGGGGTAAACCGCTGGTACCCTCTCCTTGTCTTGGTGAGGTCGGGTCAGCCTCTCTGCTGTCTGCCGCATCGCGTCTTCCGCCAGTGTGGTATTCAGCTGTGTTATCAACTGGTAGGCAGACCCCTGTCTGTAGCTCTCTCCATTCCTGCTGCTTATCCCTGTCCTTTTCTCCATAGACTATAATGGGCATCGCCACTGTAGGGTGGGGAAACAAACTCTCCTGCCAGTCTGGTGAAGTCAGCCGACTGGGAGCTCCAGATTTCCTCCGCGGCTGGCTTTCTCTCCCTCTGCTGCACCAGTCTCTCCTGGGGTCTGTGCAGGTTCAGCAGACAGTGAGCCCCATCTCTCCTTGTCCACCGGGCAGCACCTTCTGCTGGCCAGTCTAGGAGTTTGGGGGGGAAAAGTAGACCATTGATGGTGGTTCTCGTTGGGACTGATCATCGTTGCTCCTCGCCTCTTTTTCGTCTTAGTTGTTAGAACAGGACCAGACTGCTGACGGTGGTTCCCTTTAGAAGCGATAATCATTTCTACATTCCTCTCCCTCGTCACAGTACTGAGAAAGTGATCTTCATTGAGGGGACTCTTATTCTTCCTTGTCCATACTTTTTACGGCAATGGTAAGAGGGGTGCAATTTATCACTCTATTAGGGGAGGGATTGTTCTTAGGGTTATAGAACAGCGGTTTAAGGTCCTTTGACTGGCAGGGATACCCTGTTCCATCTAGCAAGTCCACGGGAAGTGACCCCCAATTTCGGGATCAGGCAGCGGCTGCCCTTTGCTGGCCATATGGGGAGAGACTCTCCCAAGGAAAATAGTGGTGACAATGCTGGATTCATCACAGTACCCTTCGGTTCGGGAAGGGCAGATTCTCCAGGATCTCCAGAAATGATCAGCTTGCCTATTTCCAACCATCCTGCACCAGTTCACAGGAGGCATAAAGAGGAAGATTGTAGGTTTGTGGAGGGACGCAAAGGCGACCCAGCGCTTCCAGCTGCATGCAAACCCCGAAACAAACCTGCCCAGCATCATGTCTCGAGCCCCCACTTCAGTACTGTAGTTGGAGGCTAGCTATCGCAGTCTGCCGACCAAAGGCTAAACATCGCCACCGACAAATGAGCACTAAACATCACCCAGCACGATCACACGCTGGGATTTTCACTATGAGGGCAATAAGAACATTTGCCACTCCTCCTATAAGAGGTTCAGTCCCTGCTACAAAAAGGGGCCATAGAAGACGGGGCTCTGGAGTGTACGCCCGATTCTTTGTGGTGAAAAGTCTGGTGGAGACCCATCCTGGACCTCTGGGAACTCAACAAGTTCTTAAAATTGCAAAAGATCAGCATGGTCACGCTTCAGCACGTGCTCTGGTCCCTGGATTTGGAGGATGCATATTTCCACATACTCATCCATCGGAAACACGGGCGTTTCCCTAGCTTCATGGTGCAGGAGAAGCACTACCAATTCAAGGCCCTGCCATTCGGACTGAAGCCGGCACCAAGGGTATTCACCAAGTGCCTAACACCAGTAGCTGTCCATCTGCACCACTCAGGCTTCTACGTTTACCCTTACCTGGACGACTGGCTAAACCACGCGCAGCCCCTCCCACTTGTCCTGCAATACACAGAGAAAACCATCCAATTCCTGACTTAGCTGGAATTCTCCTTAAACTTGCAGAAGTCATGTTTGTCACCATCTCACAACGCCCTGTTATTAGGCTCACAAGTCAACATGCTGCAGTGTCTAGCTACCCCCTTGAGGAGAGGGTCAAGGCCATACTTTGCAAGATTCAGCAGCTGTATTTTCTCCAACTGACAACGGTTTGCTCAATTACTCGGGATGATGTCCTTATTCATCCCTCTAGTACGACTGCGTAGGAGACCTATCCAGGAATTCCTAGATGCTCGGTGGAAACCAGTGTCTGGCTCCTGGATCGGAAAGATCTCACTCAACCTGGCATTTCGTTGGACTCTGCATTGGTGGACTCGTAGACAGCACCTCACGCAAGGTGCACCCTTTCGCCCACCGGCACATCATGGCGAGAGACCCCTCCCTGGAAGGTCGGGGGGGTGTGTGGTGGGCACACACCTGAAAGTTCCATGACCGACATCAATGTGTTGGAGCTGCCAGATGTGTTCTGGGCTCTCAAGTCCTTCAACACCTGCTCCAAGACAAGGTGGTTTGCGTTTTCACAGACAACACGACCACAAATTTCTACATCAGGAAGGAGGGAGGGATCCACTCTCCCGTTCTGTACATGGAGGCAAAGACACTGTGGCATTGGACGCTATCCACGGCATGTTCCTCATTCCCTTTCACCTGGCAGGAATCCACAACACTATTCCAGATTCCCTCAGCAGGGAACTGCGATCCTGCCACGAATGGGAACTCTATCAAGACCAAGTTCTAAGTGTTTTCTTAAGGTGGGATCGCCCACAGATGGACTTGTTTGCCACAGCGGCCAACTCCGAGTGCGACCAGTTTGCCAGCAGTTTCCCGTAAGGGAATAGTGTGGCAGGGTGCTTTCTCCATGCCCTGGTAAGGCCGGTTCCTATACGCAGTCCCTCAAATTCTGCTTCTACGAGTAATTGATGCACTGAAACCGAGCTGATGCAAGATGATCCACATTGATCCTGAGTGGCCATGGCAGATTTGATATTCTGACCTTCTACATCTGTCCGTAGCACCTTGCATCAGACTGCCTCCTCATCCAGACCTGCTCTCCATAGGAGTGTCTGTTCTGCACCACGATCCAGAGCCCCTGAAGTCGACGACTTGGCTGCTGCAGCCCAAGAATTTGGAATGCAGAAACAATCTGGCAGAGGCTAGAGTTCCGTCCACACACTCCTGCTAAATGTAGAAGTGGAAACATTGCACTATATGGTGTCATTCCCAAGGGCTCTACCCTCTGAATCACGGCTAATCAAATACTGCAATATCTTCTTCATTGGCAAAGGCTGGGCTGGTGCACACACCTATAAAGGTCCATCTTGCGGCTATCTCTCGCTATACTCGCTATACTCTAAGCGGGCAGGCCTTCCCTGCAGTCTCCCATGCATTCCCTCCAGTAAAAGCAAGAGCTCCAGCATTGGAGCTTAATGTCGTTCTCTCCAAGCTCATGGGCCCACCTTTTGAGCCTCTACATCAAGCCCCTCTAAAGTTTCTATCATGGAAGACTGTTTTCTGGTGGCCATTACGTCTGCCAGACATGTTGTGGAGTTGCAAGCTCTCTCCTGCAAGCCACTGTATTTGACTTTCCATCAATCCAGGGTGGTGCGTCGCCCTCATCCCTCATTTATCCCAAAGGTTCCTTGAACGAGCTGCTGGTACTACCCTTGTTCTTTGGCTCGCCCACCTCTCCGCAGAGAGGGCATTGCATTCACTGGACATTGCCTGTGCTTTAAAGTTTTATATTGCAGGCACAAAATACTTTTGCAAAACTTCACAACTTTTGGTAACATTTGGACCTTTTGAACAAAGGAGGGCCCTGTCAAAGGCTTCTGTTTTCTGGTGGCTATCTAGCTGCATCTCCTATTGTCATTGGCTGGCGAACAGACCACGGGCAGGAAGACCAAAGGCGCATTCCTCCAGAGACATGGTTTCGGCTAATCTGCTCTTGTCTGGTGTTTCCCCTTCTCGACCTCTGCTATGTGGAGGTCTACCCACACCGTCACAAGATTCTACTCCATTGACCTGGATTCCAGGGAGGAGTCGCATGTCGGTCAAGCGGTACTTCGCAACCTTTTTACTTGAGATGAGTGTTCCAGAAGTGAGTTTTTTCCATTGCTTATGTTGAGGCCTGTACCGCCTCCCAATGGTTGTGTATGAACTGCTATATAATCGTATTCATGAGCATGTGATTCCATGAAAGATCCAATTCTGGAGAAGGAACAAGTTCCTTACCTGTAGCCTTTGTTCTCCAGGATTGGTATCTTTCTTGGATTCACATGTGACCCTACCCCTCTATGGCTCTGCATTGGTTCCTACGGCCACATTGCGTGTGCTTTTAAATCTAAAGATGGCCACCAAGGGCGGAGCGAAGGAGGACCACGGTCATTGGCTGGGGCAGTATGACCCAAAGTAACAGCAATAAAAGTACAAAGCAGTTTTTAGTTTAAAGCAAAACTGATATATTTTTACTGAGCATTCCCAGCCTGACTGGGAATATTCATGAGCATGTAAATCCATGAAAGGTACCAATGCTGGAGAACAGGAGTTTGTAGGTAAGTAACTTGTTTGATCTCCCCACAGAACAGAGGAAGGAAGGTTTCATCTATGAACCGGACAAGGCCCGTAAAACTGTCATGTGTATTCCCAGCCTTGCTTACAATGAAGAATATGTTCACTGCACCTTTTTTATTTTTTTGGGAATAAAATACCTTTTTGACAAAAAAAAATATGATACTACCCCCAAGTGTCCCAATGCTGTAAGGAAGGCATGGTATCAAGAATAGACACACAAGTGATCACAGTTAAAGGATGTTTATTAAACTGTATAGGTAGGTGGGAAAAACACCTATTCTAAATCTAAAATGGTGAGCAAGCTACAACCATCAAATAATGCGGCAGTCCTAGTGGGGTCTTGTCAAAATAAAAGGGCCTATACTAAAAAACCTATTGCCAATCCTTACAACTAAACCAAAAAGAGTGTGGGATAGGGTTCAAAAGAAAGAAGGAAGTATTCACAAATGAGAAGTTAGGATGTGGTAGCCGGGGGTCTCACTTCCCCACGTTTTGAGCATGGAACAAGGCGGGACTCTGGAGTACAGCACACGCTTGAGCTCTCCCAGCACAAGATAGTTCCGGTTTCAGGTATTGGAACCTTCGGTGGTTGTCTTTTCTACAAAAAACTCTCTTGCCTCCGAGGACCTGATAGGTTCCAACAAAAACACAGTTTCTTTCCAATGTATATTGGGTGATCTTCACCCCTGGGTGCCCCCTCACCGGGCTCAGGCCCTTCTCAACTGTTTGCCTATCTTTAGGTAATGCTTCTTCACCTTTCGTCCCCCTCTTCCGGGCTCATACCCTTGTTGAATATCAGTCTCCCTCAGTCGGGTTCACTGTGACTTAAATGCAAAAGATATTTTCACCTTTCGTATTCACAAATCTTAATGTCGATTCACTGTGGACATCCCTCTGTCGGGTTCACTCTTTGTCCTCACAATGTTCATCGGGGATCATGCTTTGCCCCGTTCTGTAGGCAACCCTCAGTCAGGTTCACTCATGCCAATTTTGAAGTTCCTTTGCTTCCTTTGGTTTCTATTAGTTTGCCGGTCAAAGAGTTTCAACTGTACAGAGGATTTTGCAAGACCCCTGTATGACCACATGGACCTTTCTTTGAGGCTCTTGTAGCCTTATGGTATCCGTAGTTTTAACAAAACGTGGGATTAACCAGTCTCTCTTGAATAAGCACCCATGTGGTGCCGGACCTCTCTGCAGCTGGTTTTTCATTAATTTTACAAGTTCTTTGAATTCTTCCATTTGCCACTTTGCGCTCTCATTCAACGCAGTTTGGTTTCTTTATCGGTTCACCCCTCGACTCACCGTCTGTGATGAACCGCTTGGCTTTTCAGTATATCTGGAGTCAAGGCCAGTACCACGGAGCAGGCGTCTCCCTCTGTCCTGCTTATCAGCATAGGCATGCTCAATGTGCTTGACATCTGCTGCAACACACTCAGTCTATTGTTTGCGGTTTTACGATTCCTTTCAGGGAGGCTTCCGAGGTCTGGGTTGGAAAGGGCAGGGTTGCTTCTCTCCTTGTCGCCCACTCCGCTCTCACCGTCTTTCTCCTCTTCTTGACCTGCCGTACTTGGAAAGCTCTCTCGTTGTGCGGTCTGCCTTGCTCCTCTTGTGCTCACATGCTCCACCTTTTATCCCTGTGGGGAAGTGAAAGGGCCAATGGGAGTGTTCGGTTCTCCTCAGTTGCCTGACTCTGCCTGACCCTTGTGTTGGGACATGTCGGGTAAACAGCTCTGATGTTGGTCGGTTGTCTTTCGTACTGTGTGAAAGTGTGTGTGTCAGAAAAAAGGGGTCGGGGGCTAGAGTTTGAGTATCCTACATTGCGGGATGGGGAAAAGGTGTTGGAAGAAGGATACCACGTCCCACCTGTCGGTTTCCCACCACTCCCCAAGGACCTCCCATCCAGGTGACCTGGTCGTGCACCTCACTGGTCCACCCCCAGGAACTGGATCTAATAGTGATGGCCTTGTCCTGGCCACCTGAATGATAGATCCCCGGAGACTAGTCAGGGAGACACCTTCTGGTTTCTCACAATGCCCAAAGCAGTCTTGTTTTTCTGCTGCTGCTTGGAAAATATCTGCCAATCCTTCTTGTCCATGTGCTGTGTCCTGTATGAAGAAGAGCCTTCGGCAAACAAATAACTTCAACTGCAGCCACTACCATCATGGCCGCTAGTTCCCAGGCATTTAATTTAGGCATGATTGAGAATTGTGGTAAGAGTAGGGCCACATCCTTGATTTCTACCAGACTATGAGAAGGAGGAAGCCTTTGTGCTACTTCATAAAGGTGACAACGCATCGGATTACACCATCTCTGTGGTTCTGGACATCGCTGGTGCTGGCTTTTGTCAAATGGCCAATGGAATGGTGATACGTTGCCAAGGGTGGCTGAAGGCAATGATCTTCCACCTGAATGTCAAGGCCAAGGTGGTAGATTTGCCTTTTGACCTGTAAGACCTCTTTGGCAAGAAGGTGGACAATACCCTCCAGTCAATGAAAAGAGACACTGACACTGCCCGATCCTTTGGCACTTTGCCAACGTCAACCAGTCCTTTTGGTCCTAGCAGAGCCGATTCTCCTGATCGGCTGTGATTATTGACCTACCTACCGCTCCCAATCCTATAAAGGAATGTGTTAGGTGACTAAGTCAAGTCCAGGTCACAAGGGCAACCAACAGTGCAGTGGGTCCTTTCAGGCAAAGTGCTAGACCAGCAAGTAAACCTGACTTCAACATAGTACCGCCCCTCCACTACTCATACGCCCTGTGCCCCTTCCTCCATCCTTGTGGGCATCCCCCAACCTGGGGATGGTACCGGAAGAATTGAGCTTCCCCTTTAAATTTAGTATAGTGTGTGGGGCGCGGCAATGCCCCACCGAAGCCCCAACCTCCAGCGCCTCACCTCAGTCCCTTTTCCAAGACAGACCATGTCCACCAGCGCAGATACTTTTTTTTGCTTTCCGCTTGCTCTGTTTTCGTTTTTTCAATCTTTCTTAACTTCCCTTCGGTGCCTCGCCTCCACCGGCGCATGTCGGATGCAGGAGGATTCACCAGATGTGCCTCATGCGACCAGTCTTTCCCGGCCTCGGACTCCCATGCATTGTCTTCAGTGTTTGGGGCCCGACCACCGCTGGGGACGCATGTTTGGTTTGCAGTGCTCTCGGTCACAGGGCATTGAAGAAACGATTGTCGTGGTGGGAGATCTTCCACACTTCTCCTCCCCAATTTAAGGACTTTGTCTCAAGGACCTCTCGTCAAGACAAGGTGTAGGTCCTTTGTTCAGCACAGCTCCACCATGCAGCAATTCCTTCACAGGGTTCCCACGGATCGTGGTTCCTCAAATTCAGGTTCTGGCAAGCACTGAGGCCTCTAAGGCTACCACCTCCCAAGCCGAGGGGCCCGGGGACTCTTCCAGGTGCTCCGGGGACACACCTAAGGCTGTCCTTGCTACCTTATCCCAAACTGAGGGCCCCTTCCAGGCTGTCCTCGGAAGGATGACCAGGTTGGTCCTCTTTGTCAAGTGCCACCTCCAAGAGTCTGTCCTTGGCACGATCCAGCAGGGTTACTGGCACAGGGGCAGAGGGCGCCCAGCCTACCGGAGCTCATGAGTCAGGGTGTCATGACTACCGGCCATCCGGCTGAGCACTCCGTGCCTACCAGAGTGATCTGAGGTTGACGCCTCTGCTTCGGGTGCAAAACCCAAGCTGTATCCTCCCATGGCTGAGGCCTCTCGAGGCTCAGGGCCTCAGCACCCTCCTGCCCAGTGAGGCACATGGCGGAGCTTGCTAGGCTTGCTGCCATCTTGGATCCGGCTCAGGGCCCACCATTGCTTTTGCCCATCGAATGGGCTTTACAAGATTATCCCAGTCCCCTTCCCTCTGAAAGCGGCAACGGATCATATGGTGGAGGCTTCTGGTCCCCTCAGGGATACATCTACCCATCACAGACTTATTATACGCACCAGGTGCCTCAACGCTTTGACCAGTAGCAGAGGCCCAGTGCCTCGGAGGGATGGGTCCCTAGGGACCCAGCGGCTTGTGAGAACCGTTTCTTAGAGCACTGCCTCTTCCTTATGTGTTCCCCTCAGATGAAGGGGCTCCTCAAGGACATAGTGAAGGTCGTCTTGCAGGTGGCACTGCCCAGGCCCCCTCCTCTGGGTACTCCTCCTGTTCCTCCAGCGCTTCTGGTCCCAGTTCCGGTCCCTCCCCCGGTCCAGGCTCTACCAGTTGTGGACCACTCCACCTCCTCCTGTACAACCAACGCCTTTCTCTCAACAGCGGTTGGACCGGTCTGCGGCTCTGGACCTGTGGGGACCCCACTGGGACCGGAGTACCTGGGCCTGGATTACACTCGGTCTGTGAAAAAGGAGATGGGGGGGGGGGGGCGATGAGGATGATGACGCCCAGGACGATGAACCCTTGGCATCCGTTAAGGCCTTTCATGGCCCCCTTCAGGGCCTGGCAGAGTTCTTGGGGTCCCTCTACCTGAGGAAGCCCCCCCAGGAGTTGTGTGTGCTAGCAGAGATCTTTGGGTAACGCAGCATGATCTGGTCTGGCATCCCCCTCCAGAAGGATGTCCTGCAGGTGCCACAAAAGGTCTGGGAGAAGGCCAAGGCCAAAGCCCAGATGAACAAGAAGTTGGACAGCAGGTTTAGGCTGACGGATAGGCATCCAATCCTCCTTGCCTCCCAGCCGCTGCCTCATTCTTCAGTGGTCGCTGCAGCCTCCTTGTATTTGAAACCATCACCTTTGTCTTCCTCCATAGGAGCCTCCTCCAGTTGTCTCTCCAAGGAGGACAAAGTCCTTAAGGCATTGGGAAAGCGCTGTTATTCCATCTCAGGACTCTATCTGCAGCAACTCAACACAGACTCCTTCTTGGCTGCTGCTAACCAGAAGCTGTGGCGGGAGCTCAGGGAATTTTTGCCCGACCTCCCTTCGGACAAGCAAGCTTCCTTCTTGGCTGCTCTGGCAGATGCCCAGGCTATTGTGCAGGACCTTGTGGAGTCTTCGATCTCCCACATCAAAGAAGCCAGCAGAGCACTGTTCCTTGGGGTCGAGGTGAGAAGGACGGTGTGGATGCAAGCCACAAAAATGTTATCGGACGTGCAGGAACGGGTCCTCAATCTGTCCTTCCAAGGCGTGGACCTTTTTAATTCATCAACCGATGACGAGTTGATGAAAAAGAAAACCTCCAACTGCCAAGTCCCTGGCCATCCTGACAAAACCAGGACAGAAATCCTTCCCTCAGTACTCAGGACCGAGGTCAAGCCCCGCACTTTCTCTGGCTTCAAGAGGTTCCAGGACCGCAGTACACAGAGGCCTGACAGATTGCCCAGCGACAACAGGAGGAAACAGCAGAGGACGTTGCACAGGTTTTTCTGCTCCCCCTTTTCTGAGCCTCCCTCTTCCATGGGCTTCCGTCTTCCTCTTCCTTTAGCTCTACCATCCTCTCCTCGTCAGATTGGGTCCCCGGCTCTCGTACGCGAGGTCCTTTCGCTCTTGGTGATGCAGGCGATCAAACTGGTTACTGTTGTAGACTAGGGCTTCAGTAACTATTCAGGATTTTTTGGTCCCCAAGAACAACCAGGGTGGCCTGAGGGTTGTCCTGAACCTGTCATTTCTACATGTCTTTACCGCTGGAACGCTTTAAGATGATTACTCCTGCGCACATAGCTGAGTCGCTGTGTGCAGGGGGACTGGAGGTGTTCCCTGGACCTCAAGGATGCGTACCTGCATGTTCCCATCTACCACCTGCATCTGAAGTTTCTGCGGTTCATGATTAGGTCCTACCAATTTGAGTACAGGGTGCTGCCCTTCGACCTGAACTCAGCCCCTCATGTCTTCACAAAGTTGATGAACGCAGTGGCCTGCCTTCTCCGGCTTGAGTGTCATCTGTACCCTTACTTGGATGACTCGCTGGTGAGGGCAGAATCATCTAAAGGGGTGGTGCACTCTTGCCAAAGACTGGCCGATATCCTTCATCAGCTGGGCTTCTCCCTCAACCAGAGGTAGTCAGTTGTGCCCATCTCATGAACTAGTCTTCCTAGAGGTGCGTTGGAATACTACCGTTCAGCGGGCGTCCGTACGCCTGAGTGGCTTCTGTCCCTCTGCAAGGCGGTCGGGAACTTTCTGGCCAACACAACCACCTTGGCATGGTGGTTCCAGCACATTCTGGGCCCGATGGCCTCCTGCGTGCTCACTTTGCACCTGGCGGCCAGTTGGGACCAGGAGGCAGGGTCTCAGTCAGACAGGATCCCAATACCACCGCTCCTACTGCCCAATCTTCGCTGGTGGTTGATGGATGGCAACGTTTCAGTGGGAGCCCCTTTCACCCTACCAGAGCCTACCCTGGTGGTGACAACACTCATCCCTTTCGGGCTGGGGTGGCTGCTCTAGAGGGTTATGTGATTAATGGAGCATGGTCCAGGACAGAAGCCCTCCTGCATATGAATCTGCCTGAACTCAGAGCAGTGGGCCTGGCCCTGAGGGCGTTTTTGCCCCTCTTCAGGGACAGGTTGGTCCTGGTCAGGACTGACAATTCTACCACAATGTTTTACCTGAACAAGCAGGACTGCACGCAATTTCCCTCCCTCACATCCCCTCCTCTGCATGGAGGCGGGAATGGGCCCTGACAGAGGGGAGTTGGATTTCATCAGTCCACCTCTCGGGGAACAGAAATGCAGAACAGACCAGCTGAGCCGCTTGGGGTTCAACACCTACGAGTAGTATTTGCACACAGACTCCTTGTTGTTCCTACTCCAGCGTTGAGGGTTCGCAGACTTGTTTGCATCGCCTCTGAATTGCAAATGCCCCCAGTTTGCTTTGTGGGCAGGGGATCCGGGGTCTCTGGGAGATGCCTTCCAGATCTGTTGGCACAGCCGCAGGTGTTACATGTTTTGGCCCATCCCTGTGCTCCAGCGGACCCTGCAAGTTCCAGGCTTCGGTGGGTTGCAGCCTCATCCTGGTTGCCCCCAAACAGGCCTTCGAGACCCTGGTTTTTGGATCTGCTGCAGTTGTGCTCCCAGGGTGCCATCCACCTTCTAATCTCCAGCAAGGGGATTCTTGATGCAGCAGGGCGGGGCAGTGGAACATCCAGACCTGGCCAAGCTGGCACTGGCAGCCTGGTTCCTGACCAGCTGAGGCTTCAACATGCTCAATTTTCGGATGACAACTGGGACATTCAGCAAGCCAGGAGGCCCTCGATTCGGTCCCAGTATAAGAGCAAATGGACTAGGTTCTGCCATTTGGGCTTTTGACAAGCGTCTGGACCCTGTCACCTGTCCTCTGGATGATGTACTGTCTTTTTGAGCACACTTGGCTTGTTCCGGAGTTCAGGTGGATACTGCTGCACTTATTTGGCAGCCATTGGGCCTTACAAGAATTCCCCATAGCATGTGCTTTTAGGCGGCCAACGTGGTGGTTAAGGCCCACCTTAAAAGGTTGTCTTGGATTGGTCCTCCAGTGTATAGGCCGCACCCGGTCTGGGACCTCAATTAGGTACTGGCAGCTTTGCAGCACAAAAGTTTCCAGCCGATGGCCTCTGTGGACATCCGCTTGGTGACCCTATAAACAATGTTACTGGTGGCTCTCATCTCTGCGTGCAGTGTTAGTGAGCTGCAGGTATTGTCTTTGTGCAATTCCTTCACCATGTTTCGCAACAAAAAGGTCATATTGCGCACTCACCCAAACATCTTGCCCAAGGCGGTCTCTCCATTTCATCTGAATCAGGAGATCTCCTTGCCTGTGTTCTTACCAAACCCGAGGCAGAGAGCATCCTACATACCTTGGACCTCAAGAGGGTCCACAAGTTTTATCGCTCTCTCACAACTATCTTCAGGAAGTCCGAGGAATTGTTTGACTTTCGGGGGATCCTCGCCCGGCTCTCAGGCTTCCAAGGCATCCATCGCCCGTTGGATATTTCGGGCCATTTCAGAGGCGTACACGGCCATGGGCAGACTTGTCCTGGAGGAGATTCATGCTCTTGCGGTCAGAGCTAAGGCCACGGCTGTCGCGTTTCAGAGACATGCTTCCTAGGATGTCATCAGCAAGGCGACTACTTGGGGCCACCCTGTCGACCTTCTCTAAGCACTACTCAATGGACACTAGCTCCTGGCGCGATGCAGAGTTTGGTCAGGCGGTTCTGAAGAACCTTTTTGCTTTGTCCTATTTATGGGGCAGGTAATCGCAGCTCTTGTTCGGTGAAATTAGCCACAAGGATGGAGGAAAGGGGGCGGGCCATATGAGTAATTCAAGTTACTCACCGCAGTCACTAGAGTACTGTAAGGATGGCATGGTATCAACAGTAAGTCGACACAAGTGACTGCAGTTCAAGGGTGTTTATTGAACTTCAAAAAGGGTTTGAAAAACACCTATCTAATCCTAAATCTACAGATGAGAGCAAGCTACGACCATCAAATAACGCAGTCCTAGTGGTGTCTTGTCAAAATAAAAGGGCCTATAGTAATAAACCTATTGCCAATCCTTCTCTAAATACAAGTAGTGTGGGGAACAGTGTTACGGAAAAGAAAAGTGTTCACAAAATGATATGTTAGGATGTTCAGGTCGTTGGCCTCCCTTACCCATGTTTTCAGCATGGGACAAGGCGGTACACTAGAGATTAGCACAGTCTCTGGCTTCTCTAGCATGAGCATACAGTTCAATAATTAGCATCAGGGCCTTCTTTACCCAAGTCTCTTTGCCTTTCAAAGTCTCTTCTTTCAGAGGGCCTGATGCAACAAACAAATACGTTATTTTCCTCTTGGGATTTCACAAGTAGTCGATTTCTCAGCCGATTCACTATTCATCTCGGGTCCTCCTCAGGTGGGCTCAGATCCTCTTTAACACAATGTTCAATTAGTCTCCCTGTGCCAGGCTCGGACCAATTTCAATTTAACTTTTTAACACAAACTTGCTTTAACCAAAAGCTCTCAGCTGATCTCCCTCCACCGGGCTCGAACCAACTTCATCTACTTTGTCATCAATTTTCTTTATACTATCAACATAGAGGACTTTTGATTGTGTACAGGATTTTGCTTTACCAGTTGCAGGACCATTTTGATTCATAATTCTTAGTCACTCATTCAGTTGGCCACCTCTCGGTTTCAAATGAGCACGCACGCAATGCCAGACCACTCTGTTTAAGGTAACGTATCTTTGGCTTCAAAGTTCAATAATTCATCGGTTGTTTTGATTATCACATTTGCTTCATACAATGTTCGCTTCAGCGTTTACTATACAATGTTGCTGCTTGCAACCTTGCCTTCAACTGAGACGTGTCTGTTATCAATCTCCCCAACTCATCAGCTATGCTGACATTACTGGCGCTGCTTTGTTGTAGGAGCCAAGGACAGTACCACGGCGGCAAGCGATGCTCCCTGCCTTGACTATTGACACGGGAGAACCCTGGGTACCTCTGACAAACACTGCAGAATTCTTCAGCTTCGTTTTCTGGTCTTAAGTTTTCTATTCTCGAAGCTCCATGAAATTAACAATTCCTCGTTGAAAAGGTCAGGGCTACTTCCCTCCTTGCGATCTGATTTGTTTTTTCCGTCTTTCGCCTTGTATTAAACTGCCATCTTGGAACTTCTGCTTCCTCATGTGCTTTGCCTCACTCAGTGTGCTCTTGTGCTCTGCCTTTTATCTGTGTGGGTAAGTGTAATGGAAGTCAAATGTGTAATGGTGAGTAATTGCCTGACCCTGCCAGACCTTTGCATTGATACATGTCCGGTATTCGGCTTGGGTGTTAGTCTATTTTCTCTCTTAACAAGCTGTCCGTGAGAAAGTGTTTGTGTTGGGAAAGGGTGGGGGATTGAGTTCCTAAGTATCCTACTTAGTAGGATGGGGTAAAGGTGTTACAGGAAAGGGGTTAGAGCGTCTTGCCATCTGATGTCCCACTCCCCGAAGACCCCTCTCCCAAGTGATCCTCCGCACTGGTCCACCCCCAGGAACTGGATCCAAAAGCGATGACCATGTCCTGACCACCTGGATGACAGATCCATGGGGACTAGCGGCGGGTGAGACACCCCCGGGTTTCTCACAGTACCCATAGTCCCATTTCCTCCATACGTCCCACCTGCTTTCCCCCGCTAATATGCCAAGGGCTAATATGTACTAAGAGCAGGCAGGTATCTAAGCGTCGGATGTGTTCAAAAGGGAGTGAGATGAGGCGTTGGAGTCCTCAGCGGGGCGTTCCCATTACAGAGGCTGCGTCCCCTATGCTAAATTTAAAGGGGAAGCTCTATTTTTCTCTGTCAAAGTTTCTGGTACCGTCCCCAGTTTGGGAGACTCCCACAAGGATGGAGGAAAGAGGACTATGGACTAAGAGTATTCCAGTCCCCACGGTGAGTAACTTTAATTTTCGTACTGCAGTTAGCAGGCAACTCCCATCTTACGTCAATGGCAACAAATTACCACAGATAAAATTGTGTTTTCACTGCTAGCCCAGAGCCGTACCCTAGAATTCTCCACCCTAACCTCCAATAGGGGCAGAAAAACTGCTTCCAATGCTCATGTAGGAAGTTCTTGCACTGCTTTCAAAAGGGACGGTAGAGCCGGTCCTCTGCTCAAAATGGAACCCGGAGTTGACGGTCATCTAAACAAATATATTCGCTCCTTTTCCTTCAGACTGTTACATTAGAATACCTCCTCAGTCAACTGGCCTTCACTACCAATTCAAAGTCCTTCCCTTTCGTCTCAAGTCCACCCCGAGGGTGATCATAAAAGGCCTGGCCTGACCGTTGCACACCTCCGGAAGTTGGGCATTCACGTTTGTCTGTATTTGGGTGGCTGGTTGTTCGTGGCCCCATCCCTGCATCTTGTTTTCAAGCACACACAGGCTACAATATCCAGCCTTTCCTTAGGCTTCGTGATCAACTACTACAAATCCTTCACAACTCCATGCCAGTAAATGCTATTTCTGTGAGCATGACTGAACAGTGTCTTCATCTCTACCCCGTCAACTAAGAGGGTACAGGCCATTCTTTCCAAGAGCCAAACGCTGTCACAGTGATGAGTAGCCTCAGTTTGGACACTAAAATCCCTCCTGGGAATGATATCCTCTTGTATTTCACTTCTTCAGCATCGTTGGCTTCGGCTGAGACCTCTCTGGGTTTTCTAGGATGTCCACTAATGACAAATCTCCGGCCCTTGTAACGGCAACCTATTTGGAACATCTGTTCGATGATGCCCTGTGCTGGTGGTCAGACAGCACCTATCTTATGGAGAGAGCTTGTTCGTCATCGCCACTGACACATTAACCACAGACATGTCGATGAAGGATTGAGGAGCCTACACAGACACCTTCACTCCAGAGGCCTCCGGTCATTGGAGAAGTTATTGCTTATCAATGACCTGGAAGTAAGAGCGGTCTTCTGCGCTCTGAAGTCCTTCCTGCTTCCCCTGCAGAGGAAAGTGGTTTGTGTGTTCACACACAACACAACCACAATGTTCTATATTTAAAAACAGGTCTGTGGCACAAGATAACCCATCCTGTCTGCCGAAGCACAATCCATCTGGAAGTGGGCCAATTCACACGGGATGTTCTTGTCCCCTTTCCACCTGCCAGCTATCCACAAATCTGTGACTGATTGCCTCAGCAGGGAGCTGCATTCCTGCTCCGAGTGGGTACTCCTCCACAGTCTGGTCCTACACCTTTTTCGGACGTGGGGGACGCCGGTCATAGACCTCTTTAACACCAAAGACACCTTGAAGTGCCTTGTGTTTTTCGAACAGATTTTAGCTTCCGGGTAGCCTGGTTATGCTTTTGCATTCTAATGGACAAACATGTTCCCATATGCCCCCCCCCCAAAAAAAATTCATACCAAGAGTGCTAAACTATGTAGACACAAAGACAGTTGGTATTTGGTTCTGAGCTGGCTGGGGTGGAGTTGGTAAAGGAGAAAAAGATTTGAGTGTTGTATGCAAAGAGCTGAAGATGAAAGCAAAGGGAAATTAGGTCTTCCTTGGGCATATATATATATATATATATATATATATATATATATATATATATATATATATATATATATATTTAGGCTCTCAAGTTCTGAGTGGTGAGCAACAGAAAGAACGTTGGAGACGCAGTGGAGCAGGGTGTTTACTATAGAAGCCAGATGAAAGTGGATTTCCAAGATCATTGTCCTCAAAGTACTTTGTGATCTGGTGAAGAACCACCTGCTCAAGGGCCTTGAATAATGACTAATGGGGAAGGATGGAAAATGGGCCATAGTTCACCCGGATATTTTGGTCAGTAGAGATTTTCTTCAAAAGGACAAGGGGAAAACATTTGAAGGAGGCAGTTAGGTGTCTCGTAGAGGGAGGGTTAAGAGCTCTAAGAGATGAGGGCAGGTGTATGATGGTACATTGTTAACCTTTTAAGGACATAACGGGTCAATAGGAGGACAAGATGGGTTGGAATTACAAAGGATGGGTGCCAATTGGGGAGTAGTAGTTATGAGTAGGAGGGGCCAAGGGCAGGGGCTGCCACCTGCAGCTCTCAAGTTGTTTTGGGCTATGACTCCAATGATTTCTCACCATTGACTATACCGATTATGGATGATAGGAGGTATAGTCCAATACATATGGTGAGCTAAAGATTGAAGACCTGTGTGTTATGGGAATTAGGTTGTGGAGTTGTAACATATGTGATGAGTATTTGTCTCCTACTGTAGTAAAGGTTTATTTTTGAAGCACCTGGATTGTACAGATATTGAACACTAAGTGATGCATGCATCTCTTTGTTGCCCCTGAGAACAACCGAAATGAAAGCACTGGATCCCCATTGGTAAGTATGGATGTTTGGGGTTGTTTCTACAGTAGTCTTCTTGTATGGTGCCTTCACTCCAAAAGTGGGCAATATACTTAGTCGTCTTAATGTCAGAGGAAAAGACAACATCATTTGTCTTTGGAGCGGCTATACATTTGACAGCTAGTCATATTGTCTGTGGGGTATCTCTGCCCTTGTGCTCCAAGCCCCCGCAGGTGGACATCAGCCTCCTGTATTGGTGTGTTGAATATATAATAACCAGTGTGGTGAGTTGTCTGAACTCTCCATCCTCCTACATGGTGGAATGCAATGCAATGCAAGCAGACATGGGACTAGATTGGGCTGATCTGGTTGCTACCCGAGGGCCTTCCCAGAGGGTGAATGAGAGATCCCGCAGGCTTGCTATTGTCCTGATAGGGAGAAATCTGACTTGTGGCAGGAGGGTGACACAATAGGAGACCCCAATGAGGGGATAGTGAAATATCTGTCACTGTTGCTGTGAATGCTGAGCAACCCAATGGCCTACTGTGAATCCTGCATTGCAAGGACCAGAAGGGACCTGTTGTGATTACTGGGAAAGCCAAGGTCTGGGTGGGACCTGTTGCGAATCCTGAGAAAGCCAAGGTCGGGGATTCACCTGTCGTGAAGGCTGAGAAACCGAGGGTCTGGGAAAAGCCCACCAGTAATAGCAGCGGGTTCTTGTCTACCCAATTCCCTCAAGTGATGTCCTTAGCAGCTGGGTCACTGAAGAACTGACCTTTGGAAGGATAGATCTATATCCTGCGAGCAGCCAGCGAAGCTTTCATCTGACTGAAATATAAGAGCAACTGGGCACACTATTGCTATGGTATTGGTCCGTGGAAAGGGAGATCAACTGTTTATCATGTTCCATGGCAATGTTCTGTTATTTTCTGCCTAGTTAAAACAGGAAATGTTTTATTTGCATCTGGTTTAGACAAACCTTTACAAAAATATCAATTTATAAAACATCACTGTACATTCTATTTGGCACAATTCAACAATAAAACGGGAAATTAGGGTATCCTACAGGTCCGGTTGAGCAGTCATTTGAGCACATTGTTAAAGTGACTTGAAGAGCCAATGGTAAACACTTCAATTGTGATTTGCATCTCTTCCATCACTACTGGCACTTTGAGACTTGTATGCTATTTTTGAGCATATGCCTTTTAAATCCATGTCTAAACCTAATTTAAAGTTGGTTACATGTAGAACTGAAATTTTAGTTACTATCATTTGATGTGTTGTCAAGCTCAGTGCTTGGTTATGAAGAGCCTTATTCTTTGCACTGCTTTCCTTCCAAAAGTACTCACCAAATTTACTTTAATGAGATGTTTCCCCTAAACTTTTTTTCTTAATCCTTAAAGCATTGATTAGTGGCTTTTACATAATTTTGGTGTCTGTAGGACTCTACATTTCTGTTTTGAACGCACTCAGACTGAGCAGGTTCAGTGTATCCAAACGACTTGGTAAATCAATCATGGGGGGCTCTGAGCTCGGCGAACATGCGATGGAGTCCAGGCACCATTGAGTTATTCTATGCATTGTAGAATTCTTTATGAAGGGCATTCCTAATAAAGGTATTAATGCGGTCAGAGCACTGACCGCCTAGCCTCTGTGCCCTTTTAGAGGTGCTTTCATCTGCATACTGTCTTCAAGGTAGGCACATGGTTCACAATGCACACCTTTTTAAAACGATTTCTCCGTTTTCCAGATCTAGGCCTGATGCTCAGTTTAGCCAGTCTATTATGAAAAACGTTTCTAGCTCAAAAATGTCACGACCTTTACTGCTCCTGACATCTGTCTGAGGTTGCTTGTGTCTCGTGCAGGAGGAATGTGATCTTGTAGTTTACAGCTGCACTAGCCATTTGATGAGGCCAAGGCTGATTTGCATCTGGTTTATCCCCATCTGTAATAGCATGGCAGACTGAAAAATGTTTTGACATGTTGATATAATTTATTGAAATCCTTCTATCCATAACTTTTGCCACATTGCGTTTGCTTGTTCATCTCCCATAGCTGAGGACCAAAGGGCGTGGGAGGTATGAATACATTCAAATTACTCTAGTGACGTTAGTCCGTCCGTATATGTGGCTGTGCCTCCATCGCCTCAGTAAGACTTCTTGCAATTAATGCTTTATTTGAAGGGAGAGGCATTTCGCCTAATGAACCAGAGATGGCAGGAAAAGGTTTGAAGGCGGAGTAAAAGCTGGGGTGCAGTTTGCTCTGATCCTGTCCCCTTTGTGAAAGATACTCCATTATTATTATGGTGGGGAGATCGTCTATGGACTTGGATTGCAAAAGCCACTACAGGGAGTAATTTGTACTAAAAAGTTAATTTCCACTGCTTGCTTTTTTTTTTTACACTGCAGTGTTTGTTCAGCGTGCGTTGAAAAAGCTCCTACAAAATGTTCATGGTTCTGTGACCTATATTGCAATCGATTATTTTCCTTTCAGCTAAAGTAATTGCCAGCAACGTTCACTTTATCAGTTTTACTCCTTTCATCTTATCGGCCTGTTTTTTAGGGGCTTGGTAAGTTTGTTAGAATATGAACGAATCTATATGTATAGAATTATTTCGTAAGGTGCCCCTTAGCTTTTCCTTGAATGTGTATTTGTCTTCCTTATTCTGTTTGTGTGACTTGTTAAAAATGACTATTTTCAAAGCATGTACTAACATTTTAATGCTAAATGTTAATTTCTCTTTTTTAAAATCAATTGTTTTATTTTAGTAGATCGTTTTCAGTTGTTTTGTTCTTGTACCAGTTAGAACTAACAAAGGGAAAAACTGGACCATCTTCGTTTTACGAAATTGTTAAATTAACTTTCATAAAAATGTTTCAATTTTTAAATTTTCATTCTGGACAACAATTACAAAAAAAGTACTTCTGATTCCCAGAGATCATAAAGAAGCAGGGTGAAGAAGGCGTGCCAGACTTAGTCCATGTGATGCGTACGTTAGCAACTGAGAGCATCCCAAATCTCCCACCAGGGGGTGAATTGGCAAGCAAGTGAGTTAACAATAAGTGTGCAACTGCTTTTGACCCACCTGTATATTTGCATAAAAGGGACGTTTAGACATGCCATGCTTCCGAAGAACAAGGTTTGTTTGTTCATTCTTTAGCTTTTTTTGTACATCTTCTCACATGTTAATGTACACTCTGCATGAATCCTCTGTAAATATTGTGTTAGGAAAGTAAACGTTGATATTAAGAACGAACAAACAAACTTTAAAATATGTAAAAATAATGTTATAGTATGTCACACAGGGTGGGAGAAATGACTTTGTGGTCTGGCAGCTAGTAAACCACTAACTTTCTAAAACTGGTGGTGAAATGATTTCCGACTGGATTTTAATAACTATTCCGGTGTTATGCACGGAGTGGGACCAGAATGGATAAAGTAACTGCCCAAACTTAAAAAAATCTTGGGAATATGGAGACCTCATTTGTCCCACCCTAATGTCACATTTCTAAAACCCTCTTTTGAACAAAGTGTTTTATTTCTTGTACTGGAGTTTTTATTTATAATATGGTGAGTAAAATCACCTACCCATCCGTGTTCTAATATAAGTGCCTGCATTACATTTTACAATAAATTTGTGAATTATTGCGCTCATGTCTGTTTTATTATGCAGATTGATTGCATTTTAAAAAGCTGTGATTGAAGGCAAGTTCGCAAGATTATTTGCGTATACAGTTGAACGGCTATTCTTTGTTTTAAAACACTTGGCTTTCATTGCAATTGTGTTTTCCACATGCTACGTTTTTCATGTATGCATTTAGGCTGAGTGGCTCTCTTTTATGCAGCATTTTATTGCAGTACTGCAACTTGATGATTCACAATCACCCTTCACCAATATGGCAAAACGTGTGAATGCCCTCTGTCGAAACATTTCTGGTCCATTATATTTTGCTGTATTCTTAGCTAACTCCTACGTTCCATCTCCTTTCCTCCATAGTGTATGGGCGTCCCTCGCTAGGGATGTGAGACAGACCCTTTTTCACCAGAAAAATCTTCTTCCCCTTTAAATTTAGATGCGCTTGTGGGCACTGCCCTGCGAGCATGCGCTCCCCTGACTCTGCCCACTGGCGCCACTCCTCAGTCTTCTTTTCGGCGTCGACAGGAACGGACTGCTTTCACCAGCGCTCCTGGGTTAGGCCTCTGGCCTAGTAATTCCATGCACTCTTTCCCGAAGTACTTTTGTCTTAGTTTAATTCTCTTTCAATTGTCAGGTAACGCTTCGTCCGCTGGCGACACGCTCCTCCCGGGCAACAGCGCCAGACTGCAGCAGGTGTCCAGCCTGCAAGGGTCTTTTGCCAACATCCGACCCCCACTCCCCCTGCTTCCGCTGCCTTGGCCCTGACCACAGCTGGGATGTCTGTATCGTGTGCGACACAGACACTGCGCGCCCTCAAGAGCAGACTAGCCAGGTGGAGGGAGCTCTTCGGAAGGTCGCCTCTGGAGGACCTAAAAGCCCTCGTGAAGCAGAAGACCAGGCCCAAGGTAGGTGCGCTGTTCTCCTCCGCACCCTGCAAAGGCAACTCCTTTCCTTGGAAGCGCACTAGCGGGAGGGACCTAACCGGTCCTATGTCCAGCACAAGCACCGAGGCTGCTCCAGCTACTGGCCACTAGGACGATGGGTCGCAAGATCCTACCAGAGATTCCACTGAGGGACCGCACGGTTCTTTTACCGGGTCTCAACGCAACGGGCTACGCCCTAACACCGGACTGATGTCTGAGGGGGCACTAACGGCTCCACAGCTGAGGGCACTTCGCCTACCATGCCCCAACCTGAGTTGCAGGGTAGGCGTTAACCTCCACAGCTCAGCATACTGGAGGAAGCCAGGCCCAGCGCAGCCAGTACCACGATGCACGCACGTGGCATGCAGAAAAACAAAATGAACCCTGGGCCAGACAAAATGGCTCACCCGACACACCATCTCCATTTGGGGAGCAGGTAGGGAGCGAGTTTCCAGGTGGAACTGGTCAACGTCTATCACTTGGCCCACAACATACCCATCGACTTCGCTGGGCAGATACTCCTCGCCCCATATTGCGAGACAGGGCGCACCTATGTCTTAGCAACCTCAGGGCCCAGCACCTATGCCTATTCCATCAAGCACTCTTCCGGCACTGTGAAGACCGGTTCTTTGAGAAGTTCATACTCTCACGAGGTCCCCACAGATGGGTACCATCCTTAGGGATGTGATCAGGGACATGCTTCCTCCGGTACAGCCGCTTGCACCCACAGCGATGCCGCCTTTGGGTCCAACTTCCCTGGGTCCAGCGCAGGTGCCCGTGCCAGTCCCTACTGTCGGGGTTATTTCCTGGGGGCCGGCAGGGCCGTCTGCGGACCTCCGGGGCTGGGGAGGCACCAACTTTTCCTACGTCCCAAAAGTATGTGGCACACACAATAGCAAGGCTTGTACTGCTGTTTATTACAGAAACAAGCGGGGACGAACTCTCAGACCATATGCATCTGGGAGGCTCTCATCATTAGTGGGCTCGCAGGCCCTTTTTACCGTTGTATGACACGCTACATGCGTCACCTGGGAAAACTATCCCCAAAACCTAGCGCCACTTCGGGTTGGCTCCCTGAGTGGTACTATCAGTATAGTTACCTATAGGAAAGAGTGTTATTGGGTGAGGAAGGGTCAGGTGGTACGCTTGGGCCATCCCTAACAATTGCTACAACAAATTTGTTACAAGGGGACACTTGGTGATTGGCTAGACTATAGTGGCGTCATGATGCACCCCTTGTACTCTGATTGGTTCATCCGCAAGCCCCCAAGCCTGGGACCATCTTTGTTACCAGCTTGCGGTGTTACCTGGTGCGGGCAACAACGTGCGACTATGTTTCAGTGATGGACAATGGACAGGTCTGACTAGTGGCTAGTGTGCATGTCTTTCCCATTGCTGTAGGTGTCCAATTTGTCACTTTATTGTTGCAGACTGTGTCCCGGACTTGAGACCTCAGCGCTTTTCTGTCCCGTAGGCTTGGCATCGTAGCAGGTCGGCTTGGTCACGTGTGGCGAGACCGTGGCTGGAGTAGAATTATGAGCATTTGATTTGTATTTCGGCTCTGAGGAGCGTTTAGCAGGGGCAGGTGTAACCTTGGCGCGGGGAGCGCGACATGTAGATTGCAACATCGTGGCCTTGGCTGTGGGCTCTCGTTGGGGCTTGTTCTGCATGATCAGCGCTTTGCAGTTTTGTCTGAGTCTTCTGCCTGGGGACTCTTGCTTTGCGGCCTGCCTTGGCCTAGCTTCTGGGTGGCGGTACATAACCCATAATATGGGGGTTGCGAGGGGCGACAGAGTGTCATATGCATTAGTAGATATATAGGGTGGCGTCTTCATGGTGTTAAGTGGCGAGAAAGCGTCTGCAATCATATACACAAGCTCTTCAGGCATCTTGCGTTTCTGTGGTGCTGTAGGTGGCCTATGTGGAAAATAACAACTATGCATGTCTGTCAGTATATAGGGTCCTCTGTTTCATAGCACTGAGTATGTTCTTCGTGTAGGTTGGTGTGTGGGTGACCGTGTGCATGGTGGCACGTGTTTTCTTTTCTGTTGGCTATGTCGTCATGGCATCTCTAACAATGGTGTTTTGTGGTTACTGTCTAATCGAGTTGGTCCATAAGGTCGATGTCAGTTCCACCTGAGGTTCCCGCACATGGTTTCATTAATGGGCAGGCTCCCTGGCCGTGTGGAGCGTGGCCACAGTGGATCTTGACGTCTGGTGCGGAAGTGAGCGGGTCGAATTCCTCTCGCGGGGAGTGCTTGGGCCGTGCCGTCCTAGGCCATGGTTTGGATGAGAATGGGGGGGGGGGGATTCTCCCATTTTCCCTCTTCAGTGCCCCCTCTGGTCGACTTGTCGACCACAAAATTATCCACTCTTGTCTCTGCATACTCGCCATACCTTCGTTATTCCTGCCCAGTGTCCGTACTGATTCACGTGATCTTCAAATGACCAGTCCACCACCGGGTTTGCAATAAACCCACTTTCCAATGTAACTCTTCGGGTTCCTTGGGTTCTCTACTTTCACTGATGGTAGATACAAACTGCTTCTATTATCTGCTGGCGTAACCGTTCACGTTCCTTAATAATGATGTCTGTGTGTTTGTTGTCTTCAGCTGGCATTAGGGTGTGCATGCCGATCATTTTAATCATCTCTTCAGTAGTACGCTTTGATCTCGTCTTCCATACCTTAATCCCCATCAGGCCGGCCATTCCTAAAATTATGCACCCTGTCACGATCTTAAGACCATCTGAGAGCCAAGATGGCATTCATGACCAAATGTATGAGAACCAGCTACCGTCCTTCCTCACTCCCTTTGCTGCTGCTTCCATTTTGGCATGCATCTTGGCCAGCTGTGATACTGCCTCAGAAAGCGTGCCGTTGTCCTTGTCGTTGGCAGGAATAAATGTGCAACATGAGCTCCCAATTATAGCGCAAACACCTCCTTCCATTGCTGTCAGGAGGTCCAGCACATACCTGTTCTGAAGTGCTACCATCCGTATTGCCCTCAGTTCTTCTTTTATCGCGTTAAATCCATTAATGGTGGAGTTGATAGTCATCATTAGCTCCCATCTGGCAATCTGGAGCCACTACGCATTTGCATATGCCGCCATCCCTGCATGTATTATGGAGGAAAAGAACATCGCCACTCTGCTAAACAGTCTGTGTGCTGGTGGGATGTCACTCAGAGCTGGTTCTGACCCTACCCACAGGTAGTTCGCCGTCAGTGGTTCTCCTTGTCTTTTCACACTCGACAGGCTGGTCGTGTCGTTCCGTTGATTGCTTCCTCCTATGTTAACTGACCTTTTCTTCCTTTTATTCCCTTCGTCCATCTTAGGGAAGTTTTCCAGGTTGATGTGTTTTTGCGGTACTGACAAGGACGGTATGTTGATGTGTACCATAGTGCATACTCCATTCCACAACGGTGGCAAGCTGTGGTATACCTTTGCTCCGCAGGCCCAAGAGTGATCCATCAGAACTGCTGTTCCAGCACCCCCCTCAGCAATCTTTATTGTTCTTTTGCAATCATCATTTCTTCCAACATCGACTTCTCCATCATGCTGATAACACAGTGTTGGTGCTGTGAGTGGAAGTATTGTTATTGGTTCTTCGTCGTTATCTAGCCATGTGACCAGTGCTGCACTCCTTGTCCATTAATTATAACATTTGTCGTTCTCTTCATGAACTGTCATCACCGATGACTTTGCCAAAGTCACCATTTTACTTCCTACAACTCCGTCCACCCACCCTTCTTTAGTGTATACCTTGCCATATATCAATATTAGTGGTCTTTCCCAGCATCCTGGTTCACCAGCAACTTCTTTTGCGTGCCATTCACATGGTAGGTAGTTCAGTGTAACCTCTTTTGTGTCTTCTTTGTCGGGTCCATCCGTCATGTACTGGAGCCCTTGCGTCATCTGCCAGTAGTTGTCATACATTGGTAGTGTTTTGATAAAATTGTCTTCATAGGGGTACGTGGACCTTGATTTTCATCTTAATGTTGCTTTTCTTCCTTGAAATCGCCCTCATGTTTGGAACAAGGCCAAGTATATCAGGCATTCCACTGATGTTGCAGGTACCTCAGTTGCCACAAGTGTTCTTGATGTGCTCATGTCGTATGGGATCAACAAGCACAGATAGCATCTGTCCTTAGTTGTGCCTTTATCAATTTTGGACATGTGCTTGTACCACATGTAGTTTGAGACGTGTGCGGACTCTGTAATGTATGTATCTACCCCATGTGTATCAATAGAAACACTACGTTTATCTCTCTTTATGTTGTCTTTCGTACTACTTGTACAACCTGACGCCATACACGTTGCAGCCATGGTAGGGGAATGTGTTAGTAGAGGGTGATGCCATAGCATAGGAAGCATAGTATGTCTGCCAGACAGTGGCAGTAATCGGACCAGTGGTAAAAAATATTCCTAACATCTTTATTACAATTGCTAATACCACTGGCATACCTTTCTTACCTCTGCTGCGGTCCTGCAGCCACTTTACTTTTAGATGATATAGATGCCCGCCTGAAAATCTCTCAAAGTATGCGTTATTATGTTAGTATCTTTTAGTCAAGCCCTTCCTATAAAGTAATCGTTCAATGCCCAGGCAAAAAGCTGTTCCCACGCTCTCCTTAACGTCCTATCTCTTAGGGAGGGTAATGCTGCTTGGAGATGTGGAAAAGATTGAACTATTATCAAAAGGAACGTGTTATAATACACACATATTCTTCTTTTCTTTAAGTGTTTTGGTCTTTTTATAACGTAAACAAATTGGTGCGACAATGCTTCTGGGGTGTTGTCGTCCGCGGGCAGCATTTACCACTGTGCAATGACGTATGCGTTAGTGACGTATATTCCCTTTTCTTCACATTACATATACAACAGTACTGCGCGGTACCTGCATGTACGAGACAAAAAAGAGAGCATGCACGTGTCTACACAGTTTGGTGTATGTTGCAGATCGTTGGACAATGTTCTTTATTAGGTGGTGGCTGGGGCGGGGTTTACTTTATCTGGGATCTCGTGACCATAGGGTGAGCTCTGGGTGGTTGGTCGTTTGTCCTTTGGGGGTTTGGTGTCTGGGCTGTGTCGTTGTTGTTGTCAGTTGTCATTGCTGAGGCGTTGGCCCTTTCGTTGATGAGAGGGGGGTCTGTGCTTTGTAGGGCTTGATGTCGTGGATGTGAGTCCATACGTTTTTACCCTTTATTTTAACTTCTCTGGGAGCTATTTTGTCCACCTCATGGGGTCCTGTGAACCGTGGGTTATTCCATCTCCTGTTAAAGTTCCTTAGAAGGACCTGGTCCCCCTCTTTTACTGTCCACTGTGCAGTTTGTTCCCGTTCTTCATTTGTTGTTTATCCTTGTTGGTGGTTCTTCGACCCGCCCTGTGTCCATTGAATCTGTTGAGAGATAAAAGTGACACTAGTAACCAGTGAAGAGACATATTCATACATTTCTTCACCAAAGACATTGTGTGTAGCATGGCAATCTGTTGTTGCTCTTGATGGCGGTGTGAGTGGAAGGTGCATCTGGTGTCCGGTCACCACCTTGTGGGGTGTGAGGTGGTTGTCCGACCCTGGCCGATTTCTCAATTCAAACAAGGCCAAGGGGAGGCAGTAAAGCCAACTCTTTTTGGTTGTTTGCTGAATTTTTGCTCTCTCTTCTTTTAGGAGGCCGTTGAGGCGTTCGCAGACGCCATTTGCTTGTGGGTGATACGCGCATGCAAACTTATGCTTTACTCATAAGAGGGCGGTTATGTGTTGGAACATTTCGTTGGCAAAGTGGGCCATTGTCAGTCCGCAGCACTTCGCATACTCCCCACCTCGGGAACACCTCCCTTACAAGAAACTTCGCTGCTCTGAAGACGTCTGCATGGGAGCATGGACCGGCCTCGATCCACCTAGAAAATGGGCATACTACTACAATTATCTATCTGTACCCTTGACATACATTGATCGTGTCAACGTAGTCAATGTGTAGGTGCAGGAAAGGTCCTTCGGTCCCGGGTATAGTACCTTTGATCACTTGCAGCGTGTGACCAGCCATAAATTGCTGGCATGTGAGACAATTGCTAATGAAGTTTGCAACGTGTGAGTTTAGCTCGGGACAGAGCCATCCTTCCTTTATTCGTGCTGCAATCACTTCTTTTCCTGTGTGTGTAGGGTGGTGTAGTTGGGCCAAACCTCTTTTGAATAGGGCCAGGGGCATCACTACTTTGCCTGTATTATTCTGTCGCCATAATGCGTCTGTGGGGGACGTGCATCCTCTTTTGACCCATAGTTCCTTTTCTGCCATAGGTGCTGCTGCCTGTAGCTCCATTATTTGTGTTTCATGGATGTGTGTGTACCCATCCTTCATCAACATCTGTCTTGCCACCCTCTTATCTTTTTGTTTTTCTGGGAGGGTTCATGTCTCGCCAAAGTATGCAGCATGTTTAGCATGTGCGTCTGCTGTTTCATTACCTTTTGATATTGGATCATCCCCATTTGTGTGGGCCTGATATTTCACTAGAGCTACTTCTTTAGTGTCCTCAATTACTTCAATTAGTTCAGCAAGTAGTAGAGCATGCTGCACCGGAGTGCCGTCTGCTCCTCTGAACCCTCTTCGTTGCCATTTTATTAACCCGAGTGCACTGTTGATGTGACGTATGCACTGTCAGAATATGTGACCCTTTTGTCATTGCTCTCTTGAAGGGCTACAATCAGTGCTACTAGCTCTGCTGCTTGTGCTGAATAGTGTTGTGGTAGCTGGATGCATTTCACTGGAACATAAGTCCAATCGTCCCTCAGTCGTACCACTGCTGCGCCTGTTCTTCTCACCCCATCACTCTGGTCAATTGTTGAGGATCCATCTATGTACATTATCTCTCCCACCTCTAGGGCATTTTCCTCAACCTTCCTTGTGCTTGAGTAAATTTAGATGGCCTTTGTGCAGTCATAGGCATAATTGCCATCTTCCACTACCTCTGCTATAAACCGTGCTGGGTTTACGTTACTACACCTCACAATTTTCAATTCAGGTCTGGACAGTATTATTTCATAACCTATTGCCCTTTGAGTAGTCAATGTTGATTTTGGTTTATTCAGTATTGCAAAAAGAGCGTGTTTCACGTACAGTGTGGTGGGGCACCCCATTGTTATTGAGGATGATTTTTCTACCGCAAATGCTGCTGCGGCAGTCTCTGTTCGCACGGGAAGTGACCCATCATTACAGGATCCAAATGTCCACTGGAAAATGCTACTGGTTTGTGTCCCATGCTTGTTTTTTGTATCAGTACCGCTTTCATCACTGCAGTATCACAATGTGAGAATATGTAGAATTGTTCGTCGTTCGGTGTGGCTAGTACTGGTGCAGTTGAGATGGCATGTTTCAATTCATTGAAAGCCTCTGTCATTTCTCTTGTCCATCCCAACTTCCTCTCCCCCCTCTGTGCTTCTCTGAGGGCCTCAAGCAGTGGTCCTATGTATGAACTGTAGTCAAAAACCTATGCCCTGCAGTAGTTGCATAGGCCCAAAAATTGCTGCAATTTTTTCAATGTCTCTGGCTGCGGTGTGTTAGTTATGGCTTGTGCCCTTTGTGGTGCAATGTTTCTTCCTTTTTGTGAAATGAGCTGGCCTATGGAGAGCACTTGTTCTTGGCAGTACTGCCATTTCTCCTTGTCTACCTTGTATCCTTTCTCGGCTAACACTGTGAGAATTTTTAGAGAGTCCCTCCTGCACTTCTCCTCTGTGGTGCTGCAGATGTCATCTACATACTGCAGCACCATACTTTCCAAGTCTATGTTTCCCAAATCCATTTGTATCACTCTGTTAAAGATGGATGGTGACTCGCAGTACCCTTGTGGCAGTCTTGTGTGTTTCAATTTTGTATTGCGGTATGTGAAATTTGTTAGGTCTTGTGAGTCGGGGTGTAGAAGTGTTCAGAAGAAGGTGTTTTTGAGGTCTTTCACAGTGAACCGTGATGCCTCTGCTGGTATTCCACACAGTATAGTGGCTGGGTTAGCCGCTATAGGGTATTCTGCTTCTACAATGTGGTTGAGGGGTCTTAATTCTTGGATGAAACGCCAGGACCCTCCCCTTGCCTTACGCACAGGATACACTGCAGTGTTGCATGGAGACTCTGATGGTACCAGTATTCCTCTATTCACTAGGGCAGTTATTGTTTCATTGATCCCCTCATCTGCCTCTTTGGACAGTGGGTATTGTTTTACCCTAGGCAACATTGCCCCTTTTTTCAACTTTATCTTTACTCCTCCAATGCTTTTTATGCAACCTACATCATATGAACTAGTGGTCCATAGAGATGCTGGTACTGCTGCTAAATCATCCTCATAAAATGGCACTTCAGTAGGGGCAGGTGCCTCTAGTGCCATTGCCATCTTTTGTGCTACTTTTTTGTATGTCACTCTCAACCAAATGTAGACGCTCATCTCAAACACCATCTCCCCATCTCTTTATCGTCTGAGAAAAGCTCTTCATCTGATACCTGTGTTAGTCGGCATCCTTCTGCTAAAGCTATTACTGCTCTCCATGCCCTCCCCTCCCTATCCTGGGCATGAACTGCAATGTAGTCTGTGGCTGCCACAATACTCTCAATGCTCACTGATATCATGGCCCCTTCCTTTTCACTAGCCGGTGTTTCGGGTCTGAAAAGGTAAGCTGCTGGTCTCCAAATTTTGCCTTCAATTCCTGGTAGCCATGCTATTGCCATGTCTGTTCCATATTGGAAGATGTCTCATCTACTGGTTCTGCCCTGGCCACTATTTTGCCACAATAAGCCTGCAGGATGTGGCGTGCTGTGAGCCTGTTAATGCCTGGTGTGGAGCATACTATCCCTTTGTCAGTAAAGGAGACGGTTATGTTCAGTCTGCTCATGATGTCTCTCCCTAGTATGTTAACTGGTGATTGCTTTGAGTATAGCAGTGGGAGAGACCTATCGTGATCTCCAACAGATAAGGAGATGTTATCAGTGAAGGGAACCAACCCTCGAGCCCCAGAAAATCCTTGAGTGTACATAGCTTCGCCTCACAAGTTGAACTTTCCCTCTCTTATACAGGACCTAGTGGCCCCTGTGTCAACTAGGAAGGAAAATGTTTTGTCACCTATCGCCACCTGTATGCGTGGTTCCTCCTCAGGGTTAGGTGTTACAGATAGGATGGGACACATCAAAGACATCTGTGTGCTGTCCTATTGTGGGTATAGTGACTGTCCGTTCCCTGTATAAGGGATATGACCCAATATTGTCACCCTCCCCAGCTGTGTCTGTTGTATAGGTGTGTCACTGGATGGTATTGTGTTGTCCTGTATTTGTATAAGCTGCTGCACTGGTTGGACCTGTTGTTGTTGTGTTGTAACCGCCTGTTGTTGTGGTAGGTGTTGTACATGTGGTTGTTGTGTGTATGTTTGAGGTTGTAGTTGTGGTAAGAGTGGTGCTTGTTGGGGTTGCAGTGCACTTGTTGTTGTGGTAGTGTTCCCGCCCCCTGTTGTGGCTGCTGTTGCTGGTAGAATTGTTGTTGCCCGTTACGCCCCTGCTGTCCTTGTTCTCCCCAGGCTGCTTGTGCCGGTCTTATTCTACAAGTGCGTGACCTACCAGCCCACATATCCAACATGTTGGTAGCTCTCGTGCTTGCCATGGGTATCCCTCCGTGCTGTCTGAGTACCCCTGCTGTCCATATTGATTGTAACCCCAAAACCCTCCCCCTTGTTGAGGTGCTGCTGGGCCAAATCCTCTCCCTCTTGTTTGTCCACCCCTTCCTCTGTAGTTGTTTGAGTACCCATTCCCCATGGGTATATAACCCCCTCCCATCTGTGCTGTGTATGGTGGGGGTGGTGGCATCTGTTGTGTCATCATTTGTACTTGCTGTAATGGTGCTGTCTTTTGTTGTATGGTGTCTTGCGTTACTATGACCTGGGTGGGGGCTGTTATCAGTGCGCCCTCCATGGCTTATTTGGATAGTTTCTTTTGAACCAATTTCGCTTCCTCTGCCTTTCTATCTTCCTCTTTCTGTTTAATCTTTTCTTGCCATATCCTGCAGTGGTGTACTATTGTCCGCTGTATCTCTGGCCATGCCTTAGCTTCCATTCCCACTAGTTTCTTTAACTGTCTCTGCACTTGTTTCGTGAGCCCTTGCACCAGTATGTGGTAAAACATTGCTAGTGTTTTGTCCCACGGTTCCTGTGTTTCCAGGCGCCACTTCTCCTGAATCTCTTGGATGTAATCAACAGGATCTTCATTTTCACGCATCTTACAGCGAATGTTTGACTTTGCTCAGATAACATTCAGGTTTCAATCTCCAGATTATTCTTCAACTCTGACTTCGGATGGCTCCTCGATCATACTCCAAGCTGGCCGAGGTTAACAGCTTTTCATTTGATTGATACGAGCCCATTTTTCCTCAATCGGATCTTCTTTTGGGATGCAGATCATATAAGCATCAGGAGAGATCTTATCAATAATCTTAAAATCACCTCAGAAGAAGAGACTGAGGAAAATCATTTTTACAAAACGAACGTTTGCCCATCTGCTGTTTCCCAGCACTGCGAGCTACCAAGGGCTCTTGCTGAGACGCGCTTGCCTCCAGGAGGAGGCAGAGCTTGCCCGCAACCACGTGACTGATCGCATGATCCTTCTTCACCATAAAGTGCAGCTCCAACCACCCTTGTGGCGTTAAGCCCGACGGTGTAAAGGGCGTCGACTGTTTGCGGCTGTTTGGCGCTGGGGGGCCGCTCATCAGCAGTCTTCGGAGGTGAGGAAACATGGTCTTGCAAGCTGACCCAAAAACTTTGCCTCTGCTCCCCAGAACAATACAATCATACAGTGATAACCCACTCATTACGGACAATCCCACTCCTCCAAATACGTCTGATTACAAAACCGGAAAGAAACTTGTAAAAGTTCTAACTCGAGTTTGAGTGCGGGGACAAATGGTGCCACCAAACCCTTTTCTAGCATGCCAGTACAGAAAAAAG
Organism: Ambystoma mexicanum; assembly: GCF_040938575.1. Lineage (NCBI taxonomy): Eukaryota > Metazoa > Chordata > Amphibia > Caudata > Ambystomatidae > Ambystoma > Ambystoma mexicanum. The sequence continues at coordinate 198,581,933 of NC_090940.1, forward strand.
CATCTACCATACTTGCACAAATGTGTCCAATTCCTACTGAAATGGCCTCCTGCCTTTTGAAGGATGCGACCAAAAACGTACAGGACGCGGAGGAGGGAGCACTGAACGAAAAATCAGATGAGCTACGAGGACTTTAGCAGGGACCATTTACCCGCCTCTTTAACAACTTTCCGCCCTTCTGACATTCCATCTCTCCAAACCCCCTCCACGGCTTCGCTCTTACAATCGCCAGCTCAGCCCTTACCTGTGGACGCGGACGTGGTGATCCATCCCAAAGAGACTTCACCGTCTCAACGGCTGCCGCTGATGGACCTGCCCCCAGCGGCTCGATCGCCCCCGCTGCTCGTGGTCCACGGGCCTCTGCTACGGCGAGTGAGGTGGAACCGAGCAGTGTCGAAGGACGCCGCGAGGCTGACCTCAGCTCGCGGCCCGAGGAGACGCTAGTGAGGGTTGAGTCGGGTGGTGCCCTGCGCGATCACGCGCAGCCAACGGCTGAGGATGGTGCGTCCTCGATCCAGGAACTGGAGGTTGGTCTGGCACAGGTGACTGAGGGAGAGGCTCCATGCCTCAGTACACTGGCAGAGTTCCATGCCAGCCAGACTGGAAAGCCATTGAAAGAACTCGGCGCAGTTGCAGAGGCGCCCTCTGCTGCTTCAGTGGACTCCCTGCGCCCTATCCACCAAAACAAAAAGAAGAAAAGCTCTCAAAATACCCCTCATAATTCAGAGGGGAATGAATTCATGGACTCGGACTTGACCGCGAATCAATCCTCAGCCCATCAAATGTTTCTACAAATGAATTGATTAGACAAAAAAGGGACATAGCAATGGCATTGTTAAAAAAAAAAAGAGCGTTAACAAAAAAGTTCCTCAAGGAGCAGGGGGAACTTTTGAATCAAGATCGCCAACAGCAAAGAAAAGGTCCCAGAGCAACAGCCCAAAAGGGAGAATCAGGAAAGCTACTATTGCAAAACCCTTTGACGTCTCACTCCCTAAAAGACTTCTTTTTCAAACAAACAAAAAGGAAATCAGAATCTGAGGTAGAACTTTCAGACGCCGAATTATTAGACGCTGTCGCAGAAGTTCCCCCAGTTCTCCCAGTTTCTAAACAAAGGAAAATCATACCTACCCCATCCCAAGCCTTCTCAGAAGACGCTGCCTGTGCGCAGGACACTGTCCCAGGCCCAGAAACTTCTGTCGACCTGAATGAGAGGAACAACGTCCATAATCTACCGTCTAGAGGCATAGCCCTGGCTCAAACCAACCTCCTTGATGATGACGTTCCACCTTATTGTACGGAGAGGTCTGGACTAGGAAACGATCTACTAATACCGTCAGTCAACGCCACGGTAATTAGTGGACGGGATCAAAGAAGCCCACTTCAATCGGTGCAGGCTCAACCAGTGTTGGCCCAGTTGGGTCAAAGAAGGAACAACAGTGACTCCCCAGTCAGGAGATCTTCAACCCAAAGTGGCCTTCCATATAACATCTCAACCCCAGTCAGAAATGAAAGACCCAGCAGCAGTTTTGGGAATCTTCCCAAAGAGACTCCATCAAAAAAAAAAGGATCTCGTTATGATCATGTCAGCAATTACGGTGGGACTGGCTCCTTTTGTAAAGTTGTACGAGGCAATAAATGACTCCATGAAAGATTCATTAACCTTATCAGCCTCAATAAACACCAAAGTAACGTTCTTAGAGGGCTTTATTACAGCCTTAACCCAACAAAACAGCGAGAAAGAAAAACAAGAAGATGCAAAACTTGCACAACTCCAAAATTTAATTGAAACCAAATTTAATACAAGTTGCTTACGAGAATCACATTTGAACGCTCAAAAGGATCAAATTTCTACGCTGATCACAAAGGAGCCAAAAATTGACGGTGCAAACACCACTTCTATCAGGACACCCATCGCCCTGGCCCAAAATCCCGAAACGGGGAAAAAAAACAAAGACCAATCTAAAGTAGCGACAATTTTCAACATTGCAAAGTCAACTCCGCCAATTCCCATCAAAGCTGTACCATCATCTAAATCTCCCACTACGTCCCAAGGTCCAGTTTCTCAAAACTCAACGAAGGAGCAAGAGATAATTGAATTAGATAATTCCATCGCATCTACAGCCGACTCATCGAGAAACTTGTCACTTTCAGACTTAACAGTTCATTTAGACCACGAAGGAGACTATGACTCACCAGGTGACACTGACCAAAACCGAGAGCAGACGGCAAATACAGCAGAAAATACCGCAACTCAGGAGAAACTGAGAAAACCATCTACAATTACGACCATACCAGAAACTCAGAGCCCCACAGTCAATGTTTGTGAAGAAGTGGAAGAGCTCCTTTGGACCCACCAAAGAAAACTCAACAAAACGAGAACCAAACTCCAGAAAAAATTGAAATTCCTAGACCAAGGCAGAAGACTAGTAAGGAACAAAACATGGCTAAATTGCGGACAGGTTTATCAACGGCTACAAGACTCTCCCAAGCACGAATTTTCGAGATGGAGCAATTGACGGCCGGGAAAAACTCTCTAATATTAAACAGAAAGACAATCCTCAAGATCTTAGCCAAAATACCAAAGCTGAAATCCTTGGATACGGCAGATCTGGTGTTGATTGAACCATATCACAGACATAAGAAGGCCAAAGCGTATCTCCACGTCACAAAGGCTGCAAGCATTGAGCTAAAACAAGACGTGATCCTCGCCTTAAAGGAAATGGGTTTTGCCCTTGAGGAAATCATAACACCAATGTTATCCGAAAAAAGCACGCATCCCTCAAGTAGATCGACGGAAAATCACCCTGATCATCGAATAAACACAGAAGTCCAGATCACAAAGAAAAGAGGTGAAATGTACAAGGGGGACGGGGACAGCCAGCGAGGGAGACTTCAACCAAAATACCATGCAACAAATGAAAATGCAAACTACAAGAAACCAAAATATATAGAAAACATAAGAAAGAACGACAGATGGGAGAACAATCGAAGACACGGTTCCTCTACTGATCAAAGCACTGAGTGGTCCCATAACAAAAAACGCGAACCTTCGGGTCCATGGAGATGGCTGAAAAAGGTGCTAAACCCAAATACTCAAACATAACAACGAAATGTCTCATCAACGTCGACTTGCAACATAGTTCCTGAAACTCTCCAAGTCCTTAAATCAAAAGAAACAAAGATGTGTTCATGGAATACGAGAGGCCACGAACATTTAACCAAATTAGACGCACTTGATCTGGCACAGTTTGACATCATCTGCCTCCAGGAGACCTGGTTGATGGAACAACCAATGATCGACGGTTACGAAACCTGTATTTCTCCGGCAAGTAAGGGCATGTTTGGCAGACCATCATCTGGCCTCTTAACCGCGGTCAAACTTGGATCAGGCATTTCTATCAAAAAGAAAGTGACAGAATCCTACGGTATTTTGTCTCTACAAACAGAGTGGATCCACCCTGAAAAGCCATCACGAAAGAAAACAAAATCAAGCTTAGCCATCATAAACGTTTACTGGAATCCGCAAAAAACAACCAACACCGAGTTCTGTAACGCCCTCGCAGACACCTTAGATAAATTCACCATTGAATTGGCCACTGATCATATCCTCATTTGTGGAGACCTGAATGCTAGGTGTGAGTAATTCTTGACAAGCCCCCATCCGTCACCATTTTTAGAACAAGGTGTACTATGGTCAGACTTCATGGACTCCAGAAATGTCGCTGCACGGCCGTCTTCCAACGATTCCAACCTGGGAACGACTTGACACCTCAGCAACACTGGATTACATTTTCGTTTCACATTCTCTTCTACCTATCGATTTTTATGAAGTCTACCGAACTAAAGCCAGCGACCACAACTTGCTGTCAATGACCTTTGAGTCATTGAGCATTCCTAAAGAATTCTATCCTTTTGACTTAGAGGTATCACGTATCTCTTCCCGACTCCAACTTACCGCAGCAAATATCATGGAGATCTCCCAGAAATTCGACGAGGCAGACAAAACCATCACGTCCTCGCAAACCAGGCCAAACTACCTCCCGCTGCTTGTGAAGTACAAGAAAAAGCAAAGAAACCAAAGCTCATCAAATGAAAACAGGGCCCACGAATACGATGCGCAACTGGTGGTGAGAAGAAGAGAAGTCCGCAAACTGAGGCATTTGGCTAGAGTCTCTGATAATAACGAGCAAAAAGAAATCGCCATAGCTGCCGCGAAATCATATAGAACATGGCTGAAACATCATAAAGGGGCCATGTATCAGAACGATGCCGGAAAAATGCTTAAAACCTTGATGTCAAAAAACTCGAAAGATTTCTGGGCGCTGATTAAAAACAAAAGCAACGAGACAGCCAACCAACTATCAAATGTAATATCAGAATTGACTTGGATATTCTTCTTCGCAGCCCAGTTCGCACCCTTGCCTGAAACTACTGAAATATACACATCTCCCACAGCGATATCATGGGCTGATCTCGCAGACCAAGAAGAGATTTTGGCCACAATACTGAAATTGAAAACATCTAGGGCACCGGGCCCGGATGGCCTAACTAACATGGACCTAAAACATCCTCAGGAATGGTCCATTCTCATAACCAAAATTTTCAATCAATGCCAGTCAAAGAAACAAATCCCCAAAACATGGACAGAAGCACTGATAGTGCCCATCTTTAAAAAGGGAAACGGAGACAACCCAGTGAACTACCGGCCTATAGCCCTCTTAGATATTATGGGCAAGATCTTTGCAACTCTTTTCCTTACTAGATTTTATAGATGGGCAAGAACGCTCCATGTCTGGACGAACTCCAAACAGGCTTTGTCAGAAACGTGAGTACAATTATCAATATTATGATACTAAACATCATAAAAGAAAACGTGAAGAACGGCGCGCCAAAATTATTCATAGCGTTCGTAGATTTGACGCAAGCATTCGATAAAATCAGTCGACGGAAGCTTTGGTCAAAATGGAACTGCCCGGGAGAAATCCTAGGACCGGTGATTGCTCTCCACACGGATACAAAGCTGAGAGTTTGTCTTAACAAACAAGGTTTGATGTCATCGCAGTTTCCATCTGAACGAGGCGTGAAGCAGGGGTGTCCGCTCGCCCCGGCCCTCTTTATTGCATTTCTGGGCGATTATCAATACACCCAACCGGCGGTAAGAGCTTTTCCACCAAAAGTAGGAAATATTTCAATATCTAGACTACTCTACGCGGACGACTTAATCCTTATGGATCAGACCCAAATTGGGCTCCAGCGCCAACTCAACAACTTGGCCAAGTACATCGATGAAAATGATCTGGAAATAAACACCACCAAATCCAAAATTCTGATCATGGGGAAAAACCGATCGGCCACAAGCAACAACGGATGCTGGTTTTTGAACAATAAGAAGATAGAAACTGTCACCAGTATAAAATAATTGGGAATAATGTTCGATGCTACACGCTCAGAAAAGGCTACCCACTTGACCTTGTGGTCGAAAATAAAAACACTAACCGCCCAGACTAAACTTGTACACCGGAAATATGGAAAATTTTCCCTACTGCCAGCGATACAATTCTACAAGCAAAAAGTGGTTCCATCGTTCATCTACGCAATGGACGCGGCTCTAAACATCCAAGATATGATATGGCCAAAACTGGAAGGTTTTTTATGGAAAGCAGTACTGGGCCTTCCAAAATCAACATCAATTTCAGCTATTAGGCGTGAACGGGGCCTTTTATCAATGAAAGCGTCTGTCAAGCAAAGTCAAATAAGACTCCTGCGCAAAATCATTTCTCCAGATGCTCTACCACTGTTTAAAGCTATCCAGAAGGAACTTATTCAAGGACACTGCATTGCCCTGAATAAATGGGAGCAAGAACTAAAAAAAAATCTGGCTGATCTGGCCTGCACGCCAGAGAACTTAATGCAAAATCCTGGCAAGAAAAAGAAAATAATAGCTCAGCTGGATTGGATTCAAACATGTGAGGTAACGATGGCAAATAAGTTACTTGCTCACCTACCGCCGACAACAAACAAGCTCAACATACCTTTGAATTATCGTATAAAATTTCCCGACAAAAGGCTACAGAAAATTTTCATGAAAATGAGATTTAATCTAATGCTAACTCAGGAAATCAAAGCCATTCAGACAAAATCCCTCTCTAAAACATGCAGATTATGCCCAGAGACTGGAGAGGTGGAAACTGTAAAACACTTACTTCTAAATTGTGCAAAAACAGCATATCTGCGAGAAGCTTTCCTGCTACCTTTAATGTACGATGCAGCACTTCGAGAGGAAGACACATGGTGGTGTCGCCTGGTTGCAGGCGAAAAGACAAAATGGTCAACTGCGGCGGTAAAGATGCTGGAGGCTGCACTCAAACTAGCAATAGAGAGTGATAGCTCACTCAGTATCACCTAACAAAGTATCTCCTACCCTGTCTGGCATCTCTTATGTTCCACTGTGTTTTTCTCATTTCTACTTTGTCTTCGTGCAACGGTTTTTCTTCTCCTCCACTATGTGAGAGATGAGATGTGATTTCTTGTAAAAATCAAATTTTGTTTTGATTATAGACAAGCAAATAAATTTTTTTTTTTTAAAAAAATCATTGCTCCTATGTCTGAGGTGTCTGGGTATTGGACCCTCAATGCCTGCCATAGCGCGTGCCTACAGTTAGCAAATGTTGCTCCATCATGTGATGTGTCTCTTATTGTTACCCCTGGGAATCCCGCCCTCTTCCAAATGTCTTCTGCAGCATCCCCCAATATTGAAATTAGCAACCCTTTCACATCACCCACCGCTAACCTTTGTCCCACAGTGTGTTTTTCCATTTCATATATCCACTTTCCAGCTCCTCTACTCAAAGATGGAAGTCTGCATTTGATATTTTCTTTGTCTGCATGTTTCCATGGGACATATTGTGGTCTAGATCCCCCTCTCTCTAGGAGTGGCATTAAATTGTACTCCTCACCTCCCCCGGCGTCCGTCTGTGGGGGGGGGTATGTCAGTGTATTTGTCGTCTTCCATATTAGATAACTCTTCAATGCTGTCTATATTACAGTATGTTACTCTATCACTTCCTACGTTTTTGTTCCCCCTTCTGTTAACTTCCTGCCCCATCCAGTGTATGGCAACTCGCTCTTCCAGTCCGCGCCCCGGGAGGTCCCGCAGTCTGTTAATATATGGTGTGTGTAGTGCAGGTGGTGTCAGTGGCCGTGGTGTTTTTCTGTTCATTTGTCTATTTTTCATTCCTTCTGTGTTTTGCTCTCCCCATGTCCCACATTCCCAAGATGACCCGCAGTCAGTGCAGGTTATGTATAATTTGCCTAGACCTTCCCTATTTCCATCACTTCGCCCTCCGCACGATCCTTCCTCCTCGCTACAGAATCCGTCTGGAAATGTCAATCCCCATTCTGTGCGTTCCCCCAATACTGTAAATGTCTTTAGATGTATTAAGTCTATGTCCGTGTACTCGCCTCCCTTCTCCGCGGCCCCTTGTGTTGATGATGTTGTCGCAACTTCCTTATCCTGACGCGTATACTTTTTTGCCTCATGTTCCTCCCTCCTCTCTCCTTTCTTCATTCTTTTTTCCTTACTACCTCACCACCTATTTCTGCTCGTGCTCTGCAAAGTTCATCCATTACCGCGTCGCTCATCTTTCCTAATCTTTTCCTCCTCTTCCTTGCTCCCCCATATTCCGCCCCCCTTTTCATTATGCTTTCTATAACCTTCCCTTCATATTTTTGTGCGCTTTCTGATAAAATGTTCTTCTTCCACAGTCCCATTTCCATGTCATTCTCTTCTCGCTCCTCCTCCTTCCTTCTCATCTCCCGTTGTTCCATGCGTGCCACCTTTTCCGCTATCGCCCTTATGCACGCTTCTTCCTTTTTTCTTCCTCCTGTTCCTTCACTCTCACCTTCTCTTCCTTATTTGCTTTCTTTTCTTCCTTTCTTTCCTGCGCTTCCTGCTCGAACTGTCTGATCAGTGCGCTCTGTACTTCCCTTAATTCTGCCATTCTTTCCTCCAACATCTCTTCCTTGTCCTGTGACATTTGTCCTTCCTCCTTTTTACTTACCCCGTGCCCTGTCTGTAGGTAGTCCATCTCTTCCTTACTTACCTGTCTCACTGCTTCTTCCTCTTCCCCTGTTAGCGTCCCTCAGAGCTTCAGAAGCACCTTTGCTGCTATCCATTTGTCTGGTCCTACGTTTGCTAAATCTCCCTGGACCCGTTGTCTGCGCCTCCCCCCACCCCACCTTGCTTGCCTGTTTTTGTTTTGTTTCTGCTGTGCTCCTCACCACCACCCACTTTTGGTAGCTATCTCTGGGCTGTATGCAGGGTTGGAATATCCCTTGGCGGCCGTTGGTTGTGATCGGGCGTTTTCTATCAGCTCTGTTACTGGATACAACCCCCCTTCCTCCTCCTTCACTTCTTTAGCTATCAGTGTTTCCTCTGCACCTTCCTTCTTTACCTCTGAAACTGTGAACGATCTTTCTGACTCTTCCTCACTTTCTTCAGTACTGGGTGGGATTTTTGGTGCTGTACCCTTGCCCCCTCCTTTCACTTTCTCCTTCTTTACCTCTTTCTTCTCCTTTACCTTTTTCTCCTCCTTTACCCCCTGCATTGTGAACACCCCCTGGTGCTCCTGGTGCTCACCCCTGGAACATCTTCCAGAGATGGAAAATGTCTAAATGACTCGCTAGCTTCTTCCCCTTGTATGTATTGTGTAGATCTGCCAGCAGAGAGTGTTGCGTACAGATATCAAAGCTGCCGTTCGGCAGCCAGGGTACCCTTAGCTTGTTGTCCGTTCCTTGTGTCCACTGAATGCTATACCTTACTATTTTCTCTCTGTGCGGTGTTAATGTCGCGCAGATGTGTTGAAGTGGTGTAGTTAAAGCGCTTGCTCTGAGCCCTAATCCCTCCCCTATCCCATAGTATGTGGACATGTTACAGTTTTGCTCTTTTCAATATCACCCTTTACCTGGCCCCGTAAGTTGGGGACTTCCGACTGTCCGCTGTAAAGAAAAGCAATCTTTTTATTACAATGCTTTTACTGTTCTTTTTTTTCCCGATGTTCAGTTATGGCCCCTTCGGCCGTGGCGCACAAAGCCCCCTGCGGCTGTGTGCCCTGTGTGGTGTGCTTTTGAGCTGCCCCACCTTCCTGTGCTGCCAGTACTTGGCACACCTTCAATTTAGCTCCTCTTCCTCCCCCGTCCTCACTGCCTGCGCAGTTTTATACTTCCTTACCCCCTCCCGTCTGTCGCACCACCCTCTGGTGCAACCCCCCTTGTCGAGCGCGGGCCGGCGTTCTCCGTGCACGGCCGCCTCTCTCCCTTCGCCCCTCCCTTGCCGCGTTTCCTTGTCTCGATCACCCCTGGATGAAAACGAGACGATTGTTGTGTCCTATACAAGCCCTATGGGTGACGTCACCAACCGCTAGAAGATATTACCGGTACATAAAATTACAGAACCAATGAACGTGCGATATCTTTGACACTCTTATTCCCTGTAAACCCCACAGCTGTCTTCCCACCGCGTCTGGAGTGGAGTATTCAACAATCAATTAACTATTACAATCGGTCTGCGCACGCTGCGTCGTCTCGTGTGTGATACGCCCCCTCTCTAGGGGAGCTTAACCAGCAAATGATCTTCTGCACTTGGGAAACAATCTAGCTACCTCCTGCGGGAATACGTCATCTACCCGCCGAGCTAAAACACTCAACTAGTAGGAATCCTCATCTATTCATTGATCTACAACGTCAATTCATAGGAAAGCCACACCTCCCTTATACAGGTGTCCGCGATTTAGACCAATCGGCGCGACCCGTCATTCATACATGGGTGCTCGAAGCCCCACCCAATCCGCTCTGAGACGCTATAGGGGACGGCCCTCGTGCCTGTCCTGCTACACCTCACACATCTATCGCCACTTATTAATCAAAATCTTTTTCGACCCACTATAACAACCGCCCGCAACCCTCTACATTCCTCCCCCCTCTCGCACAACATTACATTGCTGGTTGTGTGTGCCATACTCAAATCAAGGCCTCTCTTGCAGGGGCCCCTCGACCGCGGGCACCCCTCCCAATCAGCTCACCGCCTCCCCTCGTCTGGACCACGTCTGGACACTCACCAACCGCGGGCGGGATACTTCTCAAGTCGGCTCCCGACGGCCAATCTCCAGATTGCGCTGTCCGGTCGTCTCGCATTTCCGCGATGGTCCTGTAGCTCTCAAAAGGGGGCAACGGCAGAGAGGGCCGCGCTGCCGGGCCACCTTGACGCAAGCGGTCTTGTCGTGGTTGTCCTTAATTTAAGCAGATCTCAAACAGATCTCAGCAGTGCTTCCAACTTGTCGGGATGATTTCCCCGAGGCCGGCAAGGCCCTCCGCGGACCTTCGGGGCTAGGGAGACCCCAAATCCTCCTGCTTCCCAAAGGGAGTATGAGGCACACACAAGAGCAAAGTTTGTACTACTATTTATTACAGAAACAAGCAGGGACGAACTCTCAGACCATATGCATCCGGGAGGCTCTCATCATTAGTGGGCTCGCAGGCCCTTGTTACTGTTGTATGACGCGCTACATGCGTCACCTGGGAAAACTATCCCCAAAACCTAGCGCCACTTTGGGTTGGCTCCCCGAGTGGTAAGATCAGTATAGTTACCTAAAGGAAAGAGTGTTATTGGGTGAGGAAGGGTCAGGTGGTACGCTTGGGCCATCCCTAATAATTGCTACAACAAATTTGTTACAAGGGGACACTTGGTGATTGGCTAGACTATAGTGGCGTCATGATGCACCCCTCGTACTCTGATTGGCCCCCAAGCCTGGGACCATTGTTGTTCCCAGCTCGCGGTGTACCTGGTGCTGGCAACAATGTGCGACTATATGTCAGTGACAGACAATGCACAGGTCTGACTAGTGGCTAGTGTGCATGTCTTTCCCATCGCTGTAGGTGTCTAATTTGTCACTTTATTGTTGCAGGCTGTGTCCCAGACGTGAGACCTCAGCGCTTTTCTGTCCCGTAGGCTTGGCATCGTAACAGGTCGGCTTGGTCACGTGTGGTGAGACCGTGGCTGGAGCAGAATTATGAGCATTTGATTTGTATTTCGGCTCTGAGGAGCATTTAGCAGTGGCAGGTGTAACCTTGGTGCGGGGAGCGGGACGTGTAGACTGTAATATCGCGGCCTTGGCTGTGGGCTCTCGTTGGGGCTCCTTCTGTGTGATCAGCGCTTTGCAGTTTTGTCTGAGAGTCTTCTGCCTGGGGACTCTTGCTTTGCAGCCTACCTTGGCCTAGCTTCTGAGTGGCGGTACATAATCCATAATATGGCGGTCGCGAGAGCTGACAGAGTGTCATATGCATTAGTAGATATATAGGGTGGCGTCTTCATGGTGTTAAGTGGCGAGAAAGCGTCTGCAAGCATATACACAAGCTCTTCAAGCATCTTGCGTTTCTGCGGTGCTGTAGGTGGCCTATGTGGAAAATAACAACAATGCATGTCTGTGGGTATTTCTCCAGCATGGGGTCTGGCATGGATTCACATGCTCATGAATATTCCCCATTGTCAGGCTGGGAATCCTCGGTAAAGAAAAAAATCAGTATCAGTTTAGTTTCTGATCTGTCTTTCTTAGTAGTAACCATCACTGATCTCTGGGTCATACTGCCCCCAGCCAATGACTGCCCTCTCCCTAAGCCCCGCCTCTGGCAGCCATCCTCAGATTTTTACCGCACGCTCAAGTGTTGGGAGTCCTCGTGTTTAGCTCTCGAGTTTTTTACTGCGTTTTCACGTTTTTTTCAGGAGTATTTCTATTTTTTTCGGTTAATCGAGCCTCAGGCTCCACCGTTTCTACTTCCGATAACGGGGACCCGTTTCGGAATTCTTCTATGCCCCTCTTGAGTTGAAATTTTCGTCGAGTTTACACTTCTTGGAGGATTCCGGAAGATCTGCGGCCTACCTCAACGGACATGGCCCAGGACAAAGGGAGCTTGACGCCCGGATCCAAGCTGTTCAGGAACTGCCCTGGATGCGGATTATATAAGGTTTTCAAGGAGGACGAGCATTTGCGATGTCTCTACTGCCTCCATGGGGACAAGACGCACATGGAGCAAGATTGTCGTTGCCGCCTCGCCACCTGGCTGGAGAAGGACACAGCAAGTGAGAAGGCGAAGAAGTCGTCTGAGCGGGCTTCTAAATCCTTTGAGGGCACCCCGGCGACGGGGGCCCAACATAAGGCTAAGCACCGCAAGTCCGCGGGCTCCGGGAGCGCCGAAAGGTCGGGCTCTTCGGTTGCCAAGCAGGGCGCTACTTCCCCGGCACGTTCGACCACGAGCCTTCGCTCTGGTTCGGGAAGAGGAAGTCCGAGAACCCGGGTAGGCCGCTGGAGCGGACCCGGTCGATCTTGAAGGGGGAGCGAAGCGTTGAGCCTCCCCTCAAGGTGAAGGCCCAGGACGCACCTAAGGTGGTGAGGGCCTTGATCCACCCAGCTAAGGCCTCTACCAAAGTGGTCTCTGCAACCCTGGCGGAGTCGGCTGAGACTACGCCAATGGAAACGGCCTCTGGGCCCAGAGTATCCCTGCCGCTGCAGAGGGAATCCTCTTTCCAGCCCATCGCTAAGACCCCCGTGAAGTCCCCGGCTGAAAAAGAGGGGGGGCCGGTGGCCGTTAAAGACTCGGAATCAGCCTCTGAGGAGGAACTGGTGGAGACCGAAAGGTCTATAGGCCTCAACGAGAGGTTCGAGAAGGTTCGATCCCAGGGGACTGTCCCTGCTGACATGATCGAAGATAGCGACATGGACGACGAACAGGGCCCAGTGGAGCGGCCATCCCATCCGTCGCAGCCATTGCCCGAGCCCCAGGATAGCTTGGCGGCCATTTTGTTGGCAATCCAATCCTTATGTACCGAGATAAGGACAAGATGACCACGCACCCAGACGGAGGAGCCAGAACCAGGCCCGTCGGGAAGCCCTCAGAACAAGCGGAGGGCACTCCGCCCTGACATCCTGTCGCCACGTCCACCCCCCACCTCACCACCCCCCCTCCCCCCCAAGCCGACGAGGTTGCTTCTTTCCACACCATGATATCCAGGGCATCCGAGCTCGTCCAGCTCTGCCCTGAAGAACAGAAAAAGGAGGGGTTTCTGTACCAACGACGAGAGGCTAAGAGGAAGACGGTCCTCGCAGTGCCTTTACTCGATGACATCTGGGACGAGGGGCTTGCTGTCCTCAAGAACCCTGCCACGACACCCGCCAAGAGGGACAGGGTACGAGAAGAAGTACCGAGTCCCCGATGCCGCCCCCTTGTGCCTCAGTACCTAGCCCACGCCGGACTTGGTCGTCTCGGCAGCAGCTAAGAAGAAGGCAGCGGGCGCGCGGCTTCAACTTCCACTTCCCCGCCGGACAGCGAGGGTAAGAAGTTGGACTCTATGGGACGACGAGTCATCTCGTCGGCGGCGAAGACGATTAAGGCGGCCAATGCCTTAGCGATCGTGGCCCGCTACGACAGGGAGCTGGTTCAGGATAGCTCCCCTGCTAGATTTCCTGCCTGATGACAAAAAGGCAGAGGCCCTAGAAATTCTGCACGAGGGCGAGGTGGCGTCGGATCACGCCATCACGGTGGCAACGGACATTGCTGATACCGGATTTCGCCAACGGGGCAACGGAGTTTGCCTCCGATGACGAGGATGGCTCAAGGCGGCAGACTTTCGCCAGGACGTCCAGACCAGAGTGTTGGACATGCCGTTCGACAGCAACAACCTCTTTGGTAAGGCGGTGGATGAGTCTCTACAGGCCATCAAGACCAACTCGGAGATAGCCCGGGCCCTTGGGGTGCTTCAGCAGCGACGGCCCTTTCGGAGCTCCAGAGGCAGACAGGGTGCCTCCAATGGATCCAGCGGTGGCTCCTCCGCCTACCGCCAGGCGGCCCGCTCCTCTTCCCAGGAGGCCTACAGAGGTTGCGGCAAACAAGGGGGTTCCCGCCGTCGTCGCCAACGAGGCCAAGGCGGCAAGGCCGCGTCCAAGCAAGACTGACCCGGTCGGGTGGTCGGGCCCCCACCGAAGCACCCCGGTGGGAGGCTGACTGAAGTTCGTCAGGGTGTGGGAGTCCATCTCCACCGATCGTTGGGTGTTGGACACCCTGGCCAACGGGCACTCGCTGGAATTCCTGAAGAAATGCCCTCGCATTCCTCCTGTGGCCAGGAAGGAGAATCACATCCCTCAATTGCTGTTGGAGGTAAAGGCGATGCTCAAGAAGGGTGCCATCGAGCTCGTCCCCAGGAGGCTCCGGGGCTCCGGAGTATACCCAAGGTACTTCCTCATCAGAAAGAAGACAGGCGGTTGGCGCCCCATCCTAGACCTGCGTCGGTTAAACAAATACATCAAGGCGCAGAAATTCAGGATGGTCACCCTCCAGCACGTACTGGGACAGCTGGAGGAAGGCGACTTCCTGTCGTCGCTGGACCTGGAGGATGCTTACTTCCACATCTCCATTCTAAAAAGGCACAGGAAGTTCCTCAGGTTTGTGGTTCAAGGACGCCACTACCAATTCAGAGCCCTACCGTTCGGATTAAAGTCGGCACCCAGAGTTTTCACCAAGTGCCTGGCACCGGTGGCGGCGCGGCTGCGCCTGCACGGGATCCACATATACCCCTACCTGGACGACTGGCTAATCCGGGCAAGGTCAAGGGAACTCGCCGTCGATCATACAGCGAGGACCGTCCGGTTGCTCACGGAGCTGGTGTTCTCCATCAACTACCCCAAATCCCACCTGGTTCCGTTGCAAGTAGCACTGTTTTTGGGGGCGAAGCTCGATACAGTGGAGCAATTGGCCTCCCCTTCAGAGAAGAGGACCAAAACCCTTCTGGGCAAGGTACGGCGACTGTTAGCCACGGACGTGGCCAAGGTGAGGTCCATCAAGTCCCTTCTCGGGATGATGTCCTCATGCATCTACCTTGTACCCCTTTGCAGAATTCGGATGCGTCCGCTATAGGAGTTCCTCGACGCCTGCTGGTTTCAGGCGGGGGGCTGCTTCGAGGACAGGATCCCCCTTGACGAGGAGTTCCGTCGGGCGATCCTATGGTGGGGCACCCGGGCACACCTCATGACGGGCACAGACTTTCAAACCCCGGCGTTTCAGGAGATGGTGACTACGGATGCCTCTCTGGAGGGTTGGGGGCCCACACCGGAGATCTCCACGCAAGAGGCCTTTGGTATCCGGAGGAGAGGTCTCTTCACATCAACATCTTGGAGCTCGGGGCAGTGTTCTGGGCGCTCAAGTCGTTCCTCCCGTCCCTCAAGGACAAGGTGGAGAGGGTCTTCACCGACAACACCACCACGATGTTCTACATACTGAAGCAGGGGGGCACCAGATCCCCAGCCCTATCCAAGGAGGCCCAGGATCTGTGGCACTGGGCCGTCGCCCAGGGGGTGTTCCTGGTTTCCTTCCACCGGTCAGGAATAAAAAACACCATCGCTGGTTCACTCAGCAGGGAGCTGCGCTCGTGCCACGAGTGGGAACTGCGCCAGGATCAAGTGGATCGACTCTTCCAACGATGGGGCAAACCCCAGATCGACCTGTTCGCGACGGCAACGAACTCCAAGTGCCAGAGGTTCGCCAGCAGGTTCCCACAGCCGAGGAGCATGGGCAATGCTTTCTCGTTCCCTTGGGACGGCCTGTTTCTATACGCGTTCCCTCCATTGCCGTTGCTGCTTCGCCTCATCAACCAGCTCAAGAAATCCAGGTGCAGGATGATCCTCGTCGCACCGGCGTGGCCGAGGCAGGTCTGGTTCCCGGACCTTCTGGACTTGTCAACGTCCCCGCCAGTCAGGCTGCCGGCGGACGCGGATCTTCTCTCCAGAGAAGGAGGCGCCATTCTACACCACGACCCACAGTCGCTGAACTTGCAGGCCTGGCTCCTGCAGCACTAGAGTTTGGAGGGTACGATATCCCGGCTGATTGCAGAGAGGTTCTTGCAAAGGCCAGGGCGTCCTAAACTCTCAAGTGTTACGGGCATAAATGGAAGAGGTTCTCTGGTGCCGTGCACAGAAGATTAACCCTCTGCGGATTACGGCCCCTCAAGTGCTGCCGTACTTACTGTCGCTGGCCAAAGCTGGACTGGCTCACGCCTCCATAAAAATACATCTGGCTGCCATCTCCCGATATACCAGGACTACGGGACAGGCGTCTTTGTGGTCTCATCGCCTGGTAAAGGAATTTATGAAGGGACTATTCCGATCATTTCCACCGGTGAAGGCCCCTGCCCCGGCGTGGGAACTTAATGTGGTGCTGACCAGGCTCATGGGAGCCCCATTCGAGCCTATGCACTCGGCGCCCTTGAAGTTCCTGTCATGGAAGACAGCATTCCTCGTGGCCATCACCTCTGCATGACGAGTGGGAGAGATTCAGGCCCCATCTTGCAAGCCTCCATACTTGACTTTTCATGACACAAGGGTAGTGCTTAGGACGCACCCCTCCTTCAGGCCCAAAGTGTCGTCGGACTTCCACCTCAATGAGCCCTTGGTGTTACAAGTTTTCTTCCCGTCGCCTTCGACGCCGGCCGAGAGGACTTTGCACTCGCTAGATGTAGCTAGAGCGCTGAAGTTCTACGTGGACCGCACGAAGAGTTTTCGGAAGACGTCACAGCTATTCGTGAACTTTGGGTCTGTGAATCAAGGGAAGGCTCTCTCGAAGAATTCCATTTCCAGATGGCTCTCCGGCTGCATCATGCATTGTCACCGGTTGGCAAACCGACCGCTGCCCGGCCGTCCGAGAGCCCATTCCGACCAGAGCGATCGCTGCTACCACGGCGTTCCTGTCTGGTGTGCCCCTGCTGGACATCTGCAGGGCTGCTACGTGGAGGTCGACGCACACCTTCACAAGATTCTACTGCGTCGATCGGGACTCCAGGGAGGAGTCCAGGGTCGGCCAAGCAGTGCTGCGCAACCTGTTCGCTTAAGGTGAGCCTGGTGAGGAGGTAAGAGATGCTTAATGTTGAGTTGCATTGCTTAATATTGAGCCTGTTGCCACCTTCCGTGGTTGTGCATGTGTATACTGCTATGTATTCTTTTATTCATGAGCATGTGAATCCATGCCAGACCCCATGATGGAGAAGGAACAAGTTACTTACCTGTAACTGTTGTTCTCCAGCATGGGTCGGACATGGATTCACATGCGAACCCTCCCACCTACCCCTCTGCCGCTCTTCACTTGGTCATACTGCCACCTGGCGTGCTACCAAATCTGAGGATGGCTGCCAGAGGCGGGGCTTAGGGAGAGGGCAGTCATTGGCTGGGGGCAGTATGACCCAGAGATCAGTGATTGGTTACTACTAAGAAAGACAGATCAGAAACGAAACTGATACTGATTTTTTTTCTTTACCGAGGATTCCCAGCCTGACGACGGGAATATTCATGAGCATGTGAATCCATGCCAGACCCATGCTGGAGAACAACAGTTACAGGTAAGTAACTTGTTTCATACGGTCCTCTGTCCGATGTGCATGGTGGCACGTGTGTTCTTTTCTGTCGTCATGGCATCTCTAACGATGATGGCGTTTTGTGGTTACTGTCTAATCGAGTTGGTCCATAAGGTCGATGTCAGTTCCACCTGAGGTTCCCGCACGTGGTTTCATTAAAGAGCAGGCTCCCTGGCTGTGTGGGGCGTGGCCACAGTGGATCTTGCCGTCTGGTGCGGAAGTGAGCGGGTCGAATTCCTCTCGTCGCAGGGGGTGCTTGGGCCGTGACGTCCTAGGCCATGGTTTGGATGAGAATGGGGGGGAAGGGATTCTCCCATTTTCCCTCTTCAGTCCCCCCTCTGGTCGACTTGTCGACCACCTTGCCATACCTTTGTTATTCCTGCCAAGTGTCCGTACTGATTCATGTGATCTTCAAATGACCAGTACATATAGACGCATCCACCACCGGGTTTGCAATAAACAACCAGAGGTGAGGGGTATTGGGAGAAGTTCTCACTCTATGCCCCACGGCTAGAACGGGAATCCCACTGCAGAAGGACATTGTGGCGCTTTCCAAAAAAGGATTGCTCAAGCCACATTCTACCCAGCCTACCAATCGGCGTCTCAACGCTAAGTTTAGGCAAACGGAAGGGGATCCCCGCTTACTGTCGACACACCCCCAGCCTGACTCATCAGTGATGGCGGCAGCATCACTGTGCTCTAAGCCTCAATCGTCCTCTGCTACATCGGCCACGGCACTCCCGGGTAAACCGGAGAAGATCCTGGAGGCGTTTCAAAAGAAAATCTATTCGAATGCAACTTACCTTCTGCGCCAGTTCAATGCGGATGCTATGCTGACGGCGGTCAACCAGAGGCTCTGGCGGGAGATCGCTGACATCCTACCTGAACTCTCTGTGCAGAGCCAGGCTCGCTTCAAGTCTGGGCTGGGTTGTCTGAAGCCAAAATAGTGGCACAGGACATGGAATGGAGTCCACAGTGGCTCACATTGATATCTCTGTTTGCGCCATCTGTATTGCTACCGACATGAGAAAGACGGCTTGGCTAAGGGTGACTAAGTTCAACCCTGATGTCCAGGAATGGATACTGGACCTTCCTTTCAGGGGGGGGCGATCTGTTTCATTCAACAACAGATGAGGAACTCGATAAGAATAGCTTGCAGACTGCGAAGTCTTTATTGATCCTCACCAAGTCCACCCCTAAGTCATATAGCCAAGCGCACCAGCGCTCAGACAAGGGCCGGTCCTTCTGAGTCTTCAGGGGCTTCCAAGAGAAATGGTCCAGACAATCGCACAGATCCTCGAGCCAGCACATGCGCAAGCAGCACAAAGAAGCTCACAAAGGCTTTTCCAGTCCCCGTCGTCCTCCTCAGAGGGCAAGAAAGCATGACACACCCATCTGGATCCACGAGACTGTGGTGCGGGACAGGTTTGCCCTTCACGCTCATCGCTGGCGGACAAGGCTCACGGACCCATGGATCCTCTCTGTAGTATCCCCGTGCTTCTGTCTCCCTATCCCTCTTTCTCCCCTCTCCTCCGCTCCCTGAGATTGGTACAGCAACTCTGTTGGTGGAAATACGCTCGCTCGTAGAGAGTCGGGCAGCAAAGGAAGTCCCAGCCTCCCCACCGGGTCTGGGCTTCTTTTCGCAAATTTTTGTCATGCACAAAAAGAACCAGGTTGGCCGCAGAGTTGTGTTGGACTTTTCCACCTTGAACCTTGCCCTTCCTCTCCAAAAGTTCAAGATGGTTAACCCAGCGCAAATAGCGTAGACATTGTGTGCGGGAGACTGGATGTGCTCCCTGGATCTGAAGAGTGCCTACCTACACGTCTCGATCTGGCAACCCCATCGATCCTTTCTGAGGTTCAGGATCATGGGTTTTCACTTCCAATACAAGGTTCTACCCTTTGGCCTCAATTCAGCCCCCATGGTCTTTACAAGACTGATGAACGCTGTTGCAGCCCTACTCAGGGCGCAGGGGTATCGCATCTACCTTTTATGTAGCCTGGCTAGTCAGGGCAAGGTCTTTGGAGGCAGTCCAGCTCACTGCCTCCGCCCTCATGGATAGACTACACGAGCTGGGATTTTCCATCAATCTCAAGAAGTCACAGTTGGCGCCCACGCTCTGAGAGGATTTTCTCCTCAGCAGAAAAGATTGCAGCCATCAAGAGGGCAAAGGGGTATTTTCTCAGCAGAGCAGTGACCTCAGCATGGTGGTACCAACACCTCTTGGTTATCATGGTGGCATGTCTCCTGGCAGTGCTGCATTTGAGGCTCAAAATGAGGCTACTGCAGTTGCACTTTACAGCCTCCTGGAGTCAGGAGAGAGGGGTTCCCAGGCGTAGCAGGTCAGCATCCCACATCATCTCTTCCAGGACCTTGTCTGGTGGAGCATGGACAACATTCTGCAGATAGGCAGGCCCTTCTGTCAACCAACACCTCAGGTCACCATCACCACGGACTCAACCCTAGATGGCTGGGGAGCTACCTTGGGCAGCCAGTGTCTATGGGGGTATGGTCCCGGCAGGAGCAGGCGGCCCATATCAAGTGGCTCCAGTTGGCGGCCATCTGGCTCGCTCTCAAAGCCTTCCTCCCGATGATCAGTGGCAAGGCGATCCTCATTCAAACAGACAGCTCCACCAGCATGTATTACATCAACAAGCAGGATGGCTCCAGGTCAGACATCAACAAGCAGGATGGCTCCAGGTCAGACGCGGCATTTGGTCAGGCAGTGTTAAGGAACTTGTTTTCTTGAGAGAGCACCTCTCCATCCTTGGGGAACATTCAGTTGGACTTGCCCATACAGTATGGAGGAAAGGGGACGGGACGTAAGAGCAATTATAAGTTATTCGTAGTGACTAATTTACCCCTAGTCCATAGTCCTCTTTCCTCCATCCGTCCCACCATCCTCCCCCCTAATAAAACTGGTGTCGTTAGGCAATGTTAATATTGTCCGCGTCAAAGGGGACTGAGGACTGGCATCGCTTGGCAGAGTCAGGGGAGCGCATCCTCCCAGGGCTGCGCCCCCATCTAAATTTAAATGGGAAAATTTTATTTTCTGGGTGAAAAACGTTTCCGTGTCCCGTCCCTAGCGAGGGACGCCCATACAGTATAGAGGAAAGGAGACCATGGTCTAGGAGTACGTTAGTCACTACGGTGAGTAACTTATAATATTCCTAATAAACCATTCTTTGCTAATGAGGTCACTAGTAATTAGTACCAGGTTTCAGCATCCTTGGTGATATGTAGGGCTATCCTCCATGCACGTATTTACCCACTAAGTAACCTAATGCTTGCCTGGAGTGAAAATGTTCATGTGGATAAACCACAACTTCTCTGGGCTGCTGGATGAAAAACCCCAACGATGTCAGCAAGCGTTTATGGCATTATCAATTTTGAAACCAGAATGTTGCTGAATACATTTTAAGTATTAAGGCTAAGGTTCATGCATTTTGGGTTGTAAGTCCTCACAACTTAACTCTTAAATCCAGGCAAGGACCTGCACTGGAAGGGCAGAATGTTTTAAGCACCTTATGGGATTTAGGATTTGTGCTAGTTCCCAACTTTTCTTACATTTTCAGATGCATGCATTATATATTTAGCAAATATTGCACCTTTGATATCTTGGCCAACTCAAACCTGTGCTGATTGGCAATAAGGACATTGTCTAAATATGTATTCATCGTGTAACTGATTGTGCTACCCTTTGAGAGTCTCTAAAATGAATTTACAAGTTTCAAGTGTTCTAACACGGTCCAGCCCTTTAATAACTCGCACACAGAATCCCAAACACAACCACCCCCATGTTTGATAGGCCGACCAGGGAGATTGAATTGAATAAATGTACCAGAATGTGCACTGTTCCTTAGGTATACTAGCCTACTTAAAGGTTTAATTTAAGTTACATATATTACGACTACCAACCTGCATGTAATCCACCGATAGTTCGAGGATTTTCAAAATGAGTGTAAAGAGGATTTGAAACTAAATCTGTTATGTTGATTTCGACTAGTATTAATAATCTTGGTTTTGGTGTTAACATAGATTTCAGGCATCAAATCCTTGCAGTTGGTTGCCTCAGGCAAAAAAAGTTAGTTCAACAGGATAAAAAAGAAAGAAGAGAAATTGTGATTAACAGCAAAAGGAATTGTTACAAGAATAAAGTTCCTTTCCTGGTATATTTTCTACCATAACAGTAAATGCCCGTAAATCCATTTGCAGGCGTTTTTAAAATCCATTCCATCACATGCCTACATAAAACATAATCTAACGATGCCTAGCAATTCTGTTTCAGTCCTTCAAGCCCAACACAAATCTGTTGGGCCTTTAGTCATGATCCCAAGTCAGGTACCCAAAATTGAGACCTGTAGTTAATGTCTACTGAGGTAATAGGGCTGAGATTCATCAGAGTGTGCTCTCCCAATAAATACAAGATATGTTGGCATGGTTTAGTCATTAGCATTACTTTTGGAGTCCTATATGTTGTGGCTGTATTCCCATTGTCCTTTCAGGGTAATAGGAGACGAAAGCTGCAAACATTTTTTTAATTATTTTAAAATTTTATTTAATTAAATTATTATTGTATTATTGAGCACGGACCTAGCTTTGAGAAGCAGCTGAGGGATTTACACAGGTATACAACAGTACAGATGCATAACGGCAGCATATAGCGAGTCAGGCGGCAAGTGTTAAGCCTGCGCACAGTACTGCACAGTACTGCAGAGGACCAGTGTTGAGGGAATGATAATGCATGTCAGATGTTAGCATACTGTTGATGTGGCTGCAAGGTTCTCCTTGACCAAGTCATCACTTCTGTTCTGAAGGTGTTGGTGGTTCGTTGGTCTCTAGAAGACATTATGCTACCGGTTGACTGGCCCCCATTATCTGCCCCTCCAGGTTCCGAGGGCTATTTCCGTGCCTGGTGTTTCCAGTGTCAGTGTACCTTGGTAAGCCTTGATATTAGAAAGGGGAGACAAATTTCAAAAGGTTGGGGCAAACAGCCATCATTCTGAACACAAACCAATGACTTATGGAATGTTTATTATCAGCCACTAGAAACATGGACATTGTATGTCTTCTGATCACTGAGAGGCACCGCTTCTCACTGTTTTGATGTGGCTCCCTTCAATCTGAAGTCGATAAATTCTGCTCCAAGCCATTCCCAAGTAGCGTTGTATACCTGTTAAAGGGGCTTTTCCAAAGTCAATCTTTCTAGCATCAGTCTCTGTAGGACAGTAAGGAGTGCATATTGTAAACTTTATATTGTACGGAATGCATTATTAAAACTGTAAGTTAGTTTTAAAGCCTTTGTGCTGTCTTCCTACTGGAGTAGTTTCGAGAGACTATTCTCATTTTTCTCTGTTCAACCCGGGGCCATGCTTGATGCATCTCATCATTGGCTTGTCTCATACATGTTTTTTCTTGTCTGTGAGCCCGTCTGTTTTGGGACCTTCTGCACAATTAGCTTTAAATATGTACTACCTTTTTAAGCTTCCCAAATCATGTGACGCCCCCCTCTCATTCCAACTCTCCTTTGTCCACTCATATACTCTGGCTTACTCCAGTGTACCTTCCCTGTTATATATAGAGTGAGACCCAAAGTTAATTTATGCAAAACAAAGGGGGGGGGGTCTGGGAATCTCTCTGCCAGCACGAACACAGCCCAATGACCTGTTATTGGGTCAATAACCCCTGGGAGAGACTCTACCAAGTCTTTAGCTCACTGTCCCTTTCACAGAGAAGAAATGTCCCTGCATATCAGTCTTTGTCCTGCCCACGGGCAATCCAGCACCGAAATGCTAGGCAATTCTTCTGTTATATATACATTGTACACACTCCACCACATTCTACACCATTGTGATATTCTTAGATCTTAACCGCCCAGAGTAGCTTCTGGAAGGGAAGAAGGCTGTGTGCTGAACTGGTTGTGGTAATAATGTGTTTGTAGTAGAGTTGTGAAAAGCATACTCCGAGTGACTAGTTTATGATGACTTGGGTCTCAGTTGAGCAACAGTGCGGGTTTGAGTTAATTTGTATGGTTTTATCAAAAGTTACCCTATTATTAAATGCCTGTCCCTATTGGGACTCGATCTAGAATACAGTTCAGTTTTCTCTAAAAGACACACCTCAACTAGAAAAGGGGAATGTAGTTCTTTCGTTTACATTGTCATCTCTTTGTTGGAATGGGATTCAGTACAAAGTTTTAATATTTAATATAGATTCTGAGTGACCAGTATACTGTTAATGGCATTGTTAACCTAGTCGACTAGACCAGTGCAATCCGATATGTAAGGAAGTTTCCTTAAATCTGTAACCCCGGAAGCAACGAGAATCTGTAGGGAGTTCTATTGATCAATGGTCCTCAGAGGAAAAAGTTAAGAAGCCGCACAAGGACAATTTTTACAAAACAATATGAAGATCTGACAAACTTGCTAATAAACTCTGATTATTAAAATCTTTGATGCACAAGCAAGAAAACTGAACTCCCCATGTGAAATTATTCAGCAACATTTCTTTTAACCATCCTTCAATGAGAAACCGAGATGATCCCACAATAGGAAGATAAGCCATGGAAATACTTTCTTGAAAACAATTTAAGCTTATGACATTCCCTGCATGTTGCAGATTTATTTTTACTGCTCGATTTGTCAACGATAGAGGTGTCTGCAGACCATGGTTAAGCAAAAGGTCAAAAGAAGACTGGGTGTGCCCATATTGAAAGCATTTATTCTTTAGATCTGAAGCCAAAGCGAAAACATAACAAATGGTACAGTGCCACAAACTTGGACTAGCAACAATAGTTGCGCAGGAGGTAAATCACTTACAGAGAAACCTCCATCCTCCATATATCAATCCAGCAAGTGAAATGCAGTCAATGTCTCAAATCTACTTCTGCCCGAGCTATTCAAAACTACCAGAGTGATGAATGGTCTTCAACCTTGCATGGCAAAAGAAAAGGAATGAACAAACACATCTTTCCTATCCACTACCACTTTTTGCTGGCAGTTCTGGGCATGTAGACTACTGGCTCTGTTCCGGAGACTGGTGGAAGCGGCCGTGTTGAGTGCGTACATCTTCGTCTGCCGTGCACACCCACGGTCATACCTACGTGGCGTTCTGTGGTCCTGTTTTTGTGCTCTGCTGTGTGGCAATGGGTTTCACTGGCCGCCGACCGTGACTGCCATGGGCCAAGGTGTTTCCGCATGGGGGCTCTCTATCGCAGCTCTGCTCTTTCTAGCCTGGATAGCCTGATCTCCAGTGTTGTCACCCTGTACCGCATTGGCGTGCTTGGTAGAGCAGCACAAGTGGCTTTGGGTCACCACATGAGACTGCAGATATCACGGAACTGCAGAGATCAGGAAGACTCAGCCCATGGTAGGGTTGGTGGAGGTTTAGGCATGTTGCACACTATTTCTGATATGATGCTTAGAATGTGATTGTGTTTTTTTCTTATTTATTTGTTGTCCTGTCCCGTTAAGTAGTAGGCTGTTCTTATTGGGGCAGCTTCTCTGGTGTCCTGCAAGAAAGTAGTGTATGCTGTGATGAATCCAATGGCGTCATCACTGATTCCTGGCGGCAACCTCCACCCATGTGGTCAGGGGACAGCAGTCGCTACCTGATTATGACCCTGAGGGAAGATCCCATGGGAGGAGAAAGCCTCCAGGGCGATGTCATGGCTTCATTGGATGAGACATGGTTTCCCCCATTTGCCCATGAAGAAGACTCCTTGATACCCAATACCATAATGGCCTATTGCCATACCTCTATACCCCCCCGCCCCCTTTAGGGCAAATGGAGAAACCTTTTCCCAAAACCCAGTAGGCCCAGGCCTAAAATGTAAAAGCTCCAAAATTACCCTTTCCAGTTCTATTTATCCATCATATAAAACTGGCTCATCATTCAGAACCATTGAAAGTGATTTTCCAAGCAATCTGTATTGATCAACATCAATGGACTCCTTGCAGAGGACCAATGTAGAGCAGAAGGAGCCTCAAGCTCAATGAATGTTATGTTTTCAGAATACACACGTGTGCGTGATACTTAATAATTTTTTTTTTTTTTAGTTTTTTCGGATGGAAAAAATCCTTTAAACGTAAGACACATTATATTTCCCATCTGTGAAAGGCACAGTGAGTAAAAGCAGTGGCTGCGAACTCTCAAGTGGTTAATAACCACTGAACAGGTTATCATGTCTGTTCTTGCGAGAGAGGGGCGCCCGCTACCTTTGTTAAACTATTTTTAAGGAACCTGGGATTGGTAACCCTAGGTCTCCTGGGGGCAACCAGACGTGGTCTCCCTCTCACTGTGCTTAGAGAGGCATCAGCTTCACCTCACTGATGATCCCCAACAAGGGTGAAACACGTGTATGGGGTTGCTGGTGGTACTCTCGTTCAGATTGGAGTTGCCATTGTATTTCGGTGCTGGACTGCCCCTGGGCAGGACAAAGACTGATATGCAAATGGATATTTCCCATCTGTGAAAGGCACAGTGAGTAAAAGCAGTGGCTGCGAACTCTCAAGTGGTTAATAACCACTGAACAGGTTATCATGTCTGTTCTTGCGAGAGAGGGGCGCCCGCTACCTTTGTTAAACTAAGACACATTATATGCACACAAAAATGATTGACAAAAGCCATTACATCACACTTTAAAACACAGCATTACCATTTTCAGAACAAATCACAATAAAGACCAGATTTCTTATAACCACTAAAAGATTACCTATACACTTAAAAACCCCTTTTTCAGGTACTTGGCTCTTTTTAAATAAGTTCAATTTAATTTTCAAAGACAAACAGAGGCTGCTGCTGTTTGGGAGAAGTTGTTGCACCTCTCTGCGAGGCTTGCCGAGCTTGGAAGCACAAACCGGTTTGGCGGAGCCGAGCAGCTCACAAATGGGAAGCAGAGAAACGCTGCAATGACGGGGCCCACTGCAGACATGCTAGGAACCAGTGGAAGACTCCTTGGTGTTCGGCAACCGAAGAAAGCAGAGTTTCACCTACCTTGACCTGGAGCAGGAGAGGCGTGCAGAAGTGAAGCCGTGAGAGAAACCGAAACAATGAAAGAGCTGTCCAGAGTTGAACGCGGGTGGCAAATTTTTGCTGTGTAAGCACAAACAAGAGCCGTAGAGTCAACCCAGAGAGAGTGGGGGGGGGGAACCTGCAGCGTTTTGGCAACCGCGCCAAGTACAAACTATAACAATTAAAGCCACAGCGATAATAAAGGGAATGATTGAAAACCAAGAAGGCATATTGCAAATAAGGACCAGATGAGTGTATGGAATGCAAATATGGAGAGAACCTGAAATTAATTATGTATCAAGTTGATGCAAGATACCAAAAGAGGTATATGCATCTGTGGAAGTGAGAGGTACCGCGTGTGAAATGAAGAGGTGCTGGGAGGCGAGTAATCCAGGTAGTTACAAGTGTGTGAATTTCAAAAGCCCTGGCAGGGGAGTATACCAGGCAGTTAAAATCTACAGGAAGTCACAAGAAAGGATAAAGAACTGTTTGCTAAACAAGAAGGAACTTTTGAAAGAAGTGGAACTACAAGGCTAAGCAGCTTTGTAAATAACAGTATAGTTGTTGGCCAAGAAAGACACAAAGAACTGTTAGACAAATAATTGTTTGCATTAAGGAAGAATCCAGGGGAATGGAATCCCCCTCTGGAACCAAGGCTCTTTGTGAAGCTGCGCCTCGGCTGGTGCCACGGCGTGTAGCCGGCTCGCACGAGTTGGGAGGCGCTGCCTTGTCCACCCTTTCCCTTGCGGCAAGGGAAGGGAAACCCGCTGCGGGTAGCCGCGGCTGTGCCGCGGCTAAAACCGCTACGGGCAGCCGCGGCAAGGCCGCGGAAGGAGCCGCTGTGTACAGCCGCGGCGGGGCCGCCATGTACTCACCTTATCACCCCGGTCCGGGGGAGCAGTGCCCACGACGGCACCGAGATGCGGGAGAACGGCGCCCGGCTCGCCGCCCCCGTGCTCCTCCTGACGGTGCCGGAGCTGCTCGTTGCTGGGGAGGGACGCCCAGCATCCGGATGCGTCCCTACACGGCGCGGCCACAACCGCATGGCCAACGCAACCTCCCACCACCACAAGGGGAACGGGAATGGCGACACCCCGGGACGGCAACCCTTAAGAGGGGCGGGGATCACGTCCCAGGAACCAATGAGAAGGGGGTTAACACAGACCCTCAGTGATTGGAGGGGGCTTGAAACCTCCAGGTGTGTTAAAAGCGCGCCAAACGAGACTAATGGGTTGCTCTCATTCCACAGGACACGGAGAAGAGAGAGGAGAGAGAACCAGAGTGGTGGGCCTATCCGGACACCGGCTCGAGATAGGACCAAGCCAGGACTAATGCCGCTGTACTACGGGAGGCCAAGACACCGGTGAAGCTAACCGGGAGGACTTGATAGTTATTCTTTCAGCATTTGCTGCCCTTAACCAGTGAATAAATATTGTTTCAGCATTTGCCTGTCTCCGACTATAATTCCACACTTCACACTCTTCCACCGTGGAGAACTTTTATGTTGGAGCTGTTCAGGTCCCCTTTATGAACTCTCTTTGCAATCACCTAAGTTTAAAGACCGTTCCCCTTTCATCGTATAGTTTAGTTTGATGCTTGTCAATCTGCTTATGCTGTGCATATAGTCCGACATCTAGTGGTAATCGCCGAGTATTGCATTTTGCCTTTCGAGGATCGAAAGGGGACGTTGACCTGGGCATGCTTGTAACACTATCCCTAACGTGACATGTAGTGTACCCAAAATCCCTCACGCTTTGAGGTCCCTCAGATCGTTTTTTTCCACCTAGCTAGCTGGTTGCCTTATGTGGAGCTCAAAAAATTGCTTCTATATATTTCTTTGTCCACAACCTCTCGTCGTTTTAATATTAGTCACACTTCACCAACAACTACTTCATAACCAATGCCAACGACTGCAGAAGACAACTCCAGATTTTGACGACTGGTGCTGCTGTCGACTGCGTGGCCTCGGCCCTCCGGCCAGGGCTACACTAGCTATTAACCTGAGCTATGGACAGGACTTCTTTTAAATGTTTCCCTTCTTGCAACGGCAAGTACCCATGGAAAGACACACACCGGAGATGTAATCATCGTCACCCTCAATCATAACAAGCAGTCCTGTCGGTCTTGCAAACCTTTAAGTCTGAAGATGATAAAAGAACAAGTAAAATGGTGGGCGGCCTATGCCATGCAGCAGGCTGTGAGTAGCTCCCCTGCCACTGCAGGCGCCTCAAGTTATGAGGACGTAAATACAGCCATGGCTCAGACGCAGAGACTATTGACCTATTTTCAGAGCAACCACGTTCCGAGATGTCCGTCCCCGTCCGGCAGGCCACCGGTTCTGCTATGGGGAGTGATCACTCCGGCAACAAAGACACACACACACACCACATAAAAGAAAGCACACAACTCCCCAAGCCTCCTTGAGGACTAGTCGGGACGGCCAAAGACGCCAACGGGTACGCCGATACTTTTTCGATGGAACCCACCGATCCGCAGGGTCGGCTGCCCTCCCCGCAACTGTCTAGGCGGCATGCGTCCGGGCGCTCAAGTCAGAAAGGCGGCGGCACTAAACTTCATAAGAGCGTGTCGGTGCCTAGGTTTCGGCGGTGCAGAAGACTGCGACGAAGCCGCTAGGCCCGTCAAAATCTCTCCCAGATACGCCCGAAATCCACGAGAGTCTCGCCAACATCATCTCAGCGTCAAATATGCCTAAGGACACGTTGAAAGACACGTCAAGACGTCGAAAGGGTCAGGAAGAATATTCAGAGGGCTCCCAACCCCTGTCTAAGACTCTCAGACAAGGCTCTATGGCCTAAAGAGACAAGTCCTCAAGATGAGCCCTTTTCCCCTCCATACCCCTCTGGGTCATCCTTATGGACCAGGGACAGGTTTGAGGGGTACATGAATAAACTTACATTTGTGGACTTTTCTGAAAAATGTATCGCCCCTAAAAGGCCAAGAGAGGAAGACTACTATCCCACTATGGCTAAACTTCAAAGCACCTCCAGCCATGCTCCTCATGAAAGAGGTGTTTGATCTAACAGAACCAGAGGAGATCCCTCAGGACCCTTATGATCAGGGTGAGGATCCCTTTGATGAACCTATAGACCAGTCCCCTGATTGGGGTGATGAGCAACCAGTGGGTGAGACACCCTGGCTGTCACTGTGCACTACCCCTGATCAAGACACTGTGCTTAAATCCTCCCGCTTCACCGCCTATAAGACAAGCCTCTCCCATCGATGACCAGATGCATTCAATGCTATCTTTAAGAAAGCAGCTGAACACTTTCAGATTGCCACTCAAGAGGCGGTACAAGACACTGAATTTGTAAAGGATATTTTGAAAGAAAAACCACCCTGAAGTCAGGCGATGCCTCCGTTAAACTCCATCAAACGGCGTATAGCCCCCTCTTTGATGACTCGGTTGCAAACAAGGGCAGTAAACGAACGGGTCAAACTCTTTCGCCCCTCGCCTACAGACCCTCTTTACATCTGGGACATGCCACTCCCGATTCCATGGTGGTGACAAAAACCAGGAAGAGAGCAGGAGTAGCCTTGTCTATGGCTGAGGCACCGCCGGACAAGGCTTGCAAGAAGTTGTATGCCCTGGAGAAGCGCATTACAACAGCAGCAGCCTACTCCACCAGGATAGCTAACACCACATTGTTGGCTAGTTACAGTGACGTCCAGTGGAACTTGCTCTAGGAGTCCCTGCAGGAAGTCCAAGCGCCAACACATTACTTGCGGAGTGCCCCAGGGATCATGTCTCTCTCCAACGCTGTACAGCATCTTCACCAAGCCACTCTTTGGTGATCTTGACTATCTGGGTATCACCTACACTAATTATGCAGATGATACCCAGATCCTCTTACCACTCACCGGAGATTACGAGGGGGATCTGGCCATGGTGAACAGAGTCTATAGCATCGTTCAGGCATGGATGGCCAATCACGGCCTGTGCCTAAACAATGACAAAACAGAGCTCATCATCCTGGGCACCGCATCTCACATGATCAAACTCAGCCGTGACTACTTATCGTTCATCGTCGATGGGAACATTATCAATGTCGCCAGAGAAGTAAAAACCTTAGGCTTTTACTTGGACTCAACCCTATCATTTACCAAACAGGTAAATTCCTTGGCCTCTTCTACAGCATACACATGCAAATTAATACTAGCGGGGAAACAATTCCTATCAGATGACAGTTACCTCATCTTATCTAGAGCCCTCATCTTATCAAAACTTGATTATTGTAATTACACGAAGATATCGTCTCCAACATCTTTGCGGAATGGGGCTTTCCAGAGATCGACGTGTTCGCAACTCTGGAGAAAGCACAATGCCAAGATTACGCCTCCAGGTACCCGCAGAACTGCTCCAAGGGGAACGGTCTCTGGATAACATGGTCAGGGAAATGTGTCTACACTCCGGCCCCCCACGCAACAAGAGTGCACAAGATGCACCAGGAACCAGTCACTATGATTCCAGTGGCCCATATGTGGGCCCGCCAACCCTGGTTCTCCCATCTGATGGCGATGTCAATCTCTCCTCTGATGAAGCTACCTTGCCCATACAGCATGCTCTCACAAGACAGGGGTGGGGGGGGGAAGACGCACCATTCCTGCCCGCAAGCTCTCAACTAAGCGGTGTGGCTCCTGAAGTCATAGTTTGGGCACCTCCAACTTCTTCAGAGACGCATGGACATTCTTAAGGAAGCAAGAAAGCCGAACGCCAGACATTACTATTCCAATAAATGGAAACGCTTCGTTATCTGGTGCCATTCTAAGAGCATCAATCCCATAGACTTCTCTCCAACTCATATTGTCTTATACCTAACTTAACTACTAGACTCAAGTCTGGTTTTTAATTCCCCCAAAGTCCACCTAGCTGCACATTTAGCTTACACTACGTCCCAGAAAAAGGTGTTGTGGTGGAAGATCCCAGTGATCAAGGCATTTATAGATGGGGTTAAAAGACTTCATCCCCAAATTTCAAACCGAGCTTCAGGGATGGGACCTAAATGTGGTATTAACTAGACTAATGGTATCTCCCTTTGAACCTATGCATAAGGCTAGCCTTAAGGCTCTCACTTACAAGACTGCTTTCCTAGTGGCAGTCACTTCAATAAGAAGAGTCGGTGAATTACAGGCCCTTTTAGTTCAAGAACCATTTGTCACAATTAACAAATATAAGGTGGTTTGCGCCTAAATTCATTTCAAAGTTCTTTCGAGAACCCCACTAACGTGCAGAAAGAAGCCTACACACACTTGATGTGCGCAGGGCAGTCCTATATTATCTGGAAAAAACAAGACCACTAAGATAGACAAATCAGTTTTTCGTTTCAGTGGCGCCTGGTAGAGAAGGAGACCCTGTCTCTAAGTCAGCAATCTCAAAGTGGATTGTAAACTGCATCACACTCTGCTGTACTCTTGCCAAGAGAGAACTGCCCTTGAAGCCTAGAGCACACACTACTCGGGCACTGGGGCTTCCATAGCATTCATTGCAAACTATCCTCTCGGATCCATTTGCAAAGCAGCAACCTGGAGTTCTATACACACCTTTTCAAAACACTAGGGCCTAGATACGCTCTCTAGGTCTGATTCTCAGGTGGGACAAGTGGTACTAATACATCTATTTACTACTGTCCCTTCTCACACCCCACCTCCAACTCTGGGTACTACTCACTAGTCTATGCACAGCATGTGACTCTAAGTATCGGAAGACCTGCATTACTTACCGTAATAGCATGTATGATTGTATCTGCTTAGATTCACATGCGCCCACCCTTCCTCCCCACTCGGAGTAGAAGGAACATAGACCTCTTACTATTCTTTCTATCTGTACTCACGTTAGTCATAAGGCTCCCTCACGGCATAAAAAACAAAACCAGAGGGACCTCGACGCGTGAAGGATTTTGGGTACACTACACGTCACGTTAGGGATAGTGTTACAAGCACGCCCATGTCGACTTCCCCTTTCGATCCTTGAAAGACAAGTTGCAATACTCTGCGATTACCCCTAGATGTCAGACTATATCCAGCATGTGAATCTAAGCAGATACAATCATTACAAATGCTATAACGGTAAGTAATGCATGTCTTATAATGTGAGGGTCAAATAGAACTTTTGGACTCAGACAGTTTTTGATTTTGTTAAATGTTAAAGGTATTTGTATCGCGTACCGTCACCAACGGAATTGGTCCCCAGGTGCTAGGCAGATCTGTAAACGATAAAGGTGGGATGCGTTAGTAAGGTGAAGGAGGGAGTAGGATAGTGAGAGGAGTGGTGTTCTGTTGGCAGCTTCAACTCGGTAAACACCGGGTGCTGAGCTTTGGTGCGGGTATTGGATCGGAGTCAGTCCGCGTGTGCTGATGTTCAGGATTATGTGTTGTTGCAGTGTTGTGAAGTGCGTGTGGCTTGTTGTGCAAGAGATGGTTGTGTGAGTTTTTGAGTGGGATAAGTATGCAGAGGTTGAGCTTATATTGGTTAGTGGGTTACCTGACCTTTACCATGCTAACATTCACAGGTCTGTCTGAGTGTGGCACTTGCCGGCCCTCACATTCCCATCCAAACGCGGCGCAGACGAGAGCTCAGGACTCCATCCAGGTGTGGTCATGCCAACACTCATACTCCCATCCAGATGCGGCGCAGGCTAGTGTCTGGAGACCCGTCCAGGTGTGGGCATGCTAACATTCGCAAATCCATCTGAGCGCCACGCAGGCTCGTGTTCACAACTCTAGCTGTGGCCCATGTTAGCATTCACATTTTTCTAGGTGCGGGCATGTTATCCTTCAATAGATCCTATCCGGGTGCGACGCAGGCCAGCGTCTATCTAGAAGCGTCTGCCAGTCTGGATATGTTCGTCCGGTACGTGCGAGTCAGAGAGTAGATTGGGCTTTCGTGTGGGTCTAGGTGTGTGGTCAGTCTCTGCAGCCTTCCTTTGTGGCTATTTTCCATGATGTCTTATGCTCTGTCAAGTGGTTGGTTCTTTGGTTTGAGTGTTTGTCCAATTTGAGAGTGGTCGGGTTGGAGTTATTTTCGTCATTGTTTTAATGTCTGGGCATTCTAGTGCGTCTCCGTTGTGGTTATGCTTTGAAGAACCATGATTTGAGGATTTTCCTGAATGCTAGGTGGTTTGTTGTATTCCGTATATTCTAAGGTAGGTCATTCCAGGTTTTAGGTGCCTGGTGAGAGAAAGACGATCCTCCGAGTATTTTTCTGTTGTAGGGTTTTGGTTCCAGGCGTATGTCGGTGCTTGATCTTAGTGTTCTTGTCGGTTGGTGTAGGCGTAGTTTGTCGCTTAGAAATTCTGCGCCTTGTTTGTGTATTGCTCTGTGCGTGATGCACATGGCCTTGAACTTTATTCGCTGTTTCAGTGGTAGCCAGTGTAGTATTTTTAGCGCACGTGTGATGTGTTCTCTTCTGGGTAGCTTGAGAAGGAGTCTGGCTGCTGCATTTTATATCCGTTGCAGTTTTTTTAGAAGTCGTTCTGGCATGCCCAGGTATAGGCTATTGGCATAGTCCACTCTGGACATGATCAGAGCGATGATGGTGAGTGTTTTGTTGGCGAATGACAGGAACGGTAGGATCCTTTTTGCTGCTCGCAGGAGGAAGAAACATTTCTTGATTACCGAGTTTACTTGTGGCTCCAGAGTGAGGTTGTTATCCATTAGGACCCCTAGGTTTTTTACAGTTGATGATGGTTCTGGTGTGGTGCCGAGCTCTCTTGGCCAGGGGATGTAGTTGATGTCTCCTCCCTTTTTTGAATGTTGAATGTCTTGTATGTTGAAGATTATTTGAGTATCGTCGGCGTAGTTGTAGCATGTGAGGCCGTGTTTTTTGATGAGTTTGATTAATAGGTACATGTAGATGTTGAATAGAAGCGGGGAGAAGGATGATCCTTGTGGTACTCCGCATGTGGAGACTCTGGGTTTGGATTTACAAGGTTTCATCCATATTGTTTCTGTTCTGTTTGTTAGGAAGGATTTGATCCATAGTAGGGCAGTGTCTGTTATCCCTAGTCGTCCTAATCTCTTTATGAGGATGGCGTGGTTGACAGTGTCGAAGGCTGCAGACAGATCAAGGAGGATCAGGGCGGTGCTGTTGTCTGAGTCTGCGTTTGTTTTTAGGTCGTCCCATATTGAGAGGCGAGCCGATTCTGTTCCTCTCATAGGTCTGAAGCCAACTTGTGCCTGGTCTAGTAGGCAATGCTCTTCTACGAATTCTTGGGTTATTTGGTAGTCGTACGTTTCTAGCAGTTTGGCTATGTAGGGTATGTTGGAGATGGGTCTGTAGTTAGATAAGTCCTCTACGTTTCCTGTTGTGTCTTTGAGTAGTGGCTTGATGTAAGCCGATTTGAAGGCCTGCGGTACTTTACCTGTTGAGATTGAGAGGTTGAGGAGGATCCTGTGGTATTCCATGCGGGTTCCTTGTTTGAGAATTGTTTTGTATATGTCCGGGGGGCAAGGGTCTTCAGGAGAGCCCGATTTGTTGCTTTGGTTTACCAGTTTGACGAAAGCCTCAACTGATCTTTCTGGGAAGTTTCGTAGCTTGTTTGCGTGTTCCTCGTCTGTGTTGGTGGGGTTTGAGCTGTGAACGTTTGGTCTGTTTTGTATGGTGTGTTGGATGGAGGTTATTTTGTTTTTGAAGTGGTCTCTGAGGTCCTCGCAGAGTTTTTTCGATGGGATTGGCGTGTTGTTGCAGGCCGGAGGGTTTTTTATTTCGTTTATGATTTTGAATAATTATTTTTGAGCGTTTGGTGCTCTGAAGAATCGGTTGTCGTAATGTTTCCTCTTCGCTTTTTGTATTTCCTTTTTATATGCGCGGATCTGTTGTAGGTATTTCAGTTTGTTTGCGGTGTTGTTGTTGTTCCTCCATTGAGATTCTAGTTTTCGGTTTTTCCTTTTCATGGCGTTCAGTAGTGGGGTGAACCATTTTGCTGTAGTTTTCTTGCGTGATGGGGTGAAGGGCTTTTCTTTGGCGATGTCGTCAAGGGTTGTTGCGATCCAGGTATGAAGTAGGGCCACTTTTTTGTCTAGGTCTGGTTCTTCCATGGTGGATGCTTGTGGTTTGCTGAGTTCTAGGAGCTCGGTTAGATTGGAGTTTTTAATGGTTCTCCAATTTCTTTTCATCCTGATGGGTTGTTTTTCTTTTTTTTTTAAACCTTTTATTTATTGGCATAAAGGTCAAGACAGGCACAGTTTAATTTACATGACTGCGGGTAGGCATCACGCTTGTACAATCAGCATCACACCATGGTTAGGTTATACATCTTGCATTAACAGCATCTGATATCGCGGGAAGGCGACAAGCAGCACAGAGACAAAGCAAACGCAAAAGAAAGTCAAACGGCAACCAAAGGGGGAGGTAAGATCTCCTGTGGGCTATCTGATTGTCCTGGTAGGGGAGATGAGGTCAGTTCCATTTCCTCTCTGCTATTTAAGTAGCTACAAAATTCCGACCAGACATTTTTGGGGCGAGAAGTCGGAGGCAGTGATCCAATGTACTCCTCCTCGCACATTTGTGTCCATGTAAGGGCCTGCAGCCACATCCTGAAAGTGGGAGGATTGCGGCGCTTCCAGCATTGCAATATGCAT
The DNA here is from genome assembly GCF_040938575.1 of Ambystoma mexicanum. NCBI lineage: Eukaryota > Metazoa > Chordata > Amphibia > Caudata > Ambystomatidae > Ambystoma > Ambystoma mexicanum. Next base: position 198,617,989 of record NC_090940.1, read on the forward strand.
CTTTTGGCTACCATGATACTTACATTTACAAATTTTGACATTTTCCTTTCATTCTCCCCCTCCCAGAGCCCAAATAGTATAGCAAGTGGTTCCATAGTCAATGGAGAACCAGTTATTTCAGCAAGTGCTTCTGTCACGGCCGTCGAGAATGTGTTAAGGGCGGGGCAAGCCCAGAACATGTGTATATGGTCTGCTTCGTGCGATTTGCATTTGGGACACAAAGGGGTCGGGGTGCCAGTGAATGATGCGACTCTATACGGTGTGTAGTAGAGTCTGTTGAGGAGCTTAAATTGAATGCATCGGAATCTGGCGCTTAGAGAGACCCTGCGTGTGTGTATGCACATTTTGCCCCAGAGAGCATCTGTGATTTCAACTCCAAGTTCCTTAGCCCAAGACTCGCGTGGTTTAAGGGAGTTGTCCGCAATATTATTCTGTTGCATTTTATACAAATTAGAAATTATGCTTTTGGCACCTCCGGAATTTGCTATATATTGTATTTCAGGAGAGTCTGGGGGTTCAATAGGGTATGAGGGCCACATCGTCCGTACTGCGGCTCTGAGCCTATAATACTGTAGCATTTCAATTGGAGAGTTGGAGTGCTCAGGGCGCCATGTCTGGGGGGTGATAAAAACACCGTTAGGGAAGAGGTCCGCAAGGGCGTGGTATCCCAGGCTTTCCCAGTGGCGTGTGAGATTGGAGTCGTGTGTGGGGGGGAAGCCCGGGGAAATGCCATAGGGGAAGCCATTTTGTAGTACGGGCTCTGTTCCCGGTCAGAGCCCAAGATGTTCCTCCAGGCCCTCAGCGTAGCGGCTACCGGATCTGCCTGGGCGTCTGTTTGGAATGCGCGGTTCAATAGCAGGGACAATATATTGGTTCCACCTCCCGCTAGTTTCTCAAGTTTTACGTGGATGGGGGGATTCTGGAACGTGTACCAGTGAGAGGCGTGATGGGCTTGTGCAGCATTCCAGTACAGGCGAAGGTCCGGGGCCGCGAATCCGCCTCTGTCATAGGGCAGCGTCATGTGCTGCCATTTCTTGCGGACCGAGCCTGGATGCCAAAGGAATTGTGCGCACTCCGAATGGAGCTTCTTGAAGTATTGACTCCCAGGCCAGATCGGGACATTAACGAAGACATACAGGAGTTTGGGGACCACCACCATCTTTATCAGAGATAGTCTGCCCGCAAGGGATAAGGGTAGATTGCGCCATTTGGAGAACTTGGAGCGGACTAGAAGGGCTGTAGCTTCATAGTTATCTGTCAACAGAGAGGCCCTGGTCAGTGACATTTGTACCCCGAGATACCTCACCCCATCTGGGGACCAGCACAGAGGGTACTCACAAGACGGTCGTTGGGTCGCCACCGTGAGAGGGAAGACCTCGGACTTAGAGTAATTGATTGTGAAACCCGAAAACGTACCTATCCTGGTGATATCTCGGATGATCGGGTCTAAATATGTGGAAGGATTTCTGACGTACAAGAGCACGTCGTCTGCATATAGGGAGATGATCTCTGGTGTGTCCATTAATCGTATGCCTTTACTTCCGTGCCTGCTCCTTACATGATCAGCCATGGGTTCTATAGCGAATGCAAACAGGAGGGGAGAGAAGGGACATCCCTGACGAGTGCCCCTGTGTAGTGTGATAGGAGAGGAAGGAACAGAGTTTACAAGAACCCTAGCTCGTGGGTCCGTGTATAATAGTTTTATGTAAGATGTCATTTTGGGGCCTACACCCATTTTCTCCAGTACAGCCCATAGATATTGCCACAAGACCATATCAAAAGCTTTTTGAGCGTCTAGTGTTACCGCCACAGCGTCCGCGCCTGGGTCAATTCTGGCCATCACATTAAACAGGCGACGTATGTTCAGTGCTGTGGATCGGCCCGAGATGAACCCACACTGGTCCTCGTGTATCATGTGGGACATGAAGGGGAGGAACCTAACAGCAATTATTTTAGCAAAGATTTTCGTGTCGGTGTTAATAAGGGATAGAGGCCTATAAGACCCACATTCGTCCGGGGGTTTACCAGGTTTGGGGAGGACAGTTAGTAGAGCTTCTCTGAGGGAGGGGGGGAGGCCGAAGTGATTCGACCCAGACCCCGAGTAGCACAGGCACTAGTATAGCCACATGCTCCTGATAGAATTCGGAGGTGAGCCCATCTGGGCCCGGCGCCTTGTTTTTGGGAAGGTTTGATATCGCCTGAACTATCTCCTCTAGGGTAAATGGGGCGTCTAATATTTCCCGGGTGTCCTGGGAGATAAGGGTCATAGGGATGCTCTCAAGGAGGTCGTCCAGGTCTTGGGCCGAGTGTTCTGGTTGGGGACCATACAGATTGGCGTAGAAGCTAGTGAAAGTGTCTAGTATGGACCGATCCGACCAGTGCCGCACTCCATTGCTATCTATGATGTTGTCAATGCGGGTCCCACCAGTTTCAGCACGCGCTAGCCTGGCCAGGGTTCTACCCGGTCTGTCCCCCTCCCCATATTTGCGGGCCGCTACCGGGCGTGTAAAGTATTGTACCTCCCTTATGGCGTGTGACTCAAACCGTTCCAGTTCTGACCTGATCGCAGCTAGGGTCATTGGGGACTGGGTGGTCAAATAGTCCTGTTCGAGTGCTTTGAGTTTGGTTTCCGAGTTGGTTAAGGACCGCCTTATAGCTTTCAGGACCCCAGCTTCCCTGGAGATGCACATCCCCCTGATGTAGGCTTTGAACGCCTCCCACCTAATCCCCTCGGATGTATCGGTCGTAGTGTTCTTTTCAAAGAATGTGGTTATGTCAGCTAGGATCTCAGCTTTAAAGACGATGTCTGATAGGGCAGTGGATTTAAAGCGCCAGTGGGGTCTCAGCGGCACTGCGCCACCGAGTTGTATCTGTAGGAGTACAGGGGAATGATCAGAAAGTGTGCGTGCAAGTATCGTAACATCTGAGATTTTTCCCACCAGTCTGCCAGAGAGTAGGAACAGGTCTATTCTCGAGGAGCTGTCGTGGACAGTGGAATAGAAAGTATAGTCTCTGTCGCGGGGGTGGAGCGTTCTCCACATATCATGTAAATTTAGGGAGTCCATGTGTGAGAGAAGGCGCTTGGTCGCTCTTGGTGTGGGTCTGCGACTGGTCGTCGTCCTATCTAGTAAGCTGTCCAGTGTTAGATTCATGTCCCCCCCCATATTATGGGGACGTCTATGTATTTCATAAGTATGGTCGCCACTCCATCAAAGAACTCAGGGGAGTCGATGTTGGGCGCGTACACGTTGACCAGCAGGCATTCTTCATGAGCCAAGGTGCAGTGCAGGATTACATATCTGTCCTCTGGGTCAACGTGTGACGAGCGGAGAGTAAAGTGGATAGACTTGTGGATGAGAGTCAGGACCCCTCTAGCCTGGGTGGAATATTGGGTGAAATATCTGTTAGCACCCCAAGTTCGTGCAATGGTCGACGATAGGTGTTTAAGGGCATGTGTCTCTTGTAGTAGGAGAACCTGGACTCCGTGCCGCTGCGCATAGGCCGCGATCCTACGGGATTTCGTGAAATTCGTCAGGCCGCGTACATTCCATGACATCACTTTAATCGCCATGTAGGTGACTTACGGAACATCCCAAGTGAAGGCCTTGCCCGTGATAAACGCCATGAGTGCCGTCATAGTGTCCCGCTGCCAACGTGTGTAACCCGTCTCAACCCCCATGCCATTTTGGATATAAACTACCCCAACGTTCCAACCCCCCGCCCTGTCCCAACTAGCAGTATGTGGGTACCCACCCCTAACATAAACTATTCGATGCCATCCCCAACTTGGCAGTGTTTGAAAGAAAGCCCAACCGGGGCGTAGATACAAACATTTAGATTCTACAGGAATTGCAGCTGCAGTGGGGGCCACCGCTGCCGTCCTGCCCACCAGTATTGATACAAATCCTGAATAAGCAATGTAATCGGAGGCTCAGTTAACAAAAGTAAAGTTACAGAGCAAGGATGCATGCATTAACGGGCATCATGACCAACTCAGGAGGGAGAGACAGCGGTCAATTCTAGTCGTTGTCCATCGGGTCCTCAGGCGACTCCGCCAGTGGGATCTGCGCCTCAATGAACTTCACGGCCTCGTCCGGGACTGTGAAGAAATAGTTTGTTCCGATGGGTGAATTTAAGGCGTGCGGGGAAAAGCATAGCGTATTCAATCTTTCTGTCACGTAACAGTTTCTTCACCCCAGCAAATCTGCGCCTCTCCATTTGGACACCTACTGAGAAATCGGGAAAGATCCTGATTACCTGTGAGTCCATCCGTAATTCCCCCTTCTCTCTGGCCAGGCGAAGTATGTGATCCCTGTCCTTATAGCTGAGCAGTTTTGCTATGATAGGTCTGGGGAAGTCCCCGGGTCGCGGTCGGGGTTCCAGGGAGCGATGAGCCCTTTCGATCGTGAAGAATGGTGAGAGATCAGGGTCATCCAAGAGATCTCTGAGTTTTTCAACCGCTGTTTCCATGCGCCCTTTAAGTGCAGTTTCGGGGACCCCAATTATGCGAATATTCTTTCTTCGCGACCTCGATTCGAGATCATCACATTTCGATTTGACCTGTTTCATGTCTCGGCCAAGCTCTGATGCCGTGTTTTGCAAATCTTGGACGTTGTCTTCAGTGGTGCCAGTCCTCTGCTCCACTTCGGTGATTCTAGCTCCACGTTGGTCAAGCTTAGATCGCAATGACGCCACATTCGCATTAATGTCATCTAGCTTTTCATGGAAAGCTGCAAAGTTTTTAGCCATGGATTCCATCATAGCTGCCAGGTCCGGCTGCAGGGGGTCCGGCCGAGGGTCACCCTCCTCCTGGGTTGTAGCCGTCGATACCTGGTCTCCCTTGGGTGTGGCCCTGGCGAATTTATCCATAGTCCCGGCTTTGCTAGTAGCACGCGATCTATTAGCCATTCTTCCCGGGCAGGGTCAGGGCCGACACGACGGTATAGGTTGTGGAGGAGGCCTGGATCGCCCCGCCAGAAAGGTGGTTGGGAAGAGGCGGTGAAATCCCCGCATGACGTGCCCGGCCGGCATCGCTCCGCTCTGCAGGTATTTGAGAAAGAGTGGGCGGCCCCCCAGCAAACCCTGCTGATCAAAAGTGTCCCGGGGAGGTAGAGCCGGGCTACTTGCAGGTATCGATATCGAGTAGTAGGCAGAGAATCGTAATTAGGAGCACCCACCTCTCTCAATGCGCAGGGTGGCTTATACGCGTGTCTCCAGGAGGTCCTACTCTTCGACAGTGTCGTATGAGGTTGTCGGTAGTTGTAACGAACCAGCACGCACAAGCCTCTTCTTCAAGGTGGCCGGCCCCGCGGCAAGTACGCAAGGCGAGCTGGGCGGCCTGCTTGTTCAACGAGGACAGCAGTTACGGTCTCGGCGACCCACCTGGGCAGTCTCAGGGTGATGGAGTGGGTGAGTGAGCGGGTGCGGTGGGTCCCGTAGTGAGGCCTTAGGGCGATCCGAGGGTGGTGATGATGGCCGCGGCCTCGGGGCCAGCTCGGGCAGCTCCTGGTCCGGCAGGCTGGGAGGCCGCACGCCCGCCCTCACGAGCGAAGGCACAGTGCCCGGCCCCGGCTCCACCGGCCAGAGCAACCAGCCGGAACGGTCGGGAATCCCACGAAGTGCGGGCCAGAGCGGCCGCGGCACCAAATCCCGGCCCAGGCCGCAGGATCGAGGAGGGCCCTCGCTGGAGGCGGAGCACCAGAGGCCGCCAGAAGGCAGCCGCGTCAGGGCCTCAGTAGCCGCAGTAGGCCCGGCCGCTCGAATCTCCGTGTAGTGGCAGCGTTTTCGCTCCAGATCTCGGCCACCGCAGCAGAAGAATCCCGGCAACAAAACCGTGGCAGTAGCTTGGAGCAATGTTGTGGATGAGCGCCGATGTGCCGAATAAGCTGGTGGGCGAGGACGGAGCTTCCAGACTAGGCAGCCATCTTCCTTGGCTGCTCAGCAGCGCCCCCCTGATGGGTTGTTTTTCTTGTTGCTTTTTTGTCAGAGCGGCCATTGTGATTATGAACGGAATAATGAGGTGGTCGCTCCAGAGTATTTGAATTGGGGGTGCCGTGGTGATGAGATCCTTGTTGGCGAAGATTGCGTCAAGTGACATCCTGACACGGACGAATCCTTTAGTTTTTGGTTTTCAGTATAGCAGCCTTTTCCCAATCATTTTAGTTTCAATAAGTCTTTAACCAAGAACGTGACAACCTGGTGTCCTGGTTGTTGGGCAGAAACCTGTGCAGTTCCCCTAGGGACCACTGCAAAAGATTTAGGACTACAGGTGGTTGGCAGTAAACCCAATTGGTAGCAGTCTGTACCACCCAGATTTACCTGGTAGCTGTGGTAGCTAGTCAGACTTCTCTCAAGATGAGTTAGGCAGTATGCAGAGTATACACAATAGGTACAGAGACACAGTCGTACAAGCAAACACTGACCAGAGCTTTGGTGTAAAAGTATAACATTATTTATTTAAAGACACACTTGTAAATTACACTAGCACAAAAAGAGGTAAATAAATTCAAAACAGTCACCATTACTAGATGTACATCCCTTATTCCTTATTAGACAAGTCTTAGTTAACACCACTTATTTCCAGACAGAGGTGAGCGCTTAACTAAAGATGGCACTCCAATAAGTTAAGAAAAAGGGAGGGAAAAAGCAGAAATTAGGAAAAGCACACAACAAGGCAGGAAAGTCAAGTCTACTTGTGAGCCAAAAGTTCAGAGGCCAGGCTCCCTCTTAGAGAGAACAGAGCACCAATGCGCCCAAGATCACACAGTTTAAAAGTCTTGCAGGGAGTTCAGAAAAGAATTAAGTCAGCTCAGAAAAGTTCAGCTAGCCAGCCTTGGTCCAACCCAAGTGGTAAGTGGAGACTTTAAGAGTCACCCCACATAGACTGTTGCGAGGGAGGCCAGGCGGACACAGTACCTTCAAAGTGGAGAGGATCCTCCAGCGGGGCAGTCCAGAGGAAGAGATGGTCTCGACGAGGAGGAAAGCTGAAGGTTGTTGCACTGCCAGGGAAGAAACCAGCCACGGAGTTCTCCGGTTAAAAGGTAAGACCCTTTTTATTCGCGGTAGTGGAAAAAACGTGGTATCCCGGTTGCCGGGGTGCTTGGCACAGGCAAGGCAGCCACAAGAGGATCCGGGAAGGCGAAAGGACGGGCAAACTGGTTATCCCCACCAGTCAAAGGAAGAAGACTCTCCGGGCTGGAGATCTCCTCTGTCGTCGGGAAAAGTGGTGAGACGGTTCAGCAGGGCTCCACCAGTGGTGTCGTCGTTGCAGGTCGGCTCAGCTTCTCCCTCTTAGGATTCTTTAGGTCCCGTGGCGACCTCTGAAGTTCCAGTCCCCAAAGCCCTGCTTTTATGCAGCAAACCCCCATTAATTTAGCCTAGCTGTCAATCAAACATGCTAAGTGGTGAGCCGAGCGGCTCACCACTTGGGCCAATCACACAAGAGTGCGACTTGAGTTGCCGAGGCAACTCAGTCCAGGGTATCTAAACCCCCTCCCAGACCCCCTGTGGTACCCAGACAGAGTGGCACAACTTTTGGAGGCTTCTGTGGAGAAGCCTGCCAAAAAGTGGAACAAAGGGCTCGACTTGGGTTGGGGTCACGGAATCAAACACAAATGCCATTTTGGAAACGAGTTTCGGCAAAAATTACCAACCGATAATTTTATATTATATTAATTTAATAAACCGGTGGTATGTTCGAGGCTATTTTAAAAAGTGGTAGCCTCGAACAATGGGAAAATCCCATAGGATAATATTTGCGGTCGAATATAAAAAGTAGTATCCACTGCCACCAGCCAAAACTCGATCAGGGGGGACGGAGACGTGCCCCCTCGAACAACAGACCCCGGGGCAATCGAATTGCCCCGACCAGTACGTCCACAATATGATGGTTTGTACTGTTTTCTGTTCATAATTTGGGACTAGTAAAGCCAATGGTGACTTTACATGCCCTGGGAGACAGTAGTCAGTCCCAGGGTATGGAGTCTTAAGTTTGGGGGGGGTCACTGACACCCCTGGGTTACTGCACGGAGGGTGCTGTGTAACCCATATACCAAAAACATATGAAGCCCTATGGGGTAAAGGACCCCATAGCTCATAAAATACATTCAAAGTCTTAGCAGGAGAGAAAAAAATAAACCCCAAAAATCCAGCAAAGCTGCTGGGGGACTCACTAGGTTTGGGAGATTAGCCTTAACAGAGAATTCTCCCTAACACTGGTTTCATTTCTGACTCATCACAACGCCTTCTCCAGCATTGGTTTTTTCATGGATTGACATGCTGTGAATATTCCCCGTCGTCAGGATGGGAAACCCCTGGTAACTTTAATATAGTAGTTTTCCTATGGAAAAACGTTGACACATTGACGTCGTCGTTATGGGTGCTTTGGGCAGCACCAATGGGACATTGAGTGTATAGCTCTGTCTCTGCAGCTTCCCCGCAGATTTCAACCGTCTTCCAAACCGTTGGGATTACCTCACATTATCTCCTGAGAGAATTTGTCTTTTGTGAGAAATGTTTTTCTTCACTTCAGCTTTCGCTGTTTCCAATCTTTCGATAAAGGAAAAGTGTGTTTCCGGTCCTGTTATGGAATCCTCTGGTCCGAAGAAAACTTTGTTCAGGCCGTGTGAGACCTGCAACCTCAAGAATGTATACGAGGGAGACAGGCATTCAGAGTGCCTTTACTGTTTGTACCTTAATCTTTCGGCCGAAGATTGCAATATCTGTCAGGGGTTCTCACAAAAAACCCTCAAGGACAGGAATAGATGCCTAATTTGTTGGTTAAAGGAGCAAGCCTATCTGGCGTCGGAGGTCGGCTCTTCGCGCGGTGGCAGGGCCGCCACTCCCTCAGACAAGAGGTCATCATCACGCAAAAGATCAAGATCAGTAGAACCGCTGACAAAGAAACAGAAGACCGGTGGGCCTAGGCCATCTTCCTGTCAGGATAATGCCAAGCTTTCATTACCCCTGAAAAGGCCTCTGTCGATTGGAGAGGGGTTGCAGGTTCCCCCCTCTAATGATGCTTCCACATCACGCTCGGAAGGACCAAGGGAAAGAAGGGCTCACACCTGCAAAAATCTGCAGACTTGGCCCATAAATCTTCATTGTCAGCGGAAAAATTAAAATCAAGACCTACGTCCTCATCAGCGAAGAAGTCTTAGTCCACTGATTGAGCTTCACTCTTCATCGGCGTCCCATAAGTCCTCGTCCATGCATGAGTCTAGGAACCACAAATCCTAGTAGTCATCCAAACAGTCTCCTTCTCCATCGGCAATGGTACCAGTGACGAAGACAATATCTAAGGCAGTATTGCCTCCATCAAAGTCTCGACTCCCGTCGACGACGACCGGTTCATTGACAACCATCCCGTCGATGACCAGCCTGTGAACTACTGTCCTGTCGATGACCGCCTTGTCGATGACAAAGAACTCTGGTGACATGTTCATCCTCTACAGGGCCGGCCCAGCCCGAATTGGAAACATAAGTTCTGTCTCCCAAGGGCAGATCAAAGTACACAACTGCACCTACGGAACAATCTCTTTTGGCAAGGTCTCTGACCATACCACCCGAGAACATCCTACAGAATGAAATTACATCTGATTTTGAGATACCTCCTTACGACGATCAGTCAGTTTTTGAGGCGGAGCCCAAAGGGGGAGGTTCAGAACTGCCTTACCGTACACATCAGTGGACATGGGGGTTGTCAAACCACAATATCCTTTCATAAATTCCCATTTATTGCTGTCTATGCAAGTACTCTCCACTTTGCAATCTCTCCTAGGACAACTAGATGGTAGGCTTCCAATGCCTCAGGCTTCATCAGCCCCACCGTTGGAAAGCCCACAGATAACTCCTCGCCAGAGGGATTCTTCGGGTATGTTACGAAGCAAGTGCGCTTACCCCATAGGGCAATCCCCAGCTAGACCTCCTCCCCTAGAGCATTTCGTCCTCGACACAGGGAGCAGGAGGGAGGAGAGCTGTATGACACAGACCAGGACATTGCCCCGCAGGACACCCTTTCCACCATCTCCTCTTCTCCAAGGAGGGCAGACACCTGGGATACAGACCCAAACCAGGATGTGCCAGGTAGTCCGGCTCAACCATCTCCCCGGATGACATGGGCACATTCCATTCCATGATGGATAAGGCCTGCCAGGAATTCGGCCTTACTACAGAGGAAGAAAAGGTGGGTGGCTTCTTGTTTGATCACATGGAGAAAAGGAGAAAGGGCTGTTTTTTCAATCCCAAACCTAGATCATGTATGGCAGGAGGGTATCCATACAATGAAACTCCCTTTTACGGAGCCAGCTGTTAAAGGGCGCTTGGAAAAGAAATGCAAAGCTCCCGAATCCACTCCGAAGAGTCAGTTGTGTCCGTGGCTGCCCAACACAAGTGTGCCATTGCATCCGATAATGATAACCGCAAGTTGGATGCCTTTGGGAAGAAAGTCCTTTCTATAGGAGCGACTACTGTGAAAGCTGCCAACTCTGGCCGTTGCAAGGTATGACCGCGAGATTTGGCACCATCTAGCCCCACTATTGGATCACCTTCCAGAGCAGCAGAGGAAAGAAGCTGTGCTTTTGGTGCGAGAGGGGGGAAGAGGTATCGAACCATAGCATAAACCTTGCTTTCGAGCTAGCCGAGACTGGCTTCAAACAAATTAACAACAGGGTGGTTCTGAGGCATCAAGCTTGGCTGTGCAGCACAAGGTTGTGGACATGCCATGTGAGGGTGAGAATCTTTTCAGTGAAAAGATTGACGAAGCTTTGAAGGCCATAATAGCGGATTCGGATACAGCAAGGGCCCTTATGGCTCTGCAGGGCAGATCCTTTGGCCCCTTTCGTTCTTTTCGTGGAGTCTTAGGAAACCAAGATTTTCAGGTTCTGGAGGCAGCAAGGGATACAACAGATCCACCTACTATTCCCAAGGCTATGGGTGTTCCTTTCAAACCGCCCAACGCAATAAGGACTACCATGGTGAAAGAAAATGGGGATCTTCCATTTCACAAAGAGGCCGTCAAGGCAAAGCACAAAAAGGAATGCCTCTGGGATAGTCAAATAGGAGGGAAGCTGGCGTTCCACCTGAGCGAGTGGCGTTCAATATCCACAGACAGATGGGTACTAGATGCTATCCAATACGCCCACTTGTTGGAGTTCAAACGTCCACAATTTCCCATTCCTCCGGTAAAGACATCTCAATCTCACCTACACATCTTACGTCGAAAGGTTTGTCTCCTATTTAAAAATAGGGTAATCGAGAGGGTTCCCCCCCCTCAGCATGATGAAAGGGCACCTATTCCAGATTTTTCGTGGTCAAGAAACCAAAACGGAAAGTGGTGCCCTATTCTAGACCTGCGGGTGCTCCACAAGAACATAAAGCAAAAATTCAGGATGCTAACGTTGCAAGACGTTAGAAGAGCAGTGCAGGCCGAAGAGGTTTTAGCATCTCTAGATTTCAAGGACGCTTACTTTCACATACCAATTCACCCAAAGCACCGCAAATTCCTCAGGTTCACAGTGGGCAACAGCCATTTCCGGTTTTGGGTTCTCCCCTTTGGCTTGCAATCAGCTCCCAGAACCTTCACCAAGTGTCTGGCTCCCGTAGCAGCTTTCTTCCGGAGAAAGGGCGACCACGTTTACCCGTGCTTGGACAACTGGTTGGTCCGGGGAACAACATACCAACAGACGTTAGAGTTTCAACAGCACAATGCTCCTACTACAACGTTTAAGCTTCACAATCAACTACAGCAAAACCTGTTGAACTTCCTCAAAGAATTTGGTCTTCCTGGGAGCACAAGTCTGGACAACCCACAATCTGGTGAAACCCTCGGAAGAGAGGATAGAGAAGATCTTGGCCCTAGCGGGCTCTTTTAGACCCGACATAGCTGTCACGGTCCGCTCTTATGTCTCTCCTCAGTACCATGTCGTCGTGCATCCCTCTCATTCCAAACTGTCACATTTATATGCACCCAGCACAAGAATTTCTCCCATCCAGATGGTCCCAGATCCAGGGCTGCTGGTCAGAGTAGTCCTCTCCTGGCCCCTGGCAGAGGCCCTACAGTGGTGAACTCACCCTTTCAATATCAATTGGGGCATGCCCCTGGTAGAACCAGACTTCCTTTACACTAACATGACTGACGCCTCACAAATGGGATGGGGTGCTCATCTGGACCAGTTCCAAGTCAAAGGCCTGTGGTTACCCGCGGATACCTCTCTACATATCAACAGTTGAGGTTTGTACACTGGGCTCTCAAATCCTTTCTCCCCCTCATCAATGGCTCGGTGGTGCGGATTCTCACTGACAACACAACTACCATGTTCTACCTCCTGCGCAAGCAAGGAGGGACTCGCTCACAAATCCTCTCCCAGGAAGCTCAAACCATCTGGCTTTCCACATGAAAGGGATTCAGAACATACAGGTGGATACCCTCAGCATGGACTCCTCCCAGACGCACGAGTGGCAACTGAACAGCTGCCAGCTGGCAAAGACCTTCGCGAAGTGGGGCCTTCCCCCCTCCAGACCTTTTCGTCTGCCCCGAAAACGAACAAAGCTAGCAATTTGCCAGCAGGACCCCACATCCGAACTCCCAGGGGGACGCATTCTCTCTTCCTTGGAGTGGGATGCTTGCCTACGCGTTTCCCCCTTTTCCTCTCCTAAGTAAAATGGTAGAAATGATTCGTAAAGTTCCCTTCAAAATCATCCTAGTGGCCCTGTTCTGGCCCAGGCAGACCTGGTTCTCTGACCTGCTTCATTTGGCAATGGATGATCCGCTTCACCTGGGATCCTAGCCGGATCTCCCATCTCAGAACAAGGGAATGGTGTGGGATCACAACCCAGGCTCCCTCAAATTGGCTGCATGGTTCCTGACCAATCGGAGTTCGGAAACCAAAATATACCTCAGGACTGTTGCTGCATTTTTTCTGCGGCAAGAGCTCCATCTACCAACATATCATATACGGTAAGTGGAAAAGGTTTTGCGCTTGGTGTGCACGGTAACCTAACCTGCAACCATGAACTGTGACACCTCAGCAACTCCTTCATTACCTTTTGTTGTTAGCACAAGTGGGTCTCGCAATATCTTCTATCAAGGTTCATACGAAAAAGAACTTCTACCCTGCTTTACAGCGACAGATTAATAAAGCATTTCCTGAAAGGCCTTTTCAGAACCTTTCCCCCTAAGGAAAAGGTTTTCACCTGTTAGTATTCTGAACTTATTTTTAACAGCCCTCATGAAACCGTCTTTCGAGCCTATGTCAACAGCTCACATCTAATTTCTCACTTGGAAAGTAATTTTTCTGGTGGCTATTACGTCCTCCAGATGAGTGTCACAACTGCAGGCTCTGTTCATTGATCCACTGCATCTGCGCTTCATGAGAGAGAAGGTGCTTCTCTATACGAATCCACATTTCATTCCAAAGATTCCATTGGATTTTCATAAAAACACTACAATCACTCTACCAACATGTTTTCCTAATGCTTCTACTCCGGCTGAAAAGGCTATACATTCTCTGGACGTTACGGGAGCTTTAAAGTACTACCTGGACTGCACAAAATTGTTCAGATCCTCCAATCAGCTTTTTGTGGCCTTCGGACCTTCCAATAAAGGTAGGCCGATTTCAAAGCAAGGCATCTCACACTGGGTGGGGGCTACTATATCTTTCTGCCACGCAAAAACCAACACACCACTACAATCCGCTCCCAGAGCTCCATTCCACAAGGTCCTCGGCGGCCTCAGTAGCTCTATGGGCAGGCATATCAATCGGACATTTGCCAGGCAGCAACGTAGGCAGTGGCCCACATGTTCACCAGGCACTACTGTCTGCATCAACATGCCGAAGATGTACAAATGGGACGGGCGGTCCTCCAACGCCTGTTCCAGTAAGGTAAGCCCCTATAGCTTCCATGGTTATTTCTGCTCCTGTTTTTCACCTTAAAGTTATGTTTTTTCTTATTGTCATATTACTGAAGGCTTGCATCCTGTTTGCCTGATATGCACCTCAAAGCATTTCTACTATTACAAATTCTATTCACAGCATGTGACTCTATGAAAGATCCAATGCTGGAGAAGGGAGTAGTTTCTTACTTGTATCTCCATTTCTCCAGCGTTGGTATCTTTCATGGATTCACATGCGCCCTCCAGCCTTTCCCCGCAGGCAAACATCTTTCTTAGCACTTCCTCCTTTTGGAGAGGTTTAAATCTGAGGGGTAGCTGCAGAGGCAGAGCTATACACTCAATGTCCCATTGGTGCTGCCCAAAGCACCCGTGGTGACGTCGATAGGACACTCAAGGTGTCAAAGTTTTTCCATAGGAAAACTACTATCTTAAAGTTACCAGGGTTTTCCCAGCCTGACGACAGGGAATATTCACAGCATGTGAATCTATGAAAGATACCAACACTGGAGAAATTGAGTTACAGGTAAGAAACTACTCCCTTCTGCTACACCACAATTTCTCATATGAAGGGGGTGGAATTGTAAATGAGTACAGTTCTTGGTGAATACCAGTGCTTTCATTTGAGAAGGGTTTCCTTCCTCTGAAACTGAGACTGAAATTTTCTGCGATCATGCATGTTGCCTCACTCTGGAAATCTGAACGTTAATTGATATAACTGGGAAGGGCTACGTTTATGGTACAATATGCCCATGATTAGATCCCAGCTATTTAAAAAGTCACCCACTCATTTCGTAAAGTATGTGCCCAACTCTGCTCCTGCAGAGCGCACAGTATTGTGACCACCTTCCCAACATCTAATAGTAACCGCGCAGGAGGCAGAGGCTCCAGGATTGTAGTGTATAGATCCCTTCTGACATTGATAAGTCCCATGCCTGGTTTTGGGCACTTATAAAGCAAGTAAGAGACTGGAAATAACTGACCCATTCTGTCTGGTAAATGTTGGGGAAACCCTAGGGGCTGCTATTATTGAAACCCAATCAGGAAATATCAATGATTCCTTGGCTACGTCTTCTATGGCCATACACGCCTCTGGGAATAAGGAGGAGAAGGCTACTCGAGAGCTTTTGGTGATCCCCTCACTAGAGTCTTTGTTGGGGTCCAGGGGAAATCCTGAGGCGGATACGCCTTAGAAAGAGCATATTACCCTTGCACAGTGGCTGCGAATTAGGACCAATATAAACCGTGAGCTGAACATATACAACAGCTTTTCTGATTTCTGCAAATGGGTAGACTTGCTGGATAAATGTGTAGCACATTTCCATCTGAACAAAACAGATAATTTTGCCAAACAGATCTACAACCCGATAGGGTGGACCAGTCTTTGCAAACATAACTGCTGCCGGTAGCTCAAAGTTATACATGACACACCTGCCATCAGACTGTCAGCGTTGTTAGTAACGAAAGAAAAACACAGACTCCAACTTCTTCAGCTATAATTTGTAAATCCGCACTAATATCCTCATGCCCCTCGTGACTGTCTATTGGCAAAAGTAATTTAGCTACTTTTCAAAGCCTGTTTTTTGGTAAATCTCAGATGCCAGCGATAATGGGCAAAACCATTAGAGGACTCTAAATGTACTGAAGAAATGTTATTTCTAACATGGAATGGCCAGTAGGGAAAGAACCCAGTGAGGCTCTCCGTAATAAAGTATTGGCATGGGGTTTGCCACCAGCGAACTGGGCCAGGAATCATCAGAACCTCGGACTTGTAGATTCTACGCAGGGTTGAGTTGGATGGACTGGTATATCCAGAAGAACATAGATTGCGTTATTGTTGGAGGTGGGTTGAAGTAATCTGCCACTTTTCTTAAGCATGTGTCTTCTGCCGACGGGCTCCTCCAATCTGAGACTAATTGTTGATCTGAAGTAAGACTAATCTTTTCATGGAATGCTCTGTTTAGTCACTATCCGGTTTATTTAGATTTGATATTTGCTTCCTCTTTCTCTGATTCTGATCTGCTTAAATATTGTCACATGACATTTGTATTACGTTTGTTCATTTTGTTTATTTTATGTTAGCTAATCTCAGAAGGCGACGTGATGGACAATACTTCCCCTTTGAGGGCTCTCCCTTTGTCCCTGATGGGCAATTCTATTTTAAAAGCAATTGTCAAATCCAGAGTTGTCAGTTTAAGACTTGCAAGAACATTTTGCTGCAGCAAACATTGTGACCCAACAGGACTGCAGAATCTTTTTCTTTCGAGACATGTGTTATCCCAGATAACAATCTTCCCAGTCCCCATCCTTGTTTGTGGCTCACTCCCCGAAATCATTATCACAGAGGAACCACCCCTCGCCTCTAACAAACTCTCCTTCGAACATGTCAGTAAACAAAGCCCCAAATACCCCAGGCTTGGCATTTGACGCCCTAACCTTGACTCTGTCCCAATTGGCAAAATCCTCTGACATCAGACGAATTTCGAGAGCAGCCAGTTACCCTTACCTTAATGGCTGCCAAACTAGCATTTTTGACGGGTTTTATTCATGAGTCTATTCACCATAATCCTGATCAACCCCATTTGCTTGCTTCTGACAATCGGATGTTTCCCTAATGAACGGATTTGTTCACCCTTGACGGTACCAACTCTGAGAGAAGACATGAGGCGATGCGAGGAACCATTTCAGCCGGATATTACGATTTCTCCAGTTAATATCGCTGAAAGAAAATCGCCCATTGTTATCCAGGCTACGCAATATGAGATGTGGTTGGGAATACAATCATACAGCATCCCTTGTCTCCTACATGTGCATGACAAAAGCAGTAACACATATCCTGTACCAGTCCACTTGGAGAAAAAAACCCTAAAAACATCAAAATTCTGCCTAAGCAAACAAGGAGGGGTTCTCAAGTTCTTGAGAAATTTGAAAGCAAGTTGACGTGGCCTCTGGCTCTTCAGGTTGAAATAGACGCTAATTGTGCTGCTTCAACCTCGGAAGCGGTTGCGTAAGTGGAAAAGCAGCAACTGAGTGACCTCCTTCAAGAAAGGCAAAATGTAAAAACTAAAATATTAAGGCCCTGTTGCCCACATGAAAAGGATCAATTACATTTTTCCTGAAGCAGTTTCCTGAAAAACCTAACAACCTAAACTTGAGTGAGCTATCCGTATACTGAGAGACTGATGACTGCCAGTATGCACTGGAGAGCTTAACTGCTTTGGATTTACTAGTATCTCTGTGCTCCGGTAACCACTGCAATGGCCTTGCAAGCTCTCAGTTCCAGTTGAAGTCCCATGACCCCACACTGAAAGCACAACCATGTGAAGATATTGGTGAACAATCCGCCCATATGGAAAATGAGTCTCGACTGGGCTTTCACGAGAACCGGGCTAAAGTGTTAGCTGCATTGACTTCCAGTGCCTCCTTGAGAGTTTAAAAAAAAACATCCATACCTCAGTCAGCCTCGCCAAGGAATTTGGGTATTTCACCATTGACTAGCAAATTATCTCACAGCTGAAGCTATGATAGAAGCAAGCCTGCTATGCAGCACATGGCAGCTGGCAAAAATGTGGTGCTGGCAGCCCGATTAAAAGGCACTACCTAGTATGAGGACCACATCATGTACATGGAATGCATTTTTGTGGAGGTTGAAGCTTTGCCACTGAACAGACGGCATGTGATGTCGCTATTTTCCGAGATCCCAAATTGGAGACTACTTACTACAAAGGGCATAGCACAGGTGGATTTAATTATGGAAAACAGACTAAACATGGTAAAACTCTTCCATTCCCGCATGGTTACAAATGTAGTTTTATCGGAGACAGAAGTCTTACAGATTTATGGCTACAACGTGATGCAATCTGTGAATTTAGGGAAACTCAAATTGCTCTTCTACTGGATGAGCTATATTTGTCAAGGTCAGTAATTGACTCAATGCATCAGTTTCTACTGACAATTAGTATAAATAATATTGGGGAATCAGAGCAAGGGATAAACTATCAAAATCCCGCAGCTCTAGTAACTGCCCATTTTATGACTGGTCCTCAATTGTAAATTTGTTACATAGGGGAAGATCTCTGGTGGAAATTCCACAATGAAAACAGCTCTTGTTCCTTGCATCTTCAACTGTAGGGGTCATATCTATTTGACATCACATCTTGAGACCAGTCATTATTCATAGATTTGATATAGGAAACTAGTTTCATGTGACAATGCCCCCGCAAAAATGTCACTGTGCAAGAATGGCGCTGTTTTTTTGCAGCAACATTATCATATGGAGCCTGCAGGGGACATCCATGCAAACCCCGTTCCCATTTACCCCATATATTTTCCACATATATGATGTCCCCTATGCAGTTTCCCAGTGACTATATGGTTGGTGACATTATATATGGGGACAATATTACCTGATACCAGGAAACTTGGATTGTGAATCCCCCGTTGTTGGATGCTTTTACTCTTAGTTGCGTGGAAGCCAAGCAGGGGCTCAGAGGATGGGCATATGGGGATTTATTGTCTGCATTAAATAATGGTTTGGTTCTCAAAATGACCGTTGCAAACAAACCGAGATGAAATTCAGTTGCTTAAACTAACCTGTATTGATAGCTCTCGGATGGAATGCTTTTGCCTTGTGTTCAATTTGTACTTTAACCATAAATCTACAAAATGAATATCATTTTTAGAATGTCTTTCTGATTTGTTACTAAGGGAAAGGAGTGAGGGTCACTTTAGCATAATTATGGTGGGGGACCTAAACAATGAATGTCTCAATCCTTATTACCTGAGCAGGGATTATGGGAGCACTTCTTACTGTCTAGAGGAAGAGGGCATTTGTTTTGGGAAGAATAGAGTTTGTGGGACCTATCACTGGTGAATGGTAATATAGCTGCAGGTGTCCCACCTCATTTCTCAAGGGATAGCATGGAATCAAAATCTACATTTTCCTTTCAAAAGATCTACATTTTTTATGCTGCAAATATGAGGAGATCAACTTATATTCAAGTGACCATTGCTTGTTGATCTTGGATCTGGAAATAGACTCCTTATATACTGCTGATAAACAAACAGCAATTTTGTGGGGCCTATTTAACAACATTCTCTCTTCAAATTCCCTTTCCCCATCCTGAAGTGGTGCTTTAACTGTTCTCATTTCCAAACGTGGTGACGGAATGCTCCCAAGTAATTATCGACTAATATCTCTTTTAGACTCCTCAAGGAAGATATTTGGTAGTATGACTTTAGGGAAACTAGAAAGTTGGGCTAATTCAGCAGGGTGCTTGACGTCTTTCAATCTGGGTTCAAGTGCGGGCAACCTTACAGATAAGGGGAGTATCAGCCACTTCTTTTCCCTAAAATTAGGCAAATACTCCCAAAAAAATAAAACGGGGAGTAAAAATACGCCCAACAAAAAATAGGAAACCGACACGTAGGACCTTCCGCTCCTCCCTTCAACCACGCAGCTCCATGGCTATGTTTGGACCAGAAGTGCACATAGTACCACAGGAAGAAACTAATATTTCTGCCTGATTGGAAGAAGTAAACATGTATCTTTTACTGTGTATGAATAACTAGGAACAGTTATTTCAAAAACATTTGTTTTCCAGTTAAAACATGTTTACTCACTTATAAAATACTCCAATTGGGAATTGGACTTACATTTGTACTACCTAAAAAACATGTTACGCCCAGTAATAACGAGTAAAATACTCGCTCCAAAATCTTTTCTGGATCACTGAGTGCAGGACTGGGACTTCACTTCATTTTCTGCTCATTTACTGCAAACACAATCGAAACTGGAGAAGAGAGTCATATATTGTGCATTTTTAGATATTACACAAGCTTTCGATTTGTGTAAATAGAGCAATTTTATGGGAAAAATTGTCACAAGTGGGCTGTCCGGGGGGACTTTTCAGTATCTTAATAATTCCACCACAAAAATAAAGATCGGACTAGACCACGCTAGGAATACTTCTAAATGGATCCAAGTGTAGCGGGGATTACACCAAGGCTGCGTATTGGCTCCTTTTTTATTTAATGTATATGTAAGCGACCTTGGTGATATATGCCAAAGAATTTTAATAAGTCTCCAAGTTAGGGAATACTTGTATAAAATATTTGGCATATGCCGATGGCATTAACATTTTGTGATTTGACACCAATAGGGCTTCAATGGGCCCTTACGGCCGTTAACTCCTAATTATTTTTTTTCACTTGGATTTGAAACAAAAGGTAATGAAATCCAAACATTTTGGCTTTAAATTATTCCAAGCGGACAACATTTAATTTTAACTACTCCCTAGACCAGGCCCACTTGGAAATAGTTCCACGTTTTAAATACCTTGGTTTGATTATTCATGCCAAAAGGACGAAATCATTTGACCAGAACAATATTGCATGAATGGCCATTGTAAGCGCTATTGAATTGCACTTAGTAGACCGGAAATTTGCCTGCTTCTCTGCAATCCTCGTACAACTATTATCACCAAAAAATTGTTCCTGGAATTCTGTATGGTGCAGAAAAACTGGTCTTGTGTCCTTGAGTTGGGATAAATTGGAGGCACTCCCGTGGAGAAAAAAGCTATCTTTGCGGTACCAGGTCCCAATCACAATTTTGAGTCTTGAAATCCCTGTGTGCTTGTGTGAACTGGAAAAAATACTACAATTGCTCAGAAAACCTTTAGTTACCCCAGCAAACAGTTTGTTTATTAATCTAAATGATGCTATTAATGAAGGACTGTGAAAGGGTTTATTGGGCTGGAAGCAACAGTCTATCTCTATTTTAAGCAGTATTAATGTGACAGCAGAACTACTGATGGCGAATACGGACAGTTATAAAGAAAATGTTTGAGCTCGACTGGATCGAGAACTGTGCAGTAGCAATGAATTATCATCTGTTTCATCATCTTAATCAGAAATTAGAGCTTTTAATGTACTTCCATCATACTATAAAAAACACCCTTCTAAGAAACATAGAAATTATATGATATGTTAAGATTAAAGGTGAATCGATTCCCCACTAGAGAAGTAATGGGAGCTTGAGAAAATATAGCAAGGAATCCGAGATTGTCTAAATATTGCCTGTTTGCTGTTGAAACTCTGACATTATTCATTGAATGTAATGACTTATAGAAGCTGCGTTTTTAGAGAGGTTTGGAAGATGTGTATTATGAACTTTTTTTAAATACCGATTTATTTTGTTCTAGAGTTTTAGCTAGTAAAACTATTTTTTTAGATATTGTAATAACATTTTTATTTAAGGTTTTAAATTGATATTTTACACAAGATGTGTATACTATTGAAGCTGTGATGGACTTTATATGTTTGTGTTGTGAAAAGTGTAAAACGTAGTGTATGTTAGCGATCTGTGGCCTATGGGCGTATGGCACACTGTACAAAAGCCATCGCCGTACTTTTGTAGCTTTATTGCGCTTTAATTCTGTCTGTATCTTATGTGATTTTATTTCTGTACCCTCTCACTTGTTTTATCTAGTTTTAATTGCCTATTAGTTTTAGCTGGTGTTGGATTCCCCTTTTATGTCCTACCCTGTTGCCTATATTTGTTACTAGGCTTGTTTACCTTGGGGCTTAAGACGCGTTACAAAAATGTAAATAAATACTCCCTTTTTCCTTACAAAAAGTGAGTCTCTGATCTAAAACTGTACATACCAAACTGACGGTCTTTGCAAGGTGTTCACAAAAGTATCCCCAAATGCCACTTAAGGCATGCTGTACACTAAAGGAATCCCATATCTACTCTAAGGAGAGCTCATAAATTGCCTTTAAACTTTAATGGGATATTTGTGTTCTCTCATCTGCTTCAGAAATACACACAAGAAAACAAGCTCTCTTATACACGTCCTATATGGAATTGAATGCTTATGGCATAAACAGAGCAAATTGAAAATAATGCACAGAGTTCTAATCTGAATAGCATTTAAGGTGACCACCTAGTCACAAGGAAGAATTGGACCAAAACCAATTTTTGGGACCAATCGTGGATCGAAAATATAATTACTATTAGCAGAAGCCGTATACAAAACCTGTGTGAAGGACATGGATCACACGCAAATGAAATCTACTACTCTCATAATTCAGCAATCGAACACCTCAAAATGCACAAATTGTTTTACACTAATGGATCACTATTGCTTACTAAAATAACAAAAGATCTACAAAGTAACTTCCATCAATATAGAGTTACATGTAGAACATCAAATTGAAGTCTGGATACTTGGGGATGTCAAAAAAAAAAGTCCTATAAGAAATATTTTACCAGGAAATCAGTTTGTAAGTGTTAAATAAGAGACCTTTTATCATTTCCTGCCAAATATAGCAATGTGCTTTAATACAAGGACTACCTTTAACAGATCAAAATAAAGGGAATAGCTAGGAGACTGAGATTTTGATTTGGGAGCTGGATTGAAATTTGAGTAAATAATTGCTTCTCCCACAATGGATTACAAAGTCTGTAATAAAACCACTTCTCTTGCATGCAAAATTAGAATGTAAAGTGGCACATCTAGGCTATGCCTGCCAAAAATATCATCAGTAAAAAAAGTGATCTTGGTGCCATATCTTGCACAGACACACTCAACAGGATGAACTCAAGTGTAACAGAAAATTAGAAGAAACTGAGACCTGTCCATAAGGAGCAAGTAGTCCTGAAGTCTCTCACCCCAAAACCTAAGCAATGTCATTGATTAAATATAAAATTGTAGCTTAAACACACATCAACCATAGAATACCTAAATACTATTGAGTTGATTGCAGTTTTGGATACAGTGAAAATCGATCCCATGATATGGATGATTTTAAAATCGACAACTGTCCTTAAACATGTTTTAGTTAAATATCCTAGAAAGGAGGCTGTTGAGTCATGAGTTTAAATTCTCCTCCAGTTAAATGCACAGAAAATGGAAGGTACTCAATGACTGTAGAAGAAAATGAACAAAGACTCCTGAAGAGGCGACACATGGCACATCACATTCAAGATGCTGGTATATTGGAACAATTATTAGAGCAACCACATGTACCAGGCTTCCGATGAGACTGGTGAATCTGAGAAACTGTATCAAAATATTTCAAAACACTGAACATGAAGATGGTATCACCAACACAGCTTCCCACCAACATTAGGAAGGGATGGGAGTAGCAAATACCCAAACAGGTTTTGTTGGCTGTGGATACTACCTCTGCCCTGAAAATACATTATTGCCTCACTGAAAACAGTTTTCCCATTGTAAGAAACATAAAGTCCATCATTTTAAACCTGTTTGACCGTAGTTTCAGGTTATTGTTTTAATGTTGTTGTAGCTCTTCTGCCATCTTTAGGTGTTTTCCACATGGAGATCTTGAAGCATTCTCATCCCAGTTTTATTAGAAGAAGTAGTTTCTTATATAAATGCTCTGGGTAGCAATGGTATTCTCCGTCAACCTGCTTTCCCTCCAGCTGGGTTTGGCCGGTTGGGAAAATCCCTGTAAATCTGGCACTTGGAGCTTCTGATTGACCGCAAGGCCCACACGCTAACCCTACCTCCCCGCCTGTGCATCACAAACTGCTCACCCAGTTTCTTCTGTCTTAATAGGTGGGTCAGGATTGTGGCACCTCCTTTTTATATTTTGTATTTTTTGGGCATTCACTTTAGTCACTCCACTTTGGAATGCACAACAGCACTCACTACTACATTAAAAATGTTCCCTTCTAGTGTCTTCTCTTCTGCTGTACGCTTCTGGCTTCAAGCAGGGCATCTAGTGCAGGAAACAATTGTCAGCAGCTGATCTTCCCTTTGCTTGTCACTTTCCTAGAAAAATACCATTAGGTGAGTTATGCCATGTGTGAGGAAGTTCATCAGAAATCCTTCAGAAACTGTCTTTTTTTCCTGTGTCATAGCTAGGAGTGGTTTACTGAAGGTGACTGAGCACTTCGACATGCATGGTAAGACCACTGACCTGGGTTGGGGTTTGTGGCGTGTCTTCTAAGGTATGTGTTCCTTCCTCTTCTTCTGGAACAGGGTGGAAGTTGCCTCCCTCTCACCCAGTTTAAGGGTGCTTGTGGTTTTAAACAATTGGCCAATCTATGGAACTTCAGTTGAGAATGTGTTTATGCAAAAGCGGCAGTTCCTCCAGGTGGGAAAATAACTGATCAGCCTGGATCCTTGATGATTTGTTCACACCTGACAATGTTTCTGCATTGCTGAGAGGGTGCACGGCAGCCTTCGGTTAGTATGGAGCAGGTTTGCCTATGACTGGGGTTGGTAAGACTTTGTCTAAATCCCGGTCAAAGAAGAACTATGTACCGACAGGTTCTTCTCAGATTAAGTTAATAGGAGGTCAGCTCTGGCTGTGTGATAACTAGGTGCTATGCATCCTTCATGCTGTACTGTTCAGCATCTTTCTTTTCTCAATAATATGCTTATTTTCACAACTCAATATTTTATTCCCTTTTATTGGTTTAGCAGGTTAGTTGCATGTATTAAAGTAACATCTAAACCAGGGGTACAAATGTAAAGTTACAACCTACTAGCCAGCCAATAAGGCACTCGCCACCTCAAATGTACACATAACACACCAATTTCTTACTTGCAAGAGTCAATTATGACTAGCGGCAAGCGCACTTTTTGAGCCCTTTCTAAACAGCTGACTTGTTTTGTTTGCTCCAGGGGTGCTTTCTTAAGGTTGTTAAACCTACAAATAGAGTGCACGTGAGTGCCGATTTTACTATGAGTACATTCAATTTTTGTATGAACAAATCTTAGTATATTGTCAAATAGTATGATCTGAGGTTTTAAACATGCGTAAAGGAAAAGCATAAGGTGTAATGTAAATTCTGAGAAGTATGCCTGTTATAGGGCTATTAGTCTGATTTTAAAAGAATGCATATAGCTGATTGTATAAAAATACAATTAAGATCGCCTACCTCTGTGTATTTTTGGGTTCAAGTAATGGTTAGGGATCTCTTAGCCTTAAAATGTTATTTTAACGCAGTGCCTAAGAAAATAAAAGCAATGTGTTGTCTGTCGGGGATCCTTCATGCATGCTAGATGCCACCAGATAATATAAAATGGCGTTTCACAAGGATGCAGCACTCAACACAACTACTAATACTTGAAGCTACAATGAACTCTGATGTAGAAGTAAGTACAGGACCAACACACATAGCTAGTGCAGCTACCTCCATCCACTTCATGTGTTTTAAAAAAATATAAAATATACTTTTTCAAAGGGTTTCCCTCTACTTTTTTTAGGAGAATAGCAACCCCTACGCCCCTTCCCTCTTTATCACCCGTTTTAGAAAAACCAACAGGGGCCGAATTATTTAAAGACAAAGAAGCGCATGGACCTAGTAATGAGAAGCAAGGTAAGATCATATTTTCCAGTGCATAATTTATTATACTTGTATTACTACGCGTTTTACAGCCATTGCATGCTAATTTTGTTTTCTAATGAACTCCTTTATAATGTAAAATCCTATGGATAAGTGCTCCTTATTTAATACTTGAACCCTAAAAATACACAAATAGGTAGGTGGTTATTAATTTCAGTTTATCTATAATCAGCAAAAAAATTGTATATATTCTCGTAGCCAATCAAATTGCACTACATCTGCAGGTATACTCCTTGCCAACATTTGCAAAATATGAAAACAAATTGTAGGTGCAGATCTTGAAACCTTGCTGACCACCACCTGCCCGTCGTCCTGCACGTCTGTCTTCAAATGTATACGCCTTATGCTTTTGCCTTTTTAAACATTATGTAACCTGACGTTTTACACAAGTGTAAAGAGCCAGGCAAGCATTAGAATGTATTGATGGTCAATTTACTATGCTCTTTTCTTATATAAAATGTGAACACGCTCTTATTAAGGTCAGTTCACATTTAACACTGTCTTACAGCGTTGACAAGGGCACAGTGTAAAACATGTCGGCTATTTTTACCTCAGTTAAATATTAATATCTGCTAAACCAATGGGTGGATATCATACATGGTGCACTAAACAAAAGTATCACTGCTGTTAGAAGATGTTATCTTAAAGGATATTTATACAGTGCACTATCACCATCAGAGTGATCCCCTGCTCTGGCGGATCTGAAAATTAAGAGGCTAGGATCGGCTAGTAGGTTGTAGCGGGATAAAGGTAGAGCAAGATTTGAGATGTCCTGGTGGCAGCTTCAGTTCAGTTAGCACTGTTCGCGAGCATTGTTGCAGTTTGCAGAACTGTGGGCTCCCATGTGCTGGTGTACGAGAATGTGTGGTTTGTTTTGTTGTTGCAGTGTAGTGCTTGCGGTTTGCGGTGCAAGAGAGTGGTTATTGTGGGTTTGAGAGGCGTGTGCCAAGAGTTGGATGTTTTAGCAAGGTTATCTCGTTCTTTTGGGCATCTGGGTTCTGGTGTCGTTGGCCTTGCTGTCTGCTGGAGCATTCCACTGTGGTTGGTTTGCTTGGTTCTGCGCGAGGCAGGGCCTATCTCTGAGGCAGTCTAGTGATCTGTTGGAGAGAAAAAAGGTCTCTAGCGACGGTCCCTGTCCCTTCGGTTTAGTCTAGCGAGGGGGTTTGGCTTTGGAGGGGCGAGCTCTGTTTCTGTCGATTCATTCTTGTTCTGTGGCGAAGAGCCAGGTTTTGAGTAGTTTCCTGAATTTTATGTGGTCATTTGTATTTTGTATGTCTTTCGGGAGGATGTTCCAAGTTTTTGCTGCATGGTGAGAGGAGGATCCCCCCCATCTTTTTCCTTGTGTAAGGTTTTGGTACTAGGTGAATGTTGCTTGATCTGAGTTTTCATGTTGGTTGGTAAACCGTTATTTACTTTTGTAGGAATTCTGCTCCTTGCCTGTGGATTGCTCTGCGTTATACACATTGTTTTGAACTTGATTCATGATTGGAAGCCAATGTAGCATTTTTAGCACTGGGGTCTCTTCGTGATAGTTTGAGCTGGTGTCTGACTGCTGCATTTTGGATACGTTGCAGTTTCTTCAGTTGGTGTTCTGGCATTCCGAGGTAGAGACTGTTGGCATAGTCAATTCTTGACATGATGAGGGCGATGATTGTCAGTGTCTTATGCGTGAATGACAGGAATCGTAGGAATCTTTTTACGGAGTATAGGAGGAAAAAACATTTCTTGATTATTGCGTTTACTTGTGGTTCTAATGTTAGCGCATTGTCCATTAGGATTCCATGTTTTTTTTGATGGTGAGGGTGGTGTTCCTAGTTCTGTGGGCCATGCGATATAAATGCTCTTTTCCAGGTTTTTGGATACACTCATGATTTCTGTCTTGCCTGGCTTGAGTTTTAGGCTGTTTGTGTTCATCCAGTAGTAGAGTTCTTTAAGACATTCTCCCAGCGCTGTGTTCTGTCCTTGTGTATCTACGATTGTATAGATGTCATCTGCGTAGTTGCAGCACGTAAGGTTGTGTTTTTTGATGATCATGATTAGCGGAGCCAGGTAGATGTTAAAGAACAGCGGAGATAGGGCCGATCCTTGTGGTACTCCAGTCTCTGTCTCGTGGAGTGGATTTGAGGGGTTTTATCCAGATAGTTTCTGTTCTATTTGCTAGGAATTAATATCCAGAGTAGGGCTAAGTTTGTTATTCCTTTTTCTTCTATTCTCTTGATGAGGATGTCATGGCTGACTGACGAATGCTGCAGAGAGGTAGAGTAGTGTTAGGGCAGAGTTTGTGTCGGAGTCTGTTTGTCTTTAGGTCATCCCAGATAGATAGCAGTGCCGTTTCTGTTCCTCTGACGGGTCTAAAGCAGACTTGTGCCTGGTTCAGCAACTGGTGTTTTTTTACTTGGTCTTGTTAATTTGTACACATAGGTTTCTAGTAGTTTTGCTGGGTAGAGGATGTTTGAACTATGTCAGTAGTTGGAGAGGTCTTCCACATCGCCTCTCGTGTCCTTGAGGAGTGGTTTGATGTGTGCCGATTTGAATGGTCTTGGTACTTTCCTTGTTGCGAGTGACAGGTTAAAAAGGTTTCTGTAGTGTTCCAGTGGTGTGTGCCCTGTGCGAGGATGGATTTCTAAATGTCTGGGGGCAGGGATCCATGGGGATCCTGCTTTATTGCTACGTCTTACCAACCTGAAGAATGTCTCTACTGGTATTTGTGGGAAGCTTTGGGGTTTATACTGTGGTTCCTCATTTGGCGGGATTGGTTGTGTGCTTGGGTTAACCGATCTGCTTTCTATAATTAGATGGATGTTGCTGATTTTTTTTATGTTGAAGTGGTCTGCTAGGACATTGCATAGTTTCTGGGAAGGTACCAGGGTGTTGTTGCATTTTGGACTTCTTTTTTGTAAGATCGGATCTGTCGTTGGAATTGGGCTTTCTTTGCTTGGTCGTATTCTTTCCTCCATTTCAGTTTGAGTTTCTTGTTCTTTTTCATGGTGCTGAGCAGTGGGGTAAACCATTTTGCCATTGCTCTTTCGTGACATGGTGAAAGCTTTTTCAGGGGAGATGCTGTCAATTGTTTCAGCAATCAATTTACGAAGTAGCTCTGTTTTTCCGTCGATCGGCTTCGTCCAGCTTAGTGGTAGTTGGTTTTGTGAGTTAAAATTGTTCTATTAAGTTGCTTGCTTTGACGGCTTTCCAGTTCCTTTTTGTGATAGTTGGGAGTTTATCAGGCTGTTTGGCTGCTTTAGTTGGTAACATGATCTCAAATGGGAGGATGTGGTAGCTCCAGAGTATCTCTATTGGCGGTGTGGTGGTGATAAAATGTTTGTTGGGGAAGATTGTGTTAAGTCTGTGTCCCGCTGCGTGTGTTGCGCCTTTGACCAGTTGTAGTAGTTTCATGGTTTTTAGTTGCTCGGGTAGCGATTTTTGTGAGTTTGCGTTTTCTTCTTCAAACCAGATGTTGAAGTCCCAGAGGATTATCAGATGTTCATGTTGCATGGCTAAGTTGGTGATGGCTTCTACGAAGTTGCTGACGAAATTTGCACCGTATGTTGGTGGTCTGTAAATCAGTATGCATTTTGTTTGTTTTTGTGTTTACTTCCAAGTGAAGGACCATAGATTCACAGTTTTTGATGTTTAGTTCCTCTTATGTTCCTCTTATGTTATTGGAAGACCTCCTTCTTCTTTCCTTTTCTGTTTAACTTTGTGCACTTGAAGTTGTCGGGTAGGCAGCTGTAGACTGTGATTTTTGTAGTTGTCATCCAACCATGTTTCTGTGATAAATAGGGCGTTGAAGCTGTCGTCGCAGACCATGTCGTATATCTCTGTGTCGTGTTTTGACATTGATCTTGCGTTGATTAGGTTGCAGTGGATTTTTTTGGCATACTTTTGTTTCTTTTAATATCGGTTTTGTATTGTGGTTGTAGCATTAGTTTGCTCCCATGTTGTGATGGTGGTTCAGTCGCGTTTGTATCGTCGTTGAGTAGGTCTGCTAGGTTAAGTACTGGGTTCTTGTTTTCTTCGGTTCCTCTTCTATATTTTGTTGTAGTTGAGGGAGTTGTCAGTGTTTTTGTGATCTGAGGTGAGGGCGTCGATATTGTTCGTATTCCTTCTGGGTGTTTGTTCTTTTTCTGTGCAGCTCCGTTTTATTGTTGGTCCGTCTCGCAACGTTGGTCGAATTGACTCGTTCCGTGAGTGGTTGAAGATGCTGAATAGAACAAATGATCTTGTGTTGGAGAGGTTCCCTATGATAATCTGCCCTCAAATATTCTCAACCCTTCCATCTCCAGATGGAATATCATCAATAGATCTAGAGAAAGCCTTTTTCCACATTTAAATTTTGAAAGAGAACTTCCAATTCTTGAGATTCATAACGCATGGAAAGCAGTACCAGTACTGAGGTCTGCTTTTTGGGGCCACTTTGGTGCCCAGGTGATTTACAAAACTCTTGTCTGTGGTGGCAGTATACTTACCTGTAGGTCGTACACGTTTATCAGTTTTGGGATGACTGGTTAATCTGGGTTCCTTCCCAGAGTCCACCGTGCCAGTGTTCAGGGATGCACAAATTGGGGTTTTTAATACATTTCCCAAAGTGCAATGCGTTTCCCTTCACAGTTGAGCTATCTGGGCTGTATGGACACTTCTGTGTGCAGAGCATTTCCACAGCAGAATAGGATTCTGGCTCTGTAGCAAATGATTCAACATTTTCAAATTTGGAAAGTATCAGCCCGGTGGTTTGAGTTTCTTATGGCTTTGTGCATCTCTGGGTACTTTCCCCATGTTAAGAATGAGAATCTTTCAGTGCATCTCTTTTTGTAAATTGAAATCAGCTCCCAGAGTTTCAGTCCAAGACATTCACGGTTACCGATTCAGTTCAGGAATCCGTATCCTAGAGGACATATACACAACATTTAATTTTAAGGATTTCTGTTCCATCCTACACAATCAATTATTGACACTCCTCGGAACACGGTTGAGGATACCACTGTCATAAACGTTCGATGAGAAGAGGTCCCAGCCACATCTTGAAGTTTAGTGTGATAGTCTTCCCTCTGAAGTCCTTTTTCTTTCATTGAGGAAAAGGAGGCATGCATTCTAATGGCAATATCAATGCATTGTTTTATATAAACAACCCAAGGAAAATTCCCACTCATCTCATGTATCTTCTGATAGAACAGATTTGGCGAAGGGCTCTCCAACATCTGTGTTCCTGCAGAAGAGATCATCACAGCAAACTCATTGTGCAGTATTCTTTATGCCCATCATGAATGAGATCTGAACAAATCTACAGCAAAGGAAATGTTCTGCAATCGTTGCCATCCACACGTGCACCAAAGTCCTTCAGAGCACAATGCCCTGAGCCCCTGGTAAACATCCTGCATGGGAATCTGTGAAATGTCTTCCCTCTTCTGCTAATTCAGAACATCCTGATAAATTTCAGGAGCGCACCTCACGTGCTAATGATTCTATATACTCAATTAGCTTTGCTAGATAGGTTTCAAGACCTTCGAATTATCGGACCATGGTCCAGTCTACCTGCTTCAAACAGTGGATCTCCTAGTTAGGAGAAGGTTGATATTTGGCACCCTTCCTACCATTGCTGGACTTGTGGATTTGGCTCTAGAGAAAAGCACTTTTGCTTCTCTTTAGATTGTTTTTGAATTGTTTTATTATTTTTATTTTCTTACATGTATAAACAAGGAATTACATTTCAGGTTTAAACAACTGATATGGGGAACGGCAGGGTAAATCAACAATTGGTTATAATCAATAATTGTGCATCACTCTACGGGTGAGGTAGCTGAGGTATAACATTTCAATAAATAAAACTATAAAGGTCTGGGGAGTTCATGCCTATTGTAAGGGATCAAGAGTAAAACTCGGGCACAGTGGCATGTTTGTTTACTATAGACTTTTATTTCTAAAAGTCATAAAAGGTTTGGGTACAACCCTATCTATCCCTAATCCTAAGAAGGGTTTCCCTGCCTCAACAAAACATAGGAACGTGTGTGTCATGCCATGATGTTAAAGAAGAGCGTCCGCCGTCCTGTGTCAAGGGGATTTCTATAGACTATGCATTCATAGCCTCCTTTCAGAGTTCCAAAAGTATATCAAGTTTAAGGTGCAGAAAAGAAAGAAACATAGTTCCACCAGGAAAAGGGATCCTCCCTTCCCTATGTCTGTTCTTAGCCTTCTGTATCTATCCAGTGTTTCTCTTCTCTTTTTAAGGCTTCGCTTTACAAGTTCCATGAGAACGACTTCTCCCTTGAGCTTTTCTATCTTTAGGTCTATGCTTTTTAAGGAAAAAATCCTCATTCCTTGTAGTCCTTCAATGCTTTATTTTAAGTATTCACAATCTTAAGCTACATGAATATTTCCATGAGTTTTCTTTACACATATGGCGCTCTTTATTTCACAATTTCAAGGGGATTGGCCTACCATAGCGTCTCCCTTTAAAAACACAATTCCTTTTAATTGTTCCAGTTTGTAACACTGTATTTTCCACTAGTTTTTTGAGGGTATAGCTCTACCCTTCTCTGCCAATTGTTCCCCTCTTTGACCCTAGTGAACTCTCCTGCCAGGGTGTTTTCTCTTTCTCACTCATTCCAAAAAGAAGTATAATAGTTCACTTTTATGTATTGGTTTGCCACTTTCCACAACTTCAGGTTCACTTCCTTTCCCACTCAGGGTTTGCTCTTTTGCCAGGATATCGCACTGTTTCACAAAGTTCACTTCTCCTGAGCATTTGAGCCATTTGCCTGTTTTAATAATCTGCCAGGGCCTTTCCATTCTCCAACCACTTTCTTTGTCATCCACAAAACAATATTTTCTAAATATTGGGCCACAGACTATTTCTCATTACAGTGACTTTCTGCTTTTACTTCCTCCTTCAGTTATGGGATCCTTGACCCTTTTCCTGCACTGTTCGCACTCACACCAATTCCTGTTTTGTAACGTAGGGGTCACTGACCCTTTTCTAATGTTGCTTGCATCCTCATCCGCTTCTTCAATGGTGTTACTTAGCACGACACGGCATTCACCTACACATTCTCCAGTAACCTGTTAGCTTTCTCTGGGCTTACCAGGTGGCTTCGTTGTCTTCGCTTCTCTGTCTTCTTTGGTTTGCTGACTCTGCATGCTTCCTGTGAGCCGGTGAGCTTTTGCTTTGCCCTCGTCTGCTGCGCTCGGCTCTTGCTGCTTCAGGCCCTTAAGCTGTAAGCTTCCTTCGGTTTGCTTCTCCTGCATGCCGTTTGTGTCAGCCCCAGCACTGCTTCTGACGGTCTGCTTGTCCTCCGCGTTCTAACAGGCGTCTGAACAAGTCACGGACTGAGCCAGCCTCTGACTCTCTCTTTGTTCTTCTGTTTTTTCAGCTGTGTGGACTTTAAACTTCATGGCACGGTTTAATGCTTTCCAAAGACTAGAATGCAGTGCTGGCTTACCGCTTCTGGTCATCTTCATTACTCCATGCCTCTTCCTCATCTCACTATTGAAGGAAGGGGGCGGAGGGAGGCACATACTGTTTTTGACTGCATTAAGATGGGATGTCTTCATCTATACCACAATGAGCCATGTATGTACGTTGCAGAGATGTATACATGTCATTGTGACTACAAGACTATTTTGATCTAGTATTCTTCTGTCCTTCTGAAGTTTTGTCTTCCCCTACGTGGCCCTCCCGCAGATAGCCACCCCCAAGGTCAGTCAAGTAGCTTCTGCTTTTCCCTGGCCATGTAGGAGAAGCTTCCCTCCTGGGAATCAGTGGCGCTATTGCTAGATTTGTCACACTATTCAACTAACACAGAAATATTTCCATTGGTTTGGCACTATTGATCAATTCTCTTGAGTTAATGTTAAAAATGGGTCCCAAATTGATTGATCATTGACAGATGTGTATGAAGGCTTCGTTGTAATCTTCTCCATGGCTCAAATGTGCTAAAGTCTAGTCCACCACATATGCAGCGGTGAAGTTTCTTTTGATTTCCAGAGATGTGCAGTTACCAATTGTGCAGCCATGAGCATTTAATGCAGCAATTTTGCGTGTGTAGATCCCAAGGTAAAGATCACCTGTTTGTTCACATTGCCTTTAAGGATTACCAACTGATTGAACGACACGTGGAAGCCCACTACAACAGTAGCAACCCAAAGTAGCTTAATTTTGGGACAATGCACCACAGATCCGATAACCACACAATGCTCCAACACTGCAGAGAGATTTTTGGGAATATATTATGAAGTCTGTCGGTCATATACCATCAGTATATTATCTTATATATATTTTCATAATGGTGCTACAAACCAATGTCTATGCCCTTTTCCAGATGTATCCCCTTGAGGTTTGTGAGATTGTGCAATCCAATTCTTCCTACCATAGTTTCATTTGGAGAAACATCACTTAAGCATTACCAACATTCAGAATGTTATATTTATATTGTGCATTGAGAGGTGAATTGTTACCAGCTTCTCAAATGCTGTCTATTCTCTTTCCCCCTCTGTTGGTAATTTGTGATATCCAGTGTTGCATCTGTACATGGTGGAATCTCTTGGGTTCTGGTAGAGTTGACTCTATTTTGCATTCATACGGTGTACCCAATGTGTAATGACTGCATTCCTTCCATCAAGTGAAGGACCACCCCTCCAGTCCTGGCGTAAAGCCTGTGTTTCCAAAGACCGGTGTCATAGGAGAGAGGTAGGAGGAAAGTTTGAATTTGCGCACTGCCATGTGCCAATAAGACTAGTTGAGGTTGAAGCGTTCAAGGATTGTTTCAAGGGATATTTTGCAAGGTAGCCATGTTAAATGATGTAAATGGACAGCAAGGTCGAGTTACTGTAGCTCCTTCCATTTCTTACTTGAGTGGGTATCTGCAGTCTAATATGGGTGATATCTCCATTGCAATCAATTACTTGTAAATGTCTGGAAACACTATTTCACCCCCTCTGCCTGCTGCCTTCCCACATTAAGACCGTTCTTGAGATTCTGGTGAGCTTCCCTAACATATGAAATAACATATTTTTGTCTGTTTTTTATTGTCCCCAGTGGCATCCTTATAGGTAGAGCTTGGAAGACCTAGAATAATCACCGTAGCAGGTTCATTTGAATTGCTGTACACCTGCCAAACCACAAGAATTCTGGTTTCTTCCATCATTCTAGATCTCTGAATAGATTGTTCAGAAGTTCAGGAAAATTGTGGCAATAAAGTGAATCATGAGAGCATGAAATAAACACCCAAATATTTGAGTTGATCCGTTTCGCATTTAAAAGGATATTGTTATGCTTAATAGTGGATATGCGTTTTTAGTGCCCATTATATTAAGGGCACATGATTTGGTATAATTAGTGGCATCGCCTGAGACATCCCTGAAAGAATCAAATTTTTCCACTTTTTTTGGCAAGGTGGATCCTCGGGTTGGACGTGGTAAAGATTTCATCTGCAGATAATGTGAGATTGTGTGATTGTGTGGACCTGCTTCCACTCCCTTGAGGTCAGGATTACGCCTAACCATACAGGCTAATGGCTCCAAGGATAGGGCAAATCTGGGGAGACTACCGAGGGCACCCTTTTTGCAGGCCCCGGTGAATGGGTATAGTCAAATAATTTATTCATTTTAATACTTGTGTGGGGGTGAGCGAAATATGCAAAGACCTATTTTGCAAAATTAGGTCCAACCCCAAGTGTGGAGAAACTTGGCCCAATATCCCCAGAACTTACTATTAAAAGCCTTTATTGCGTCCAAAGCAAGGAAGGCTATGGCATTTTCTTTATCTTACAAAGGTGGACTAGGAGTATTCTACAAATATCGTAGGTCTCCCTATTTAAAATAAAACCTAATTGATCACGGTGTATCAAGTTGGGTACAGTGAGACCAGATAATTCGCCAAGACTGTAGAATAAATTCAGTGTTGTAGATCAGGACCGCAATTGGTGGTCTGCAAGTTGCATATTCCTGAGGATCCTTGCCCGGCTTAACTAAGAGTTTGAGCACGGAGCCTGAAATTGTAGATGTCACTGTATCAGTGATGAGGAAGTATTCAAGGATTGCGTGAGTGGATCAAACCGTAGAGGAGCATATTTCTTTATAAAAAGCTATAGAAGAGCTATCGGGACCTGGGACCTTGCCCGATGGGAAAGCTTGGTTTGCTCGTAGTGCCTTTCTCTTCATATTTCTGAGAAGAAATATTCAAACTATGCCAGCAGCTTGGAAGGAGTCAACATAGAAACAATATAGAAGCAAATGGCTACAATTGGGTTACTGGTGTTTAGAAAAAAAAACAAATCTTCTAAAGAATCGGCAGATAGCGTCCTGTTTTTTTAATCTTTTCTTGGCTTCACTGGGCTTCTAGTAGACTCATGTTCTTTACTGCATTACCTGTCTGCAATTGGTGCAACTCTTAATAGGCAGGACAATTCATTTTCCCTTTTCTAATGAAACTATTAAGTCGAACTTTGAGGGATTCTATCGCCTTGAACCTCCTATTTGAGAACGGCTCATTAAGTGGGATTTGTATAGGCTTGTGGCTTCCTTAATGCTTAAGCCCTTTGAGCCAGTGGCCTCTTGTGATCTCCTAACCTGGACAACAACTTTTCTGGTACTGATTGCTTAAGTAAAAATAATGGGTGAACTTGAGGCCTTTCCGTCCAAAGAACCATTCCTTTATTTTCCAAAGGGTCAAAGTAGCACAACTAGAACTTATTTTTTGCCTCGATAATTCAGATTTTTGATGGTTTACATAGAGCTGTCATTTGGATGCTGAAATCATCTTTGTTACCTATGGTTGACCAGATCCTGGTAGAAATGCTGCAAAGGATTCCATTACCAGATGTATTGTGTAATGCATTTGTAAAGCTTTTGTCATTAGAGAAACCGAGGTTTCCGCATAGACTCGCGGGACACTCCACCGGGGCCAAGGCAGCATCTGTAGTGCTTCAAGGCACTTTTCCCTGTTAATAAAAATTTGCAGGGCTGCTTCCTGGTCTACACCATTGAGCATTATACATTGGATGCATCCTCTATGATGGGTGCATCCTTTATCCAAGAAGTTCTTTGCAACATGTTAACTTGATGTTTCTTCAATTTTTTTTTTTGTAGCAAGGAGTTCTGTCAGAAATGCAGGCCAGAGTATATACGTAACTTCTGGTGCTTGTGAATCTGCTTAGAATCACATGCAGTGTATATAGCCCAACATCTAGTGGTAACCGCAGAGTATTGCATTTTGTCTATCGAGGATCGAAAGAGGACGTTGACCTGGGTGTGCCTGTAACACTATCCCTAACGTGACGTTTTGTGTACCCAAAAATCCCTCACGCATCGAGGTCCCTCGGATTGTTTTTTTCTGCCCAGCTAGCTCGTCACCTTATGCAGAGCTCTTACAAATTGCAAAATTATATTCTTTCCCACGACCTCCGGTCGTTTATATATATATTCGCCCCCTTCTTCGACGATTACTTCTCTGCCACTTATACAGTAGGGAGAGTGGGCTCTGGGGTTTTCCATTTCTTTCAAGAATGTATTTTCTTCTCCCCTCTCTTTGCCATTGCTATAAACATGAGCTATGAACAGGACACCCTTTATATTTTGCCCTTCTTGTAAAGGCAAGTACCCCTGGAAGGACACACACCAGAGGTGCAATAAGTGTCTCCCTCGAGATCACCACGAGGCGTCCCGTCGGTCTTGTCAGCTCTTTTGTCCTAAGACGATGAAGGAGCGTTGAGTTAAATCGTGGGCGGCCTATGCCATGATGCAGGCCGAGGGTAGCTCCCCCCGTTGCAGGCGCCGAGAGTAACGAGGAGTTAATCGACGCCCGTGGCTCTGATACAGATGGCATCGACCTTTCATCGGAGTGATCGCGCTCCGAACCGTCCATCCTCGGCAGGCAGGACGATAGTTCTGCTATGGGGAGTGTACATCCCGGCGTCAGGGACGCACCTACTACTCATAAAGGCAAGCACACAACCCCCAGTACCGCCGTGCTGGATTCATCTGGACGGTTCTAGGCACCAACGGGTACGCCAAGCTCCTCGACGGCACCCACGGAATTCACACTGTCGGCAGCCCTCCCTGCAGCCGGGTAAGCGGCATGCATCCAGGCACTCCACAGACAAGGGCATCAGCACCAAGAGTCACAAGGCCGTCGAGACGCCTCTTAAGAGCGCGCTGACGCATAAGGTCCGGCAATATCGAAATCTACGGCGAAGCCGCTTGAACAGCTGAAACCCTCCCGGAGACGCAGAACATCCACGAGAGTCTCGCAAAGATTGTTTTGGCGGCCAATAAGCCCAAAAACAGTCCGAAAGACAAATCCACTCGCCGGGAAAGGCGGGAAGACTATTCTGAGAGCCCCCAGCCTTTTTCTAAAACTCTCTCAGATGAATCTAAGCAGGTAGATCCCCAGGAGGAGCCTGTTTCCCTCTGCACCCCCCTGGCTCCCCTTTATGGACCCGGGGTAGGTTTGAGGGGGTGTATGAATAGGCTTGCAAAGTTTGTGGACTTCTCAGAAAAGTTTACCACGCCCAAGAGGCCTAGTGAGGAAGACCTTTACCCCACAGTGTCTAAATTCCAGAGAACCACCTGCCCACTTCATGAGGAGATCTCTGACCTGACGGATCAGGAAGAGGTTCCTCATGACCCCTATTTACAGAACGATGATCCCTTTGAGGATCCCACTGACCAGGCCCCAGATTGGGGAGATGAGCCACCGGTGGATATCTTTACTGACACCTTCACAGACCAGGGCTGTGAACCCACGAGTGGAGAAACGTTTACGCCCGTCCCCTCGAGACCCTCTCTATATTCGGTGTCATGCCACCCCAGATTCCTTTGTGGTCATTACAACAAGAATGAGAGCAGGGGTATCTTTGTCCACGGGTGAGGCATCACCGGACAAGGACTGCAAGAAACTGTGTGCCCTAGGGAAGCGTGTCACTACTGCGTCGGCGTATTCCACCAGGATTGCCAACATTACCACGCTGTTGGCCAGCTATGGCGATGTTCAGTGGAACCTGCTACAGGAGGGCCTGCAGGAGGTCCCCAAACCAGTACGTTCACGTCTGCTCACGATTGTGTCAGAGGGTAGACAAGTAAATCATAATATCCGTAAGAACACCCTAGATGCTGCGGAGACAACAGTGAGGACTCAAGGTACCCTTTTGAAAAGGCACTCCTGGTTAAAAAGCTTGTGTTTCAAACTGGAGACACAAGCGTCTATCATGAACAAACCGGTGGAGGAGTCTAACCTGTTTGGCAAAGCTGTAGATGAAACGCTCGGAACTGCGAAAAAAGAACATGAGACTTTGAAATCTTTAAACCAGATCACTCCAAGACCCTTTCAGCAACGAGGTGGGAGTTCTCGCCGCTCCTTTCGCGGACAGTCCTATTCACGTTCCCCACATAACCAATATGGAACGGGTCCTCAGAACAAGGGTCTGCTGCCTCAAATCAATATCCACCTAGAGGACAGCGCCAAGGGAAAGGAAGGGGTTGCAATGCCACCCCTAGAGGCTCTCAGCCTCCAGTCACAAATGGCTCACAGATCCGGGTCCCCTCCCATGCCCCCTCTGTCGGGGGACGTATAACATCATTCTTACATGCATGGGGGGGGGATTACCATAGACCAGTGGGTGCTCAAGACCGTCACCCACGCCACGGTTATTGCATCGAGTTCAGCTGGCCACCTAGATTCAGTCAACCAAAGTCAAGGTGGAACACCTGAAAATCCTTCTGCAAGAGATCGAGATCCTGTAGGAAAAGGGCACAACCGAAGTCGTTCCCGTTCTACACGT
Source organism: Ambystoma mexicanum (assembly GCF_040938575.1). NCBI lineage: Eukaryota > Metazoa > Chordata > Amphibia > Caudata > Ambystomatidae > Ambystoma > Ambystoma mexicanum. Next base: position 198,657,029 of record NC_090940.1, read on the forward strand.
TATCAAGGGTATTTATTCAGTGTACTTCCTTGTACCCAAAAAGGATCGCACCATGTGCCCTGTGCTAGACTTACGCCCACCGAACAAATTTGTCAAACAAAAAAAGTTGGATTACATGGCAACATTGGACATGAAACATGCATACTTTCATATTTCAATGTTGCCGGCACACAGGAAATACCTAAGGTTCATGATGGAGAACAAGCGCTATCAGTTCAAGATCCTTCCCTTCGGCATTGCCTCAGCCCCAAGAGTATTTACAAAGGTGCTGGCAGTTGCAGCAGCTCACCTGCGCAGACAATCCATCCCGGTATTTCTTTACCTCTACGACTGACTCCTAACAGGGAACTCCTACGGAACATGCCTGTTAAACACCCAAAGGATGATAGACCTACTCTTCAGCCTGGAATTCTCCATAAACGAGAAGAAATCCAGCCTAGACTCCAGTCAAGTCAAGCAATTTCTGGGGGCCCTAATTCGGACAGAAGACGGCCTCGTCTTCCCCTCCAATGAGAAGGTTCAAAATATGCAGTTTCAGATCCCCTCAGTATGTAGCCAGTTGACAGGTAACAGTACCCAAGGCCATGCGACTGTTAGGGAAGATAGCATCCTACATATACTTGGTCCCTCATGCGCACCCCATGCAGGAGTGGCTCAATAGCCAGTGGTGTCAGGCCAGCGGACAATGGGACGATCTAGTTGTCTCGCAGCCCTCGTTCTCTCTCTCTGCAGTGGTGGTCGAGGGAAAAACTCTTGAAGGGGAAAACCTTCACCACGCCCTCAGTAGAAGCCACTCTCACGACAGACGATTCTCTCACAGGGTGTGGGGCTCACCTCCTTCAGCAGACGGCGCACAGCGTTTGGTCGCCAGCAGTAGATTCCAACCACATAAACCTGTTGGAGCCGTTAGCAGTGTTCAAAGCTCTGAAGGCTTTTCAGACACAGTTGCAGGGAAAGACAGTACTGGTCCTCACGGACAGCACCACGGCCATGTACTACCTGAACAAGCAAGGGGGCACTCACTCTCCAGGGCTATCCAAACTGCCCGAGAACATTTGGAACTGTCCCAAGGGGAACGGTCTCTGGATAACATGGTCAGGGAAATTTGTTTACGCTTCCTCCCCCCCCCCCCCCAACTCCTCCACCTCGATTGTGCACAACATGCACCAGGAACCTGTCACCATGATATTGGTGGCCCCGATGTGGGCCTGCCAACCCTGGTTCTCCCATCTGATGGAGATGTCACACTCTCCTCCAATGAAACTACCTTGTCCATACAACATGCTATCTCAGGACAAGGGGGGAAACGCTTCATCCTTGCCCGCAGACTCTCAACTTGGCGACCTGGCTCTTGAGGTCATAGAGTTCGGGCATCTCCAACTTCCTCAGAGATGCATGGGACATACTTAGAGAAGCAAGAAAGCCTAACACCAGACATTGCTACTCCAATAAATGGAAACGCCTGTCATCTGGTGCAATTCCAAGAGCATCAATCCCATTGATTGCTCTCCTACTCATATTGTACCATACCTGACTCACATACTAGACTCCGCTTTAGTTTTTAATTCCCCGAAGGTCCACCTAGCTGCACTTTCAGCCTAAGCCACATCCCAGCGAAAGGTGTTGTGGTGGAAGATCCCAATAATTAAAGCTTTCATGAAAGGGGTTAAAAGAATGAATCCTCTTATTTCTAACCCGGCTCCCGGATGGGACCTAAATGTGGTATTAACCACAGTTATGGAGTCTCCCTTTGAACCTATGCACAAGACCAGCCTCAAAGCACTTATAAAACCGCATTCCTAGTGGCCGTCACTTCAATAAGGAGAGTCGGTGAACTATAGGCCCTTTCAATTCTAGACCCCTTTGTCACAATTCACAAAGATAAGGTGGTTCTGCGCACTGACCCACGGTTTGCGCCCAAATTCATTTCCAAGTTCCATGTGAACCAGTCAATAGAACTATGGACATTCTTCCAGAACCCCACTAACGTGGCGGAAAGAAGCCTACACACACTGGATGTGCGCAGGGCAATCATGTAATATCTGGAAAGAACTAAATCACTAATTGAAACAAACCAGTTTTTCGTTTCAGTGGCGGCTGGTAGAGAAGGGGACCCTGTTTCTAAATCAGCCATCTCAAGGTGGATTGTCAATTGCATCACACTCTGCTACACTCTTGCCAAGAGAGATCTGCCCTTCCAGCCTAGAGCATACACTACTCTGGGCACTGGGGCTTCCATAGCATTCATTGCAAATGTTCCCCTTAAGTCCATTTGCAAAGCAGCAACCTGGAGTTCTGTACACATCTTCACAAAACGGTATTGCCTAGACACTCATTCTAGGTCTGATTCTCAGGTGGGACAAGCAGTACTAAGACACATTTTCACTACTGTTCCTTCTCACATCCCACCACCAACTCTGGGTACTGCTTGCTAGTCTATGCACAGCATGTGATTCTAAGCAGATTCACAAGCATCAGAAGACATGCAAACTTACTGTAATAGTATTTCTGATAATTGTATCTGCTTAGAGTCACATGCACCCACCCTTCCTCCCCGCTCGAATAGAAGGAACATAGACCTCTTACTACTACTTCTCTTTTTTTCTGTACTCACTCACAATAGTCCTAAGGCTCCCTCACGGAGAGACCTTGACGCATGAGGGATTTTGGGTACAATACACGTCACATTATGGATAGTGTTATAGTCACGCCCAGGTCGATGTCCCCTTTCGATCCTCGAAAGATGAGATGCAATACTGCGCGGTTACCACTAGATGTCGGACTCTATGCACAGCATGTGAATCTATCTACGCAGATGGAATCATCAGAAATGCTATTACGGTATGTAAGGCATGTCATATGGCAGTGACAATCCCAAAGTAGGGAGCCTTTACAAGTACAATGATTGTATGGGTAAGTGGTCTGGGTGGTTCAATGGTAGAAGCATATGGGACACTGATTCGGACACAGAATATAGCTAATGTGATGTGTATCTGAGGCTTGTGGCTCTGCTTAGAATCGCAAGCTTTGCATAGGGTGATATCTAGTGGTTGGTGCGGAGTAGTACAACATGTTTTTTGATTTAGTCAAGGGAAGTCGACGCGGTGTGTTTGTAATACTATCCCTATTGTGATGTGTACTGTACCCATGATACTTAACGCATTGAGGTCCTCGGATTGTTTTTTTTCCGTCATTGGGTTGGTTGCATTTTGCAGAGTTTGGATTAAATGTATATTGCTTGAGTTTTGAGCATTATTGTATTTAGAGTTTATATATACTAATTCCTTCGATAAACATATATTCAGCATCCAGCGCACAATGGCAACAAACCTCTGTGCTCAACGACCTGTAAGTCCAGGCTTCGGCCTTCACAGTAGGGAGAGTGTGGGGGAAACACTTACACACTCATAAGTTTAGAGAATGTCTCACATTTCCCCTATAATTCTTAACATCACTCTTGCTGTCCGCCAGCTTTCGACACAGAGAACACTCCTTTTAAATATTGTCCCACATATAACAATAGGTTTCTGTGGAAAGACACTCATAAAGTATGTAACTATTGCTTTCCTTGTGATCACTGGCAAGAGCAATATCGATTGTGTAGGCTTTTTAAGACAAAAACAGTCAAAGACCGCCATTGGAAGCGCTGGGTTTCTTTTGCGATGCAAGCTGAGGTATCGTTGCAAGTACCTCGCAGGTGTGGAGGAATTGAAGCCAGAACAGGACCGCATCGGCATCCCATTGTACGCAGAGAATATTTCTGATTGGGAAACAGAAGATTCCTCAGGGCCAGTCTCCAGCTCCGAACGCAGACACCTTGTTCTGCTAGACTTCACATAGTAAAGCAGTACATGGGTTGGCACTTTCATTAGGGACGCCAGAGTAAGACTAGGCATATTTCCAAACATAAGCATATTCCATCCCCAAAGTTGGTTTAGACAAATTCATCAAAATTCACTAAATCCATGGTAGAGAAGGGTTCCTCAACGTCTAGTGGGGCGGTAACCCTTAAAACAACAACGCTTTTGTCTCGGCCAACTGCCTCCATGTGTAAGGATTCTCAGGGTTCACACAAAACAAAAACACCAACGCCGAAATGGATCTGTTCGCCACATGTGGGGAAAAAACAAAATCCACACATTCGGAAAGCCCCTCCACTATTACCTATACACTGAAGAAAAAGAAGGATGTTGACAAACCAGGGCCAGAGGTACTAGAAAGGGTGGAAGACTTCCCACCACTAGAAGTAGCTACAGGTGAGTCAGGAGGTTCGACTAAAGAAACATTTGAGTCCACTATGAATAAGGTATCTTCTTTTATGGATTTTAGAGAACATCCTGTCAATCCTTCTGACATTTCCTTGGAGGAAGAAGCTGCACTTAAGCGGAAGAGGGTTGTGCCCACTGGTCCACCTGGAGAGCCAGTGGAGATTGAAATGTTTAGTTATGTTGATGAAGATTAGTTTTTAGAAGATAATATGAGGATGAATGTAGAGGACCTTTCTGTCCCCTCGCCCTACTTTGGGGATCCAGTTTTGTCGTTACCAATTGATAGCGTTTTATAAAATGATCTGCTAGAAAGAGCAGCTCATTAATGTAAAATAGAAACACAGGAATTGGAGGACGACCTGGATTTTGTTGATGACCTCCTCAATGAAAAGAAGCAGGTTAGTCAATTTATTCCATTTCTTAAATCAGTAAAAAGACAGCTGGACTCTTCTTTAACTGCACCAGGGCTAACAAAGCCTGTAAACCCACGAATCGAGGAAAGATTAAGCCAGCCCCAACAGATGCTCTTCATCAGGTGCCACTTAAAACCGATTTCCCTGGTTGGCACAACATCATGGAAAAGGGCGGGCACACCTTTAGTATCGTCTGAAGCCCTTCCAGACAGAGAGCCATTATTTCTGTTGCCTTTTAGATGAGGATAGCCAACAATATACCTCTTATGGCTACTTACAAATGGAGCCCAATGGGATGATATGGAGGAGCTTGTAAACCACACTCCAGAGCCCCTTAAAGTGGATATGCTAAAAACCTTAGGTGGAGGCAAGCAGACTGCTGACGCAGTTCTTAAAAATACCCTGTAGGCTACAGAAACAGGTAGGGGGACTTCAGAGGAAAAGACATTCTTGGTTACATGGTCCTGGGTTTAGAGTAGAAAATGGGCAACTCTGTTAAATATGCCTAGAAAATTAGGTTTTGTCCAGGTAGGCAGTGGACGAGAAGCGTCTAAAAAAAAAACGACAAAACCGTTAAAACTTGAAATATGATCTTGAATCGTTTGCTTCAAAGGGGATTGCAGTCCAACTGCTGTATTTTTCATGGCCGAGCATAGTCTAGGTCACGGGGACAAACAAATTACTCCTCAGCAGCAGGTACATATTCATGGGTTCTCTGCACAAGGACAAAAAAGCAAGCAGTCAGTCTTCATTCCCCTGACAGTTTTGCAGGGGACGAGTTAGAGGAACAGGCAAAACCACAAGAGGATCGGCAACCGCCTCTAAGCAATGACATACAGTTTCCCCTCCCATATAACGCCGGTAGCGGAACACTTTTCTCAATTCGCCCACAAATGGGAGGAGATCACATCAGACAAGTGGGTGTTGGACATAGTAAAACAGTTATTGTGTGAAATTTCAACAGACGCTGCGTAATCATCCAGCATGGCACAGAAGAATGCCGTTGGTATACCAGTGGATTCTAGAAGAAGAAATGGAGGTACTACTGAAAAAGGGAGCAATAGAACCAGTCCCTCCATCACAGGTAAACAAGGCTATTTATTGTTTGCACTTCCTTTTTCCAAAAAAGACGAGACCAAACACCCAGCACTAGAGCTCAAGCCAGCAAACAAGTATGTCAAGCCTCAATAGTTCAGGATGACGATACTACAAGAAGTCCTACCATTGTTCAAAAGAGAAGACTTCCATTGCAACATTGTTCATGAAAGATGCATTCTTTAATATTTCAAGGCTGCCAGCACTTTGCAAATCTCTCAGGTTCAAAGTGTGTCAATTGCACTACCAGTTTCAAGTACTTCCTTCACTAAAGTACTGACAGTGGTAGCAGTGCACCTGCGCAGAGACAGCATTCCGGTGTACCCTTATCTGGATGATTGACTGATAACAGGAGAAACTCCAGAAATATGCCACCAAAATACACATAACTATAAATCGTCTGCATTAAATAGGCTGTTCTATCAGCTAAAAGAAATTAAGTCTAATCACCAGCCAACAAAAGCAATTCCTAGGGGTTGTAATCCATACCAAAGACGTGTTAGACTTTCCCTCCAACAAGAGGGTCCAAAATCTAATCAAAGCAAATCCCTTGTCATACAGACAGTCGGCAAATAAGTCAGGGAGGTAATGCATCTTCTCTGCACCATGGCCTCATGCATCTTCATCGTGCTGAACTCAAGGCTGTATATGCGGTGTGAGAAACCTGACGGTGTCTCCCTGACTAGTCCCCAGGGATCTGTCATCCAGGTGGCCAGGACACGGCCATCGCTATTGAATCCAGTTTCTGGGGTTGGACCAGTAAGGGAGGATCACCTGGGTGGGGGGTCCTCTGGAAGTGGGACGCCAACGGGTGAGACGTGGTATCTCCCTTCTTCCAATACCTTTTCCCCATCCTGCTAAACAGGGAGCTTAGAAACTCTACCCCCCGCCCCCACCCCACTTTCTAATACGAACACTTTCCCACATCACGAAAGACGACAAACACCAAAGCCATGTTCCTACACAAGGTCCAGGCAGAGTCCGGCAATTCTTGTGAATCCAATCTCACACTCTTTTTGGTATTTAGTTGTAAGGATTGGCAATATATATTCTTTATAGTATAGACCCTTTTATTTTGACAAGACTCCACTAGGACTGCCTTATTTTGATTTGATGGTCGTAGCTTGCTCCCATCTTAGATTTAGGTTTAGATTAGGTGTTTTGCCACCCTACCGATACAGTTTAATAAATACCCTTGAACTGTGATCACTTGTGTCTGTCTATTCTTGATACCATGCCTTTCTCACAGCGGTCAGTACAGGAATGATTAGTGAAACGGTGGTCGCAAGTGAAAGGCAATTGGGACAATCTAGTCGAGGTTTTGCAGGAGGTGGTGTTGGCCCTACGGTGGTGGACAAAAGAAAACCTGTTACATGGAAAACCTTTTGTCGACCCTCCAACATCTCATGATCACAGCAGACGCAGCACTCACAGGATGGGAGCTCATTGTCTCCACCAAATGGCACAAGGAAGGTGGTCACGCACACTCTGCAAGAAACGCATCAATGTCCTGGAATTGCTAACAATCTTCAAAGCACTTCAAGCTTTCCAGCATTGGTTTTTGAGGAAGAAAGTGCTGATTGTAGCCGTATTTTCGTTTTTCAAAGGAAAGAGTCACCAGATCCTCCAAGGGGTACACTACCCCCGATCGTCAGCCCTCCTGCTCCACCAACCAGGAGACCTACAGGGGAAATTCACAGCCTTACGCAGGCGACAGCCAATATAGTCGTCCACCGTCCAGGACGCAGACACCCAAGCAGGCCTGAACTGGCCAAGGACCAGCACCCCTCTCGCATCACAGTGGGAGGCCGACTATTAAATATTGTCGATCAGTGGCGAAAGATCTCCATGGACAAATGGGTGCTGGACATTCTTCAGCAGGGGCACTCTTTATAATTTCTATGCTGGTGCCCCTGCATTCCTCCTATCGTGCGTCAAGAACTTCATGTTGCTCAACTGCTACAGGAGGGTCAAGCCTTGTTACCTCTTACTTCTTCTCTCTTTCTGTGCTCACAATAGTCATAAGGCTCCCTCACTGCAGAAAAAACACAATCGGAGGGACCTCGACGCGTGAGCCATGTTAAAAGGGGGGACAATAGAATCGATCCGCCAGTGCCTCCGGGCCTCGGGAGTGTACTCAAGATACTTTCTGGGGAGCAGTCAGGAGTGTGGTGACTGATCCTAGACTTGTGACGCCTATTGAAGCATTTTAAGTCCCAGAAATTCAGGATGTCACGTAGCAGCAAGTGCTCGACCGGCTGGAAGAAGAGGATCTTCTAGCGACTCTCGACCTGGCGGGTGCATACTTTTTGATCCCCATTCATCACAAACACTAGAGGTTCCTGGCTTTTGTTGTCCAGGGGCAGCATTAGCAGTTCAATGTCCTTACCTTCGGCCTGAATTCGGCTTTGAGGGTATTGGCCAAATGCTTGGACCTGGTAGCTGCACATCTTTGCTACAATGGAATCCACGTCTACCCTTACCTGGACAATTGACTCATTCAGTCCCGCTCACTGGCAACCCAGGGCAGACCATACACCGTCTGAATTTACTTGGATTCTCCATCAATTATCCAAAGTCCTGCATCGTGCCATCACAGAACGCGCTATTCCTGGACACCTGGCTCGACACAATCTCATGTCTGTCAACCCCCTTCGAGAAGAAGGTAAAAACCATCCTGGGGAAGGTTCAGCGGCTGTCTGCAGCATCCATTGCGAAAGTCCGGTACATCTAATCCTGGTTGGGCATCCATCTGCTTCCCTTTTGCAGGCTCCAAATACAGCCCCTCCAGGAATTTCTAGGTGGCAGCAGGTCACTGGAACATGGACAGCCAAAATTGCCCTTAATCAGGCGTTCCGACAAGCTCTTGAATGGTGTTCAACTAGGCCACATCTCAATCAAGGAGCCCCTTTCCAGATGTCTCCCTGCCAGACCAGTGTCACTTCCAAAGCCTCTCTTGGGTTTCGCAGGCTCACACAAGACAATCTCATGGCAGAGGCCTCTGGCTCCCGGAGGCGAATAATTTGCACATAAACGTCCTGGAACTGCGGGCAGTCTTCTGGGCCCTCAAGTCGTGCCAGCCTCAGGTACAGGGGAAGGTGGTGCGGATCATCATGGAGAAAACCACCACCATGTTTTAAATCAGGAAACTGGGGGGCTGGGCTCCTCGCTCTCTTCCGAGAAGCCCAGTGCCTGTGGTGCTTGGCCATTCTGCAAAACATGTTCCTCTACCCCTTTCACCTAGCAGGAGTCATGAACACCATTGCAACTCGCTCAGCATGGAGCTGCGGTCCTGTCACGAGTGGGAGCTTCAACAAGCGCAGTTGTCTCACCTATTCAGAGATTGACCTCTTCGTGACAGCTGTCAGCTCCAAGTGCTGGAAGTTTGCCAGCAGATATCCTAAGCCGAAGAGTCTAGGGGATGCCTTCTAGTTCCCCTGGGACGGTCTCTTCCTGTACACATTCCCTCAGATTCTGCTACTGTTGCGTCTCACCAACACACTTGGACGTTGCCACTGCAGGATGATCCTCATCGCACTGGTGTGGCAGAGGCAGATCTGATACTTGGACCTTCCCCATCTGTCAGTGATCCCGGCCATCCAGCTGTCTCCCCTTCCTGACCTCTCCAGAGAAGATCAATCCTGCACCACGACCCGGCCTCACTGAGTCTCCCAGTCCAGCTCCTTCAGCTCTAGAACTCGGGCTCTATTCCCTGCTGTTAGTGCAAGAAGATCCGGCCAAGGCCATGCTTCCTATATGTTGGCTTGCTACAGGCACAAGTCGAAGTGTTTCACAGTGTGGTGCCGGTTACGGAAGATCACGCTGCTGCGGGTAACTGCTCTGCAGCTCCTCCCATACCTGATCTAGCTGGCTAAAGCTGGCCTGGCTCACGCCTTCAAGTTTTGTCTGGCTGCCATATCCGTGTACACACAGGCTCCAGGCAAGATCTCCCTATGGTCGCACAGACCCATCAAGACCCATCAAGGAGTACTTCCAGGGTCTCTTTAGGACTTCTCCACCGGTGAGGGCTCCTGCCCCGATTTGGGAACGGAACGTGCTCCTGTCTAAGCTCATTGGGCCTCCATTTGAACCAATGCATTGTGCCCTGTGGAATTTTCTATTGTGGAGGACTGCATTCCTGGTGACAGTCACCTCAGTCAGGTGGGTTGGGACGATTCAGGCCCTCTCTTGCAAGTATCCATTCTTGTCCTTCCAAGCCACTAAGGGGGTGCTGCAGACTCGTTCCAATCATCATGCCAAAAGTTCCTTCTGACTTTCATCTCAACAAGCCTTTGGTTCTGACAGTCTTCTATGTGAACACGTCTATACCTGCTGAAAAGGGTGTTGCATTCACTGGACGTTGTTCATGCCCTCAAGTTCTATGTGGCACGCAATAAGGACTTTCGGAAAACATTCCATCTTTTTGTCAATTTTGGACTTGTGTGACACAGGAAGGCCTTGTCTAAGACTTCCATATCGAGATGGCTCTCCGGCTGTATCATGCACTGTCATCATCTGTCCAACAGACCACTTCCAGGCCGGCCGAGGGCCCAGTTCACCAGAACCATTGCAGCAACAAGTGTTTCTCAATGGTGTACCCCTGTTCGACACATGCAGGGCTGCTACGTGGAGGTCTACACACACCTTCCCGAGATTCTACTGTGTTGAGTGATTCCAGAGAGGAGTCTCGGGTCGCACAAGCGGTGCAATGCAACCTGTGTTCTTGAGGTGAGAGTGTTTCCCAGGGTCAGTGTATTGTTTCTGTGAGCCTTGCCGCCTTCTCTGATCGTGTGATGTTGTACTGCTATGTATTCGGTATTCATGAGCATTTGAATCCGTTCAAGACCCCATGCTGGAGAAGGTACATGATGCTTACCTGTAACTCTTGTTCTTTAGCATGGGTCTTTTATGGATTCATTTGCAAACCCTCCCTCCTGCCCCTCCTCTCCCTGGCTCTTCTTGGTTCATACTTCCACTTGACAGGTGCAACCAAATCTAAAGATGGCCACACCTGGGGTGGAGTTTAGGAGGACGAGAGCTGTCTGCTGGTGGTAGTATGACCCAAACAACACTAATAGGTTATAGAGGACACAAGCAGTTTAAAGCTAACATCCTTTCTTTTTACCAAGGATTCCCAGCCTGACGGGGAATATTCATGAGCATGTGAATCCATACAAGACCTGTGCTGGAGAACAAGAGTTACAGGTAAGTAACTTGTACTATTTAGGTCATTCTACATGTGCGACTCAATGTGTGTCCAATCCAACAGTGGTTGCCTGAACAGTGGCCTTAAAGTACAGGCGAATGGGACGATCTAGCAGTAGTCTCACAGAAAATAGAGAAAAGTCTTCAATGGTGATAAGTGCACGATATGGTAAAATGGAGACACTTCATAATGCCGTCAATACAAGTAACCATCACATCAGAATTATCCTTGACAGGTTGGGGGGGGGGGGGGTAAGGTCAACAGCTCAAAAAAAGTGGTCAACCCATCAAAGGAAATGTCACATAAATTGGTTACAGCTCCTAGAAATCAGGATGACACACTATTCTTTTCAAAATGTCCTAGTTGGAAAAGGCTTCTTTGTCAACACATTGTATCTTAATATGGGTACTTCCCAAGAAACTTTAACGGGGGCCAGTCTGGCGAAGGGAACGGATGCACATAGAAAAAAAAACTAGGAGACTGGTGACCCCCTCCTTAACACATCACTGAAGTGTTGACACTACACAACCCAAGAAATTGACGACACACTTATTCAAAGTACAACATGGAGTAATGTACATAAAAGGTGCTGTTCAAATATGACAACACATAAAGAAAAACAATAACACTTCAACAAATATAAATAGATCAACAAAATAATGACAAATGAATTCATTCAGATAAGATCATTAATGGGAAAGGGGGTTAGTAGTGGGTGACTATTCCGATTGCCTTTATCAACAAAGATTATAATTGATAGTTGCACCATAAAGATTGTGAAAACACTTCCAACTAAGTATCTAGTCAATTTGACAGACATTTTAAATAGGGTTCTTGTAAAAGGACACAAGTGAAAATTCAACATTAATACACTTGCCGATCTTGGCAACATGGGGGTCACCTGTTAGACCTAGAAAAGTACCTAAGCTTTGCATCCAGGTACCTAGAACCAGGGTCCCTAGGCAATGCACTAATAATGAACATGAACTGGTCAGGGATATTTGCTTACACCCCCTCCCCCTCCTCACCACCTATGCTACGCATAGTAAATAAAAGAAATACGTTTTAAAAAGAAACCAGGGCAGCTCCGCAATGATCCTCATTGCTCCAATATTGGCATGGCAGCCGTGGTACTCTCACCTGTTGAGAATATCAATTTGCCCACCAATCGAACTTCTATCAGCCTACAATCTCCTTATTCGGAGGAAACGACAAACATCCCATCCAGACCCTCAAGCTACTAACTTAGCAGCATGGCTCTTTAAGTCCTAGTGTTTGGACATTTACAGTTGCCCTCATGGTGTATGGAAATACTACGTGAAGCAAAGAAACACAACAACTATTGCTCCTATAATAAAGGGAAAGGTTTGTTACCTGGTGTAGCCAAAACATATCCGTCCCATTAATTGTACCGCAGCAGATGCTATTTGCCTGGTGTACCTTCTAGACTTGGGTCTAGTTTACAATTCACTTAATGTTCATTTAGCAGCATTGTCTGCTTATGCCACATCTCACCACAAGCTACCATGGTGGAAGGTTACCATAGTTAAGCTTTTATGGAAAGAATCGGTATCTAAATACTGTCTTACATAGATTAATGGTGTCTCCTTTTGAACCAATGCATAATGCTTAATTGAGGGATCTTTCATACAAGGTAGTTTTTTCCATTTCTACAACCTCAAGAAGAATAAGTGAGTTACAAACTTTATTAGCTGCAGAACCTTTAATCACAATACACAAGCACAAAGTGGTTTTAGGAACACATCCAAGGTTTAGTCCAAAATGTATATCCAAATTTCATGTCAAGAAATCCATCAAATTATCTGGTTTCTTTCCAAAGCCACAGAAACAAGGAGAAAGATCTTTACACACACTAAACGTATGTTGAGCAGTCATGTACTACCCCCAACAGGACAAATCCAATTTGTAAATCGCATCAATTCTTCGTGTCAGTTGCTGCAGGTTGGGAAGGTGATCCTGTTACCAAGGCAACCATTGCAAGGTAGGTCGCAAAATCTACACCACATTATGCTCTGGTAAAGAAAGCCCAATTCAAACGTAGATCACATTCTACCCAAAGCATAGGGGCGGGCAACATTAGCTTTTCTTGCTAATGTACCACTAGAAGCCATTTGCAAACCGGCCACAAAGTTCTGCTATACTTTCACATAGCACTATTGTGTTGACACACAAGCCATACTTGGTTCTCATGTAGGTCGGACAAACTTAAACGTGTATTTGCAACTGTTCCGACTGCTCACCCTCCACCCTAAGTTGACACCGCTTGTAATCTATGTAAAGCATACAAATATAAGCAGATTTCCGAGCCCTAAAAGGCAAATATTACTTACCAGTAATTGTCTTTCTGTGGCGTGTAGCTTCTTCGAATCACATGCGTCCCACCTATCCTTCCCACTTGGGAGCGAAGAGGAAAAAAAATTGGAAACAAAGAAATGTAAAATCATCAAACTATTTCACACAAGTCACATCAGTAAACCATCTCAGGAAGTTGACCCGATCAGGGGTAACCCTACACGTGAGATAGGAATGCCCCTGTTTGACCCTTTTTCAAAAATCAAAAAAACTAAATGTATTACTCTGCACTGGTAAGTAATGTTTGTCATATATATAATCGCACAGGGACATTGATCAACAAATGGGCCAGACAAGAAAATAGTTAAAGGGTTTTATTACCATGGTTTCCTAGTGGACTACTGCAACCAAAAATCGAGGTTTCTGTTTTGTCTGGACACTCCTTGAAGATATCGCCCCTGTTTTCTCATGTGTCTGCCCAATTTCCATAGGAGTCTCTTCAAGAAGTGGGATTTCATGCACCTACGCCAACCTGTCAACTTCTCCCCAAAGGGGATTCCTTTTTAGTTTCCCTAGAGGGGGTCCATAGTTGTTAAGACTACATTTGAATTTGTTATGCACGGCGGTTGCCTGGGGCATCATGGCGCTGATGCAGGATAAATAACACAGGCGGCAGGTTTGGCTAGTGGAAGAAAATTAGAAAATACATGTTTTAACTGGTGACGGAACACAGTGATCTTCAATGGAATGGATAGAAAATGGAAGTGAATTCCAAAGGGTGGATGCTGCGATTGAAAAAGCGCAGCCACCCACTCTAGTGCGATGGACCCGGGGAACCTGAATGCACAGGGTATTGGTGGAACAGAGAGATCTGGTGGGAAAATAGGGCAGAATTTGTTCTGCAGAAATTCTGCACGGTCACCATAAAAGGCATGGTGAACAATGCAGATCTTAAATTGAATTCTTACACCTAGCAGCCTGTCAAAAAATTGACAAGTTATCCAGTCACTCCAATGCAGAGAAAATATACTCCTCCTTTGTATATTTCAAAAGTGATTTTTAATAAAATTCAAAAGTATGATTCTCGTGTAATTTCATAAAGAAACAATTCATACAGATTAGAATATTTTCATACATTTAAGGAAATTATGTTGTTAAATAACATTTTTATTTCCAGTTAGAAGAACAAAGGAACACAGATCAATCATAACAATCTTATGAGTTTGCCAACTCATAATTATAATCCCTCAACACTGTAATTGTTTGTAATACATTTGATAACAATCCTATGTATCAGAGCAACAAAGCATTGAACCTCTAATACAGATCGTACACTACGCGCTTCGGGGCTACTGTTGTCCCTTCGTCAGGTGTGGATGTTATCCTTTTCAGTACCTATTGGGGTAAAAGATGAGGAGAAATGGGTCAACACTCAACCCATATCCTAATTTAATTCAATTTCAAGATTGATCGATTCTTAATTAAATACAGAAGGCACTAACTTGTAGTATCTAGTTTCACAACCAATACTTCATTGCAAAAGCTGAAATAAAGGGAAATAATATGCCCTTTATTTAATTCACTTTTTTCTTTTGTGATTCTAAATAATGAAGAGCAGGATCATAAATGAAAATCACGCTAACCTTCTGAAATTCTCCTATATTTAAACGATGTTCGTTCCAGTCAAAAAGCAACTTGAAGCCAATCACGTTTTGTTTATTCAACCTAAATAAAAAAAAGTCGGAAACGTTGTCCTTGTAAAAAATATCTATATTCTTGAGCCTGCCACATATATTATTAATCTTACATTGTTTACTTAGTACAATATCAATTGCTCAGCAAAGGAAAGAAACAAAGGCTGTATTAACAGTCTCCCGTCCTGTGCTGGCGTGTTCTGTAGAAAAGCTAACTCCACTCCACACTGAGTGGGGCACGCAACATGTTCTCAGAGTTCATAAACATTAACATCCATTAACTACGCTTTCCAACTCTATGCAGCAATTCAACATAAGTTGTCTGCACCGATCTCCTTCACAAGGTAACCCTACCTTGTAATTTTCAAAGATGTCTGTCAGTCATTTTGATGCTAGCTAAACTCCCTTCTAATCTGATTAGCACGAGCGCCTGATACGGGAACCGGTTGAAAACCGCATCCCGTATTGCATCAGTGTTATATTGCTCATGCCTCCCTTCACGTGATTCTTGGTGTCACGTGAGTTGTGCTACATTTGCATCGCTGTCAGTATCTAGTTAATGACGACAGTCATATTCACATACATTTTTGTTGTAAACTGCCATTTATAAATTTTACAGGAAAAATAAAAAATGTAATAAAAAAAAGAAAATGTTTTCACTTTACTCATTCACTTGGCTGCTCGTGTCACGTGAGAGGCATTTTTACGGATGAGATGGTGTTAGAATTCAAATCTATTGAAGGAACTGTAGGAGAGGCCAATCGCAGACAAATCATTCCCTTGGTCTATTTTTAAGTTAGACTTAGTGGCAGGGCCAGGTAAGGTAGTTTGGACAGAGGACATATTTTCTTTTGGACTTCATGACAAGGGACAAGCACCTTTTAGCTTCTTTAGATGGGTAGGGTACATTAAAAGAACCTGAACCATGTCTTCTGAGTGTCGGACTCCTCTTTCTGATCTGCCACCGTTCGCACTTTTCTGAAGTTTCCTTTGTTACCACAGATTCTTGGAGGTAAGGTGACTGATCTTCCCTTGATGCATGTAGGGGGATAATGTTGGAATAATTCAGAAGCAAGGCCAATCGTCTTCCGTGCTGTTCAGTAGGGACCATAGCACATGTCATACTGTGGCGGGATCAGAACGTGTATGGTGGTTGTGACGGGTTCCACAGCAGTCAGGTGGCTGGTCGACCTGCACATCTCTCTATCCAGGCTTTTTTCTCCCCAAAGTGTAATGATTATGCACAGAAAGATTTCGAAGGTGGAGATAGCCAGATAGTTTTCCACTCAGAGCAAGGATGCAAATCAACTGGTGAAGTGTAGTCCTGGAATTCGATGGGTTCTCCCTCCTTGTGTTTTGGGAATTCCTTAAAGACTTGCTCTCTAATCTCAACACTAATCTTCCTTCTGTCCTCATTCTCCTTGATCTATCCTCTGCTTTTGATACGGTCAACTGCGCCATCCTGATCAATTGTGTCTGTGACAACTTGGGCATTACAGGTCAGGCCCTAGCCTGGTTGACCTCCTTTAATTTCAATCGACCCTCCCATGTCCAACTTGGGTACTTTCTCTCTACCACATCTCTCTACATGTGGTGTTCCCCAGGGTTCTAACCTCTCATCCTGTCTCTTCTACCATTACTTGGCACCTCTGGCCCACCTCATCTCTACCTTCTGTTCTAACTTTCAGTGTTACGCAGATGACACTCTGCTCTCCTTCAGGCTCCCCTCAGCCTCCTCTGCTCTCGCTCATACCGGACTGTCTATCTGCGATTCAGGAATGGTGTGCCTCCAACGCTCTCTGCCTTAATGCCAGTAAGACAGATCCTTCTCATTGGGACCCCTGATCCCACATTCCCCTGTTTCACTCTGGCCGCTCACCCTGAGCCCTCTACCCGCACCTTCCTGTGAGGCGAAGAACCATGGGATCATCTTCGACTCCACCCTCCAACCGCTCCTCACATCTTTGACATCTCTAAGAAGCCACACTACCAGCTGCACCTCCTCAGAGGTATTCTTCGTTTTCTCACTTTCCCCCAGAAGCTCACTCTCTCCAGAGCCCTGGTTCTCTCTAGGCTGGACTGCTGCAACAGCCTCTTTCTAAATCTGCCCGCCTCTACTCTTTGCCCTTTGCAACTAATTCAGAACAGGAATCCAAGACTTGTCTTTGGCCTCAGGCCCAGGGATCATATCTCTCAAGCCCTGAAATCTCTCCACTAGCTCCCAGTGGCTGCAAGGACTAAGTTCAAGACCCTCTGTATTGTCCACAAGGCTTTCTGGGGCCGGGGACCACACTACATCGAAGTCTCTTTTCCTAATCATCTTCCTTCTCAAGCCCTCCGCTCTTCCACCTCCAGCTCTGAAGGTCAAATGCTTCTCCAGGCAGAGAGTGGAGGGTGGGGGTAGATCTCCGTCCTCGGCTGGGGCCTCCCTCTGGAACAGCCTCTCTCAAACTTGAGCAGGACCACAAAAAGTTCCGGAAGCTACTCAAGACCTTCCTCTTCACTTCTGCTCTCTCCCCTGCTGATGCTCCTGTCTGCTGTGCTAACTGGTTACCTCGCCAGCCACTGAACCTCATGGCACCAGGCTCCTGCACAACCAGTAGCCCCTTGCACTGCCTCTGGGTCTCCCACCCACTTAGGGACTGTATCTGCAACCCTACAGTCCCCTGCCTCCCTGCACTTATTTGAGCCACCACCCTGGCAGCATTTACCGCGTTTGCACAATCTAAATGACATAAGACCTAGTAAGAGTGTTTTGTCCTCCCCCTGTCTACCCTTCTTTGTCTTGTCGTGCCTAGAAACACCTGTGTACAGGCGCATTATGAATCACATCATTCATTCCAATTTTCTTGCTCCATCTTTTCTTCTAAGCCTTGGTCAGCACAGGAACACCCCGGAATAGAGGGACACTGGATCTCAAATGAAGGGAGGGTTGAGGACCAAGAATGACTTCTTATCGCTCCCTCACAGTTCGAGCAATACCCCATGGTTGGTATTCCCAACAATGGCCTGAATGGACTCTGGTGATGAGCGGCCTACAGTGTTTAGGCATGTCGATCCCAAAGATGACACCATATCCCATACAGTGGGCATTAGCAAACACTGTCTGAATTAAACTCAAAGCTGTCAGGATGGATCTTCTACTTGATGTGCTAGTGCTGTCGGAAAACTTAGCTAACGAAAGTGTCTCTTGTGAAAGTAAAATGTTCATAGAAAAGTTCTGCCAGTGCTCCATAAATCCAGGTGCTGTATGTCCCTGAGCAAATCCACCCAAAAGTATGAGCACACAGTCCTGGGCTTTATGGTTTTCCACCACCCTTTTTTCTACAGTTCTTGGGGTGACTTCTCTTGACTTGTCAGTCTAAGGTTTAAGAGTTCATGCACCCTGTTTTCCACAGTTCTCAGGATCTTTCATTCTTGGCCCTTCGTGCCGTATGTGGAGCCTGCGGTTGGATTCTCCAAGTGGGATTGTGAGAGGCAGACATTCTAGGTTGGAATCGAGCCAGAGAATGACAGGAGGCTGCCCTAGCACTGGGATATGGTTATGACCAGGTTGCCCACTTCCGTCCTCTGTCAGGGTTCAGCTCTACTAGCCACCTGCTCCAATCTCTCTTCCGCAGTGTCTTCCATCACGTTTTGCTCCCACAAATCAGTTTTTCTTCGGTAGAAATCTTTCTAGTGGTAGCTTTTTGTCTTCAGGTCTACTACTTTCTCCTCACCAAAATTCCACGTATACTGCTTTCTCCTCTCCTAGTCCTTCGTCTGTCTTCATTTCCCGCCTTTACACTTCTTTCTTCCCGTAGGTTGTCCAAGATTTGACCCTCACTTCTTTCTGACAACCCTTCATTCTACTTATGAACGGTTCTCCTCGCCTTCACTTTGTCTACCTGCATTCTGTGTTCTTTATATTTATTATATTTCCTTCTTTTCCTCACTCATCTCTATAAATAACCGCACCAACAGTCTATTCTCCTTCTCACCTCCTTCACCCACCTCCCCTAGAACAATTCGGGCTTTCCAATTACAGATTTGCTCAAGTAATTTTCTCCAGTTTCCTAATATCCCTCTTCTTCTTCGCTCCTTTAGGCACATTCTCTCCTCCACTCTTCTGGTATTTTCTTCTCCTGTCACCCCAGGGTCAATCTCTTCCCCACCCCCTTGACCTATTCCTCCCCTGCCGTTTGGGTTTTGCTCCTTCTAGCACAGGTCTCTTTATCCCCCACTTTCAGGGTCTGTCTTTACCCAGCCTCCTAGATCCTCCCAGCCTTCAGTCTCTTTGCTCTCCAAGCCCTTCTGGGTCTCTTATCCAGGCTTCTGCTCTCACCAAAATCCATGGGCTCTGCTACAGTCTCCACCTCTTAACCATCTTCTGTTTAATTTCTCCAGGCAGCACCATAGGAATTCTTCCTCCTACTACCACCATCTACTTACTGAACCCTTGAGGTTTTATAGGGCTCCGTCCAGTTTTCCTCTGATGGAATAGGAGTCGGGTGTGGTGGCTTTGCATGCGGAGCTTATGAGTCCTAGTTCTCTGGGCCTAGATGAATCTGGACCGCATTTGAGAGCCACGCCCGCCATATTGGAATTGAGATGGCGAAGGCGCAGTCTGAGATTGTAGGCTACCTGTTATGAATTGTGTCCCAAAGGCCATGGGTGAAAGTTTGGCATCTGGAAGGATGCTCTACATTGACGGCAGCAGAACGCTTAAGTCGAATGAAGAAATGAACTAAATAAAGAAACAAAACTAAACGAAGATGAAAGAGGTGTGGTGCAGTTTTGTTTGGTGTTTCTGAATCTGGACTGGAGGGAATCCACATAATGAGCGCACCCCAAGGTAGTTAGTTCATGATACAGTAAACGGCCACTATCCCGAGAAGCATCTTCTCAGATAGTGGTCTGTGGAAAGAGCTGTTGGCAGTTTTTTATTTTTAATATGGGTAGGTCAGTGTCTATTTTGTAGAATGCTGGAAAGAGACATGTTGAAAGATTGAAGGGGACTATGTAAGAGGAGGTGATGCATGTTTTTAAAATGTACTGTGATGGGATCAGGGGGCATGGAACAAGGGTTGGCTGAGTAAAAGATCGGTAGGAGTTCAGGGAAGGAAAGTGGGATGGATAAAAGGTGTTTGTAGTTGGAGGTGGAAAAGAAGGGAGGGGGGTGCAGTGGGGCTCAGAGTAGTTTAGACCAGGTGTCGCACATTTGTAAGATTTTTGAAAAGTAGGTGGTAAAGTTATCAGCAGAGGATGAGGGAGAGGAGGTGATGGAGTGGTTTTAACTGCGGCAAAGCATGGCCTGGTGTGTTTTGGACTGCTTTCTAGCAGTGCGTGAGTATGAGGTGTTTGTAGTATAAGCATTTTGTGAGGTTTTGAGCGTTAATCAGGGTAAGGAGAGTGCGTTTTCATACTATAAGGCAAATGTGGGTGATTTTTGTACCAGCAGCATCGGTGGAGTCACATGGATCTACTCGGTTGTTGGATAGCTGGGGAATTGCATGTTTGTGGCACCGCGTGAAGGTGTGCACAAGATGGTGATAGTCAAAGGGGTTTGCTAGAGCAGTGTTGAACTTTGCGAAGGTGAGTTCGATAGAGTGGGCAACTTGAGGAGAGAAGGCTTTGAATGCTGTCCTGACTTGGTCAGGAAAGGAAGATCAGGGAGCTTGGGTCAGATTTCAATTTTCTTTTGGTGTTGGAGAGGGGGAGCCGAGACTGAATAAAACAGAGACTGTGAAATTAATTAGTGGGTGTTCATAGAAGGATGCGAGAACAGATGAGACTGGAGCATAGGCATTTGAGGTCAAGAGTTGCTATAAGTGGGAGTGAGATGTAGGTTGATCATGTGTGGGAGTTGGATGGCCATATAGGTTTCCCTGGGAGTGGACACTTGCTGGAGTGGGGTGTTCCTTTGTCCTGGTGCAGAGATTGGGGTTCAATAATGATAGTAGGGGCATCGGCTAGGAGAGATTCTAGTAATGGTTCTCTGTCAGAAAAGCAGGTAATGTGGATGGGGGTGGGTGATAGATGAGAATAGTGAGGTGATTGGAGCAGGAAGTTGAGCAGAGATGTGTTCAAACAGGAGATGGTGAAGTCTACTGTGGTGGAGGAGCGAATAGCGGGTCCTCGCTGATGATCAGACCAACACTACTAGTTTTTTCAAAGTCACGGGCAGTTATAGGATGGTAGAGAGGTCTGTATGGTGGGGGGCAGTCAAGGTTGCAACTGACAAGAGTCGGAATCCACACTTCAGTGACTGCCACTACAGAGAACTTGGTGTGATAGGAGTAAAATTGGACCGGTGGGGTTATGAAGTATCATTTAGAAGGGAATGGGCATTCCAGAGGTTGAGTGGGAGTTCAGTGGAAAAGCGAGAAAGAGGTGAGGGAGATGGGGTAGTCACAAAGAGGTGATGACTGGATATGTGGGAAAAGAGATTAAGATGCCATTCAGGTCTCTGGAGGATAGGGCTCGGTAGAGAGGGAGTGGTGGAACGGATCGTGGGGGCAGGCAGAGGCCCCAAAAGAGGGGAGGGAAAGGGAGTGGAGGAGGATAGGCTGGAGGGTAATGTGGTTAATTACTGAAGTATGTGTGCTCCTCCACCCTGTGTTATTTTAGACTGGTTCTAACCATTTTGAAAGTATTAGGAGCAGAATGACATAGAATTTCAATATTGCCTTCTTGGTGATTCAGGTTTCCTTAGTCCTTACTCTCCATCTTCCTCAATAGCCATGCTGCAATCCCCAAAGAACATATACTGTGGTATAACCGACTCTTTAGACGAAGGGATAATGAATACGAAACTGGGTGTAATGTTTGGCGATGCACAAGTAGAAGGGCAGAGCTCTAGATGTGCCTGCCTCCTTTTAGGTTTTCCTGACCCACCTTGAATGTAGCATGCTGCCCCAACTAGTTGTGGAGGAAAGAGGGAGGAAGGCAGAACAAAACTGGCAGAACAAAACTGCTACCCCCACTTTTTGTCTTAAAATGAAACTTAAACTACTTTAATGCAATGCAAGGACATTAGGGATGCTTCAAGATCTTCCTGTTGGAAATCTAAAGGAGGGTGTAGCGTTACCCGGCTCCAGTGCAGTACTTTTGTGTGGCTTTTAGTCCTACACGTTTTGAATATATTCTTTAACAATTGTATGTTCAAATAATTAACAAATGTAATCTTGGTCAAACCAAAGAAGTTTAAAATTATTGAAGTTGTCATTTAGTCAGTACTAAGAACTTGAAATCCTCATGAACAAACATTTTTCTGGACTTGAGAAATCCTCTTTACGTTATGAATCCATTGTAAATGCAGTCTGCAAAGCATTTTTTAACATATTTTTTACAAAAGAGTAAATTGAGAGTAATGGTGATTTTTCTTTTTTTTTGCTTGTTTTAACTTTCGTTTTCTGCTACAATTTGTTAAAGTTGGAAAATTGCATTTACAGGACCAACAGCGTGCAAGTGCCAACGTTGGTGGTCCATGCATGCGATTTGCACTTTTTACAAAATTACCCCATAGTGTCTGATTTGCAAATAGGCCAGTCACTCCCCTTGTGGAACACCAAAATAGTATTTACAGTCTCTGATTACATAGACCCTCAACATGTCTTTAACCTTGTGCATACTCCCTTCTCCCTCCTGCTTTCTCTAGCTGTCGTGAACTTCGTTCTGTAAGTGGGGGTCTGCAGCAAGAAAATAACACAGCCCTCCCCTCACCATCAATTTGTCTAAAATGTTTACGTTCATATTAGTAATTGTGCTTTTCTCAATGTCTTGTCAAAATTAAATTGCATACTGCATATGCCTACGGTGCAGTGCTATCGGAGTAACATCACATTTGATTACGGTTTATGGTTCCAGTTAAAAAGGGTGCAGATATGATATTGAAACCCAATACCACCTCCCACAATGATCTCCTCAGCACCGCCCGAGTTGTTGTAGGCTTCCTGTCTGCCCACATGACATTCAATGTTTGCTGTTGAAGTCCTGGAGAATTGATTTGTGGGTTGGAAGGGAGGGTTTACAGCAGTTGTTATAAAGTTAGACTTAATCTCACAGAGAACGTTTGGGTAATTTGCATTAATTTGCAAGAAGTATTGAGTAATGCAGATTCCCAAATATATAATAGGTTGGTTATTCTATTTCAAAGAAAAAGCCTTTTCAAGTACAGAACCGTCTCTTGGTTTCATTCAAGTCTTTACATTTTGAGGTGGGGCAGACATTCTGTTAAGGTTTTTTCTATTTCCATTTGGGTGTCTATTTTGGCAGAAATAATCAGCCCGTTGTCCCACAAACAGCCATGTTTGTATGATTTTCCTCACGGAAGCCTCATTACAACAAATAGTTTGGATATAGCACTTCATAGCTAGGGCAAGAGCGAGGTTTTCACTCAGCAAAATACGATTTTATAAAAAAAAATCCCTTGATTCCAATACTGGCTCTTAGTCCTGTTAGGTTGCAAAGACACTAGTTAATAAATTGATGCCGCACCATTTGGTTTCAAAACTCCTGTCAAATTCCTCCTGTTGGGCCAATCAAACAACTTAGATATCGAAAACAAATGCAATGGGCAGTTTTTTATTTTTTATTGTAAGTGCATCTATTAGATGAAATATTTCTGACTTTCTTAGTTTCGCCCCATGTACACAACTGGTATGATCCTGGTCAAGTAGAGTAGGAGCAGAGTCCAGACATGCAGAGGATCTTTTTGTGTTGGTTAGACCTATAGGTTTTTAGGAGCCACAGTCTAAGGCATTGTCATTGAACTTTGCAGTTATTGAAATTGACCTAAAATCATATACAGGACATTAATTTAATTGTTTGATCATTTGTGATGTGAATATGTTGTGAACGTGTTTGGCACACCTGTCTGGTCCAGTTAACTTCTGTTTTAGCTCTCTTTTGGCTTTAACAATTTCCCCACTAGAATTGGGTGCATCAAACATTTTTTTCTCGTGTAGAAGAAATCAAACACTGAACTGAAATCTTTGGTTTGGTAGTTGGGTACGTTTTTAATAGCAGCACTACTGTAAAACCCGGCAGTTGCTGCATCGCGTTACCGTTGGCAGGCAGGTTCGTGCCTGTATCCCCGCTGGTGCTCCTCTCACTGATCACAACGTAGGGCCGTTCTGCGGCCTTCTGACCTTCTGTGTCGGTGAGACAGCGGCCCAATCACAGGGGCTGGTTTGACTAGGCACCCGACGTACTGAGCTTCACTTATGCTCGCAAGGCTTCCGTGGCATTGCATGCCAACGGAAGGTAATGTCGTGGGTCTTCATAAAAGGGCAGTGTGCTAGGGACACAATGTGCCTAAAAACTATGTCCATGCTGCTACCCTGCTTGCTTCGTGGCTGTGTTCTTCCCTGCTCAGTCTCCAGCTTTTGTAGCCTGCCTTGCCTGTTCTCTGCTCCTCCTCTATTTCCTGGTCCCCCCGCCTGTCCTTTTGCTTGCACTCCTCCTCTTCTTTGGAGCCACTGGTTGTCTTCTGCCTAGCCTCTCTTCCAATGCTTTTCTTAATGACCTTTTGGCCATTCTCTTCTGGCCTGGCGCTAGTTCTTTTTTCCATACTTCATTGTATACTCACTTGACTCATTCGGATACACTGCCAGACACCTTCCGATTCAGTATTCACACTGTCTTCACACCACAGAAATACTGGAAGGCAGGTTAGTCCGTGGTGTGGAGAGTGGGTGTCCAACCATTCCAGAGTACCATATTCTCAGGGTGGTGAGGGGCTAGTTTCTCCTGCTGCAGTCTCACTACGAAACCTGGCCTCGCAGCAAACCTTTTCGACTGACAAGACCCGAAGGACCCGCCGCCCAAGTTATCAAGTATTTGGCAACTACAGGGTGAACACACATTCCGGAAGCGGTTATCTCTTGCTCCTGTACAATGACTGTAATGGGAGATTGTAGGACATCTTTAAGAAGCATTTTATTCTTTTCAATCAGTGCAATAGACTTCTATGAGGACAGGGGAAGCCTGATCTTCCATGGGCACTCGGAGTGCCTTTAAGAGAGCTCAATACAGATGCGTATTCAAAATCCAAATCTAAAAATTGCTTATCACTATTTGAAGTAGTTTTGGTTACTGCAAAAATATATTGCTGGTAGAGTAAGTAAGGTTACAAAAACATTTTCTGAGGCTGCAGAAAGCTAACATGATAGTGAACTACTGCTTCAGCGTGCAAGGTTTTTTTTCCTCCATTCTGACAGCAAGCACATGTGACAAAAGAAATGGCCTCCTGGGTCACGTGGAGGTAGAGGTGCTGCTACACCCGCTGAGACTCTGCCATCCGAAGCTGCCTCAACGCCAATACTGCTTTGAGGCCTTAACCGACTGGACTGTGGTAGGAGGCAGTTTATCTCAGCATCTGGAAGGGTGGCGAAGTAATACTTCTGATGCATTGGTACTGCCTTCCCTTTCTGAAAAGGCCTCCAAACTGTCCACAAGAGGCCAGTCCTTGAAAAAAAGACAAGCTCCTCTCCAGGAGGTACTAACCCTGTTGGAGAAAGGTGCAGTCATATTAATACCTGCAGCGCAAGGAATCAAGGCTGGTGCTCACTGTACTTTCTGATGCCAAAAAAGGACGGAGGATTGCGACCCATCATGGACTTGAGATGCTTGAACAAGTTCTTAAGGAAGGACAAGGTCAAGATGGTCACTCTTGCGCAGATCCTTCATACCCTTCAGCTCCAGTATTAGATGGATCTTCAGGATGCTTACTTCCATGTGTCAATACATCATAAGCACACGAAGACACTCGCCATTGGGTGTTCTCACTGAGTTTCGAGTGCTACCTTTCAGGCTCACCTCCACCCATAGGGTCTTTAGCAAGTTGATGGTTGGTGGTGGCAGCAAAACTTAGGGGTTGGGGGAGATTCACATGTTCCCCTACCTGGACGATTGGCTGATCAGAGCCTGTTCACCCGAACAGGCTTTGCAACATCTAGACGGCACCTGCCACTCTACTTAAACTGGGCTTCATCCACAATTTCAAGAAGTCCCTAATGACGCCTTCCCAAAAGCTGTAATTCATTGGAGAAGTCCTGAATGCTGTCTTGGGGATGCTTCATCCCCCCGCCCCCTGAGGTAAGGGCTTTTCACATTTCGCAGATGTTAAGCAAATTTCAGAGTGCCCATCGTCTCTACCAGCATACAATTTTCCGAGATTGCTGGGCCTCATGGCACCCTGCATTTTTCTGGTGCCAGAGGCTCGTCTGAGAATGCAATCCCATTTTCTGGTGCCAGCGGCTCGTCTGAGAATGAGATCCCTTCAGTGGGCCCTCAGTTCCCAGTGGTCCCAATTGTCTGGCAGAATGACAGACCTAATTCAGGTCCCAAGCAAGGTCGCACAGAATATTCTGTGGTGGGCCTGTCTGGAGAATGTGTTGAAAGGGGAACTTTTTTGGCAACCATGGACAGAGATTACAGTAGTTACGGACGCCTCCCTTACAGGTTGGGGAGCACATACCAACAATCTTGCGATCAGTGGTCGCTGGTCTGCGTCAGAGTCGAAACTATGCATCAACCTTTTGGAGCTGAGGGCAATCAGACTGGCACTGATAGCCTTTCTGCCATCTGTGCATGGGAGGAATGTCCTGATAATGACGGACAACACAGTGGCCATGCATTACCTCAATAAGAGAGAAGGTGTAGGGTAACTACCACTGTGCAGAGGCAATGGAGTTCTGGTTTTGGGCACTGCACCATGGAAAATCTCTATCAGCAGTTCACCTAGCTGGAGAAGAGATCACGGCGGCAGACGCTTTGAGCAGGCAGAGCACAGTCTGCCACGAGTGGGAGTCAGCTTGGGAAGTCCCTCTAGAGATCTTTGCCCTCTGGGGAACACCTGAAGTGGACCTTTTTGCATCCAGTGTCAACAGGAAATGTGACCTGTTCTGATCCAGGGAATTTCCTCAGAGAGGAGCTCTGAGAGACGCGTTTGTGGTGGATTGCGATTTTCCAATTCAGTACGTATTTCCACCAGTCCCTGTCATTCATCATGTTGTCAGGGGGTGTAGAAAGTTTGGGATGTCAATGATATGATTGCCCCGGATTGGGCCAGGAAGTTGTGGTATCTGGAACTTCTGGAAATGTCCATCTGTCCTCCAATTAGTCTTCCCCAAAGAGAGGACTTGAGCTTGCAAGATGGGGGTCACATTCTTACCCCAGAAATCAGGATCCTCAACCGTCACACGCTAAAATGCAAAGTTTGGGACCTTCTGGAAGACGTGATAGAGGTATTGCTTTCGGCAAGAAAGGCAGCGACAAAATCTCTATACTGCTGCCGTTCTAACAGGTTTTGCAGCTGGTGTAGAGATCTAGGAATTGACCTATTCACTTGTGACACACCATCAGTTTTATCTTTCCTACTACATCCAACCCATCAGGGGCTTCAGGTTTCTACGGCCAAGGACTATGTGGCTGACCTGTCCGTTTGTAAGCGTTCACCGGAGCAGGGTTCCTACTTCAAAGTCCCAATTGTCATCCAATTTTTGAAAGACTTGACTAATATCTTCCCGCTGGATCCCTTTATTGTTCTGGTCTGGGACCTCAACCTAGTCTTGAGCTTCCTGATGGGCGCTCCTTTCGTGCCTTTGCATTCCTGTCCTCTTAGGAAGTTTTACTTCAGCTGTTGCCTCTGCTCGCAGGGTTAGCGAGCTTGAAGCTTTGTCATCCGGCCACCATTTACAGTATTATTTTTATAAAGACAAAGTAGCTTTGAGGGTCCGCCCTCTTTTCTACTAATGTGGTGTCAGAATTCCATTTGGCACAAAAAATAGTTTTGGCTACTTTCTACCCCCCTCCTCAACCATCTAAAGAGGAGAAAAAACTCCACAGGCTGGATCCTAAGAGAACTTTAAGCTTTTATATTAACAGGCTTTCTAAATTAAGACAGGATGATCAGCTGTTCGTAGGCTACACAGGCCATAGGATGGGACAAGCGGTTACAAAATAGACCCTGTTTTTATGAATTATCCTGTGCATCTCTGAATGCTACAATCTGGCTGGAAAAGAAGTCCTTGAAGGCACATTTTACATGAGGGGTGGTTACTTCCTACGCCCTTCAGAGACTAGTAACGTTGCAAGATATTTGCAATGCTGCCACCTGGTCTTCGTTGCATACCTTCATGAAACACTATTGCTTGGATTTCTATCGGTTCTGGAAACAAGATTTGGAAAAGCTGTTTTACACAGCATAAATCCGAAATACATTCTTCTTTCCCACCTCATACCGAGTACTGCTATGGGAGTCTATCAAAGATGAGGAATATGTGGGAGGACACAACCTATTAGAAGAACAAAACACTTAACCCTGGTAATTTTCTTTTAACTGGATATTCCTCCCACGTATTCCTCATCACACCCCCCATCCTAGCCCTCCGATAGAGAATTTCTGCAATATACACCTTCCTCTCTGTTAATGCTCACGCCTCTCATCTTTGTAATGCTTGTGTGAAAATGCAAGTTAGAATAACATGGCGTCGATGTGCAGCCATTTTGGACACTCGTCTCACATCACTGTAATAAAGCCTGCGTTTCAGCGGGCCTCACAAAATAAACGAGCAGGAGCGAAAACAGAGCAAGGTCACATAAATATTATGGTGGAGTTAACTCACTGTGGGAATAGTTATTGTATTGTCCACTGAAGGACGAATACAGAAAGGGAGTTAGAGCATACTGCAGGTCCATGATAAGGGGTTCTGGGAATGAATGCGAGGAGAGGGGCGCTAGGTTTTTCCACTTCTGTTTTTTTCCACCCTCTGTCCCTTCGACTTGTGATCTGCTCTCTGGCCAAGGGCAAACTCAACAGGGAAATGCTCCGATAAAGGAGAGTGCATTGCATGGCAAAAGTTAGTTGGAATTTGGACCACCGGGTAATGCAGTCTCGCTGAGAGGGAGGAAGCTCCGCCTCAGCCCCTGTTAGACCCAGTGATCTCTTTGCCTACCTGCTGAGGGACTAAGCAGTGTTGTGGTGGCCAAAATGAAGGTTTCTTCCGCTTCCTTTTTAACGGTGATGTTTCTTATATCCATATTTTTATATATCTAAGTATTATATGTTTGTTTATGTGTGTATATATATAACGTGTGAATAAAGTGCCTAAAACAAGCCATTTGTTTCATGATATTGCATAGTTTGTGTGGTCTTTTGCTCGTGTGAGTCCAGTCACTCGCTTTTGCTAGGGCGCCGGGGAGACAGAAGTGTAAGTGTTTCCCCCACATGGCCAAACAGACGCAAAACAATCTTCAAGACTTCTGCGTACCATTTAAACTGACGCTAACATCCTATTCAAGAAGGGGGCACGATGTCAGCAATGACGATGCATGGAGCTCTCTGCTGTGAAAGGAATACATGGGAGTAACATCCAGTTTAACATTACCATGGGTAAGTAATTTGTTCTTCTAACAGCAATTACATTGGCCCGCTGACTGACTGAGCTTCAGGCACTTACTTCTAAGCCACCTTTCACAATATTTTTAAGGATGAGGTAGTTTTGACGGTACGTCCTTCCTTCTTTCCTACCTTAAGTGGGATCGGAATTAAATTTAGCACAAACATTTTTGCCTGATTTTTACTCTCCTCCTTTTTCCTCTGAGGAAGAGAGTTTACATCATTTAGACGCAAAGAGGGCCTTAAGCTTTTATATTTCCAGAATATCCGAAGTCCTGCCAGATGACTAGCTCTTTGTGGGTTATTCAGGTCACAAATTGGGACAAGCTGTCGCCAAGAAAACCATCTCTTGCTGGATGCATTTCTGAATGCTATACTTTGGCGGGAAAGCTTCTGCTCGATGGTTTGAGGGCACATTCCACCTGAGGGGTGGCCACTTCGGCTCTTCAGAGAGGGGTGCATATCCAGGACAGGACATATCCATTGCTGCAACTTTGTCTTCTTTGCATACTTTTAGCAAATATTATTGCCTGGATTATTTGTCCGGTCAGGAGGCAAGGTTTGGCAAGCCTGTGCTTCACAGCATTAATGCAATATTTTCTCTATTCCCACCTCCTTCAACATTTTGCTTTGGGATTCTATCAAAGATGAGGAATACACGGGAGGACACAATCCATTTGAAAACCAAATTACTTACCTCTGGTAATGTTGTTTCGACTAGATGTTCCTCCCACATATTCCGTATCGCCCTCCCATCCTACCTCTCTATCTTGGCAAGAATTTCCTGGTCTTAAACCTTCCTCTGTTTCAACGTCTGGGTCATATCTTCAAGACTGAGCATGGGGCGAGGGGGTGTCACAATCTAGGACAGTACGGAGGCCGTTGCGGGCCACAAGTCGATGACACACAGCACGTGCTACTGTGAAAAAAAAATTGTGAACCTGTAAGCAGAGTTAGGAATATATTAAAGATGAGGAATACGTGGGAGGAACATCCAATTGAGACATTACCTGGGGTAAGTAATTTCTTTATTTAGCAAATATATGCAATCCATTCCCAAAATGATAGCAAAAATCGGAACTTCATGAATTATGGGAGCTCATAACAAGCCAATCAAGCTTTATTTATTTAATTTATATGTATAGTGCTAGACAGAGGGCCTGTAGGCATAATAGCGCTTGATAGAACAAACAACAAGGATAAAACACCTACAGTTCGACCAGTAACAGTGTCAGGGGTTCAGACTGGGAGAGAATCCGTATAACAGAACTGTTTTCAGTCCATGTTTGAAACTAGGAATAGATTGGCCTGTCCTTCAGTCTGGCGACAGGGCATTCCAGTTCCTTGGCGCAGCATTGAGGGGGAAGGATCCCTGGGCAACTATTGATATCTTGACTGTCGGCACTTGCAGAAGGCACACATTGTTAGATGTGAGCACCATCCGGGCTGGACGCCATTAGAGTGGTAATTTCAGAGTATTGCATCCTTCTATGCAAGATCGAAAAGGAACGTCGACGTGGGCGTGACTGTAACACTATCCCTAACATGACGTGTAGTGTACTCAAAATTCTTCACGTGTTGAGGTCCCACCAGATTGTTTGTTTGCACTATTCTCGTCTGTCGCTCAGTGCAGAGCTCGCTATAGAGCTTTTAATGCTTTGTCTTGCTTAATCGGTTCTCGCTAAGTTTCCTTGACGGCTGTCTCGACTACTCGACATCCTCTAGATGGCTAATCCAACCTTGCCGACGCTGCTTCTGCCGGCGTTTCAGCGACTGATTTCTTCTCGGCCTTGGCCCTCAGGCCCCGCCTCACAGTAGGGAGAATGCGGTCCCATCTATGCTGACTTTTTCTTGAGAATGCCTCTTCTTTGCCCCTCAACTTCTTTTTCCTTCAGTCTCGCTGCTTTTTCTCTGTTATGGAGTGAACGCACCCTTTAAATTTTGCCCTTTTTGCAATGGAACATTTCCTTGGAAAGATACTGGTAAAGAGTGTAATCGGTCACTCCCTTGTGATCACGAGTGGCGTTGCAAGACCTGTAAACTTTTTTGGGCCAAAACCTTTAAAGACAGGCACATGGAGCGGTGAGCGGCCTGCGCCATGCTGGCCGAGAGCCACTCTCCCACCGGCGCCGTCGTTTCGGACGAGGCATCTTCCAGCAACCACGGCTCTGATTCGGAAATTGTAGACTTAACGGTGGAAACTACAAGTTCTGGCATGTCCATCCCCTGCCCGACAAGCATGCCACCGGCAATGCCATGGGGAGATTAATGCCCCAGCGATGAGGACGCACACCATACTACTCACAAATACACAACTCCTAAGCTTCCCCCGACTTATCCGTCGAGGAAGCCACCAACGTCAGCATGCTATCGTGATTCAGTGCCCTCTGTGCACCCACAATAGCCGCCTGCGCAAAGGCGTGAAGACTTTCTTTAGCAGACACTTCCCATAAATCTTTGGCCCTCAGTGCGATAGTGTTGAGAGACGCGCCAAAGCGGGCACACCCTTCCAAAACGCTTCCAAAGCTCTGGGAGAAGATTTCTAAGGCCCATTCACATGGTTGACCCCTAAAAAGGCCTCCCCTTTACAGGAGTGGTACTCTTCAGCCTCTTCCCCTCTATCTCGGGCCCTGCAGCAGGATCCTGCTCAACCCTTCCCTCCCCCTGATGATTCCAATTCCTCTCTGTGGACTAGGGAAAAATGTGATGCCTGTATGGACAAGAAGTCTGTGTATAAACTTTTCAGATAAGTTGGCTATTCTTAAGAGACCAAGGACTGGGGATACTTGTCCTATTCCTCTAAATTCCCCAAGGCTCCTTTCGCCAGGTGCACAGTTTGCATCCCTGTCTGAAAAATGTCCACTCCCCATGTGGATGTGTTCCTTGATGACCAGGATGACCCTGATGAGGATATTTACTATGTAATGCCTGATCTAGGTCGGGGACAAGACCCTGTCTCTTAAGACTCTGTCTGTCAAGACCCGGACTGGGTCCCTGCTGACAACCAGGGCACTTAGCACACTACCCTGAGCCATGACCCTGACAGCACTTTCTTGGACACTCCTGTTGTTCAACCCCGGGATTCGGTGCCCATTGATGACCAAATGCTTTTCAACAACCTCCTCAAGAAGGCGGTTGACCACTTAAAGATAGTCAACCAGAAGGCTGTACCCGATACACATTTCTTGGGGAATATCCTCAAGGAAAAGGTCCCGGTCAGTCAGGCAGTTTCTCTCCTGAACTTGTAAAAGAAACGCCTTGCTCCTACTTTGCTTACATCCTCGCTCACTTGGGTTGCCAACCCTAGAGTGGAGAAGATGTTCCGCCCGGCACCCTCAGCCCCTTTGCATATTAGAGGCCATGCTGTCCTGGTCTCTCTGGTTGTTAAAACAATGAGGAAGACAGCAGGAGTGCCACTATCCTACTCTGTCTCCTCCAGAAAAGGATTGTAAAAAGCTGTATGCTCTGGGTAAAAGGGTCATCACCTCTGCTGCTTTCTATACTCAGAGATCGCCAATAATACCAAAGGGAACCGTCTCAGGATTACATGGTCCGGGAGATTTTCCTATGCTCTTCCTACCCCCGATTCCCCTTCTCAATAAGATAGTATACAAGATGCACCACGCTGATGCTGGTGGTACCAATGTGGGCTCGGTAGCCATGGTTTTCTCATCTCATGAGAATGCCAGTCTTCCTTCCCAGTAAACTGCCCTGCCCGTACAAAATGCAGTCACAAGACCTAGTGAAGATGCTGCACCCGTGCTCCCAAACACTCAATTTAGTAGCTTGGCTCCTGAAATCCTAGAGTTTTGGCATCATAAACTACCTCAAAGATGTATGGACATACTTGGAGGCACGTTACCCTAACACCGGGCATTGTTACTACAATAAGTGGAAACGTTTGTCATCTGGTGCAACTCTAAAACCATCATTCTCCAGCATGGGGTCCGACATGCATTCACATGCTCATGAATATTCCCTATCGTCAGGCTGGGAATCCTCTGTAAAAGAAGAGTTTCACTTTCACTTACAAACTGTCTTTCTCCTATAAACCAATCACTGAGCTCTGGGTCATACTGCCCCCAGCCAATGACTGCCCTCTCCCTAAGCCTCTCCTTTTGGCAGCCATCTTCAGATTTTTACGGCACGTTCAATTGTTTGGAATCCTTGTGTTTTGCTCGGAGCTTTTCTACGTTTTCGTGCTTTATTTGGTAAAGAAAATCCTATTTTTGTCCAAAGAGCCTGTGTGTTCTTCGTTTCTTTGACTGGCGAACGGGGATCCGTTGTCTGTGTTTTTTCAACAGCCCTCAAGGTCAAGAATCGTCTAGAGTTCATCGAAGATTCCAGAAGGCCATCAGGCATACACAGCATGCCGGTCCATGTCGGAGGAAAAGGTGGACGGAAGTTCCCTCTTCAAGCTCTTCTCCAGCTGCAAATTGAGGAATGTGTTTGTGGAGGGAAAAGACTCCCAGTGCCTTTACGGTCTCCACCAGGATCAGAAGGAAGCAGATTGAGATCTGCCTTGGTTACACCAAGCGCACCGTCAAGGATCGGCACAGTAGATTGGCGCTGTGGCTCAATGCCAAGGCCTCTACCCCGTGTGGCAAACGGGGCATGCCTCAACCAGGACTGCACGGTTCGAGGCGCGGGCTATAAGTCCTTTGAGGGCGCTCCATCTGTCGGGCCCCAAGACAAGTCCAAGCACTGCAAGTTTGTTTCTGTCGGGGTCGTTTTTCAAGCGGGTCCCGCGACGAGCAGGGCACGCTCATCGTCACCATCTGCCTCCATCTCAAGTCCATCACCCCAGCTCTTCCTCGAAGAGGAAGTCGACTGACCGTGGGAAGCTGCGGGAGAAGCCGGAGAAGGCCAGGGCGCAGGGTAAGGTGTCCGACCTACCCTTGAAGGCCCAGGCAGTCCAGGAAAAGTCATCCTCGACGATCAAACTGGTGGTGGCTGCCCTCTCGAACGCAAAAGGGGCTGACCCGGTCCAGAGGATCCCTGCGTTGGCCATAGTGGCCCTTCCTCCCAGGCGGGAGGCTTTGGCCAAGCCGGTGGAGAAAACACAGGAGAAGAGGATGCAGTCTCTGAGACCGACCCCTCAGGACGCAAAAAGGGACGGGGGAAGTTGGAGGCCTTCACTGCGCTCCAGGGCACGGATATTTCTTCTTTGGCGAAGAGGACATGATCTCCGTTCACACGGTCCCGGAGGACGTGGGGAACAAGGACGACAGCGGAAACGCAGAGGGGAACGACGTAGGCGCTAGGCCCAGCAAGCCTGCCCCCGACACCTCCCAGGGACTTATCACTGGACATCCTTTCCACTCTTCGCACGGTGGTGTTGGACATACAGAAGAGGATGTCGATGGCCCCCACCAGCCCCGGTGGCCCCAGTTCCACGGCGAAGAAGAGGAAACAGCACATTACGCCACCTCATCAACCGCCGCACATGCCACCCCCCCGCCCTCCACCCCGGGATGAAGTGGGACACGAGGACGGACACGAGCATCTCCTCCCGGATGAAGTGGGTTTGTTCCACTCAATGGTTGCCTGTGTGTCTGACCTCTTCCAGCTGGCACCAGAAGAGACTAAGACGGAAGGTTTCCTTTACGGGAGGCTAAAAGGATGACCATTCTGGTGGTGCCGCTCCTGGACGACATTTGGGGTGAGTGCCTGGCGCTTATGAGGAATCCAGCTTGCACCGGTGAAAAGAGGCTAGAAAAGAAATATTGTGTGCCAGAGTCTGCACACAAGGGCCTATGGACGCAGCCCTCTCCAGACTCGGTCGTCTTGGCGGCTGCGAGGAAGAAGTCCACAAATCTATCATCTTCGGCCTCCATTCCCCTGGACAGTGAGGGGAAGAAGTTGGACACCATGGGCAGAAAGGTGATCTACTCGGCGGCAGCGACAGTCAAGGCAGCGAATGCTCTTGCGATCCTAGCCAGATATGACAGGGAGCTATGGTACAAGATGGCACTGCTGCTGGACTTTCTCCCCGACGATAAGCGGGTCGAGGCGCTGGATATTTTCTAGGAGGTTGAGGTGGCATCGGACAGTGCCATCATCATGGCCCTGGACATCGCAGACACGGGGTTCCGA
This sequence comes from Ambystoma mexicanum, assembly GCF_040938575.1. Taxonomy (NCBI): domain Eukaryota; kingdom Metazoa; phylum Chordata; class Amphibia; order Caudata; family Ambystomatidae; genus Ambystoma; species Ambystoma mexicanum. Next base: position 198,692,497 of record NC_090940.1, read on the forward strand.
CAGATCGGGAACGGTGTCTGCCTCCGTCGTCGTGGCTGGTTGAAAGTCACCAGTTTTCAGCAGGAAGTTCAGAAGAGGGTCCTGGACGTGCCTTTCAACGGTGACAACCTCTTTGGGAAAGCCATCAACGAGTCGTTGCAGGCTGGCCCAGGCCCTAGGCACACTTCAGCAGCATCTGCCTTCCTTTCGTGCCTCAGGAGGAAAATCTGGCAGATCGTCGTAGAGTTTTGGCTGGAATCATCCTTTTACCGCCAGCCCTCCCGTTCTACGACCCAGGAGGCCAACAGGGGTCGTTCCAAAGCTTTCGAAAGTGTCTGCCGTCATTCTCTCCCGAGCCGGCATGCAGGCCCGAAGCAGGATTGAACTGGCCAGGACATCTGGTCCCCACCCTTGCACCCTGGTGGGAGGCCGGCTGGTGGGCCTCTTTAGTGAGTGGGAAAAGTTCTCAAACGACCGATGCGTGCTGGACACTCTAGCCACAGACACACACTAGAATTCTAGTAGAAGTGTCCGCGGATACCACTGGTGGCCCGGCAGGAGCAGCACATCCCTCAGCTCCTGCAGGAAGTACTGGCCATGCTAAGAAAAAGGGGGGATAGTGCTGGTTCCAAAGCGACTCCCAAGTCTACTCCAGATACTTCATAGTAAAAAAGAATACAGGGGGCTGGAGGCCCATTCTCAAAGTACCTCAAGTCCCCAAAATTCTGTATGGTAATGTTGCAGCACATGCTCGGCCAAGTGGAGGAAGGAGGAAGGAGACTGCCTGACGTCGCTGTATGTAGAGGGCACTTATTTCCACGTCCCCATTCACGAGAAACATTAGAAGTTCCTGCACTTTGTCATACAGGGAAAACACTACCAATTCAAGGCCCTTTCCTTTGGACAGAAGTTGGCACCCACAGTGTTTACGAAATGCCTGGCTCATGTGGCGACCCATCTACGTCTACAGAGGGATACATGTGTACCCGTACCTAGTCCGGGACAAGTCAAGGGAGATAGCTGTCATACACACAGACAGGACGTCCAGCTGCTTACTGGTCTGGGGTTTTGTGTGAACTATCCAAAGTCCTGCTTAAATCCATTACAGAACACACTGTTCCTGGGGTACAGGCTCAACACGGTCTCCTGCCTTTCGGCCCCCTCAGAGGAGAGAATAGCGACCATACTGGGCAAAATGCAATGGCTGTTGGCACTGAAGATCACCACAGTGCGGACCATCAAGTCGCTGCTCGGCATGATGTTGTTGTGTATTTATCTGATCAGACTCTGCAGGTTGTGGATGCGACCCCTTCAGGAGTTCCTGGACGCTCGATGTATCCAGGTGTCCGGAAGCTTCTCAGACTGGATTGATCTCTACGAGGAGTTCCGTCGAGCGATAAAGTTGTGGGGCATGTGCTCCAACTTCTCCAGGGGCACGGATTTCCAGAGCCCTCCATACCAGGAGACTGTCACCAAAGACGCTTCCCTGGAGGGCTGGGGAGGCCACACCAGACCTCTCCACGCCAGAGGCCTGGGGCGACCAGAGGAGAGGGATCTCCACATCAATGTCCTGGAACTGTGAGCAGTGTTTTGGGCCCTGGAGTCGTTCCTTCCGTCCCTCAAGGGCAAGGTGGTGAGAGTCTTCACAGACAATACCACCACAATGTTCTACATCAGGAAGCAGGGGAGCACCAGATCCCCAGCGCTATCGAGAGGCACGGGAGTTGATCAACCTGAGGGCCACGGCGCCACAGATCCTCCATACTTGGCCAAGGCAGGGCTTGCAAACTCCTCCATCAAGGTGCATCTGGTGGCCATCTCCCTCTACACCAGGTCTCCAGGACGGACTTCTCTTTGGTCCCACCGTCTAGACAAGGAGTTCCTCAATGGATTAAGATCGTTCCTGCCGGGGAATGCTCCTGCCCCGGCGTAGGTACTCGACGTGGCACTGACGAGGTTCATGTGGGGGGTCATTTCGAGCCTATGCATCAGGCCCCTCTCAGGTTCCTTTCGCGGAAAACAGCTTTTCTCGTGGCCATCACCTCTGCCAGGAGGGTAGGTGAGATGCAGGCCCTGTACTGCAAGTGGCATTGTCTGACTTTCCATGATACAAGGGTGGTGCTGCGGACACACCCCTCATTTTTGCCAAAGTTTCTGTCGGAATTCCACCTCAACGAACCTTTGGTGTTGCCTTTGTTTTATCCGAAATCTTCGTCGCTGGTGGAAAGGACTTCGCATTCACTGGATGTGGCGCGTGCTTGGCACGCACAAAGAATTTACGGAAGACGTCTCAACTTTTCGTGAACTTTGGTCCTGTGATCCATGGGAAGGCCATTTTCCAACACTTCCATCTCCAGGTGGCTCTCCGGCTGTATCACTCACTGTCACTGGTTGGCAAACCGACCGCTGTCCAGCCGTCCTAGAGCCCATTCCACCAAAGCGATTGCTGCGACGGCAGCATACTGTCTGGTGTGCCCCTGCTGGACATCTGCTACATGGAGGTCCACACACACCTCCACGAAATTCTACTGCGTTGACAGGGATTCCATGGAGGAGTATTCTTTAATCATGAGCATGTGAATCCATGCCAGACCCCATGCTGGAGAACGAACAAATTATTTGCCTGTAACTGTTGTTCTCCAGCATGGGTCTGTCATGGATTCACATGCGAACCCTCCCTCCTGCTCCTCTGCGGCTCTTCTTGGTCATACTGCCACTTTGCGTGCTACCAAATCTGAAGATAGCTGCCAGCAGAAGGGCTTAAAGAGAGAGCAGTCATTGGCTGGGGGTAGTGTAACCCAGAGCTCAGTGCTCGGTTTATAGGAGAAAGACAGTTTGTAAGTGAAAGTGAAACTGTTTTTCTTTTACCAAGGATTCCCGGCCTGACGACAGGGAATATTCATGAGCATGTGAATCCATGCCAGACCCATGCTGGAGAACCACAGTTACAGGTAAGTAACTTGTTCCATCCTATTCACTGTTCACCTAAGGATATAGTCCTTTATCTAAAGCACCTTTTAGACTCAGGACTTGTTTTCAACTCTCAAAAGGTCCAGCTCAGTGCCCTCTCTGCATATACCACATCTCAGGGCAAGATATCATGGTGGAAGATTCCTGTAATTAAGGCGTTCATTGAAGGGGTAAAGAGACTTCACCCTCCTATTTCTAACCCAACTCCTGGATGAGACTTGTATGTTGTTCTCACAAGATTACTGGGATCTCCTTTTGAGCCAATGCTTAAGGCTAGTCTTAAGGCCATTACCTATAAGACGGCCTTCTTAGTGGCCATTACCTCTATAAGGAGAGTTGATGAACTGCAGGCTCTCTCAATTCAGGATCCATTTGTGACTATTTGCAAAGACAAGGTGCTATTGCGCGCATACCCACTTTTTGCGCCTACATTAATTTTAACGTTCTATGTGCATCAAACGAACTTACAACTTTCTTTCTAGATCCATCTAACTCTGCTGAAAGAATCCTCCATTCACTAGATGTTAGGAGAGCGATGGTATACATCCTTGAAGAGATTAAACCACTAAGAAAGACAAGTCACTTCTTTGTCTCAGTGGCAGCTGGTAGAGAAGGTGACTGTCTAAATCGGCTTTCTCCAAATGGATTGGTTAATGCATCAGACTTTGTTACTCCCTTGCCAAGAGAGACCTACCCTTTACGCCCAGAGATCACTCTACTTGGGGCACAGGAGCTACTGTAGCCTATATTGCAAATGCTCCTCTTAATTCTATTTGCAAAGCAGCTACCTGGAGTTCTGTTAACACCTTCACTCAACATTAGTGCTTGGACACACACTGTAGTCTGATTCTCATGTGGGACAAGTGATGTTAAGACATCTTTGCTACTGTTCCTTCAAACATACTACCACCATCTCCTGGTACTGCACACTAGTCTATTGCACAGCATGTGATTCTAAGCAGATTCACAAGCATCAGAAGACATACATTACTCACCATAGTCATATTTCTAATGATTGCATCTGCCTAGATTCACATGCGCCCACCTTTCCTCCCCTCCCCTCTTGGAGTTGAAGGAACATAGACGTTTTACACCTTCTTTCTTCTATACTTGCTCACACATTCTAAAAGGCTCCCTTATGGTAGAACAAAAACAACCGGTGAGACCTCAGCGCATGAAGGATTTTATGTGCACTACACGTAACGTTAGAGATTGTTAGTCAAGCCCATGTTGACGTCCCTTTTTGATCTTCGAAATAAAGATGCAATACTCCATAATTACCACTAGATGTCGGACTATATGCACAGTATGCGAGTCTAAGCAGATACAATCATCAGAAATACGATTACGGTGAGTAATGTATGTAATTTGGGACCAGAGTAATGCATACTGTTCCACATTTAATATGCAACCTGCTTCAGTTGCATGCATGAACCTCCATTGCCGAGCAACTCTGGTCAACAGTGCCTGTTGCAACAACGGAGTGTTGTTCTGCAGCTCCCTTTTTTGATTTGGAGACCCTTGCAACAAACAAAGTTCAAATTCCCTTTAGAGTGGACATTTAAATTAATACCAGTAAGGGAAAAATGAATAATATAACCCATTAGGTTAACTAAGATGGTGGGTTTCTCTTTGTTTTAAACAGGCGCCTGGCCTGCCCTCCCTCCCTGTGGCTGCCTGGGCTCTCATATCCCAATCAGGGAATCCGGGAGGCGGGAGCTGGCACACCAGCTCAGGCCCTTCTCATTAATTTTCCCACTTCGCCTGCTGAAGCTCCTACGCTGCCGTGGCTCTGCAGCCCCTCATCTGCTGCAACATCCTACATACGCTTTGGCAGGGTAAGACCTGCATTGTTGGCCAAATTTGAGCTGTTTGGACATTTCCCTTATTTTGCATAAAATATTGAAAATCACAGCTTTGGCGCCCACAAACTGCATGGATGCAATCTTTATTAATTTTCACCGAAATCTTGTGTTTCATCTGCTCCTTCTCAATTGTCAGCACACGTGGGCACACAGTCCATGTGCCTTTCCAATATGGTTGGTTTTTATTTGTTTTAAACCTGCTCCTTGCCTGGCCTGCACTCTCTCCCTCCCACTGGCTGCCTGGGCTCTCATAGCCCAATCAGGGAATCTGGGAGGCGGGAGACGGCACACCGGCTAAGGCCCACAAGGAAGGCCTGTCTGCTTCCCTGTCTGCTACCGGGACGCTACATGATACCACAACCCAGCCCTCTCTGGGGCTGCCTGCTCACCCAGCTATGAAACTGGACTACCAACACACTATTACCTCCCTCTCCATGGGTAAGTGCCCTCCTTCTGTTTACCCTTTCTTTTGCCTTCATGGTCCTTCACTCCCCTGCTCTCCCTGTTATGCTCTCTAATGCTCTCTTTCCAGGACTCACCTCTAACTCATCCATCATTTCTTTTACCTATGGTGCCTTAGCATTTACCTTTTGAAAGTCAAATTTGGTTGTGTTTTGGGAAGTCAAATTTGGTTGTTTTGGGAAGTCAATTTGGTTGTGTTTTTCATTTAACTTTGGCACTAAATTGTACGCTGCTAGCCCAGTGACCGTTCCATACCGCTGTACATATTTCACCTACTGCCTCCTCCATCTACCTACCCATGGCGTTATCTGTTTCTCCTATCTACTCCAACTGCTTCTCTATCAACTATCCTTCCCTTCTCACTAAGTCTGGTAAGAAGAAATTTAAAAAGGATATCCTGGCCTCCAACCCATGTCTCCCCATTGCTGATACTTATTCCAGCGCCTCTGCCAGAATAACCCTCACTGACATCTTTGTAGTTCCTTCGCCAGATCTCTGGACCCCTCGTATGATCTCTGTGCTCTGTCCTTCTCCTCATCTCTCATTAATAGTGGCACCCGCTGGGAAGTCCTCATGGATTCCTTTGACTCCTCCAGAGTCATCATTAATGTCTACCTAAATGGCACTGTCATGGTGCAAGGCCCTCAGGCCAATCTCCTCCTCTTTGATAGGCGTTTCCCTCGCCTCATCAACTTTCTCTCATCTGCAGCTGTCCCCTACTCTGCTTCCTAAGCTACCTGGCCCTCTTTTACTTCCTCCTCTGTCCTACCTCAAACTCCCTCCACACATCCGCAGGGCGTACCCCTGATTTGTACCCTTCCCCGAAGGTCTTTAAGGCTGGCAACCTTCTTCATCTTGCCACTCTCAACTCTCGCTCTGCTGTCAAACACTCCTCTGTCATCTGCCACCTCCTTGAAGAACTGGACCTTGAGGTCCTCTGTCTCACCGAGACATGGTTCACGGCCATCTCGGTCACAAGCTTTGATACTCTCCTCCCTGATGGCTTCAAGGTCCTCTTCGCCCCCAGTTCTATCCTGCCCAGAGGGGGTGTAGCCCTGATCTTCCCTGAGTAGATTCCTGCCTCTATCATCCCCACCCAGACTTACTCCTCTTTCGGATGCTTTGTCTGCAGGCTCTCACTCTCTCCCAGCCACTCTTACTGTTGCTACTCTCTACCCGCTCCCTGGTCAAATCACCTATTTTCTCTGAGTGGGCAGACCTCTCCTCCTCCCTCCTTCCCTTAACCACTCAACTCCTCCTTGGTGACCTCAACATTCATCTGGACTCTCACTGTTCTGCAGCTGCGCTCTTTCGCGACCTCTGCGATTCACTCTCCCTCTCTATCCTCCCTTCTGGACCGACTCACTCTGCTGGTTGCACACTTGATGTCTTGATCTCCTCTGGCCTCCCCCTCTTTATTCCCCTCACCACTCCTCTCTCCTGGAGTGATCACTGCCACCTCTCCTCTCATCTTTCATCTCATCATCAAAACAGGTCCATCACTGTTTCTCTAAAACCGTTAAGGACCACATCGATAGCCTCGCTCAGGCCCTTTTCGATTTCTGCAACCTCTCCTTTGCCTCTGGATCCTTCCCCTCTCCTCTGAAGCAATCCCTTGTGCATCCTCTCCTTAAGAAACCCACAGCTGATCCTTCTTGTCTGGCTAACTATCGCCCAATTTCCATTACTCCCTTTTTGGGTAGACTCCTGGAAGAGCTGGCCATCTCTCAGCTTACCCTTCATTCCGATTCTGTTGGTTCTCTCCATGATAACCAATCTGGCTTCAGAGCGGCCAGAAGCACAGAAACTGCTCTCCTGAAAATCTGTGAAGATCTGCTCTACAACCTTGACTCTAACATTCCCTCTGTCCTCTTCCTACTTGAGATCTCCTCTGCTTTCGACACGGTCAACCATATCACCCTGCTCAACCGTCTCTGTGACAACCTGGGTATCACCGTTCAGGCTCTGACCTGGCTGACCTCTTTCCTCTCTGATTGCCCCTCCCAGGTACAACTTGGGTCCTTCCTATCTTCTGTCTTCCCTTCCTTCAGCCACCTCATCTCCTTCCCTCATCTCGGATTGCCTAATCGCCATTCAAAATTGGTGTGCCGCCAACAATCTTTCTAAATGCCAACAAGACTGAGATCCTCCTCATTGGTACACCTTCACCATCCTTTCCCCTCACCCTATGGTCGGCCTCCCTGGGCCCTCCTCCTACCCCTACCTGCGAGGCCAAGAACCTTGGGGTCATCTTTGACTGCACATTTTCCTTCTCCTCACACATCTCTGACATCTCTCAAACTTCTTACTGCACCTCCTCAGAGGTACTCTGCCTTTCTTCTCCTTCCCTCAGAAGCTTACTGTCTCCCAAGCTCTGGTTCTCTCTAGGTTGGACTACTGAAACAGCCTCTTTCTAAATCTCCCTGCCTCCACTCTCCTCCCTTTACAACTAAACCAGAACAGGACTGCAAGACTTGTCCTTGGCCTCAGGGCCCTGGGATCGTATTTCTCCAGCTCTAAAATCCCTTCATCAGCTCCCAGTTGATGGCAAGGATTACATTTAAAACTCTCTGCATTGTCAACAAGGCTTTCTGGGGCCTGGGTCCAGAATACCTTCAACTATCCCTCTGTAAATACCTCCCTCTCAAGCCCTTTGCTCCTCTACTTCCAACTCCCTCAGGGTCAGTCGTTTTTCAAAGAAACAAGCTGGGGGTAGATCTGTCTTCGGCTGGGGCCTCCCTGCCACTTTGAAACTTGAGGAGAATCATCTCCGGTTCTGGAAGCACCTTAAGACTATCCTATTCGTTTCCTTCTACCTTTGCCCCTCTTCTCCCCTGCTGATTGTTTTCTCTCAGCACCATGCACCTGGCCACCCTCTGTCCTTTGGGCCCAGGTACCTGGTCACCCTGCCATCCTCCTGCACTGCCTTCAGGCCACCCCTTGCACTGGGGTCTGTATCTGTATCTGTACCCATACAGTTGCCCACCCATTTCTCTTCCGCACTTATCAGATATACCCTATCTGATTAACCTAGCACTTGCCACTTGTTGGCTGCACTACCACCTTTATTTATTTGACTTATTTATTCTGTTCTCTCCTCTGTTACGCACTTTCCACCTTTTCCCTTTCCCATGCACATGCATGCTCTTAATGTCACTGGGCCTAGTAAGATCGTTGTTTTTGTTCTCCCCTGATCCCCCTCCCTTTGCCTGGTCGCTTGTGTACGAGCGCGATATAAATAAAATATATCATTTCATTTTACACAGCAGACCCAATCCTTCTAATATAGTGACTAAAAAGAACTCAAACGTAATGCATGATGCTCGGAAATGGGACCCAAAAAAGTGACAGTGATAGGTTGTGTAACTGGATGGGTATTGGTCAACCCCGAATACCTACTGCATTTACCACTTCTTCTAAATAGGGGATATGTGAAAATTCAGAGGCTCTCAAAGCGGAGCATGATGCTCCAGCATCAACTAAACACACACTTCTCCCACTTGCAGCAAAGTTTACGTAAGAAGCATCAGAGATCAGTGGTCCAACACTATGGCCCCCCTGGCTGTCGTTATGTGTATTAAATGTAGAAGGCAATAGAGGTGGTGGAAATGACTGTGAAAAGGAGGAAGGGAGCTGTGTTGGTCACGCTGACCGCTGAGCTGGCTGATTTGGGCTCTCCCGCTTCCACTGCTCAAACTCTTTGCAGTAACGCACTGATCATTTTATGCATTTGACGTCCATCTTGAGTTCCTCCCTGACCCACATTAACAGGGGCCTCTAGTCCTCTGACCTTTTATCTTCCTCAAAAGCTATTCCCTACTCTGTGCATGCCCTACCGTGTGAGGGCTGGAGCTGCTAGATTTGTAACACCAGTAACCTAGCATTTGTAGTTTCTTTCTGTACCTCTTTTTCATGAAAGTGCTGCCTTCCGAGCCAATGAGCACTCCCTGAATTCCATTGGCAATTCTGAGATGCAGCCTCATTACCAATGCAAGGTAGCAACATCAGCTGCATATCGGGTGCAGATTGCTATTAACGCAACCCTGCTCACCAGTTGCAATAGATCCCTTTGTGATGAGGTACAAACTCAACTGGATTCAGTCCCTGACTCCATTCATACAGACTTTTCTAAAAACTGTCTGTCAATGAAGGTAGACGGGCGACAATATAATTCTTAAAGGCAACCTCGATGCAGCAGATAATGCAGGCCAAATAGTTTCAGAGGGAACCGGAATATGCCTGGCCACGTCAGTCAGGATTTAAATTGCAAACACAAGCCACGCTGTTAAATATGCCCCTTGAGAGCAATGTGCTCTCTGGGAAGGCAGTAGAAACAGCCAAGAAAGAACACAAGACTTTCAAATATCTATCTCAAAATTCAAACAAACCTTCTGTTTAAAGAGGTGTCTTCAATACATGTAGGTTTTTCGAGGCCAAGTTACCCTAGAGCCTCTCAATCTACATTCAGCCAAAATAAATATCAAAACACAGCACAATCCACACCTATCAAGGAGGGTTTAGACAAGGTGGAGGCAGATCTCGGGCTGCAGCCTCTTAAGGCGCCACTGCTCAAAAACAATGACGCTCCAATTCAGATCCCCTCCCATGTAAACCCAGTAGGGGGTCAAAAATCACATTACGCCCACACATGGGAGGAGGATCACTTCAGACAAATAGGTGCTTTCCACCTTTAACAAAAGGATACTCAATAGAGTTATTAACAAAACCACATCATCCTCCAAAACACAAGATGTCTCAGGAGCATCAGCAGATTCTTCAGGAAGAAATCCAGGCCCCTCTTCAAAAGGGAGCGGTAGAACTTGTCCGCCCTAATGAGGTAAACAAGGGTATTTGTTCCCAAAAATGATTTTACTATGCTCCCTGTGTTAGACGTTCAACAGCAAACGCCTACGTCAAACCACAAAAGTTTCGCAAGACTAAACTTCAGGAAGGTAATTCCTGTATTAAAACGGGGGAATTACATGGTAACATTGGATATGAAAGATGCATTCTTTCTTATTTCTTTTTTTTTAAATTCAACTTTTATTAGGTTTTTCAGTATTAAAAGGTAAGATAAGGCCAAGACATCAATACAACCCCCCGGCCAATAAAACTGGTAACACCGGCCAAATTACACAAAACCCACATTTCTTGCCTAACCCCCCCCCCCCCCCACCAATCGCCCTTCTCCACCCACAGGTATAGGCTAGCACCAGATTGTGTGATTCCACAGGCAGTTCAACCTGGCCTGCACGTCAGCCTTTCACCCAGGGGTTACCATACTCCAAGTTTCCCTTGCCCTTTTCATATTCTGAAATCGAAGCACCTCCAAACCTGTCAATTCCGCTCTATTATGTAATCCCCCTAGCCGCCAAAACCTCAGACGTCCTGTACCTAGCTCGGAATTCACCCCATTCCACCTCGATGTCTGCACTGCTTCTGTGAATGGCTGCCGTAATTCTTTCCATCACATAAATATTCTTTTCTGTGTCCATCCATTCCTCCTTTCCTGGGAGCAGCACCCTCTTCCAATACATTGCTAAACATGCCCTCCCCCGCCACTAGCAAACAGACCACTATACTCCCCTTCACTTTCCTCAAATCCAAACAATACAGTAGTGGCTTCTGCACCCAGGAGACGCCATCAAGTTCCTTAATCTATCCAAGCACTTCATCCCAGAAGACTCGCACTCTCTCACAACCCCACCACATGTGCCAATAATCTGCCGTGCCACACTCATGCTAACAAAGCGGGCTTACCCCCGAGAACATTTTGTAAAGGCGCACCAGATTGTACTGCCATCGCTGCAACAATTTAATCTAATTGACCTTGTATTGGCACGCAATAGAAACCTTGTATTCTCTAAAACAAATGTTATACCATAATGGTGAATTCAGTTCCAAGCCCAGTCCCTTTGCCACTGAGTCCCTAAGCCTTTCTGTCCTCTCCTTCCCTGCCTCCACCAATGCACCATACAAAGAAAAATTCAAACCCTTCATCTCTGTTCGAGAGTCCAGGACTTGCTCGATTGGGGTGAAATCTCTTTGCATCTTTTCCTTCCAGAGTTCAATCATGATCACCCCTTTCAGTTGCAGGTAGGAAAATAGCAACAAACTTCCCATCACCAACGCCCCTTCCAATTCCACAATGGGGATAAACTGTCCATGCCTCCATAACGGCCCAATCCTTGTTAGGCCTGCCTCAAACCAACTCTGAAACCTTTCTACGTTTCTACTTAAAAGATGCCCTTTCACTGCCCGGAACATAGTCTGGGATCCTAATAGGGAGCATCTGGAATACGTATAAAATCATGGGGAGGAAGTTCATTTTTATAACTTTAAGCCACCCAAGCCATGATATAGTAAACCTACCCCATTTTTGCATGTCCTTGAATAGCCTCTGCAACGTGGGGGGCGGGGGCAGGGAGATTTTGTCTCATACAGCCCCTGCATGTTCCTTGTGACAGCCATCCCCAGGTAACTCAATTGATCCTCATTCCCAGGGGGACCAACCCCTGCAAGTCTTTCCCCATCTGGTCAAACGGGAACACAATGGATTTACCATTATCACTTTTAAACTGTGAGAACACTCCATACTGTTATATCAACTCCATTGACGCCACAGGGTTCTGCAGATGTAACAATATGTCATCTGCGTATAATCCCAATTTGTATTCCACTCCACCCACCTCAATACCTTCCACTTGCGGGTCATCTCACAGCCTCTGGGCCAGAGGTTCCAAAGAAAGCGCAAACAGAAGTGGCGAAATGGCCCTGTCTCGTGCCCCGCCCCAGACCAAACCAATGAGACCACCACCCATTTGGCTGCCACACAAGCCTATGGGTCAGAGTGTAATGCCATAATCCCCTACAAGAATCTATTCCCCATTCCAAACTTGAGCAAGACTGCCTTCAAAAAGTCCCAATGCACTATGTCGAAGGCTTTTTAAGCATCAACCGCTAGGAACGAAGGGTTGCCTCCCTTCCCTCGGGTCCATTCAATCAACCAATGATTTTCGCATCTTATCCGCTCCTTCTCTGCCCCTTATAAAGCCCACTTGATCCGAGTGTATCAATCTTGGCATATGCACATCCAGCCTTGAGGCCAGGACTCTGGTAAATATCTTTGCGTCCACATTAAGAAGCGAGATTGGACAATACGACCCACAGACTTGGGGGTTTCTGCCCGCTTTAGGTATTACTGAGATAAGGGCCCACCCAAACTAATCCGGCACCCGGCCGGTTTCCACAATATTGTCAGTTTAACCAAGTATGGGACCAGTATACCCGCAAAGGATTTGTAAAATACTGGGGTATATCCATCCTCACCGGGAGCTTTTCCCAACTGCAGACGTCGGATTGCACTAAAAATCTCCTCCCCAGTAATGGGAGCATCCATCCCCGTAACCTCCTTGGGTATCAGTGTCGGTAGAGAAACGTCCCTCAAATAAGCCACTATACCCTCCACGTCCGGCTGCCCCTCTCCCTTATATAACCCCTCATAGAAGGAAGCTAAATTCTCCTCAATCCCTGCAGATGCAGTTTCCAACTCGCCTCCAGGTACCGCTCTTCTGATATCCACCTTTCGGCACGCTGCCCACGTAGGCAGACCGCCAACAGGGCATCGCCTTATCTCCCCTTTCATAATATTTTTGATTCAGAAAGTGAAGCTTTCGAAATAGCCTACCCTCCTCCGCTAACCGCAGCACCTCCCTCTTGCCCCTCACTTCCTCTACCCATTCTCCCATTCCCCCCTCCGATGTTTGTATTAGTCTTTCCAGTGCCCCAATCTCAGTGTGCAATCTATTCTCTAACAAAGTCCTCTCTTTTCCTGGGCTCCCTCTTTGATCAGTTAACCCCTCCAAGTCGCCTTTTCCGCATCCCATACTGTTCCTTGGTCCACCTCCCCATATAATTCAGAAGGAAACATTCCTTAATTGCGCCCCTCAAATTCCTCCCTGAATACTGTCCTTCCAAAAGATCCATTACATTGACACAATGAGTTACAAGCACTCCACCCCAACCATGATAAATCCAGAGAGACCATGTCATGATCTGACCAACTGATCGGACGAATCTCCGAACCCAGGGCCACCTCCCACAGCTCTCTCGAAATGCAGAGATAATCAATGCGAGTGTAGGTCCCATGAGGCGTAGAGTAAAAAGTTAAGCCCCTCTCTTTGGGGTGGAAAAAGCGTCACACATCCCCAGGCCATGTGAATCCAGACATGCCTGCAAACCTTCCCCTCCCAACGTAGGGGCCTCCTAAATTTAATCCGCCCACAAATTGAGCCCCCACCCCACACAATTATGTGCCCTGTACCCTCACTCAGCACCCTTGCTAACATCTGCTTCAGGAGTTTCAACTGCCCCTGGATGGGTGAATACATTGTCATAAAGGTAGATCTTACCCCCTTAATGAGTCCAGAGACCAATAGTACCCTCACATCCATTCTCTTCCGCAACTTCACTTCATCAATCCGCAGCCGCTTATGTAGCAAGATGCCATCACACCGCCCCCATCTTTCTGGAGTCTCCCAACCCCCAATACACCTGTCCAAGGAGACCACAGGGAACCACCCTTTTCTCTGCCCGGGAAAACCTTGTCTCTTGGAGGAAGATAATATCCAGCCCCATCCTCCGAACTCTCTTGCCACCAGGGATCTTTTGGTGAATTGAGCCTCTTCACGTTCAACATACAGATTTGCAGGCAGTCCACTCTCGCCCCTACTCCCAACATTCAGATCTGACATTGCCATATCACCACTATCTCTAACTGCCCCCACTAAAACACTGAATAACTTCTACTCCGGTCACACCAAATTTCACTGTCAATTCACCTATACCAGGCCCCTGTAACCCCTACTTTCTAACATACCCTGCCCACCTCCCCACCCCCTCCCCACTGTAGCACCCGATCCCTCCCAGTTAACATCACTGGTCGAATACCGGACCACCAATAGGACCCGATCCACTGGGTCATCTCCACACTCTACTCCAATTCAAGAGCCCCCCATTCCACTTCCCTTAAAACATCCCCAACTCCCTCCTAACACGTCTGTTCCCCGTCCAACACCCCCTTTCAAAGATCCCGATTGAAACTCCAAACTTCAGACAAAACCTTCCCCCAAGGGGATGTCATGTTAGAGTCTGCACACACAAATGAAGCACAAGAAGCAACATATAATACAAAAAAAAATCCGAAACCGCTGATGAAAAAAGCCCTCCAGCATCAGCAGTCGGTGACATGTTCACTTTCCTTGTTTCATTGAGCCGGGCACCCAACATCTATTGGGCCCCTTTATTGTGGCACTGTCTGTCTATCTTCCGGCCACTTTATTCCATCGACAGGCATGGACTCTGCATCCCCTGTCAGTTCTCCAGTGACCCTACAAATGTCGTCCTCCGTGACCAGTTTGTAGTCGTAGCCATCTATCTCTAAGGAAATGGAGCAGGCGAAACCCCATCCTTATCTCACTCCCTTACCATTCAACCATTTCGTAAGGAGAGCACATAGACGCCGGTAGCCAACATGAGGGTGGAGAAGTCTTGAAAGACTGTAATTTTAGCACTGCTTTGCGTCACCGGACCTATCGTCCTTACACTTTCCAGGATCTTCATTTGTCTGGGTATTTGTGAAAATGAGCAAGGACAGACCCGGGGACTTACCTGCCGCACCTACCCTGTGTACCCGATCAATTTTGAGCTCATCAAAGGTGTCCTCACCGAACAGAGGTTTAGCCACCCCCATGTCTATAGCCCTCTGCAGGTCTCTTTCTGATTTGCCATCCTTCTTGGGCAAACCAAAGAATCTCACACTATTTCTCCTCTCCCAATTCTCAAAATCGCCCATCTTGAGAATGATTTCCGTTTCTCTTCTTTCCAACTCTGCCAGTCGCGTGTCCATATGAGTTTTGGGCGTGTCCAGGGATGTCTGGGTATTCTCCACTGCTTGAAGTCTTTCGTCCTTCTTTACGTTGCTTTTGTCCCATTTACCTCCAATATCCGCTCTCATCCCTGTATCTCTTCCATCAGTGGGCTGAAACACTCCCAAAGAAACACATAAACCTTCTAGAATTGTTAGCCGTATTCAAAGCCATCCAAGCTTTTCAATACCTCATTCAAGGGAAGACAGTCCTAGTCCTAACAGACAGTACAACAGCCATGTTTTACATAAACAAGTGGGAACACACTCTCGAAGTCTGTCCAAACTAGCACAGAACATATGGAATTAGGTGCTAAAACGCAACATGTTCCTCCTGTCCCAAAACTTTGCAGGGGAGCACAACTGTCTAGCGGATGTCTTAAGCAGAGACTTGGAGCTTTAATCAGAACATGAATGGCAGTTGCACAAATACATTCTACACAACATCTTCTTAAACTGGGGTCAACCAGACATAGATCTATTTGCAGCCCAACATAACACGCAATGCCCAGACTATGCATCCAGGTACCCCCAAACGGGGTCCAACGCGAATGCACTGTGGATGAACTGGTCAGGGAGATTTGCTTACGCTCCCCCCCACCCCTCGAAACACCACTTCGAAGGGATTGTGTCCTCCGACGTATTCCTTATCTATGATATTTGTATCTCCAGCTTGCTGGCCTCAGAAACATTTTTCCCAGTAGAGGGCGCTGTGCGTCGACGTACGTCGAGTAGGTGCTCCTCAACGGCCACCGTATCGACGCCAACGTCGTCATACCTATAAATGGCCACGCGCAGCGTCTGTTGCTCAGTTCTGTTTTTCCGCGCTTCGTGTGCCTCGGAATACCGTTGCTCAATTCATCAGTCGATATATATTCATATTTCCTAGAGAAAACCGACTCGTACTCGATGGCTTTCTCCTCCGACCCGACGACTCCTCGGTCCGGTTTCAAAAAATGCCGAGACTGTGGGAAGAAAATGTCGTTGACGGATCCTCACAGGATCTGTTTGTGGTGTATGGGAATCGATCACCAGTGTTCGGAGTGTGAGGAATGCCTATCCATGACGGCGAAAGCCTTGAAGGAGCGTAAGGGGAAGCTCGAGAGAGGTAAGTCAATTTTAACTTCCTCGAAAGTTTCCGCGGTAGAGTCGAGACATTAGTCTCCTCACCATCGAAAGCATTCTCGGTCTAGGTCTCGAAGTGGCTCCCACCACTCGTTGAGGTCTAGACACTCGAAAAAAAGACGAAGAAGATCCCCTTTATCGTCGTCTTCTAGTTCCCCTGAAAGAGTAAATTGCCCCACTAAAAACAGCTCTCAAGCTGAGTAGGAGGAATTCAGAAAAAAGGTGCGAAGCGTCTTCGAGAAAGCGGCCTCGTCCCCCTCGAAGTCAGCTGAGGGTGATACCCCGGGTGAAAAGCCCAAAAAATCTAAACGCTGCGAGTCGAAGCACCCGGCGAAAGAGTCGACCCGAAAGCGCCATGAGCCATCGGGAAGTAAAGCATCTTCGACGCCATCGTCGAATGCCCCTTCGAAGCCTAGATCGGCGCCATCGACGCCGTTATCGAAGGGTTCTTCGACGCATCCGTCGATCGAGTCGACGTAGACGCCGACATCGACGCCGATAAAAGAAAGACCCACGGCTACTCCACAGCCAACGGTTACACCGAGAGCCTCCGACACGACGTCGAGAACGTCGTCGACATCCTCAAGCAGGATTCCAATCCTCTCGAGTTCTTCGAGGCCTCTTCCAGTTTTCTCGACGCCTTTGTCGGCGCCTTCGAGGATTTTTACATCGGCGTCGACGACATCGACCTTTTCAAGGCCACTGATGATGGCTCCCTCTGCCTTAGAGATGGGTTTTATACCATTTCACAGACCAGAGCATCCCCCCTTAACTTCAATTTTTGAAGAAAGGGAAGATTCTGATCAAGAAAGGCCTTTTGGGCTGCAGAGGACCACATTACCTGAACCAGAGACTTTTGCCTCTGAGGAAAGAAGGTTGAAAGACCTTCAGGATGCATTACAGGAAGCAAGTGGCCTAGACACTTCCCCAGAAGTGGAATTTGTCAAACCAGACCCAGGGGAACATGCTGATACCCCTTATAGAACCCTAATGTCAAGAATTATGGAGTTCATGGGTTGGTCTGCGCCTTCACCTGTTTTTCAACAGGATGACCTCACAGATATTCTGGATAAAGGTCCACAGGAGAATCCTGTGGTTCCCTTTCATTCTGCTTTACAAAGAAAGATTTTAACTAACTGGGAAACTCCTGAAGTTGTCCCTGCGGTTAACAAGAAGTTGTCAGCGAAATATAGGGTATCTGCTGATGACC
The DNA here is from genome assembly GCF_040938575.1 of Ambystoma mexicanum. Taxonomy (NCBI): domain Eukaryota; kingdom Metazoa; phylum Chordata; class Amphibia; order Caudata; family Ambystomatidae; genus Ambystoma; species Ambystoma mexicanum. The sequence goes on from NC_090940.1 coordinate 198,710,033, forward strand.
CTGAATACCTATCTAAGCACCCTACTCCAGAGAGTCTTGTGGTCCAGGCTGCAACTTCATCAGGCAGTACTTCTGCTTACCCCACTGCTCCTCAGGATAGGGATGATAAAAAATATGATGCCATGGCTAAGAAAGTCTTCTCAGCCTGTAGCATGGCTTTAAAATATATTAATGCAACTTGTACGCTCGCTAGGTTCAGCCACACTCTTTGGGAGTGTGCTTCATCGGCGGCTGACTGCATACCGGAAGGAGAAGAAAGGGACACATTTTTAAATATCATCAGAAATGGTAAAGATGAATTGTGTGAGTCCCTTCAAACTGGCATTGATTCTGCTGACAGTATCAGCAGGGCCATGGCGGCAAGTACCACAATCCGCAGGCATGCGTGGTTGAGAAAGTCCGGCTTTGCTTCTGACATACAGGCCAGACTTTTTTTTTTTAAACTTCTTTTTATTATTCAGCGTGGCAGCAAAACACAAGCGAACAGCGTCGGGCATTACAATATGAATACAGTATACATAATGTAGGTGCGCAGAGGTTACTACACATAATAAAACAATCAATGGGCACAATCACAGCATGGAGAGGGCAACAGAAGACTGTGATAGGGGTGAGGACCCGAACTGGTGGGGGGAAGTAGGCGGGGGGGAGGTATCCGGTGTCGTGATTAGATCGGACATGTAAAAGCGGAACCTGAGCCAGACATTCCTAGGTCTGGAGTGGGCGGGTTGCATATGGGACCAAGCTTCCTCAGTGTCCGAGGCCCACATGACCGCTCTCAGCCATTGGGCGTGTGTGGGAGGTGAGGGGCGAAGCCAGCAGAGCAGGATGGAGCGCACCGCGAGTAGCAGACAGAGGCCAGCTAATTTTTTGGAATCACAGGAGAGGCCTGGGAGGTCATGAAAGAGGCATACCACTGGGGAAGGAACAATGGGATGGTCGAGCACAACAGACACTGTCGAGCAGACTGCCTCCCAAAACTGTGAGAGGCGGGGGCAGGACCAAATCATGTGAATGTATTCGGCATCGTCCCGGCCGCATCTAGGGCAGCTGGAAGGGTGATCCCTGGACATGCGATGTAGTCTGATCGGGGTGTAGTGAAACCTATGTAGTACTTTGAACTGAATGAGTTTAAGCCGGGAGTTGAAGGACACTCGATGTGTGCGCTCGCATAGACGTGCCCAGCGCTCATCCGACATTTCAACACCACAGTCTACCCCCCACGCACGCTTCAGTTTGGCAAAGTCTGGGACAGATCTGGATTGTAACATAGTGTATAGCCTGGAAATTTTACCCCTCGTGGGCCCAGTGGAAGTGAGCTCCTCAATAGCAGGGTCGTCCGGTGGCAACGCGGGGAACGTTTGGTAGTTACGCTTGAGGGTCCTGCGGAGGGATGCGTATTGAAGCCATACTCTCTGGCCACTCCTCAGGGGCAATGGGAGATTGGGCCATTCAACAAATATACCCTGGTCAAACACATCACGTAGCAACTCATAGCCCGCGTCCGCCCAGCGACGAACCGTGCCTGATGGGACCCGCGGGACCCACGGGAGGAAATTCCAAAGAGGGAGGTTGCCATGGAAGGCGTAAGTAGTTTTGATTAGCCTCCACATCTTCGCTAATGCGATGGACGTGCAGGGGACCGGGCTCTGTGAGTCCAGTGCCAAGGGAGCGGGTTGTATCACCAAGGAGCGGATATCACGGTGTCAGACCGCAAGCTTCTCGAGTCGGACATGCGGGGGAGGATCCATTGTATTAAACCAGTAAGAAGTATATTGGATTTGGGATACCAGCCAGTATTTAAGAAAGTCAGGGGCACCGAAGCCCCTGTTAGACATGGGAGTAGACAGGGTATCAATTTTTAGGCGGACCGCACCTGAGTGCCAGAGAAAGAAATTCACAGTACGGGTCAAGTCACGGAAGAAGCCCCCCCCTGGCCACAAGGGTTAGTGAACATGTAAAGCAACTGGGGCAACACCACCATCTTCAACAGCCCTATCCTGCCTGCCAGGGAGATCGGGAGTTTGACCCAGACCCGGACCTTAGCCGTCAGGTGTGTGAGGTACTTCTGATAGTTTTCCTGGAAGGTCAGCGCCTGCTGGCGCGTTACCACTATTCCCAAGTAGGTAAATGTGGATTGAGCCCATGTGAAACCAAAGATGTCAGGAGGAGGGAGAGTGCATTCCGTGAGTGGGAAAAGAGTGGATTTCGAGCAATTCACTTTAAGGTCAGAGATTCGACCAAACTGAATGATGTCCTCCAGTATTGGGGGTAAGTTGATGGAGGGAGAACGCACAAACAACAATGCGTCATCCGCATATAGGGACACTATGTCCTACTGGTCCGCAGTGCGGAGGCCTCTATGAGCATGGAGTTGGCGGAGCATATCAGCGAAGGGCTCTATTGCTATAGCGAAGATCAAGGGAGAGAAGGGGCACCCCTGTCTCGTCCCCCTGGCGATCTCAGTCGAGGGTGACAGCCACTGGGTGCGTCTCAGGACTGATTCTGTTAATTATGTTAAATAGGCGCCTCAGGCTCAGGGAGGTAGAGCGACCCGGGATGAAACCCGCCTGATCTGGATGGATAATAGATGGCAGGAAGGGAGCTAACCAGAGCGCCAGAGCCTTGGCGTATACTTTGACATCACAATTTATAAGTGAGAGCGGGCGATATGAACCACATTGCGAGGGGGATTTACCAGATTTAAGTAGTACTGGGATTGTGGCCTCACGGAGTGAAGGGGGGAATACACCGGACTCCAGACTCTTCCCAAAGAGCCAGCAAGTGAGGGAGCAGCTGTGACTTAAAATGCTTGTAAAATTCGACCGGGATACCATCCGAGCCAGGGGCTCGCCCAGAGGATAAGGAGTCCATAGCGTCTGACAGCTCCTCCAGTGTGAGAGGGGAGTCAAGGGAGGCCGCGGCCTCCGGGGACAGGGCTGAGAGAGGAAGGGCATCGAGAAAGGAGTCGATCTCCTCCACTGATACCTCATCTGAGTTAGAGTATAGGGTTTCGTAGAATGTGAAAAATTCCCTTTTAATGTCTTGCGAAGAGGCAGCCATGGAGCCGTCAGGTCTCTCAATTCCGAGTATGTGTGGGGACCCCGTCTCGTGACGGATCAGTCGTGCCAGAAACCGACCGGGGCGTTCCCCTTCCCCGTACCTCCTTGCCATGCCAGGACTATCCAAAAACCTTTTGTTCACGATCGCGAGGGATCGGAACGTATTCAATTCCATCCCTATGTCAGCCAGGTTGCCCGGGGTGGAGTGAAGTGAGCATGTAGCTTCCAGGGAAGAGAGTCTGGATTCACTAGCGGCAAGATCTCTCCGGATTGACTTAAGGACCCCATTTGGACAACGCAATCCCTCTAATATACACCTTAAATGACTCCCATAAAGTGGCCTGAGACGTTACCGAGCCCGTATTAATCTCGAAGAATTCTTCAATCGACCGCTCGAGCTCGGAACAGAACTCCGGGTCCAGTAAGGAGAGGGGTTTCAACCTCCAGTTGCGTGTCCGGCCGGGATCAGGACCCCAACCGATGGTCACAGTAACTGGAGAGTGGTCAGACAGGGTTCTGGGAAGGATCATTAACTGTATAACGCTCTTAACCAATTCGTTGGAGATCACCCATCTGTCAATACGGGAATAGGAATCGTGGACTGAGGAGTAAAAAGAGTACACACGGGAGTCCGGGTAGAAGAACCCCCATGCGTCTACCATGGCGAGACGGGGCAGGGATGATAGTGCAGCGTAGGCTGCCCTGGAAAGTTGACGGGGCCTGGATCCAGATCTGTCGAGGGCTACATCGAAGATCGTGTTGAAGCCGCCCCCCAAAGGATGGGGACAAGGGGGAAGCCATCAAGGAGGGACGTGACCTGTACATAAAAATTAGGGTCATCTAAGTTAGGGCCGTAAATGTTCAGCAGGACCACCTCCCTGTGTTGGAGCGCAGCATGAAGTAACACATCTGCCTTGAAGGTCTATTTGTGAGGAAATAAGAGTAAACTTGAGGCTCTTGTGAATGAGGGTCATGACCCCGCGGCTTTGGGTAGAGAAATCGGTAAAGAATCTATGGGGACCCCAGGTTTTTGCAAAACGCATACACTGTTCCGCGCAAGCATGTGTCTCTTGTAGAAACAGAATCTTGGACCCATGACGCTCGGCCTGCAACTGGAGCTGCCTCATCTTTTTATAATTGCCCAACCCAGGTACGTTCCAGCTCATGAAGGTCAGGCCACTCTCGGTCACAGATGCAGTGGTGGTTGAAAAAGAAAAAATGTCAATACCCAGCGGGCCAATTTCACAGCCCTGCAGCACCAAGTCCTGAGTACCACCTCGCGGTCCGCCTTCGCTGCCAACGCCAACTTTTTAACAACCCCCGACATGACCCGCCCCCACCCACATCCCTCCCCCCCAAACAGAGGGATGACAATCCCAACCCCCCTCAACCAAAACCAAACCAGAGGCATCAGCGCCTGGGGACCTGAAGGCCGGACTGGCTGCCGCAGTCCGGGCTGCGGCAGATCCAAATGAGACAAAAGGTGCCTACAGTAGACATTTGCAAATAACTTGAACGGGGTTCTGGCCCATGTTGATGTTGCACATATTTGTAAAATGAACAAAACAAGCAGATTACGGAATAGAGGATCAAAGTGACCCCGATGCAGGAAGGCGGCCGTGCCTGGCCTCTCCTTGTCGGGATAGAAGGATAACTGCAAAACCGTGATCAGAGGAGAGGGGTCAGCCAGGGAAATGTTCGTCAATAACCTGGAGGCCTCCTCCGGGATCGTGAAGAAAAAAACCTGGTTGGCGTGTTCTATGCGGAGCTTGGCAGGATAGAGCATAGCGTATTTGACTGAGTGATCTCGCAGCCTACGTTTCACAGCTTGGAAAGTCTTGCGTTCACGTTGGACGGCCGTTGAGAAGTCCGGATAAAGATGAATCCTTGCGCCGTCCAGTAGTAGCTCACCTTTAAGTCTGGCGGCCCTGAGGAGGGCATCTCGGTCACGAAAGTTCAGCACCCGGGCTATGATGGGCCGAGGTGGAGCACTGGGCTTGGGTTTAGCCGTCAGGGCTCGGTGTGCCCGCTGAATGGCGAAGTGCGGGGAGAGCTTGGGAGAATCCAGAAGCGAGACCAATGTATGCTCAACAAAGTCCTCCATTGGTTCATGAACTCCATTCTCGGGAACCCCGATAATGCGGAGGTTGTTACGCCTCGATCGGGATTCCAAGTCCTCGTTCTTCTTCTCTACCTCGAGGACTCGGTTGGAGAGAGCGATAGCCTCGGAGCGCAGGGCACCCAGTGCATCCTCTGCGGAACCGACCCGTGTCTCGACCTCTGACACTCGGCTATCGGTCTGCTCGATGTGGGCCTTAATAGAGGATATAGTACCGTTCATGTCATCCAGTTTTGAGTGGAGTGCAGTGAAGCCCTCACGGATGAAGTCCATCATATTTTGGGATTCCGGTGCTGTGGCGGGTGGTGATGGAACAGGGGCCTGCTCAGTGGTCTCCTCTGACGATCTCGACGCAGCCTTCGCAAACATGTTGATGGAGCTCTGTTTCCTCGCCCCTCCCTTGGTCATCCTGACGATGTTGGAGGTCGAGTGGGGGCGAGGGGGGGAACCCCAGCAGCCCTGGGAGAGATGTAGGGGGGAGCTTGTACCCTGTACCACGTGAGGGAGAATGCGGAGTATGGTATGAAACAGGGAGTAATGCAGAGGGAGCCGTGGCTGTGAATCCGTGTAGATGCGGTTACCAGTGCAGGCCGCGGGGTCTCAGCCAGCCCAGGGAGACGTGGGGAACAACGCAAGGAGACCTCGGGGGTAGGAGACCCCAGCGATGGGGGCGATAATGCCCAGCGGACACTGTGAGAGCAGGAATCCAAATATGAGTGGCCAAGTGCGATGAATGGAGAGGAGCGCCTCCAGCGCAATGCTCCGCAGGGTAGACAGGCCGCAGCCTCGAGCACAGCGATGAAGGATAGGGCAGGCAACCGATAAACAAAAGGTCCTGTGTGGAGTAGTGGCACTGAGATCACCGTGGCCCCCTCAGATCGTAGGAGTTCCCCAAGAATGAAGACACACGCGGCCCGCAAGGTCCAAGGCTCCCCCGATGGGGCGAGGGGGTGAAGGAGAGTCCGCGAGGCGGGGGGGGCGCCCAGACAAATGCAGGCCAGGGAAAGCGCCAGGCCCGGGGCGACACCAACCGTTAATGGGCCCAGAGGCTGGGGGCCGCCGGCGGACAATCCGCGAGGTACTGCAGGGAGGGGATGAGGTAGTGCTGCCGCCCAGGGACGTCCGCGGGGCCTCCCCGCCCCACGTACCTGGTGGCTGCAAGGATCCGGCAGCACCGCGTGTGTCCCCCGAGCGCTGAGGTCTCACTGTCAGCGGGGGGGGAGAGCTCCCGCCGAGTCGGCGCCACAGCAAAGCCCAGCAATCGAAGGGAGGGGCCCGGGCAGCCCTGATGCAGGGCAGACGTCTCTCCAAGTGCGCCCAGCACCAGCGGTCGCGGCCGCCCAAGCCGGCGGTGCGCGGCCTCTGGATATGCCCGAACCACCTCCAGATCTCGCCACCAGCCAGGACAGAGGCGGACCGCCACCTGCCGGCGCATATCCACCGGGGCAAGAACACGCCGCAGGCCTCCAGGCGAGTCTGTCCGCCACTCCGTCGGGGCCGGGCTTGGCGCGCGGGAGCGCTGCAGGCAGGCGGGGGGATGGACACGGCGGCGCCCGAAGACAGCGTTCCACAGCTCCGTTTTTCGTCGGGATTTGGGCTGCAGGGTACCTGGGGTAGCGGCTCCAAAAGCGTGTAAGCCGGGATCGGCTGCCAGGTGGTGAAAGTACCGAATTAGGATCTTGCGATCTGCCGGCCACGGAGCTCGAGCTTCAGGCGGCCATCTTGTTCGGCGCTCAACAGCGCCCCCCCAGGCCAGACTTTTAAATATGCCCTTTGACGGTTCTTCCCTATTTGGTAAAAAGGCGGATGACAGTTTGGAAAAGCTACAAACATCTAAAGCAGCAGCTAAGTCACTAGGAGCTGCAATCCGACAAACTAATTTTCGTCCCTTAGGATCCTCTTGGAGAGGAAGGTCCTTTCGCTATTATTCTTCATATGGAAGAGGCAGAGGACGGCCGACTCGGAGGCCAAGGAAAATTTAACCGTGGTGGACGGGGTAAAGGAAAGAAAGCCGCAGGAGCCGCTTTACCTTCGGCAACTGCATCAGTCGCTCCCAAACCACTCTGAGGTCTCCCATCACAAGACACCTGCAGGGGGCAGGTTTACTCACCATCTGACGGAATGGCAGGCTATTACGTCAGATGCTTGGGCATTGGAGACAGTTGCCCAAGGTTACTGCCTGCCTTTTCTACGCATCCCTCAGAGACATCCACCGGGGAACAGCTCTCTGAAAGTGGCGGATCCGCTCCTCTTGCAGGAAGTTGTAGACCTGCTAGAGAAAGGTGCCATAGAACCGGTACCTGTAGCGGACAGGAACAAGGGCTGGTACTCCCCCTACTTTCTCATACCAAAGAAAGACGGAGGACTGAGACCCATCCTGGATTTAGGAGAATTGAACAAGTTCCTCGGGATGGACAAGTTCAAGATGGTAACTCTCTCTCAGATCCTTCAGGCCCTCCAGCTTCAGGACTGGTTGGTATCTCTGGACCTTCAGGATGCTTATTTCCATGTGCCTATCCATCCCAAGCACAGGAAGTACCTGAGGTTCGCAATTGGCAACTCTCATTATCAATTTCGAGTTCTGCCATTTGGGCTGACCTCCGCCCGAGGGTCTTCACGAAGCTGTCGGTTGTGGCTGCAAGTCTAAGGAGGGAAGGGATTCATGTCTACCCCTACCTGGACGATTGGTTGATCAGAGCAGTTTCTTCGGAACAAGCTCGGATCCAACTAAATTGTCTGCCACTCCCTTCACAGGCTGGGCTTCTCCCTCAATTTAAAGAAGTCACAGATGATACCATCACAGAGACTCCAGTTCATTGGAGCAGTCCTGGACACGTCCCTGGGAAAAGCCTCGCCACCAGAGGTGAGGGCTCAAGATATTCTGCAGATGGTCACCAGGTTTCAAAATGCCTGTCTCCCAGCCTACGACTTTTTGAGGTTGCTAGGCCTCATGGCATCCTGCATATTCCTTGTGCCAGAGGCTCGCCTAAGAATGAGATCCCTTCAGTGGGCACTGAGGACTCAGTGGTCACAATTCTCAGGGAGGGGATGACAGATCTCCTCCGTATTCCGGACAAGGTAGCCCACGACCTTCAATGGTGGGCCTCTCCAGAGAACATCTTGAAAGGAGAACTGTTTTGGCAACCATGGCCGGAGATAACAGTAGTCGCAGACGCCTCACTCACGGGGTGGGTAGCCCATGCCAACGACTTGACCATCAGTGGTCGTTGGTCTCCATCGAAGTCCAGACTACACATCAACCTGTTGGAGCTGAGAGCTATCAGACTGGCACTGAAGGCTTTTCTGCCGTCTGTACGGGGGAGAAACGTCCTGATAATGACGGACAATACAGTGGCCATGCACTACCTCAACAAAAGAGGAGGCGTAGGGTCACTGCCACTGTGCAGAGAGGCGATGCAGTTCTGGTTTTGGGCAATTCAGGAAGGAATCTCTCGATCGGCAATTCACCTAACCGGAGAGAAGAACTTGACAACGGACGCTCTGAGCAGGCAGAACAGTCTCCCACGAATGGGAGATAGCTCAGGAAGTCCTTCAAGAGATCTTCGCCCTTTGGGGAACCCCTCAAGTGGATCTGTTCGCCACCAGTATCAATAGGAAGTGCGACAGATTTTGCTCAAGGGAATTTCCCCCGAGAGGAGCTCTAGGAGACGCGTTCGTAGTGGACTGGGAGTTCCCACTTCTGTACGCGTTTCCTCCGGTCCCTGTCATTCCTCAAATGATCAGGAGGTTGAGAAGGTTTCGGAAGACCATGATCCTAATTGCCCCGGATTGGGCCAGGAGAACGTGGTACCCGGACCTTCTGGACATGTCCATCTGTCCTCCAATTCGTCTACCGTACAGAGAGGATCTTCTCTCGCAGAAGGGAGGTCAGGTTCTCCATCCACCCATCAAGACCCTCAACCTTCACGCTTGGTATCTGAAAAGTTGAGGTACAAGGATTGGGACCTTCCAGATGACGTCATGGAGGTGTTGCTTTCGGCCAGAAGACCAGCAACTAAGACTCTATACCGCTGCCGTTGGAATAAATTTTGCAGCTGGTGCAGAGAAAAGAATATCGAACCCTTTTCATTTGGTACACCTGCGGTGTTATCCTTCTTACTTTATTTGGCTAATTCGGGCCTTCAAATTGGCACTATTAAGGGCTATCTCGCAGCGTTATCGATCTTTAAGCTCACTGCAGAGGAGCCATCGTATTTCAAAATTCCATTGGTAATACAATACCTGAAAGGTCTAACTAATGTTTACCCTCCAAGACCATTCCAAGTTCCCTTATGGGACTTAAATCTAGTTTTAAACTTCCTAAAAGGTGCTCCTTTTGAACCACTCCATTCTTGTTCATTGAAGTTTCTCACCCTTAAACCTGTTTTATTGGTAGCATTAACATCTGTTCAAGGGTTAGCGAGATACAAGCCCTGTCTTGTAGACCTCCTCATACAACTTTTCACAAGGACAAAGTAGTGCTACAGGTGAAGCCTAACTTCCTCCCAAAGGTAGTTTCGGAATTTCACATTACTCAGAAGATTACTCTACCTTCATTCTATCCTCCTCCCCATCCGGGGAAAGAGGGAGAGAGACTAAACAGGCTGGACCCTAAGCGAGCCTTGAGTTTTTATATCAGTAGACTTGCTAAAATTAGACAAGCAGACCAACTCTTTGTAGGTTATGCAGGACATAAGTTAGGATTACCAATAACCAAACAAACCATCTCCAAATGGATTATTTTAGCCAATCTGGAATGCTACAAACTGGCAGGGAAAGAGCCCCCTCAAAATCTAAGGGCTCATTCGACCAGGGGTATTTTATAGCCTGGATTCCTCCTCTAGTCAAGAGACTAGATTTGGCAAAGCTGTGTTACATTCTGTTCATTCTTAAAGGGCAATATGGTATCTCTTACTCCCGCCTCCAATCACATACCACTGCTATGGGAGTTTATCATAGATAAGGAATACGTCGGAGGACACAATCCCTTCGAAGAACAAGTTACTTCTTACCTTGTAACGTTCTTTCGATGGGATGTTCCTCCGACATATTCCTTATCGCCCCTCCCATCCATCTCCGCAGTAACATTTCCCTTGAGGTTGCAGCTTACGCTCCTTCAAGGGTAGTAACCATTCATACAATAACTACTTTACTCTACAAAACGGAACTGAGCAATGGACGCTGCGCGTGGCCATTTATAGGTATGATGACGTCTGCGTTGATACGGTGGCCGTCGAGGAGCACCTACTCGACGGACGTCGACGCACAGCGCCCTCTACTGGGAGAAAATGTTCCGAGGCCAGCAAGCTGGAGATATAAATATTATAGATAAGGAATACGTCGGAGGAACATCCCATCGAAAGAACGTTACAAGGTAAGAAGTAACTGGTTCTTCTCAACAAGATCTCAAAACCTTTCTCTTTGCTTCTGCTTTTTCTCCTCCTCTCCCCTGCTGAATTCCTGGCTGAAACTGCACTGGTTACCTGGCCACCCTCTGATCTCGGGCCCAGGCCCCCTCCCCCACCAGTCGCACACCTGCACTGCCTTCCTGGCAACCCCAGCGCTTGGGGACTGTCTCTGTATCCCTACAGTCCCACTACCAGCACTCGACAATAGATGTCTGCACTTAACCTTCCACTTGCCACCAGCTGGACGACTTTTACTTATTGTTATTTATTCTATTATTCCATGTACCCGCACGATCCTCTCCCCTGCACTTCCCCCTTTCCCCTTCCCATGCACTTGCACGATCTGAATGACACCTGGCCTAACAAGATTGTTGTCTGTCTTCCCTTCTGTTCCCCCCCCCTCCCTTGCCTCGTCACGCCTTGAATCACTTGTGTACAGGCGCGTTATAAATGCCGTATCATATCCTCCACAAGATGCACCAGGAACAAGTCAACCTCATTCTAATAACTCCAATGTGGGCACATGATGCTCACACCTGCTCACCATGTCCATTTGCTCACCAGTGTGACTTCTGTGCCTGTACAACATGCTGTCCCAACATCAGGGGACGGTATGTCACCCGTATTCTTAAATTGTAAACCTAGCAGCTTGGCTCCTGAGATCATAGTTTGGTCATCTGAACTTACCACAAAGATGTATGGACATCCTCAATGAAGCGTGCAAACCGAATTCCAGACATTGCTACTACAGTAAATGGAAACAGTTTATCTGGTGCACTAGACATCAATCCAATTGCCAATTGATTTGCTCTCATTCGCACATTGGTCTGTATTTGCTTTACCTTTTGGACACAGGGTTAGTTTTCAACTCTCATAAGGTCCACTTAGCTTCACTATCTGCATACACCACCTCTCAAAGGAAAGCTTCTTGGTGAAAAGTGCCAGTAGTTATAGCATTCATCGAAGGCGTTATAAGGTTACCCCCACCTATTTGAAACCAGCTCCCTGATGCGATTTAAATGGTGTACTTGCAAGGATCATGGATCCCCCTTTTGAGCCAATGCATAAAATCTGTCTTAAAGGAATAGTTCGTTCAGAAATATTATTGGCCAAAAAGATGGCCATTAATAAAACAAATACCTATGCAAAGTTTCGAGCAAATGAAGCTCAAACTTTAAAATTGCAAGCACTAGGGGTGCCTGTGCTTGCGTTTGCGGCACTAATAAAGCAAAAGCCAGCCAGCTGTAGTAAACAAAAGGTACAGCTGCATCTCGGTAAGTGCTATTTTATTTTATTTTTTTAAATCAGCACTAGCTGCGTTTTTTTTTCCTAGATTTTCCGGGCTGGAGGAGCCTGGAAAACGTAGAAATAAAACCGCAGCTTTTAAAACGTTGTATTTATGTTTGCGGTAGCTTCAGCTTGGAGCCCTCTGGGCTCCAAGCTGAAGCTACCGCAAACATAAATACAACGTTGTGTTTCAAAAACCGCTGTGGTTTTTCTTTCTAAGTTTCTCGCGCTCCTCCAAGCCGTAGGAGCCTGAGAAACTTGGAAAGAAAAACCACAGCGTTTTTGAAACACAACCGCATTGTGTTTCTGCCTGCCGTGGCTATCACTTTGGGTCTCCGGTGTTCCCCCGGGGGAGCACCAGAGACCCAAAGTGAACGCCAAGGCAGGCAGAAACACAACGCAGTTGTGTTTCCATACCGCAGTGTTTCTGCCTACAGCAGCTTTCACTTTGGGGCTCTCGGGTTCCCCGGGGGAGCCCGAGAGCCCCAAAGTGAAAGCTGCTGTAGGTAGAAACACAACGCGGTTGTGTTTCCGTGCCGCGGTGTTTAGAAATACAACATTTTTGTATTTGTAAATGCTGCAGTATTTTCAAATCCAAAAACGTTGTTATTCTGAATGCTGCAGCTTTCGCTGAGAGTCTCCTGGACTCCCTCAGGGTTGGGGGAGCCCAGGAGACTCCCAGCGAAAGCTGCAGCATTCAGAAGAACAATGTTGTTGTATTTGTGATTGCTGTGGTTTTCCAACCAGGGCAATCACAAATACAGCGTTGTATTTTTAATTGGTGCTCCTCGGCTTTTTGCCTTCATTTTACGATTTCTGTGCTTCCCTGGGCTTGGGGAGCACAGAAAACGTAAAATGAGAAGTGAAGGCAGCCTCCTCAGCTCTGTTTCGGCTGCAGTAAGCAAAAGCTCCCAGTAGGGGGCTTTTGCTGCTTGTTTAGTGCCGCAAATGCAGAGCCGAGGAGGCTTCCTGAATTCACAAAATGGATGCCCCCTAGAGCTTGTAATTTTAAAGTTTGAGCTACATTTGCTCGAAACTTTGCATAGGGACTCAAAAAATATATATATTTTAGGTATTTGTTTTATTAGTGGCCACCTTTTTGGCCAATAATATTTTCTGACCGAACCATTCCTTTTAACATCTTACTTATAAGACTGCTTTTCTTGTTGCCATTACATCCATCTGAGGGGGCAGTGAATTCCAAGCACTCTCAGTTCAAGGTCCTTTTTTTACCATTCATAAAGACAAAGTGGCACCTCATGCCCACTGCATCGCTGCTTTCTGTTCCAGTTTTCAGTGTTATCCAGATGATACCCAGCTCCATTTCAGGCTCCCCTCTGCCACCTCTGCTCCTTCTTTCATACCAGACTGTCTGGCCGCAATTCATGAACGGTGCCACCAACGATCGCTGCCTTAATGCCTGTAAGACTGATATCCTCCTCATTGGGACACCTGCTCCCTCCTTTTCTCTCTCTCTAGCCCCTCTTCCTACTAATTCCTGTGGGGCTAAGAACCTTGGTGTCATCTTAGACTCCAGCCTCTCCTTCCCTCCTCACATCTGACATCTCTAAGAAGTCAAACTCACAGCTAAGGAATTCTTCCTTTTCTCACTTTCCCCCAGAAATTCACTGTCTCCAGAGCTCTGGTCCTTTCTAGGCTGAACTATTGCAACAGCCACTTTCTAAATCTTCCTGCCTCTACTCTTAAGACCTTTACAACTTTTCCAGAACAGGACTGTGAGACTCGTCCTTGGCCTCAAGCCCAGGGATCGTATCTCTCCAGCCCTGAAATCTCTCCACTGGTTCCCAGTGGCTGCAAGGACCAAGTTCAATACCCTCTGCATCGTCCACAAGGCTTTCTGGAGCCTGGTAGTGCTCTACCTGCAACTCTCTTCCAAAACATCTTCCTTCTGGAGCTCTCCGCTCATCCACCTCCAACTCTCTGAGGGTCAGATGCTTTTCCAAGCAGAGTTGGGGGCAGATCTCTCTCCTCGGCTGGGGCTAGCCTCCATGCCTCTCTCAAACATGAGCAGAACAACCTCCCGTTCCGGAAGCAACTCAAGACCTTCCTTTTTTTCGCTTCCTCTTTCTCTCCCCTGCTGACGTACCTGACCGCTCTGCGCACTTGTCACTTGGATACCCTCTGAACTTGGGCCCAGGCTCCTTAATGTCCAGTTGTCCTTGCACTGCCTCTGGGCTTCCCCAGCACTTCAGGGTCTGTACCTGCAAGCCTACAGTCCCTTCTCTCTGCACTTATGAGCCACCTACTTGGCTGTACTTATTGAGTTACCTGCACTTCTTCCATTCCCCTGCTTGCAATTATCCCCTTCCCTCGTCCGCGCACTTGCGCGATCTGAATGACCCAAGGCCTAGTAAGATCATTGTTTCCTCTCCTGTCTTGTCGCGCCTATAAACACTTTTGTACAGACACGGCATAAATGCCATATTATATCAAGAACACACCCACATTTTTCAACTACATTTATTTCAAAGTTCCAAGTTAAGCAGTCTATAGAACTTCCAACTTTCTTCCAAACCGCAACAAATTCGTCAGAAAAAAATGTCTCCATACATTAGATGTTATGAGGGCTGTTAAATATTACCTTAACAAAACGAAGCCAATCAGGAAGACTGATCAATTCTTTGTGTCTCTAGCGACTGGAAGAGAAGGGGATCTTGCCTCGAAGTCCGCTATCTCCAAGTGGATAGTCAAATGCATTCAAATGTGCTACTCCCTTTCTAACAAAACTCTGCCTTTCACACCTAGTGCACACTTAACACGTGGCACAGGGGCTACCTTAACTTTTATTGCAAATGTCCCTTTAGATACCATTTGCAACACACCTACATGAGTTCCATACATACCTTTTATACAGCATTAATGTCTAGATACGTGTTCAAAACAAGATTGGCTGGTGGGACAAGCAGTATTAAAAGATCTATTTGCTGCTATACCTTCAAACATACCACTGCCTTCTCCAGGTACTGCTCGCTAGTCTATGCAAAGCATGTGATTCTTAGCAGATCCACAGGCCTCAAAAGGCATAGACTACTCACCGTCATCGTATTGCTGATACTTGTATCTGCTTTGATTCACATGTGCCCCACCCTTCCTCCCCTCTTGGAGTTGAATGTTCATAGATTCTTCCTCTTATGCACTCAAACAAAACAATCAAAGGGACGTTGACGTGTGAAGGACCATGGGTTCAACGGAAGCCACACTCTGGATAGTATTAGACACGCCCAGTCGACGTCCCTTTTAGACTTTCGAAAATAAGTCATGCAATCCTCGGCACGCACTGCTAGATGGCGGCCTATGCAAAGCATGTGAATGTAAGCAGGTACAAGCATCAGAAATATGATTACTGTGAGTAGTGTGTGTGTATATTTCTGAGGCTTGTGGATCTGCTTGGATCACATGCTGTGCATATGCCGACATATAGTGGAGTGTTACATGATTTGTTTTCAAATCTCAAAGGGACATCAACTGGGTGTGTTAGTAATTTTATCCGTAGTTTGTCTACTGTACCCAGGGTCCTTCATGCGGCGAGCTCCCTCCAGATTGTTTTTTTCCGGCATCATAGTCGGTTGCTAGTTGCAGAGTTTTTTTCTGGCTAACGCCTTTGATTAAACAAAGTTTAACTTCAGACTTTCTTTCTAGCCTTCCAACAACTACCCGCCGCACTGCCAACTGCTTCGGCGGTCCTTGGACGGCTCCATCGTCAACGACGTTCAACTGTTGACAAACGAAGACTGCGGCCTACACGAGCCTCGGCCCTTCACAGTAGGGAGACTGGGGGGAGCTCCTACTTTGTACGCTTTTAGAGAATGCCTCTTTTGACCTCTTATCTTCCCTCTTGTCGCTGCCCTTTTCATTAGCAATGGAAAATATTCCTTTTAAATTGTGCCCTTCCTGCAACAGGAAATTCCCTTGGAAAGACATGCACAAGGTGTGTAATCACTGTCTGCCTAGTGACCACCCTGACAAAAATGCAAGCCCTACAGACTTTTCCATCCAAAAACCCTAAAGGACTGTCGGACCAAACGCTGGGGCGCCCACCACATGTAGGCCGAGGCCTCCATAGATGGGCAGGGGAATCCAGCAAGGGCAGCATCGATGTCCTTTGTGACACCGAAGGTGATTGGGGATCGATGGAATCCCATGTGCTGGGCTCTGACTCCAAGAAGCAGGTCAGCGGCCCTGTGAAGGAGGCATCACCCGGCAGCTCAGGCACACACACTTCCCGCCACACAACAGTGGACCGCATCGTCGACCGGTGAGAGCCAAGCAGTGTCAAAGGGGAGGTCCTCTAAGTCATCCCTGTCCTCTGGGCCATCGTGCTTGCATTTGCTGCACGACAGGCCTCCTAAACAGGCTCTGAAAGCAGTTTCAGATAGTGTGCCTAAAAAAGTCCTCCTTTCAAACGCTGAAAGGCACTTCGGCGTTCCCCGGCTCCACATGAAACTTTAGGGAACTTATCAAGAAACATGTCCCAATCACCCTCTTCAAGTCAAAAACGTCAAACAGTGAACCTCTACCGGCCCTCGACCTCCCAGGATAGGGGCCTTTCTCCCTTTGGAGACACCCTTTCAGCGGTCATGCATTACAAGGAACAGCCACCCTTGCAACACGCCCCTAACCACTCAGTATTACCCAAATCAGAGTGGACCCCAGAGAGTTTTGATAGGATTATGAGAAAAATGTCCTGTTTTGTGGACAAGCACCCTGAGGAACTTAAAAAGCTTCAGGGCCCTACACAAAAGGGAGTGGCCATGGATGAGTCATCTGCTAAAAGGCCACATTTGGACATTTCACAGCCCAGCACTTCCACCCAGACCACCCCCAAATACCATCACCCCTTTTCTTGCACCACTCAATGTATCCCCCTCTTGCAAATCCATTCAAAGGCCCATCCAGCCTTCTCTTCTTACACCAAACCTCACGAGGACGGTAAACCTTTGCTTCGAGAAGTTATTCAGGCCAGCCGCTGCAGACTCTTCATCAGGGGTCAGCTTAAACCTGATTCCTTGGTTGTTACCACTACAAGGAAAAGGGCAGGCACACTCCCCCTGGCCTCTGCGGAGGCCCCACCAGATAAGGAAAGCAAAAACATGCACTTTGGGGCAGAAAGTTGGCTTCCTCGGCTGCCTACCAGACTAGCCAAAACACCACCCTCCTGGCTAGCTATAGTTGCCATTAGTAGGACGAGCTAGAGCAACAGATTGAAGCAGTCCCAGAACCCCCCCAAGCCACAACGTCTGAAGACGGCTAGAAGGCAGGCAAGTGTCAAACTGCATCTTAAAAAACGAGGCTACCAAAGGTCCAGGAGCAGAGGTAGAGCCTCCTCAGCCAGAGGCTCCACTCCGCCCAAACAATGACGCCCGCTCCAGGTCCCCTCCCATGCTACGCCAGCAGGAGGTCGCATCTCACAATTAACCAATGCATGAGAGGGGATCATGTCAGACAAGTGGGTGTTATCCACTGTGGTGGGCGGACACTTCTACAAAGGCTGTAAAACGACGCCATAGAGATCATCCAAGCAGACCAGGTAAACAAGGGTATTTATTCAACATACTTCCTTGTGCCAAAGAAAGACTTAACAGTATGTCAAGCCCCAGAAATTTTGTATGACAACGCTTCAAGAAGTAATTTCTCTCTTAAAACAAGGGTATTACATGGCAACATTGGACATGAAAGATGCATATTTTCATATTTCAGTTTTCCCAGCGCACAGATAATATTTGCGTTTCCAAATAGCGGGAGAACACTACCAGTTCAAAGTGCTCCCCTTCGGCATAGCCTCATCTCCAAGGGTGTTCACAAAGGTACTAGCAGTGGTAGCAGGGCACCTACGCAGAGAGTCAATCCCAGTGTACCCTTATCTAGACGACTGGCTAACAGGGGAGTCTCCCCAAAGTTGCAAATGCAACACCCAAAGAACAATCTAACATTCTGTTACAATTGGGATTCTCCATGAACGAGCAGAAATCAAGTCTCACACCCAGTCAAATAAAACAATTCCTCGGACCCATCAGAAGGACATAAGTGGAGCTTGTCTTCTCCTCAAACGCGTGAGTAGTATTCTTTTGCAAGTACCTCACAACCTAGCCGATCGCCAGAAAACTGTAGCCATGGCAATCAGCCTGCTTGGTATGATTACCTCATGCATACACTTAGTTCCACATGCGCGTCTGCGCCCAATACAGCAGCGGTTGGCAAAACAATTGTCTCAGGCAAGCGGTCAGTGGGACAATCTAGTGGTTGTATCGCTAACATTAATACATGCTCTTCGCCGGTGGTCCAGGGACAGCCTGTTAAAAGGAAAACCCTTTCGCAATCCACCAGTTCAAACGATACAAACTACAAACGCTTCACTCTCCGGATGGGGAGCCCATTACCTTCACCACACAGCTCACAGCCAGTGGACAGACCAAAGCCCAAAACCACATCAACCTCCTAGAATGTGTGGCAGGTTTCCAGGCTCTGTAGGTTTTCAGCTGTACCTAGTGGGTCAGACAGTGGAAGTCCTCACAGACCGCACCACTGCCATGTTTTACATAAACCAGCAGGGAGGCACTCGTACGCCAAGTCTGTCAAAGCTATCCCAAAATATTTGGAAGTTGGCACTCGAGCGGAACATATTCCTAGTCTCACAAAACGTTCCAGGGGAACTCAATGCTCTAGTGGATACTCTAAGCAGAATCCTACTACCAGAGGAATACGAGTGGCAAATCAACAGAAATATTCTAGATGAAATGGTCTCCCAGTGCGGTTATCCTCCCTTGGACTTATTCGCCAAAATGCACAATGCCCAGACTTCACATCCAGGTTTCCCCATCTAGGATACAAGGGGAACGCCCTGTGGATGAGCAAGTCAGGAAAATGTGCTTATGTTTTTCCACCGACCCCACTCCTGAGCAGGATGCTGCACAAGATGCACCAGGAAAAAGTCACTCTAATCCTGATCGCTCCAGTGTGGGCAGGGTAAGACAAATTTGGTTTCCACATCTGCTCAAACTGTCGATGTGTTATGATAGTTTATTTATATATGTTATGATAGTTTATGTATATAGCGCCTATACATAATGTGTTTCAAAGCGCTTCAAGACAAGGGAGGGAACAAGGGAGAATACAATGACATTCTTACAGGCCATTAACAGTAAGGATGTAAAAGTAACTATCGTACTCGGCCTGACGAAATTTCACTCTGAAAACACGGGTGTTAAATGCAAAAAATGTAAGTCTGCAATCCTTAGGCGACAGCCCTGGTCAGCAAATGCTATGGGGACCAAACGATCTGCACACTCTAGCCTGCACATCAACGTCAAGGTATCAGAGGAGGTTGGGCCCGGTGAGAGAGTTGCCTTCAATTCCACATGTAGACACCCAGAGGACCTCTAAGCGTCTGGCCCCCATCTCCAGCGGTGAAATGGAATATGTAGGTCTACATTAGAGGCCTTCATTGCCAGTGATATTAAAGAATTCAGGGAACCTGCTATTTTTTGTGACATTCTATCTGTTTATTAATGATACATTTAGAGCAGCCTAGCTTGAGACATGCTGTCCCATCAAACTTTGCATTTTATTTGTCCGTGTTTACTCTGACCTGCCATTGGGCAACAGTCTGAGCTTTCAGAAAATGTGTTATTCTGAATTCATCAGTAGTGAGTCATTAACTGCCAAATGTCCCCTGTAGTTTTGAAAATTGCCGACCATGCTTTTATTCTCTAGCATCGTTTTAATCTGCTGCCAGTGGTTTTTCAGTGTCCATAAACTTTGCATTGAACCCTGTCACTTTTCTTCTGTGGTGATAAAACATCTACAAACCTACCTTGATGAGAACCAATGCCTCTTTTTTGCAGTCAGGGTTTCATTCCAGAGGGTCGAAGACCACACTGCTGTTTTTATGGACCATGATCAAGGCGCAGGGAACAAGAGGAAATAGGGTTCTGCTTGTACTGTTGGTCTTCTCAGCTGCATTTAACATAGTTCACTATTTTCTTTGACACGCTTGCATTATTGGGCCACATCCTGAGTTCCAGTTCCGAGTGGTTTAAATCTCTCTTGACACTCCAACCTCTGTGTGATCAGGCATTGCATCCTTCACAGATAGACATGCTTAAATATTCCCCATTGTCAGACTGAAGATCCCATGGTATGTTGTACAAAATCCCATTGCATACAAGTCCATGCATACAAATCTATAAGGCGATCTCATTTTTGCAGGCTCTGTGTGCCATTTTGGGCCTTTTTATCTAAACTAGTGAAAGGCGAGTGCAACTCCACCCAGAGCAGCCGTTTCTAGTAACCGGGAATGCTGCTCGTCTCTCTCAGCCTTTTATAACTATACCCGCACTAAGGCACAAGTTCTTTGAAACGAAGACCATAACACATGTCAAGTGGTATGATAGTGACTGTCGTCAGGCAAAATCAGTCATCATAAAGGAAATACAAAGTCCTGTGGCCACTGAGATCTAGGCTGAGAGAGTTGAGAACATTCTATAAAAACGGGTGACCTTAAGGTGGTATTTAGGGCTAACCAATGGCAGGAGCTATTGGCCACTGTTAATAGTTGTGCCTTTTGGAAAAAGGTGGTGGGAGTCTCATCTGTGAATTCCAATACTATCCATGGCTGTATACCTGAAGACATCTGATTAACCCACTTCGCCAATCTTTATGCATCAAACAGAACACCCAGGTATCGCACCATCTGCTATACTTTGTGTGGTGTTCTTCCTCTGATCTACACATCACCATTAATGAGAGTAGAGATGTAATATTAGCCTAGGAGGCAGGGAAAGTACTGGGTCTGGTCCCAGTAGACTCCTTCAAGAATGAAATCCACATCACCTGCCCTCTGTCATTTTCAAGGCTTTGATAGAACTGGGCAGAGCACATAGCTCGTGGACTGAAGCCATAATTGTCCTGCTAACTACAGACCCATCTCGTTGCTCGATACGACCAGAAGAATATTTGCTTGACCACTCCGGTCTCATTTGGTCATACGGGCCAAAGAATTGTCTGTAATCGGCCACCTACAAGCAGGCTTTCTAACTGGATTAAGTATGGTGGACCAATCATTTGGGCTTTTTTTATTCAGCAAAAGTATGTAGACTTGGGGACATGAATCTCTATTCCATCGTCACTGACCTCGATGCTGAATTCGATGGAGTCCCGCGTAATAAACTTTGAATGTATCTTGCCGAACTAGGCATCCCGAAAGGCTTGGTAAGTGCTAGCATGAGTCTATATACAAACAATACAGGGTGTATTCGATGCAACATGGCAGGAGAAACGACCACTCTATTACCATCAACCTTGGAGTCTGCTGAGGCTGCGTCCTGGCTCCCACCCTATTCACAATTTATATTAACAAATTGATAATGGGAATCGAACAAGAGGAGACTGACGCACCCGAGGGTATACATGCATTTCGTCGACCACTTTTTCATCGTGGGACTTTTCATCGCCAACATTTTTTTTCGTTAAAATTATTTTAGGGGGGGGTGTTTGTGCGGGTTGGGGTATGATTATTTAAGTAAGATGGGGTTTGGGGGGGCACAGCCCCCCATACATTTTTTTTAAAAAATGTTGGCGATGAAAGGGTCGGCGATGAAAAGTCCCACGATGAAAAAGTGGTTGACGAAATAACGTAGAACCGCACCCAAGATGGGTTGCAACCTTATTCCCCTCTTGCTCTTTGCCGATGACACCATTCTGATTTCCAAAACCCCTGCTGGATTAAGGAGACAGTGGATATTTTTCATAGGGGCTGCATGGACAGCGGCCTCACGATTAACAAGAAGACCAAAGTGATAGTTTTCGGCCCTCGCAATAGCAAAAAGAAGCTGAAACTGAGCATAAAGATACAGGAGCATGTCATCAATCAGGTTGAGACCTTCGACTATCTGGGGATCACATTTTCAGCGAAAGGCACCCGGTCCTTCCAGATGGAGAACGCAGTTACAACATTGGATAGATCTAATAATGCTGTACTTAAATTGGCTCGTTCTTTTGGGTGTGGGACTAATAGCCCCTGTGCTCGAATTCTACAACATGCAAGCCCAAGGCAGCAGCAACCTGTGGTGACGGAGATCTGGGGTTATACCAATTGTGACAAGTTACATGTAACCGAGAATACATTTTTGAAGAAATGCCTATGGTTGTCACAACATGGCTCTGCACATTGAACTAGCATAAACACACATAGCCGAGACACTGGCTAGCAGGCACATACTATATTATATTGGGAATGACTCTGGTCTATGCCAGAGTTAATAAATATAAAGAGGCCCTGGTTGATCTATCGCAAGCGGTGTGAGAAAAATCCAATGGTGCCGCCATGTTGGGGATGAACTGAGCACCTTGAATTTGAACCACCTGTGGATGAACCTTGACACCATAAAACCCAAAACAAAATCCTTGATCCAGCATGGTTTTCTGGCACGGTCGTAGGGAGCCATTTTTAGTTCTTTAATGTCAATAGCCCAAGCACGGGAATATCAAAGCTGTAAATCAGCCCTAGGGAAGGAAGCTTACTTGGAGAACATGAAGATGAGAAGGCTGTATATGAAACAATGGCTGGTTATGTTGACTCTTAACTCATTGTTATTTAAATGGCATGTAACTTCATATGAGACCTGCTTTGTCTGTATATATGATAGAGAAAACACTGCGTTTTATATGTAACTGCCTTTATTATAAGGCACTTAGGAAAAGCTATCTTAAACCGGTTTTTACTCAAATGTAACAGTAGGCACTACCATTGTCTAGAAGTACGGCCGATGATCTGGTGGTGTTTGCTTTTTCCCATTATGTATATCGGGCCTGGTCACTAATGAAAACATTCTTTCACCCACTTTAAGGGGTCTGTACATTGCACTGGATATCGACTACACATCACATTTAGTATGTTACATTGTACAAGGACATCAAATATATCTGTACATTGCACTTTTTCTCCAGCAGTTTTTCTTCTGACTGTATAATTTTACTAACGGTGCTAACTGTGAATGTTTTGCTGGGCTAGTCTTTAGAGTGGAAGTTTATTTATTATTATTAATTGTTTGAACCAAACCTCTTGTGTTACTTGATACAGATGAATGCATCTTTGACTCTGGAATGAAGCTCACTACTTGAATGCTCTGACACTTTTTTAGTACCGATTTCTATGTGCTTTTTAATGGACTTGACGGTTGTATCTTGTATGTTTGAATGGTCAATTGTTGTTTGTATGTACTTTTATGGCGCAAACTGAAAAAAAGTATTTTGATACGTCCATACATACAAAACCATAAGGAGATCTCATTTTTGTAGACTGCGCATGTCATTTTGGTCTTTTTTTTATCCAGACAAGTGAAAGGAGAGTGCCCCCTTAGCTCCACCCAGAGCATCCATTTTCAGATTCTTCACTGCAGGGAATCCTCCTTGGCTCTCTCAGCCTTTTAGAACTATACCCACACTAAGCTTTATATTGTTGGCAATTCTATCTTAATATCGATTAAGCTTTGCTTCCTACAGTTTGGCAGCTTTGTTTGCTATTCAGCTGCCCTCTGGACTGCTAAAACGTCATGGGTTCGCACCTTACATCATGGTAGAGGAATGTACATCACAGTGCACCACCAAATTGAAAGTGTCCCCTTTTATGGACTGTTTAACTTTTGGAAGGAAAATGTGTTGGGTTTTTTTTTCTGATTCCCCACAAACAGTGCTTTTACTGCGTTAGCCATTGCCTTGGCTGGCAGTGGGGGAGGATTCAAAGTTCGCCTCTGCTATTCCCCGTTGAGCTTCTACCCTTCAGAGCATCTCATTGTCTGTGAAAACCTGTACTTTGGCCACATTCCATGGCTTACTCCAGGGTGTAGAAATTCAAGATGCAAGCCACTAGCCAGCAATAAAAAATCATTCACTCTCTCAATTCTATATATGCACACGGCAGACCATTTATTATTCGCCAAGAGTCCAATATCACTAGCCAATGATTAGTGCAGATTCTGTGCCCTGGCTTTCACCGCCTATCTGCCAAAGCCGAGAGTTGTGATGGCTCTTCGCCATGTGAGCGCACTATATATACATACACATGACATAACAGCACTGAAATGGACGCAAGCAGTGGAACCACATTTGAACAAGTGTCACCATAAAACCTTTTTGCTGTAAGGTTAGCCACTTCTTTCCGCACTGCTTTGTTTACTGCTTTGCAGTTTAAAGGTTCTTAAACCCTGCACTGTCACCACTTGCGTGGTCCCTTGGCGCTCTGGCAGATCTGTAAATCAAGGGGCAAGGGGGTGTAGGTTAGTAGGACTGTGCAGGAGAAAAGAGCAAGAGAGCTGTGATGTGCTTTTTGCAGCTTTAGTTTGGTTTACACTCTTCGCTAAGCATAGATGTGTTTTTTGCTTGGTAGCCGTCATGTGCTGTTGTGCAAGGGTATGTGTGGTTTATTTTGTTGTTGTAGTGAAGTGTGTGCGGTTTGTTGTGCTGTAAAGATAAGGTTGTGTTTAGTTCAGAGTTTGAGGTGTATGCAGAACAATGAGGTTTTTTAGTAGATTTGGTTAGTGGCGGTACCCAACTACCCCCACTGTTTTGATTGACTGTGGCCTGTGTCCCTTCCCCTGTTATATATTCTGGTGTGCTACACTTACCACTCCTATGTTGTGTGCAGAAGAGTGGAGCCACAATGGGCTATTCAATGGCAGTACCTTTCCGCCCACAGCTTTCAGACCAAGTGCTACCCATATCCCTTCTATCGTCACACCTCCTGGTGTGCAGCAGCCACAGGCTCCTCCACGGGGGTGGGGGTGTACTCCCTGTGCCCCGCGGTCCATCTGATCCAAGATGGGGATGCCTCTCTCCACAGTTTTTTGCTCCAAGTCTTTCTGTCAGTGGTCCAATTAAGTCAGACCCATCTCTCACCTGTTTCCGATTTGACGCTCTATAGGGAATGTTACACCTGAGTCTCTGCCTAATTCGGGCGGCTCTCTTCTTCTATGAACTCCACTCCGGCCTGGCTTACTCCACACAGTAGAACATGCCCAAACTTGATGTACCTGGATAAATGGAGAAACACCTACATTTGGGACTCAACAATAAATGCAGTGACACCCAGGCAAAGCTTGATTTTAGACATTTGTTTCGGCCAGTGAATGATGTCTTCATTTTAAGAGTCAACATTCAATGGAGAAACCTCTTACTTTGCCATATAGCAGTGATTGGAAAAACTAATGTATTGCTTGACTAAAATGGGTGTGCTATTGTTTGTGTAAGGTAATCGGAGTAGTTGGGCTTTGCTGGAATACAGTAATTGCTGTACTCACCACCCAGACCACACTTAACCTAGTCAGTCGCTGCTGGTTGAAGGCGGCTGACTTCACAGGTGAACACGGACACACACAGAGTGGAGCTACTGCTTTGGGAGCTCCCATTTGCCTTGGGGCCCTTAGCCGAAGGGGTTGCCCGGGCAGAGGCTCCCCTGGAACGTTTGCTTAAGTGGGTTTCACATCGCCCAATCACAGCCATAGGGCCTTATGGATTGTACAGCCAATATGAGAGCGGGTGGGGAGCGGGACAGGGGAGGCAAGGATGATGCACACAGTGCTAACACTAACGACTTTTACAAAGACAAAACGAAAATGGTGCAGCTCACATTGGGGCTGTGCACCCTCACCCCCAGTGCTTGCATTTCAAAAAAGTGTATTCAAAGTATGTGAACTCTATGGAGGGGCCAGTGTTGGAATATAATTGACTCCTTGACTGTCTAGATTCAGTATCCTTAACAGATGCACATACTAGGCACTCCCTGCAATGGCTCAAACTGTACAGTAAAACGTACACACATTCTATAAGAGCATACATGTGCACTCCAAGGAAGGAGCCTTCAGCCTGTTAACACAATTGGTCAAAAGAATTAGGGGCAATTGAGGTAGGCAGGCCGTGTAATGGCTGTTTTATGGGAATATTTTACTCCCTAGTTTTTTTAAAGTTAGGAGTAAAACGATTGTTTAGAGAATAAAAATGTAAGTCCAATTCCCAATGGGAGTATTTTAAAAGCGAGTCAAAATGTTTTAACTGGAACACGGTCATGTTTTTGTAATAATGATATATCAACACCAAGTTATTCCTGTGGTACTGTGTTCACTGCTGGTCCAAACACATCCATGGAGCTGTGTGGAAGCAGGGGCACAAGATTTGAAAGGTTCTAAGTGCCTGTTTTCTCCTTATTTTAATTTTTTGGGAGTGTTGCAGGCTTGTCCTCCCCCCACCCCCACACCCCACTTAACCCTGCTACGACACCTCAGGCACTCGCTCTGACACAAATAATACATAGGAGTCCTGAGGCACAGAGAAATGGGCTGTAATGCAAACACACCAGTGCATAGGGCTGCTCACTGCTCTGCTTGTCATGGGTGTTCAGCCTGTAGGCCAGTCTCATTTCATCTGATGTTCCTCGAAGGAAAATGCAGTATCAGAGTTGGTAACCTGCCAGATTTCTTTTTTCCCCCCTCATTTTATCTATTAACCACTATAATCACTGTCCAAAACCTTTCCTAGTTGCATTCTGCGACCCACTACATAAAGTACACTCCAGTAAAACTATTATGTTATATACATACTCAATAAGGAAGCAAGAAGCAGATTTTCAAAACAAGGCAAAATCATAAATTCCTGCATTGCACTGCATAAACACTCCCCACTATCAGCCACTGTCTAGGGTGCATCAAAACAACAAAAACGGTCATAAAATTCAGCACCACCTCCTTCATGTGTCTGTCATGTTCATGTGCCCTGTCCAAGTAAATGTTATTTTCCAGGATATAGTCAGCCTCTAGTACCTCCCAGACCCTATGTGCACCAGTGGTCAAGTGGTTTGTGTCAGCAACAGCTTGTACGTGCTTTTCATATTTCTCCCAAATAGCATCTCATATGGTGAATACCTGGTTGCTGACCACTCTCAGTAGGCCATGGCGAACAAACGACAGCCAGTCGTCCCTCTGTGTGCCTTTCACATCCATCTGTTTGAACTGCTCCTCCATTGGCTCCTCTTTGTTTTTTCTTCCAGGTCCCACTAATGCCTATGTGCTCCTGCCAGCCCTCTTTGCCCTTGGACCACCAGGCCATCTTTTGGGCACTGATGCCCATTTTCTTGCTCTTGCTCTGCATTGATGTATTGAATTATTTGTTCATCCTCCCCTTGCCGGTCCGCCAGGAGCCGCTCACATTTCCTTTGACGTTCCTTGCCCTCCTGTAGGATAATAGTCATCACTTCAAGCTGTGGGCCATCTGCCACATGCCACTCCTTATCTTCTATTGGTGCCATTAGCTGTGGCTTTAGGTCATTGTCGGGTGTCATGGGCCACTCTCGCTCAGATGCAGTTATCTTTCTTCTCAGAGCCAACACCACTGATTTAAATTCACCATAATGTGCTCTCCCCGTCATGCTGCCACTGACCACCTTCTATATATGTGGGCCTGTCAATGACCTTCTCTGGTACACATGCCCTGAAAACATCCTGTTGTATTTTGATAGTCTGACATGCATTAGTGTAGTTCGCCTGACACTACCCCTTCCATTTGCATATTGTTCACTGCCCCATCTAACCGTCCTTCTGACATTAAGTTTATTTCTTGCCCTTCTATCCGGGTATTTCTCCCCCCATGCTGTCAGTACCACATTTGTGTGTCAGAATGTGGGTGGTACTCTTGGTAGCGGCCATCAGCATAGCCATTGGGACTATCTGTATCCTGCCTTTCTCCCTGCAGGCACCTATTTGCCAAATCCGTCATCACACCACCTTTTTCCAGAATGTATCCCGGCCCCTCTGTTGCTCACATTTGCTGCCTCCTGTACAGACACAGCCTGTGTCCCCTTCCTCTCCCTCCCCTTTCTCAGAAATACATAGAGCCACCCCCATAGCATTCTGCGTCACGCACCCTGATCCGTGCAGGTGCTTGCACCTCACAGTTCTGCCCCACTCTGTTCTCCCTCCACCCATTCCTTGTACTCCCTCACTGACACTGCTTTGCTCACAGTCAGCCACGCGTCATCAGCTGCATTCAGAATGTACTCCCACCCCTGGGTGGACCTTAACTTTTCCACGACCTCCACCTTCCCTTCCACGGTCACAGGTTCCCAGAGAATGCTCTGACCCGATTGCAGTCCTGAAGTTGCCCTTCGAATCCCACTGCACTCTACCACTGCAGCAGTCTGTGGCACTATCACTATTCATAGAGTCCCTGAATACTCCAGAGTCCCCTAGTCAAGCCTGCAAAAGGTACAGCGAAAAACACTTTTTTATCTTACCTGTTGTATTCCCCAGTCATGCATCGCAGGAAGGGGAGCTGCCGGGTTATCGGCACCAATATGGTACAGGCTCGTCCTGCTCCCCCACAACACCTCAGTCGGACACAATTAATAGACAGGAGACCAGAAGTAGAGAGAAATAGGCTGTCACGCAAACACACCAGTGAATGGCAGTGCTGCACACTGTTCTGCGGCCCCACCTTCCCAGGCCTGATTCATCCTTGTATACAAACGGAGTGCCTAAATCCATTCTCCACCTATAAAACAGTACGTATAAGCATGTATAATAACAAAAAAGTCCATTTCAGGGAACTGGGGGAGGAACCCTGCAGTTGTGAAATGCACAGTCATATCTGCGAGGCAGCCTCTGGCCTTGGATTAGATTGGGCAATGTCGTCAGCTGTGTACTTCTCAGGAGAGGCTCATGAAATGGCCTTGGCAGCCTGAGGTATCACACATTCCACAGTTCAGCTCTGCGACCTCCCTTGACACGCATGTTCAGTCTGTAGGCCAATCTCATTGCATCCCATGCCCCTCAAAGAAACCAAAGGAAAATGCAGTATGGTAACTGGGAGGATTTGGGTATTTTTAGTGAGTAAAAATGGCCGCTATACGCCTTATCTGTAGGGCTGGCTGTGGTATTACATATTTGATTCGAGCGACAGAGAATTCATAAGATACCAAAGTTGGGAAACTACAATTACCACACACGTGTTAATTGAAGCAGTGAACAGAGTAGAACAAAGCATTTTCATACTGAAGGGATAATAGAAGAGCAAGTTCATTTAGTAATAGAAGCTGAAGTATAGGTAAAAGGATCGCTCATGCAAGGGCATAATGGAAGAAGGGTCACTTTCAGAGGTTATTGGTGGGCAGGATCCATGTGCATTCGTAGTATATAGTTGGGGGGATGGGAGGGAATTAAATGCAGATTTAAGCCATGTGGAAAGGTAACTCATGTGATGGCGGTTTGTATTATTAGGCTTGAAAAGAAGCTTGTTTTCAAGGGCGTTCTCAGCAAAGCAAATGGGTTTCATCCTCTACACAAGGCCATTGCTGAGCAAGACTGCTTCCGAAGTAATGGCCAGGTGTGCTTGCTCCCATAATGGTGTACTGTATCACTCCGCTTCACAAATGGCTAAAAAAGTGACTGCTTTAATATTCTAATGATGTATAAGAAAAAAGTTATTTGAGCAGGAACATCCCTTAACAAATAAAACCTGTAAATGCATGGTTTGTGAATGAAGACTTCTCTATTTTATGAGCATTTTTGTGTTAATCTGTCGAATAGTCTTCGCCGATTCCAAATGTTTAGATGCCCCATATAATTCTGAAAGTTGGCAATCTCAAATGAGAAATCTTGATCTAACTTTGTGTAGAAAAGGAAATTGCAAAAATAGTGACTGACTGAAAAACTGGACTTATTCAGGATCTTCCAAAACCCTAAGAACCGTAAATAAATGAAAACAATACACATTTTATGTAATGCAGTAATGTACTGTTCATTTTAAAAGTGAAGATGTTTTGGACAACATGATTAATACATTGGGGAGCCAGTTGGCCCTATTGGCTCCTACCCTTTCCATAATTTGTCATATTTGCAGTGGGGGGAAGAAAAGCCTGAAAGTACTCTGACTGAAGGCTCGCGAAGGGAAATATTGGGGTTGCCATAAAGTATCATTAAGGCCAATACGGAGAGGTGGGCAAATCAGTTTCAGGTTATTACAACACTTAAGGGCCACACTCCCATTAAAAACCCAAATATCATTACAATTGTTACTCAATGATTTGTTTTACCTTTGAAAATTTTAAAAGCAATAGAGTACATTCAAAATTAGGACATTTCAGGATTTCACAACCATTGTCCCGGTTTTGAAAGACATGGATTCCTATTTTATCACTCTAAAGTCTGGCTTAATGTGTGGGTTTCTTCTGCAGGATAGTGCCACAATCTGAGGTTCATATATAAAATCATTCTACATGTTTTTTTCCGCTGTGGAAAATCCATCCAAAAAGTGGGCCCATGTAACCAGAGTGCAAAATTTGCACTCGTCACTATGCATTGGCTATTGATGATGTACTCTTAGCGAGTTGGAAATGGTGTTGTATGCATGTATAGTATCGAGGGCGAGTGAAATTGTTTGTCTGGTTAGTGACTTGCAACTGAAAGTTGTAACCCTGAGTGCAAACGTCTGCAAGATATATACAAATTATTTTGGATTCTACTGTTTCTCATCGCAGAGGCACTGCCTTAATCTAACAATTGCTTTAGAATGTTAGTACGTGCAAGGTACAGTTGTAATATGTTGTTTATATATAGTGTAAATAATTGTGACAACTTTATTGATATTGTTTCCTATTGCTTAATTTAGACGGAGTGTGATTGAAGCCGTTTACAACAGACTGAACCCTTATAGAAATGATGACACAGTAAGTATTGTAAGCAGATTAGTTCATGTGCGTACCATTGTATAATCCAGCCATTTGGGATTCTAGATTAGTTCCATTTTCATAGAACTTGGCACACTCAGATTTCCAACATTATATGATTCATCCTCCACAATAGGGACCATATCATAGATTTCAAGATATCTGCCCTGAAAATGCCAGATTCTGTGGTCAAGGCTTCTTGCTTTTATCCTCGTTGGCCTGTCATTGTTTTGGGCTTCCTTTTTGAAACCATACTCCTGCCTATATTTGGAATACACATTTGTTACTGCTATCTCAATGCTGTGAGCTGTTTTGGTTAACTATAATGTTGTATGCTGAAAACCCCATAATGCTCGAAGTGGTCCTCTTGCGCTTATCTATAAAACGCGTGTTTACGTTATTCAGACTAGTGGATCCCAGTAATGGTTCAGCTGAAGGAATACACATCGGCATTCAAAGGTCAAATAATTGAGATCTTTATTAGATGTCTCCATCACAATTTAAAGTTCACAACTAATCCAGCATGAAGAGGATACAAATGACGGAACTGAACTGGGAAGGCCATATCCCTCCTTTGCCCCATTCCTGTACTGATCTTCAATCCATCAAGTGCACATTTAATTCATTCTGCACCCAGTGTAAGATCCTATCTCTGGGTGTATTTTGCCGGATACAAGGAGTGGAGAATTTATCACAAAATAAGTATGTATTTAGACTAGAATGTGCTTTTCTGAAAAGCCAGTACCACCAATTCCTCGGGTGCCTTCTTAACTCTGTCAGAGTGAGACTGCAGAAATCTAGCCATGTATGTATCTGGTTTTTACAGGAAGGTGTTTTCGTCACATACATTGTGTTTTGTTAATGGGAATTATATTGTTGTTGCAAGCGCTTTAGCGGATCTGAAAGGGATGGGTTATGTTAGTTGGAGACGGAAAATGCAAGACAGCTAATTTATTGAAAATACTGTACTTTGTAACTCCTTTTTCTTGGCAACCAACAACTTTATTTTATTCAAATATTCAATTTTTTACTTTTTCAGCCCGTTCGCGTAAATTCTTGGAAAATGTGTTTTTCCTGCATTTTATTTTCAAGGAAATCCCTTTTTAGGGATTGGGTGGTTGAATTCACTTTTCTGCGAGAGTGACCTCCAAAAACATATTTTCAGCCTGTGTGATTTTTGGCACAGGCGTTTAGAAATAACTTTCACCAGATGCATGCTCAAATTTGGGATAAAACAAGTAAATGTCTCGTGAGAATTAGAATTTACCTTTTTAGATGCAGAAAAACAATGAAATTCCTCTTTTGCCCTTGACCTTGATGTCGGGCCACCAGAGAAGCATAACTAAACTTGAAACCCTTAGACAGGCCATCTATAAAACTAGAGGGGTTGCTCCATGCTCTGTGGATGCTTGAGACTCCTCAATGGGGCGAGCGCATTCTCACAAATGCACTGATGGAAACCGGGAGTTCATTGGTAAAATAATAAAACAATCTGTTCTTGGAGTTTTGACATAAATATCCAAAGCATTCATTTCCACGGGGCATACTTTTGAAAGCCTTATATGCCAGACCCACATGATGGGAAGTGTAGGGTTAACTGAAAATATGGGCAAGGGTGCCCAAGCAATTTTCGTTTTTTTAGGCTATCGGAAGTACTTAGTTTGTTGCCCAACTCAGGTTCTTTTTATTTATTCAATACCTAAACCCCAAAGACGTTGTTTTTATTAGTTTGAAATAGGAAGAATGCCACTGTATTCCTCTAGCTGTTGCTAGATCTACCTTTCCCTCCTGCTGTCATTAGGGATGAGTACTCTTTCAGGATCTTCTGCAATCTTAATAGTTTACAGATGCAAAAAGTAAAAATGCAGTGGCAGGAAGGAAAGACTTTAGGAATTAGCGGCTAAGGGGGCGCATGATGTGTACTTGTATTTATTGTGCATTAGTTAGGCGCTTATACAACAGAATAGTGTTTCCAAACGCCACGAGGCAAAATGGGGAGGCAAGAAGGGGAGTAAATAACATTGGCAAGAACAGTAAATATACAATCGTGGGCATACTAGGGCTTGTGGCATTCGGACATGCAAGTGCAGTGCATTAAACAGAAGGGCAGGAGATCAGAAGGTGGGGCGGAGTGGACAAGCGCTGGTGGGCCTGGGGGAGGGAAGTGCCAAGGGGAGCCAGGAAGGAGACCTCGGGCTAAGTGCTAGGGGACAGATGAACCCCAGGGAGAGATTGACAGCCGCCAGGTAGGGGGCAGTGCTGTGGGGGTGAAAGGTGCTGGTGTTGACTGGGTAGAGGGCCTTGAAATCCTGAGAAGATTCACGAAGACCAGTTCACCAGTCTCGGAGGCAATGGGGTAGTTAGCAAGGAAGGGAAGAAGGGAAAGATGTAGTGAAAAGCAGAGTTTTGAGAAGTTTCTGGAACTTGAGGAGGATCGGCTCAAGTCGGGGCAGGAAGGCTGTTCCAAAGGGAGGCACCAGCCGAACAGAGAGACCTGCCCCCTACTCTCGGCTTAAAGAAGCATTTGAACAGCAGAGCGTTGGAATTAGAGGAGCGGAGGGCTCTAGCAGGGGAATATTTGGGGAGGGAGAGTTTGAGATGGCGTGGTCCCAGGCTCCAGAGAGCCATGTGGATGATGCAGAGGGTCTTGAATTTGATTGACGCGACCACCGGGAGCCAGTGGAGAGATTTTAGGGCTGGAGAGATATGGTCTCTGGGCTTGAGGCCAAGGATAAGTCTTGCAGCCCTATTCTGATAAGCTGAAGGGAGCACATGGAGGAAAGGGGAAGATTGAGGAAGGGGTTGTTGCAGTAGTATAGCATGGAGTGGACCATAGCTCTGGAGACATTGAGCTTCTGAGGGAAGGTGAGGAAAGGGAGAATGCCTGTAAGGTGAAGCTGGAAGTGGGCCTTCTTGGCAAAGTCCAAGATGTGAGAGGTGAAGGAGAGGAGTCGAATATGAATCAGAGGTTTTTGGTTTCGCAGAATGGAGAATGTAGAGAGCCCGGGTTGGGCGGAAAACAGGAAACAGGTGTCTCAATGAGGAGGATCTCTGTCTTACTGACATTAATATGG
Source organism: Ambystoma mexicanum (assembly GCF_040938575.1). NCBI lineage: Eukaryota > Metazoa > Chordata > Amphibia > Caudata > Ambystomatidae > Ambystoma > Ambystoma mexicanum. The sequence goes on from NC_090940.1 coordinate 198,743,710, forward strand.
ATATCATTAGCTGCACACCATGTCTGTATGGTGGTCAGACAATCAGGGGATGAGAGAGGAGGTAGTAGAGGGAAGTTTGAAGGCAAGCTCTGTGTCATCAGCAGAACACTGGAAATAAGCAGAGGAGAGCAGGTGAGCAAGGTGGGCGAGCTAGATAATGAAGGACCATGGCAATAGGATAGAGCCCTGGGGGACACGGCAGGTAATGTGTGGTGGAGGAGGAGAAAGGGCCCAGTTGCATTTGGGAAGGGCGGTTAGTGAGGAAGGAGGTCAGCCATTCCAGTGCCCGGTCCTTGATGCCGAGAGGATCATGGAGTCGTTTTATGAGGATAGAATGGTTGACAGTGTGAAAGGCAGAGGGGAGATCGAGGAGAATGAGAACAGCAGGAGAGTTAGTCAAGATTTGCGAACATGTCTTCACAGGTCTTCCGGAGAGCAATTTCCGTGCCTCTTGATGCCCGGAATCCAGATTGATGGTCATGATGGCAACCAACAAGTTCAGTGTGGAGGGTCAGTTGGGGGAGGAACAACTTCTCCAGGAGTTTACCAGAAGGGAGTAGTGGAGATAGGGAGATAGTTAGATGGGCAGGAGGAGTCAGCAGACAGCTTTTTTAAGAGAGGGTGCATGAGGGAGTGCTTGAGGGATAGATGGAAAGAGCCAGTGGCAAAAGAGTGGTTATAGAAGTCTGCTAAAGCCAGGGCGAGAGAGGAGCTGTTGTTGATGGTTCTGCAAGAGCAGGGGAGCACCTGTTTGGAGGCGACCTTCATAGAGCAGACGAGACCTCATCCAGTACTATGGGCAGGAGGAAGGAGAGTGAGGGGGTTGAAAGGATGGGAGAGCGGGGAGGCAAAGGAACAGGGGAGAGCGAGGACAGGATGGCCTGAGATTTAGATGTGAAATGGGAGGCCAAAGCAGTGCAGAGAGCCTGGGAAGGAAAGAGAGGGAGAGACTGCAATAGGATTGGCGAGTTGCTTGCAGATTTTGAAGAATTCTGCCTTGTTGTTGCCAGAGATGCAGGCTTGGATTTGGGCCCTCTTCTTGGAGCGAATAGAGGAACGATATTGCCTTTGGAGCAGGCGTCTGGCCAGTTTGTCAGGGGATGAACCAGAGGTATGCCACTTCCTTTCAGCAGCTCTGCACTGTTTCAGAGATGCTAGATCGCAATCATACCAGCCATTGCGCTTGGAGGGAGGTTTTAGGCGGATCCTCAAGACGGGGGCAAGAATATCGAGAGCGTTGGAGATGGAGGTGTCCAGATTAGCAAGAAATGTGTATGAGGAAGGGTCTGAGGCAGGGGGGATGTAGGCGGGAGCAAAAGCAGCGACTGACACTCGCTTCATTGGTGGGCAGAGGTTCAGAAGGCCAGCCTAGTTTCTTGCAACAGGGTAACCTTCTGGACAAGCCAGACCAATCAAGGTGGCATTGGCGGCGGTCAAGACTAAGTCTCAGGAGGGGTAAGGGTGACTGAAAAACCTCAATGACACAGAGAAAAGGACACTTACAAATCTTGTGTGTGTGTGTGTGTGTGTGTGTGTGAGTGAGAGACGACATCTAGTGGAAGCTGCAGAGTATTAGTTTGTTTTTCGAAACTCGAAAATGGGCGTTGTAAGCGACTAGAATTCAACACTACTGCTAAGTCAATGCCTAATCCGGGATGCTGATGGAAGCCCTTATTGATGTATTTTTATGTCCAGTTCATTTACTCTGGATGACAACCCTTATATAACACCCCTCTCTCAGAATCCCCCCCACCCCGCTGAGCCAAGAAGTAGGTTTGTTTTTCAAATTTAAAAGGTTTATTTGAAAATTAAACAATATAGATCTATCACACTTTTATAGTAAATTAATATTTGATAGCACACTTGTGAGGATGATAGTGATCAAATATGGATAATGTTACAGTGGTACACTCTTTTTGATGGCTTAGAAGTGATATAGAGAGGATAAAGTAGCTGAGAATGCTTTTATGGCTTCAAGGACAATGCAATGATGAATGAAAATGCAGTACAGAAAATAAACTTGATATGACTTCAACAAAAGACAATGTAATCACTTTTCTTTGACAAAACAACCCCCCCTTTATGCAAGTTAAGGAGATGAAAAGGAGAGCATACAGTTCTCAGGAATGCAATCAAATATAATTCAGTTCCCCCCTAGCAAGTTTAGAGGAAACAGGTGGGAGTTTTAAACACAGGCCCAAAATGGTTAGAATGTAATAATGAATTGAAAAATTTGCTAAAATTGCTTTTAATTCCCTCTAGGAGGTTCAGGGTAGGTGATGGCTACTTTATATTAGTTCAGAATCACTTTAGCAATGCTCTATGATTGATTGTCAGGTTGCACACGAATTTCAGCAAGGAAGGCAAGGACAAATATTTTTACACATGGCTGAAATTAAGCAAAATGTCAAATCGTGGCAAATTTAGTTGCGTGCGTCGAGCGCAATTACGGAGGCACTATAAGGAGTAGGAAGTCGTTTCTAGGCTCGTTGGAAAGCTTAGAATCTTAGCTTTAAGATGACTCGCTCCTAGCACAAACGGTTCCGGAGATACGGCCGATTTAGTAAAGGTAGTTTTTCGGATTTGAAATTTTAAAGCTCAGAATGACAGATGACAGTTTTCAGTTTTAAAGATGACAGAATGACACGATTCTAGGAGGCAGTTCTAATAGGCTAAAATAGTTTGGATTAGATTATTTTAAACTAAGAGATTGGTTTTGGCACAGTGCTAGCTGGGTACTCATACTAGAGTTTGGACAGGAATGCAACTTCGTCACCGATCGGGTTAGGATTGGCTGGACTTCTGCTAGCGGTTCTTCACAGCGATCTGGTCTCTGGTTCTGTTATCGGTTCTGCTAGTGGTTCCGGATACAGCACTGCTTTCTGGATACTGCTACAGGTTCTTGCAAAAGTTCTTGGCAAAGAATTCAAACAGCTCGCCCGGCTGTTGAATAGTTTGGTTGGTTTTGAGGCCTGCTGAAGAGGATTCAGCTTGTGGATTCAGCCTCTCTGCTACAAATTCTGGAGTTCATTTCTGGTCTCTGGAGATTGATGGATTTGAAGTCTGGATCTCTGGATGTGAAGTCTGAAGTCTCCCGGCAAAGCGTCCCGCAAGAAAGTGGAAAGTGAATGTCCCTACCTGGGTTTCAATGTTCCTTTTATGTGTTTTGAAAATGGGTGTGTGCCTGGGCCTAGCTAAGCCTGCCCCTCTCACTTATCATTGGCCAAGCTTTCCTTTCTCCCTTGATTGGGGGAACTGGGTTGTGAGTCAGTGATGCTGTAGGTTTTATGGTCAGAGATCCCCCTTGTCAAATTGCACACAAATCTATTTCTGATCCAAATACATATTTCCCAGATACACAATTTGTTGAAATTACATGTACATATTACAGATTCCTTATGGTCCATGCTTGTCCGACTCTGATCTTCCTGGGGGCTTGCATTAAAAAATGACAACTTAATTTCGTTTTTAATTGGTTTACCAATGTTAAATCTGTATCAAAAATTACACCAATGTACACCCTCCTTCTACACACATTCCAGTAATTTACTAGGTTTCTAGCATAAACCTGGTGTCTGTAATATCAATAAATAGCGGGGTTTCGCCTCAGAACATGGTACAAAGTTGAATCAAGTCTTGAATTGTGGGGACATTTCTTGGATTAAGGTTCTCCAAATTGCACATTTTTGTGAGCTTAATACAATAGTTTAGAAGCATTTAACTTAAACATATATTTGCTGCAATAGGAATCCACACTCAAGTCTGGCCCGCCCCTCGAAGCTGGGTGGGTCAGCTCACATGTCCCTGCTCCCAGGCAGAGCTCTGTTTACAGTCCACATCCAAAATTAACATACTCCATTCAAGGGAAAGAGTCTATTGTGTGGGTCTCCTGGGTGAGAAGGTTTCCCAGCCTCTTGGCCTGTTAATTGAATCAGATTGTCTCTGGGAACAGCAGGTGGTTAAGAATTTCAATTAACCAACAGGCTTTGAAGTCCCAGTTAGGCTGGATCCTCTTGCACTCCTGAGATACAGTCCTACTGTCAGAGTTTAGACAGCTAGCGCCGGTTTGTGGACAAAGCTGGTACTGCACCCATTTTTGGGATCTGTCTTGAATTAATGCATTTCAATAGAGTGGTCTTTTGCTTGATAGTATAGGACCCTTGCTTAACATTGTTTTGATGGCATCCTTCCAGTAGAGTGGTGATGTTGAACCCCCCACAAGAAGGTTGTATCTTTAGAGTGGTCTTGTGCCCATGATTTTAGCAACTTTTTGACATAAAAAAACGGATTTTGAACAGAACCACCTTTCTTTGCACTGGTGGGTGGCAGATTAGGTGACCATTTTGGTGTGCGCAAACTGCGCAGTTCTCCTGGATTCTGGCGTGAATGTGGGCGGCAACAGCTCATCCCCACATCTACCCAGTCTATTGATTTAGTTTGTTCTGGGATAGAATAATGGGCAGTGACAGCTCATCCCCACATCTACCCAGTCTATTGATGCAACATAGGTCAAAACCCTTGACAGCGTCGACACAGGGCGTGCCAGTAATACTATCCCTAGTGTGATGTCCACTGTACCCATGATGCCTCATGCGTGTACGACCCTCAGATTGTTTTTTTCTGCCATACTGGTCGGAAGCATTTTGCGGAGTTCCCTGGCAACTAGATCGTCCCACTGACCACTTGCCTGAGACCACTGTTTCGCCAACCATTCCTGCATGGGACGCATGCGCAGGCGCGCGTGGGGGACCAGGTAAATACATGACGCCATCATGCCCAGCAAACGCATTGCTTTGCGTACCGTTATCTGGCGACCGGTCTGATAATGCAGAATTTGCAGTAGTATATTCCGAATTCTTTCATCGGATGGAAAGGTCAACCCCTCGTGGGTGTCTAAGATAGCTCCTATGAATTCCTTGGCTTACCCACAGCACTTCCACAAAGCACATGAAGTCCAACCGAGAATCGACGCGTACGTCGAGTTCTCGGAAAGAGCCACATAGAGAACGGTCCGAATTGGTGTCCTCTGGGCGTTCTTGATCTAGATCGCCGCATGACTCCAGGCAATCATCCACTGTTGCCAAGAGTGCCTCACTCCCCAAGGTAACGGAAGTTCGATCGTCGGAAGACGAAGCCGACTTCCGTCCCCAGACCGCACTCCAGGAGTCGGCACCCGCAGACCGCGTAACGGCAGCTCCTGAGTCCCACCCTCCAAGTTCTAAAGATAGGGACACTACCCCCGAACCTCGACGCCAGGCGTAGGAAGGATCCGGAGGGGCGAAAAGGCAGGGAAAACACTCTTCCGCCCACGGGGAGGGGGGAAAACAACAAAGGAAGCAGTCCCAGCCTCCTTACACACCTCTAAAACTTTCCACTCCACATAAACAAACAGACAAGTCCCAGTCTTCTGTTATCCCTAGGACCCCTTCTAAAACCAGTAAGTCTAGCCAGGACAAGGCGGAGAATGTCCCTAAAAGGGTCATCCCAGTTCTAGAGAATGGTCTATTGAGGACATAGACAGGGTTATGTCAAGGTTGTCATCTTTGGCAGATTTGTACACAAAAAACCCTGAACACTTTCTCTCCTATAATCCAGACGGGTCAGCACCCTCAGGCTCTAAGGATCCAATACCTCCAAGTAAGAAGTCCTGGTTTGAAGCCCCAACACGGTCTTTGGACCCCTTCTATATACAGCCCTACTCTCAATATCAAGAGGATGCATCCTTTTGTGAGGATCCAGATTTGGGCATGTTGGAAGAGCAAACTGGTACGGGCTACTATGGGTATGATGAGGACCAAGAAGAGGAAGACCCGGAGACCTACAGAGTAGATTCCCCGGTAGAGAAAGAACCCCCAATTACCGACTCCCCTGTTGACAATCAACCTCTCCTAAATGAAGTTCTGTCCCGAGCGGCAGAACACTTCCACATTGACACCCAGGGTGCTCAGGAAGAGAGAGACTTCGCTGAGGAGTTAGTAGGAGAAAGGAGACCTGTTGCGCAGGCCATCCCTATCCTTAAAGGCATGGACTAGTAAAAAATTGTATTTAAAAAATTGATGGGCAACATAAAAAAAAATACTATCGTTCTCTTTTTTAAAACTTCCTATGTAACATTTTGAGCTATTCAAGCTAAAAATTCACAAAAGCAAGCACATGGGCGCATCCATTTTGTGAAATGGATGCCCTCCTGTGCTGGCTTTTGCGGCACTAATGAAGGAAAAGCCAGCCAGCTGTAGTAAACAAAAGCTACCGCTGGGTGGCTTTCCCTTCATTAGTGCTGTACGTGGAGGACGGGGACCAGAGACCAGAGCAGGAAAGCTGCAGCTGAATCTCGGTAATGTCATGATCTCTGCTTCCAAAAGGTCAGGGTTTTCCCAACTCCCTTGGAAGCAGATCCATAACCCAGGTTCCGAGTGCCAACCAGTCCCAATTGGGACCTTTTGGACCCAGTCCTGGCGCCAGTGGCACCAGGCTCATAAATATGCCCAGTCCCAGCGCTGGAAGCGCCGGGCTCATAATGCTTGGGTGGACTTACCTGCAGCAGACCATGCTGCTTACTTGCCTGCCAGTTGAGCCTCTGATCCTCTTCTGTTTGGAACTACTTTTCCTGTTGGGTGGGGCAGGAGCCACTCCCTAGATTCAGAACACTGGAACTCTTCTGGAAAGCAGGAACTCTTTTCTTACCTAGGCGTGGCTGTGGAAGGAGACACCTAAGCACTACAGGAGGCTATTTAAACCACACCCGATGGATGAACCTTGCTTTGCGTTATTCTGCATCCTCTGCAGCAGAACGCTCATCGTGTCTTCTGCATCTGATCCTGGGCCTAAGGAAAAAGGCTTACCATCCTGAATCCAGTCTTCAGCAACACCTATAAAGACAAGAAAGAACAGGTTAGCATTACGGTCTTCAGTGACAGCTCTTCACTTACCTGGTCCATCGGCTGTCACCAACGCCTCGCGCTGCATTCCGGCATCTGAAAGACAAAGGCTTACCTACTCTTCGTGCGCTCCGGAGGTCTTCACACTGCATTCCGGCATCTGAAAGACAAAAGCTTACCAACTCTTCGCACGCTCCGGAGGCCTTCGGCATTGCATCCCGCATCTGAAAGACAAAACAAGGTGCGTTTAAAGACATTGGGGAACTTTAATACTCACGTGCCATTACTCCTTTCCACATCTAACCCAGTGGGTATTCCGGCACCCTGCAGCCGCTCCGAACTTGTACCTGCAAAATAAAAAGACAGTTAGAGCGCATCGTGAAGCAGGCAACAAGCGCTTACTTACGTGCTTCCAGGCGCTTCTATTCATCACACGGGCTCCATCTTCAACTCACTTCAGCCCGTCATCCGCCATCGCCGGAACCCTGCAAAACAAGAAACATCATTACTAAAGACTTTAAAGACATTAGAATTACTCGAAACTTACCGTTCGTGCAGTAAACGACGGACAGCAGTCCTCTGAAGTCAAGAGGCCTGCTCCCCTTAACCAGTGAAGAAACTGGTTACAGCACCCTGCCCCGAGGCAGATGGAGAGCACGGCGTTCACTTACCTAAGGTGAGAGCGTTAACCTTTGGGGTTCTACAGGAGAAGAGAAAGGGAAGAAGAGAGAGACATTCAATAACCCAGTTCCTTAATCCCATATTTTCTATCTGCAAACATCTTACACTTCGAGTCAGACATACAGTGCACAGAGGTCCAGCCCAAAGAGCCAGCCGTGTGTTACACATCACCTTTGAAGATACGGTATACGCCCAGTCAAGACCGGCGCCTCTACGGGAATCAGGTGAGCGTTACAGGTAAGTGCTATTTATTTAAAAAAAAAAAAAATAAGTACTGGCTGCGGTTTTTTTCTAAGTTTTCCAGGCTGGAGGATCCTGGAAAACTTAGAAATAAAACCGCAGCTTTAAATATGTATTTATGTTTGCGGTCGCTTTTGAAGCGACCGCAAACATAAATACAATGTTATTGTGTTGGAAAACGCTGCGGTTTTTCTTTCCAAGTTTCTCAGGCTCCTCCGGCTCGGAGGAGCCTGAGAAACTCGGAAAGAAAAACCGCAGCGTTTTCCAACACAACCGCGTTGTTTTTCTGCCTGCTGTGGCTATCACTTTGGGTCTCGGGTGCTCCCAGGGGCGCACCGGAGACCCAAAGTGAAAGCCACAGCAGGCAGAAACACAACGCGGTTGTGTTTACATGCCGCGTAGTGTTTCTGCCTACAGCTGATTTCCCATTTGGGGTTCTCGGGCTCCCCATGGGGAGCCCGATAGCCCCAAATGGGAAATGCTAAATGCTGCGTTGTCTGCCTAAATCTGCTTTCCCATTTGGGGCTCTCGGGCTCCCTATGGAGCCCGAGAGCCCCAAATGGGAAAGCAGATTCAGGCAGAAACACAACGCGGTTGTGTTGGAAAACGCTGCGGTTTTTCTTTCCGAGCCGAGAAACTTGGAAAGAAAAACCACAGCGTTTTCCAACACAATAATGTTGTATTTATGTTTGCGGTTGCTTCAAAAGCGACCGCAAACATAAATACAACGTTTTTAAAGCTGCGGTTTTATTTCTAAGTTTTCCGGGCTCCTCCAGCCCGGAAAACCTAGAAAAAAAACGCAGCGAGTGCTTATTTGTTTTTAAAAATAAATAGCACTTACCGAGATTCAGCTGCAGCTTTCCTGCTCTGGTCTCCGGTCCCCGTCCTCCGCGTACAGCACTAATGAAGGGAAAGCCACCCATCGGTAGCTTTTGTTTGCTACAGCTGGCTGGCTTTTCCTTCATTAGTGCCGCAAAAGCCAGCACAGGAGGGCATCCATTTCACAAAATGGATGCGCCCATGTGCTTGCTTTTGCGAATTTTGAGCTTGAATAGCTCAAAATTTTACATAGGAAGTTTTAAAAAAGAGAAAGCTAGTATTTTTTTTTATGTTGCCGATCTATTTTTTAAATAACATTTTTTACTAGACCATGCCTTTAAGTCTATTCAGAGAACAATAGACCCTTCACTTGTAAATCCCAACCTCACCGGGGCAGTGAACCCAAGGATTGAGAAACTTTTCATGGCGCCCAATCAGACCCACTATACATAAGGGGGCATCTGAAGCCGGACCTCCTGGTAGTTACAAACACCCGTAAAAGGGCGGGAACACCCTTGTCATCGTCCGAAGCTCCTCCCGACAAAGAGAGCAAGAAACTATATGGGTTGGGCAGGAAGGTAGCCTCCACTTCCGCCTACCAGGCAAGGATTGCAAACTCCACCACCCTGTTGGCCAGTTACAACTGCCACCAGTGGGAAGATGTCGCAGCACTCATAGACTCCGCCCCAGAACCCTTAAAGAGCCAATTGGCACGAGTTTCCGCGGAGGGAAGAGCCGTGTCCGGTTGCATTTTAAAAGCAACCTTTGATGCCGCGGATAACGCCGGCAGATTGATAGCAGAAGGGACTGTTATCAAGAGACACGCTTGGTTGCGGCAGTCTGGATTCAAGGCTGAAACCCAAGCATCACTGTTAGATAAACCGGTGGAGCCGGATCTGTTTGGTAAAGCGGTTGAGGACGTGCTGAAAAATGCCAAAAATGAGTATGAGACACTCAAATCCCTAGGCCAACTAACCAATAAACCCCCTAATCAAAGAGGGAATGGCAATTTTCGTCGCCCACGCGGACAAAATTCCCAGAGAGGATCTAACTATTCCCAGGGACAGAGTACACCATGGAACAATAACCACCAGCAGTCTACCCATGGTTATGGCAGGGGTAATAAGAGGACGTGGTAAAGGTAGAGGCAGCCCCAATAGAGGCGGCGGCACGCCTCCACCTAAACAGTGACGCTCCGTTCCGGGTCCCTTCTCACGCAACCCCGGTAGGGGGGACGCATTTCCAACTTCACCCAAGCTTGGGAAGGGATCACATCAGACAGATGGGTGCTGTCCACAGTATCCGCAGGGTACTGCATAGAACTGTTAGAGCGTCCCCGGAACCATCCTCCATGACAACAAATATCTTCTTTAGACCACCAGAAGATCCTCCTCGAGGAGATGGTTAATCTGCTAGCAAAGGGCGCGATAGAACTCGTCCCGGGACACCAGGTAAACAAGAGTATTTATTCAACTCACTTCCTTGTGCCAAAAAAAGATTTGACAATGCGCCCAGTATTGGACTTACGGCCTGCAAACAAGTATGTCAAGCCCCAAAAAATGTGTATGACTACTCTCCAAGAGGTAATCCCCCTCCTAAAAAAGGGGGATTACATGGCAACATTGGACATGAAAGATGCCTATTTTCATATTTCCATGTTCCCAGCGCACAGTAAGTACTTGCGCTTCAAGGTGGACAGTCGGCACTACCAGTTCAAGGTACTGCCCTTCGGGATAGCTTCGGCTCCAAGGGTATTCACCAAGGTACTGGCAGTGGCGGCAGCACACCTACGCAGGGAGGCAATCCCGGTGTACCCTTACCTGGACGAATGGCTCATCACGGGGGAGACCCCAGTAATTTGCAGAACAAACATTCAAAGGACGATCGACCTCCTCTTCGAATTGGGTTTCTCAATAAGCGAGAAGAAGTCAAGTCTGGTGCCAAGCACCTCCAAACAATTCCTAGGAGCTATCCTAGACACCCAAGAGGGGTTGACCTTTCCATCCGAGGAAAGAATTCGGAATCTACTACTGCAAATTCTGCATTATCAGACCGGTCGCCAGATAACGGTACACAAAGCAATGCGTTTGCTGGGCATGATGGTGTCATGTATTTACCTGGTCCCCCACGCGCGCCTGCGTCCCATGCAGGAATGGTTGGCGAAACAGTGGTCTCAGGCAAGAGGTCAGTGGGACGATCTAGTGGTTGTTTCGCCAACACTTGTACAAAGCCTTCACTGGTGGACAAGAGAAAATCTGTCCAAGGGGAAACCCTTTTACGATCCCGAGATACAGGCGGTAGTCACAACCGATGCATGCCTGACAGGCTGGGGAGCTCACTATCTCCACCACACAGCTCAGGGTCTCTGGTCTCACTCAGTGGCCAGGAATCATATCAACCTACTAGAGCTTCTGGCAGTATTCAGAGCGCTTCAAGCGTTCGAGCCCTACCTGCAGAATCTGTCAGTGCAGATCTGGACGGACAGCACGACAGCCATGTTCTACCTGAACAAGCAAGGGGGGACTCGCTCGCCAAATATGTCCAAGCTGTCCAAGCTTGCCCAGAAAATTTGGATAAAGGCACTCAGACGGAACATCTTTCTGTCATCACAACATGTTCCAGGGGACCTCAATTCTCTGGCGAATGCTTTGAGCAGAGACTCCCTTCCAGAGGAACACGAATGGTGTCTACACAGAGAAATCGTAGAAGATATCTTCTCTCAGTGGGGTTTCCCCACTATAGACCTATTCGCCACAAGCGAAAACAGACAATGCCAAGGATTTGCATCCAGGTTCCCCCAACCAGACTCCCAGGGGAACGCCCTGTGGATGAACTGGTCAGGGATGTTTGCGTACGCTTTTCCACCAACTCCCCTCATCAGGATGGTGGTCAACAAGATGACAGAGAATAGATGACGCTCGTCATAGTTGAACCCATGTGGGCCAGACAACCGTGGTTCCCACACCTACGCAGACTAGCAGTGTGCGAACCTATCAGGCTCCCGGGCTGGTACAACCTACTGTCCCAGCACCAAGGGCACATGATGCACCCTCAACCCAACTCCTTGAACCTGGCAGCATGGCTCCTGAGGTCATAGAGTTTGGACATCTCAATTTACCACAGAGATGTATGGACATCCTAAAAGAATCTAGGAAGTCAAATACGAGGCACTGCTACTTTGACAAATGGAAAAGATTTGTTATCTGGTGCCAGAACAAGCAAATCAACCCGGTTAATTGCACTCCTTCAACTATTGTCACATACATGCTCCACCTGCTGGATGCAGGACTGGTCTTTAACTCACTACAGGTACACCTGGCAGCTCTGTCAGCATACACCACATCCCATAACAAGGTGTCGTGGTGGAAAATACCAGTAGTTAAAGCCTTCATGGAAGGAGTAAAGAGACTTCACCCTGCTATTTCAAACCCACCACCAGGATGGGACCTTAATGTGGTGCTATCTAAGCTCATGGGTCCCCCTTTCGAGCCCATGCATAAAAGCAGTCTCAAACACCTGACTTATAAAATGGCCTTCTTAATAGCTATTACATCTATAAGAAGGGTCAGTGAAATTCAGGCTCTGTCGGTGCAAGATCCTTTCTTTACAGTTTATAAAGATAAACTGGTTTTACGCACACACCCTAGGGTCTCACCTAAGTTTATTTCTAAATTCCACGTGAACCAGTCCATCGAGGTACCGGCTTTCTTCCAAGACCCACAGAGCTCGGCTGAGGTGAAACTGCACACCAAAGATGTGCATAGGGCGGTCTTCTATGTAAACAAGACCAGACCACTAAGGAAAACAGACCAACTGTTTGTCTCCATAGCTACAGGCAGAGAGGGGGATTGCGTCTCTAAAGGTGCCATCTCTAAGTGGATTATTAACTGTATCCCGCTGTGTTACTCCCTTTCTGAAAAAACTCTGCATTTCACGCCAAGAGCCCACTCTACAAGAGGCATTGGGGCCACTCTGGCTTTCATTGCAAATGGCCCCCTTGACACCATTTGCAAAGCAGCTACTTGGAGCTCTATTCACACTTTTACTCAGCACTACTGCATTGACACCCATTCCAAGACAGATACCCAAGTGGGACAAGCGGTTCTAAGACCCTTCTCACATCCCACCTCCTTCTTCAGGTACTGCTCGCTAATCTACGCACAGCATGTGATTTAAGCAGATTCCACAAGCCTCAGAAGGGATACATTACTCACCGTAATCGTACTTCTGATGCTTGTATCTTCTTAGATTCACATGCGACCCACCCTTCCTCCCCTCTGATGGAAGGCGCATGGATGCTTGTAGTCTTACCTTTCTATCTGCTTGGATTATCTGTACTCCCGCTTCTCCTCATGCTACCTCATGTCAGAAAAAATACAATCTGAGGGTCCTACACGCGTGAGGTATCATGGGTACAGTGGACGGCACACTAGGGATAGTATTACTGGCACGCCCTGTGTAGACGCCCATTTTCGAGTTTCGAAAAACAAACTAATACTCTGCAGCTTCCACTAGATGTCGGCCTATGCACAGCATGTGAATCTAAGCAAATACAAGCATCAGAAATACGATTAAGGTGAGTAATGTATTATATATATATATATATACATTTCTGAGGCTTGTGGAATCTGCTTAGATCACATGCTGTGCATTGGCCGACATCTAGTAGAAGCTGCAGAGTATTGCAGTTTGTTTTTCGAAACTCGAAAATGGGCGTCGACACAGGGCATGCCAGTAATACTATCCCTAGTGTGACGTTCACTGTACCCATGATCCCCCACACGTGTAAGACCGTCAGATTGTTTTTTTCCGACATACTGGTCGGAAGCATTGCGCGGAGTTCCCTGGCTTTTAGCAATTTTGCAAAAAATCAATATCAATTTCCCCGTTCTTTCACTCCCACGTCGAGACATCGAAATTCGACGCCGGTCTGAAGAACAAACAACCTTCGAGAGCTGCACAACGGACTTTGGGCCTCGGAAGCGTAGGGGGTGGAAACATACTCTACTCTCTTATTATTATTCCCTACACACACCAGCCCCCTGCCATAGTTGCATATGGAGGGCACTCCATTTAGATTTTGCCCCAAGTGCAACCGCAAGTATCCTTGGGTTGACAAACACGCCACCTGTAACCTCTGCTTGCCGAGGGATCACCCCGAAGCGAACTGCAGAGCATGTAGCCTGTTCAAGGCGAAAACATTAAAGGACTGCTCAACCAAACTTTGGGCCCACTGCGCCGGCAACTCTAGGCCATGGAAGCGGAGGGTGCCTTCAGTGATGGCAGCGACGCCGTGCTTTCGGACGGCGAGGGCACAGGGGTGTCGAAAGACGCCCAAGCGCAAGTCCCAGACCACGAAGATTGTCCGGCAGGGCAGTTATGGGGAACACACCCGGCGACGCGAGCGCTACCCACACCACTACTACACATAAACACTCTAAGTCCAACCGAGACTCGACACGCGTGTCGAGTTCTCGGAAAGAGACACAAAGAGAGCAGTCCACGGAATCGGTGTCCTCTGGGCGTTCCAGGTCGAGATCGCCGCATGACACAAGGCAACCATCCACAGTTGCCAAGAGTGCCTCGCTTCCCCAAGTCACGGAGGTACGTTCGACAGAAGACTAATCCGACCTCCACCCCCAGGCCGCACACCAGGAATCTGCTCCGGAAGCCCGCTCGGCGTCTGCCTCAGAGTCCCGACGTGCACACTCGAAAGACAGAGTACACCCCCGAATCTCGATGCCAGGCGCCAAAAAGCTCAGAGAAGGTGAAAACATCAGGGAAACCCTCTTCTTCTCAAGGGGAGAGGGGTAAACGGCAGAAAAAGGCCTCTCAACCTATTTCTGCACCACAGACACATAGGAAAAGTCTTCAGATAAACAAAAATCCAAGACCCCTGTTCCTGCCCCTAGGTCCAAGATCATTATAGAAGAAAAGACTTCTCAGGAAGTCGTCATTCCCAGCTCCAAAGAATGGAGCAGTGAAGAAATAGACAGGGTTATGAGAAGAATGTCTTCCCTGGCTGATTTCTACTCTAAAAACCCAGAACATTTCCTCAGCTTTACACCAGACAACGCTACTCCTTCAGGATCCTGGGACCCTTAGCCCCCTAGTAAGAAACCTCAGTTTGGGACTCCAACTCAGGGCCTGGTTTCAGACCCTTTCTACATACAACCCTACCAACAGTATGGTGAAGATCCTCAACAGTATGATGAGGATACAGATTTAGTAATGTTGGACGACCAAACGGGGGTGGATTATTATGGAGATGACGAGGCCCAGGATGGGGAGGAGGAAGACGTCGCAGAGGTCTACAGGATAGACTCTCCTGTAAGCAAAGAACCTCAGGTTACCGACTCTCCAGTAGATAACCAGCCCCTCCTAAATGAGGTCTCGTCTAGAGCTGCAGAGCACTTCCGCATAGACACTCAAGGGGCGCAGAAAGAGAGGGACTTTGCAGAAGAACTAGTAGGAGAAAAAAGACCCATTGCTCAAGCCATCCCAATTCTCAAGTCCATTCAACAGAGAATTGATCCTTCCCTTCTCACTCCGAATCTCACCATGGCCGTAAACCCCAGAATCGAGAAATTGTTCAGGGCCGCCCAGTCAGACCCACTTTACATAAGGGGTCAACTGAAGCCCGACTCCTTGGTAATTACAAACACCAGAAAGAGAGCCGGGACTCCTCTATCATCATCTGAGGCCCCCCCAGACAAGGAGAGCAAGAGAATTTACGGGTTGGGAAGGAAGGTAGCCTCCACTTCCACTTACCAAGCAAGGAGTACCAACACCACCACTCTGCTGGCAAGTTACAATTGCCACCAGTGGGAGCAGGTAGCTGCCCTCATTGACTCCGCACCGGAACCACTAAAGGGTCAGTTGGCCAAGATCGCGTCAGAGGGAAGAACCGTGTCCGGTTGCATCCTTAAAACAACCTTTGACGCAGCAGATAACGCTGGCCGGCTTATAGGATAGCACTGTCATTAAGAGGCATACGTGGTTAAGACAGTCAGGGTTTAAACCCGAAACCCAGGCATCCCCAATTGGCATGCCGGTGGAACCTAATCTTCTGTTTGGCAAAGCGGTAGAGGACACATTAAAGACTGCCAAAGACGAGTATGATACTCTGACGTCCCTGGGACAATTGACAAATAAGCCCCCTAATCAAAGAGGGAATAGTAATTTTCATCGCCTACGCGGCCAGATTTCCCAAAGGGGCTCCAATTATACACAGGGAAAGGGTACATCATGGGGTAACAACCAGCAGAATACCCAGAGTTACGGCAGAGGAAACAAAAGGAGCCGTGGTAGAGGTAGAGTCAGCCCCAGCAGAGGCGGTACGCCTCGCGCAAAGCAGTGACGTTCCGCTTGGGGTCCCTTCTTACGCATCCCCAGTAGGGGGGCGCATTTCCAACTTCACCCAAGCACGGGAAGGGATCACATCAGACAGATGGGTGCTGTCCACAGGATACTCCATCGAACTGCTCGAGCACCCCCGAAACCACCCGCCACGACAAAAAATACATTCCCTGGACCACCAAAAGATCCTCCTCGAGGAGATCGTCAATCTTCTAGCAAAGGAAGCGATAGAACTCGTCCCGGGCAACCAGGTAAACAAGGGTATTTATTCAACTTACTTCCTTGTGCCAAAATAAATTTGACAATGCGCCCAGTATTAGATTTACGCCCTGCAAACAAGTATTTCAAGCCCCAAAGTTTTCGCATGACTACTCTCCAAGAGGTAATCACCCTCCGAAAAAGGAGGATCACATGGCAACATTGGACATGAAAGATGCCTATTTTCATATTTCCATGTTCCCAGCGCACAGAAGATTCCGCGCTTTAAGGTGGACAGTCAGCACTACCAGTTCAAGGTGCTGCCCTTCGGTATAGCCTCGGCTCCAAGGGTATTCACCAAGGTATTGGCGGTGGCGGCGGCACACCTATGCAGGGAGGCAATCACAGTGTACCCTTACCTGGACGACTGGCTAATCACGGGGGAGACCCCTGTAATTTGCAGATCAAACATTCAAAGAACAATCGACCGCCTCTTCGAATTGGGTTTTTCTATCAATGAGAAAAAAATCAAGCTTGGTGCCAAGCACCTCCAAACAGTTCCTAGGAGCTGTCCTAAACACTCAAGAGGGGTTGGCCTTTCCATCAGAGGAAAGAATTCGGAATCTAATACTGCAAATTCCTCTATATCAGCCCGGTCGCCAGATGAGGGTGCGCAAAGCGATGCATTTACTATGCATGATGGCGTCATGTATTTACCTGGTCCCCCACGCGCGCCTGCGCATGCGACCCATGCAGGAATGGTTGGCGAAACATTGGTCTCAGGCAAGTGGTCAGTGGGACGATCTAGTGGTCGTTTCGCCAACACTTGTACAAAGTCTTCACTGGTGGACAAGAGAGAACCTGTCAAAGGGGAAACTCTTTTACGATCCGGAGATGCAAGCTGTAGTAACTACAGACGCGTCCCTGTCGGGGTGGGGAGCCCACCTCCTGCACCACACAGCTCAGGGTCTCTGGTCTCACACAGTGGCCAAGAATCATATCAATCTGCTAGAGCTTCTAGCAGTCTTCAGAGCGCTTCGAACGTTCAAACCCCACCTGTTGAACCTGTCAGTACAGATCCTAACAGACAGTACGACAGCGATGTTTTACATAAACAAACAGGGAGGGATTTGTTTGCCAAATCTGTCCTGCCTTGGTCAGAAAATTTGGACCTGGGCACTCAGACGGAACATTTACCTGTCATCTCAACATGTTCCAGGGGATCTCAATTCACTAGCAGACGCGTTAAGCAGAGATCCCCTCCCAGAAGAACACGAATGGTGTCTACACAGAGAAGTCGTAGAAGACATCTTCTCACAGTGGGTTTCCCCACTACAGACCTATTCGCCACAAGCGAAAACAGGCAATGCCCAGGATTCGCATCCAGGTTCCCTCAGCCAGACTCCAAGGGGGAACGTCCTGTGGATGAACTGGTCAGGGATGTTTGCCTACGCTTTTCCACCAACCCCTCTCATGAGGAAGGTGGTCAACAAGATGCACAGGGAATCAATGACGCTCATCCTAGTTGCTCCCATGTGGGCGAGGCATCCGTGGTTCCCACACTTGCGCATACTAGCGGTGTGCAAACCCATCAGACTCCCGTACTGGTACAACCTACTGTCCCAGCACCAAGGTCAAACAGTGCATCCTCAACCCAGCTCAATGAACTTGCCAGCATGGCTCCTGAAGTCCTAGAGTTTGGACATCTCAACTTACCTCAGAGATGTATGGACATCCTAAACGAATCTAGGAAACCTAACACGAGGCACTGTTACTTTGACAAATGGAAAAGATTTGTTATCTGGTGCCAGAATAAGCAAATCAACCCGGTTCCAATATTGTCACATACATGCTCCACCTGCTGGATGCAGGGTTGGTATTTAACTCACTCAAGGTACACCTGGCGGCGCTGTCGGCCTACACCACTCCCATAGCAAAGTTTTGTGGTGGAAAGTACCAGTGGTTAAAGCCTTCATGGAAGGGGTAAAGAGACTCCACCCTCCAATTTCAAACCCACCACCAGGATGGGACCTTAATGTGGTGCTTGCTAAAATCATTGGCCCACCCTTTGAACCCATGCATAAAGCCAGTCTCATACACCTGACCTATAAGACTGCCTTCTTAGTAGCCATTACATTCATAAGAAGGGTCAGTGAAATTCAGGCTCTGTCAGTGCAGGATCCTTTCTTTACGGTTCATAAGGATAAACTGGTTCTACGAACACGCCCTAGGTTCTCACCTAAGTTCATTTCTAAATTCCACATTAACCAGTCCATTGCGTTCCGGTTTTCTTCCAAGAACCCAGAAGCTCTACTGAGGTGAAACTACACACTCTAGATGTGCGAAGAGCCGTACTCTACTACCTAGACAAGACCAGGCCGCTAAGAAAAACAGACCAACTGTTTGTCTCCGTAGTTACAGGCAGAGAAGGAGATAGTCTCGAAGTGGATAGTCAGTTGTATCCAGCTATGTTACTCCCTTTCTGAAAGAACTCTGCCTTTTACGCCAAGAGCCCACATGGATAATCTGTACTCACGCTACTCCTCATGCTACCTCATGTCAGAAAAAATACAATCTGAGGGTCCTACACACGTGAGGGATCATGGGTACAGTGGACGTCACACTAGGGATAGTATTACTGGCACGCCCTGTGTCGATACCCATTTTCGAGTTTCGAAAAACAAACTGTAATGCTCCGCAGCTTCCACTAGATGTCGGCCTATGCACAGCATGAGAATCTAAGCAGATACAAGCATCAGAAATACGATTACGGTGATTAATGTATCATATATATTTCTGATGTTTGTTAATCTGCTTAGAATCACATGCTGTGCATAGTCTGATATCCAGTAGTCACTGCAGAGTATTGCATTTTGTTTTTCGTAGTCGAAAAGGGGACGTCGACAAGGCGTGTCTGTAACACTATCCTTATAGTGACGTGCAGTGTACCCACAATCCCTCACGCGTCGAGGTCCCTCAGATTGTTTTTTTCCGCCCAGATATTGGTCGCCTTTACGCGGAGCTCCTCGAGAGACATTGCAAATATTCACTCGACCGTCTGGTCGTTATTTAAATATTCACTCGACCATTTGGTCGTTATTTAACTTTACCTTATTAGGTTCCTCCTTCAACAAAGCTGTTCTCCGCCGACAAGCTCTTCGACGGCTGTGCCTTATCGACGGAGGAGATCCTTCGGCGTCGCCGAACACGTGGCCTGGCCTCGCCGGCCTGAAACAGTAGGGAGAGTGGGGTCGTGGGACATTTCTTGTTTCTCTTTAAGAATGCCTTTCTCTTTCCCCACCTTTTCCTTCGGGGTTGTTATCACGTCTCACCATTTCCTCAGCTATGGAGAGGACACCCTTTAGATTTTGCCCGCGCTGCAAGGGCAAATTCACCTGGAAAGATGAGCACAAACGGGTTGCTTGCCCCTCGACCACAAAGAAGACGGTTGTGCGGCCTGTAAGCTTCTTAAGCCTAAGACTTTAAAGGACCGCAGGGTCAAGAAGTGGGCAGCCTATGCCATGTCTAGGTCCGATTCCTCACCCGCCGCTGCCGAAAGTGACGAGGAAAGTGATAACCCGACCTCCGCTCGGAGGTTGGACACCCCTCTAGGGAGCGGTCACGCTCCTCGTCGTCTGTCCCCGGCCCCGACAAGCTCGACTCACGCCCTGCTTATGGGGATGAACACCCCGGCGACACTGACACACACAAGAGACACTCACATAAGCACACAACCCACGGCTCTTCCTCGTCGAAGATGAAGAAAGCATTAGCGCCAACGGAGAAGCAGGTCCTACCGGTGGCCTCAAAAGACCGTAAGGGTCCAAAACCCCCCTCGCAACCGCAGACGCCACCAGCGACTGGGCTACCCCCAGATAAGGGCGCTCTCACCAAACCACCAGACGTGCCCCGTCAGCGAGCGCCCGTCGGCGTAGAGAACGCGACACCTGTAACGTCAACGCCAGAGGAACCCTCGACGACTAAATTGTCTGAGCTTGGCGCCTATTGTTTCCACCGATAGCCAGAGACAGACGGCGAAAGAGACGCCGAATACCGCTCGCAAGGCCAGGGAAACGCCGAAAGGGGTGGAAGGAAGGCAGGAACTGCCCCCTCCATCGAAAGGGACTCCTAGCCTACTAGAAGGCTTCTCAGAAGGTGATGGGAGTTTATCCTCGATATTATGGGATAGGTCAAAGCGTTTACAGGCCAAAAGCCTTCCCTTTTCCCCCCCAGACCGCTCTGGGGTACCACAAGGGACCTTAGAGAGACTCCAGTTTTGTATGGACAAAATGGAGACTTTTATGTGTACTCAATACCTACCCACACACAAAAGACCAAGAGAGGGACCTCAGGAGGATCCCAGGGCTAAGTACCCTAGGCTGTTTAACACCCTCCAGGAGGATGTAGTTATATGACCTCACTGAAGAGGACTCCCACTTTCATGAAGATGAGGAGTTCTTAACTAACGAACAAGAACAAAACCTAGACCAGGAAGGTTTTGAGGATAACCCAGACATGGGTGGGTGGGGCTTTGAAGAAGACCCAGAAGAAGGTGCTTCACAGCCCTGGCAGTCCCCATCAGCGTCCACAGACCTTGACGTCCTAAACCTGCTCTCCCCCCCACCGAAGACTCACCAATCGGGAATACGTCACCTATAGACTATCAACCTACCTTCAATGCACTACTACGCAAAGCAACAGCACATTTCGAAATCGAGACTGGAGAAATTTCTCCTGACATAGACTTTGTAGAAAAGATCATCAAGGAGAAACCCCCTGTCAGTCAAACCATTCCCCTCCTCGCCTCAGTAAAGAGATGAATCATTCCTTCACTATCTACACCCGCATTGGTCAGAGGGGTCAACCCAAGGATAGAAAAATTATTTAGTCCTTCTCCATCGGACCCGTTATACATCAGGGGCCACTCAGTACCAGACTCCTTGGTAGTAACAAATACAAGAAAGAGGGTAGGGATCCCGCTATCAACCAGCGAGGCACCACCAGATAAAGAGGGTAAAAAGCCTTATGCCCTAGGTAAAAGGATTACAGCCTCGGCAGCCTTTTCCACCAGGATTGCCAACAACAACTCCTTACTGGAAAGTTATGCAGATGCCCAATGGAGCAAACTACGCAAAGACATCAAGGAGGTACCTGAACCCCTCAGAACTCGGCTTCTGGCCACAGTTACTGAGGAAACCTTAGTCAACCAGAGCATCATTAAGAATACCCTAGATGCTGCAGAAATGGCTGGCCGTTCCCTAGTCCAAGGAATCCTCCTCAAACGTCATGTCTGGCTACGTAATTCAGGGTTTAAACCCGAAACACAAGCATCTCTCATTAACAAACCAATAGAGGATGCCAACCTCTTTGAGAAGGCGGTGGATGACGCACTAGATACTGCAAAAAAGGATTTTGCCACCATGAAGACCCTAGATCAGATTTCAAGGCCTCCCAACAAGCGAGGTTATGGAAACAGATGCTTTTTTCGAGGCTAACACCAGCAAACATCATCAACAGCAGCAGCAATACTCTTCAGGCAACTGGTCCTCGAAATCAAGGAACCAATGGCCAATACATCCAGAGAGGACAGCGTCGTGGCAAGGGAAGAGGTTGGGGTCCCACCCCTAGAGGTTCCCAAGCCACCAACACCAAATGACCCGAAGATTCGGGTCCCCTCCCATGCATCGCCGGTCGGGGGCCGGTTAACATCCTTTCTTCCAGCATGGGAGGGAATAACATCAGACCGCTGGGTACTCTCAACCATAGCCCGCGCCTACTGTATAGAATTCAACCGCTCCCCGACATACAGATCCCCAAGGGGATGACGCCTGTCACCAGAGCACCTCGCCATCCTTCTTCAAGAAGTGGACCAGCTACTAGAAAAAGGAGCTATAGAGGTTGTGCCTCTATCACAGGTAACAGAAGGTATTTATTCAGTGTACTTCCTTGTACCCAAAAAGGACGTAACCATGCGCCCTGTACTAGATCTGCGCCCAGCAAACAAATTTGTAAAACCTCAAAAATTTCGTATGGTGACATTACAGGAAGTAATCCCCCTGTTATCTCAAGGGGATTACATGACAACATTGGACATGAAAGATGCATACTTGCATATTTTAATGTTGCCTGCGCACAGAAAATACCTGAGGTTCATGATAGAGGGCAAACACTACCAGTTCAGAGTGCTACCCTTCGGCATAGCGTCGGCGCCAAGGGTGTTTACGTCCATCCCAGTATACCCTTACCTCGACGATTGGCTCATAACAGGGGATTCTTACGAGACATGCTTCTCAAATACCCAAAAGACTGTAGACCTTTTGTTCCAACTGGGCTTCTCCATCAACGAGAAGTCGTCCAGCCTAGAGCCCAGCCAGATCAAACAATTCCTAGGGGCTCTAATTCGAACAAAGGAAGGCCTTGGCTTCCCCTCCAGCGAGAGCGTCCAAAACATGCTCTTTCAGATCCCTCAATATGTGGCCGGTCGAGAGGTGACGGTGCGCAAAGCAATGCGTTTTCTGGGAATGATGGCGTCATGTATATATTTGGTACTTCACGCGCGACTGCGCCCAATGCGAGAGTGGCTCAACAGCCAGTGGTGTCAGGCCAGCGGACAATGGGGACGATCTAGTGGTGGTCTCGCAGGCGTTGGTTCTCTCGCTACGGTGGTGGTCGAAGGAAAACCTTGTAATAGGGAAACCATTCGCTACCCCCGCAGTGGAGGCCACTCTAACCACAGACGCATCCCTCACAGGATGGGGGGCTCACCTATCCCATCAGACTGCACACAGAGTTTGGACTCCGAGCGTAGCGTCCAAACACATAAACTTGCTGGAACTGTTAGCGGTCTTCAAAGCACTGAAGGCTTTTCAGGCACACCTACAAGGGAAGACAGTGATGGTCCTCACAGACAGCACCACAGCCATGTACTGTCTGAACAAGCAAGGAGGCATGGACTGTCCAAGCTGTCCCAGAACATCTGGAAGTGGGCTCTCAAACACATGTTCCTGTTGTCACAACATGTACCAGGGGAACTCAATCTGCTAGCAGACAAACTCAGCAGAGACTTACCTCTGCCCGCAGAGTACGAATGGCGGTTACAAGAAGACATCGTCTTCGTCGTCTTCACACAATGGGGATTCCCAGAAATAGATTTGTTCGCAACTCTGGAGAACTCCCAATGCCAAGATTAGGCCTCCAGGTACCCCCAGAACCAATCCATGGGGAACGGTCTATCGATACCATGGTCGGGGAAATTTGTTTACGCTTTTCCCTCCCGACTCCCCTTCTCAACAAGATAGTGCACAAGATGCACCAGGAACCAGTCATCATGATACTAGTGGCCCCTATGTGGGCCCGGCAACCATGGTTCGCTCACCTGATGGAGATGTCTCTGTCTCCACCGGTGAAACTACCGTGCCCGTACAACATGCTGTGTCAGGACAAGGGCAAGACACTACACCCATGCCCACAGACCATGAACTTAGCAGCATGGCTCCAGAGATCATAGAATTTGGTCATTTACAACTCCCGCAGAGATGCATGGACATTCTCAAGGAAGCTAGAAAGCCTAACACTCGTCACTGTTACTCTAGCAAGTGGAAAAGATTCGTCATATGGTGTAGAAATAAGAGCATCAACCCGGTTGACTGCTCTCCCACACAAATTGTTCTCTACCTGACTCACCTACTAGACTCGAGATTAGTGTTTAATTCTATTAAGGTTCATTTAGCTGCACTTTCTGCATACACCACTTCTCAACTTAAAGTGTTGTGGTGGAAAGTCCCAGTTATTAAAGCCTTCATCGAAGGAGTTAAAATAATACACCCTCCCATAGCTAACCCAGCTCCCGGATGGGACCTAAATGTGGTACTAACCAGGCTCATGGGCTCACCCTTTGAACCCATGCACAAAGCAACGCTTAAGGACCTCACCCTTAAAACTGCTTTTCTAATAGCTATCTCCTCCATCAGGAGAGTAAGTGAACTACAAGCGCTATCTATTCTAGACCCCTTTGTAACAGTTCACAAAGATAAGGTGGTTCTATGCACACACCCTAGGTTTGCACCTAAATTAATTTCTAAGTTCCATGTGAACCAATCTATAGAACTACCAACATTCTTTCAAAACCCTTCAAACTTGGGAGAAAAAAGCCTGCATACACTGGATGTGCGCAGGGCTGTTATGTTTTATATGGAAAGAACTAGACCACTGAGAAAGACCAATCAGTTCTTTGACTCGGTGGCAGCAGGAAGAGAAGGAGATGCAGTTTCAAAATCCACTATATCTAGATGGATCGTACAATGCATCACCCTCTGCTACACTCTTGCTAAGAGAGAACTGCCCTTCAAGCCAAGAGCACACTACTTGAGGCACTGGGGCTTCCATAGCATTCATTGCAAATGTCCCTCTTGAGTCCATTTGCAAGGCGGCAACCTGGAGTTCTGTACACACCTTTACAAAACACTACTTTCTAGATGCCCACTCTAGGTCTGATTCACAGGTGGGACAAGCAGTATTAAGACACCTTTTCTCTACTGTTCCTTCTCACAACCCACCTCCAACTCCGGGTACTGCTTGCTAGTCTATGCACAGCATGTGATTCTAAGCAGATTAACAAACATCAGAAGACAATGCATTACTTATCGTAAAAGCATTTCTGATGGTTGTATCTGCTTAGATTCACATGCACACACCCTTCCTCCCCGCTCGGATGGAAGGAACATAGACATCCTTTTATCTCTCTTTTCTGTACTCACTCACATCTATAAGGCTCCCTGAGGGCAGAAAAAATACAAACAGAGGGACCTCGATGTGTGAGGGATTGTGGGTACACCACACGTCACTGTAGGGATAGTGTTACAGACATGCCTTGTCGACGTCCCCTTTTTGACTACGAAAAACAAAATGCAATACTCCGCAGTGACCACTGGATGCCGGACTATGCACAGCATGTGAATCTAAGCAGATACAACCATCAGAAATGCTTTTACCGTAAGTAAAGTATTGAGATATATATATATATATATATATATATATTCAAAGCCTTTCAGTTTGAACACAATAGTTATTAACAGTAACACTTTTAAACCAACACAATCCTACTAAAATACATATATACAAAACCAACAAGAAGCCTAAAGGGTAAGGGTTAATGCACGAAATGGGTCCACAACCTAAAAAAGGGAAGGAGGTAGGTAGTGCAAAGAGTCTTTAGGCAGTTCTGCAGTAATCACAATCCTAACTGAGCCCAGTCGAGTCCCTACGAAGAGGGGAGCCTATTGCTCAAATGTACTTGCAATTCTGGCGCAAGCGGTAGTGCAGAACAGGGTTTCTTGCAGGGTCTGTAGCAGCTCAGGGAGGTGGGTGAGGTGATGCAGAATAAGTTCCCACTATCCGTGGAGGATCTCCACGAGAGGGCAGAACAGGTTCCAGGAGTTGGGAATAGTTCGCTAACTCAGGCTAGCTCTGGAAAGGAGAGGGGCCCTCAGGGGCCATTTGTGCGTAAAAATGGATGGATGCGCTAGGTGCCATCGGTAAGGGGTGTAATTACTTCCTGACCCCCCGGCGCACTCCGGATCAAACTTCGGCAGTCGAGTCCAATTCGGTTGCAGGTTCAAATGCAGCAATCTCATGGCTCTGTGGCTTTCAGCTGCAAAGTTAGTGTTGAATCCCAAACTGCACAGTGGTGATTTCTCTGCTCCTGGTGGATGTTTCTGGCCAGTTCACTTTAACAGGCTACAGGGCACAGAGTCACAGCTGCAATGTAATTGCAATGTTTGTCACCATGGCTGGGTAACACGGTTAACCGCATGTGCTCCGTTTCGGGCGCTCTCTCTTTACTCCAGACCTGGGAATGTCAAGTTTACGAAATTCGGTGTGAGAGTGCCGTGAACACAGAGCTTGCGGTGTACCAAGTTTCAAGGACCTCCTCGCAACGGCTGCGGTATTAGGGCAAAACTCGCCTACTTGCAGGTTTGATGAAGGTGTCAAGAATAGTTAGTCCCACTATTCCAATGGGTCGAAGCGTCTTCGTAGACCTTCTTGTTCGATCAGATGCAGCGGGACAACAGCGGGCTCAGGGTGCCAAACCTTCCAGCGGGTCACCAGCGGTTTCTCATCTTCTTAGTTTCAGGATACTTGGATCCTATCCTTCGTTCCGTGAGAACTCCCGAGATCGACCTGGTATGGGTGTTTGGAGCCTTCTCTTATCCAAAATCTCCTTTGCGCCAAAACAAAGAGAACTCAATGGGAGATCTGCTCACATATAGGTATACCATACGTAGACCAATCATGGACCACAGTGGTCCTGTCATGAGCACTACTCCCGAGGAGCCAGGACTGGCCCAGCGCCCCCGGAAGCAGAACCTTCTTCCACATCTCTGGACCCAGCAGACCCCTACAGGGGCCCTTTGGACCGTGCCCTGGCGCCTTTGGCACCAGGCTCATAAAGGACTTCAGTCCCGGCGCCATAGGCGCCGGGCTCATATTGATAAACTGTGTAATAATGCTTGGGTGGACTTACCTGAGGCAGACCATGCTGCATACTTACCCAGAACAATCCAGTCTGGCTGAAGTCCCCAGCCATCAGGGCTGGGAGGAACTATTTCCTCTATTCAGGAACTCTTTTCTTACCTGGGTGGGGCCGGTGGAAGAACACACACCTGAAGCACTTCTCTGCTATTTAAACCACGCCCGATGGAATACACGTGCTTCGCGTTATTCTGCATCAGCAGCAGGACGCTCACTGAGTCGGCTCCTGCATCCTGGCTCCTGACACGCCCGCCAGCACCCGGAACACCTGCAAACAGACAAGAAAAGAGAAGGCGAGCATTAGAAATTACTTACCGGAATCCGGCCTCAGCAATCCTACCTCCGACGATCCTGCAAAGGAAAGGTACAAGATTAGCAGCGCTCTCAAACGCTCGCAGCCGCGCCGCCTTGCCTTACCCATCCGTGGCCTCGCCGAACTCCACCACGGCCACGACGCCGGCAGCATCTCGGCACCTGAAAAACAGAAAAAGACAGTCATTAGAGGTGCCCGCTTTAAAGCGGCTACATTTCTTCCACTTACTTATGTGCCTCATCACGCGCGACAGCGGCTGTGTCGCCGGCAGCATCTCGGCACCTGTAAGCAGAAAAAGACAATCATTAGAAGTAAGCAGTCGCTTTTCTTTCACTTACCTTCCTCCACCGCGGCTACGACGCCAGCTACATCCCAGCACCTGCATAAGAGGAATACATGGTGAGCACTAACTAAGCACGGAGAACAAATACTCACCAAGAGACTTACCAGCTTTAGGTTTCTGGGCCCCGGCTCCTGTGGAGAAAAGACACTCATACTTACGGCTACCGCAGGAGAGACGAAAGGATACAGTGAGCGCAAATATTTCCCATCCAGTGACGTAACTCGATTCTACGCACCCCTACACCTGAAGCAGGATGGAGAGCTCATCTTTACAATACCTAAGGTGAGAGCTCGCAGAAACCAAGTTGGGGGTCAAGAAGAGTGAGAAACGGGAGATTGGTGGGAACACATATCCACCCCAGCTGGTAATCAATCCCTTTTCTTCCACCTGCAGAAAACTTACTCTACAAACCAGGCAATCCAAATTCGGAGGCCCCGTCCAGAGCATCTTCTGGGCCCTGCGCCTCACGATAGAAAAAACGGTAGCAGTCCAGTTCGGGTCAGCGTCTCTGTGGGAATCAGGTGAGCGTTACAGAACGCGGAGACTACCAATAGTCTCCTACCCAGGTGCTATGGAAACTTCTGATACAGATCAACTGGCCCAGCTACTGGGGGAATTAAGGGCTGAAGTTCATGCTGCTCGCCAGGAGACGAACGCCCTCAGGAGAGAGTTAATAGTGTCAAAGGAACAAACTGACGACCTTGCCAGACAGTTATTACAGAGCCAAGCGGGGCAAACCCCTCTGCCCAATCCAGTGGGGAATTTTACCCCAGTTACTTCAACCAATCCCGTTCAAATCAACCTACCTGGAAATGTGCCACTGGCACCACCTGAACGTTTTGCTGGAGACCCTAAAAGACTTGCAGTGTTCATAAATCAATGCCGATTGCACTTTCTCTGCAGGCCCGCGGCCTTCCAAGGTAGCATTTGTACTTTCGTATCTTAGCAGCAGTGCCGCCGATTGGTCAATTCCACTGGTTACTCAAGATGATCCAATCCTTCGGAATTTCCAAGCCTTCCAGACGAGTATGGAAAGACTTTTTGCAAGGCATTCCCAGGGGCAGGCCCTGGACAATGAACTCCTTTCCCCACGACAGGGCAACCAGGATCTCTTAGCCTACATTGCATCCTTCAATAGGTTAGTTGTGGAAACTGGATGGCCTGAGGAGAAAAGAATCACGCTATTTCACCGAGGTCTACGCGGCGAACTCAAAGACGTCCTAGCCCAGGTCATAAATCCACCTCAGGACTGTTCGGATTATATTGATTTGGTGGTCCAATTAGATCACAGGCTTCAAAACAGGAAGGCGTATCGATCCAGGTTTGAAACCCGAATCTTCACTAAGACTCAGAGCAACTCCAAAAGTGTTGATGGCACCGAACCTATGCAGATTGGGGTTGTAAAGGGCCCCTTAACCCAGAAAGAGCGTGACAGAAGACGGCAAATGCAACTGTGTCTCTATTGTGGGAACTCGGGACATTTCCTTCGAGGCTGCTCTGTAAAACCACCTAAGAAGACCGTAAGAGCTTCCGACAAGAATTCCGAAAAGTCTGAGCTGGGAAACGACCTTGCCTGACAAGCATAGAGGTCTGCTTGCCGAGCTTAAAAACCAGTTCTTTGACCTCACACTTCATTATGCCAATGGTCCTCGTAAATCCGAAGCAGCCAGAAAGATTGCATGCCATTAAGGCATACGTGGATAGTGGAGCTATAGGAAATTACGTGGACCGCGAGTTGGCTTCCAGGATGAACCTACCTCTTTGCCCAAAAGCTGTTAAAGATGTCATCACCACTGTGGATGGGACCGAGATCGCCTCCGGGCCGGTAACCCATACCACTACTGAAGTGACATTACTAGGCCAAGACGGGCATCGGGAGGTAATAGTGTTCGACGTGATCAAGGCTCCGCAATTTCAAATAATTCTGGGAATCCCTTGGTTGGAAAAACACAATCCTCAGATTGATTGGCGAGCAAAGACGATAACGTTCCCAGAGTGTGCACAAACCTGCTATCTACGATCAGAAATTGGCCTAGCGTCAGTAACGGCCGACAGTTTGCAATTACCGCTAGAGTATCGAGAGTTTCAAGATGTTTTCCAAAAGGAACAGGCTAACACCTTACCGCCCCACAGGTCATACGATTGCCAGATAGATCTACTACCCGGTGCAACTCCTCCTTGCAGCAGGATCTACGCCCTTACCGAGCCCGAGAACCTTCACCTGCGACAGTACCTGGACCAGTACTTGGCCAATGGTTTTATTCGTCCATCGAAGTCCCCTGCATCCTCAGCTCTGCTCTTCGTGCCAAAAAAAGGTGACCTCAGAACCTGTATAAACTACCGCGCTCTGAATCAGATAACGATAAAAAACAGATACCCTTTACCTCTGATCCCGGAACTCCTTGACCAGGTGAAGGATGCTTGCATATATACAAAACTAGACCTACGGGGGGCTTATCACTTGGTACGGATCAAGGAAGGCGATGAATGGAAGACGGCGTTTCGCACTAAATATGGGTTATTTGAGTACCAAGTGATGCCTTTCGGACTATGTAATGCACCGGCCGCCTTCCAATATTTTATGAATGATGTCCTCAGGGAGCTCATTGACGTCTGTGTTGTCTACATAGATGACATTCTTGTTTACTCCTCTTCGGAAGCAGATCACCGAAATCATGTTAGAACAGTACTTGAAAAACTTCGCCAACACAAACTATTTGCCAAACTTGAAAAATGTGTTTTCCATGCCACTGAAGTCAAATTTCTGGGTTTTATCCTGACACCCAAAGGCGTCCACATGGACTCGCGAAAGGTGGACGCTATTCTCAAATGGCCATCACCTACTTCTGTAAAAGGCGTTCAGAGCATGTTAGGCTTTGCCAATTTTTATCGCAGATTCATTCCGGAGTTTTCACGAGTGGTACAACCCATCACGGCTCTCTTAAGAAAGAATAAACGTTTTGAGTGGTCTGAAGAAGCTGAACAAGCCTTCCAAGAGCTAAAAGCCAAGTTTACTTCTGCGCCAATACTGAAGCACCCACGCCCAGACCTCCCTTATATCGTCGAAACCGACGCATCCAGCTTAGCAATGGGAGCGGTCCTCTCACAAAGAGACCCAGAGACTAACCAATTACATCCCGTGGCGTTCTGGTCTCGAAAATTCTCGCCGCCTGAGGTTAACTACGCCATCACAGACAAGGAACTGTTAGCTATTAAATCCGCCTTTAAGGCCTGGCGTCATTATCTCCTTGGGGCCAGACACACCATCACGGTGATCATCGGAATTTACAGTATCTGAAAACCGCCAAGGCTCAATCCTCTCGACAGCTCCGCTGGGCCCTGTTCTTTGCCGAATTTGACTTTGTGATCACTTACTGCCCCGGCAGCAAAAATGGCAAAGCAGATGCTCTTTCCCGGATTGGAATGGGAGACACCATTGTCAACCCAGAGCCTGTACCAATAATTCCTGAACAAAGGATCTTGGGCCTGATTTCTTCACAATCCATCGAGGACATTGAGGCAAAAGTTAAACAATTTCTGAACCCAACAGACTTGCAGAACTGGCTACAAAAAGGAATGGATTTCACTTTAAACAATGACTTGCCTTATTTCCGAGGACGATTATTCCTACCACACGCCGATTTGCAAAGGCAAGTAATCTCCTGCTATCACGATTCATTGATAGAGGGCCACCCTGGCATTGCCAAAACAGAAGAGAAAGTGAGAAGACAATTCTGGTGGCCTTCGTGGAGAAAAGACATAAAAGAATTTGTGATGTCCTGTGGTGTGTGTGCTCAAAACAAGGGTCAAAAGAAAAGACCGGCTGGTTTTCTCCAACCATTAGACATTCCACCGTCTCCCTGGCACACCCTTTCTATGGATTTTATCACAGACTTACCCTCCTGCTCCGGGTACAACACTATTCTCGTTATTGTGGATTTGTTTTCCAAGATGGCCCACTTCATTCCGTTAAAAGGCTTACCCTCAGCTTCGGTACTAGCTAGAGAATTCCTTGAAAACATTGTCCGGTTACACGGATTCCCATCGGTACTAATCTCAGAAAGAGGAAGCTATTTTATTTTCCATTTGTGGCATAGTTGCTGTCAATTGGCTCAAATCGATGTAAGACTCTCAACCAGCCATCACCCCCAGACCGATGGTCAAACTGAAAGAACTAACCAGACTCTCGAACAATATTTACGATGCATGCTACAACAGTCAGAGAGCAACTGGAAGGACATCCTTTGGATAGCTGAGTATGCATACAATAATTCCGTTCACTCTGGAACCGGGCAAAGCCCCTTCTACACTTTGTATGGAATTCATCCTCGAACTTCCAACCTCGATCCACCTCAACATCTTGGAACAACCGCCATGGATCAGTTACACACTGCTATTACCAAAGCCTTCAAAGAAGCTGCTGCACATTTACAACAAGCTAAAGAAAGGTACAAGAGAGGAGCAGATCAACACCGAAGTGAGGCCCCTCAATACCAGATTGGGGACCAGGTCTGGTTGTCCACCAAACACTTATCACTCAAAAGGACCTCACACTTTTAATCCCAAATATCTGGGGCCATATCCAGTTACGGCCATATTAAACCCAGTGGCCGTTAAACTAGGATTGCCAGCTCATATGCGAATACACCCTGTTTTTCACGTATCGCTTTTGAAACCCATGCAATCTGGAACCAGACTAACCAAACCTCCAGAACCAATTCAAGTGAATGGAGAACCTGAATTCGAGATTAAAAACATTTTGGACTCTAAGATCATCAGATCAAAGCTGTTCTACCTGATTGACTGGAAGGGGGCCTCAAGAGAGGTCATGGGAACCCTATGACCACGTCCATGCTCCTCGTCTAATCAGGAAATTTCACTGAACCTTTCTGGATAAACCAAAACCCCCGGGGAAGACTATTTTGGGAGGGGCCTTGAGGGGGGGTGCTGTCATGAGCACTACTCCCGAGGAGCCAAGACTGGCCCAGCGCCCCCGGAAGCAGACCCTTCTTCCACATCTCCGGACCCAGCAGACCCCTACAGGGGCCCTTTGGACCGTGTCCTGGCGCCTTTGGCGCCAGGCTCATAAAGGACTTCAGTCCCGGCGCCATTGGCGCCGGGCTCATATTGATAAACTGTGTAATAATGCTTGGGTGGACTTACCTGAGGCAGACCATGCTGCATACTTACCCAGAACAATCCAGTCTGGCTGAAGTCCCCAGCCATCAGGGCTGGGAGGAACTATTTCCTCTATTCAGGAACTCTTTTCTTACCTGGGTGGGGCCGGTGGAAGAACACACACCTGAAGCACTTCTCTGCTATTTAAACCACGCCCGATGGAATACACGTGCTTCGCGTTATTCTGCATCAGCAGCAGGACGCTCACCGAGTCGGCTCCTGCATCCTGGCTCCTGACACGCCCGCCAGCACCCGGAACACCTGCAAACAGACAAGAAAAGAGAAGGCGAGCATTAGAAATTTCTTACCGGAATCCGGCCTCAGCAATCCTACCTCCGACGATCCTGCAAAGGAAAGGTACAAGATTAGCAGCGCTCTCAAACTCTCGCAGCCGCGCCGCCTTGCCTTACCCATCCGTGGCCTTGCCGAACTCCACCGCGGCCACGACGCCGGCAGCATCTCGGCACCTGAAAAACAGAAAAAGACAGTCATTAGAGGTGCCTGCTCTAAAGCGGCCACATTTCTTCCACTTATTTACGTGCCTCATCACGCGCGACAGCGGCTGTGTCGCCGGCAGCATCTCGGCACCTGTAAGCAGAAAAAGACAATCATTAGAAGTAAGCAGTCGCTTTTCTTTCACTTACCTTCCTCCACCGCGGCTACGACGCCAGCTACATCCCAGCACCTGCATAAGAGGAATACATGGTGAGCACTAACTAATCATGGAGAACAAATACTCACCAAGAGACTTACCAGCTTTAGGTTTCTGGGACCCGGCTCCTGTGGAGAAAAGACACTCATACTTATGGCTACCGCAGGAGAGACGAAAGGACACAGTGTCCGCAAATATTTCCCATCCAGTGACGTAACTGGATTCTACGCACCCCTTCACCTGAAGCAGGATGGAGAGCTCATCTTTACAATACCTAAGGTGAGAGCTCGCAGAAACCAAGTTGGGGGTCAAGAAGAATGAGAAACGGGAGATTGGTGGGAACACATATCCACCCCAGCTGGTAATCAATCCCTTTTCTTCCACCTGCAGAAAACTTACTCTACAAGCCAGGCAATCCAAATTCGGAGGCCCCGTCCAGAGCATCTTCCGGGCCCTGCGCCTCACGATAGAAGAAACGATGCAGTCCAGTTCGGGTCAGCGTCTCTGTGGGAATCAGTTGAGTGTTACAGGTCCCAGGCATTCACAGCACACCAGACTCTCTGGCACCCAGGATGTGTATTGGAACTATACAGTCCAGCCCAAATCCTGGAAGCACACATACAAGGCATGCAGAAGCCGTTTCGAGGGAGAATGCATGCCTAAATAAGGACGGACCCGGGTCGGCTCAACCTGGGGAAAGTGTAGTGACAAGATGGCCAAAGGACAGGACAAAGAATCTCGTGGCATGGCCATTTTGGAGCCAGGCCACCTATGTGTGCCAAACGCAGTTTACCTGGAAGGAAATGGTTAAAAATACATGAATAGATAATCTGCCACCAGCCCTCTCCAAGGCACACCTGCACTTTTCCTAAAAAATCCTTCGAGAGTATCTTGGATCCTTAGAAATGACAGGAAGACCCAAGTGCACGATACTGGAAGGTACATTGTGCACTTGAAACATGTTGCAACATTCACAAGGATTAAGGGAAACAGTCTCCCAGTACTGTCAGTCTGTAAGGGCAGGTTAGTTAGCCCATAATAAAGTGAGCGAAAAGCCCAGGGCAGTGCAGCAGAAGGCTGTGCTCCACTGGCAAAGTCAGACTATGGTGTTTAACAGCAGCAAAAAGTTGGGGAGTACACAACCGGAGGGAAAATTACACATAAATGGAAATCTTTCCTAACACTCCCCCTCCCAGACCAAGGACAGGGGGAATTAATCCAACCCTGGATGAGTCTCATGTTCAGGTCGGTTAAACATTCTGGACAACCCATTAGCCTTGTTATGTTGGACACCTGACCTTTGCTTGATAGTAAAATAAAGCCTTATGGACCACCTGAGGAACTTTGGATTCTCTCCCTTCATGTTCATTAGCCGCTTTAAGGTCTTATGCTCAGTTTGCACAGTGAAATGGGTCCCATAGAAGTAGTGCCTCAGCTTCTTTAGGGCCTATACAACAGAGAAACCATCTTTCTCTACTGTGGACCATCTGAGCTCTCTGTCCTTAAGCTGGCGACTAATGAAGGCAATAGTGTGTTCCTTGCTCTTCTCATCTACTTGCGATAGTACAGCTCCTATCCCAGTGTCGGAGGCATCTGTCTGCACAATAAAAGGTCTTAGGGGCCCTGAAAACAGAGGCCTGGCACAAGGAGTCTTGTATGCCATTGAAGGCCTTCCCACACTCTTCAGACCAAGTTACCTTCTTGGGTTTCTTAGGAGTTGTGAGAGCAGTCAGATTGGCAGCTATGGTGCCATAGTCTGCCATGAAATTTCTGTAGTACCCAGTGAGCCCTAAAAATGCTCTCACATGGGTATGAGTAGTGGGGGTAGGCCAGCCTTGTACTGCTTGTACTTTACTGGGTAGAGGCTGTATCCTCCCTCGACCTACTTCATGCCCAAGGTAGACCACTGAACCTTGTCCAATCTGGCACTTACTGGCCTTTATGGTCGAGTGGGCCTTCTGAAGAGCATGCAACACAATCCTAAGGTGTTTTACATGATCCTCCCAGGTGGCACTGAAAACTGCTATTTCATCCAGATATACTAGACAGAATTCATCCAACCCATTAAGGACATGATTCACAAGCCTCTGGAAAGTGGCAGGCGCATTCTTCAACCCAAAAGGCATTTTTCCTGAACTGTTAAAGACCCTGCGATGTTGAGAAAACTGTCTTCTCCTTGGCATGTTCTGCAAGAGCTTTTTGCCAATAGTCTGTATTGAGGTCAAATGTGCTGAGGTATTTGGAGGCACCCAAAGTATCCACAAGCTCATCTGTTCTAGACAAGGGGGTGTGCACCTGTCCTGGTGACAGCATTCAGAGCCCTGTAATCCACACAGAACCTCAACTCAGGGTGCCTGCCTTTGGAATCAAAACCACAGGGCTGGACCAAGGACTACCAGAGGGTTCAATCACCCCACGATCCAATATTTTTTTGACCTCTGTCTTAATGTAAGATCTTACTTTGTCTGACATCCTGTATCCCCTACTTTTAGCAGATACACTATCCACTGTGTCAATGTCATGTTAGGAGTTTGTGAAAACAAGGGGGAAAATTGCCTCCGCAAACTTTTCACCTCAGTTTGTTGATCAGAAGTCGGGTGAGGGGCCAATTTGACACCCTCAATGGAGCTATCTGAAGGACTTCCCTGGAACGGGCCAGACAGAAGTTCTGACTTCTCCTCCTAAACATCTGAAGCCAGCAGCAGTGCAGAGATTTCAACTCTTGGGATGAAAGCCTTCAATCTATTCACATGGAACACTTTTGGTGCCTGTCCAGCCCTTCCAAGGTCCACTAAATAGTTGACATCACCCTGTGACTCCAGTACTGTGTAAGAGCCTGACCATTTATCCTGTAAAGCTTTAGGCCTTATTGGATTCATCATCAGGATTTGCTGACCTGATAAGAAATTGATGAGGGCAGCTTTCTGGCCATACCAATGTTTCACCAGTGCTTGCCCTGGCTTCAGTTTCTCACTAGCCAGGCCCATCAGGAGTACCATTCTCTTTCTTAGCCATAGCACATAGTCTACTACGTTGGTAGTGATGTGGGAGTGGGCATCTCCCATCCCTCCTTCACTATGGCTAAGGGCCCCCTCACAGGGTGACCAAACAGAAGTTTGAAGGGGCTGAAGCCATCACCCTCCTGAGGTACCTCTCTGTAGGCACAGTAAGCATGGCACTAGAAGATCCTATTTTCTTCGTTGGGGCTCTTCCAGATCATGCTTTTTAAGGTTCTGTTAAACTTTTCTATGAGACCATTGGTTTTTGGGTGGCATGCGGATCAAACATATAGGCGACGCCACAGTCCTTCCACATGGCCTGCATATACTTTGACATAAAGTTGCTGACCCTATCAGACACAACTTCTTTAGGGAAGCCAACCCTAGTAAATATTCCAGGTAAAGTTTTTTTTGCAACTGACTTGTCAGTCTTCAATGGGACGACATCAGGATACCTGGTGGCATGGTGGACGACCAGCGCCAGGATAAACCTATTGCCTGACGATGTTTTGAGGTCAAGGGGACCAACAATGTCAATCCCCTACCTTCTCAAATGGTACCCCCACCACTGGAAGTGGTAACAATGGACCTTGGATTGTTGTGCCACTTTTTCCAGATACCTGGCAGGTGGCACAACTCCTGCAGTGACTTTCTACTTGCACCCCCATCTTGGGACAGTAAAAATGCATGGATAACCTTTGCTTGGTTCTCTTGATGCCAAGGTGACCAGCAAGGGGCACTTCATGCGCCAACTGCAAGAGGAAGGGTCTTACAGCAAGGGGACCCACCAACCTCGTATGGTCTCCTTCTGTAGACTCTTTAGGCTCACTGTAGAGGAGTCCACCTTCCCAATAAATCCTATGCTTCCCAGGAGGTTCACCCTCAAGCTGGGAGCAGGCCTGTCTCCTTAGGCCTGCCAGAGATCAACACTCACGTTGGCCCTTACTGAATTCAATCCTGTCAGGACCACCTTCTACTAACAATCCTTGTAGTCCAGGATGGTCATTGGGATCAAACTTCAGGTAACACCTCTTCCTCATCAGGTTCAGGTGTTGAACCACTACCTCCACCTCGTGGTAGGTGAGTTTGGGGGAATGTTTTAGTTCCCTCTGTTACTTTTTCTGACTTATTTAGCCTTGGGTTTCTTCCCCTTTGGCTTAGGCTGGGCATTTGACTTGGCCAAGGCAGCCCTAATTTCTGACCTTGTGCATGGTCTCTCTGCTGTGTCTTCCACAAGCCCTAAAGCCCTGAGATCATTCCCCAGCAAGACCCTTCCTGGGACATCTCTCTGAATGCTCACTGGAATCCAGACCACTGTACCATTTATAGTAAGATTTACAGGTATAACTGGGAACTTGATTGGTGGGACATCAGCCAATTTAGAGGGGAACAGAGGAGCTCTGGCAAATTCCTCTGGGTCTATCAAGGTAGAATCCACTACAGTTCTGCTGCACCCACATTCCCTAAGGGCAGGAATATCTACTCCATTAATCAGCACACTGTTTTAAAGTAGTGCTTGGTATTATCAGGAATCCTAGCATAAGCCTCTGAGACTTTAAGCTCCCAGGAACCCAGGGAAACTAAAACTACATCAGAAGCTATCCCACTGGGGAAGGAGTCTGAGGATAAGGATGCCCCTGTAATCTCCTCTTCCTCATAGGAGGAAAAGTCCAGATTAGCAGAGTGGGCCCCCAAGGTTTTGACCTTAAATCTGGGGTCCCCCTTCACATGGTCCACAAGCCACCCAAGATCCACTGGGTTTTGGGACATTGGGAGGCTTACTGTAACCAGAGTTCTGTTTTGGAGGATAACCACCACTACCCTGTGTGTTCTCTTGTGACTTACCCTTACATTTCTTTTTGTGGCTCTTTTGGGAGGAGGTTTTATCAGATCCTCCCCCTCTCTATCTTTGGACTCCCCCCCCCCCTTCTTCTGCTTACCAGGATGAGGCTTGTCCTTATGTGACACCCACAAATCTGCTACAATGGCCAGCTTCTTAGGATCTAACTCATTTGAATCTGCCAAATGCTGCTTAAACTCAGGGGAACAAGATGCAAAAATATGTTAAAGCATGACAAGACATAGCATACCCTCAAAGGTGGAGACCTTATAGCCTTCAACCCAACCAGTCAAGTTCTTTAAAGAATCGGTCACATATGACACCCGAGTACATCCTTTCTTTTTGTACTCTCTAAACCTCTTCAAGTATTGGGCAGGAGTCTTCCCAAATGTTAAGATGAGTTTGCTTCAACATTGCAAAATCTACTCTTTCAGCTTTGACATTTCCATATTAGCACTGCAGCCAGAATGTGGTAGTCTGCTGAGCAGCCATGCAATCTTATCAGCATTTACAACCTCTTGAACTTCACATGCATACTCAAATGCATTCAACCAGTCCATAATGTAATTCTTCTCAACACACACACTGGGCAGATCTTTAGGAAATCTTGGATGAGAGGAGGAGACAGACCCATGTCCAGATCCCTTGGATCCTTTAGAAACTTGAAGCTTGGCCAGTTCCAACTGGTGATCCCTGTCTTTCTGTTTTTCTGCCTACTCTACCTTTAGCTTAGCCATGTTGAATTCAAGCTCCTTCTGCTTAAACAGTAGCTCTAGCTTCTTGGATTCCAGCATGGCCTCAGCATCGCAGCTTGCATAGGAAACATTGGGCATTTTATCATCCACATCCTCATGGGACCTTTTCTCTACTGTTCCTTCTCACAATCCACCTCCAACTCCGGGTACTGCTTGCTAGTCTATGCACAGCATGTGATTATAAGCAGATTAACAAACATCAGAAGACAATGCATTACTTACCGTAAATGCATTTCTGATGGTTGTATCTGCTTAGATTCACATGCGCCCACCCTTCCTCCCCGCTCGGATGGAAGGAACATAGACATCTTTTTATATCTCTCTTTTCTGTACTCGCTCACGTCTAGAAGGCTCCCTCAGGGCAGAAAAAATACAGAGGGACCTCGGCGCGTGAGGGATTGTGGGTACACCGCACGTCACTATAGGGATAGTGTTACAGACACGCCTTGTCGACGTCCCCTTTTCGACTACGAAAAACAAAATGCAATACTCCGCAGTGACCACTGGATGTCAGACTATGCACAGCATGTGAATCTAAGCAGATACAACCATCAGAAATGCTTTTATGGTAAGTAATGCATTGTCATTTTTTTTAATCATAATTTGGTGAATTCTTGCCTTTTCTCCCCCTGCATCGTTACCCAGAGTGCCAATATTGTATATTCTCTGTTCTTTCTACTAGAGGGTTGGAGGGGGGGTCGTACACGGTTTTCCATTTAGGTTTTTTGCAGATGTGTTTCAAGTATATATTTTTGTATGGAACCTTGATTGGACATTCCCTTTATTTTGGACGGTAATGCTTTGCTATTTGGGTTGCTACTGAATCACATTCACAGCAGGCATGAGAGTACAGCCTTCCCTCTGCCCACGTTAATACAAAAGGCGAAGGAGGTAGATCTCTTAACTGCGTCTGTTTTACCGTTATGATGGGGGATCACTGTTGGTTTGTAGAAGTGAGAGGGATGGGTACGTGGTTTCACTACATACCCTTTTACTCTTGTAGAGAAGTCATTTCACCCCAGTCCCTAGATCTGAATCCAGGTGGTCACTTTAGGATCATGGTATTCCCCTTACACCTGTGAATGTGATTATAGGGTTGTATGCTGCCAATTCTGTGGCAGTGAGGTGGTGCCCCAGAGGTGAAAAAATGACACACTTCTAAGTACAGAAAGAACTGTGTTTGTCATGGGCTGTTTTCAGGCTCTGGGCCCGTTTAGTGTTTTCATTAATAGTGTGATAGATCTGCATCTACCATACCGAAAGATGCCCCAATCACAACCGTGGATAAAGTAAGCTTCCTGCTGTTTGAGGATGACAATCTTGACATCAGTCATTTATGGGGAGGGTGGGGGTAAAGCAATTATTGATTTTTTTTCAGTGAATTTTGTAGTGGAAATGGGCCTGAGATAAATTAGGAAAAGATTAAATTTATGACCTACTCGCTGGCGAGGAAGAGGTGCCAGAGAGAGGTACATATCAATCATCACATAATCAAAGGTGTTAGAAGCATACAACTACTTTTTGTGGCGGGGGAACTCGGTTCAACAGTGACGCATGGAATAAACAACTTGGCAAGAGCCGAGTGAAATAAACAACTTGCGTAGGAGCAGAGTAACACTTAGAAAATGTATTTTCAGTGGTCCACAGGTTTTCTACAAATTGTGTTAATAAAGCAGGTTAACCATCCTTGGAGGTTTACAAGGCCCCAAGCAAATCAATCCACAGTCTGTGTGGGAGCTGTAGGAATTCTGCCTAGTACGGAAGATTGTAGTTTAAGAGAATTGTTGCCTAAAAAGATTCTGAAACTCCCCAAGAGCATCCCAATGTTGTTGCTTAGTATGGAGTTAGTGAATTCATGTGGTAAGTGCCATCAAACCATTGTTATTCTGCTTTGCTTATCAGTTAATCACCATGTGTGCAAATATAAGGAGTCATTGTGTAGGTGTGTATATATATATCTTTTTTTTAAACTCTTTATTTAGTTTTCAACAAATGATCAAAGCATCACACAATCAATATATACACTATAGATCTTCATTAACTTTTTGAACACTCAACCGTACAATTAATAACAATATTACAGTTGGAGAATAATCAATTTTTTAAAAAATTGTTTTATTGGTTAATCAAATTGTCAACCTTTAACAAACATTACATGTATCGATCCTTTCCATTTACAAAGGGCAGAAGAATACAGAAAAAATATTTCTTAAAGTCCTTCAGATTCCTGCTTCTTCCTCCACTTCAAAGGTCCAATTATCGTCTTTATCAGCTTTCCTTATTTCTATGTATATCTGCTCCACTACTATCAGTACATCTAAAGTCTGGCCGATTTTATCGACCGTCATTGAGCGTTCCCACCACTCCTCCTCTATGCTGTGATCCGGTCGTATGGGTGCCGTCTTCAAATATTTTCTTCTTGGTTTTTGTAATTTCGGACATGACAACGCCAAATGTCTTTTTGATTCCATCCTTTCCTTTGCCTCTTGTTCACTGATCTGTTTCCTTAAAAATTTCCCTTCCTTCGATGTTAATTGGTTAAGTCGACATCGCATCAACAGATCTCTTTAGTGGGGCGATGGAAATTTTGTAATATATGGAGGGAGATGATTCAGGGCTTTCCTTTCCCATACAATATTAAGACCGTATCCATTCTCTGCCTTTAGTGTATCGGTTTCTAACCAGTCTCTTTCTCGTAGATATCTCTTCGCCTTTTCAGGGTTTGTTTTGAGCATTTCTAAATTGATGTTATGCTGGAGTTGGTCAAGACATTTCTGCTTCCATGCTCTGAGGAATTTATCCCCGTTGATGTTCGGGTGAGATACCAAAATTTCAAAAGGGATTGGCGGATTGTCCAGGATGCATTTTCGGAATATGGATTTGTTTTACAGAGTACTATCGAAGCCATAGATTGTAACCTCAATTCGTGCCTGATTGATGCCATTTTCAGACAGTTCGGTAGTCTTAAAATTTTCTGCCAGAAATACCCCTTGAGTTTTCCCCATGCTTCCCATGGTAAATTTAAGAGGGTCTCAGCTCCATGTGTCAGGATAGGTGTAACCTTTTGTTTCCAGAATGTTATGATCGGGATCATAGAATAAATGCCATGTCTCCGATGCAAGGCTCTCCCCTGATTTGTTAATTTGACTAGTCTTTCCTTGAGGAAGTTCAGTTGTGCGTGTTCATTACTGTTTTTGTTTATCTTGACTCTCAGATAGATCGTGGTATCCACAATTTTTAGGGCCTGATTTTCGATTAGCCAGGTAAAAGGGATTTTCTTCTTTGTGCTTATAGTTCGTTGCATTATAAGAATCATGGATTTTTCTATATTGATTTTCATTTTATTTTCGTCCACATATTTTTTGAATTCCATGATTCTCCTATGGAGCCCTATTGCCGTCTGGTCGATAAAGACGACATCATCCGCATACAGGACCCAAGAAAGTTCTGCTCTTTCCAATTTCGGTGGAAATGCTCTTATGTTTTCTTGTGAGGTTTGCATGTCCGCCATGTATAGGACAAATAAAAAGGGGGCTAAAGCACAGCCCTGTTTGATGCCCTTTGTCGTCGAGATCTTTTCTGTGGTATCTCCCCCTTTTGAAACAATTATTTGAATTGTTGTATTAGTATACAACTCTTGGATTGCTTCTACTAGGTCTTCCGGGTAGTTCAATTTTTTTAATTTTGTCCACAGACGCTCTGTTCACTGCGTCAAACGCTTGCTCGAGGTCTATAAAGCCTATGTACACATTCCCTTTTGACTCCAAAACCCGGGCTTTCAATATATTTAGTAGAAACAGATTCAGAGATGTGCCCACCCCGTCATAAAGGCCGTCTGGTGTTTGTCCAATATGCCAGTGTTCCGTGCCTAGTTCTTTAGATCTCTTAACAGGATAGATGAGAAGATTTTGCCAATAGAGTCCAGAAGAGATATTGGCCTGTAGTTGCTGGGGTTAGTTCGGTCCCCCTTTTTGAAAATTGGAACTATCAGTGCTTCTTTCCAAGATGACGGTATTATTCTTGCTTGCAAGATCTGTTGAAAAAGGATCAGGATGAAATCCACCCACTCTGTCCTTATTTTATTTTAACATCTTATTCGATATGCCGTCCAGACCGGCTGCTCTTGAGGAGCTAAATTGAGTAAGTCTTAGTGATATCTTCTCGGTCTATATCTATGGCCCAAGGTGTCGATTTAGGCTTCTTGTTAGACGGTGCTTTGGTCATCTCCTCCTTAAAGAGTACTGTATAGTGATTCACCCATTTTTCCTTATTATTTCCCAAAGGGATCACGCATTGGTGGTTGTAATCGCAGCCAACCTCTTTTCTGCATCACACTGTGCTCTCCAAATTTTGGACGCTTTTAGCCAATTCTTATAGCTCTGCTTTCTTAGCCTAAGCAATTCTGTTTTGTCCGATAACTGACTTCGGTGGTCGATAAGTGGATTCTACATAGTTCTGCTCGATGTTCCCTTTTCTTTTTAACCACCTCACTGTTATATGCATGTTTCCTTGTTAAACTTGTAGATTTATTTGTGTCTCTCCTCACCTCAAAATCTTTCAGCAGCCATCTATACTCCACCGTGTTGCCATTATGATTCTCCCTTATGTTGTTATCCAGGTTGGCCGCCAGCTGAGGGATATCGACGGCTTTGAGCCGTAGTCTATTCCTGCCCCATGTCAGTTCAGTTTGTTGCTTCATGGGATTAGTCAGTTCCTTAGAGGGCCACAAAAATTCTACTTCCAACACGGCATGGTCACTCGTAGCTTGTTTCTCTACATGCGTTGATTTTATCCACTTACTTGTATTTCCAGCCACGAAGCAATAATCTAGTCAGGCAGTCTTATTGCTACAGAACCACGTGTTTGCACCTGGGATGTCTCCTGTTGTCTGCCCTTTAATATCGTCATATCCCGTGTATTCATTTCCCGAATCCATCTCTTTTCCGATGTTCCTATATGTATTTTCTGTCTCAGCCTTCCCACAGAATCCAAGAGCTTTAGATTCAGGTCTCCACATATTACAATCAGTTGACTCGTCTCTTCATACATTGATCTGTCGATCATTCCCATAATCACTGTTACATACTGCTCTATTTCGCAGTCGTGAGGGCTCTAATAGGTATTTATTAAAAGAATTCTTATTTCCCTTTTTCCTCTGTTTTTAACCAGTTTGACCATTTGAACATACGGATTTGGGTTTAGATGTTCTATAATCTGTAGGTCTGAGTCCTCTTTAATGAATGTCAAGAGACCAGCTTGCGGCCGTCCCAATAGACCTTTTAGGGCTGGGTTCATGTATATTTGGTAGCCTTCACATATGGGACTAGCTCTTACCCAGGATTCCTGTATGCATATAATTTCATACTTTTCCAAAAATTCACATTCACCGGAGTACAAATTGCCAAAACCCCTGGTGTTCCATGAGGCTAGTAGGGGTCCTCGCTTGGGTTGTGGTTCCTATTGTTTTTTTTTTTCTAGTGTGGGATTTGGTGTCCCGGAACTCTTCTCCCCTTGAATTTCTTTAGCGATCCCTAATTTGCTTTGCAACCGTTGATTTCTTGAGTTGTCCACAGTGTACTTCATTTTTGTCAGTGAGCACTCCATTATTTTCTGACTGGTACTTTTCCAGTCGATTTCAGGGAGTCTCTCGATCCGCTTTTCTTTCCTTTGAGTAGTATTCTCTTGTTTGTCATTTGAGAGTTTCTTTTACCTATCTGTAGTTAAGTTTTTCTCC
This sequence comes from Ambystoma mexicanum, assembly GCF_040938575.1. Lineage (NCBI taxonomy): Eukaryota > Metazoa > Chordata > Amphibia > Caudata > Ambystomatidae > Ambystoma > Ambystoma mexicanum. The sequence goes on from NC_090940.1 coordinate 198,788,229, forward strand.
ACCTGCTTTTTGTTTTGATTACGCAGATTTTGTCCATATTGCGGATGCTCTTTACTTTTGTCTTTGATCTCATTATCATCCACTATGCTCAACCTCATGCCTAATTCCCTTAAAGTGTTTTTTGTTTGCAGCACCATATCTCTTACTCTCTCAGATCTGAGGTGCATCATAATCAAATCCATCCTTCTGTCGTCCAAAAATTCAATGATTAGAATATCATCCAGCCGTAGTTTCTCAGTCACTAACAGCCGGTTTAACAGGGTCAGTGTGTTTTTCCTGTTCAGGAGGATTTTCTTGTGGTCTTTGGTGAGCCTTTCTAGTTTTAATTTAAAGGATTTTTAGATCTTTTCCTTTAGGGCCTCTCTAGCCATTCTTCTGATAGCCGGTTTTGTTAGCATTTTCTTATTATTTCTAATTAACAAGTCTGATGATTTTTTTTTTTTTTTTTTTGTTTTATCCCTCGACGCTCCTGATTCTTAGTGTCTTTTATGTTCAGATTCAGCCTGCTTAGACAATTGGATTTTTGGGCGTGAAGTCCTTTGATCCTCTAAATCCCTGAGCCATTTTGTCATCCTTCTGTCCTTACTTGGGGGTCTCCGCGCTTGACGGTGTACCTTCAGCTCTTTCCTCATTGTCTCCTTTTTTCGACTGTAAACTTATCTTTTCGATTTCTTTCTTTTTTTTTCCTCTATATTTGACTATTTATCAATGACTTGCCAGTCAGTCATACTGATATTCGCCCATGTTTCGTCCTCATCATTATCTTTAATTACTTCGATAAGGTCACTCAAATAGTCAGAGGCATTCAAATTGACTATTGACCTTGAATCCATCTCTTTTTCTCTTTCAGAGGCTTGATCTTGCAGAAGGGCTTGGTGCTGAGCTTAATGTCATTTCTCGCCTTGGTTTCTTAGAGGGGGGTCTTGGATCTTCTTGTGATGGAGTTCTTATATTTCTTAAGAATGCTCGAGATCCATTTGCTTTTCTTTTCGTTATTTGTTTTTTCGTTTTCTTGTTGGCATTATAAGGGGGGGGTGTAGGTTGGTGGTTATCCTTGCCCCTTGTAATCGCCTGGGGTAGTAGATTTGCATCTTGAAACATAGAATAGGTTGATAATGAGTTCTTGTCTCCTGGTATATTGATGGGAGCTGTTTTCTTTTGCTTTGGGCCAGGTTGCTCCTTTCCCAAGAGCATTGGCCCCCCTTTTCGTTTCCTTGTTTCCTTTAATTCTGGTCCCCGCTCTAGTTTCCCTATTGTGTCGTTAGTTGTTTGGCTGTTCTTATGTGCATCTTTAAGGATTTCGCTTACTGTTGCCCTCAGCTCGCAGGACTTGTGGGACCCATTTATGATCTTCTAAGATTGCTTCCATTAACAGATGTTTATCATTCGAATCTTGGCGAGCCAGGTCACATAAGCGACTCTGCCACTGGCATGAGGTGTCTGACTCCTTCTCGAGTCTTGCATCCAATCTTTTCGTGAAACCTGCTAGTTCATTGATTTGCTCCTTCATTTTCAGATTCATTGCATAGGTTGAGTTTACGGAGTCATTTAGCGTTTCGTAGAGTTTCAAATAGGGGTCCAACGTTGTATTAAGCGCTGCCATTGTTACATTTTGAATGTGCGCAAAGTCTTCCAACCTCCCTTTGTTGCATAATTCACTTAGTTTCCTTAAACTCATCAACCATCAGAGCTTGGGTGGCATGTTCCATTCGAGGGGATTGGGGCCTCTGACGTATTCCATATCTATGACAATAATCACCACAGCTGTGCTGCTTTGGAAAATCTTTCTGCGTCCTGCGTCGATACGCCGTCCTTGAGGGCCTCCGTCGAGCCGACGTCACCGGATGTTATAAGTAGGACGCACGACGCCTGTAGCCTCAGTTCTGTTTTTTCCGCGAACGTGTTCGCTTCGGAGATCTCGCAGCGCCTCGATTCTACTGAATCCTGTTCTTTCGGTTCTTAGAACCTGTTTCTTGATTGCTATCGAATATGTCGTCTTCGGCTTCTTCCACCCCATGGTCCGGGTTTAAGAAGTGTCAGGTGTATGGGTCCAAGATGTCCCTGACCGATACGCTCGATGCTTGTCTCTGGTGCCTCGGGGAGGACCATGATACGGACGACTGTGTCGACTGCTAATCGCTCACTTCGAAGGTCTTGAGGGAGCGTAAGAAGAAGCTGTCGGTCCGTAAGGTGGCCAAGCCCCGGAAGTCGCGTTCCACTGGTCTTTCGACGGACGATTCGAGGGGCGACTCTCCGCATCGTCGTCGGGAGTCCGGGGGTTCTCGGTCTGGGAGTCGGTCCCGCCATTCCTCTGCCTCTTCGAGGCACTCCAGGAAGTGCCGTCACAGGTCGCCTTCCCTGTCCTCTTCCGAGGACTCCGCCCGTAGGCGGGTAGCTTGTCCCAACAAGCATTCCACTCCGGAGGAATGGGATTCGTTCCGAAAGGAGATGTTGGCGATTTTTCAATCGCAGGGTTCCGGTCCGGCTGCGCCGTCTGAGGACGCCGGTCGAGGCCGCGCTAGAGACACCGCTCGTCCGCCTTCGGGCTCGAGCAGTCCCGACCACCGGGCGCCTTCGAGGTCCCGGTCGGACAAGGATGGTCGCTCTAGGCATGCCCGTTCCAGGTCTCGGTCCTCGACGCCATCGAGACCGCAAGACTCGGGAAGTCTTCGAAGAAGACATCGACGCCGGCGGCACCGAGGTCGTCAACAGACTCTCTCGAGGCCCCGCCTCCGAGGAAGTCATCGGCTCCATCGACTCCTAGGTTGTCGAGAGACACGCTCGGGGCCCAGCCCTCGAGGCCTGTGTCGGCGCCACGCTCGACGTTGACGCCCATTCCGTCGACGCCTTCAGAGCCAACCTTGTCGGAGGAACCCTGTGGCACGGTGGCACCCGCAAGAAAGTCGATGGCTAAGGCTGAACATGTCTTTGTGCTTTTTTCTGTACCCTCTTCCGAGCCTCTAGATTATATTTCTGAGGTGGATGAGGGGTCTGAGGAAGGTGAGGTTCCTGCATTGGTTCCTGATGACATTGTTCCAGGTCACAGTCAACTTGAGGACCTGCGTCAGTCGCTGCACGACGCCAGCGGTCTAGACACCTCTCCCGAGGTGGAGTTTGGTAGGCCGGAGCCTGGCACGCATGCCAAATCTTCATATCGGCACCTCATGTCGAGGGTCACTGAATACCTGGGTTGCTCTGCCCCCCCCCCCCCTTCCCCTGGGGATTTTCAGCAGGATGACCTGACTGATATCCTGGACCAAGGTCCTCCAACTGACCCGGTGCTGCCATTCCATATGGCCTTGCAGAGAAGGGTGGCTGCGGCTTGGCCTTCTCCGGAGAGTCTCCCGGCAGTGAGCATGTCCTTGCCGAAGAAATATCGCCCAGCCAGTGGGGACCCCTGCTACTTGACCACGCACCCTACTCCGGAGAGTTTGGTGGTGCAGGCGGCTATGGCCCCCGCAAAGCAGGCGTCGTACCCTACCATCCCTCCTGATCGGGACGACAAACGTTTTGACGGCTGGGCAAAGAAGGTATTTTCTTCTGGGAGTATGGCGCTTCAGGCTGTCAACTCTGTTTGTGCCTTGTCTCGTTTCACGCACACTCTATGGAACTGTATTTCCCTAGCAGCTGATCATATTCCCGAAGGGGAGGAACGTGATGATTTCCTTGCTATTGTGCAGGATGGAAAGGACGCCATGTGTGAATCTGTTCAGTCGGGTCTGGACATGGTTGATTGCGTCATCCGGTCCATGGTGGCGAACACCGTAATGCGCAGGTTTGCGTGGTTGCGGAAGTCCAGGTTTTCTCCGGATGTGCAAGCCCGGCTCCTCAACATGCCCTTTGATGGTGACCATCTTTTTGGCAGCAAGGCTGACGAGAGTCTTGAGAGGTTGAAGACCTCCAAAGCTGCAGCAAAATCGTTGGCCGCTGCAGTTCACCAACCTCCGCCTTTTCGTCCTAGGGGACAGCAATGGAGGGGTGGTTCCTTTCGATATTACTCGTCCTTTAGTAAATCGAGAGGAGCTGCAAGTCAAAGGGGCAACCGTAGGAGTGCCAGAGGTGGAAAACAAGGTACTTGAGGTGCCAAGGCCGCGTGAGCAGTTGCCTCTTTGCCCTCAGGCACTGCAGCAGCCGCTTCAGCTCAGTCATGAGGCCCATGCTTATACGGTTGGGGGAAGGCTGGCGCAGCATCTCGTAGAATGGCGTGCCATTACTTCACATTTGTGGGTTCTGGAGATCATAGCCCATGGCTACTGTCTTCCTTTCCGGCAGAGGCCTCACGACAATCCACCAGGGAACCTCTCTTTGAAGAGTCCAGATCCGCTCCTTGCGCAGGAAATTCAATCCCTGCTGGAGAAAGGCGCCATAGAACTGGTGCCTGTAGCGGAGAGGAACAAGGGATGGTATTCCCCTTATTTTTGATTTCGATGAAAGACCGAAGACTGAGACCCATCATGGACTTGCACGGTTTGAACAAGCTCCTCAGGAAGGACAAGTTCAAGATGGTTACTCTTTCTCAAGTCCTCCAGGCCCTTCAACTCAGCGGCTCAGTACATCGGAGCAGTGCTCGACACGTTCTTGGGGCAGTGTTTTCCGTCCCAGGTGAGGGCTCTTCACATTCAGCAGATGGTACACAAGTTTCGACATGCCCAGAGTCTCCCGGCGTTCGAGTTCTTGAGGCTTCTCGGCCTCATGGCATCCTGCATTCTTCTGGTGCCAGAGGCCCGACTGCGGATGAGATCTTTGCAGTGGGCTCTCAAGATGCAGTGGTCACAGTCCTCCGGCAGGATGTCGGACCCCGTTCGGATGCCGCCCTCGGTCACTCAGGACCTTCTGTGGTGGGCCGACGAAGGCACTCTGATGAGGGGGGGCTCCATTTTGGCTGCCGTGGCCGGAGGTGACTATCGTGACGGACGCATCCTTCACGGGATGGGGAGCCCATGCAAAATAGCTGACAGTCAGCGGTCGTTGGTTTCCGTCGGAGTCCAGACTCGATATCAAACTGTTGGAGCTGAGGGCCGTCAGGCTTGCCCTGAAGGCTTTTCTGCCGACTGTGCGAGGAAAGAATGTCCTGATCCTGCGGACAACACAGTGGCCATGCACTACCTCAACAAAAAGGGGGGGCAGTGTCACTTCCTCTGTGCAGGGAGGCGATGCAGCTCTGGTTCTGGGCCATCCAGCAGGAAATTTCGATCTCGGCAGTTCATCTGGCCGGAGACGAAAACGAGATGGCAGACGCTCTGAGCAGGCAGAGCGCGATCTCTCACGAGTGGGAGTTGGCTCAGGAGATTCTCCTGGAGATCTTCGCCCTTTGTCAACCGGAAGTGCGAAAGGTTCTGCTCGCGGGAATTTCCTCCAAGAGCAGTCTTAGGAGACGCGTTCGTGGTGGAGTGGTCCTTCCCACTGCTGTATGCATTTCCTCCAGTCCCCGTCATCCCGCAGGTGCTACGGATGTTCGGTTCCCGGATGATCCTCATTGCTCCGGCTTGGGCCAGGAGGGCGTGGTACCCAGACCTTCTCGACTTGTCCATCTGCCCTCCACGTCGTCTTCCCTACCGAGACGATCTGCTCTCACGGGAGGTGGGTCAGGTTCTCCATCCAGAGGTCAGATCCCTCAACCTTCACGCTTGGCTTCTGAAAGGTTGAGGCATAAGGATTGGGACCTCCCTGAAGACGTGATGGAGGTGTTGCTTTCGGCCAGACGGCCGGCAACAAAGTCCCTGTACTGTTGCCGTTGGAGAAAGTTCTGCGACTAGTGCAGGGATAAGAATGTGGATCCTTTTTCATGTGACATTCCTGTAGTTCTGTCTTTTTTGCTTTCTTTAGTCCACAGGGGCTTGCAAGTGGGTGCCATTTAAAGGTTACCTGGCGGCGCTGTCCGTATTTAAGCGCCCGTCTGAGGAGTGTTCTTATTTTAAAATTCCTTTAATTTCTCAGTTTCTGAAAGGGCTCACTAATGTGTTCCCTCCGTCACCTTTCCAGGTGCCCGGTTGGGATTTGAACCTTGTTCTCAAGTTTCTAATGGGTGCTCCGTTTGAGCCTTTGCATTCTTGCCCTTTGAGACTGTTTAACCCTTAAAACTGTATTTTTAGTTGCGGTCACTTCCGCTCGCAGAGTGAGTAAATTACAGGCACTTTCAGTTAAGCCACCCTTCACTGTGTTTCATAAGGACAGGGTTGTCCTTCGAGTTTGTCCTTCCTTTCTTCCGAAGGTGGTGTCGGAATTTCATTTGAGCCAGAAGGTTGTTCTTCCGGCATTTTATCCTGGTAAGGACGAGGAGAGGCTCAATAGGTTGGCTCCTAGGAGAGCTTTAAGTTTCTACACTTCACGCATGTCCCGGGTCAGAGTGGACGATCAGCTCTTTATTGGTTACGCTGGAAGGCGTTTGGGACAAGCTGTGACTAAGCAGACTTTGTCTAGATGGATTATCTTGGCAATTTCTGAATGTTACCGCCTGGCGGGTAAGGATCCTCCTGTAGGCTTATGGGCCCATTCGACTAGGGGTATGGCTGCCTCTACTGCCCTGCAGAGGGGTGTTACTATTCGTAACATCTCTGATGCAGCCACTTGGGCTTTGGTCCATACTTTTGTACCTCACTACTCCCTTGATTCTAACCATGGGCAGGATCTGGCATTTGGCAAGACGGTCCTTTACTCTGCAATTTGATTGGGCATTCTAAATTCTAAATTCTTTTCCCACCTCCTTACGTTGGTACTGCTTTGGGAGTCTGTCATAGATATGGAATACATCAGAGGACCCAATCCCCTCGAAGAACAAGTTACTCTCTTACCTAGTAACGTTCTGTCGATGGGATGGTCCGACGACGTATTCCATATCGCTCCCTCCCTGCCTTCCCCGCTACAGAATTTCTTATGCGATTGCAGCTTACATTTCTGCAAGGCTTTCTGTGGTCATATTGGCAGTAGATTGGTGCCACACGTTCTGGGAAAAACTACAACTGAGGCTACGGGGGTCCTACTTATAACATCCGGTGACGTCGGCTCGACGGAGGCCCTCGAGGATGGCGTATCGATGTCATCGACGCAGAAAGATTTTCCGAAGCAGCACAGTTGTGGTAATTACTGTCATAGATATGGAATACGTCGTCGGACCATCCCACTGAAAGAACGTTACCAGGTAAGAGAGTTACTTGTTCTTCTTGGAGTTGTCCCATCGAGTGAGCTATTAGTCATGGGCCATTTGGTTTTGTTGATTGTTTCCTTCTGGAATAAACCCCTTGGGGTGGCCAGGCTCAATTGCTCTTTTCCGTCCAGCGAAGCAATTGTCTCCATAATGAAACTCTTCTTTTTTTCACTCACGATTTTACCTCTTAGGTTTGAGATATCTTGGATCAACTTGCTGGCCAGGGTTGAATTTCTCTGGGTCGGTGATTCCGGGCTATTGCGTCCATGGTGTGGGGCCATGTAGATTCTATTTGCCTGATTTCGGGTGTGTTCAACTTCCAGGACCGAGGGCTCCACTCTCCCCCTTTTCTCCATCTCAGTGCATAGATTCCGAGAGCTCTTAGAGAGAGCTTTTGTCGGGTCTGTAGATAGCGGAGTTATAAGTTGCTGTGTTGAGTCCTCCCATAATTCTTCCTGCCAGTCAGGATCATTTAAGGGGCAAGGGATTATCTCCCTACCTTCCACATAGATGATCGTGTTAGGTGAAGACCGTTTGGCCGAGTGCTCCTCTAGTTGAAGCTGTGTCTTTCCATTGTGCTCACTGTTCAGTATTGGCCGGTCATCTTCAGTTTGCAATAACCCTGCCTCAGGATTGGCCGCATCTTCTCGCAACTCCACTTCCTGTTCATTTTTTCCATTCTGAATTTCGATTTGTTTTTTTTCTATTACTCGTTGTGAGCTAATAGCTTGGTCCTTAATGGGGCTTCCATTGATTCCCGGAGTACAACTGTCCCTTCCAGCCTGTAGCTCTTCTGTTGTTGGTATGGTCATTTCTTTTATTGTCTCAGTCTCAACAGGCCACTGACCCAGTATACTTGGAGGCAGATGTTGCGTTTCCTCTGGCGTCTCCACTAGTAGATCAGCAGTATCCTTTTTTAATGGGATCTTGTCTTTCAGGTTTATCTTTTCCTGAAATTCGAGCAGGCATAGTATCGTTCTTTGCAGACTGGTGGCTACAGTTGTCATCCAGTTGGTGTTCCTCTATTATTAAAGGACTGATTTACCTCTATGGGTTCAGTCTGCTGCGTGTCCTCAGTAGGGGCAGTCTTTGACGATACTTCTGTTTCCGGCACCCGCGACGGGTCTTCTTCCCTGCATTTCCCGATGCTTGCTTCTAAAGAGTTGGATCCCTCACCTGCGGAGATCAGACTCGTAAACGGGATGCGGGTTTGTGTAAGGATCGGGGGTGCCTTATGTCTTTGTCGGGCTGGTGATGGCATCAGAGATTGCACAGCTGGACAGGAGGTTAGACATTGTCTCACCTGTTGGCGCATTTTCCTTCGGGAGTCCTCCGGGTCAGTTGAGACGCTGGTCGCGCGCATAACTGGTCACGTAGTGCAGCTCCTCTCTACAGCATCTTGCAGCAGGTGACACCATGCGCCTTGTCCCCGACCTCACCGGCAACACCACTTGCGCTCTGCTTACGCAGTAGTGGGCGCTTTTGGGTGTTGTCCTGGGCTGCTGGTGGCTCCTCCCTTTTTCCCTTAAAGGCACAAATGCTGTTAACACACGGGCTAAACAGCGTGCCAAAAGACAGTCAGTTTCTTTAAAAAAAACGCCAAAAACGTAGCGTTTCAGCAATCAAGCAGCAGTTGCAAGGGTCCTCCACCAATAACACCACTTGCGCACCACTTCCACTTATTGTGTTATCCTACTGTTGGTAGAAACACCATATGAGCAGTACGTCGCATTATAGTTGTTGCTGATAGTGTGTCTGAGCTGGCTGTAGACCGTGTGGCAGGCCGTATTGTTGCACAGGAACTAAGAGCTTGCCTTCCGACACTGACCACCACACCATCGGATACCAAACACACAGCCTGCGCGCTAATCAAATTATCCAACAAATCAAAACACAACCTATAGTGTAACAATAGAACCACATGTAAAACCAACATAAACACAAGACATAACAAACACCCATCCCCAAAATAGATCTCCCCCCCCTTACAATGTTATTAAATTGTCTATATTAACTCTAATCCAATATTACTCATAAAGCTCATTAAATGGTCCCCATAAGTTCCCTCTATCAGGAGTCAGTGATTTTTATGGAAACTCACAAATATCCCTGTCAGCATATACACAATAGTAGTAACAACCACTTTTTATTTATTTTTTTATTTTTATTTGGTTGGCTGATTTGATCAACCTTTCAAATTCCATACAAAATCATAAATGCAATTAATTTCCACTAGATTATTAATATATACATTATTCACATAATCCACTCCTTATTAAAAATCAATTAAAATTGACTAACACAATACTAACTAGGAATAGAGCACATTATTAAATCATTGTTATTCTTTTTACCTCAATATTCCTAGGATCAAAATAAGTTTGGTACAGTTTAGCATTAGACCAATGTAGTTATTTTATACATAACGATATCTAAGAAACGTACATGTGAAATCTTTTTTAAAAAAAATATTTTTATTTTATAAAATCAAACAAACACACTACAACTGTTTCAAAACATAGGAAGCATCATATTCCAACATATTTTCAAACTCCCCCCTCCCCCCCTTAAACTAGAGCCGGTTCTCACATGTCGTTTACGGGAACATCATTGGGTGGCACAATACTTAGGCAGCCATCATCCGGGTCCTCTGTTTCGTTGTCACCCTGGTGAGGGTTTGCCAACGAGGCCACCAATTGCCGCCAGGCCAGCAAGGGCTCTACTTCCTCCTCGCCCCCCCTAGTGACCGCTTCAAACCAGACTACGGATTCAGCTTCCGCCCACCTCAAGAGGTCTGTCCACCATAACTCCACCCTAGGTCTGTGGGCCACCTTCCAGCCAATGGCAATCCTACGTTTGGCCAAGACATAAGCCAGGTCCTTTATCCTGCTTATGTGTTTCAAATGCCGGGGTCTAGGGAAAAGCACAAGCATGCATGACCAGGCCGATTCCACATCCAGCACCACCCCCCTGCCGGCCAGTTTCGTCTTGACCTCGTCCCAAAATCTATGCACCTCCGGGCAAGCCCAGAACATGTGTAGCAATCCCGCATTCACCTCCCCACACCTGGGGCATTGCTGCATAGCTGATCCCCCAAACTTTGCAATCTTCCCGGGGGTTAAATAAGCCCTGTGGGTAACATACAGTTGAAGCTGTTGGAATCTCGCGTTCCGGGACACCTTTTTGTGGTACCTCTGAGCCCGTTCCCACTGCCCATCCGTCATGGGTCCTCCCACCTCCTCCTCCCAATCTTGTCTCAATTGGAGCAACTCCTTCCCTGCCCTTACTCGCAGGAGCTCGTATACCCTCGATATTTCGTGCCCACCCTCCGATACATCATACATGGTTTCCAGGGAGGTGTATGGGTCTTCCGCTAGCACTGTCTCAGGCCATCTTTCTCTAGTCTTTTTCACAAGCCTAGTGTAGGTTATATATTGGCCACCATGTACTCCCGTCTCTTCCTGCAACCTCTGAAAGTCCACTGCCTCCCCTTCCTGCCATATGTCCCTGAGGCTGGCTAGGCCTACCTGTTCCCATTATCTGCGGACCGATTCAAGTAGTTGGGGGTCGCGCCCGCACAGCGCCGCCAAAGGGGCCTGCTGAGAGTACGGCTCCGAGTCCCCCCCTATCTTCCATGTCCTGTGCCAGATCTCCCAGCCCAGCCTCAGTAGCCGCCCCTTGCCCACCAGTTTGTCTCTGCCCAACCACACCACTTCCATCAGAAAGTATGGGGCTGTTTCTCCACGCAGGAGCCTGGCTTCCGCCGAGTCTTCAGCCGAGAGCCACCTGGCCACATACTGCAGCTGCCCCGCCAAGTAATAGAGTTCGAAATTAGGCAGGCCTATCCCCCCCTGTCACACGGGTTCTGGAGCTTCCACATAGCCACCCTATTCCTAGAGCCTCCCCACACGAAACCCCTACACGCTGTGAAGTTTCGCGAATAGGCTCCTGGGTATCAGAAACGGGATGTTTACGAAGAAGTGCAAAAGTCTAGGCAGGACCACCATCTTGAGCAAGGCTGCCCTCCCCATCATGGTCAGGGGCAATCTGGACCAGAATACCATGCTGTTCTTGATTCCCTCAATCGCCGTTTCCGTGTTGTGCTTGTGTTCTGCCTCGACCTTGTGATAAATATTTATTCCCAAATACCTAAATGTCACGGGCTGCCATGGTATTGGCAGGACATGCAGCCTCTGCACCGGGGCATTCCTATATCTGCCCAAGGGGAACAGACTGGACTTTCCAGGGTTCACCGATATTCCCGAGAGGATGGCGTACCGTTCTATTACCTCTAGCACGTACTGTAGGTTTTCCTCTGGGTAGCGCAAATAAAGGAGCAGATCATCCGCATATAATGATATCAGATGCTCTCCACTGGCAGTGCTTATGCCCACCTCCCCATATTGTTGTCGCAGGCATATTGCCAGCAGCTCCAATGCCAGTATATATAGCATGGGTGACCAGGGGCATCCCTGTCTGGTCCCCCTGCCTAGTTGCCAAGAATCTGAGACTATGGACCCTGTCTTGACTGTCGCCATCGGGGTGCTATAAAACAACTGGACCCATCTGAGGTATCCAGGTCCCATTCCGTACCCCTTCAGGACCGCTTTCAGCCAGGGCCATCGTACCGAGTCGAAGGCCTTGACCGCGTCTAACGACACTATAGCCAGCTCGCCCGTGTCTTCCTCAGTTTGGTCTATGACATGGTGTAGCCTCCGTGGTTATCGGTGATGTTCCTACCTGGAACATATCCCGTCTAATCTGGGTGTATCAGTTTCTTAATCACCCTCTTCAGTCTATTAGCCAGCACCACCGTGAGTATTTTGCTGTCCTGGTTAAGCATGGACAACGGTCTGTAAGACCCGCGCTCCACGGCCGGTTTGCCTGTTTTCAGGAGTGGGATGATTACAGCCTCACGGAGGGACAACGGGAGTTCTCCCTGTTCATAGGCCTCGTTGAAAGTAGCAAGCAGTGGCAGAAGCAACTCTTGCTGGTATGTTTTGTAGAACTCGCTGGGCAGCCCATCCGAACCCGGCGCCTTGCAAGTGGGCAAGTTCCGAATCACTACCTCCAGCTCGTCCGAGGTGACGGGTGCGTCCAACTCAGAACGTTCTAGATCATCTAAGGTGGGCAGCTCAATGTCCCCCAATGTGTCCAGTATGTCTTGACCCATATCCTCCCCCGTGTCCTCATACAAGTGTCTGTAAAACTTAAGGAATTCCTCATTTACCTCTTTCTGGGCGTTGCATATGCAACCTCCCTCGCCCTGAATCATACTAATCACCGAGCGGGGGGTCTCACTCTTATACATCCAAGCCAGCAGTCTGCCCGGCTTGTCGCCCCCTGCATGTATCCTCTCCGTATATTTCCTGTAGCTGAGTCTGCAGTCTATCCCAGAGTGCGCTGCAGGACAACTGTAGCTCCTCTAGTTTGGTTCTGTTATCATAAGCGGTGCTCTCGCAATGCGTGAGCTCCTCTAGCTCCCTTTCCGCCTCCCGGAGCCCCCTTTCGACCCCCCCCCCTGTAGCCCCTTAGCTTGGGAAATGGCTACCCCACGCACCACCACCTTAAACGCTTCCCACAGTGTGCCCACAGAGCCTACGCTTCCCGTATTTGTATCAAAGTATTCTTCAATGGCATCCCTCAGGCCTTCCCGAAACCCCTCATCCTGCAGAGCCTCGGTCCTAAGTCTCCATGTAGGGATCCGCGGTCGTGGGGGCTGGTGTCTCCAGTCTACCACCAAGGGCGAATGGTCCGACAGCACTCGGGCCTTGTATTCCGCTCTTTCTATATCTCTCACTATCTCGGCTGTTACAAACACGTAGTCTAACCTTGTGTACAAATCATGTGGCGCTGTGTAGTGTGAGTACTGTCTATCTGTGGGATGTAGCCTTCTCCACGCATCCTCTAGGCCTAGGTCTTTCAGTAAGGTACTCGGCGCTTTAGCCGCCGGTGCCGTTTTTCCTGCCCTGTCCTTGGACCTGTCCATTCTGGCGTCTACGGTACAGTTAAAGCCCCCCCTCCCCCAACACTACCGTATCCCTTGCCAGGGGGCCAAGTTTACCGTAGAAGGTCCTAAAGTAAGCCGCTGTATCGTTATTGGGGGCATACAAATTTATGATGTGCACTTCTCTGTTTTCCAAGAGACCCGTTACCACCACCATTCTACCCTCCGGGTCCACCGTAGAATCAAGCACCCGAAACGGCACGTGGGGCGCCACCCAGGTGACAACCCCTCTGGCATACGCCGAGTACGGCGCCCCCACAACAATGCCCTTCCATTTCCTCCTGACCACCTCCAGCCTTTCCCTAGTGAGGTGGGTCTCTTGCAGCAGGGCTATGTCTACGTGCATCCTCTTTAAATACAACATCATTTTGTTACGTTTAAGGTAGCTGTTGAGGCCCCGTACATTCCAGGTGTGAGATTACCCGATACAATCCGGTCGGTCTATCTCCATCCTGCCCCTTCCCACAATGTTCCCCACGTAGGGTCGTTTCCTGGCTCTTTCCCTTCTATTAACGAACAGTGCCCCCCTACCCCTTCCCCAACCTCGCACCACTGCACATAACTCCCCCCCCCCCCCCTGCCAACCCCCAACAATAGCCCAGCGCCATCCCTGGATCTCAGGCCTACCCACATCTGGACCCGTCTCGTGACCAAGAACAAGGACCCCGCGGGGTGTCACCAATCTAACAGTGACCTAACTAAATATACTGCTATCGGGTGCAGAGGTTGCTCCCCAGGAGCTCCCAGTCATCTATTCAGGAGAAGTGAATTCAACGGGACCCGCCGGCAGATGCCGTGACTTCCTCCACACAAGCACAATATCAAACTATATTCCAGTCCCAATGTCATAGCTATGGCCTCACGGGTGCCTCTGCCACGTGCTACTTATCTCCAGCCGCTTCTGCCTGGGCATCCGATTCCTGAGGTCGACCTTGCATATCCAACCATTCCATCGCTTCGCTCAGCGTCTCAAAGAAGAGGGATCTGTTCTTATAAAAAACCTTTATCCTGGCGGGGTAAAGCAACATGTAGCAGTGGCCTGCTTCTCTAAGCCTCCTCTTCACCGTTCCAAAGTTCATTCGACTCCGTTGTACGAGCAGCGTATAATCCGGATACGCCGTTATATTCGCTGACCCCCTTTCTATCGTGCCTCCTTTCCGGAAAAATTCGAGAATCTTCTCGCGGTCACGATAGTTCAAGATCTTCGCGATCAACGGCCGCGGGGGGGCTCCTGGGGCCGGTCTCCTGGTCAGGGCCCTGTGCGCCCTTTCGACCGCGAACCCCTGGGTCAGCTCCCCGCCTGTAATCTCCTGCAAAAGCATGGTTTCAACGAAATCCGTGGGGTTCAATCCTTCCATTCCCTCCGGTACCCCCACTATGCAAATGTTGTTGCGCCTGGCGCGCCCCTCTGCCTGCTCTGTCCTCCAAATTGCCCACTCGTTGCACGAGGGCATGAAGCTCCTTGGCGTGTGTGTTGCACGCCTCCGTGGTCGGGGCCAACTCCTTCTCCAGTTCCCCAGTGCGCTCCGCGATCGTTCGCACATCCTGGCGCAACAGGTTCACCACTTCTTGGACCGCTCCTATCTTAAGGTTTAGGCCCTCTTGCAGCTCTTTCATGGGCAGGCCCAGTTTCGTCTCCCAGGCCACCTTCAAGTCGGCAATTGCTGCCAGCACCTCCTGGATAGTACCCGGTGGGTCCGTCGCCGCCGCGGGGGTTTCTTTGCTCTTGCCCCCTTCCGTGCCCGAGGGCGACATAACGTAGGTCTGCATCGTGGGCTGTTGGATCCGGGGTCGCACCTCCTTGGAGGACATCCTGCGGTGTCGGTTGGGCCCACGCGCCCAGCTGTATCCTCGCGGGGTTCGCTCGCCGGCCTCTTCACAGCGAGGTTCCACTGGACCCGGGTTCACTCTGCTAGCCCACCACGATCCAGGGCCTCTTCAATGTGGGCTCGCCCTTATGTTTTTGCCTTCTGCCAGAGGCGCATGCGACCAGTCTGTCTGGTTGGGCTTGCCCACGTTCCGACAACTTCCTCAGTTCATCGGACCATTTATGGCCCTTTGTCCACAGACGGCCATCTTGGGTGCTCCCCTTCCTTTGCGCGACCGCCACCTTCTTCAGAGTCTAGTTCCGTGGATATGCAGTCTCGCTGGTGGGGAGGGCACTCACCATGTGCCCCCCACTTTCATACGCCTTTGGTTACACCGTGGGCTCGAAAGTCCACCAAAAACCATCACTTTGTCTCAGGATCGGATCATCGGGAGCTCCTCCAAGGGACGTCCTCTCACGTAGCCATCAAGCCACGCCCCCCCGTACATGTGCAATCTTAACTGACATTCTAGATGTTGAAAACAGACTTGCCATATTTCATTGATAGAGGGGATCGTATCTCAATAATATTCTTGAGAAACGTTTCACGTTCCACCTCCAATATTGGGCACTCCACTATCAGATGTTGCAACGTTTCTTTATGCAGGGTTTCTTTACAGATGCAGCAAAAATTCTGATCTTTAGGTATAATACCTTGCCTGGCTAGGATCTCATTTGTAGGCCACAAGTTCAATCTTGTCTAAGGTATTGATTTCGAATATATGGTGACGGACATCACGCTAAACAATCTACCATATTTTGAAACTTTTTATGACCAAACATAATCACATTAAAATCCTCATACTCACTGCATTTCTCTTGGGTACATATCCAGTCATATATGTATAACTTTGCTTTACCTGGGTTGCATAACAATTCAGCAATAGATAAATCTGCATTCATCAAAGCAGCCATAATATTATTCCTCCATAAGAACGGAAACTATCTTTTGATGTTAAGAGAATAGGCCACAGTACTCAATACATTTTTTGATTCAGTTCCCAGCAGACGTATTGCAACATTGCTTCTGGGCCATAAGTAACAACTGGTACCACTTTCTGTTGGAAAAATACCAAAATGTGGGAATAGGAGAATTTACCATATTTATACGCTAATATCTTAGTCTGTGAAATAAGATTTCTTAATTTGATATCGACTGATTGAAACGTGGTGCAACTAGCGGAGCCACTGAACATGACTCCCAGATATTTATACTGGTCCACCACCAGAAGTTTTGATTTTTGTAGTGACCACGTATAGGTCCTTGATGTCCCCACATTTTTCCCGCAGATGACGATTTGCGTTGTCTCCGTGATTATGAGCTGATTATTGTAATTGGCGTATTCTTCAATTTTTCGTAGCAGATTTTGTAGCCCCTGCGGTGTCTGCGATATCAAGACCAGATCATCCGCGTACAACAACCAAGCCAACTTTTGATGACCAAATTTAGGAGCATCTGCTATAGCCTCTGCAAGCTTTCATCCCATGTCCAGGGTGAATAAGTTAAAAAGTGTAGAGGCCAGAATACAGCCCTGTCTCAAACCTCGGTTTGTACCAAAGGTGGCAGATAATAGACCCTTGAGTGTAAGTCTAACTTGTATTGTGGTACCTGTATGTAGTAACTTGATCAAAGTTAGTAATGAGGGTGGGCATTTATATGCATTCACTTTCACAAACAATAGATGACGATCAATTGAATCAATGGCCACGCGGAAGTCCACAAAGGCCATGTAAAGTGGTTGCTTCCGTGTGACCCACTGTGATTTTAGCATATTTAATGCAATGATATTAGGAATGATACCAAGCCCCGGTACAAAGCCTGATTGAAATGGGCCCCTTTTATTCATTGCCAATGACCAATTTTTCAATTGCTTGAGCATGATGTGACTATAGATTTTGCCAGGTGCATCCAATAGAGCTATTGGCCTGTAGCTCACAGGATTTTGACAATCACCCTTTTTATAGATGGGTAACACAATTGAGTGCCTCCAGGACTGTGGTAAACATTGTGAGGTGTATAAATGAGTAAAGATCTTAAACAAAATAGATGCACAAAGTTCTGGATGCTGCTTTAGTGTCCTATTCGATAAGCCATCTGGCCGCCTGGGCTCTAGATTGGCTCACTTTGTTTATGTAGAACAAAATATCTTTGTCAAAACTTAAATGACAGTGTGGCATCTTTGGGTCTTCCATTGTCGCATCGCTTTCCTGTATTCTGAAATGGTAGCCTTCTTATTCATGCTGCAGTGCCTTCTGCTGCTACTTGGCCATTCCAAGATGGCCCTCCCCGCGCGCACTGGAGTGCATGGGCCTTTGTTCTCTGCTTGTGGTCCCTGATTGGCTGGGGCTACCATCTAACCGGCCTATGGGATCGCCGGCAGGCTTAGCCCTCCCTCCAACGGCCACTCATAAGGCCCTGTCTACCCCTGTCCACCACGGTTTGCCACGCCGCCGCCTGTATGTGCGTATGCAAACACGCCCCCCTGGTCGCCTGTGTTTGCGTATAACGCTCCCCCTGTCGCCTGTGTGTGCGTATAACCCCCCCATTGGTCGCCTGTGTGTGTGTGTATGCCCCCCCCCAAAGCCCCCTATTGGTCGCCTGTGTGTGCGTTTGCCCCCCACCAAACCCCCCCGGTCGCTTGTGTGCGCGTATGCCCCCTAAACCCCCTCCCCCCCCCTTGGTCGCCTGTGTGTGCAAATGACACTCCTCTCTCCCCACCCCCCCCCCCCCCCCCCGGTCGCCTGTGTGTGCGCGCATATGACACCCCCCAGTCACATGTGTGTGCGTGCATGCCCCCACCTTGGTCACCTGTGTGTGTGTGTATGCCCCCCCCAACCACATCCCCCCCCTTGGATGCCTGTGTGTGTATGCCCCCCAAACGCCCCTGGTTGCCTGTGTGCATATGCCCCGCCAAACGCCCTTGGTCACCTGTGTGTGCATATGGATCCCAAACCCCCCACCCCCATGGTCACCTGTGTGTGCGCGTATGCCCTCCATGTGGTCGCCTGTGTGTGCTTTTTTCTCCCCCGGTCGCCTGTGTGTGCTTTTTCCCCCCCGGTCGCCTGTGTGTGCATATGCCCCCCCCCCCATCTTGGTCGCCTGTGTGCGTATGCCCCCCCCCCATCTTGGTCGCCTGTGTGTGCGCGTATGCCCCCCAATCTTGGTCGCCTGTGCGCGCGCGTATGCCCCCCCCGGTCGCCTGTGTGCGCATATGCAACCCCAACACCCCCCCCCCCCCCCCTTGGTTGCCTGTGTGTGCGTATCCCCCCCAATACCCCCCCCCATGGTCGCCGGTCTTCATATGCCCCCCAACCGACCCCCCCCCGCCCCCCTTGTTCGCTTGTGTGTGCGTATGCCCCCAACCTCCTCCCTGTGGTCGCCTGTGTGTGCGTATGCCCCCCAACCCCCATCTTGGTCGCCTGTGTGTGCGTATGCCCCCAACCCCCCATCTTGGTCGTCTGTGTGTGCATATGCCCCCCCCCCCCAGTCGCCTGTGTGTATATGCCCCCAACACCCCCCACCCCCCCATTGGTCGCCTTTGTGTGCGTATGCCCCTCCAACCCCCTTGGTCGCCTGTGTGTGTGTATGGCCCCCCCAT
Organism: Ambystoma mexicanum; assembly: GCF_040938575.1. Lineage (NCBI taxonomy): Eukaryota > Metazoa > Chordata > Amphibia > Caudata > Ambystomatidae > Ambystoma > Ambystoma mexicanum. The sequence goes on from NC_090940.1 coordinate 198,806,846, forward strand.
CCCCCCCCATCTTGGTCGCCTGTGTGTGCGTCTCCCCCCCCCCCCCCCCCCCTTGGTCGCCTGTGTGCGCGCGTATGTCCCCCAAACCCCCCCCCCCCCCCTTGGTTGCCTGTGTGCGTATGCCCCCCTAACCACCCTTGGTCGCCTCTGTGTGCGTATACTGCCGCCCCCCCCTTAGTCGCCTGTGTGTATGAATGCTCCCCCATCCCATCCCAACCCCCCCCCCCCCTTCCCCCCGTTGGTCGCATGTGTGTGCGTATGCTCCCCCCACCGTCCAAAACCCAATAAAACTACAATGGTACCCTTTACACTCCATGCTGCCGCCCTTTAAGATGGGGTTGTGCTTCATGTATGTGCCACATATATTGACCCACTGCATTGTATGCTGATGCCGCCCTTAAGATGGGGCTGTGCTTCATGCCTGTGCCACATATATTGACCCACTGCATTGTATGCTGATGCCGCCCTTAAGATGGGGTTGTGCATCATGTCTGTGCCGCATATTTTGACCCTCTGTATTGTATGCTGTCGTCAGGCTGGGTATTCTCGGTAAAAAAAATCAGTTTCAGTTTTGTTTCTGAACTGTCTTTCTACTAGTAACCAAACACTGGTCTCTGGGTCATACTGCCCCCAGCCAATGACTGCCCTCTACCTAAGCCCCTCCTTTGGCAGCCATCTTCAGATTTTTACCACACGTTCAAGTGTTGGGATCCTCGTGCTATAGCTCTCAAGCTTTTACTGCGTTTTGCGATTTTTTTCGAAGAGTTTACTCTTATTTTTTCGGTCAATCGAGCCTCAAGCTCCACTGATTCTACTTCCGATCAACGGGGACCCATTTTGGAATTTTCCTACGCCCCTCATTGGTGAATTTTCATCGAGCTTTCGCTTCTTGGAGGATTCCGGAAGATCTTTGAGGCCTACCCCGCGTGGACATGGCCCAGGACAAAGGAAACACGACGCCTGGATCCAAGCTGTTCAGGAGCTGCCCTGGATGCGGATTACAGAATGTCTTCAAGGAAGATGAGCACTCTTGGTGCCTCTACTGCCTTCACAATGACAAATCGCACGTGGGGAAGGACTGCGTTTTGTAAGAATATGGCCAAATGGACAATGAAGGATTGTCACGTTCGACTCACCAACTGGCTGAAGGGGAAAAGCCCAGCAGCAGGTGAGAAGAAGAGGAAGTGAGAGCGGTCTTCTAAGACCTTTGAGGGTGCTCCGGCGACGGGGGCCCAACAAAAGGTAAAGCACCGCGAGTCCGATGGTACCGGGAGCGCTGATGGTTCGGGCTCCTTGGCTGCCAGGCAGGGCGCGATGTCACCGATGCCATCAACCACGAGCCAACGCTCTGGCTCTGTGAAGAGGAAGTCGGAGAACCCGGGTAAGCTTCGGGAGAAGCCCCGGTCGATCCCGACGGCAGCAGAGGGGGAGCAAGGCAGCAACCCCCCCCCCCCCCTGAAGATGAGCTGGTTGGCATCGCAAAGATCCTGGACAAGAAGATCGAGGAAGTCCGGTCCTACGGGAGGGATCCCAACGAGGCGGACGTAGAAAGCGACGGAGGAGCCGACGAGCAGCTGCAGATCGTGGAGGAGACGGAGGACCCTACTCCCCAGCCTTCGCTCCCGTCGCAACCGGTGCCTATGCCACAGGACAACTCGAGAGCCATTTGATGGCTATCCAGGCCCTGTGTACGGAGATAACAAGGTTGCCCTTAACCCCAGTGGACGATCCAGTGGCGCCTGGACCGTCGGGAAGCTCACTGAACAAGCAGAGGCAAATCCATCCTCCCCCCTCCTTTCCAGCCCTCACCTCCTTCCCCTCCACCGAGGGATGAGACGGGAACGGAGACGGCGACGATAGGGACGGACGACGATGCCGGTGGTGACAACGGGATGGATCTCCCATCACCTCTTGACCGGGCCTCACCCCCCCGACGAAATTGCCTCTTTCCATGCCATGATCGCCAGGGCTTCGGAACTCCTCCAACTTTGTCCTGAAGAAGAGAAGGAGGATTTTCTCTACCAGCGACGGGAGACCAAGAGGAAGACCGTCCTCTCAGTACCGTTATTAGACGACATCTGGGACGAAGGACTGTCGCTACTCAAGAACCCATCCACGGCGCCTGTGAAAAGGGACCGGTATGAGAAGTAGTACCTGGTCCCAGATTCCGCCCCGATGTGCCTCAGAGCTCAGCCACCCCCAGATTCGGTGGTCTCCGCAGCGGCCAAGAAGAAATCGGCAGGGGCGACGGGGATCAACTTTCACTTCCCCCACCTGACGGCACGGGGAAGAAGCTGGATGCCATGGGACGACAGGTCATCTCGTCGGCGGCGACGACCATCAAAGCGGCCAACGCCCTCGCGATCGTGGCGCGCTATGACAGGGAGCTGTGGTTCAAGATCGCTCCCCTCCTGGATTTCCTCCTAGACGACAAGATGGCGGAAGCCCTTGAAATCCTGCAGGAAGGCGAGGTGGCTTCGGACCACGCCATCACGGTGGCCACAGACATCGCCGATACCGGGTTTTGCCAGATGGGCACCGGCGTTTGCCTTTGCCGGCGCGGTTGGCTTAAGGCCACCGATTTCCATCAGGACGTGCAGACCAGGGTACTGGACATGCCCTTCGACGGGAACAACCTGTTTGGCGAGGCAGTGGACAAGTCACTGCAGGCCATAAGGCAGACACCGAGACGTCCCGGGTCTTGGGTTCTCTCCATCAGCAACGGCCGCCCTTTAGAACTCCGGAGGCAAGTCTCAAGGTGCCTGCAAAGGATTTGGTGGCAGTTCCTCGTCGTACCGCCAAGTGGCCCGTTCATCATCGCAGGAGGCCTACAGAGGCCGCAGCAAGGCTGGAGGACGTCGTCGCCACGAAGGCCAAGGCACCAAGGCCTCGGCAAAGCAGGATTAAACTGGCCGCGGCATCGGGCCCTTACCGAAGCACCCCGGTGGGAGGCCGGCTGGCAAAATTCGTCAGCGTGTGGGAGTCCTCTCCACCGATCGTTGGGTGCTGAACGCGCTGGCCCACGGGCACACTCTGGCATTTCAAAGAAAGTGTCCCCGTCTACCACCTGTGGCCAGGAAGGAAAACCACGTTCCACAGCTACTTATGGAGGTACAAGCAATGCTGAAAAAGGGTGCGATAGAACTCGTCCCGAAGAGGCTCCGGGGCTCTGGAGTGTACTCGCGGTACTTCCTCGTCCGAAAGAAGACCGTCGGTTGGCGACCCATCCTGGACCTTCGTCGTCTAAACAAGTACATCAAGTCCCAGAAATTCCGGATGGTCGCCCTCCAGCATGTTCTGGGACAGCTGGAGGAAGGCGACTTTCTATTGTCGCTGGACTTGGAGGATGCCTACTTCCACATCCCCATTCTCAAAGGACATTGAAAGTTCCTACGATTCGTGGTCCAAGGGCGACACTATCAGTTCAAGGCCCTTCCCTTCGGACTGAAGTCGGCACCCAGGGTCTTCACCAAGTGCCTGGCACCAGTGGTGGCGCGGCTGTGCCTGCAGGGGATCCACGTCTACCCCTACCTGGACGATTGACTCATCCGAGCAAAGTCAAGGGAACTCTCAGTCAATCACACAGCGAAGACCGTCCAACTGCTCACGGATCTGGGATTCTCTATCAACTTTGCGAAATCCCACTTGGTACCGTAGCAAGACGCCCTGTTCCTGGGAGCCAGACTCGGCACAGTGGCACGATTGGCTTCGCCGTCGGAGGAAAGGACGAAAGCCATCCTGGGCAAGGTACAATGGCTGTTGACCATGGACGTGGCCAGGGTGAGGGCCATCAAGTCCCTACTCTGCATGATGTCCTCGTGCATCTACCTCATGCGCCTATGCAGGTTATGGATACATCCACTGCAGGAGTTACTCGACCATTGGATGCAAGCGGCGGGCAGTTTCGAAGACAGGATCTCACTCAATGAGACTTTCCACAAAGCGATCCGGTGGTGGGGCACCTGCGCGCATCTAGAGGCGGGCATGGACTTCCAGACCCCGGCACATCAGGAAACTGACGACGGACGCCTCCCCGGAAGGATGGGGACCACACACCGGATATCTCCACGCAAGAGACCTTTGGCTCCCAGAGGAGAGCTCACTACACATCAATGTCCTGGAGCTCCGAGCCGTGTTCTGGACCCTCACATCGTTCCTTCCGTCCCTCAAGGGCAAGGTGGTGAGGGTCTTCACCGACAACACCACCACGATGTTCTACATCAGGAAGCAGGGGGGCACCAGATCCCCAGCCCTATCCAGGGAATCGCAGGATCTGTGGCACTGGGCCGTTGCCTAAGGAATGTTCCTGGTGCCCTTCCATTTGGCAGGAATAAAGAACACCATTGCTGACTCACTCAGCAGGGAGCTGCGCTCGTGCCACGAGTGGGAACTCCGGCAGGATCAAGTGGATCTCCTATTCCGACGATGTGGCAATCCCCAGATCGACTTATTCGCAATGGCGACGAACACCAAGTGCCAGAGGTTCGCCAGCAGGTTTCCCCAGCCGGGGAGCATGGGCGATGCCTTCTCATTCCCCTGGGACAGCCTGTTCCTGTATGCGTCCCCAAGGCAGATCTGGTTCCCGGACCTTCTGGACATGTTTGCGTCCCCCCCCCTCCCCCGATCAAACTTCCGACGGACTCGGATCTTCTCACCAGGGAAGGAGGTGCCATCTTCCATCACGACACAGGATCGCTGAACCTGCAGGCCTGGCTCCTGCAGCACTAGAGTTCGGAGGGTATGATATCCTGGCGGACTGCAAGGAGGTGCTTGAAAAGGCGAGGGCGTCCTCGACTCTAAAGTGCTATGGACACAAAAGGAAGAGGTTCTCTGTCTGGTGCAGTGCACAGAAGATTAACCCTCTGCGGATTACGGCACCTCAAGTGCTGCCGTACTTGCTATCGCTGGCCAAGGCGGGGCTGGCACATGCATCAGTCAAGATCCATCTGGCGGCTATCTCCCGCTACACCAGAACTCCGGGGCGGTCATCTCTGTGGTCTCATTGTCTGGTGAAGGAGTTCATGAAAGGACTGTTCTGATCGTTCCTGCTGGTGAATGCTCCGGCCCCGGCGTGGGAGCTCAACATGGTGCTGACCAGGCTCATGGGGCCGCCATTCGAGCCTCTGCATTCGGCACCGTTGAAGTTCCTGTCATTTAAGACAGCGTTTCTTGTGGCCATCACCTCCGCACGACAAGTGGTAGAGATCCAGGCCCTCTCCTGTAAACATCCATACCTGACATTCCACTTCCATCTCAACGAGCCCTTGGTGTTACCCGTTTTCTTCCCGTAGCCTTCGTCGCCGGCTGAGAGGACTTTGCACTCGCTGGATGTGGCTAGAGCCCTGAAGTTCTACGTGGACCGCACAAAGAGTCTTCGGAAGACATCGCAGCTGTTTGTAAACTTTGGAACTGTGAACCAAGGGAAGGCCCTCTCGAAGGCTTCTATTTCCAGATGGCTCTCCGGCTGCATCATGCTCTGTCCTGGCCGTCCAAGAGCCCATTCAACCAGAGCGATCGCTGCTTCCAGGGCATTCTTGTCTGGTGTGCCCCTGCTGGATATCTGCAGGCCTGCTACATGGAGGTCGACGCACACCTTCACGAGATTCTACTGTCGACCGGGATTCCAGGGAGGAGTCCAGAGTCGGCCAGGCAGTGCTGCACAAAGTGAGGAGGTAAGAGATGCTTAATGTTGAGTTGTTGAAATGCTTAATGTTGAGCCTTGCCACCTCCTGTGGTTGTGCATGTGTGTACTGCTATGTATTCTTGTATTCATGAGCATGTGAATCCATGCCAGACCCCATGCTGGAGAAGGAACAAGTTACTTACCTGTAACTGTTGTTCTCCAGCATGGGTCTGGCATGAATTCACATGCGAACCCTCCCTCCTACCCCTCTGCGGCACTTCTCTTGGTCCTACTGCCACTTTACGTGCTACCAAATCTGAAGATGGCTGCCAGAGGAGGTGCTTAGGTAGAGGGCAGTCATTGGCTGGGGGCAGTATGACCCAGAGACCAGTGATTGGTTACTAGTAGAAAGACAGTTCAGAAACGAAACTGAAACTGATACTTTCTTTTACCGAGGATTCCCAGCCTGGCGACGGGGAATATTCATGAGCATGTGAATCCATGCCAGACCCATGCTGGAGAACAGTTACAGGTAAGTAACTTGTTCCTTATCGTTTTTTCATTGCTGTAACCACCTTTGTGATGCCCACTGTATCTGTAACCAAGAAACCCTGCCACCTTACGTACAAGTTCCTCTAAAAGCGCCTCGATGCCTTTGGGCTGTAGTTCACTCTACAAATAAATAAAATAAATAAGTGTTTACAGGCGTTCTAAGGAAGGGACTATAAAACCCCAATCATCGCTGGACAAGCCCACTTTTTGTGCTGGTTGAAGGCTGCAATCTCATTTCATTCTGTGCTAAGGGGAAGTGTTTTTATATGTTCAATTTGTCTGTCTGGCTATATAGCCTGTATGTTACAAACTACCCCTACAACTGTACATTTTCAAATTGGCTTTATTTCAAACTGTCTGACCTTTTTAGCTTTCCAATATTTTTTATTCACATGTTTTCTTTCTCTTTAAAGGATTCTGCATCGACGGATGATATGTGGTAAAAGTCCCGCCAAACCATGGATTTAATGTTTATTCTTTAAAAATGAACATGAAAACCTCCCTCAGTGACCCTTGTTAGCGCCTAACCTTAACCCTCTCAGTCAAATAAGGGAATATGATGTGGTTGAGAATGAGGACACCCGAAACCCAAGCGGTGCTACGTCTGGCCCCAGAAACCTCCTTTTTTTTTGTAAAATCGTTAACGTGATTTCAGACAATAATTCATGTTGTAAATCAGACTCCAGCATTTTTGTTGTATGATTTTGTTTTGTAAAGTGCAATTGTCTTTGTACAAAATGCTCATATTTAATTATGAACTGCTTTAAATCACTATAAAAGTTCTAAGAAATATCTGGCTTGTTGCATAATGCAACACATTTATATTAACCCTTTAAATTCCTGTGGTGGTTATGGATTGGGAAAAGGCAGCAACCCAACCCAGCTGGATGCCTGCAAGAGGGTGTGTGCGCGTGTGTTGTGTGTGTGTGTGTGTGTATGAATTGTTTTAAAAGCTGATCTAGTCGTAATGACAGATTCGCTTTGAAGTAACAAATTAGTGTAGGATACAGATTTTTTTATCGAACCTGTATGTTGTCTAGCTTGTGACTGAAGAAGCAATGATGTTTTTGATGAACGTTCCAGCTTTGGTGTTTGAATGACTTCATTCTTGCACATCTTTTACAACCACTAATAACCTGAAAATGATCAGCTGTGTAAAGAAAACAGCTTTCTACATGATGTAGGAACCGCCAGCATATTTTTTTACTACCCTGATTGCCTGGGACTGTTGCTGCTACAAGTAAAACATTCTGAATTCCATTTAATCAATAAAGCTTGATTTAACAAATAAAACCTATAACCATACATGTGTAATTCATCTTTTCTCTGCCTTTTTAAATTGTGCCATTATAAATGAGTCAATATTTTATTACAGATTGGAAAACCATTTTTAAAATGGACAGAAACCCGATTGTTTGCCCAAGGCGCATTTCCCCTTTTCAGTTCGATAGCATAGTACTTTAAAGTAAGCATACCTGTAATCTGTTGACGTAGGTTTTCTTCAAGCTGCCTATTTTTCCATTGAGGAACGGCATCCGCTTGAATAGGCCTACTGTATAATGAAAATGTTGAAGCCTGACAATCTAACGATGTGTTTTCGATTGACCCTTTTATTCTGGAAAATAAATTAGTGATTAATCAGTATTTGCAATTTGAAACCTAGCATGCTGATGAAATTTTACTGTTGGTGGTGAATAAAAAAAAAAATCTGATTATAGGTATAACACTAAATTATTTTAATATGTGATTCCTTTTGACTTAAAGCAGTTTTTCATATTGGTTATGTGTTTACAAAACTACAGTTTTGTACACCTGTATGTTTGTCTTTAGGTTGATAATTGTATTTATCACTAATAAAAGTGTTTTACATACAGACACTCGTTTGCATTTAAATGTTGGCTTTTGTTTTGGAAGATGCACCTGGAACACTTGCACCCATCTATAAAATACCCAATAAACTGACCGTAGACCGAATCCAACTGCATTTTAGACTTTTTTGTAAAAGAGGTATGAACTCTGAAAAGCTACAGCCGTATGTATCTGGCTGTATGTTCTTTAATCTAGTTAGTGCTTTGAATTCAGTTGGCACACGCATTTAGCAAATACTGCTTTTTGTAAAATGAGGTTGACAGCAGTGACCGACTGTCAGCACTTTGTATTTAATATGTTATAGAACATTTTAGTTAACTCTCCACTACTAAATGTTTAAAATGTGTTTTTGTCATCTAGAGTATGAAATATGATGTCCTGCCAGGGGTAAACAATTTCAAGTTACTAGGCAGGCAAAGTGATTTTCCTCCCACCCCCCTTCAGTTCTCCACCTGTACACAGCACACCATGTGTAACATGCCAAGAGTCAACGATCGACGATCACTAGCCAATGACATTTGTCAGGAGTACATTTTGAGGGATGAGTATTTTTAGCTTCTATTAACGTTACCCAAAAATGAGAATGTAGTTCGTTTTGTGGATTGCCGGCTAAAAAACAAAGCTTGCTTGACCTACTTGGATACAACATGCATAATTCATTTTGTCTGTACATTCATTTTAACTTTGCTTTGATACCCGTACCCTGTATTTTCTGATAAAAAAAGGATTTAATTTAGAGGTTTTCTTTCACCCCAAATGTGCAGCTTTGAAGACCATACTATTGACGATTTGAAAGTTCGTAAAATTAGCTTTCCTTGTAGTAAATAGCTTTTTAACAAAATATTTTTAGTACTGTTGATCTTTTCCCTGCATCATATCAACCTTTTTTTATGGTAAGCTTGCACCTTAACACCAAAGGGAAATCAGAGAAAATGCACAATATTTACATTTGGTTTGAAATCATTCTTTGAGGAAGCTTGTAGTTTTTCCCTTACTGAAATTTGATATTTGTAATGTAAAATAATAATTCAAATAATGTTACCTTCATAATGTTCTTAAGACCCCATGTGCACATACATAAGATTTTAAAACTGATTTAGATTCATATGTTATGCATAGTTCCCCCATCTCCCCCTCTAGTGGTTCATCTGGATTGTTTCAATTTACTAATCTGAAAGCTAGACTTCGACTTGGCTGTTCCTATAATTGTATTCCCATACTACATATGCAAACTACCCACACTGCTCCTTCCTGTTGACACCCATCTCAAATAGTTTTTTCCTTCATCATTTTGGCCTCATAGTGGAGACTGGAGAAAAGAGATGGCCATGCCGATGCCTTGGTGACGTATTTAGTTAACTGTGCCGCATATCATATAATAGGTTATTTATAATGCGCTTAATACTCAGGTTTCAAAGCGCGGACCCGGGGATCGAACCTGTGGTGCTCCATGTCGTTTTGTGTCCAAGGCGAGCATGTTGCCCCTGAGCTATCCTCCCGAGACTGATGTCCGCTCGTATGAAAATGCATATTAATTATTTTGACAATCTATGAGATCAAAACTTTTAGCATCTGGGCACGTGGAAAATACTCCTTTTACATGTTGCTCATAGTGTAATCACTGATTCCTGTGGGTTGACCATCAAACGATAGCTTACTTGGGCTTCCCAAATGACCACAATGAGAGTTAATCCCATGTGTGTAAAATGTGCAGGGCTAAGATACTTAAGAGTCAGAAAGAAAAGCATTGGGCCCCCTGTCACATGGAAGCGGATAGGGGTGACATTGCCATGGCATTCCAGGAAGATGAGGCAGTGAGACAGGAGGCCAGAATGGCTTCACAACCTGAATGCAGTAAAGGGGATGGGCCCAACAACCCTGCATGCGTTGAAAAACCCTGGCCCATAGCGACTGCACATAGTGTTCCTTCCTAGTTGCACCCCATCTCTACATGGCCAAATATAAAATCATAGGAGAAGACGCAGAGAGTGCTTTAGACTCTCTAAAAAACCAAAGGTTTGTTTCGGGACCCAAAGACAAGTTGGTTCCAACACCCCGAAACATCCTATGGAACGGGAATGTGGTATTCCTGGTGCCGAAAAGGTCGTTTTAAAGTCTTAGATATAAAAAAAAATTGTTGGAAGAAAGAAACCTACCACACACTTAATACTATGTTGGCCGCATTAAGAGGCACAGCACTAAATAATAGTGTGCCGCATTCACATGGTGCCCAAGGAATATAGATCTGTGTAATGTGTACCAAACACATCTACAGGCAGAGAGGGGTATAGAACACACCAGGAAAGGCAAACCGTAGAAAAGGTACACTGCACACTTCATGTCGGACCTATATATTGCCCTTTTAGACGTTGAAAGCACTGGAAAAGAAGACACTGTGTTGGGCATGTCTATGGATAACCGTTTTGTACACTCGGGCATGAACACGTGCCCGACTCCTAAGAAGCAGACCTCTGTCATAAACTTTAAACCAGGCCTCAGAAAAAATTCCCATCAACTGGTGAGGGATAGAAATACTAGGGACAAGAGAAAAGTCCAGGATAGAGAAGACCGTGGATCCAAACAATGACCCGTCTAAAATATCCAGAATGCAGGAAGACACTGATGCAGAGTATTGCGAGGGGAAAAAGTACGTCTGAGGTGGAGCGCATGCAGGATGAGGCTAAAAGCATCAGTCAGGTAAGACTAGTGAATAGATTCCCCAGATACCAATGTCAACTCTAACCTCCTCCAAACAGACATATATAACTGTACTGAAAAGGGCAGCCTTTAGATTCTACATTAAGAGACGAAGATGAGGGTAAAGATTTCCTTATAGACACACTAATGAAACCCAGACTAGTCAGTATTTCCATACTCACTTTGTAATCCGTTTAACAACAAAAATCTACGAGGTATGCCTCTGGTGGTGGTCGGAAGTTAGGCAAACTAGACATGTTCATTTTCAGTTAGAAAAGAAATGTAAGCCTGTACCCAAAATCCACTGTATGTTAGGGTATCACCAAAAGGAAACTGGATGAGCGATTGTGACCAAAGTCACGAGGCGTTTTGGAATTTCCACATCAGCCTCCTTGGCAAAAATTCATAAGGAGTGCAGGCAAGTTCAGTGTATGCATTGCAGAGTCTACCTTCTTGCTTAGGCCGTTGTGATCATTCTAACTGGTACAAAATGCAACCTTTTGTCAAAGGGATCCCATAAGATTTAAAGGGACAAGAAATACTGCCGTTGGGGCAAATGGCTTCCATTTTCATCAGTAAGAGCAGCATGGATTAATCAGAAACTGCATAGCAACAAGCAGTCAATGGATTAGTAATAAAAAAAGATATGCCTGCCTCCGATTGCCCTTTGAAGTAGAGAACCGATTTGTAAGGTAGAAAACTGCAATCTATGAAAGGACAAAAGCCAAGAATTTCAGGCACTGATTCAACAAGATCTTTACAGAGAAGAAGTGCTACTCAGCTAGACTATGTCACAGGGGCTAGCCTGCTATAAGCTATCTGCTTTCAATCCCTAGTCCAAACATGTCAGCAAAAACTGCATGCAGGCCTTTCTTTTCTTTTAACAGTTTCCCTTGACCTTAATCAAAGTTTGACAGTGAGGACAGTAATGAGACTGTTAGGAATGATGATTTCATGCATCCACTTGCTAACAAATGCACACCTATACATGACCGGTCCAAGAATGGGTGAGTGCCCAGTGATTGTAAGCAGAATAGGGCTGTGAGGATCTAGTTTGGACTTGTATGTGTTTGCCTTTTACCACTTGAACAGTTGTAAGTGTGAAGTATATACCCCCACTTGATTTAATGGATGGGCAATGGCAGTTTATTAAATTACATACTTAACAATCTATTGCCTTTTGGGTTGTGTCATCATATCTGTGTGTAATCCCTGATCCACCTCCTTTGCTGTGCTTCCAAAATCCATTCCTTTTTGGTTATTTTTGAAGGCTTTTCTGATTTTGCGTTTATTTAATATTATTTTTATATACTTGATTTGACTGAGTTTGTTTTTCAGTTTTTACAAGTGTTGCATCATCTGAATACAGTTTGGAACAATGGCACACAGTATCTCCATTTGAAGTTTGATCCTTCAAATGAGAGGAGTCTGCAGCTCCTTTCCCCTGTGATGGCCTAACCTTTGTTGTCCAGGTTCAAACTTTACAGAAAGTTTGCTACTAGCGATTACTGATTTGGTTGTTGTGCCATTCATCAGAAAACTCCAATAATCTTCATTTTTCAGTCAAAAGTCTGTGAATAGATGTCCCATGTATTTTCTTCTCACTTCCTCCAAGCTCTGGCATTGGATAAGTAGATGTCTTATGGTTTCTGTTTTATCTTTTTCACAGAACCTACATTTGTCTTATGTCGATATCCCCCAGATTTTCTGGATTTCGTTAGTTTTCAGCAGGTTTAACCGAGCTCTTAAAAATGTTGAACAAAGTCTCTGGTTGGGAAATTTGATGAGGTATGGCATAGGTTGGTTGATCTTCCGGACATCCAATGGCAGGTGTTTAATGAGTTTGTTGTTCTGCGCCTTGTCCAACGTCTGACACCAATCCCATTGTTTTAGTTTTTTTGCCGTCTTTGTTGAGTTTATCACCATATGATCAAGCAAAAAGGATTCCAGCTTCTGCTATTTGTGTGCACAAGAATTATACATCAGGTTTTTTTCAAATCACTTGTTAAAAAGGAATTCATTTTCAAAATTAATTAGGAGGGATTCACAGAAATCTCTTTAAGGATTAAATAGATTTTTTTTTATAGGGTGCATCTACTTGGTTGTTTTATTATTTTATAAGGCGCACCAGACCCGAGGGTATTAGGGCGCAATAATTACAAGAATTTACGAAGCTTAGTTACATACAGTCATAAAGCGAAGTACATTAATTACAGCGGCGGGGTACATAGGTATATACAGTGCTAATCGTAATTGTGCAGTCCGGAAGTGAGATTATTTACATATTTACAGATGTTATTGGCGGTGTATACGGACGAGTGATTGTCACTGGGCGTGTAGCAGGTAGATATTCTTACTAGGTTTGAATGTACAAGCGGGCATCCTGAAAAGTGCCACTTAGTGGTCCGTAGATTTTGGGCAGCAAGGGTTCCCCGGTGTGGAATATAGTATGTAAAAGCTTCACTGAATAAAAAGTGGTAAACGTTTTCATAGTAAAAAATATAAAAACCTGGAAATCAATCTTGGTTGTACCGTGTTTTCTGTGTGCAAATTTAAAAAAAATCATATAAGGAAAAATTAACTACTTAGCTGCCATCAAAAAGAACTTGTATCTTAATTTTTGGACTGGAAAGAATTATTTGATTTGCATCGGTCTTGATTTATGAGTGGAAGCAAAACCTGGAATGTTATTCCTTCTGGTAGGTCTGTCTGGAGGAGTCAAACAGCGGATATCTTCATCTGTCTTTAGACTGGTCTGCAAAAGGCAAATTGACTTCCGTCTGTCCAGTTTGCTGTAGGACTGTGATTTTAAAATATATTTTTTAAATCCAATCTTTTCTCATTTACAGATTTTTGGATGTTATTTCAGTTAAGCTTGTGAAAATGGTAGCTTTGTTGCTTGTTATTAAATTACATGTATCATTTGCCAAACAATTGTTTACCCCTCTTATTTGAGGAACGTTTACTTTATGGTCACTCTTGCATAGTTACAGCTGCATTATTAGTTGTTGCCCTCTGCTGTCGCTTGTGGAGAAGCCGCTGCAGTTTTTGGAAAATACTGCCTATGGTAGCTGCTTATTGGAATGTTGGGAACAAAGGGCACAGGCTTTTCTGCTAGGTTTATTTTTGGAGGAAATAATATCAAATTGTTTAGGCAGGTGCAGTATGGGCCACTATACTGTAATTCTTTTCAGTATTCAGGTTTAATTCAAAAATGATGTTTTTTTATCTCTAACTCACCAGTATATAAAATTTCACAGATTTCATCTCTATTATAGAATGCAATTGTAAACAAAAATACACTTCAAATTTGTATACATCCAAAAACGTGTTAAACACATTTTTGGGGTTTTTGTATATTTCTGTCACTCAAAACTTATTAAAACTATCGAATATCATTGATCCCTATTAACAATCAAAACATTGTGGAAAGAAGTATAAATTACCCAAATGGTTGGGTCACTACTAACAACAGATTGTAATACAATCATTTAGACTTCTTGTGCCTGTTACGTGTTTTCCACTGTTATTTAATCAGAGTTTGCCACAAACCTATTTGCTGTGCCCTCCTACCAACATGCCCAACCTTTTTCGGTCCTAAAATATACTCTAGAGCTTCAATGCTATTTAGTTCTTTCTGAATAAGTTTTATCTGTCCATGTTAACAAAGAGGACAACTTCTGCCTTTAGAGGTGTACACAGGCAACAGATACATCATTACATGTCTGTTTTGAACACCCTTTTTAAAGGACATTTTGGAGACTCATTTTTAACCTTATTAAAATTGTGTAGATCTACATGGTGTGAAAACCTCTCTGGGCGTAAGAACTTGGCTTCTTGTAGTTCTGTCCGTTTCCTGTTGACGGCAATCATGTCCATCAGCGAGGTGTCTTACCATATGTCTTTTGTTGGGCTTTAGAGAGAAGAAAGATCCTAATCTCTACCTACCTGAAGCCAACTTGCAGCCTGATTAGTGTAACAGACGATCAATATAACCTGGGACAGAAAGGCCGCAGCCAGAGGGGGCACCTCCTGATTATTTTTTTCCAAAGAGAATGGTGCTACTCCTAAATCGGGTTTACACGCCAAAGCGCGGTCATCCGATGCTCCGGCGCCTACTAGGGCCTTGGTAGGCCCGAAACCTACTCCTAGGTCTCCTAGCCTTTCCACAGGCGAAAAGTCTACCGCTACGCCCTCTGATGCCGCAGTAGATGGTAGATCTACCGCTGACCCATTGACTCAAGCCGATTCGGCCGAGATTGAGGATAGTATCGCAAGGATTACTTCGGCAGTTGGGCTAACGCCTAGGATACCATCGAAACGCATGGAGCGTGCCACAGAGAAGTGTAAAGACACACCATGGCACTCCAGTACTTGTGAAACCTACGAGGACAGTCAGGAGCCTCTTTCCAACACCCTTGGGGACAAAATTTGACACCAAAGCGAGGAGGACAATGTTTTTCCACCTTTGGGCCCTTCTGGTTCATCTAAGTGGACCAGGGAGAAATTCAAAGGATGCATGGAGCGTCTAGAAAGTAATGTCTCGCGTTCTGAGCAGCCTTCCTCTAAGATCTCGTGAAGACCCTATTTTGGGGTCAACTTCACGTTTCCAGGAAAACCTTGACTCTCAGCAATCGGCTTCTGACCTCCATGAAGATGTGGTCCAGATGGACACTTACCAGGACATCTACGATGAGGGAGAAGACCCTTCCTTCCTGCAGGACTACCCTGGGGACCAGGCGGATGCCATGCACAATTGGGAAGAAACCCAGCAAGTGGAGACCGAGCCATGGACGCTCCACACGCAAGATCAGGACACTGATGTCCTATGCCTGGATTCTCCTCCCACTCCAGCCCGCCAGGCCTCGCCTGTAGACGATCAAATGGCCTTCAATGCCATTTTAAGGAAGGCAGCAGAGCACCTTCAGATCACCATCCAGGAGGCGGTACCCGAACATGATTTTGTGGAAGACAAAGAGAAGCCCCTCCTCCTCAAGCCAAGCCATTCCCCTCCTGAACTCTATTAAAAGGAGGTTGGCCCCTTCCCTAGTCACGCCAGCTCAGACCCAGGCAATGAATCCAAGAGAGGAAAAACTATTTCGACCAGCTCCTATGGACCCTCAATATATTAAAGGCCACGCCACCCCAGACGAGCCGGGGTACCCCTCGCTACGGGGGAGGCACCTCCGGATAAGGAATCTAAGGCGTTGTACACCTTAGGTAAGCGTGTTGACTCGGCAGCCGCATACACCACACGCATAGTGAATAACACCACGCTGCTTGCCAGTTATGCAGACGCACAATGGAACCTTGTACAAGAGGATCTCCAGGAGGTTCCTGAACCCGATAGTTCCAAACTTATCACCATCGTGGCCGATGGCAGGCTGGTAAATCAGAATATAATCAAAAACACTCTGGACACTGCTGAGAAAGCAGGCAGATCCCTGGCCCAGGGCACACTACTCAAGCGGCACGCCTGGCTCCGCAACTCGGGTTCAAGCCTGAAACGCAAGCCACCCTTATTAATAAACCCATAGAAGAGACCAATCTTTTCTTGAAAGCGGTCGATGATGCTCTGGAGACGGCCAAGGAAGAGCATGAGACTCTTAAATCATTACAACAAATAACTCAGAAGCCTCCCCCCCCCCCCCCAAAGGGGACGCGGTTCTAGTCGGTCCTTTCGAGGGCAATCCCGTGCAAGTCAAAACTACTACAACACGGGAAACTGGAACTCTGGACAAACATCCGGAACCCCCGCCAACTACCCACCTAAGGGTCAACGACGTGGCAGAGGTAGAGTCCCCAATCCAAGAGGAGCCACAGCCTCTGGTCAGAAATGACCAACGGATCCAGGTCCCCTCTCATGTCACCCTGGTCGGGGGGCGATTAACATCTTTCCTTGCGGCATGGGAGGGGATAACTTCAGACCAGTGGGTTATAAAGACGGCCGCCCACGGGTACTGCGTGGAATTTGCTTGACCACCACAGTTCAGACCACCAGGTTCACGACGACTCTCGCCAGACCATCTGCAGATCCTGAAAGATTATGATGAAAGCAGTGCAGCACATTTTTCCTACTGCCAAGGTGCTTTTCTCATGTATACCCCCGAAAATAGTGTGGAAGTATTCCAATGATGCCTGTCGCCAGCCAGAGTTCGGAAGGCTTCTCATCAATAGAAGCATGTGTGACTTCTTGAGTGCTGCTGGGATGTTCTCTTGTGCGAATGACAACATTGGTTCGCGATACATACACCTTATCAAGGCAAATGGCAAGTCTTTGCCGCAGTGGCAATGAAATGTTGTTTCATAATCTACACACTGCAGTGAAGACCCTATTATAAGAATGTGAGCTGACGTTGAAATCACACATTTACGTATGAAGACCGCAAAAAAAGTGTTCCCATGGAAGTACCTTCACAAAAAAAACAAAGGTTCTTTTAAGAGCCACCACACGTAACGACGTCCCCTCCCCTGGTTGAAAGTTATTCCACCACTCCTGCGCACGCCCAGCAGAAAAGGTTTGCGAATATTGCACATGTTACATATGCCCCTTTTGCAGATGACGGCCATAGAAATGGACCTGCAGAGGCTTTGGGATTGGGCAATAAAGTTTGTGGGTGTGGTGTGTACGGACAGACTGTGGTACACAGTGTATTTGTCGACTGAAATGCAGAGGGTGCGGTTATGGCTGTGTGTTTCACGACGAGACACAGCGTGCAGGTTTTAGGGGATTCCGACAAACATTGAGTGAAAGTGAACGGAAAACACTGTGCAGAGGCTACTCATTTTGCGATCTATCATGTGCATGTGTACTGCTATGGAGTAGCTACAAGGAAGTGCCAGATTTTGGTTTCTCTGTGACATTTTGGTGACACTCAATCATGCCAATATTATTGCTGGTCATTGTGCAGGGAAGATGACGCAGCATGTTACGCAACCTTAAATGCTGTTTGTGATGAAGGAGACACTTGCCCAGTTCATGCGTTTGTTTCAGATCTCTAGCATGTGTTTCTATCGCATTATGCAGCCACCGATGTGGCAGCGTAATTTTCTATTTGGTCCGTGAATGCAGACAGCGCAGTACATTGCAAAGAAGAGTATTTTTGGCTTTGTTCGACATGTCCCAATGGCATCCATCGCCCATGGGACAATGACGTTTCACAGCACGAATACAGTTCCCCAGCTATAACGTTTTTCTTACTATGCAAGCCATCCGTATTTTTGCACACCCCATCTTAACTGGCTTGGTACCCTTCTTGCAGGTAGTGACATTTTTTTGTACTTAGTGTTGCGCTGTGACTCTTTAAAACGCTGTGGAACACCTAAAAAAAAACCTCTTTGTACAGTGACCCCCTTTGTAACCGATTGAACTACAGTGTTTATCACACTGCCACGGCTCCCACCCTGCATGCTTGCATTGGCAATTCTGTTGTTGATCTGTGAAAGGTGCTTTCTTTATTTACCTTTCACAGTTCATTTTCATTTATTATGGTGTTCTCACACACGCCACAGAAGGAACGGCAGGAAAGGTCTGGTACAGAAGGGGCAGCACCTGCCTGGATACTATAGGGGACGTGCCGGAGACAGAATTATTGGGTGGTCCTCACCTACATAGGCGCCAGTAATTGTAATGCTTCCATAAGGGACATTCCCACGCCCTTCCAAGTACTTTCCTTCTGTACAGTAGCGTGTTGCAGTACATGCACAATACAATTCCCTGTAAGGGTCTCTAGTGCGGCATATGGTTTGCAAAGGTTGTTTTACATCTCTGCTGACCTACAGGAGTGCACCTCCTGTTGCCCCCAGCAGATGTGCAAAATGCTGTACATGAAAGTACCCTACGTAATTGCTGGAAGGGCGGAAGCCTGCCCACTGATCCCTTGTGCTTTATTTTCAGTTGTCGTCACATGCAGTAGAAACACTTTATGCTACGCCATTAGTGTTAGGGGTAGCATTCACTGATATACATACATTGTGTAATACAAGAATGTTTACAGGGATGTGAAACATACCTTCTTTACGTGCAGCAGGAAGCCATTTATTCTGTGTGACCCATGCAGCTACAGTGCTTTTCTAACCAGCCCTAAGGTTGTTTGCGCTCTGCATACTTTACTGTTTCCTTACTTGCCTTTACATGCACTAGTATGTGCGTGAGGACGGTGCAGCAGCGTCGCCATTTTGCAGATTTAGTACAAACTGTCCCACCTGCAGTTACATGTTTTCTTCAAATGTACGACCGGCAGGTGACCTCTAGATACTTTCTGTCACACCGCTGAGTGCAGACACAATGTATTTGTTTCATGGAAAGGCAAGCAGCAGATAAATGAGTCATGCGACATTTAACACGCCCACGTGACAATGCAGCATGGTTATTTATGGTTATGTCTCGGGAGGATAGCCTTGGATGCAAGACAACAAGGAGCAACACAGGTTCGATCCCCGGGTCCATGCTTAGAAACCTCTGGATATTAAGCGCGATATAAATAACCTATCATATCATATCATGTTGCCGTACGAATTACCTATCCTCTTTACTGAAAATGCTATGCTAAAGCAACTTTCTGCTTACAGTGCCCTACTAAAAACCTATGAAATTCACTAACAAAAACATTGTTAAAGGGACGCTATGGTTAAGTTGTACTAGCAACAACCTATGGAATTCTATGGAAAAATGTTGTTACAGGGACGTTATGGTTATAGGTAAAACCGAAAAAAAACCAGAAATTCGACAGTTATGGTAATCTAAGCAACCATAACTTGCGCCACCACTGTGTACTGCTAAGACTAACACCCATAACATCAAAGATGACATCACAAATGTCATTGATGACATCACATGTGAAATACATTTTGATGTAAAGTCCCTACAAGGGGTTGTGTTTATAATGTTGGTAACATGTCGGGGGGGATTGTATAATGTTAAAGATGTAATAACTAGCTAACAATTCAAGAGTTACTACACACTTGTTCTAGTACAAAGAATGCATATGAATGCCCACAATGCATCCAAATCAGAGGCACATACAGGGAAACTAAAGTAAGGAAGAAAGAAACTGCATCCTCAGAAAATGTTAATAGCATTAAAGTTTATTTTCATGTGTACAAATGAATTGTGTGTTTGAGGCCTACCTATTGCCCCATGTATGGGCACTATGAGCTGAGACCCAAACCCTAAGGAAAGTACTTTAAGAACATATGAAAAGGTTAAGGTCTGGATATACAGCGCCTTTTTGTATTTTAATATTCTGACTCTGTGACCAAAACCACCAGACCTAGATGTTTCAGTGACCAAAATAAGTGGGCCACATATGTGATGTCATCAGTGATGTCATGAATGACATTTGTGATGTCATCTTGGATGCTATGGGTTTTAGTCTTAGCAGTGGACGCTGGTGGCACTAGCTTTTCTTTCCCCTGCTGCACACCGTGCATCGCATCCAAAATTGCTTACATCCCTGTGTTTCACTTTCAAAACATGTCATATATCACATTCCCTGCACTTTCTCAACCAAAAAAGGACTCTAGTGGCGGATTTTGTATTAAAACCTATTTCAATGACTTTTTTTTTGTTTTTAACTATGCAGTTGTAATCAGCAAAAAATGGTCTCATGTGCAATTTGCTTTTTGTCTTCGTTTGTATGATGCACTTGGCGGTTTTCTATCGTGCAAGGCTTTTTGGCTCACTAAGACTGTTCTCTGTGAGTATACAAAAATTAACCTTGTATCTACTTTCATTCACCTGCCTCAACAGTGCAAAATAGTCACATTTTGACTCCAATTTTGCCTGGTTTCTTCGCCATAAAATCTCAGACAACAAAATGTGAGCGTGCTCCATGAATGGCTTGCTCAAACCTCTGCCTTTTCACTGCTCTCTGTCTATCTCTGGGTTGGTGCAAATTACCTTCCCTTAAATAAATTATATAATTTCTTGACTTTGTCTCAGCTTTTTACAACTCGTTGTCGCTCTTCGACACCTTGATTTAAAACCGACACATAACAGACAGACAGCCTAGTTGACTCTTTTACTTTAATCCTTAGCGCTTTATTCCTTATCTCTGCCCCTAAATATACCCTGATAGGGGTTTAAGTCATCAACCTACAGGGACCTGTCCTCTGCGTCGCCTAAGTTACTTCGACTGAAGTGTATAATGACTTATTCTGAAATCCCCTTGGACCAGGACTCTCCGGGCCACTCCTCTCCTTATCTCTTATTTATATACACAAAAAACACCACTCATTATCTTTTCTACACTATTTTCTAGGTCCCCCATTACTTTTTAAGCTACTGATTACTTTTACCTTTATACATAACATTATTTCCTTTGCCTTTGTCCCCCACAATACATACCATAATCCACAGGTGCCATGTGCAATGCTGACAGTAATAGGGAGACCCCTGTCAAGGTATGAGAGAGCAAACTGCTGTTTTGCCACTCACCCGTCTCTTCCAGGCATCTCACCATCTCTGTCAGCATAAGCTTGGGTTCTTGTCCCTGAAAGATTCTCAGGGTCCCTTCATGGTCGCCATGTGTAAAGATGGTCCTTCTGCATCCCCTCAAGCTCCTCTGGCATCTGTGGACCCTGGCACTGGAGACCAGAATAAAGGAACGGGCACCCAGATGCAATTGCACAGTCATCTTTAATATAAATTCAAAAGACACACTGGAAGCACACAAAGCTGCTGCAGTCAGCTTGCTTACATAGGTCTTTTCAATGATGCAATACTTTTTTTAAATGCATTTTCTTTTACACCACAATAACTTAGACATTACCATATACATTTCTTTGTCACTACAAAATCTTGTCTGTTTATTCCCCTTACCCCAACACCCCGCCCACTTACCCCAGCCTCCATTGCACCTCACAGTTCTATAATCACTTGCTTACTCTACCCCATCTACTCTGCCGTCTGCACCCTCCTGTGCAGAACTATGTTCTGATAACTGGCTATCCAATGTGGACATATCTAGTTCTGCAGTCAACTGTCTCCAGGCTTCCACCCCCTCCCTCGGTCTGAGTTCCTGTTTACTGCTTCTTGCCACACTACAGTTTCCGCATTTGCCCATTTCAGCAGGTCCCTCCACCATACCTGCACGAGAGGCCTTGTCAGTGCTTTCCATCCCATCACTATCCTACGTTTCGCAAATATGTATGCTAAATCCCTCAATTTACTCACATGTTTAGCTCTCTTAGACCTTGTAAACCCCCCAATAAACAACCCAGGGGGATCCGATCTCTAGGGATATATCCACTTTTGCTAGTGTCAGAGCAACTTCCTCCCAGAACTTCAATGATGCAATTCAGGATACATATCTGATTGGTTCTCTTAGCCAGAATAAAGCCTCCCAATATTAGATTGGGTGGCTTATCTGCCACTCGCAAAGCACACATTAGTCACTCTTGGCAAGCACTGTCTGATTGACACATAGACTGATAAGCTTACTTTAGACCCATCTGGACACAATCACACATCCTTTAACCCCTGCCAAAAAAAGTCCTTATCTGCTTCCCAAGGTCCTGCCAAATTTAATTGGCATTGCATACCGTGGAAAACCCCATGAGCTCATTTGTTTGCGGCCAACTAACGCAGCTGATCTGTACTAATTAGTAACTTCCTTGCCTGTATCTGATTTACCATCAATCATGTCTGCTTTTCCCTGGCCAAGTTTCTAAATATATCATCCCAGACATGCTCATTTTACAGTGAACTGCTGCCAAAGAATATTTGCTATGTGAATGAATCAGGATTGTAACATCTGGTCTCACGACGTATTTGGCATCCATTTTAGAAAACATCTGTCTGTTCAGCCTCGCTATCAAACGGTGACTTATTTACTTTTCAGCATAACTCATTTTCTATCCAGTTTCCGGAATATATTTTTACATATTCATGATGTGCGTGTAATACGTGAGGCACCCTTTACTTCCTGGGTCATTCTGACATGACCCCAAAAAAATGTCGCCCCACATGCACTCTTTACCTTCAAAAAGCACTATAATTCTGATTTTTGCAATACTTGATCAGCCTATCATGTTATCTGTACTCAGTTTGAGGGGGCGAGGGGCCTGGTACCCTTATACAACTACAAATAGCATAGATAATTACTCTTTTGGAAAATGATCAATACAAATAGAAAAAAAATACTATTTTGCTTAACTTCGCAATTCAAACCGCAATGTGGGCAGCACTAGAATTTGACAATTTAATCGCAAATCTAGATTCATTAGAATATTCATATAAAGAAAAAACATACATATGACATTCTTAGACATAAGTATTTGCCACATCTAATATAATCAACAACCAAATTGTCACTTAATATATTCAAATATCCATAAATTTAAAAGAATAAAAACGGACTCATTGATTTTCGAATCGCGAATCACACGTACAAAAATTCCATAAATGGATTGAACTAAGGGCATGTGCACGGTATGAAATTCAAGAGCCGATTGGTTCATAGAAACACAGATTGCGAAGCACATGTATATATTTATATCTATTACAGGGCCTGCAGTAAAAAAGTTTGCTCGCGCCTACAGCCCAAACCGCTAGACAGATTTGCACCAAATTTGGGTGGCGGAGGGAGCGGCGGCTTGTTCCCGAAGACATGCGTTAAAATTTGGTGTGAATACGTCCAGTAGTTTTTTAAAATTGCCAAAAAGTAGGTAAAAGAAAATAGTGATATCTGGGTCCGGTCCATGAACTCATTTCCTGATTCAGGGGCCGCAGACACGTCTGGACCAGTCAGAGAGCAGCGTGATGTACCCTGACATCATGCGCACCCACTGGTTGGTCAATTAAAAATGTGAGGTGTATCAAAACATTTGAAACGGACGCCATGTTGTATTCGCGAACTGCGCCTGTAGTCCAGACATTGTGGAAAGCATATTAAAAAAACATTGCACTCATCAAACTAATTAAACAATCTCTGGGGAGGCGAGAGGTGATGAGGATGGGATATGGCCATAAAAAGCTAAATACTGGGTGTTTTTTCTTCTACAAAGTCCGTGAACATCTCAGATGTTCGGGGACATCCATGTATATTTCTGCATTAAAGGGTTGGTGAAAATCAGTTTTTAGATGGCCAATAACTTTGGCGCCACTCAATGAAACTGCATAAGATCTTGCATTATTATTTTCGACCTGACCCTCTATGGTTCTGCAAAGTTTGGGGCTGTTTCGCCAAAAGGGGGCAAAGGTAGAGGGTGGACCCAAGATATTTGAAAGGCTTATAAACTGAATTCCATTTGACGAATCTGCACAAAAGTTTGCAAAAGGATTTTAGGCCCATATTTGAATGTGTATGTAAAGTTTGAAGGGATTTTGTCAAGAGCGGGCAACATTAGAGAGGGATTGCAACATTTTTAGATTGCTTATAACTTTGTTGCTGATTGATGAATCTGCACAAAGGTTTACAGAAAGATCATAGACCCAACCTTGAATGTTTGTGCAAAGTATGATTTTTGTCAACTGGGGGCTAAGTTATATGACTATATTTGTACGTACATTCTGACACTTTTCAAAAAATAAAACATGGACAGATTTGCAGCAAACTCGTACAGGGAGCATTGGCAAGGACCCGAAGGCATGGTTTTGCAAATGTGTCCGTTTTATTTTTTGAATAGTGTCATAATGTAGGTACAGAAAATAGTGAGATACTTTTGGTGACTTGAGGTATAGCCTGTTGCTATGGGCAGTGGCCAGATTATCCGGGTCATGGTCAAAGGCTATGACCCGGACAATCTGGGTACTGGCCATGACCACGAGTTACCTGCAATGTGGTTAAAGTGGGCATGGCCACCAGGGACAGAATAGGTTTGAATGGGAAAACAAAATCTGCTTGTGGCTACAGGCCGAGTGCTGGACAGGATTGCAGCAAACATTTGCGAGGAACATCAGCAAGGACCTGAAAGCATGGTTTTGCAAATCTGTCCTGTGTCAAAATCTAAGTACAACAAATTGTGATATAAATTTGGTGCATGGACAGTAGTCCTGGCTCTCGGAAAGGACGAATGCCTGTTCTGATTTATTATTGGGGCATGCAGCATGGCCAAAGCCCTAGGTTTAAATGGGAAAAAACTGATGCTTGCGGCTGCAGCTCGAAGCACTGGACGGGATTGCAGAAAACTTGCGCAAGGAGCATCAGCAAGGACATGAAAGCATGCTTTTGCAAATCTGTCCTGTTTTACTTTTTTGAAAGTGTCAAAAAGTAAGTACAAAAAATAATGATATAATTTTGCTGCCTGGGCAGTGGGCCTCGCCCTCAGCAAGGAGAAATGTCTACTCTGATTTGCCTGTTTGGGAATGCAGCATGGCTGCAGCCATTGCCCATGGATTGTCGAGACTTGCCATGGCTGCAAGCCATGAGCACTGACTATTGGTCACATTATGAGGGTATAATGGGCACTGAACTAGGAATATAGGGTAGGTGCAGTGGATAACGGGGTTGGTTTGGTGGGACTGGGGTCATGGTCAGGCCTCATGCCCTAGGCAATTCAACTATGACTTGCATCCCAGCATGTGCTGCCAATAACGACACACGTTGGTATGCATTGCAAAAGATATGTTTGTTAAAGGAGGTTTACAGTTCTTTCATATATTTTAAAAGAGAAATTATTCGTAACTTATATACAGTGATGTAACATCATGAAACATTTTCACTCATAAAAACCTATGAAATTCACAGAAAAAAAGTTATTTATGTTATGGTTAAGTTACACTAATAAAAACCTATGAAATTCAGTAAAAAAAGTTGTTAAAGGGATGCGTCAACTTCACCATCGGACAATACATCCCCCGACTCCTCACCTGTATCAGCAGGACTGATGGCAGAATTTCTTTTTCTTTTGTAGTCCTTCTTTTGATGAAGGTAAGGTCTACCATGAAAACCCACCACTGTGAGTACTTATGGGAAAAGTAGTCCAGTGGTGAGCTCCCGGGATAGCCAGAAAAGGGGATAAAGCCTAATCAGCATAAAAAACCCTGACAGCAGAGAGTAACTGTCCACTGATTTGTAGAATCCTTCTTGAATTCGGACTCCTGATATCACAATGGTATATGGCGATCCTGTATTGTGGACTAGATTAAAGTGCTGCTGTTCCAGGCACCGAACAAAGTGGTAAGCAGTAGTGAATCGACCACCAATAACTCCAGCACCGAGGGAGGACCGGAACAAGAACGGTCACAGAGTAACAAACATGTAAGAAGGAGAATGTCATGGAGAATGGAGCGGGGGAAGACAAGCGGCAGAGCAGTCAGATAATAAGGTAAGTGAGGAGTGAAAGCAGAAAGCGCCTGCTGTAAGAAAACAAGCGGACGCCCGCCCAGAGCGAAGCACAAAGAGAGAGAGAAAGACCGAGCAGGGCGAACCAGAGGAAGCGGAAAGGAAGGATAGCAGAGGAGAGCTCACCTGAGCCAAGAGAGAACCTGGGAGCGTTGGACCCAAAAGGAAAGCAGAGAAAGCGGGTTGAAATGCACCGGCCGTTGGAAAGCACTGAATGAAGTACTTCTCCGGCGGCGGCTATATTGGAAAACAACTAGACCGTAAACTACATTCAAGAAGAACGTGATGGCCCGTTAATGGCACCAAGAGCCCCATCTGTCCCATAACTGCCAGGAACTGCAGAGCGTGACTGTATGCCCCCCTTTGTCCCCGGGCATGCCCGGTTTCCCAGGGTGAGCACGATGGAATCTTCGAATAAGAATGGGTGCATGTACAAAAGATCTAGGTCCCCAAGAATATTCGGAATCGGGGTAGCCCATCCAGTGGACCAAATACTCCACATGACCCTTGTGATATCTTGAGTCTCGGATCTTTGAGACCTCATATCCTTTTAGATGGTCACCGTGACTGAGGTTTATTACGCATGGACCAAGGAGTGGTTCTGCCTTCTGCTGGATGGAGTAAGGATGAATGAAACACCGGGTGAATCCGACTGAGGCTGGGTGGAAGCTTGAGACGGTAAGCAACTGGGTTGATATGTGCGCTGATCTCGTAGGGTCCCAAGTATCTGGGAGAGAGTTTGGATGGACGTACCCAGCGAGGGAGGTACTTGGTGGAAAGCCATACTCTTGTACCTGCATCCAAAAGGGGTCCCAGGGACCGCTCATGATCGGCTTGCCTATTATTGATGCGCTGAGTGTCTTGAAAGTTATTCTTGGCAAGGCGATGAGCTTCAGAGATAGTTGTCAAAAGAGTATCAAGGCACGGGATATTGGACGGATATGAGAATAACTGTAGGAGACTTCGAGGAGGTAGACCGTAAGTACAATAGAAAGGACTCTTGCCAGTGGCGGAATGGATAGAGTTGTTATATGAGAATTTTGCTGTAGGAAGCAATGCGACCCAGTTATCCTGTTGAGAATTGATATAACATCGGAGGTACTGTTCTAGCGTGCCATTGAGAAGTTCAGTCTGTCCGTTGGATTGGGGATGAAAGCCAGAAGAGAGTGCTCTTTCCATACCCAGTCTAGAACACAAAGCTTTCCAAAATCGTGAGGTAAATTGACTACCCCTATCCGATACCACCTCGTCTGTTAACCCATGCAAATGGTAGATGTCACGAATGAAAACTTTGGCTGTCTCTGATGCTGAAGGTAAGCCGACCAAAGGGGAAAAATGTGCTAATTTGGTATAGTAATAGACTGTTACCATAATGCAGGAACAACCCTCGGATGTAGGTAATTCCACTATGAAATCTGTGGAGATATGGCTCCAAGGTCTAGAGGGTGGAGTGGCTTGTTCAAGTAGGCAGATGGGTCGTTGGTTCCAGTTCTTGCTTCTTGCACACACACAACAGGTGTCTGTCTACTTTTTTACATCTACTGCCATACCTGGCCAGAAAAAGGAGCGAGACACCAGGTCTAGAGTCCCTTTGGTACCTCTATGACCTTCTGAGGCATGATCATGACACCAGGATAAAACGGTTCCATGTGATATTTTCGCCGCAAAAATATTGCCATATTTTTGCAGCGAAAATAACACATGGACCCTGCGGGGGACACCCCCGCAACCCTTGCATCATTTTTTTTATGCGCGGGGGACATCCCCGCACCTAATATTTTCGCCACCAAAAATATCGCCTATGGCCGTTCCCGACGACCATATGTACAGCAATATTTTTGCTGGCGAAAATATTACCTGATACCGATAAAACCTTATGTTGGAGATTAGGCTTTGGAAGAAAGAGTTTCTGATTAATGAAAACAAGGCCCCCTCTTGCCTCTGTATATGGGACTAACCGACTGGGAATCGTGTGTCTAGAGCGTACAGCCGCTTCTTTAACCTCCTTAACGAAAGCGGATGCTTGATAGATAATTCTATTCCTAGGAAACAATGGTTCAGGAGGGTTTTCGGATACAAAATCAGGAGTGTCTGTTCGTGAAAGTGCATCCGCAAGAATGTTTTGGGAGCCCAGGAGTTATGTTATCTCGAAGGCATACTGTGAAAAGAAGTGTGCCCACCTAGCTTGTCTGGAATTTATACAGTCCATCCGCTGAAGAGTCTTCAGATTCTTGTGATCTGTCCGCATAACAAACGGGTAAGAACTACCTTGGAGAAGGTACCTCCATTCCTCACAGGCTCTCTTCATGGCTAGGAGCTCTCGTTCGATAATGGAGTAATTACATTCACTGGGAGTGAGTCTTCGACAAATATCCTGAGGGATGCTCTCTTCCTTCGAATTCTTGTAACAGGACCGCTCCTATTGCCCTCGCAGACACATCAGCTTCAATGATGAATACTTTAGTTTGATCAAGTTGCCAAAGAATGGGGTCTGAAGAGAACAAATCTTTTAAGACATAGGAATGCCTTGTCAGCTTCTTTGGGGCCATTTGAGTGGTCCAGCAGATTTCTTCAACAACCCTGTCAGAGGCAACATTATTTCAGAGAAATGGGGTATAAACTTGCGAAAATGGGTAGCTCTGATGATGTCAAAAGACATCGGGCCTCATTACAATGTTGGAGGTAGCCATAGAGCTATTAGCTCCATGGCTGCCTCCAAAACCCTTCTGACTCCTCCCTGGTGAATGGAGCAATTACCGGTCCATTCCGAGGTCGGAGGGACCGGTAATTCCCCATTCACCAGGGCCATTCCCATTTGAGCCCCCATAGGGCTCAATGGGAATGGGGAAGGCGCTAATAACGGTACCGCAAATTGCGGTACCGTTATTGGCTCTAGAGTCCCTTTGCGGGTCCCGTCCTTAACACCTGCAAAAACCAGGCGCTAAGTAAGGACCCGCAAAGGGAACTCGTAGTAGGGAGGTAAGGGATTACCGGTGCCAGTAATCCCTTACCTCCCACCTCGTAATGAGGCCCATCTTCTCTGTGTGTTGCATGATATTGACCTGTAGCAGTACAGTAGTGTGTGTAATGGGTCCGGAGCTAAGCAGAGTACCATCAACCCCCTCTACCTTTTTGATCTTCCTTCTTCTCAACTCGCTGAATGCCAACCTTGTCGGCCCAAATGGTGTCGATAAAGTTTCCTGCAGCTCCGCAATCGATCAAGGCAAGGGTTTCAATCTTCGTATCTTTGAGCTGAATTTGCAAAGCCACAACCATGAGACTGGTGTTTGCTCTGTCATCGGGAATGGTAACAGTTACAGAAACATAGGGAGTGTTTAGTGAACATTGGGTGCCCGTCCCTCCTAAAACCGAGGTCGACAGTTTCCCTGACGCCTAGGAGGAACCTCGGGCAATCCCCAAGCAAGTGACTGGAGGAGCCACAATACAAACCTCCATCCCTTCTTCGTTTTTGCTCCTCCGGAGTGAGCGGTGCTCTTGTTATTCCGATTTGCATTGGCTCTTCCTTAGGTTGTTTGGATCTAACTGCTGGAGTAGTCGCTGCTAGATTTGGCAAGGGAAAATATCCTCTTCCCTTCTTTCTTTCTGTCTTCCTCTCACGCATACGGATGTCGATCTGTAACACCGCAGAAAATAAATCCAGGAGAGTAGAGGGGCGAGGAATCCGTGCCAACTCATCCTTGAGTTCCTCACGTAACCAACAACGGAAATTCGGGAATTGAGCCTGTTCAGGCCAACCTGCCTCTGTTGCCAAACTTTTGAACAGAGTAATGTAGGAAAGCAGATCCGAGGATCCTTGTTGAATATCCAATAAGTCTTCACAAGCACTGAAGCTTATCTCGGGATGTTCAAATGTCTGTTTCAGCAATGCCAGGAAAGCCCCATAATCCTGTAATACAGGGTCATTACGTGTCACCAATGGTGTAGCCCATGCCAAAGCATTGCCTGAAAGATTATGTACCATAAAACCCACACAAGCGTGTTCTGAAGTGTAGGTTTGAGATCGGAAAGCAAAATGTACTGAACATGCTTCCAAGAATTCTTTGTTTCTTGGGTGCCCGTCATATTTTCCTGAGGAAGGGGGCATGGGAGGCAATTCTGGTGCTGGAGTATCTCTAGCTGCTACCAGTTATCTGGTGTTTTCTGCTTTCAGATACTGTACTTCCAGAGTCAGATTTTGGACTGCAGCAACCACCTCTCATAGCTGTTCCAAAGTAGCCATGTTGATCGTGGGAGAATCTTGGCGTTTCAAACTGTCAACTTCACCATCTGACAATACAACCCCCAACTCCTCACCTGTATCAGCGGGACAGATGCCAGGATTTCTTTTTCTTCTGTAGTCCTTCTTTTGATTAAGGTAAGGTCTACCACGAGAAGCCGCCACTGCGAGTCCTTATGGGACAAGTAGTCCAGTGGCAGAGCTCCCGGGATAGCCAGAAAAGGGGAAAAAGCCTAATCGGCATAAACAAACCCTGACAGCAGAGAGTAACTGTCCACCGATTTATAGAATCCTTCTTGAATTCGGACTCCTAATATCACAATGGTATAATGGTGATCCTGTATTGTGGACAAGATTGAAGTGCTGTTGTTCCAGGTACCGAACAAAGTGGCAAGCAGTAGTGAATCGACCACCAATAACTCCAGCACCGAGGGAGGACCGGAACAAGAACGGTCACAGAGTAACAAACATGTAAGAAGGAGAATGTCATGGAGAATGGAGCGGGGGAAGACAAGTGGCAGAGCAGTCAGATAATAAGGTAAGTGAGGAGTGAAAGCAGAAAGCGCCTGCTGTAAGGAAACAAGCGGACGCCCGCCCAGAGCGAAACACAAAGAGAGAGTGAAAGGCCGAGCAGGGCGAACCAGAGGAAGCGGAAAGGAAGGCCTGATTTACCCTTACCTCGACGACTGGCTCATAACAGGGGACTCTTACGACACATGCTTTTTGAACACCCAGAAGACCATAGACCACCTGTTCAGTATGGGATTCTCTATCAATGAGGAAAAGTCCAGTCTAGTCCCCAGTCAAGCAACATTTTCTGGGGGATATAATCCAGACGAAGGACGCCCTAGTCTTCTCCTCCGACGAGAGGGTTCGGAACATGCTTCTTCAGATCCCTCAATATGTAGCCAGTCGGGAGATGACGGTACGCAAGGCCATGCGCTTGCTAGGTATGATGGCGTCATGCATATACTTGGTTCCCCACACGCGCCTGCGCATGCTTCCCATGCAAGAGTGGCTCAATAGCCAGTGGTGTCAGGCCAGCGAACAATGGGAAGATCTGGTAGTTGTCTCGCCAGCCCTCGTTCTCTCTCTGCCGTGGTGGTCGAGGGAAAACCTCTTGAAGGGGCAGTCCTTCACCAGCCGCGCAGTGGAAGCCACTCTCACGACAGACTCATCTCTCACGGGGTGAGGGGGGCTCACCTGCTTCATCAGACAGTGCATGGAGTGTGGTCCCAACAAGTAGCATCCAACCATATAAATCTGCTAGAGCTATTAGCGGTGTTCAAGGCACTGAAAGCCTTTCAGGTGCAACTACAAGTGAAGACAGTTCTGGTTCTGACAGACAGCACCACAGCCATGTATTACCTGAACAAACAAGGGGGCACACACTCTCTGGGGCTATGCAAGCTGTCCCAAAACATTTGGATATGGGCTCTCAAACAAGATGTTTCTGTTGTCCCAACACGTTCCAGGAGAACTAAATTTTCTGGCAGACGTGCTCAGCAGAGATTTCCCACTGCCCATAGAATACGAATGGCATCTGCACGAAGACCTTGTCTCCAATGTCTTCTTCGCAGAATGGGGCTTCCCAGAGATCGACCTGTTAGCAACTCAGGAGAACGCCCAATGCCAAGACTACACCTCCAGGTACCCCCAGAACCTCTCCAAGGAGAACGGACTCTGGATAACATGGTATGGGAAATTTGTTTACGCCCCCCGACTCCCTTACTCAACAAGTTAGTGCACAAGATGCACCAGGAACCAGGCACCATGATATTGGGAGCCCCCATGTGGGCCCGCCAACCCTGGTTCGCTCATCTAATGGAAATGTCCTTCTCCCCACCAGTAAAACTACCCTGCCTGTACAACATGTTGTCTCATGACAGGGGGAGACCCTACACCCATGCCCACAAACTCTGAACTTAGAAGCCTGGCTCCTAAGGTCATAGAGTTTGGACACCTTCAGCTCCCTCAGAGATGCATGGACATTCTCAGGGAAGTTAGGAAACCTAACACCCGCTATTACTATTCCAGTAAATGGAAACGCTTTGTCATCTGGTGTAATACCAAGGGCATCAATCCCATCGATTGCTAACCCACACACATTGTGCTGTACCTAACCCATTTGTTAGACGCAGGACTGGTCTTCAATTCCCTAAAGGTTCATCTTGCTGCTCTCTCAACCTACACCACGTCACAACAGAAAGTGTCATGGTGGAAAATACTGGTGATTAAAGCCTTTATGGAAGGGGTTAAGAGAATCCATCCCCCCATTTCTCACCCAGCTCCTGGATGGGATCTAAATGTGGTTTAAACCAGACTTGTGGGATCTCCCTTTGAGCCAATGCATAAAGCAAGTCTGAAAGACCTTACTTACAAGATGGCCTTCTTAGTGGCCACCACTTCTATTAGAAGGGTTAGCGAACTGCAGGCCCTTACAGTTCTAGACCCTTTCGTTGCAGTCCACAGGGATAAGGTAGTTCTGCACATTCATCCCAGATTTGCGCCTAAATTCATCTCAAAGTTCCATGTGAACCAGTCAATCGAACTACCCACTTTCTTCCAGAATCCCACTAGCATGGCCGAAAGAAGCCTATAGACACTAGATGTGCACAGGGCACTCATGTTCTACCTGGAAAGAACAAAACCACTGAGAAAAACGAACCCCATTTTTCGTTTCAGTGGCAGCTGGTAGAGAAGGGGATCCTGTCTCTAAATCAGCTATCTGAAGGTGGATTGTCAAATGCATCACACTGGCTAACACTCTTGCTAAGAGAGAACTGACCTTCAAGCCTGGAGCACACTCTACTCGGTGCACTGGGGCTGCCATAGCATTCATTGCAAATGTTCCCCTAGAGTCCATTTGCAAAGCGGAAACCTTGAGTTCTGTACACACCTTTGCAAAACACTATTGCCTAGACACTCATTCTAGATCTCACTCTCAGGTGGGACAAGCAGTATTCTATTGTTCCTTCTCACAACCCACCTCCAACTCCGGGTACTGCTCACTAGTCTACGCACAGCTTGTGATTCTAAGCAGATTTACAAGCATCAGAAGACATGCATTACTCACCGTAATAGCATTTCTGATGATAGTATCTGCATAGATTCGCATGCACCCTCCCTACCTCCCCCGCTCGGGGTGGAAGGAACATAGACGTCTTTCTACTTTCTCTCTTCATGTACTCACTCACAATAGCCTTGGGCTCCCTCATGGCAGAAAAAATACAATCGGAGGGACCTCAGCGCGTGAGGGATTTTGGGTACACTACACGTCCAGATAGGGATAGTGTTACAGACACGCTTATGCCGACGTCCCCGAAAGACAAGATGCAAAACTCTGCGGTTACCACTGGATGTCGGACCATATGCACAGCATGTGAATCTAAGCAGATATGCTATTATGGTGAGTAATGCATGTCATATCGTGTGGGGGCGTGGCCTCTGGTGTGGGAACCACCCACCGAGGCCCTGCCCTCCGGCACCTCAGGTGCCAAGGCACTGAGGTGTGTCCCAGGGCCCGGATTCCTCTTGGCCTGTGAAAAGGTGGCGAAGGGGCAATGATGCACGGGACGATGAGCCCTCGCATCTGTTGAGGCCTTTCATGACCGCCTGCAGGCCCTGGCAGAGTTCTTGGGGGTTCCTCTTCCTGAGGGAGCCCCCCAGGAGTCTGGTGTGCTCGCAGAGATCTTGGGGAAACGCACAACAATCCGGTCTGGCATTCCACTCCAGAGGGATGTGCTGCAGGCGGTGCAGAAGGTCTGGGAGAAGCCCGGGGCCAACGCCCAGATGAGCAAGAAGTTTGACAGCAGGTTTAGGCTGATGGACGGGGGCAAATCCTCTTGCCTCCCACCCACAGCCTCATTCCTCTGTGATGGCTGTGTCCTCCTTATGTTCTAAACCATCGTCTTTGTCCACAGGGGGCACCTCCTGTTGCCTCTCCAAGGAGGACAAAGTCCTCGAGTCCTTGGGAAAGCACCGTTATTCCATCTCAGGACTGCACCTGTGGCAGGCCCACGCGGATGCACTTTTGGCTGCAGCTAACCAGAAGCTGTGGCAGGGGTTCTGGGAATTTCTGCCCGATCTCCCTCCGGACAAACAAGCCTCCTTCAAGGTTGGTCTGGCAGATGCCCGGGCCATTGTGCAGGACTTCATGGAGTCTTCGGTCTCCCACATCGACACAGCCAGCAGGGGGCTGTGCCCTGAGGTCGAGATGAGGACGACGCACGCCACCAGGTTTTCATCTGACGTGCAGGAGCGGATCCCGGATCTGCCCTTTGAGGGCGTGGACCTTTTTCATTCGTCCACAGATGACAAATTGACAAAGAAGAAAACATCCACTCAAACCGACCAACTCCTTGGCCATCCTGACAAAGGCGGGTCAGAAATCCTTCCCTCAATCCCAGGGTAGGACCGAGTTCGAACCCCAAACCTTCTCCAGCTTTAAGGGTTTCATAGACCGCTGTTATGCAGATGCCTGACAGGTCGCCCAGTGATAACAGAAGGAAGCAGCAGAGGAAGTTGCACAGGTTTTTCTGCTCCCTCTCCTCTGCCCCCACCCCTGACGCCAAGAAGCAGTGACTTTAAGGTTGGGGAGCACAGCTCGCCTATGGGGGGCTGTTTGGCTCTGTTCCAGGACACATGGAAGCTTCTTTCCAGCAACCCATGGATCCTATCCGTAGTCTCCACGGGCTTCAGTCTTCCTTTGCCTCCAACTTCCTCTCCACCTCTTTGTCAGATCGGGTCCCCAGCTCTTTTACGGGAGGACCTTTCGCTCTTGGACATGCAGGTGATGGAACCGGTTCCTCTTGTAGACATGGCTTTGGTTACTATTCCAGAATGCGGTACCCAAGGGCAACCAGGGTGGCCTGAGGGTAGTCCTGGACCTGTAATTTTGAAATCTGTCGTTACGCTTCAAGATGATTGCTCCTGCGCACATAGCCTAGTCTCTGTGTGCAGTGGATTGGATGTGTTCCCTAGAGCTCAAGGATGCGTACTGTGAGAAACCTGAATGCGTCTCCGGACTAGTCACTGAGGGTCTGTCATCAAGGTGGCCAGGACACGGTCATCACTATTGGATCCAGTTCCTGGGGGTGGACTAGTGAGTGAGGATCACCTGGATGGTGGGACCTCAGGCAGTGGAAGTGGGACACAGATGGGTGAGATGCAGTATCCCCCTTCTTTCAACACCTTTTCACCACCCTACCACGTAGGACATTCAGAAACACTGCCTCCTCCCCTTCCACAGAAACACTGTAGCACACCATGGAAGACAACGGACTAACACCAGAGCCGTTTACCTGAAATGTCCCCAATACAAGGGTCAGGCAGAGTCAGGCAATTGATCAGAATTACACACACCTGACGGCCCTTTCCGTTCCCCATAGGGATAAAAGGTGGAGCATGAGAGCACAATGCGTGCAAGGCAGACCGCACAACGAGAGCTAGCTCAACACAGCAGTTCAAGAGGAGAAAAATGGCTCAAACCGAAGGGGTGACAAGGAGAGAAGGTACTTTGCCCTTTCAAGCCAGGCCCGTGAAACCTCCACAGAAGGAATTGTAAGACCGCCAACAATAGCCCAAGTGTGTTGCAGCATATGTCAGCGGTACAGGTGTGTGCCAGGACAGAGGGAGACGCCTGCTACCGTGCTACCGGCCTTGACACCAGATATGAAGAAAGCCAAACAGTTCAGCACAACCAGGTGAGTCGACGGGGAAACCAATAAAGAAACTGAACTGTGTTGAATGAAAGTTTCAAAGTGCCTCATTGAGGAAAGTTCAGAGAACTATGAACTGTTTAGGGAAGACCAGCTGTAGAGGGGTCTGGCACCACGTGGGTATTCACTTGAGAAACTCTGGTCGATGCCATGTTTGAAGGAAACTACTGATACCAGAAGACTGTTGGAAAACTGCCAGGAAAGGTCAAAGTGTTCATACAGGAGTCTAGCAAAATCCCTGTGCAGTCGACAGTCTTTGACCGAAAAACCATTGAGAAACGCAAGGGAAGTGAATCCCACAGCAAGAGAAGAGAATTTCGAAATGGCAGGACTGAACCAGAGGGAGGGATGCCAATGAAGAGAAGGGCGAAGTCTAAAGTCCCAATGAACAGTGTTTTCACAAAAGTGAACCCGGCAGAGGGATGTCCACGGCGAACTGTTTAAAAGACACTTAGGTTTGTGAATGCTAAGGAGATAAATACCTTGGCAAATGCCAGAGTGAACCATAAATAGGGAGGCCAATATTCAAGAAGGCAGAGTGAGATCATGGGGGTAGAAAACCATTACCCCATTGACACACGAGGCAGGAATAAGAGCTCTTTAGAATACAAGCCAGAGTGAACCGGATGGATAGCAGGCTGGTATTCACGTGGGGTGCCCAGGGGGAAGAATCG
Organism: Ambystoma mexicanum; assembly: GCF_040938575.1. Lineage (NCBI taxonomy): Eukaryota > Metazoa > Chordata > Amphibia > Caudata > Ambystomatidae > Ambystoma > Ambystoma mexicanum. The sequence continues at coordinate 198,843,505 of NC_090940.1, forward strand.
TCACCCCAAGTGCAATTCGAAATAACTTTTTTTGTTTGTTTGAACCTATTGGATCCTCGGTAGCAGGAGAGACAACCTTCAAAGATCCTGTTATTGATAAGAACTGTTTGAGGGGTCTGCGCCTGGAAGGGGGGGACCCAGGGGTGAAGCTATCACTCAATGTACAATTGGAACATAACTTTTTATTTGTTTGCATCAGGTCCTTGAAGGCAAGAGACTTTTAAGAGACAAGAGACTTGACCATCGACGGCCCGGATAGCTAAGAACCGAACTGTCGTCTTGTGCTAGCAAAGCTCGAGAGTGTGATGTGCTCAAAAGTCCAACCTTGTCCCATTCTCCAAATATGGGGAAGGGAGACTCCGGCTACACATCCTGACTTATTTGTGAACACTTCTTTCTTTCTTGTGAACCTTATCCCACACATAAGGACTGGCAATTCATTTTATTTTTATTTATTTTTTTTTTTTTTTTTAGTATTGGCCCCTTTTATTTGACAAGACGCTACCAGAACTGCCTTATTTTTCATTTGATGGGTGTAGCTTGTTCCCATCTTAGCATTAGGTTTAGATTAGGCGTTTTTCCAACCTGCATATTCATTTTAATAAACACCCTTGAACTGTGATCACTTGTGTCTGTCTTTACTGTTGCCATCATGAGTTCCTTACAGTACCTGCATGTACCCATATATGAACCGTATCAGAAGTGTCTGCGGTTCATGATTATGGTTTACTGCTTCCAGTACAAAGTGCTGTCCTTCGGCCTGAACTCGGGCCCCTCGTGTCTTTATGGAGTTGATGAATGCAGTGGCAGGCTTTTTCCACTTGGAGGGCCATCATCTACACCCTTATCTGGATGACTGGTTGGTGAGGGTTGGGTCACCCGAAGGGGTGGTGCGCTACTGCCAGAGATTGGCGAATACCCTTCATCATCTGGGGTTCACCCTCACCCGGAGGAAGACGCAGTTATGCCGTCTCAGAATTGGTTTTCCTAAGGGTGTGTTGAAACACTACCATTCAGAGGGTGTTCCCCAGGCCCAGGAGGCTTATATCCCTCAGCAAGGCAGTGGGGCACTTTCTGGCCAACTCCACCACCTCTGCATTGTGGCTCTAACACATTCTGGGCCTGATGGCCTCCTGGGTGCTAACTGTGAAGCATGCCCTTATCAAGATGAGGTGCCTACAGCTCCACCTGGTGGCTAACTGGAATCAGGAGACAGGCTCTGTCGGATAGCATCCCAATACCACCCCTCCTTTTGCCCGACCTTCACTGGTGGCTTATGGTCTGCAATGTTTCAGTGGGAGCCCCCTTTACCTGACCGGAGCCGACCCTGGTGGTGAGGACGGACTCCTCTCTTTCGGGCTGGGGGGCTACTCTGGAGGGTTATACGATTCATGGAGCATGGTCCAGGAAGGAAGCCCTCCTACATATCTATCTGCTTGAGCTCAGGGCAGTGGGCCTGACCCTCAAGGCATTTTTGCCTTAATCAGTGACGAGTTGGTTCTGGTCAGGACGGACAATTCTACTACAATGTTTTACCTGAACAAGCAGGGTGGCACCCTTTCGCCCCTCCTCTGCATGGAGGCTGTTTTGATCTGGGAATGGGCCCTCACATTGAGAATGTGGATTTCTGCAGTCCTACCGGGGGACAGCAATGCAGAAGTGCATCAGCTGAGTTGCTTGTGGTTCAACACCTACGAATGGGAGTTGCACATTGACTCCTTGTTGCCCCTGTTCCAGCGTTGAGGGTTCGCAGACCTGGACTTATTCCCCTCTCCCCTGAATGCCAAGTGCCCCCAGTTTGCCTCATGGGCAGGTCAGGGGTCACTGGGAGACACCTTCTAGATAGGCTGGCATGGCTGCAGGTGTTGCACGTTCCCGCCAACCCCTTTGCTCCTGTGAACCCTGCACAAGTTATGGGCTTCCGTGGGCTGCAGCCTCGTCCTGGTAGCTCCCCACTGCCCTTCGAGAGCCAGGTTTTCAGATTTGCTGCAGTTGTGCTCCCCAGGTCCCTTCCATCTTCCGATCCCCAGCAGGGGCTTCCTGATGGAGCAGGGCAGAGCATTGGAGCATCCGGACCAAGCCAATCTGGCCCTGGTGGCCTGGCTCCTGATCAGCTGATACTTCAGCATGCTCAATTTTCAGATGACAACTGGGTCACAGTATAAAAGCAAATGGGCTAGGTTCTGCCATTGGGCTCGCGACAAAGGTCTGGACCTGGTCACCTGTCCTCTGGATGACGTTCTGGATTTTTCAGCACAACTGGCTCGTTCTGGAGTTCAGGTGGATACTTTCTGCATGTATTTGGCGGCCATCGGGGCTTACAAGAATTCCCCAGCGAATGTGGTTTGGGCAACCAACCCGGTGGTTAAAGCACACCTTAATGGGTTGTCTAGGTATTTTCCTCTGCTGCATAGGCTGTACCCGGTCTTGGACCTCAATGTGGTTCTTGCAGCTTTGCAACACAAGCCTTTTGAGCTGATGGCCTCTGTGGACATCCGCTTGCTGACACTGAAGATGGTCTTATTGGTGCCTCTCACCTTGCGCGCAGGGTTAGTGAGCTGCAGGCATTGTCTTCATGCAAGCCCTTGACCACGTTTCACAACGACAAGGTCATATTGCACACTAACCCTAACTTCTTGCCCAAGGTGGTCTCTTGGTTCCATCTGAATGAAGAGATCTGCCTGCCGGTGTTCTTCCGGAACCCACAGTCGGAAGCAGAAAGGGCCCTAAATTACTAGGACCACAAGAGGGTTCTCAAGTTTTATCTCTCTCGGACGAAGTCCTTCAGGAAGTCTGAGGCACTGTTTGTGACCTTTGGGACTCCTCCCCTGGCTCTCAGACATCCAAGGCTTCAATCGCCCGTTGGATGGTCCAGGCCATTTCAGAGGCCTACACCGCCATGGGCAAACCCGTTCCTGGTGAGATTCATGCCCATGTGATCAGAGCTAATGCCATGGCCGTCACCTTTCAGAGTCCTGCTTCTTGGGATGTCATCATTAAGGCGGCCACTTGGGCCACTCAGTCAGCCTTCTGTAAACACTATTTGCTGGACACAAGCTCCAGGCACGATATATAGTTTGGTCAGGTGGTTCTAAAGAACCTTTTCATTTCATCGTAGATATGAGGCAGGTTCTCAAAGCCCCACCCTCTGTTCTTGTTTGGTGAAATCACCCACAAGGATGGAGGAAAGGGGACGGGATGTATGAGTAATTAAAGTTACTCACTGTAGTGACTAGAGTACTCCGTCATTAATCCTCTTTCCTCCATACGTCCCCCCCACTGTCCTCCTCTAGTATGCCAATGGCTTGTAGGTAATATGACTAGCCAGGTATCTAAGCGTCCAATGTGTTCGAAGAGGACTGAGGTGAGGGGCCGGACAGCGGGGCCTCTGTGGGGGCATTCCCACACCTGAGGCCGCGCCCCTGCAAGCTATATTAAACTTAAAGGGGAAGCTTATTTTTTCGCTGCCAAAGTTTGCGGTACTGTCCCCATGTTGAGGATGAAGGAACAGGGACTAAGGATTATGAGTACTGTTGTCACAAAGGTGAGTAACTTTAATTACTGATGTGTTGGCCAGGCCCCTTTAAGATTTGTCAATAAATCACTGCAAGAACGGGTCATCCTGGAGATCCTCAAAGAAGCGGTGATTGCACCATTGCTCTAGAAAACCATTTGTTACTCTTCTCTTTTATGTAGCCATTGTCCCATCGCTGGCCTTTTCAAATTCTTGACCAAGTTGTAACTTGCAAAATTTTGCAGTTTCAGGTTTCCAGCCCAAGCATGGCACAGAAACTGTCAGCGCTAACGGCTACCTTGCAGCTGACTGCTCTCATTACAGAGATGAGGTGCATGAACGAGAGACTTAAAGTCTCTAATAAGCAAGTTTCAGAGCTAATGCAGGAAAGGAAGACTATGAATGCCAAGATCACACTTAAAGCTGATAGGATTGAAGAGAATTAGAGGAGCATCAGCGCAACAGAGGACAATTGTGACACCTGTGAGGGGTCAGAAATGTGAGACAGACAAGTAGATAGTTTTCTCACAAGTAGCCATTTTATTAAATAAGGGTGAGATTAAACTTCTTGCTTTCCCTAACCTAGTGAGGATTTCCCTACCTGCCGAACTAATACTAAAGGAAACACTCTAATATCAGAAGGTATCTGTCCATTAAAACAAAATCATACAGGTATCCAATGGCTGTTAACACTGATTAAAATAAGTGGTATTCTAACATGGACCTTGTAAACATGTATCCTTGTAACCAGGGTTGGATCCCCTTCTCCGGGATTAATTCAGGATATTTCAACCAAAGTTCAACTCAAGAAGGTTCTTTTCAATAGCCAAGTTCTGCTCCAAATACAACACACAGATATTTTTAATAGCTGTGTGCCGCTTCCAATACATCACAAAGTTCTTTTCAGTTCATAAGTATTTCACTTGGCATTTGGATGGTCATTTTGCTAAACAGGATTTATTAGTCTTCTAAATGATTGTCAAAGTTTCCACAAGTTCTTGCTTGATAAACCAGAAATACTTTGTCTTCAAACTTCCAATCAGATTTCTTCTTCATAAACAATAAGGGTTTTCTGCATAAACAGTATTGTTTTGTCAAGATGGTTTTACCACAGTTCATCATAACACATTATTTGACTTGCCGCTTTCTTTCCAACATAACCTTCTACCACATGGCAGTACTTCAATTATTTTCTTCTTGGTCCACTAACCTGCCAGGACTAACCACTAATAGTCCCTTTCCTGGTATACTCGTCAGCCAGGATCAAACTCTTACCACTAGTATAAGTACTCTGTGGTGAAGTCTGCTTCGAACCTGCCACACTTAGATCCTCATTGTGGAAAGTTAATTGCAAACAACTGCTTCTGGAAAAGGTTGACTTTCAACAGCAACAATGGAGTTCACAACATATTCTACAAGGGTACAATATACATTGAATTTGTTTTTCCCACTGGTTTGTTTGCCACATGCAATGCAGGTTATATTCCTCTCCCCACCCCCTGATGATTTCTACAAGGAGGGCTTTTCTCCTGCCACCTCTTGGTTCCTTCTCACCACCAATTAGCTGCTGATAATGTTTCTTTTTTCGGGTATGTCTCATTAGGAAAGACATATCCCCTTTTTTTCATATTACCTTTCTTTGACTTGGGCGATACTGGTTATCTTCCCTTTCAGGTAATCTCCTGTTTTATCGATTACATTTACTTTTTTCCAATATTGCCTCCTCTTGACTTTGCAAATTAACAAGGGGGGTCCTGGGAGTTCCTCTGCCAGACATTAGTCCTGGTTACGAGAGACTTACCCAGAGTCTTTAGCTCACTATCTTTCACAGAGAAGAAATATCCCAAACATATCAGTCTTTGTCCTGCCCTGGGGCAGTCCAGCACCGAAATGCTAGGCAGTCCCGCACAGCTTCCCGCTGCACGTTTTCTGCATCCAGGACTTCCGACTCCTGCGACTCGCTCAGCACCATGTCTCCCTGACAACACAGCACCGGTTCCGGCGTCCTCTTCCTTCTGCTGCTCCCACTGCTTCTTTCTAATGGCCTGCACCTGAAGAGGCTCTAAATACTTACGTCCTGCTCAAATGTGGGTCATTATAACCATTAGCCTGCACACTACAGTTCTGCAACTCTGAGCGCCTCTTCCTCGTCCCAGTACTAAGAGCATTATGAGATTTGAAGTCCCTACTGTTCATACATCTTTTAAAATTATCTTCCTCAACCGCATGCTCACAGTATAGCATTAAAAGCCCAGAGAAGGCAAAGCACACAATGGGCAGCTCGCTGAAAAAGAGCTGATCACACTCGAGGAAAAGAGAAAAGAGCCCTGCAAACACACGAACTAGAAAAGACCTTTGGATAATTCAACACAGACCTAAACATGGCCCTGAACGTTTGCTGCGCTATAGACTCATCTTACAAGCAGAGATATGGGACAATGAATCTGGCTTGAAACTCTGCATGACACATGGAACGAAATGCTGGACAGTGAAGACATTCCAATAACAAGTGTTGGGGACCTTGAATATGTGCTGGTCTAGATGCCAGCAACAAAGAAATACTGTACATAACCACTGCCTTGAAATACTATCATAGAACCCACGGGTGCAGGGACACCCTTAGCGCCCCTCGAAAGTGGTCCAAAATGAGGATCTGTACACCCATAAAAGGGTAAACTGGTCTAGGGAAGGTGCTCATGTATCTGTTCTCTACGGGAGACCTGATTGTGGTGCTATCTGTTCTGTCTGTTACACGTTTGGCACTAATAGCCAGGTTTTTTTTTAACAGCATCGCAACAATACGAAACGCATTCAGTCTAGCTAGCACAAAGTTATCTAATCCACCTTTGAAACCGATTACATCCACTACATAAAATGGGGGTGAGACCTAGAAGTTAGAGAGAAGGTGCTTCTTGGTCAGCAATCGACATAAGTGAAATTGCGACATTTAAATTCTGTATGTGTAATGTCAAAGGGGCGGGTAGCCCCAAGAAGATATTTAACATCGTATAAAACCTTAAATTGCTGCAAGTAGACTGTGCCTTTCTACAGGACACTCATGATCCAATTGTTCAAACACAGAGTGGGGAGCGGGTGGATTGCGCTGGACTTTTTCGCCCCATACCCCTCTCCCAGGGTGGCAATCCTCAAAGTAAAATAGATTCCCTTTGTTATGGAAGGAGTACTATCAGATGCAGAAGGATGATACCTTCTCATCTGCAGCTCTATTAACACGTAAAGAATCCAGCTACTTCATCTCTATGCACCCACAGGAGGCAAACCATTTTTATTTTGTAGATGTCCTTACCAAATGTGCCCCATACCCGTCAGTTATTGATGGGGGGGGGGGGCTTTAATTTAATTCTTGCCCATACGATAGATGAATCCCCACCCTCTGCAATGGAGCGATCTGGAGCAGCGAAAACTCTTATTGAACTAACAGGCAGACTGGGATTGGTGGATATTAGGTGGTGATGGAACTCAAAGGATAAAAAATGTACGTTTTACTCCCACCTGCTCGCTGTATCCTCTAGACTGGGCCTCTGGTTTACCCAAGAAAAGTGGCTTCCTAACATAACTAAATGCAACATTTTGCCCATTGTAATCTCTGATCACGCACATTTAACTGCACAACTTGCAGTACTCTAGAATATCAGATGTCCTGCCAGATGGAGAATGAACTTGGCAATGCTGCAATATCATGACATTGTTCAAGTGATAAAAGACAGCATATCAGAGTGCTGGGATCTTAATGCCACACCAGATGCATTGCTCCAAATGGTATGGGATGCAATGAAAGCCCATCTTGGAGAGATCTGGATTTCGCTATGGGCCACCAAACTCCGAGAGTTCAGAACCGCATGAAAAAGAGCAGTTGGTAAGTATAGAGGAACTGGAAAAGAAGCACACATTAGAAGGCAAATCGGGCATGTTCAACCAATTGGAAACAGTGAAAATCCAGCACAATGAAATTAAGAATAAACAAAATATTCTCTAAAGCACAATTCTGGTAGGGGGTAGACCCAATAGTCGGATGGCCTTTCCGCTTCAAGAGCATCAACAGAGCAATGTAATAGTACATTTTAAAGATCAGAAAGGCACATTACTAACTAAAGATATCGATATTAATGCACAGTTCGATTAGGAGTGTTACGCCCATGTAACCTCTTGACTAGGGATGGGATTCATGACTTGCTACAAATGATCTAATTGTCTAAAATTCCCCCAGAGGAATTAATACACCTTAATAAGAAATGTGCAACAGAGGAGTTTGCGCACGCCATATGCTCCCTTTCCAAGAGGAGAGTGTGTGACCCAGATGGCATACCAATTAACTTTTATACATTTTGTAAATCCCCGAAACTAGCCTTGGTGCTCCTCTATTGGCCAGACAAGCCCCACCCCCTTTACCAAGCTTGTATAATCGATTTGCCCAAAAAAGAGAAATACCCATCTTCATTTGCCTCCTATAGACTGATCTTGCTGATCACTAGTGATGCAAAAATGTTTTCAAAGTATCTAGCTACAAGGCTTGTAAAGATTCTCCCGGACCTGATCCATATGGATCAAACTGGATTTGTCAAGGGGTGCCACTCGAGTGATAATGTTAGGTGGGAACTTAACATAATTGGTACTGCGATGGAAAGTGACTGTGCAATCCTTTCCCTAGATACTGAGAAGGCTTTCGATAGGGTGGTGTGAGAAACCTGCAGTTATTCTCCCATTTAGACCCCGAGAATCCTCTATTCAGGTGGTATGGGGAGGGCCATCACTTTTGGATCCCAACCCTGGGGGTGGACAAGCGAGGGAGGATCACTTGGGTAGAGGAGTTAAAACCTATCTAACGTCCCCTATTTCAGATCATAAGGTATACTGGCAAAACCAAGTCACAGAAAATCAAAGGCCAGGGGATTCCCTTTTTCACCTTTCCATCACCCGATGTTCATTCGGCCCACAGACAGGATTTTCAATCTCATCCCATCTCCCCCTCCCCATTTCCAGCAAGTACTGAGGCAAGGAAGAGGTGACTGAGAATAATAAAGATTACCCATAGTAACAATACTGGGAAGCAGGGAGGGGCCAATTGCATTTCACCACTAGGTTGTCCCACTAATGGATTCAGGCAAGGTCAGGCAGTTAGCCTTAACCATGCACACCTGACTCCACTTGACTCTCTGGGTATAAAAGGTGTGGTTCTACCAAAGAAGATGAGCGAGCTGGGGTTGCTGGGTGGAACGTGGAAGTCGGGGAGCAGGAGGCTGCAGCAAGAGAAGCCTGGAAGATCCCAAAGAGAGCGGGACGCCAAGACACTGACCCAGTGCGCCAGAGGTGTTGCAGCGTGGCGAGGAAACCATGTCTCCAGGGAGCTGGAGTGAGGTGTGCTGCCAGCTGTTGGCTGTGTCCAGGCCAGTGCTCATTCCCTTGAGACGTGTGCCAGTAACAGGTGTATCTGAGGGGCAGGTGGTAAGACCCTGACCTCAACTAACAGATCCCTCAGACCTGCCTGCCAGCGCTGTGCTACCGGGTGAGTTTCACAAAGAAAGAGAGAGAGAAACTCTGTAGCGTGCAGGTGGCTGGAGCAGGAGCAAAAGTGATGAAAGCTGCAAGCAGTGCAAAAGCAGAAAGAAAGTGAGGGAAACCAGAGCGACAGTGCTCTGGTAGTGCAAAGACAGAGTCAGAGAGTGAATTTAAAGGGATCGGAGTGCAAAGAGAGGGTGCAAGCGACCCACAAGCTGAAAGAGGGTGCGAGTGAACCAAAAGGGGGCACGAGCGACCCAAAAGTAGAATAAAGAGAGTGGAAAGCAAAGAGAGGGTGCAAGCGACCCTAAAGTAGGAAGAGGTTGCGAGCGACCTGAAAACAGAGTGGACAACAAAGAGAGGGTGTAAGCGACCCTAAAGTAGGAAGAGGTTGCGAGCGACCTGAAAACAGAGTGGACAACAAAGAGAGGGTGTAAGCGACCCGAAAGCAGGAAAGACTGCGAGCAACATGAAACGGGAAAGTGGGTACGAGCGACCCGAAAGTAGAAAAGGAAGGTGCAAGTGTCTATGTTCAAGAGAGAAGAGTGTGCCAGGCGCATGGCAAAGCAAGAAGAGTGTCTGAGAAGCACAATAAAGGGAAAAGAAGGTGCAACTGTGCACAGCAAAGAGGAAAGAAAGGTGAAAGTGGAAAAGGCACCAGAGGGAAGGGTGCCAGAAGAAAGATACAAAGTGAAAAGAGAGGGGTCAGAAGTTGGTGGTCACGCAGGGGAGGAGCAAAAGCCATGCGTTTTCAAAAGTCTCTGACGCTGCCCCATGAAAGGGCTATGTATGTTGAAATGTACATCCTGAAAAGGTGAACTTTTATTTGAAACCAAAGGGGCCTAGGCTTGGGGAAGGGACCCCTGAGAGGCCCCTGAGAACTTTGCAAGACACACCTAGACTTGGGGAATGGAAGCCTGAGAGGCCTAAACATAAACTGTCTTTTTGCTTGGAACTGGAAGGATCGAAGCTTGGGGAAGGGAACCCCAAGAGGTCCAGAGACATTGGGAACGTTATTGACTTGCTGCAAGAACCCTACTTGGAAGGTTCCAAGGGCAACCCTTTTGAGTTGAACTATTTTTTAAACTGGGATAACTACACCTAATGGGAAGGCTACCTGAAACCAGTCTTTGTTTGCATTCCTTTTTTATTTTGAGCCATAATCTTTTCTTTAAGACCCCAGAACACATTTTCTCTAAGAGTGAGGGCCAGCATAGGTTGTGACACAGACGGGTTTTGGATTTATGGACATCGACGGCCCTTAGAAACATCAGTTGAGGGAACAACCCCCTTAGAGTTCGGGCCAGTTAGGTTTTCCACCACCCCAACAAAGATCTTCTATAAAGGTTTTTTCAAACGGTTACTTTTGAGTCTGTCTCTCTCTTGATGCTATGCCTGTCTCACAATGGACTGCAGGTTCCTATTCCACTCAATGGAGGTAATGGGAATTTTGTGGGTCAAAATATTGTATAAACAACCGCACGCCACAGTTACAACAAAGTAACCTCACAACCATTCAGAATGTTTTCAGGCACTCTGCAAAGGTGTACCCTTTCACTCCTACTAAGTCATTTCTATTGAGTCCTTAGCAGAATGCATACCGCAATCTACCACCTACAAGGGAATTACACTCTGGTGGGATAGAGACCATCGAATCTCGCTATACGAGGATACCTTCTATTATATGTCATGACCCACTCGTATGACAAGCACTCAAGTAATTTGACACAGCCGGATATAAAATAAAAGTAACCAAATCGGAACTGATACCTTTGGCAAAGAACCGAGCGGGGTGCTCCCCAATGGGTACACTTGTTTAAAACTCAACATAAACAGTTTAAATACCTGGGTTTCTGGATCCCTGTGATCTTAGCCTGGACATTCTCCTGTAATACCACACCAATTTTACAGAGAATTAAAGTATATCTGGGAAGATGGGACACCTTACCCATGTACCTTATGGGGAGAATAAACACAATCAAATGGAACATTATGCTAAAACTGTGTGTATGTTTAATTATATTACATATTCACACTTCTTGAACAAAAGCCCATAAACGATAACATGTTTCGGCTCTGCTGAGCCTTTTTCAAATCTAGGCTACATACAGTTTCACAGCAAATCATCAGAAGTGTGTTACATAGTTTAGCAATATTATGTATGATTTCAACACAAACATAATATCAGTATAAAACCAATTATGAAAGCATATTGCGCAGGCATTATTCCATCATGCCGCAATACGAGTGTACACATCACAATAAAAATAAATATAAATAAAAATAAAATGATAAGAGGACAGAAAACAAGGATTGGTGAGAGGGAGGATTCAAGGGTGTGGAGAAAAACACATTATGTATGCACATTATTCCAAAATCAAAGACATGAAAAAACACAGAACAGAGGGGAGAAAAATTGAAAACATAATCAATAACTTGGTTCAAGGGTAATTGGTCCATAACGGTCAACTGACCGACATATTATCCCAATGATATTTCGAGCAACTATGCTTACCCTTAATGGCTTGCAATAAATGCAAAGGACTGTTGTCCCTGTAGTAATAACTGGGTATAATTCCCAATAGAATGTATGAAATCAAGTTAATATAGGATCAGATCTCTGGTGATATGGATATCGGCTGGACACTAATTCTTAAAGTGAAAGTAGATAACCACTATCCTCTGTGACATACGTACTAAGCATTGCAATTCAACTTGTTTCTTAATCCAAAAGTGTCCATGCACTGTAACTAAAATCCCTCATCAAGTGCATTATGCTAGGTAGAAAAATAAAAATAAGTAAGGTAACTGGTAGAGTAAGGTCGCTGGTAGAGGATGACCAATATGAAGTAATTCATTTACTAGATGATTTGAAAATCAAACCTGATATGCTCACAGTCAAAGAACTCAAAGTCAAATCCAAATTTGTGCCACAATTGGCACCGGACAACATTATCGACACATTCTACAAAGCAGTCTCACAAGAATTCTATAAACTAAACCAAAGACAGAACGAGAAATATAAGGAAAAAAACTAACAACCTGACATCTGGAGAAAAAGTTGCACTTGAATCGCTTAAGTCAGATACGCAAATAGTGATCAAAGAAGCAGCCAAGGGGGGGGTAACATCGTCCTAATGAACAGAAAGGATTATCTAGCAATGGCATTCCAACATCTCTCAACCCCCGGCTGCTACGTTACAAGAACGGATAATTACAAACAAATAGCCTTGGAGCAAGTGGAATCTCACATTTTGATGTGGTACAGGAAAGGTCTGATTACCGATGAAGAACATGCTTTCTTATTTATCAAGGAACCAGTAACCCCGACCATGTATTTACTGCCTAAAATACATGAACATTATGATCACATACCTGAGGGCCGCCCAATCATGAGTGGGATTGGGTGGGTCACTGAGAATATATCGGAATACCTTGACTCCATTCTCAAACCAAGGGCCAGTTTATTACATTCATACTTACAGGATTCCACCAGTCTCATACGGAAACTTCAGAATTTCACATGGCATAATACTTACCTTCTAGCAACTTTAGACTTGAAGGCACTATACACTTCTATCCAGCACAAATGGGCTATGATTGCAATTGACTATACGTTCAGGAATGAATCAGCCTCTTACTACAACCATATTCAGATGATTAAGGAAATGTTGCAGCTTACATTCGATCTTAACATTTTCACCTTTGACAACAAGATAAACCAACAAACCAAGGGAGTGGCTATGGGCACGAAATACGCCCCAGCCTTAGCCAACATATTCATGGGCATGCTAAAAGACAAATCAGTTTACCTGGAACCGTTCGACAGAGATAAAATTAAGATGTGGACGCGGTACATCAATGATGTCTTTTGCATCATTGATGGAAGCAGAGATGATTTTCAAGAATGTGTGGCATCTTTAAATTTAAATGGCTTTGATATTCAATTCACAGGAGATTGTAACAAACACAAAATCAACTTTTTGGACTTGACAATACAATCTGATGGCCATAAATTACAGACATGGACTTTTAGGAAGCCAACTGGGGTGAACTCTACGCTACACACTAACAGCTGTCATTTTCATCCAACCATACATAATATACCATTGGGTGAATATATTAGAGCAAGACGCAATTGTCAACATGAAATCAAATTTGAAGAAGAGTGTACCCTACTACGTCAACGTTTCAGAAAAAGAGGTTACTCGGATAAATCCATAAGAATGGCATACAAGAAAACCAGACTGATGAATCACCAAGATACGTTGGGATGCCGACCCAAGGTCAATCCAGATTCGAACAGGGCAATACGTTTCATTACTCAATAATGTTCTGATCACCAGAGAATTCAGAAAATACTGAAAAGACATTGGTAGCTGCTGAAACTGGATGATCACATCAGCAATTTCGTGGGTGACCACCCACGTTTAACGTATAGAAGAGCAAGTACACTTAAATCTATTCTCAGTCCATCCCTTCTGCCGGACGCAGCAAGGGACAATCAAGGTACATGGTTAAACAAAAAAGAATTTGGTTTCAGAAAATGTGGTACTTGCACACAATGTAAATATGCATATGAGCAAACTACTGAATTCGAAGACATTAATGGCAAGCATTGGTCAATCAAACAAGGGATAAATTGTAAGACTAAATTTGTTGTTTACAGTATTGTTTGTGTATGCAAGAAATTGTATATAGGGAGCACAAAGAGAGATTTGAGAATCCGAATACGTGAGCATCTGGCGAAAATTGGTAGCCAGGACCCATCGATTCCACTAGCCGATCATTGGCAGCAGGTGCATCAACTGCATAACAAATCTGAGATCAAATTTATTGGTCTACAACAAGTGACTTTGAACAAAAGGGGTGGGGATAGGTTAAAAGCTCTAGGACAAGTTGAAGCACGAGCAATTTGTTACTTCAATACGACTGTCACAGGTCTCAACAGTGACAGTGAAATGGTGTCATTCTTGTAGTGTTAGCGCATTGCAACATAGTCCTGAAGTACCTGTAGTACCGCTCAGTTTTAGACAGGTTTTTCGTTTGTCGGAAGTGCAACATAATAGGTGCAATTAGTAGTAGTCTCATTGTAATGTATTTCCACTTAGATATTAACAAAGAATACTTGCTAGTTTCATGACATGTCACTATTGGGTGTGAGCACGTATTAAGACTTTAATACAGCGGGAATTTTATGTACTTGCATACAAAAAGTTTTTCGGGAAAAGCTAATTCTTAATTTTTGTTAGAAACTGATCGTCAAAGAAGAATCTCGAAGAGACCATCACGCGAGAGCTTTTTGTACCTAATATCCAGCCAGTAAGGCATGTTTTATGGGCGTAAGAACCATTTAGCATTGGCGGCCTTCGAACACACAATGGCAGTCATAATTGCTCGAATCACGGCGGACGTTTCGCAACGTGCCGTCAGACACGGATCACCATGGCGACGCTTCACACGTTGCCATGGCTACTGTGTACAACTTAATTATCAAAATGGTGGACGCAGAGGGCGCTGTATCTCTGCCGTCGTGTGTTATTTTTCAGTCCATAAGAACCAGGTAAGCGTGAGCAACTCTCGATGGACCGCTTGTATCCAACGGTCTAGGTAGAGCGTAGTATGGGAATAATGTTGGTTTTTATTAACATGTAAGCCAACATGGTTTTAGGATTCGATGTGTGATTTGACACTATACTAGCTTGGTGTTGGGGTTTCTACCTAGCATAATGCACTTGATGAGGGATTTTAGTTACAGTGCATGGACACTTTTGGATTAAGAAACAAGTTGAATTGCAATGCTTAGTACGTATGTCACAGAGGATAGTGGTTATCTACTTTCACTTTAAGAATTAGTGTCCAGCCGATATCCATATCACCAGAGATCTGATCCTATATTAACTTGATTTCATACATTCTATTGGGAATTATACCCAGTTATTACTACAGGGACAACAGTCCTTTGCATTTATTGCAAGCCATTAAGGGTAAGCATAGTTGCTCGAAATATCATTGGGATAATATGTCGGTCAGTTGACCGTTATGGACCAATTACCCTTGAACCAAGTTATTGATTATGTTTTCAATTTTTCTCCCCTCTGTTCTGTGTTTTTTCATGTCTTTGATTTTGGAATAATGTGCATACATAATGTGTTTTTCTCCACACCCTTGAATCCTCCCTCTCACCAATCCTTGTTTTCTGTCCTCTTATCATTTTATTTTTATTTATATTTATTTTTATTGTGATGTGTACACTCGTATTGCGGCATGATGGAATAATGCCGGCTCAATATGATTTCATAATTGGTTTTATACTGATATTATGTTTGTGTTGAAATCGTACATAATTTTGCTAAACTATGTAACACACTTCTGATGATTTGCTGTGAAACTGTATGTAGCCTAGATTTGAAAAAGGCTCAGCAGAGCCGAAACATGTTATCGTTTATGGGCTTTTGTTCAAGAAGTGTGAATATGTGATATAATTAAACATACACACATCTTTGATGGCGCTGAATCCTGGAATCTCTTCTATTTTACACTGTTTATGGTGACGGTTAGGCTTTATTACCGTCCGGATACAGTGACCTGCGACATCCTTGATCTTATCCTATGCTTGAAGACACAGCATTATATGGCCAACCCAGTACTGATATAAATGTAAGGGATTGTGAGGTGTCGCCCTACAGAGCAACTTTTTCTAAAGCCATTCTTTTCAGTTATGCTAAAACTGATATATTTATAACAAATGCTCCTTGTACACATTCCAGTGTTTTTTTGGATGCATGCTTCTCACAATTTATCTAGAAAAAAGGAAAACGAGACTTCAACTGAAGTTTTAAAGGCTGCCAAGCCCAATGGCGGAAGGTGCATTTGCAGATTGGAAAGCCTACCATAGGGCTACACATATAAACACGATCAAAAGATGGGTGAGTGGGGAGGATAGCCCAGAATCGAAAAGGATAGCAATGGATACATTTCATCCATGGGGGTGTCCCAAACTATGTATCTTCATGCAAACGCTCTAAACCATTGGGGTTACCTTAAAGATATGGAGGGAAATCATGCAAGACAGAGGAATATGTGAAGAATCCTGCAGATCCCTCACCAAAGCCCTACCTAAAGTCTCCTTCCAGGTGGCCAAGAGAGGGCAGACTCTTCCTGATCCCAATCCTGGAGGTGGTGTACTGCGGGAGGATCACCTGCGTGGAGACAGGGTAGGGAGAAGGATCTGTGGTATAAGACACTGTATTTCCCCTATGAAAGGAATATTCTTGACATCATGCTGAATAGGTTATGGCTTACTGCCATTTGAATATCGCTCAACTCTGTTGCAACTAATGTGGTTACACCCAAAGAAAGAATGTTCTCTATCCCTAACATCACGTCCTCCGCAATATCAAAGGTATACTACAAGGAATGGTGGAAATGTGGCCTTTTCTACACCATCTGTCTCTTATAAGATTGAAACCCACAATTCCTCTTCTAAAAACGTCTTAAAAGTGCAAAAGGAGTGGGAAAACATAATTTCACTAAAGTAAGACTACATGTCCCAGAATTCCACAGGGATGGGCGAAGAGGGCTGAAGAGGCATGCAGAAGTAGAGGACAGGCAAGTAGGCTTAACAGCCTTTGCCAGAGTCAGGCAATTAACATCTTAAATCAATTACCCCACCAGAGAGGCATAAAAGGCTGCAGCAGGAAGGAGCTGGAAGATGAGCAGGAGCTGGAAAGCTGGCAGTAGTAGCAGAGGGCACGAGGCGGGCAGTTCACGAGGAAGTGTGCTCACTTAACGGATGCCGGGAGGAGAGAAGAGCAGATTTCACCTGCAGGTTCTGAGTTGGTCCTGTGTTCACAAACCCTTCCAGGCCGTGGCTGCACTGAGGGAGACTTGCCGAGATTTAAGGTCATTTTAGGTGCGTCTAGTGGCTGTAATTGCAGAGCCGAGATTGTGCTGCAACCTGAGGCTTGTATGCAGAATCAAGCTGAGGGACAGAGGAGTGAAGGAGGCTCCCTGTGGTTGGGACCGAACCAGAGACACACATGCTGCAGAGGGGTGCGAGTTCCAAGAGCAGCTATAGTAGTAGAAGGAAGATAAGTCGATCAGTGGAAGCAGCCGACAACCACAGTGTTCCCCGAGCCAGTGAATGAAGCTCCGCATTCAGGTTCACTGAAAATCCCTTGCCTGTAACTGCTACCAGCTCCATTATAACCCGCGTAAGCATAGGAGCGAGTAGAAGTTTTGTTGCTGTGAAAGGTCCCAATAACAATGGCAATGTTTCACGTGCATGTTTAATACAAGTTGAAGTGCTCGGGTAAAACAAAAAGCTTTCTGTTTTCCATTGTTAAGCTGTATAACTTTACCAGAGTGGTCGTGTGTCTCCAATTAAGAAGGAGAATGCCTTTGTTAAATCGCTCAGAAGGTTTAAACTGACTTTCACAACTTGTTACAAGGAAATTACAACAAAGAGAGGTAGTGTGTTGATCATTGTGATCCCGGTTGGAGTTAGGAATGGCAACACAGTTCTTTAAAGACAAAAATCTTCATCAAAGGGTGACCGTGTATTCCTAAACCTGGTTCTCTTGTGAATCTTGAACCTTGTAGCATTCAGAACAAATATTTTATAAACGTTTAATTTGCTAAATTAAAGAGAATAGCAAGCTTTGCCCTAGCCAGTGGGCAAATCCCTCCTATAGTGAAACCAACCATATTGAAACCTAACCACCTGTATAGGGAAGTTGTTAAAGGTCCAGTGTCCTCTGATAAACGTGTGACAAGGTTATCCAAAGCTGGAAGATTGACAATGCAGCTTTAGGGTAACTACTGGAACCAAGAAGGTTTGATTAAAGCTGGGGAATTGAGCTGGGTGCTTGTAAAAGGATTACGTCCACAATCTGTAATGCTGGGACTGTTGAAGTAGAGAGAAGCAGTCTGGGTGCAAAGGCAGATTATATCAATGGCAGTGAGACAGACTGAAGAGGCTGCCCATTTTTGATAGCATAGGAAAGAAGAGTGCCTTGCCTACTTGTGGAGGTTGAATAGTCTTGTCTGTGGAGCAAAGGAGTCTATCTTCACAGTTATAGAAGTTGAAGGGATTTGGCAAATGGGGAACAACACCCTAATAAGAAGCATCCTGACAAATTATACCAAAGACTCTACACATGGACAGTTGTTGAGACAGAACTGGTCCTTTTATCTTTGAACTGTGGCAACACTATCCTGGGAAAAGGGTATCCGGGATTACCATTGGTGCTGTTTTCCTTGCTGGAATTGGAAGGGGAACTTTTCAAGAGAGCTAAATGGCTGCTACCAGTGGATTTGTGTTTGAGTGAACTTTTCTTTTGGAACTCTTACAAACTGTTTCAAGACTTTCCTTTATGAACACCTGGAGAGATTGACTTAGGCCAATCCTGGAAAAGGGATCTACCCAGGAGAGGTGAAGGTCATCCAAGTCACTGGTTGTTTGGTAATCCTTTATTTTTGTTGTCTATGATTTACTTTCAATGTTGTATTGTTTAGTATGAGGGCCAGTTTTGTGTTTGTTAAAAAAAAATCCCCTTAAAACCTAGACTAGGCAGGGAACTCCCTGGTAGAGTAGGTTTAGTAAGGGTTTATTTGATTTGCATTTTTTGTTATTAATAAAATGTCTTACACTGAGAAAACTACAAGCAGTTGTCCGCCTCGCATTACAGACCCCTCACAAATAACATTTAATTAACCTCTCCCTGATCTCACGATCAAAACTGGCTACACAATGCCAACAGCACACAAAATAAAATTCCTCTGTTGTATACATAGGGTCCAACAAAAATGAGTTTAAACATCTCTGACAGAAAGGTATATTACATGCTATTGACTGGCGTGCTTTTTATTGGGACAAATACAGCTGGGTGCCTTGGGTGCCTTGGTTCGCACACTCACATGCTGGGAAGAGCTCGTGAGGAACCCAGGCACTGAATTCCCCAGAATTAAGCCATCTTACCTTATGTTAATAACAGATAATGGTATAAAACATGCGATATTAGCTGCTGTACGGTCAAAGGACTTGCACACAAATATTGAACCTGCAGACTTTCTGGGCCTTTGGGATTTAATCCCCAATACATCCGTATCACTCAGACTGAGGGAAACGCAATTCAGACTGCTTCATATAATACACCGTACTTCATATAAAATGGGCAATGGAGACAGACCCGACTGTTGGTGATGCAGCCAAAATACTGCTACCATGGGACATATGTGCTGGTCATGTATGAAGCAGAAACTACTAAGGATCAGAGTGTGGATTTGGGCCCACAGGGTGGCCTCCTGTGATTTGTAGGCATCCCCCTATGTTCTGGCTCTTCGGTGAAGGCATACCAATGCTGAATTGCTCCTCATTGACGAGGCAAGCAATTCATAAATTGCACTTGCACCTTCTGCATACTCACCAGGCATAGTAGGCTTGTCTTTATCTTCCAATGTATCTGTTGTTTTTCAATCCCATGCCCCCTCCCTGCTGCCCTGTGGGCGCTTTGAAACAGAATTGACTTACTGTATAAGCGCTTAACAAATGCTCAATAAATAAATAAATAAACAATACATTGTCAGCTTATTTATTCAGCTGTACCTCAGTGGAATGATGTTGACACCAGCCCATTCATCATTTCATGAATTGCTTATCACAATCTTAGTAAGAACCACAGGGGACAATCATACAATATGTGTAAGCTATATCCTCAAATGTATAAGTGTGTACACACACAGATTATATCGGGTATAGAGCCACCTCTTAGATTGAAAGCAAGGAAACCTCAAATTGCAGCATTATAACATGTGAAACTGTGACAAAATAACCGAAATAAGGTTTATAAGCTTAATATAGCACAACTAGTGGAAATGCCTGTGCACACGGGCTAATGTGCGTAAAGGAAGACATTTTTAGAGTGTAAATATATTATGTGGTGTAATTAACGTAATTTATGTTTAATAGAAAAAACGTTTTTTTGTAAAGGATCTTGCTCTTTTCACTTGGAGTAGTAACCTAAAACAAAATCTCTCTGAATCTGTTGAAAATTCATCATAGTACATAAATCCAATTGGTGCACCTGCTCATTGTCTTGGATTCCACTTATGGGTTTTGGACTCAAATGTATAATTTTGAGGGATGTTCGAGCTATACAATTCACATGCAGCATGATTCTCTTCATACCACTTGAAGTATGCTGTTCTGAAAATAATTGTATTTACAGAAAGCCCTCTGTATAGGGTAAAAAGTAATTTATTTTGTTGGAAAAATGGTGCTTAATCAAATTATATATATATATATATATATTTTAAATGTGTATATTTTCTTAGTGTATGCAACTTGAAGTATGCTGTTAAGGTGGTGTCCCTGTCTCTGTCCTTTTCTGCAGCTAATTGTATGTTATCATGTTTGTAATACACATTTTGTTTGCCTGGAAGATGAACTTGAAGTCTTAGCATTGTATGCGTAAGGCAACAGCTCCATCTAGCGGTTGTAACAGTCGAAGCAGCGCATGACGGCTTCGGACAAACATACATCTGGCCATTTATGATATAGTATATGATTAGGACTTAACTGAATAATTGGTCTATAGATATTGCTTAGTTGCTGACTTTGAGCAATGTTTTAAAATATACACCAATATAGGGCATTTAGGAAAGTATACAATTCAATGATGGTGCCAATAGAGCAAAGCAACTATACACAACGCTGGTCCTACATGTCCTCATATATCACACAGAGAGGCAGAACTATCAATGTTGTCTTATTGGGACCTGTGGTTAACAGACAAGAGACTGTACTGGCTGAATTATTACAGATGTAAGTATTAATCAGTGCAACATTTTAAAATACCATATATGATGAACACCTATTTCCTCAATTTCACATAAGGAAATCGAAGATATAAACACTGAAACACACCCCTGTTTGTCCCATTAGTGGCCAACAACTAGTAGTTCACCAATAAGATTTGGAAAAGGTCTCATGATCAGCATTCTTGAAAAAGAAATGTATGTTAAGTAAACATTGGTTTTTACCTACAATATAAATGTCCTCTAAAAATACAATTAGGAAGTAACAACTTTCAAAGTTGCCATGTTACAAACATGGTGACTTATGAGTCACAAATTAGCATTACACTATTAGAAACCCCTCACTAACTGTTGTTGCAAAGCTATTTCAGGCCATTGATTAGGCTCACTATGATTATATATCCATTG
The DNA here is from genome assembly GCF_040938575.1 of Ambystoma mexicanum. Lineage (NCBI taxonomy): Eukaryota > Metazoa > Chordata > Amphibia > Caudata > Ambystomatidae > Ambystoma > Ambystoma mexicanum. Next base: position 198,864,764 of record NC_090940.1, read on the forward strand.
TAAATAAAATCCGATCTCATGAACCGAAACCAAGATCAAACGATAGAATTATGAGATAATGTAGTGTCCACATTTAGATGAGTCATTACCCACTCGTGACCAACATATGACGTTATTCATATGCACACTGTGACGCCATAAAAGTGTTGCAGTGAGTTTCTTTGAATGCTACCAGCATGAGGACATTATCAATGACATCAATAACCAAAAGAGATAATTGGTGGGTTCACAACCAGTAAATGACATGAATAATATAACACAAACATTAGACTCAGCATTCCTACTTTGGTAACATGATACATCAAAATATAAGAAACAAACATTAAGTATATATTTGTTTGCTGGTTAATTGGCTGTAGCTTTTCAATGTTATGTAAGCTTTTCTAATATCCACAAAATTAACATGTGGATTTGACCAATTTAATTTGCAATGTTCAATGATTGTATGGTTTGTGATACAGATATTCTACAATTTTAAAGTATGTCCTACAGATTAAAAAATATCAGATGTTACACTTTGTCAAGTGTATAAAATGTAACACGTATGTCATTTGTAAAGTGTAATATGTAAGGAAGGCATGGTATCAAAGCAAGACAGACACAAGTGATCAGAGTTCAAGGGTGTTTATGAAACTGTAAAAATGGGTGATAAACACCTAATCTAAATCTAAGATGGGAGCAAGCTATAACCATCAAATAATCATAATACAGTCCTAGTGGAGTCTAGTCAAATAAAAAGAGCCTATACAAAGGAAAACCTATTGCCAGTCCTTACCTCTAACTACAGAATAGTGTGGGATAATGTTCACAAAGAAAGAAGTGTTCTCAAAGGGATAAGTCGGGATGTTGTAGCTGGGGTCTCGCTTCCCCACGTTAGAAGCACAGGACAAGGCGGGACGCTTGAGCACATCACACGTCTGGGGCTTCTCTGGCCCGAGTTTATAGTTCCTTTTCTCTTATCGGGGCTTCTGTGCCAACGTCTCTTTATGCAAAGTCTCTTGCTTCAGAGGGCCTGATGCATCACAAACAAAGGTTTCTTCACGTCGAGCAATTACTCTTCACCCATGGGTCCCCCTGAGCCGGGCTCCTATCCCTTTCACGTCAGCCTCCTCAATCGGGCTCATACCAACAACCCACTGTGGACATCCCTCTGTCAGGTTCACGTTTGTCGCCACAATGCAGTTCACTTGATTTTTCAATACATCACGTGTCAGACTTTCGACTGTACAAGGGGTTTTGACTCGGCCCTTGTATGACCACTTTGACCTCTCTCGCTGGTCTCCCTGGGGGCCTCTTGGTTCTTGTAGTTTTCTCAGTTCAAAATATCCTCCTTGTTCCAGAGCTGGGTATTTGCTAGAGTCCTTCAAATGAGTGGCCACTGGGTGCCAGACCACTCTACCCCAAATACCTTGGTTGTTCACAAAAAACCTTTGCCTTATTATCTTCTTTCCATGAAGTAAATGTTGCCACTGCAACGCTGAGCTTAACACAGTCCGTTTTACTATCGAGTTCTTCCAACTCACCGGCTATGCTGTCAACGATGGTACCACAGTGGCAAGCTCTTTTCCCCGCCCTGGCTAACAGAGCGGGAGGACCCCGTGTACCGTTGACATCTGCCACACCAATCGCCAGCTGCATTTCCCGGTTTTACTGTTCCTTTATCGAAGGCTTTGCGGGTCTTGGTTGAAAAGGGCAAGGGTAATTCCCCTCCTTGTCGTCCTTTTGGTTTCCTCCGCCTTTCTCCTTCATTTGAACTGCCATCTCGGAATAGCTCATGCTTTCGGCCTTGCTCAAAGTGCAGTGCGTTCTCGTGCTCTGCCCTTTATCCCTGTGTACAATTGCCTGACCATTGTGTTGGGACATGTCGGGTAAATGGCTCTGGTGTTAGTCTGTTGTCTTTTGCGGTGTGAGGAAGTGTTTGTGTAGGAAAGGGGGGTAGAGCTTTTGGATATCCTATGGGGTAGGATCGGGAAAAGGTGTTTTAAGGAAGGGGGCACCGTAACCGTTGGTGTCCCACTTCCACTCCCCATACACCCCACCCACCCCCCCAATCCAGGTGATCCTCCCACACTGGTCCACCACCAAGAACTGGATCCAATAGAGATGGCCGTTTCCTGGCCACCTGGATGACAGATCCACGGGGACTAGCGGGTGAGACACCTTTGGTATCTCACAAATATGATATTGGAACAAAACACAAGGATTCAATGGCCATGAACAAACCAAAGGTTTGAGTGAAACACATGTGAATCTAAAGCTGATTCTTACGCTGATAAAGCTGAATATTTCTCACCAGTAAGCCTTTTTGCAGCTTGTTTCTGTTTCAGTTACATGCCCTCAACCAACCACTCTGCATATAGAAGTAAAAAAGCAAGGTTGTTATAGAAGTTTATCCATATCATCTCACATACACTCTGCAGGGCATAGTGGCAGTGATTGAGGTGAAATTATTTTTGCATTTGTCGTTTGTACTTAGATATTCATTCCCAATGCCCTGGAGCATTTATGCATATGTCAAGAATTATGCAATCGGACAAGGGCGTTTACTGGAAAGGGGCATTGAGGGTAGTTAGTTGTAGTACAGGGATAGTATTACTTTTTACTTTGCTTGCGTAACATCCAGTCTTATAGATTAGGGGTGTATCATCCACTTTTATTCCCTAAAATTAGGCAAATTCTGGCAAAAAAAGACAAATTGGTAGTAAAAATACTCCCTAAAAAATAGGAAACCGACACATAAGGGGCCTGTGCCCCTGCTTTCACCCACACAGCTCCGTGGATATGTATGTAATAGTAGTACACGTGGTGCCACAGGAGGAAACTATTATTACTGCCTGATCTGAAGCGGTAAAAAAGGTATCTTTTTAATGTGCAAAGAAATATTTATTAACGCGACATTTTACATTGAAAACTTATTTCTACTTGCTTATAAAATGGTCTCATTAGGAATGGCACTTTTTTACTCCCTAAAAATTGTTTTACTGCTAACTTTAAAAAATAGGGAGTATAATACTGCCACTTCAAAATCGTACCTGGAGGATTGGTCTAATGTCTATGTAATAAAAAATCTATTTCCAAGGCTTGTGAATCTGCTTAGATTCACATTCGTTGCATAGGCTGCCATCTTGTGGTTGGTGTGGAGTATTACATCTTTTGTTTTCAAATTCGAAAATGGGCAGCAACTGGGACCATACATGCAACCCAATTCCTACTCTACATGTGCCCATACCCTTGATCCTCTGTTTTTTTTCCCTGACATTAAGGTTGGAGGAAAAATATATTCGATCGTAGTTGTGGCCCGGACAAGTTCAACATTTCGACTTCAAGAGGATTGGCGGCAGCGGTTGACACAGATGCTATGTCAAAAGGTACAACGCGCTGAAGGGCGATGCAGTAGGGAGAGTGGGGGATGGCAGAAAGGTTGCATACTTAGTCCCTTTCGCTTATGGAATGCCGTTAATGCCACTGCTATGTCCATTAATATGCACAATAGTAAGCTTGCCTGCTTTCTTGCCGCTGCATGGAGAAAAAACTCAATTAAAATATCCATCATGCAACACCAGATTCCATTGGAAGGACACGTACTGGGTGTGCAATTGTTGTCTTCCAAAGGATCCCATCTCACGGTGGTAATCTTTATAACCGAAAACTCTTTAGGTGCGTCGAACAAAACATGCAGCCTATGCAATACAGGCAGAAAAGTGGTTGGGAGAATCTACCACTAGAGCAAAACGCTTCAAGGCCAAAGAGGCGGGCCTTTGTTTTGAGAGTGATGCTGAAGAGTAGGATATAGAGAAAATGGTGAATGTTTCTTCGCAGCTTGCCCCAGCTCTATAATTCTGACAGGTCGAGTTGTGGAGGCAACCCTTGGGGTCCACAAGCCTGCTCATGATAAAAGTCCAAGACAAAATCGAGCAACACTCAAAGTAACATACGCCCACTCGATCGGTTAACACCAAAACACAAGACATCTGACCACACCCCTTCGATGCCAAGACCTAAACCAAACCGGGCGAGGGACGCAGAAACAGAAACCAGCAGTTGAACAATCGATGCTTGGGTCAAAAATAAAATGCAAGGCATACGAACAACGATTGAAGCAGTTTGATATCAAAAATGCATCGAATATTCACCTCAACATCTGTAGAAGGGAAGGTACCCTATTGTCTGCAATGCAGAAGAAGGACAGTGTTTCTGCTTCAGAGTCGGGCAGAGAAGAGGAGGAAGAAGGGTTAGTCAAAATATCTATTTTCTCCGAACAAGAAAAAACACAAGCAACACTTTAATCTGAAAAACGTTTTTCTACTATATTAGGGAAAATGCAATCCTTCATTGAGTTTTTTGATAAACTCCCTAAAAAAGAGAAAACCGAATATTTTGGATGAGTACACTGCAGGTAAAAAAGGCAAAATAATTCCTGTACAAATTTAGCAGTTCACAACGAAGGAAAAGGATATCATTGTGGAAGAATTGTATTCAGATGAAGAGATTGTTGTAGAGGACAACATTGATTTGGGGGATTATATGTAACCATCCACACATATGGTGGGACCGCCCACTACTTACTCACCTAGATGTGCTATATGCTGACCTAAAGGAGCGGTTGGAAGGTTTGATATTCAAACTCAGGAGACTTTACAGATTTTACAGATGCTATTTTAAAGGAAATCCATCTCAGAATCTATACCATTGCTTAAAGGTATATTCAAAAGGGTTACTCCCTCATTACCAAATACAGTACAGACTAAGCCAGTAAACCCACACATAGAATGAAAATACAAGGCAGTCTCTAGTGGCCCACTTTACATAAGGGGATACTTAAAAGTAGATTCACTAGTAGCCACTACAACTCGAAAAAAGGGGATTGACTCCATTGTCAACCACCTAGTACTCCCCTAACAAGAAAGAACAAAATACACTTTTGGTAAAAAAATAGCTACATCAGAAGCACTCGATCAGAATTTCAAATCAACTGCCCTCATGGCAAGATATAGCTGAGATCAGAGGGATAAAACCGACTTGAGATCAAGTGGCTGTGTTAGGCAGAAACCTGTGCAGTTCCCTTAGGGACCACTGCAAAAAGTTTAAGACTACAGGTGTTAGCAGTAAACCCAATTGGTAGCAGTCTGTACCACCCAGATTTACCTGGTAGCTGTGGCTGAGCAGTCAGACTTCTCTCAAGAAGAGTTAGGCAGTATATAGAGTATACACAATAGGTACAAAAATACAGTAGCACAAGCAAACACTGACCAGAGCTTTGGTATAAAAGTATATAATTATTTATTTAAAAACACACTTGTAAAAATACACTGGCACTAATATGTCAAGCAAGTTCAAACACAGTCACTAGAAATATATACACCTCCCTGATTAATTATTCGACAAGTCTTAGGAAAAGAACACCACTTATTATCAACACAGAGGTGAGCACTTATCAAAGATGGCACTCCAATAAATATTTAAAAAGGGAGAGAAAAGGCAGAAATAGGAAAACACACAATACCAACACTTTTAAAGAACCACAGCACGTCAATAAAGGCAGGGTCTACTGTAGAGCAAAAAGTTCATAGGCCAGGCCCACTCTTGGAGAGAACAAGGCAGAATGTGCCCAAGATCACACAGTTGAAGTACACTTTAAAAGTCTTTGCAGATAGTTCAAAAAGGAGTTAGATCAGTTCAGAAAGGTTAGTTAACAGGTCTGAGGTCACCCCAGGGTAGAGAGTTAAGGATTTACGGGAAACCTTGGACAGTCTGTTGCAAGGGAGACCAGGCGGGACACAGTACCTGAAATGGCGAGAAAGCTCCAGCAGGGGCAGTTGTTCCTGGCAGCGGGTGCAAGTCAGTGCTTCGTCCAGGGGAAGAGAAGATCTCGACGTGGAGGAAAGCTGGAGGTCGTTGCACTGCCAGGGAAGAAACCAGCCGCAGAGTTTCCTGGTTAAAAGGTACTACCCTTTTATTCGCGGTAGTGGTGAAGCGTGGCTATCCGGCCGCCGAGGTGCTTGGCACGGGTGATTCGACCATGAGACGATCCAGGAAGGCGAAAAAGGGCGAACTGGTTAACCCCACCGGCTCAAAGGAAGAGGACTCTCCTGGAAGAAGATCTTCTCTGTCGTTGGGAAGTGGAGAGTTCGGTTCAGCAGGGCTCCACCGGTGGTGTTGTCATTGCAGGTCGGCTCAGCTTCTCCCTCTTCGGATTCTTTAGGTCCTGTGGCGACTTCTGAAGTTCCAGTCCCCAAAGCCCTGCTTTTATGCAGAAAACCCCCATTCATCAGTCCTAGCTGTCACTCAAACATGCTAAGTGGTGAGCCGGGCGGCTCACCACTGGGCCAATCACACAAGAGTGCAACTTGTGTTGCCGAGGCAACTCAGTCCAGGGTGCCTATTCCCCCCTCCCACACATCCTGTAGACCCAGACAGAGTGGCACCACTTTTGAAGGATTCTGTGCAGAAACCCGCAAAAAGTAGAACTAAGGGCACGACTTGGGTTGGAGTTACAGAGGCGAACACAAACGCCATTTTAAAATCGAGTCCTGGCAAAAAGACCCAACCGGGGAATAAATATTAAATTAATAACCCGGCGGTATCTTTAACATTGCACCAAAAAAGTGGTGCGTTTAAAATGAATGGAAAATCCCATAGGAAATATTCTGGTGGAATATTTTGCTTGTTAACCACTGCCACCAGCCAGAAACTCGACAAGGGGGGACTGGATAGTGCCCCTTGAACAACAGACCCAGGGGCAATCGAATTACCCCTACCAGTACTTCCACAATATGATGGTTTGTACTGGTTCTGTTCACAGTTTAAGACTAGTAAAGTCAATGGTGACTTTACATGCCCTGGGAGACAGTAGTCAGTCCCAGGGTATGGAGTCTGTTTGGGGGCCACTATGACACCCCTGTGTTACTGCACTGAGGGTGCTGTGTAACACACTTACCAAAAACACCTGAAGCCCTATGGAGTAAAAGACCCCATAGCCCATAAAACACATTACAAAGTCAAAGGACATTCTCAAATCATGCCTAAGAGTGGGAGAAAAAGAGTCTCACTCTTAGCAGGAGAAAAAATTAAACCCCAAAAATCCAGCAAAGCTGCTGGGGGACTAACTAGGTTTGGGAAATTAGCCTTTACAGAGAATTCGCCCCCCCCAGACTAAGGGACAAGAGGATTTAATCCACTCCTGGATGAATCTCATACCTCTAGTCGATGACATACATCCTAGAGAGACCATCAGCATTTTGGTGGTGACACCCTGACCTGTGCTCAATGGTGAAATCAAACCCTTGAAGGCAGATTGACCATCACAATAGTTTTGGGTTTTCCCCCTTCATTTGCATCAACCATCTCAAGGGCTGGTGGTCAGTCTGAATGACAAAAGTAGAACCATACAAGTATGGCATAAACCTCTTCAGTGCCCACACAATAGAAAAACATTCTCTTTCAATTGTTGCCCACCTTGTCTCAGGATCCTTCAGCTTTCTGCTGATGAAGCAAATGGGGTGCTCCCTACCTTTCCCATCCAGTTGGCTAAGGACTGCACCTATACCTACATTAGAAGCATCTGTCTGTACAATGAATGTTTGGTGGTAGTCAGGAGCTCTCAGTACTGGTGCTTGGCAAAGACCTTTCTTCAGGTTTTCAAAGGCCTGATTGCACTCTGCATTCCATCTGACCTTCTTAGGGAATTTTGGAGAGGAGATCACATTCAGTGGAGAAGCTATGGTCCCATAGTTCTCAATATAATTCCTGTAATACCCAGTGAGGCCTAGGAAGGCTCTCACCTGGGTTTCAGTAGTAGGTGTTGTCCAATTTTGCACAGCTTCAATCTTACTGAGCAAAGACCTCATTTCTCCACCTCCTACCTCATGCCCAATGTAGACCACCTTACTCTGTCCAATCTGGCATTTGCTTGGCTTTATGGTCAGGTTGGCCTTCCCAAGAGCCTGCAAAACATGTCCTAGGTGGTTAACACGCTCTTCCCAGGAGTGGCTGAACACTGCAATGTCATACAACTATGCCATGCAGAGGTCCTCCATCCCAGCCAGAACCTGATTTACCAGCCTTTGGAATGTTGCAGGTGCATTTTTCAGTCCAAAAGGCATAACCATAAATTGGTATAAGCCAACTGGGGTAGAAAATGCAGTTTTCTCCTTGGCATGGTCTGTCAGGGCTATTTGCCAATAGCCTGACGCTAGATCAAATGTGCTGAGGAACTTGGCTGCACCAAGTCTATCCACCAACTCATGTGTTCTAGGCAAAGGGTGGGCATCAGTCTTGGTGACTGCATTAAGAGCTCTATAATCCACACAGACTCTCGATTCTTTGGATCCTGCCTTTGGTACTAACACAACTGGGCTAGACTAGACTATGGACTAGTAGAGGGCTCTATTACCCCGAGGTCAAGCATCTTGCTGACCTCCCCTTTGATGTGGGATCTCACATTTTCTGACATTCTGTATCCTCTGCTTTTGACTGGCAGACAGTCACCAGTGAGTATATTATGCTGGCCCCAAGGGGTGAAGCCTGGTGAAAGTGAGAACAGGGAGGCAAACTGATTTAACATAGATTGTATTCCTCTTGTTGCTCAGGTGTCAGATTTTAAGAGAGATTTACGCCTTCAATCTTTTCATCCAAGGGTAAGCCTCTGAGGAGATCAGGGAGAGCTTCACTCTCTTCTTCCTCTTCTGTTGAAGCTAGAAGCAAGGCTCCTACTTCAGGCCTGGAGACATATGCCTTTAGTCTGTTGGTGTGGAAGACTCTGGGAGCCTTCTTGGGATTGCCCAAATCCACCAGATAGTTCACCTCTCCAAGTTTACCCAAAACCTTGAAGGGTCCCATCCATTTATCTTGCAAGGCCCTCTGCCTTGTTGGGATCATAACTAGAACTAGCTGGTCTTGAGTGAACTCAACCATGTTAGCCTTTTGATCATGCCAATGCTTGACCAGCTTTCAGGTTATCACTAGCTTCTGCCATCATGTGCGACATTCTCCTCCGGAGACCTATCACATAGTCAGTCACTCTGACTGGCTTGGGGGAAGGAGCAATCTCCAACCCCTCCTTAATCAGGGCCAATGGACCTCTGACTGGATGGCCATAAAGAGGTTCAAATGGAGAATAACCTACTCCCTCCTGAGGGACTTCTCTATAAGCAAAGAGAAGGCATGGCAGTAGAAGGTCCCACTTTCTTTTAAGGGGATCTTCCAAAAAACCGATCATGCTCTTCATGGTTCGGTTGAACCTTTCTACCAACCCATTTGCCTGAGGGTGGTATGCGGTTGAGAACTTGTAAGTAACTCCACAGGTTTTCCACATGGCTTTCATGTAGTGGGACATAAAACGTGACCCCCCTGTCAGAGATTACTTCCTTAGGAAACCCAACCCTGCTAAAAATATCAAGGAGGGCCTTAGCCACAACCTGAGCTGTAACAGTCCTCATAGGAATTGCCTCAGGGTATCTAGTAGCATGGTCTACTACAACAAGAATAAACCTGTTGCCTGAGGAGGTTGGGGGATCAAGGGGACCAACAATGCCAATCCCTACCCTCTCAAATGGGACTCCCACTACTGGGAGAGGCACTAAAGGTGCCACATTCTTGGAACCAACCTTACCAGAGGTTTGGCAGGTGTGGCAGCTCTTGCAAAACTTATCTACCTCAACCCCCATCTTTGGCCAATAAAAGTAGAGTGAGAGCCTTTCCTTGATCTTCTTGAAACTCAAGTGACCAGCCAAAGGAATCTCATGGGCTAGTTGCAAGAACTGTTGTCTGTTTTCTTGAGATACTACAAGCCGCTTGTAGTCTCCAGGTGCAGACTCAGTTGGTTCACTGTAGAAAAGGCCATCTTCCCAGTGCAATCTATACTTCCCAGGCTCTTGCCCATCAGCCTGAGAAGCTGCCTGATGGCGAAGACCTTCTAGAGTTGGACATTGTCTTTGTCCCTTACTGAAGTCTGCCCTGTTGGGTCCACCTTCTGCCAGTAAAGACTGCAGCTCAGGATGGTCAACAGGATCCAGATCTCAAATAAGTTCTTGGCCTTCTACTAGCTCTTCTTCAGAGTCTAGTTCAACCATACAGGGCTGTACGTCCCTCTCAGCCTCAGCTGGAGGTGGAGTTATAGGTGTAACTTTGGACAACCTTGGGGAAGTCCTTGTTGGAAGCACTGGAGTGCTTGCTGCTGGCTTGTTCTTAGAAGTCTTGTGTTGCCCCTTTGCTTCTGTGGATTTTGAGACTGCAGTAAGTTGCTCCAGCGGAGAAGGACTGATAACTTTCTTCATCATCGCCAGAGAAGAACCTCTCATGGTTTTCTCTCTTGTAGGTCTGGTTAGCTCCTGTAACCTTTTACTAGGAGGTATTTGGGTGTGTGACACTACTCCAAGAGTTTTCAGGTCATTTCCCAACAGAACCCTTCCTGGCACCTCACATTCTACACTGACGGGTATCTTCACAGTCATATCATTGCACTGGATGGGAACTGGTAATTGGGGGAGCATCTGAACAGTCCCTCCAGCTAACTTGGTGAGATAGTTGGGTGCCTTAACAACATCCTCTGCCTTGAAAAATGATTCATCCACCACAGTTATGCTGGCCCCAGTGTCCCTAATGACAGGAGTCTCCTGACCATTCACCTGGACACTGTCCTTATAATACTCTTTAGTATTATCGGGGATAGAATTATCTACATCTAAATTCTGTTGTTCCCACAACCCCAGAGACACTAAAGAAACACTGGCTGAGACTCCAATGGGATCATCAGCCAGTAGTAGAAGGTTTCCACTGGCCATCTGTACTTCCTCCTTTGGAGCGAAGGCTAAGGAGACAGTGTGGACCCCTGAAGGTTTACCCTTACATCTGGGATCCCCTTTCACATGGTCAGGCGAGCTACAGACATAACATGTACCAAATGCTTTTTGCAATAGTGGCTTGCTCTGACCTCCTTCTGGTTTGGCCTTCATAAGGTACACTAGCCTGATTCGGTTTCCCTTGTGGCTTACCCTTATTGTTTTGTTTGGGGCCCTCTTTGGGATTGGAATTATTAGAATTCTCTTTGGAGTCCTTTTTAGGCTGTTTCCCCTCATCCTTTTTCTGAGTTGCCCCAGAGTCCTTGTGAGTAGCCCTGTTGGCAACCCACAAGTCAACAGCCTTAGCTAGTTTTCTGGAATCTAATTCCTTTGAATCAGCCAAGTGCTGTCTGAGCGCAGGAGAGCAGGCATCATAAATTGACTCCAACATCACAAGATTCTTCATTCCCTCATAAGTGTTCACCTTGTAACCCTTAATCCATCCCTCTAAGTTCTTCAAACTTTCACTCACCCAGGTAGCCCAAGGGGTACCATCATGCTTTTTGAGGGTCCTAAACCTCTTAAGGTACTGGGAAGGGGTCTTGCAAAATCAAGCTATCAGAGCTAGCTTCGCACATTCATAATCCTTCTTATCCACCTCCCCCAACTCCATTACCACAACAGATGCTACAGGGGGAGCCTAGAGAACAACCAGGGAAGTAACTCATTCCCTGAGATGTCCTGGAGCCCATGATTATACTCAAACATAGCCAACCAATCCAACACATCCAACTTAGGCTCATACATACCCACAATCTCTTTAGGCATCCGGGGTCTTTTGGGACTGGTACTCCTAGAGGATCCAGAGAGAGAAGCATTTTCAACAGACAATTTCTTCATCTCTAGCTCATGCTTGAGCTCCATTTCTCTGAGTCTTAGTTCTTGGTGCCGTTGCTCTGTTTGAGCATTAAGTCTTTTAAACTCTAATTCAAGTTTAATTTTCTCTAGTTCAAGACATTGAGGACTAATTGTGGGACCTGGTAAAGGTCCAGTAGGTACAGCTGGTAGAGCAGACAGAGGCCTAGGGGGGACAGTCGCAACAGCCTCACCCTCCTCTTCTGACTCTGCCTCAAGATTTTCAATACTTTGATCCATATCAATATCATCACTGTTATCTACATTCTCTGGGAGAGTGGGTTCCTCTGAACCATCACCCAGACTTTGGTTTGCTAACAATCTTTCTATTAGCTCAATTTTCTTGCCTTTAGTCAGGAGATACTTATGCTTACAGAGAACTCTTAAACAATCAGCAGTTTTTGTAGCAAGGGACTCTTGACTATAACTTTCCATAGTTGACAGGTTAGAAAATAAACATTTTAGTGCTAAGCTTTATGGTTAGTTGCTCTAAGGTATCTATAAGCACACTAAAATGTATACTCAATACAAATCCCACCGCTGTACACCAGTGTTAGGCAGAAACCTGTGCAGTTCCCTTAGGGACCACTGCAAAAATTTAAGACTACAGGTGTTAGCAGTAAAACCAATTGGTAGCAGTCTGTACCACCCCGGTTTACCTGGTAGCTGTCGCTGAGCAGTCAGACTTATCTCAAGAAGAGATAGGCAGTATATAGAGTATACACAATAGATACACAAATACAGTAGAACAAGCAAACACTGACCAGAGCTTTGGTATAAAAGTATATAATTATTTATTTAAAAACACACTTGTAAAAATACACTAGCACTAATATGTCAAGCAAGTTCAAACACAGTCACTAGAAATATATACACCTCCCTGATTAATTATTCGACAAGTCTTAGGAAAATAACACCACTTATTATCAACACAGAGGTGAGCGCTTAACCAAGATGGCACTCCAATAATTATTTAAAAAGGCAGAAATAGGAAAACACACAATACCAACACTTTTAAAGAACCACAGCACGTCAAGAAAGGCAGGGTCTACTGTAGAGCAAAAAGTTCATAGGCCAGGCCCACTCTTGGAGAGAGCAAGGCGGAATGTGCCCAAGATCACACAGTTGAAGTACACTTTAAAAGTCTTTGCAGATAGTTCAAAAAGGAGTTAGATCAGTTCAGAAAAGTTAGTTAACAGGTCCGAGGTCACCCCAAGATAGAGAGTCAAGGATTTACGGGACACCTTGGACAGTCTGTTGCAAGGGAGACCAGGCGGGACACAGTACCTGAAATGGCGAGAAAGCTCCAGAAGGGGCAGTTGTTCCTGGCAGCAGGTGCAAGTTGGTGCTTCATCCAGGGGAAGAGAAGATCTCGACGTGGAGGAAAGCTGGAGGTCGTTGCACTGCCAGGGAAGAAACCAGCCGTGGAGTGTCCCGGTTAAAAGGTACTACCCTTTTATTCGCGGTAATGGTGAAGCGTGGCTATCCGGCCGCCGGGGTGCTTGGCACAGGCGATTCGACCACGAGACGATCCAGGAAGGTGAAAAAGGGCGAACTGGTTAACCCCACCAGCTCAAAGGAAGAAGACTGTAACACTCACCTGGTTCCCTCGGAGGCGCGGGTCTTGACTGGGCGGTGAAACCGTCTTCAACGTTGGGCGTAGGATTCGTTTGGCTCCCGGATTTGGCCCCTTTCTCACTGAAAGTTTGACCTGAAGGGTGAGGTGTCTGCAAGTGGAAAATCAAGGTATTAGTGGCTGGAAGGTTGGGAGAAGTTCCAAGCCCCTCTCTCCCTCTCTCCCCGTGGTACTCGGTCGATTGTTGTGCTCACCTTAAATAGGTGAATGCTGGGCTCTCCATCCTGCGTCTCGTGCAGGGGCGCTGGGTCCAGTTACTTCACTGGATATGAGTTCAGCCTCTTAATTGCAGAGGGTAAGTTGAGAGCGATGCCGCCGTGTGCTGCACGAGCGTGACTTGTAAGTATTAAAGTTCCCTTTAGACTGCTCTCTTCAAATGTCTTATCTCCTTAATGTCTATGTCTTTTCCCTTTCAGATGCTGTCGGTGCCGAAGAAGATGCTCCCCCCAGGTTCGTGGCAGAGAGCGTAACAAGAAGATGGTGAATACGAAGGCACGTAAGTAGAAAGGCTGCTCTAGGGCTGTAGAATGCACCTTAATGTCTCTTTTGTCTTTACAGGTGCCGGAATGCAGCGCGAGCAGAGTTGGAGCGAGCGTAACACAGGTAAGCAGTTTTGTAACTAAGCGTTACTAACCAATGTTCTTTGTCTTTGCAGGCCCGATGCTTGACGAGAAATGCAGAAAAAACGCCTTGAATGCTGCCGATGGGTCGGGTAAATTGAACCGCTAACTTTGCCTTTGCCTAACCTGTGCCTTTTGTTTTGCAGGAGCTGCTGAAGACTGAGGATTGGTTCCCAGCAGGTAATTTTCGTATTCACAGGATCCGGAACTGAAGATTCGCTGGAGCTGACACGGTGAGCGTCCTGCTGCAGATGCAGAATAACGCGAAGCACATTGCACCAATCGGGTGTGGTTTAAATAGTCCATAGGAGTGCTTAGGTGTCTTCTTCCACAGCCTCGCCCAGGCAAAAGAGTTCCTGCTTCCAGAAGGGGTCCAGCATCAATGATCCAGGGAGTGGTGCCTGCCCCACCCAGAAGGAAAAGTAGTCCCTGCCAGAAGAGAGTGAAACATCATCTTGCTGGTAAGTAAGCAGCATGGTCTGCTGCAGGTAGGTCCACCCAAGCACTTTCACACTTGTTATGAGCCCGGCGCTTCCTGTGCCGGGATGGGTCCATGCTATGAGCCTGGCACCACCGGTGCCAGGACAAGGTCCAAAAGGTCCCTATTGGGACTTGCTGGTGCCGATAGTATATGTTATGAGCCTGCTTCCAAGGATGTTGGGTAGGTCCTGACTCTTTGGAAGCAGTGGTCATGACAGCACCCCCCCTCAAGGCCCCTCCCAAATTCATCTTCTCCGGGGGTTTCGGTTTATCAGGAAAAGTTCGATGAAACTTCTTAACCAGACGGGGTGCATGAACATGTTCCGACGGTTCCCAAGATCGTTCCTGGGGGCCATAACCTTTCCAGTCAATCAGATAGTATAATTTTGATTTGGAAATCTTGGAGTCTAAGATGTCTTGTATTTCGAATTCCAGTTCTCCGTCCACAAGAATAGGGTCTGGAGATTTCGTCAAACGGGTTCCAGGTTGCAAGGGTTTCAGTAGAGAAACGTGGAAAACTGGAGTTTTTCCGGTTCCGGCATGGACTGAATTATTATAAGCGTACTCCGCAATCCAGAGAATGTCTTTCCAAGTGCCCTCCGACTGTTGTAACATGCAGCGCAGATACTGTTCCAGGGTTTGGTTGGTCCTCTCGGTCTGCCCGTCGGTCTGGGGATGATGGCTGGTTGAAAGCCTTACGTCAATTTGGGCTAGGCGACAACAACTCCGCCAGAAGTGGGAAATAAATTGACCTCCTCTATCTGAGATTAAAACTGAAGGAAAGCCGTGCAACCGAACAATGTTTCCGAGGAACTCTCGGGCCAGAATTGAAGCTGTAGGTAACCCTTTCAATGGGATAAAATGAGCCATCTTCGAGAATAGGTCCACAATCACTAAGATTGTATTAAATCCGGAGCATGGTGGTAAATCCGTGATGAAGTCCATGGAGAGAGTATGCCACGGGTGTGGAGGAATGTCTATTGGATGTAAGAGACCTGCTGGCTTCTCCTTCTGGCTTTTGCTTTGAGCGCACACACCACAGGAATTTATGAAATCCTTAATGTCCTTTCTCCAAGACGGCCACCAGAAATATCTTTTTATCTTTTCCGACGTTTTGGCAATGCCGGGATGTCCTTCCATTAAGGAGTCATGGTAACAAGAGATCACCTGTCTTTGTAAATCGGTACATGGTAGATATAATCTTCCTCGAAAGTATAGTAAGTTCTTATCCATTGTGAAATCTTTTCCCTTGAGTTGCCAGTCTTGCACTTCTGCTGGAGTCAGAAGTTCTTTAACTTTAGCTTCAATGTCTTCAATGGATTGTGCACTTATCAAACCCAGGATTCTCTGTTCCGGAATTATGGGTACTGGTTCAGGATTGGTCGTGAGTTCATCTACTCCAATTCGGGAGAGAGCATCTGCTTTACCATTCTTGTTGCCTGGTCGGTAAGTTATCACAAAGTCGAATTCGGCAAAAAATAATGCCCAGCGAAGTTGTCTAGAGGATTGAGCTTTGGCTGATTTAAGGTACTGTAAATTACGATGATCCGTGATGACGGTGACTGTGTGTCGGGCTCCCAGGAGATAATGCCGCCAGGCTTTAAAGGCGGACTTAATAGCCAAAAGTTCCTTATCTGTAATGGTATAGTTGATTTCGGGAGCCGAAAATTTGCAGGACCAAAATGCCACTGGGTGTAACTGGTTTGTTTCTGGGTCTCTTTGCGAGAGCACTGCTCCCATTGCGAGACTGGAAGCATCAGTCTCCACGATATAAGGAAGTTCCGGGCGAGGATGTTTTAAAACTGGAGCCGAGGTGAATTTTGTTTTTAGTTCCTGAAAAGCTTGTTCAGCCTCCGTAGACCACTCGAAACGTTTATTCTTTCTGAGAAGGGCTGTAATGGGTTGGACTACTTGAGAAAAATCAGGAATAAATCTACGATAA
The DNA here is from genome assembly GCF_040938575.1 of Ambystoma mexicanum. Lineage (NCBI taxonomy): Eukaryota > Metazoa > Chordata > Amphibia > Caudata > Ambystomatidae > Ambystoma > Ambystoma mexicanum. Next base: position 198,881,135 of record NC_090940.1, read on the forward strand.
AAGTTGGCGAAGCCCAACATGCTTTGAACTCCTTTCACAGACGTTGGTGAGGGCCACTTAATGATAGCGTCCACTTTTCTTGAGTCCATGTGGACTCCATTAGGTGACAAAATAAATCCCAAAAATTCGACCTCAGTGACATGAAAAACGCATTTCTCCAGCTTTGCAAAAAGTCTGTGTTTTCCGAGCCTCTCCAGTACTGCTGTGACGTGTTTTCGATGATCCGCCTCAGAGGATGAGTAGACCAGAATGTCATCAATATAGACAACTACACATACGTCGATGAGCTCTCTGAGGACGTCATTCATAAAATACTGAAAAGCAGCCGGTGCGTTGCATAACCCAAAGGGCATTACTTGATACTCGAACAGTCCATATTTAGCACGAAAGGCCGTCTTCCATTCGTCGCCCTCTTTTATTCGTACTAAATGGTAAGCTCCTCTGAGGTCCAGCTTTGTGTAGATACAGGCACTTTTAACTTGGTCAAGAAGTTCAGGGATCAATGGTAACGGATATCTGTTCTTAATCGTAATCTGGTTCAGGGCACGGTAATCTATACATGTTCTTAGGTCTCCTTCTTTTTTTGGAACGAAGAACAAAGCTGAAGAGGCTGAGGACTTCGAAGGACGGATAAATCCATTAGCCAGGTACTGGTCCAAATACTGCCTCAGGTGAAGATTTTCAGGTTCTGTGAGGGCATAAATTCGACTGCACGGAGGAGTGGATCCCCGAACCAAGTCTATCTGGCAGTCGTATTATCTGTGAGGAGGCAGCTAATTAGCTTGATCTTTCCGAAAGACATCTTGAAATTCCCGGTATTCAGGAGGCAGGTGATGACTCTCAGAAGTAGTTGCTACTAGCTTAGTGGTAGGCTGAGGATAACAGGTAGGAGCGCATTCTGGAAAACGGATTGTCTTTGCTCACCAATCGATTTGGGGATTGTGTTTCTCCAACCAAGGGATTCCCAGGATAACTTGAAACTGCGGAGCCTTGATCACATCAAACACGATCTTCTCTTGATGTCCATCTTGGCTTACCAACGTCACTTCCATGGTGGTGTGAGTTACTGGTCCGGAAGCTATTTCCGTACCATCCACGGTGGTGATGACGTCTTTCACCGTCTTAGGACAAAGAGATAGATTCATCCTGGCGGCCAATTCACAGTCCACGTAATTGCCGATTGCGCCACTATCAATGTATGCTTTAACGGCATGCATACGATTGGGTTGTTCTGGACTCACGAGGACCATGGGCATGATGAAATGCGAGGTCAAAGAACTGGTTTTAACGCTCGGCAAGCGGACCTCTACACTTGTCGGGCGAGGTCGTTTTCCGACTCTGAACCTTTGGCACCTTTATCGGAAGCTCCTACTATCTTCTTCCTTGGTTTCACTGGGCAATCTTGAAGGAAATGCCCTGAGTTTCCGCAATAGAGGCACAATTGCAGTTGTCTTCTCCTTTCCCTTTCCTTTTGGGTTAGAGGTCCTTTCACAACCCCAATCTGCATGGGTTCCACGGTATCATTTCCTTTAGCGGAACTCTGTGGTCTTGAAAAAGTTCGAGTCTCAATTCTGGAACGATCGGCTTTTCGATTTTGTATTCTATGATCCAATTGAACCACCAGATCGATGTATTCGGAACAGTCTTGTGGAGGATTCACCACCTGAGCCAGAACGTCTTTAAGTTCTCCACGCAGGCCTCTGTAGAAAAGGGTGATCCTCTTATCCTCAGGCCATCCGGTTTCAACCACTAGTCTGTTAAATGATGCAATGTAGGCCAGAAGATCTTGATTGCCCTGTCGTAGTGAAAGAAGTTCATTGTCCAGGGCCTGTCCCTGAGAATGTCTTGCGAACAATCTTTCCATACTAGCTTGGAAGTCCTGGAAATTTTAAAGAATTGGGTTATCCTGAGTCACTAAAGGAATAGACCAATCTGCGGCGCTGCCACTAAGATATGAGAGCATGAAGGCCACCTTAGCCTGGTCCGTTGGAAAAGCGGCAGGTCTACACAAAGTGCAAACGACACTGATTGATGAACACAGCATATCTTTTCGGATCACCTGAAAAGCGTTCGGGCGGGGCCAAAGATACATTTCCTGGTAGATTAATTTGCACCGGATTAGAGGAAGTCGTTGGAGCATGGCTCCCCCCAGGGGTAGGCAGAGGAGTTTGTCCCGCTTGGGCTTGCAACAATTGTCTAGCCAAATCGTCTGTTCGTTCCTTAGAAACCACTAACTCCCTCCTTAGGGCATTTGTTTCCTGGCGCGCTGCGTGTACTTCTGCTCTCAACTCCCCGAGCAACTGGGCCAATTGGTCTGTGTCTGAAGTTTCCATTGCGCCTGGGCGGGAAATATGTGGTAAGGCTTCGCGTTCTGTAACGCTCACCTGGTTCCCTCGGAGGCGCGGGTCTTGACTGGGCGGTGAAACCGTCTTCAACGTTAGGCGTAGGATTCGTTTGGCTCCCGGATTTGGCCCCTTTCTCACCGAAAGTTTGACCTGAAGGGTGAGGTGTCTGCAAGTGGAAAATCAAGGTATTAGTGGCTGGAAGGTTGGGAGAAGTTCCAAGCCCCTCTCTCCCTCTCTCCCCGTGGTACTCGGTCGATTGTTGTGCTCACCTTAAATAGGTGAATGCTGGGCTCTCCATCCTGCGTCTCGTGCAGGGGCGCTGGGTCCAGTTACTTCACTGGATATGAGTTCAGCCTCTTAATTGCAGAGGGTAAGTTGAGAGCGATGCCGCCGTGTGCTGCACGAGTGTGACTTGTAAGTATTAAAGTTCCCTTTAGATTGCTCTCTTCAAATGTCTTATCTCCATGTCTTTTCCCTTTCAGATGCTGTCGGTGCCGAAGAAGATGCTCCCCCCAGGTTCGTGGCAGAGAGCGTAACAAGAAGATGGTGAATACGAAGGCACGTAAGTAGAAAGGCTGCTCTAGGGCTGTAGAATGCACCTTAATGTCTCTTTTGTCTTTACAGGTGCCGGAATGCAGCGCGAGCAGAGTTGGAGCGAGCGTAACACAGGTAAGCAGTTTTGTAACTAAGCGTTACTAACCAATGTTCTTTGTCTTTGCAGGCCCGATGCCGGACGAGAAATGCAGAAAAAACGCCTTGAATGCTGCCGATGAGTCGGGTAAATTGAACCGCTAACTTTGCCTTTGCCTAACCTGTGCCTTTTGTTTTGCAGGAGCTGCTGAAGACTGAGGATTGGTTCCCAGCAGGTAATTTTCATATTCACAGGATCCGGAACTGAAGATTCGCTGGAGCTGACACGGTGAGCGTCCTGCTGCAGATGCAGAATAACGCGAAGCACATTGCACCAATCGGGTGTGGTTTAAATAGTCCATAGGAGTGCTTAGGTGTCTTCTTCCACAGCCTCGCCCAGGCAAAAGAGTTCCTGCTTCCAGAAGGGGTCCAGCATCAATGATCCAGGGAGTGGTGCCTGCCCCACCCAGAAGGAAAAGTAGTCCCTGCCAGAAGAGAGTGAAACATCATCTTGCTGGTAAGTAAGCAGCATGGTCTGCTGCAGGTAGGTCCACCCAAGCACTTTCACACTTGTTATGAGCCCGGCGCTTCCTGTGCCGGGACGGGTCCATGCTATGAGCCTGGCACCACCGGTGCCAGGACAAGGTCCAAAAGGTCCCTATTGGGACTTGCTGGTGCCGATAGTATATGTTATGAGCCTGCTTCCAAGGATGTTGGGTAGGTCCTGACTCTTTGGAAGCAGTGGTCATGACAAAGACTCTCCTGGAAGAAGATCTTCTCTGTCGTTGGGAAGTGGTGAGTTTGGTTCAGCAGGGCTCCACCGGTGGTGTCGTCAGTGCAGGTCAGCTCAGCATCTCCCTCTTCGGATTCTTTAGGTCCTGTGGCGACTTCTGAAGTTCCAGTCCCCAAAGCCCTGCTTTTATGCACAAAACCCCCATTCATCAGTCCTAGCTGTCACTCAAACATGCCGGGCGGCTCACCACTGGGCCAATCACACAAGAGTGCGACTTGAGTTGCCAAGGCATCTCAGTCCAGGGTGCCTATTCCCCCCCCTCCCACACATCCTGTAGACCCAGACATAGTGGCACCACTTTTGGAGGCTTCCGTGCAGAAGCCCGCCAAAAGTGGAACAAAGGGCTCGACTTGGGTTGGAGTTACAGAGGAGAACACAAACGCCATTTTAAAGACCCAACCGGGGAATAAATATTAAAAAAATAACCCGGCGGTATCTTTAACATTGCACCAAAAAAGTGGTGCGTTGAAAATGAATGGGTAAATCCCATAGGAAATATTCTGGTGGAATATTTTGCGTGGTAACCACTGCCACCAGCCAGAAACTCGACAAGAGGGGACTGGACAGTGCCCACTTGCACAACAGACCCAGGGGCAATCGAATTACCCCTACCAGTACTTCCACAATATGATGGTTTGCACTGGTTCTGTTCACAATCTAAGACTAGTAAAGTCAATGGTGACTTTACATGTGCTGGGAGACAGTAGTCAGTGCCAGGGTATGGAGTCTATGTTTGGGGGCCACTATGACACCCCTGTGTTACTGCACTGAGGGTGCTGTGTAACACACGTACCAAAAACACATGAAGCCCTATGGAGTAAAAGAACCCATAGCCCATAAAACACATTACAAAGTCAAAGGACATTCTCAAATCATGCCTAAGATTGGGAGAAAAAGAGTCTCACTCTTAGCAGGAGAAAAAATGTAACCCCAAAAATCCAGCAAAGCTGCTGGGGCACTCACTAGGTTTGGGAAATTAGCCTTTACAGAGAATTCTCCCTAACAGGCTGAAACACTAAAATCAGCCATGGTTAAAGTAATGACAGAAGGGAAACATTCCACGAATGCTGTCAGGAAAAAATGCCCTAGATCAGGCAGGTATCGCTGGAAAGTTAATAGCTGGGACTGCTGTAATTAAGAGGCATATGGGGGTGAGGATTTAAACCTGAGACACAAGCCTGTTGACGAAAGGCTGTTTGGGAGCGCTGTCGACGAGGCTCCAGAAAAGGCTAAAAGGGAGTATTGTACTATTAAAGGTCTAGGCCAGATTACAGGAAAAATGTTCCAACAAAGGGAGTCTTTTGCTGGAAGGCAGTCTGAAAGGATTGGCGTAGGCAGTGAGTAATTAGAAGTTACTTTATTTGAACGAGCCCGCCCGGAGAGAGCCTAGTGTCTATCCCCTCTGTCAACCGTCTCTGCTGTCACGCGACGTCCAAATTGGAATAACAAGGGCATGCATGACAGCCACGAGGCACTAAGCATATTCAGCTCTCTACATATCTCCCTCTCCAAGGAGCAAAATAAGAAAACCTTAACAGAACAAAATTAATAATTAAAGTGGAAGAAATAATTAGCAACCTAAGGAACAAACGTTACAAAAGGCAACTCAAAAACAAAGATGCCTTATAAACACAGAAACACTTACACTTGTACATTTAAACCCAACATACATTTGTTGAGATAAAAACCCTTACACCAAACCCCGCAAAATTGCAATTTGTGTACATTTTCCTACATAGTCACTCAACCAAACAGGCTTTGACCTTATCCTTTGAGCACCCACTACAGTCATATCCTCTTTTGCAACAGCTTTCACACTCCCTCTATCTGCTAGTAGGCCTTCCTGCCACCATCAACTTTGGCATCAATAGCCCTTGCAATTCTTCCTTTTGACCACACTTCTCCTCCTTCCAAGATGACCACACTCTTTCTCACCGCACATATCTTCTTCGGACCCAGAAATGTACTTTCCACACATTTATTTACAGACCTGGGATTTTTGACATAGATCATATCCCCAACCTTCCACTCTCGATCTTTCACTCTTTCTCTTGTGTCAAACAGTTCTTTATTTTTCTCCTGACATATGTTGATAAGTCTCATAATCTGATCCCCATCTACTTGAACAACATTGGCCATTCCTAGCCACACTGGACATAATCTTGTCCAGGTTCTCTCCCTTTAATGGACACAAACGGAGAGACACCCGTTACTGAATATGGCGTGGTTACGTAGTTCCATGTTAACAGGTTCAACAGGTTCAACACCTCTTTCCATGGCTGTTTCAGCCTCTTGGCCATTTGCAACCCCCCTTTCAAATACCTGTTAACTCTTTCTACAAGACCATTTGCTCTAGGATGGTATAACGCTGTTCTAGTGTGTTTTAAACACAATCAAATCCTTGGCTGTGACTTCCTTGACAGCGTCCCATTCTATCCATTTAGAATGAAAGTCCACCACAACAAACAAAAATCTCAGACCCTCACCCAAACCCGCAATTGGATCCATAATGTCCACTGCTAACTTGGTCCATGGCTGGTCTGGTATAATATTAGGAATCAATGAAGTTTCTCTTATGACTTTGCTCTTATCACTTTTCTGATACACTATACAGTCCTTCACATGTTTCTCCAACATTTTGTCAATAACTGGCCACCAGTAATTCTGCCTTAATTTCCTTTTCATGGCCCCGTCCCCTGGGTGCCCATGGTGCACAAGTTCTACTAAAATGGGTCTGAGTGTTTCCGGAGGAACCACGCAGCGTCCCCTTCTTAACCTGTCTTCATAAATATTAAAATCTTCCTTAATCTCCCACCACACGTCAAACTTCCTATCTAACACCTTCTTTTCTGGCCATCCCGTTACAGTACACTCTTTGATCAATTTAAGGTCATTATCCAAACCCTCTTCCTGTAACCACTTTTCCTGACCTGCAGCACCTCCCACCTCTGCTACTACTGATTCTTTCTCTTCCACATTCTTGATCTCCACTTCCCCTCCTACTGGGAGTCTGGATAGGCAATCTGCCACCACATTCTTTTTTCCAGGTAGATAGCTCACATCACAATTATAATTTTGGAGATCCAAACCCCACCAACTTATCCTGGAGCACCGCAAGGCCCATCTTCCACTCCCAAATAATTGAACCATTGGTTTATGGTCAGATCTAACAATGAACCTTCTTCCTCACAAAAAGTATTTAAAGTGAATAATCACCCAAAACATCGCTAACGTTTCTCTCTCAATAACTGAGTACTTACATTCCGCACCCCTTAGCGCTCTTGAAGCAAACGATATAACTCTTTCTCTCTTCTCCTTGTCGTATTGCACCAAAGTCGCACCCAAACCCAAAATACTTGCATCCACCACCAGAACACTCCTGTCTTTGCGATCAAACCTTACAATCGAGGGCGCTTTGCTTATTCCTGCTTTTGCGATCAAACCTTCCAATCGAGGGCGCTTTGCTTATCCCTTCTTTGATGCTATTAAAAGCCTCACCACACTCTGGAGTCCATGCAAACTTTGAGCCTTTTTTGAGTAGGAGCCTCAGGGGCGTGGACACCATAGCAAAGTCCTTCACAAAATTGTGATAGTATTCGGTCAATCCTAAAAAAGATCTTACTTGATCTTTATCGGTTGGCACTGGCACACTTCACCGCCTCCACCAAACATCTCTTAGGTCGCACCCCCTCCTTGTCGATCTCATGCCCCAGATACTCCACACTGTCAACCGCATTCTTGCATTTGCTCCTTCTCACTGTCAAACCAGCTTCACCCAATCTGCTCACAACTTATCCCAAAACTATGTCATGTTTACTTTTAGAGTTAGCATAGATTAACATATCATCTTGAAACACTACAATATTTTGTACTCCATCCATTATAGTCTCCATCACCCTTTGGAACACGGCCGCGGCCGAGGCAGGCTAAACGGCATCCTACAATATTTGAAGGTTATATTATAAGGTATTATAAATGCAGTCAGATGTTGACAATCTTCCTTCAAGGGAATCTGGTGATTTGCCTGAGAGAGATCTAGTACTGAAAATATCTTGGCATTGTTAAGTGTCGACAACTTAACTCCAATTATAGGTAAAGGATGTCTGTCTATTAAGATATTCCTGTTGATGTCTCTTAAATCTACACAAAGCCTTATCTCTCCATTTGATTTCGCTGCAACCACCACTGGTGACAACCACTCTGAGCTCTCAGTTTTTTCTATGATATCCTTCTGCAATAATATTTCAATTTCCAGTTTCAGTCTATCACTGAGGTCCTGAGGCACTGGCCTCACCTTGTGCACCTTTTGAATAGCCCCAGCTTTTAAACAATTCTCATGTTCAAATCCCTTAAACATTCCCAACTCCTCTTGGAACACCATTGGAAACTCCTTGTCCCATTTGTCTCTGACCTCAGCAACCGCAACTGGTTCTTCAGCATTTGCCTGGATTCTGATTCCCAGCTTACGCTGTTCGCCCCATCCGAAGAGAGATGAACCCTCTTGCGTGACATACACATCCGTTTCACAACTTCTGCCTTTATATTTTATGGATGCCTGAAATTTTCCTAGAACCTCAATCCTCACATTTCCATAGGCATACGGTTCTATTTTGTGTTCCTTTAATTGGTTCACATCTCCTTATAGACATCCCACAAAGGTTCCTTTCGACATTAGAGTCCAAGGTGAACAGCTGTCTACCTTCATTGTGACAACCCTACCGTTGATCAGAAACACATCTGTTGGCACACTTCCTTTATGTGAAAATTCCGACACCTCCAGCACATGCTTGGCTTGACTACCTTGCGGAACCACAAAATGTTCCTCTTGTTCTGGTACTCTTCCGCTCGACTCGATGCTCTGTACATGACCAGATTCACGGCAAACCCTCGCGAAATGTCCTCTTTTCTTGCACTTCTTCCTCGCAGGACAAAACACACTTGTGGTTATATGACGGTTGCTGCGACACTTGTAACATTTAACCTCCTTACTAATATTTGTTCTTCTCATTCCTCTCACTGCAGCGACTTCTCCTTCTTGTTTGTCACTCTTCATGGTTGACATATTTATGGGTTTGCTCCATGCTCCTACTGCCAATTCTAATGACATATCTTTAGATAAGTCTTTCCTGTATTTTCATGATATTAGTACAACGAACTAGCTGGTCACGTATGAGTGAGTCCGTTAGTGGGCCAAACACACACGTATGAATGAGGTATCTCAATGCTGCAATAAAATTCTCTATGGGCTCTTGTGGATCCTGCGACCTTTGGAAAAATCTATGCGAAAAGTGATATTCTTCTTTGCTTCAAAATGAATCTCTAACTTTTTCTCCGCCACACCGTACTGGTCCATGTCCCCCTGACCTTCTTGTGGAGGATCTGGCAAACCATCTTAAACACTACGACCTTCCATATTCCAACTTGGATTGCCAACAAGGGCATGCGTGACAGCCACAAGGCACTAAGCATATTCAGCTCTCTACACAGTCCTTTTAAGCCCAGCCATATAATCGGTCAGCAAGCCCCTCAAATTTCCCACAAGCTTCTTCCAGTAACCAGACCCCCTTTTCACAATGAACAGGTTATACAGCCAATCAACAACCTTGTACAGGTAGAGCACGTTGAAGAGGGCTGGCATCAAGAAGGGCAGCCTTCTCTGCAAAATGCCTTCTCGGTGGAGGGCCCCTCCTTGGTAACCGCAGTAGGATTCATAACCTCATACATCCACAAAAAAGAATAGGCAAACACTGACATTTCCTCTGTTTATTCTCTAGTTCCCAAGAAAGTCAAGACCATGAGACCAGTCTTAGACCTAAGATTGGCAAACATATGTAAAACCCCAAAAGTTCAGAAGGACAAACTTGCAGGCATTCCTCCCTCTCATACAAAGATGGAGTTATGTGACCAAATTAGATATGAAAGATGCAAATTTTCATATTTCAATGTTCCCAGGTCATTGCAAGTATCACTTTTAAAATACAGAACAAGCATTACTAACTCAAGGTTCCCCCTTTCAGGGTTGTCGGCACCACATGTATTCACCAAGGTGCTCAGTTGTTGCAACACATATGTGCCCCAAGGCAATTCCAGTGTATCCTTACCTAGATGACTGGCCTATAACAGGAGATGATACGCCAGAATCCCTAAAACACACACAACAGATAGTACATTTACTCCACATCCTGGGTTTCTCAAGCAATGGGAAAAGGTTCAGTTTGGTACCAAGCCAAAGAAAGGTTTTTCTAGGAGCAAGCCTAGACACTCAAACGGCAACAGCCTATCCAATACCAGAAAGGGTACAAGCATTGCAAGCACTCATCCTGCAGTACGCTGCGGGCCAAATGCTAACTGTCTGAAGGTAATGAGACTTCTGGGCATGATGTTGTCCTACATTTTCATAATACACCATGCAACCATTCATAATGCCCCAAAATGCATCCAATACAGCAGAGTCTACAAGAGTAATAGACTCAAAAGACATATAAATGGGACGATCAAGTGCTAGTCTCACAAAATTTACACAAACCTCTTCAGTGGTGGACAGTAACCCCTATAATAAAGGGAAGAACTTTCACTACCCCGTGAAGGCACATCCTAAATGCTCACACCAGAAAAAATACAACCCGCTAGGGAAAAAGGCCCAAGAAACTCTTTCAAGGATAACAGGTGTTTATTTCTACAAAAATAGGTGTGTCAGCAAAGAACTCTGCTTCCATGGAACATTCTTCCAAAGAAAGGGCACAAGTAGAAGCTTAAAAGGAAACCGTGTCATAGATCACGTTGTTGTATACAGTGGAAACCCGTGTGTCTGGTTGGTGCGACCCTATACATGGCCTGCCTGCTCCCTAGGGGACGCCAGGTCATTGGTCCCAGTCCGTCCGTCTTCCATCAAGTGGGTTCTGCTGGGCACATAGTCTCCAGGAAACCAAGGCCGAAGAAACAATTGGCTACACTTACAAATAGTGCTACTCTATCATTATACAGTGCACCTGGTAGGCTCAAAGACTGGCACAGGGGAACAGGGGGAGTCTCGGTCACTCTGCGTCATCTGCTCCCAAAGCTTCCACCCTTGCTTTTGAGCTATAATTTATCCCTCCATGTACCTCGCATTACAAACCGACCATACTTTCAGATCTCTTATGGTCGGTGGCCTGGGGTCAACTGGTATCTTGGAATTCAGGGGTCTCTGGACTGGGGCAGTTGTAGGGGCTACTACTAGTGGTTGGCTGGGTGGGGGTCGGAGGCCTGCTGCTGCCTTTTTGTGAGAAAGGACTTGGGATTGTTTGGTCACCGTAAGTTACTTGGGGGCAACCAGACATGGACTCCCTGCTCACTGTGCTCAGAGATGCACAGCTTCACCTCACTGATGATCCCCAACAAGGCTGAAACACATGTATGGGGTTGCTGTTGGTACTCTTGTTCAGAGAGGAATTGCCATAGCTTTTCAGTGCTGGACTGCCCGTGTGGGTGGGACAAAGACTGACATGCAAATGGGTATTTCCCATCTGTGAAAGGTACAGTGAGCAAAAAGCGTGTGCTGCAAACTCATCTCAGAACAGGTTATCATGCCATGTTCTTTGTGGAGAGGAGCGCCTGCTACCTTTTTTGAAATATTTGCAAGGAACTTGGGATTGTTTGGTCACCCTAAGTTACTTGGGGGAACCAGACGTGGATTCCCTGCTCACTGTGCTCAGAGAGGCACAGCTTCACGTCACTGATGAGGCCCAACAAAGCTGAAACACGTGTATGGGGTTGCTGTTGGTACTCTTGTTCAGAGAGGAATTGCCATAGCATTTCGGTGCTGGACCGCCCATGTGGGCGGAACAAAGACTGATATGCAAATGGTTATTTCCCATCTGTGAAAGGTACAGTGAGCAAAAAGCGTGTGCTGCAAACTCTCATCTCAGAACAGGTTATCATGCCATGTTCTTTCTGGAGAGGAGCGCCTGCTACCTTTTTTGAAATATTTGCAAGGAACTTGGGATTGTTTGGTCACCCTAAGTTACTTGGGGGCAACCAGACGTGGACTTCCTGCTCACTGTGCTCAGAGAGGCACAGCTTCACCTCACTGATGAGGCCCAACAAGGCTGAAACACGTGTATGGGGTTGCTGTTGGTACTCTTGTTCAAAGAGGAATTGGCATAGCTGTTCGGTGCTGGACTGCACGTGTGGACGGGACAAAGACTGATATGCAAATGGATATTTCCCTATCTGTGAAAGGTACAGTGAGAAAAAAGCGTGTGCTGCAAACTCTCGTCTCAGAACCCGGAGAGGAGCGCCTGCTACCTTTTTTGAAATATTTACAGTAATGTTTGTGTATGCACCCCCTCTTTTATATGATCTCCCCATATAAAAGTTGCTCCCCAATAGATTCCTATTATAAACATTAAAATGGTAAAGAGTCCTGCACTAAAATGCATGCCACACATGTATGAATATTAAACATCTAGGAACAATCTCATAACTAACACGTTTTCTAACATATACTGAAGTATCTGAAGATGCTGGTTCCATCGTCATCTCACCTAAAGGGAAAAAAGAATGCACACACAAGATAGGGCGGGGGAGAAGATGGAACAAAAAAGAGCAACAGGGATAGAGAGAAGTTGTATAAGAAATGTATGTTCCAACAGCTGTGTGTGTGTGTGTGCACAAAAAAAATGGGTGCCGAAAGTAACAGTGCTATCTTGCCATGTTCTTGGTGGTCAGATAGATCTGCAATGTCAGGGAGCCCTGCAGACATCAGAAAGATGGATCCGGTAGCAAAGCGCCTTTACTTTTACAGCGAGGGGAGTTGAAAATATTACTTTGTAGTGAACAATGAAATCTGGGGTTATGCCACTTTCGGACTAAACTCCTTACGTAGATGAGCTCTCCAGGCAGCAGCGGTTGGGCGGGCAGTGTGTTGCTGTCATGTTTGCAGTGTTCGTTGTGTGTCCTCTGTTCGGGGCGGTGCAATCTATCCAGAGACACATATGATTGCATGTGTTAGGGTTGTCAAATACCCTTTAAATTCTTCACCTAAAACCTCTGCCACCCTATGGGCATCTGATGTCCTCCTGACAGGGGATATGGGCGTACTCATGCGCCGACCATTGACCATCTTGTTGGGAGACAAATGGTGGTCCTTACTGGGTTGTGTGCGTAAAAAACTGAAGAGGGCCAACGGGAAGCAGTGCACCCAGTTTTTCCATAACGTGGTGCATAGCTTAGTTTGCGTTTGAGAAGCCTGTTGATACTCTCCACAAGGCTGTTGACCTGGAGGTGATAAATTGAACACATCTGGTGTTTAATGCCAAGTAGTGCTGTGATCTCTTTAAAGAGCTCATTGAAAAAATGTCTGCCATTACCGGACGTTAGCACATCACACACCCCCCATTGGGGGAAGACCTCATGGACAAGAATGTGGCTGCACATTTGGTATCCGGATGTGCACAAGGTCCTGCTTTAAACCCCTGTGAAAAAGGGCAGACCACAACTATCAAGTACAGGGACCCATTACACATCTCCCCCATGTTCGCGTTATCTATGTCCAGTTCACGGAACAGCCCAATAGGGCGGAGCAGAGTGCCTCTTAAAGTTCAGTGTGTCATGCCTGTGCTGAAACTTTAGCACGTGGTGCAGTGTATGATCATGTTAGTGATGTGTTTCGAATATTGGGCACAAACCAGTCCTCTTGTATGTCAGCTACAATGTGTTGCTTTGAGCAGTGGGAGGGGTGGTAGAGTTGGTTGAAGGCTATCGTCAACAGCTTGTGGGGCATTACTGCTTTATCAGTGCACTCCTGCCTCCATAATGAGTCAGCCGGGGATTGTTTGCACCCTCTTTTTACCCATAGTTCCCTTTCTTCATTTGGTGCCCTGCCTTGTAGTCCAATAAGCTGTGCAAGAGGCACTGCTGTGTATGGTGTGTTCTGCTTATTCTTTGGAGACGTGTCTACAACGTACTCTGCAGGTGTGGCTACCGGGAGATAAGCCGCCATCTTGGCTGCCACATCTGCAGCAGTGTTTACCGATGAAATTTCGTCTGTTCTCCAGCATGGGGTCTGGCATGGATTCACATGCTCATGAATATTCCCTGTTGTCAAGCTGGGAATCCTCTGTAAAAGACAAAAGTTTCTCTTTCACTTCCAAACTGTATTTCGAACGGATTGTGTCCTCCCACGTATTCCTCATCTTTGATATTCGTATCATCAGCTTTGCTGCTTCGGAAAAAAACATTTCCACACCAGAGGGCGCTGTGCTCGATGGCGTGGCGTCGATGTCCCTCGAAGGTTGCCAGAGAGCGTCAACATCATCCGTAGTACAAATAGCTTGAGCCGCGCCAGTTGGCTTCAGTTCCGTTTTTCCGAAAGCTTTTGCTTTGTGTGTTTTTGAAAATGGTGCTTCAGTCTTTCATCAAGATCTCTTCATCTTTGAATCTTTCTACCCCAAGAACTGGCTTAAAAAAATGCCAGGATTGCGGGAAGAAGATGTTGATCACTGATCCCCATCGGGTTTGCCTATGGGGCCTGAGTCCCGACCATCGGATCGATGAATGCGTGTCCTGTCAGGCCATGACGCCTAAAACTCTCAAGGAAAGGTGAGGTAAATTGGCGGTGGGGAGGGAAACTTGGAAGACCTCTTAAAAGAGAATTACAGACTCCAGGGAGTCTAAGGACGTAAGTCGAAGAAGTCTCGATCGTGGAGGTGGTCGAGAAAATCTTGGTCTTCTTTGAAGAAGGCGAAGAAGAGACGTCACTGATCTCCCTCTCCCTCTCCCTCTATTTCTTCGTCTTCTGACTCCACAGGGGTTATTACTTGTCCAACTAAACATGATCCCCCTAGGAAATGAAAGGCCTTCAGAGCCTCAATGATGCAAATCTTTGAGAATGCGGCCCCACCCCCCACTCAAAGAAGTCGCGCAAAGGCCATGCCCCAGCTCATCCCTCGGATGACAGAGGAAGGTCAGAGACTACTAAACACTCAAAATCCGGCGAGAAATCACTGAGGGTACCGTCTAGAGAACCTTCTCTGGTACCTAAGAAAAAGAGCAAGTCGAGCCTATCGGTGCATAAATCGAAGGCAGTGCCAGACAAAATGGCGTCAGGTTCCAAACCTTCATCTTTTTTTGCATTTTTTGCTTTCACATCATGGATGCGCGCGCGTTCCTCCTTTCTTGCCTTGAACCTTGCCGGTTTGTTTATTTGCCGGTTCGGTGTGCTGTGTCAGAGTTCCTGTAGCCGTTTGGATTCATGCCTGCCCTATGCACTTTAACATATATAGTGTTTTAATGGGCCTTTCCCCATCGGCTGTATGTTGCACACAGCCCTTTCATATCTCGCTTTTACTGATTAAAAGGAGAGCAGAATGTGCTTTGATTTACCTATCACACACTTTTTAGTGATGGCCGCTTTCTCAATCTTTACAGCACATCACTTCTCACAGTGGCTCTGCCCGGGAAGAATATGGTTTGTCTGCCCTTTGCAGTGAATAAGGTCAGTACATGGCTCTATAGCCCTTTTATAAACCATGTGAGTGGACACTTTGCCATACCAAACAGCACATGGCCTGTAGCCTTGCATGTATTTTAAAAACCAATTGAATGGCTAGTTTTGCCATATTTCTTTTGACCTGGCTTGTGGACGTCCTAGACTTTGTTTAGCTTGTTAGTAGTAATTAACATCTAAGAATGCCTTGCCATCTAAGAACAAAATCACAATTATTCTATATCTCTGCATTTTGTTTGATGTTCACTAAAATCTGCAACTTTATGCATTTACATTTTGTATAAATGGATCACCTCTGTTGTCTTTGGGGTTCTTTTAGGAGACGCAGTGATTTAAGCTGGCTGTCTCCTAGCACTAGAGCGCATGGCAGTTATGTGGGTTTGACCTTGGTTTACGAATTTGTTTCTCCATAGGTTCCTCTTCTGAACCCCCCTGCGTTGGCGCTAGAAAACGAGGTAAAGTATTAACCCTGTGGCAGTAACACGGTGACTATTAACAAGGATCACCGTACTTTTCTCCTTCCCTCTCTTCATTCCCCTCCCCCTTTTTTTAGAAGACTGTCCTGATGAAAGTGGTTACACCAAAAATACACCACTGAAACCGGTAGACAGCGGTTGTCACATGATGGAGAACTAAAATATTTTCTACCTCACCATGAACAACCCTATATATGTCTTTTATATATTCTGTTTTGTAGCCTCATGCCCGGCCCTATTACTTAACACTCTACTGGACAGGGCTATGTTGGTTACATGTTAATGTTCATGTGTCTTCTTTGGAAAGTTGGCCTATCCCTACTCGGGAGAATCTGTTGTATCTAAAAACGTATATTATGGCAGCACAACAGCATTGGGTCAAGTCTTTCTCTTTTAAACAACTTTTGTTTTTGTTCTTGATTTTAAATGTAAAGTCACCATGGGAAGTACTGTGCTGTCTATGGGATAGTAAAAGTAATATGTACCCACAATAGACAGCATGGACTAGTGATTTTTTACATGTGATTCCAGTCCAAGGTATAAACTTTACTTTTACTTTTACACACTTTTGCCTCTATCCCCCCTAGGGGATTTATAGTGACCTAGGACATGCAGGAGTTTTAACAACCTTGATGCCGTTACTGTTTTTCAAAAATGACTTCTCTTTCACTTCTTTTACTGTCCCCGATTTTTTAAGCGGCACATCAGCGCTTTCTAAGGAAAGTTTTCCCTAACTAGAGGGCTTCATCAGGGATATATAGTTATTCCCCCCTATCCTGCTGTCTTTCGAAAATGACCCTGCATCTCCTCGGCCACTATCTTTCGTGTAGCGCCTCTGGTATGTCCGTAATGGGATTCCCATACTGCTTTAACTAATAACATACAGTTGTGTGATGCCCTCCTTTACTGTGTTACAAATTTAGCCTGTTAAGGCTTCACCCTGTTCACTGTACTTTCAGTGCCCTTTGGGTAATTACGTTCCAAACCTTCATGGCCTCAACCCTCTGGTAAGGTTTATACCCATTTACCAAGAAAATACTTTTTTCAAGTCTATGGGCCTCATTGCACGTTGTGCGGTAAGGGAATACTGGTACCGGTAATTTCCCAAGCCAATCACGACCTGGACCCACCGCTATTAGCACACCCGTTAATTACAGTGCCACTAATAGCCGCAGGCGCGCGACCCCCATGCCGGAATTAGCGCCATGGCACTAATACCAGGGCATCACAAGCCATGTGGACATGGCATTAGCGGCATGGAAAACACCTAAAAAACCCTTACCGGCATGGCGCAAGGGCATCGAAAAGCACCCGTTAAGAGACCTGAGCAGTGTACCCATCTGCCACAGGTGGACACAATCAGCACAGGTGTATGCAATGGAGACAGGCAGCACAAAAGAGCACACCACACCCCTTCCCACACCAAGATGGTCCCAATAGCAGCAGAATGACATGATGGGCTGGAGTACATGATAGCAGTGCAGCACCAACAACAACAGCCAGCACCAGAGGTGAGCCGTAACAGGTACCCATTCCTCACACCATACAGGCGATGCCAGCTATCCACTGAGGAGGTGGCTCCTAACCCCTGTACGGAACCCACAGAACCATCAGGAAGAGGACAACAATATTGCACATCCTTCCAATGATAGTGCTCGCTGCCTAAGCGGCCTGGGTGTGGCACACCTGTACGTCCGTGTCAAAGTGGCAAAGACAACCATGACATGTGTAGAGCCTCACAAAATGTGCATATGATGGAATGTGCCTATGCCACTTGAAATTGACATGCAACCACCAGAAGAGTATGATGTGGCTGGGGATGGGTACGGGTGGAATGCCCTGGCAGGACATGAAAGAGGCAGTGCCAAGGAGGCACACGATGTGCATCAGCATCTAATTCTGGAATCTCATCAAGCACCAAGGTGAAATAGCATGGACGTAGACGGGTATTGTTGCCCTGGTGCATGTTTTGAGGCCCACAAAGGACCCTGTCCACAATGAATGACACATACACAATAATGGAGACCATGCTTGAGTTTCAAACTCAGAACAGTGTATATTGAACATAATGTGATAAAAAGTGCATTACCCCAACTCCACAAATACACCCTTGCCCCCCTCCCCCTCAACACACCCAAATACACCCTTACCCCCCTCCCCCTCAACACACCCAGATACACCCTTACCCCCCTCCCACCTCAACACACCCAAATACACCCTTACCCCCCTCCCCCAACACACCCAGATACACCCTTACCCCCTCCCCTCTCAACACACCCAAATACACCCTTACCCCCCTCCCCCCTCAACACTCCCATGTGAGTCTCATGGCGTGAATGTGTCCATCGCCACATGTGGCACCCGAATCTTGGTGGCCCTAATTGCCAGTGCCTGCATCGTCATGTGGTGGTTGTGAAGCGGTGCGCCACAGGTTCCGCATAGACCGGCGTAGGGGACTAGTGTGACGTGAACTCCCAGACGAGGAGGGGCCTGCTTCTTCCTGGGCCGTGAGTGGGCACCGACGCTCAATTGCATCTGCTATGCGGTTCATGGCCTGCCGCAGTTGGGCCATTTCACTGCAGATTCGGTTGGTGCATGCCTCCATGCCCTCCCTCGTCTGCTGTGCAAGTGTAGCTATGTCCTCCCTCAGGAGGGCTGTCTCAGCCACATGTTGCCCTACTAGGTCAGTTATCTCGGTCTGCCTCTGAAAGATGGACGAGAGGTCATGTCGCATGGTGGGTGCTGGTGGGATGGCTGATGCACCTGGATCCATTGCACTTGCATCAGGAGAGAATACCTGGGGGCTCCATGGCCCTTCAGGGGTGGGTGATTCTCCTTGACTACCCAGACCTGAAGAGAACCTCGGGCTTGCCAGTAAGGGGCTTGTTGGTCTGGGGCTCTGGCTTTCATCATCAATGGCAGGTGTTTCCTCCTCATCTGAAGGTGGGACAGTGGCTGCTGCCTCACCCGTTGAGCTGGTGGCAGCAGAGTGCATTCCCACAATGCTGGCTTCACCTGCTGGGAGACACACTTCCGTGGGTGCCACGACGGGAGCAGGCATGGCCTGTGGATGCGTGCAACTGGTGTTCCGGCTGCCTTTGTCCCTGTGGTCATGGTCACTCGTCCTGGCTGCCCTTGCGGATGTGGCGGTGTCCCCTGTGGCATCCCTCCTGGGTTTTTTGCTGGATGTGGGAGCAGGTGTGGAAGTGCGTGCCTCCTCAGTGTCAGTGTGTGATCCTGTACGGGTGAGAAATGTGGAAAACCATCAGTCATGGGTCGACCTGCCTTGAGCTAAATGAATACGTCATGCCGTCTATGCATTTAGGGCTCTTTAGTGTGGATGCAGGTAATGGGGATGTTGGGTGGGTCACGCATGAATGGCTCTGTGTTGTACGGGTATGTGGTGATGCATGCATGTTTGTTTGTGGCTGGATCCACCGTATTCATTGGGGACACATGATTGGGGGGAACATCACACTTCACTGTGCATTGTTTGATGCATACATTCACCTCCATCGGACGAAATGGGCACGCCATGCTCCATTTGTCCAACACCCTCGATGGATTCCACCCCGATAGTTGATGCACACGTCTCCTCCCACTCAGTGAGCTTAATTGGCGATTCACTGCGTCCTCCTGTGCCCGTAGCCAGGTTGCGGTTAACGGATAGAATGTTCCGCACACGGAGCCGGAGGTCATCCCACCTCTTTCGGCAGTCTTTAACTGTGCGGGTTGTGGTGCCTACCGCGCTGACCTTGTGGGCTACCTCTTCCCAGATGGCCTTCTTCTTCACAATGGTCTCCCGACGCATGTCGTTATTGAAGACCACCTGTGCATTTTCTGCTAGTGTCTGTGTGAGGATAAGGAGCTCCTCCTTGCTAAATCTCTCTGTGCGTTGCCGCTCAGACGGTTTTCTAACGGCCTTGGGCATCTTTACGGTGTCCTTGGTGTATTTTCCAATGTGGTTCCTGGTAAGGTGTCCTGGATAAGGAGGATGGCAATGGATTGTGTTTTTAAAGATGGCCGCCGTGCTCTTTCCCGTTCCGGTGCGATGGCGCTATTTCCGGTTCCGCAAAATTACGGTAACCGCTATTAGCGGTGACCGCTAATGGCGGTCACCGCTATTTGCGAAGACCGCTATTTGCATGTGGCGGCAGGTCGGAAGTGCTAACAGCGCTTTCGACAATGCCGTTAAGGGACTTTTTGGGGACTTTTGCGGCATAGCAGTAGACTCATTACCGGCATGGCGGTAGGCTCGTGCCCGTGATCTCGTAATGGCACGCAATTTGCGGCCTCTTGCGAGGGCGGACACGCTAATTATGCCATGCCGGTAATTGCCGATTTTTACCGCCTACCGTGTAATGAGGCCCTTAGTCTAAGGGATTCTGTCAACATTAGACCCATTAGAAATTCACACTTTCTACTTAAAGTTTGCCAACAAGATTGCCTGTATGGAACTACACCTGTAAGAGGCCACTCTTTTACATCCTAAGAAGTCCGGGTTCCGTCCACATCATGGGACAGGGAGTGCATTATTAAATCTACAATCTAACAGGCTTAACATCATGGATTGAGGGAAAGTAGGACTGCTGTTCTTGCTAGGCCTCTCGGCGGCCTTCGACCTCCTGGATCATGACCATCTCTTAACTACTCTATCTACTTTGCGTCACTGCTCAGAGAATGCCAGCTGCTGGGTTCAGTTGTTTCTGAGCAACAGGAGGTCTGCCGTATGATGGGGGAAATGCTTCCTCTGCCTCAGCCCCACTAGTTTATGACATCCCTCAGGGAGCGAGCTTGTCACCTGTAATATTCAACATCTATACTAAACCACTTACTCCTACGTCCTGCCCCCCGTCCTCCATACTTTTGGGACATTCGGGACTGTAGACCTTTTTGAAGCATCAAAAATATTATTGTCCTTTTATTTTTACACAGGACCACCATTCGTGGTTGTAGCCCCGCCTTACTGAGCCCCGCCCAGCGCCCCTCAGTCCTTTTCTCTGCACGGTCAAGGTTGGACGCACTTGTATCATTGGGATTTTTGCTTTCCCCATTTTGTCCTTCAAACTTCATGCTCCTGTTCCGTGGTCATCTTCATCTCCGTCTATGCCAGACCGACAGGGTTTCGTATCCTGTTCTTCTGCGAGCGTCGCTTCGCGAGGGCAGTTCCTCATTTTCTCTGTCTGGAGTGCTTAGGCCGGGAACATCGGTGGGCACTTCAGTGTAGGCTTGTCACGTGTTCCAGCTGTTACCTCTGGCTCACCTTCAGCAGTTCATCGGTGAGAAGAGGAATTGTCTGGTAAGTACTTTGATTTTTAGGGCACCCCGGCCAGGTGACTCCTTCCTGGGGTCATCCGGTGCTGGGAGGGGCCTCAACAGCTCTAGCCTTACCAGGGTTCACCCTGAAGCATTCCCGAAAGGGATCTAACCTGGACACCTGAGTAGCCTCTGAGGTTCCCCATCAAGGGGCTAAGTGTACCAGGGTAACTCTCGAGGTTCCCCAGTCACTGGCTAAAAGTACCAGGATTTCTCCCGAGGTTCCCCAGAAAGGGGCTAAAAGTACTGGGGTCATTCCCGAGGATCCCCTAATAGGGGCTAAAAAGAAAACCTGCAGGACTGAGGGTCCCCATTCTGGGAGTCTTGACACCGGGCGTCTGCCTGAGGTTCCCTTCATGGGGACTAAACTCCATACCGGTCCTGCTAAGGGGGCAAAAGGCAGGCAAAAGTCTAAGGTCTTACAGTACCTGCTCTGCAGAGGTTCCCTCTCAGAAGGCTAAAGTCAATTCTGAGGCTAAAAAGGCAGACAAACGTCCAAGGTCTTCCAGTACCAGCTCTGCCGAGGTTCCCTCCCAGAGGGCTAAAATCGATTCCAAGACTCCTAAATCCTGTGGTAACAATGGCTTCAAATAGGCCTGTGACGCAGGTTTCTTCATAGTGTGACCAAATGGTGGCTCAACATACACTGTCAGAGGCGCCCATTTTGTCGGGTCTGTCCCAATCAACCAGTTTAACGAGCGTGTCATGAGGACCAGGGATGGTAGCTGAGCCTCTTTTTAGTGGTCCAACCTGGATGACATAAATCGATTTTGTCCGGTAATCGATTGGCGCTCGAGATGTCCACTTACGCCAACCATTATGCTTCTTCCAATGTCCGCTACTCTGCATTATGTTGATCCAGCTAAGGGCGGACCATCTTGGCAGCCTACCTCAATGGAGTTGTGGGGGTACGGTCTGTAAGATCGGCCACTGCCTACTCCTCAGTCTAGGCCTTCCTCTGAGGATGCTTTATTTTGTAAATTCCAGGCCCTCATGCACCCAGACCCAATGAAGGCATATTTTAGGGATCTCTTCAAGGATATGTACCCTAAGCCTCTTGAGCCTCAGCCTGCTCCTCCAGTGCCTCAGGAGGCACTGGAATTGCCTACTCTGCTTCCAGCAGAGCCTCCTCCCCAGTGCCTCCACTGTCTGCGCGCAGGTCTTTTTCTTCAAAAGGACTCGCTCGCAAAAGCCCGCAAAATTTGTGAAAAGCCCCATACCGGCCATCACATTAACAGAAAAATTGACGCTTGTTACAAACTCCAGTCATCTGAAGACATTCCTTTAGATTCCTGTCTACTTCCTTCCTCTAGAGTAGTGGTAGCGGCTACGCTTCAATCTAATCCTTCTTCCTCCTCTTCCACCACCGCATTGCAGGTATTATCTAAGATTATAAGTGATCCGACCGCGGCAGAATTAGCCGCGGCTGGAACGTTCGCATGAGAAAGGTGCGAACTATCAAATGTTCGTACCTTTCTCATGTGAACACACATTAATACTCACACCCACACACACAACACACCCATAACACCACCACCACACCCTCAGCACAGCCCCACCCACACACCCAACATAAAGAAACCCCACTTACCTTCCTCTTCACGCTGAGTTCCTGCAGTGCCAGCTCCCTTACACTTCCGCGTTCGGGAACCGGCGCCGCAGGGTCCTTTTTTTTTTTTTAACAGAAGGCTGCGGGGTCTCCCCCGCAACCCTCACTCACTATACCATAAAGTATAGTGAGGGCAGCGATGTGGGGGACAACCCCGCAGCCCCTGTTTTTTTTTTTTTTTAAATGGAAGTCTGCAGGGGTGTCGCCCGCAACCCTGCTCACTATACTATGAAGTATAGTAAGCGGGGAGATGCGGGGGACACCCACGCAGCACATTTCTTTTTTCAATGCTACCACCAACGGTTCGAACTTTTGGTGTTCGAACCTTTGGTGGTAGCATTTTTAGAACTTTTGGACATTGTGACCATTTATAGTCAGTAAAAACGTCCTATACCTTACCTAAAGAAGACAAGATCCTCAATGGCATTGGAAAGAATGTTTTTGCCAATGCAGGCCATCAGCTACGTCAGGCAAACACAGAGGTAATACTTAGGGCAGCTAACCTCAAGTTATGGAAGGAATTGTCTGAATTTCAGGACTGTATTCCTCAGGACAAGCTAGAGGACTTCAAAGAAGGTCTGTCTGATGCCAGGGTGTTGGCTCAGGACCTGCTAAAGGCAGTGGCCCGTCATGTGTCAGCTCAGGGCTTCATGATTGAGATTGATGTGTCCCATCAGGCGTCGCTTCATCCTTCCAAGTTTGATTCCTGCCCCTCATGTTCCCAGCCCTCCAAGATGTCAGGCTGGAGCCAGGCCACGATCACCTACATGGCCCTCAAGGGCCTCTCCATCCCTCAAAAGACCCACTTGGAGTCAGACTTGGCGCTTGTGGCACCAGACTCACTCACTCTCATAGGATAACATTGGGGATTGGACTTGTAGTGCATTGATGGGGACAAGATGGATGCCCCCACATATTTCGGTTCCCAGAACTGCATATGCGGTCTAGTCTTTTGGGTGTGGTTCAGCCCAGAGACACCTAGGATACCCAGAGACTATTTAAGCCACACCCAGGCTGAGAAACATGCTTTACGTTTTCTGCACCTGCAGCGTGACACTCACCATGTTCGGATCGGTCTCCAGTAGGCCTGCATCTTTCTTCTGTGCTCAGCTCCTGCAAGAACAAGAACACTGCTAGGAACAGCCTTACCTTGCGGCACTTCTGCTCATAATTCATCGCTCCTTCTGTTCTGTGAGCATCTTCGGTGGTGTCATTCCCATCCCGGCACGCCGCTTCCTAAGGAAAAGGGGAAAGAACAGAAAAAAGGCATTAGTAAGAATTCTGCAAATCTTCACTTATTTTTAAATACTGTACGAGCTTCAAACGCTTACCTGAATCCCAGCCGCTCTGGGGGAACTCTGTCTCCGGAACTTCTCATCCATCTGCAAGAGGGAAAAGGCACTCCAGGTTAGCATGGAAACATCTAGAGGCGCTGCATACCGCGCTTACCCACCGCATTTGTTCTTCATAACGGCATCCACGCTGAAAACGTTGCGGCACCTAAAAGACACAGAAAAATAACTCAGTTCAATACAAATACGAAAGAGGTGCATCGCGCATCGCACTATCACTCACCTTCAGCGCTACTCATCTCAGCAGCACACTGCCATCCCCGGATATCGGCCATCATCTAAGGAAGGAAAGGAACAAAGTTAGAGAACGGTTCAAAATACTCATTATACTTACCTGTCAGACTCTTGCCAGTGAAGTAACTAGGCAGCAATGAGCCCACATCAATCAATGCACCCCTGCGCTGAAAGCAGGACGGAGAGCACACTATCCAAGAAAAGAAGGTGAGCTGTGGATCAAAGGGAAGGGTTGGACCCCGGGAAGACGGGGTTCAAGCACACAGAGACAATAGGGAGTTAAACTCTACCAATCCTGTGTTTCAGGCCCAGTCTCCAGACAAATAGCCTCCAGGGAAGGGTTCAAGGTCGTAAGAGGTCAGAACAGGCTGAGTGACGTCCCCATGGGTACCAGGTGAGCGTTACAGAACGCAAAGCCACACATCAAAATCCACCTGGGCGTCATGGAAACGTCAAAAACCGACCCGTTAGCCCACATGTTGGGGCAGCTACGTTCCGAAGTACATGCAGCCAGGCAGGAGACCAACACCCTGAGGAGAGATCTGATAGTAGCCAAAGAACACACTGATGATTTAAGCCGGCAACTTCTCCAGTCACAAGCAGGGCATGCAACATTGCCGGGAAAGCGTGCCCTCGATGCCAGCGCCATCAGCCTATCCCGTTCAGATAACCCTTCCTGGGGCAGTTCCCTTGGCCCCGCCCAAACGATTTACGGGGGATCCCAAGAGGTTTGCAACATTCATGAACCAGTGCTGCCTGCACTTCCTTTGTCGGCCAGGGGCCTTTCCGAATGACCAATCACAGGTCGCTTTTGTGCTATCCTACCTGAGTGGTAGCGCCGCGGACTGGTCTGTACCCTTTGTGTCCCAAGACGATCCTTTGCTGCATGACTTCAGGGGTTTTCAGCAGGAGATGGAAAAGCTGTTTGCCTGTCGTACTCATAGGCAGGCATTAGACAACGAACTTCTGTCCCTACACCAAGGGAATCAAGACCTATTAACATACATAGCCACGTTCAATAGACTCGTAGTTGAAGCAGAATGGCCAGTGAAGAAGAGATCCATGTTCTTTCATCAGGGGTTGCGGGGGGAGCTCAAGGATGTTCTCGCACAAGTAGTGAACCCCCCAAAAGACTCCTCAGAATTCATTGACCTTGTTGTTCAACTGGATCATAGGTTGCTGGACCGAAGAGCAGATCGAACGAGACCGGACCCTCGCCCTATTTATGTGCGTTCAAAGGACAATACTGTCTGAACAACGGAAGGTTCAGGAGAACCAATGCAAATCGGGGGGTTCAGATCCCCCTTGACTAAAGCGGAAAGGGATAAAAGGAGACAGTGTTACGCTCACCTGGCTCCCACAGGGGCGTCGATCTGAACTGGACAGCTGCGGTCTCCACCAATGTGACACGTAGTGCCGAGATGACGGACTGGACTGGCCCACCTAGCTTCGTTTGCTTGGCCCGTAGGAATATTCTTCTGATAGTTTGGAAAGATGAGTTCTCCATCCTGCATTGAGCGCAGGGGCGCCTAGATAACCAGTTGCGTCACTGGCTCAAAGGAATTGGTGAGTTCCAGAACAATATTCACTCTGAGATTCCGGCAAGAGGCGGTAAATATGTAGTTCGTAAGAGTTCAAATGTCTGACTTTCACTCTGTCCGATTCCTTGCAGGTTGCAGCTTGACCATAGCGATGAGTTCCTCGTGGCAACCGGTAATATTCAGGTAAGGATTTGTATTATCCAACACAGTTCGATAAAATAATGTCAATATGTAACCTGTTGCTTTCTCCTTTATTCAGGCGCTGAGAGAAAGTATGAAGTCTCGGGGAATAATGCCTCTGGAGGTAAAATCAGGTAAGTCTTTTGTGGTGAGGAGGTTTCCCCTTGTTTGTCCCTTTGTTTCACCTTGCTGTCCTTTTGTTTCCCCTTAGAGGCTGGGGTTCGGCGAGGATGCACCGACCCGTGAAGAGGAATAGTACCCCCGGTGGTAAAATCAGGTAAGTCTATGGGGGGTAACTAATATTGCCTCTGTGTATTCCCTTGGCTCACCTTGCTGTTCTAGTCTTCCCCTTAGATGCCGGAGTGCGGTGGGAACATGCAGAAGGATGCGGTGGAATGTGAAGATGCTGCGAAGGCTGGTGAGTTCAGCGCGGCGCTGCAGCAGGCGACGCGATACGCATAAAATAACTTCTTTCTTCCAGCTCGAAGGCGCGATGGATCGGGAATTCAGGTAAGGATCAAAGGTATTGCTCTTGTTCTAACCTTTTCTCCTTCTTTCTCCCTTTTTCTAGGAGCTCCAGGCTCGAGGCGGGCGTGGCAGAAGACTGGATGCAGACTTACAGGCAGGGTGAGCGTTACGCTGCTGGATGCAGAATAACGCGAAGCGTGTGCTGCTCTTCGAGCGTGGTTTAAATAGCCTCCATAGTAGTCCCAGGTAAGTATTCCTCCCCAGCCCCATCCGAGTAAAAAAATAGTCCCTAGGTAAAGTAGTCCTTTCCAAGCCTCTTTTGGCTTGGAGCTCTTGCAGCATGGTCTGCACCAGGTAAGTTTGCAGCATGGTCTGCATCAGGTATGTTTTAATCTATGAGCCTGGCACCTATGGCGCCAGGACTGACTCTCCATATGAGCCTGGCGCCATAGACGCCAGGACTGCACCCAAATAGCCTCTAGCAGGGGTTGTTGGGCTTGCTTGGAATAACTTGATGCCTGCTTTCGGGGTTGCTGGACTTGGTCTGGGTCCCCGGGGGTAGGCATCATGACAGACAGCAGCAGTTATGTCTGTACTGTGGAAGGTCAGGTCATTTCCTTAAAGAGTGCCCTGTGAAGCCACCGAGGACGGTAGGGACCACGGACAAGGAAGATACCATCAAGGAATCGGAAAACTCCCCAGCCCGACAAGTGTAGGGGTCCACTTTTCGAGCAAAGAAAGTGAACTACAGACCTCCCATTTTGCACTATCTGTGGTCTTGATCAATCACCAACAACCATCTCGGATGCACACAGTAAGAGCGTACATAGACAGTGGAGCCGCTGGGAATTACATCGACCAGGATCTTGCGGCAAAGATGGGGCTTCCGTTACGACCCTAAATCAACCACCGACACTGTTACCACTGTCGACGGCACTGAAATAGCTTCTGATCCAGTATCCCAATGCACTGCAGCCTTAACCCTTCTGTGCCAGGATGGACACCAAGAATCTATCGTTTTCGACCTCATTAAGGCACCACAGTTCCAGTTGATTTTGGGAATGCCATGGTTGGTAGCTCACAATCTTCGAATCGATTGGCGAGCAAAAGAATTGGCCTTGCCCGAGACCACACATGTTATCGCCAAGAGAAACAACCAATAGACATCAGAACCTCCACGCTTGCGACTGTGGCAATCGGCACCCTACCAAATGAATACCAGGACTTTCAAGATGTCTTTCAGAAAGAACAGGCTAATACCCTGCCACCGCTTAGACCATACGATTGCCAAATCGACCTGATACCCAGCGCACAAATCCCTTGTGGGTGAATTTACGTACTCACGGAAACAGAAAACCAGCACCTGAAGGACTATCTTGGCCAATACCTGGCCAACGGGTTCATCCGTCCCTCGAAGTCTGCAGCAGCCAGTCCTCTATTCTTCGTACCGAAAAAGGAGGGGGACTTGAGAACGTGCATCGACTATCACGCACTGAACCAGATTACCGTAAAAAATCGCTACCCCCTGCCACTGATCCCTGAATTGCTTGATCAAGTCAAAGATGCCCAAATCTACACAAAACTAGACCTGAGGGGGGCATATCAACTTGTTCGTGTAAAACAGGGGGACGAATGGAAAACCACTTTTCGCACCAAATACGGCTTGTACGAATATCAAGTAATGCCCTTTGGCCTTTGCAACACTTCTGCTGCATTTCAATACTTCATGAACAATGTCCTAGAGCAATTAATTGATGTCTGTGCTCTAGTGTACATCGACTATATCCCAGTATATTCCGCATCAAAGCAGGACCACGTTAAACACGTCCGATCCATATTGGAGAAACTCAGTGAACACCAGCTCTACACCAAGCTCGGAAAGTGCTCATTCCATGTCTCCGAGGTGGAATTCCTGGGCTTTATTCTCAGCCCGAATGGAATCCGAATGGATGTACACAAGGTAGATGCTATCCTGAAGTGGCCATCCCCAAATTCATTCAAAGGGGTTCAAAGTATGCTGGGTTTTGCAAACTTCTACCGCCGGTTCATCCCAGGATTTTCGCAAATCGTGCATTCCATCACATCATTACTAAGGAAAAGCAACAAAAAGTTCCAATGGACAACAGAAGCCGAGGAGGCTTTCCAGGAACTCAAAGCAAGATTCACATCTGCCCCAATCTTACGCCACCCTCGCCCTGATCTCCCATACCTGGTGGAAACGGACGCCTCAAGCATGGCTATGGGAGCCGTCCTCTCACAAAAGGACCCGAAACGGACCAGTTACACCCTGTTGCCTTCTGGTCGCGTAAATTCACACCCCCTGAACTCAATTACGCTATCACAGACAAAGAACTCATGGCCATTAAATCAGCCTTTAAGGCATGGCGGCACTACCTCTTGGGCGCCAGACACACAATCACCATAATAACTGACCGCTGGAACCTCCAGTACCTAAAAACGGCAAAGGCCCAATCCTCACGACAACTACGTTGGGCTCTTTCTTTTTGCTGAATATGACTATGTGTACATTTCGACCAGGGGTGCAAAACCGGGAAGGCTGATGCCCTTTCCTGTATGGGGGTGGAAGAGCAAGGGTATCAGACCCCTGACCCAATAGCAATCATCCCGAGTGACAAGCTCCTAGGAATCACAGCAACCATAACTCAGAAAGAATTACATGAAGAAATCCAAAACCTGATGAGTCCGGAGCAATTACAAGCGTGCAGTGCACAAGGAGAACATTACATGATAAAAGATCAGTTGCCCTACTTCAGGAATCGTTTATTCTTACCAAACCAAGAACTACGAGAACAAGTCATGTCCAGTTATCATGAGTCCTTGATCAAGGGCCACCCCGGAATCGCTAAAACCCTAGCCAAGGTACAACAAAATTATTGGTGGCCCATGTGGCGTAAAGACATTATCCAATTGATCCTATCTTGTGGAGTGTGTGCTCAAAACAAGTCATCCAAGCAGAAACCGGCTGGGCTATTACAACCATTGGAAATCCCACCAGCACCCTGGCACACGTTGTCCCTCGATTTTATTACTGATTTACCACCCAGTCAAGGGTTTAACACTATTCTTGTGGTTGTGGACCTATTTTCAAAAATGGCACATGTCATTCCTCTTAAGGGGCTCCCAAATGCTTCCACTCTGGCAAAAGGTATTTCTTGAAGGCATCATTCGGCTCCATGGGTTTCCTTCAGTTTTGGTCTTAGACCGAGGTACTCAATTTGTATCTAACTTCTGGAGAAAATGCTGCTCTATGGCCCAGATAGACATCCAGCTATCCACCAGTCACCATCCCCAAATGGATGGTCAAACTGAGAGGACAAATCAGACGCTCGAGCAGTATCTGCGTTGCATGTTACACCAAGCTGAAGGAAGCTGGTTCGACCTATTATGGATAGATGAATATGCTTATAATAATTCCCTACACACTAGCACTGGGCAGACACCCTTTTATACCATGTATGGCAGGCACCCACTTCTGAGTTGGCCATTCCTACAACCCTGGAAATGCCAGCAGTCAAAACCTTGCACACGACCATTTCTCAAACCTTTAAAAGGGCAGCTGAACACCTACTTCAAGCTAAGAATCGCCAAACGAAGTTTGCTGATCAACACCGAGCAAAGGCCCCCAACTACCAAGTGGGAGACAAAGTCTGGCTGGCGTCTAAACACATGTCCATTAAAGGAACCCGAACTTTCCGTCCAAGATACCTAGGTCCATTCACCGTCACCTCCGTGATAAATCCTGTGGTGGTCAGACTAGCTTTGCCGTCAAACATGCAGATTCATCCTGTGTTCCACATGTCTCTCCTTAAACCTGTTCAACCTGGGACCCGGGTAGCAATGCCACCGCAGCCAGTAGTAGTCATCGGGGAGCCAGAATTCGAAGTCAAGGACATCCTAGATTCAAAATACGTCAGATCCAAATTATCCTACTTAGTAGACTGGAAGGGGTATGGTCCACAAAACAGGACATGGGAGTCTTGTGAGTACATCCATGCACCTTGCTTGCTTAGACAATTTCATTAAAACCATCCAACCAAACCAGGACCAGACAGAAGAGCCACCTTGAGAGGGGCCTTGGGGGGGAGTGCTGTCATGATTCCTGCCCCTCATGTCCTCAGCCCTCCAAGATGTCAGGCTGGAGCCAGGCCATGATCACCTACATGGCCCTCAAGGGCTCCTCCATCCCTCCAAAGACCCACTTGGAGTCAGACTTGGCGCTTGTGGCACCAGACTCACTCACTCCCATAGGATAACATTGGGGATTGGACTTGTAGTGCATTGATGGGGACAAGATGGATGCCCCCACATATTTCGGTTCCCAGAACTGCATGTGCAGTCTAGTTTTTTGGGTGTGGTTCAGCCCAGAGACACCTGGGATATCCAGAGACTATTTAAGCCACACCCAGGCTGAGAACCATGCTTTGCGTTTTCTGGACCTGCAGCGTGACACTCACCGTGTTCGGATCGGTCTCCAGTAGGCCTGCATCTTTCTTCTGCGCTCAGCTCCTGCAAGAACAAGAACACCGTTAGGAACAGCCTTACCTTGCGGCGCTTCTGCCCATCATTCATCACTCCTTCTGTTCTGCAGGCCTCTTTGGCGGTGTCATTCCCATCCCGGCACGCCACTTCCTAAGGAAAAGGGAAAAGAAAAGAAAAAAGGCGTTAGTAAGCATTCTGCAAATCTTCGCTTATTTTTAAATACTGTACGAGCTTCAAATGCTTACCTGAATCCGAGCCGCTCTGGGGGAACTCTATCTCTGGAACTTCTCATCCATCTGCAAGAGGGAAAAGTCACTCCAGGTTAGCGTGGAAACATCTAGAGGCGCTGCATCCCGCGCTTACTCACCGCATTTGTTCTTCATAACCGGCATCCACGCTGAAAACGTTGCGGCACCTAAAAGACACAGAAAAAGAACTCAGTCAAATACAAATACAAAAAGGGTGCATCGCGCATCGCGCTCTCACTCACCTTCAGCGCTACTCATCTCAGCAGCACGCCGCCATCCCCAGACGCCGGCCATCATCTAAGGAAGGAAGGGAACGAAGTTAGAGAACTGTTCAAAAGACTCATTATACTTACCTGTCGGACTCTTGCTAGTGAAGTAACTAGGCAGCAACGAGCCCACATCAATCAACGCGCCCCTGCGCTGAAAGCAGGACGGAGAGCACACTATCCAAGAAAACAAGGTGAGCTGTGGATCAAAGGGAAGGGTTGGACCCCGGGGAAGAAGGGGTTCAAGAACACAGAGACAATAGGGAGTTAAACTCTACCAATCCTGTGTTTCAGGCCCAGTCTTCAGTCAAATAGCCTCCAGGGAAGGGTTTGAGGTCGTAAGAGGTCAGAACAGGCTGAGTGACGTCCCCGTGGATAAACTCTACCAACCCTGTGTTTCAGGCCCAGTCTTCAGTAGAATAGCCTCCAGGGAAGGGTTCGAGGTCGTAAGAGGTCAGAACAGGCTGAGTGACGTCCCCGTGGATACCATGTGAGCGTTACAGTGGAATAGGTGGAGGTTTCGCCACAATTAAACCGGCACACCACGTTACTCTACAGCGTGCGGTGTCTGTCTAGTCTTCCCTACGATGGCTGCCACCAGTTTGTACTTTTTCATTACAAACCTTGCAGTCGGCGCGTTGCAACCCAATGCACTCTGCTCCCTGGGTAATACGCCTAATGTTCACCCTTGCTCTTTCCAAGCAGTGTTTATCCCTTCGGCCTTGTGCCGTTCACTCTCCTGCTCCTTCTCTGAATGCGCGGCAGCGCTGCTTCTACCTTCCGCTTTGTGCCATTGCAGAAACACTCTCTCTTCCCCACAGCTATTCTTCCCTCTCTGGATCCCTCTCTGCTTTGCCTGGCTGCTGGCCTCTCGCTCTCTTTCCTCCTTACCTGGTTCACTTGTTCTTGCTCTCTCTTTGGATTCCCTTCCTCACTCCTCTCTGGTGTTGCTAGGACTCAGTCTGCACCTCCACGGGATAGCGCATTACGGATTGCCACTCCTATTGTACTTCATCCGTGCAATCTGTCAGCGAACCAGTGATCATTCAGTGCCCACGAAAAGTCACCAGTTTACGCTGGACCACACTGCTACTCAATGGGTTTTTCTGCCTCTTCTGGCTTTTTACCCTCCGTGGCTACTTCGGGGAAGGAGCCACTAGCCTGCCAGTTCAGTAGGCAGGCGTAGTGGTTTCCCTCTGAGGTAGACCTTACCTCTACCAGGCCATCCCCACCTTATTTGGTCCCCCATGATGTTCACTTGTGCCCCCCACCCTTCTCGCACACAGTTGTTGCCTGTTCTGCTTGATTCTTCTACCGTGCTCCCCCTCGCTCTCCCTCCTGCCTATTTCTGCAGGAGTCTGACCTGATACATTCTGGTTTGAACATCACCATCTTGTGGCCAATGCTGGACTTGACTTTTATGGACTTCATTGTTTCACGGTGCGTCACCCTTTCTCAACTCTCATGCTGGACTTCCTTTGCGTCTTGTACTCATGGTGGCCCTGAATTTGTCATGGTCATGAAGTCAGGGGCACAGGCATGCAGGGGTCGCAAGCACAGGAGACCTGGGTGGACACTGTGCTGGCGCCTTTGGCGCCAGTCTCATGAACAAAAGTAAACAAGAACATCCATTTAACACCAAAAAGCTTTTATTATGGACATAGCACTTCAGATGCATTAACCTTGAACATTCCATCCATTAAGCAGGATGCATTAACCTTGGATATTCCATCCATTAAGCAGCCCCAAGTGTATTCTTCGGTGTGGCTGCGAATGGATTGCCTTTGAACGTGCTCACTCTCTAGGAGTGGCAGGGTGTGGCTGGTAAGCCGGCCCTAATGGGTGTGCCCACGATCTCAGCTATATAAGCTGCCCCGATCCTCAAGACAGATGCTTTGCATTATTCTGCACTTGCAAGCAATGTAACGCTCACCGTCGCCTGAGGTCAGACTTACCTTTGAAGATCCTGCTTCCTGGACATCCTGCTTCCTGCCAGCATAATAACTTACCAACTGGGGGAAGCTGTTCTTACCTGTGCATCTCTTCGGCGAACCAAGTATTCATCTTTACACTTTCCAGAATGCCGAAATCTTCATCTTGGCACCGCAGCACGACACGCTCCATCGTCGACAGCAGCGCCTGCAAGGAAAAACAGAAGACAAGGTTAGACATTGAAAAAACAGTCAGTTTAAGGTTGCGCTTCAGCATACTTTTGCGCTTTTCCTTAAACCATCACTTACCTGCTGTCAAACATTGCGGTAGCATCCATCTTCCATCCGGCCGTGTCTTGCGTCTCATAGCTGCATTGAGGCTGCATTTCCGCAAAAGAAAACAGAACAGAGACATTATTGCAGGCATAAATAGGAGCAACATATAAAGACATTAAACAGAACAAACAGCATCACAAGAGCTCAAGAAAGACTTACCAATCATAAGGAGAAGCATAGTCACAGCTGGACTGGACTAATTATCCCCATCAATGCACTCCTGCCAGAAGTAGCAGGACAGAGAGCTTATCTTCCATAATTCACAGGTGAGCTTTATGGGCCGGCTTATGCTCACAGAAACCGTATTTTGAGGTGAAGGGTTTGAGAGATACAACAATCACAGATTGGCGCACTCACACACTCTTATCTCCAAGCAGGAGCAGTATCAACAAGTACCACTGCTCACAGCTTTCTACTGAGGGAGAGGCCTGAAGGGGATGATTCAAGTTCAGGGAGGGCTGCAACCGTGCCCCAACACCTCCGCAGAGACCAGGTGAGTGTAACAGAACGCAAAGCCTCTAATACTCTATGTGTGGGCGTTATGGAAACTTTAGAAACAGATCAGTTAGCCCTCTTACTAGAGGAATTACGGGCTGAAGTACATGCTTCAAGACAGGTAACCAATGCATTATGGAGGGATCTTATTGTAACTCGAGAAAGAACTGACGAATTGGCAAGACAAATGCTACATGCACAAGCAGGACAGTTTCCACTGCCTGGAATGACCCATTTTTCTCATTCCTACAAACCACAACAATCAACACCGGTTCAGGTGGTTCTTACAGGAGCAGTACCTCTAGCCCCTCCCAAACGCTTCATCAGCGCACCAAACAAGTTCGCTGTATTTATGAACCAATGTCGCCTTAATTTCTTGTGCAGACCAGGAGCCTTTCCTAATGACCAAGCCAAAGTGGCGTTTGTACTCTCGTATTTAGGAGGTAGTGCAGTGGACTGGTCTATACCTTTGGCAAATCAAGATGACCCTTTACACCAGAGCTTTGGGAATTGCCAACATGAGATGGAGAAATTATTGCCCATCATACTCAAGGACAAGCTCTGGACAACGAGTTGTTGTCACTCAGACAAGGGAGTCAAGATCTATTAACCTATATTGCAACCTTCAATCGTCTCATAGCCCGGACCAACTGGCCAGAAGAGAAGAGGGCTATACTCTTACCAAGGGTTACGTGGAGAACTTAAGGATGTGTTGGCGCAAATGGTGAATCCCCCTGAGAGGTGTGCAGACTACATAGACCTGACGGTGCAACTCGATCATAGGTTGCAGAATCGGACAATGGATCGAGCTAGGTCAGAGGGACGGTCAGTTTACGTAAGACCAGTTGAGAATCAGACTAAACCACATGAACAGTCTGAGCCAATGCAAATTGGTGGATTACGAAGTCCCCTTACCAAAGCAGAAAGGGAAAAAAGAAGACAACAACAGCTTTGCTTATATTGTGGACAAGCAGGCCACTTCCTCCATGACTGCCTGGTAAAACCATCCAAGAAAACGGTTGGGGCAACAGACAAAACTGATGAAGAAGAAGAACAGAACTCGGGAAACGCCAATGCCCGGCAAGTGTAGGGGTCCGCTTGTCGAGCATGAAAAAGGAATCGTACAGACCTCACATCTAGTCCTTCCAGTGCTTTTGGTGAATCACAAGCAACCATCAAAAATACATGCCTTGGGGGCATATATTGATTGTGGAGCTGTGGGTAACTACATTGACCAAGATTTGGCTCTCCGAATAAGCCTTCCTCTCCAACAGAAGCTGAAATCGGAAAATGTCACTGCTGTTGACGTGTCAGTCTAGAAATACGGATACCTCTACTTTGAGACCGCAAACGCATTTTGGTGGCCGTGGGCCAACCGTCTCATGCACGATATGACAGAATATAGGTTTTCGAGTTTGCCAATGAACGGCCATTTTGATGTAACAAGAATCGCCATTTTGTTTTCTAACCATTGCTCATTGCTTTCTGTTCCTATTGCTTTGCCGTATATTTTCCGCTTACACTGCTCGACTGTGGAACATTGTTGTCTGTATGTGAAAAGGACAAGGCCGCAGGGCCTTGAGGATAACAAGTGTTAGCTGAAACACAAACGTAGGCAGCGCCAGGAAGAATGCCCGGCTTTCTCCGGAATGTAGCCTTGAAGCAGAGCTGCAGGGCATTTATTCATTTCACAGCTGCCAGCCAGTCTCGTTATATGGTAGAATATGTTAGAATAATACCGCTAAAGGCTTGAATTATGCTTTTCATACGGCCCCCCTTTGCTGAGCCCGCTAGAGCATGTCAGCGCCCAGGACGCGAATAGCACCTGATAGATAGCAAGGTCCGGAATGCAACTCCCCCCCCGTATGTAGCTCGCTTCCAAGAACAGAAGCGCCGTGTTCTACTCAATAACTGAAAGATGCCTTCGCACTCACAAATTGCAAATTGTTACTAGAATAGATGTTTGAAGGTGTCATAGTGGTCGGAGATGTCCATCATCACACCAAGTTCAAAGAAACCCAATAAAGGGGGGTGTTAAACATGTCACAGCTGATTGTTTGATATGCATTTTGTATATATTTAACTGATGGACGTAATTGACTCTCTTGCGTCCCTCGAGGTCTAGAGATACACGTCGCGGGGCGTGAGACCGAGTTGGCCAACTGAGACTTTTGCTTTGCAATAAAACCCTAGCTTTGGGAATACAACCTCGTGTCTGGCGTCTCTATCGTGTGTGGTGACTCGCCTTGTTTCCATAGACGTCAGGGTCCCCTGTAGGAATAGTATGCAGCAGCATCATAATAACGGAGGTAATCAAAACCAAGGGCAAAACCAAAATGCCCCAAACCAGAGTCAGGGACAGCAAAATCAACAATATGGAAATCAGAGTGGGGGAAATAGAGGGAAGAGTGGAAATGTTTTCGATACACAGCCAAACACGTATTAAAGTAATAGTAATGATTACAGATCGGACGATGTGTTATTTGCCCAATAGGACAGCCCAGGACAGGGGTCGGAACCAGTGTCTATTCCCGTAAATCAGAGAGGACCCTACGTAGAAATGAGAGTCAGGAATGAGGAGCACCGCTTTCTTGTAGATACAGGAGCACAGAAGTGTTCAATAGACCATCACTTGGTTCCGGATATACCACTGTCAGGGCAAAAGAATATTTCCGTAGGGTTCGCAGGTACACCAGTCATAAACCCAGTGTCCAAACCAGTCCCGGTTACCATAGGACCATTTACTGAACATTGTCCTTTCCTTCTAACAGAAAATTGTGGAGAAAATTTGTTGGGATTAAATTTGTTGAAAAAACTAGGTTCTGTTATACATTGCACGGCAGTCGGAGAGTTTCTAACGATATGGCCACACAATGCCCCTGGGTCAGAATTCATGTCTGAAGCGTTACCAGGGGAGCTAAGTAAAGTACCAACCTGTATATGGGCAATGCATGACAACGATGTGGGATGTTTAAAGATAGAGCCAGTAAAGATTATTTTGAAAGAAGGTGTTACCCTACCGCGAATACCCCAATACAAAATTTCGGTTGAAGGTGAGAAAGGATTGAAGAGTTTTGTTACTGATTTGGTGAAATTAGGGGTAATCGAGGAAATCACAGACAGTACATGCAACAGCCCGATTCTTCCGGTTTATAAAAAAGGAGGTAATGAGGTACCATACCGTTTCATAATTGATCTACGCGCATTGAATAAGATAGTAGATTCGCAATTTCCTCTAGTGCCAGACGTCACTACAATATTGACAATGATACCTGTTTCAGCAGAATATTTTAGTGTAGTAGATTTGAAAAATGCATTCTTTAGTATTCCAGTGGACAAGGACAGTAGATATTTGTTCGCGTTCACATTAGGAGGACGATCATTTACATTCACGCGGATTCCGCAAGGTTACACGGAAAGTCCAAGTATTTACAGTAGGTCATTAAAAGAACAGCTAGATATGCTGGAATTACCCATGGGTTGTGTATTTTTGCAATACATAGACGATCTATTGCTAGCTGCAGACACAGAGGAGATTTGTAAAGAAAGCACTGTAATACTACTGTCACACCTAGCGGCACATGGCCATAGAGCTAGTTTGAAGAAATTTCAGTATAATCGAAAGGAGGTGGATTATTTGGGCTATCTACTTTCGAAAGAAGGGAGAAGACTAACCCCAGAACGCATAGAAAGTATTTCTTGTATGCCTATTCCAAAGACACAAAAAGGAGTCAGAGCCATAATAGGCATGGCTTCATATTGCCGACAATGGATTGGTAATTTTGCGTTAATTGTGAAACCATTAGTGAATTTAACTAGAAAGGATGTGGTTATGCCTTTGCAGTGGGATGAGGAATGTCAGAGAGCATTTGATGGATTGAAAACTGCATTATGCTCGGCTCCAGTTTTGGGTAGGCCGAACTATGAGAACATTTTAAGACTATTGTTTTTTGAAAGTGAAGGATGTGCATTGGCAGTTTTGACACAGGAACAAGGTGGAAGAAATAGGCTGTGCGGCTATTTTTCTTCTGCACTGGACCCTGTAGCGCGCACTACCACGATGTTTGCGATCTATCGCGGCGGCTGCTGGGTCAGTGAAACAAACGGAAGGGATGGTGTTGGGGCACACTTTAATTCTGATGGTGCCACATGCCATAGACGTTCTATTAAATAGGACACAGACGCAACACCTCACCTCTGCTAGATTGACAAGATATGAGATTATCTTGTTTGCGCCCCATATCCAAATTATGAGGTGTAGCGCTTTGAATCCTGCAGAATTAATGCCACTGACCTTAAAAGAAATTGGGAAGAATGAATCACCCCCCCCACGATTGCTTAATGGTCACTGAGGAAGAAACCAAGGGAAGAGTTGATTTAAGTGATATTCCACGGAAAGAGCCGGATGGAGAGTTATTTTGTGACGGCTAATGTTTTAAATTACCAGATGGCATGACAACTGCTGCATACGCTATCACTACCCTAGAGAGTGTTGTAGAAAGTAAAAGAATCCCCTATAATTCAGCACAAGCCGCGTAAATAATAGCATTAACCAGAGCCTGCGAGATTTCTGAAAATTTGAATGTGAATATATATACTGATAGTCAGTATGCTTTTGGAGTGGTTCATAATTTTGGTCGACTCTGGGCTGAGAGAGGGTTTCTGACATCACATGGTGCCAGAATTCAACATGGCCCTTTGATTGTACGATTGCTGTCTGCACGCACAGTTCCAAAGTGCCTAGCAATAGTGAAATGTGAATCACATAAAAAAGTAACATGCAAAATAGGAGAGGGAAACGCGTTTGCAGACAGAATTGCGAAACAAACTGCCACTGATTTGAATACCAAGATGATGACAGTTCAGACAGAGGAAGTACCCTGTATGATAGAAGATGGAGTTGTGACTGTCAAAGAAATGCAGGCCGAGGCTACGGCCGATGAAATACAGGGATGGGCAGAGGAATCTGCAGAGTTGGGTCTGGAGGGTTGTTGGGTAGACAAGGGAA
The DNA here is from genome assembly GCF_040938575.1 of Ambystoma mexicanum. Taxonomy (NCBI): domain Eukaryota; kingdom Metazoa; phylum Chordata; class Amphibia; order Caudata; family Ambystomatidae; genus Ambystoma; species Ambystoma mexicanum. The sequence continues at coordinate 198,920,351 of NC_090940.1, forward strand.
CTAGAAACTGGAAGTTGCCAAATTCGTATGTGACTGCAATGGTCACAATGGCCCACAGCCCTACACACATGTGTGCCAAGAAAATGATACAGCACCTTTCTACAGTATGGCAGAATGTAAACATAAAAAAGAATGCAGAGAGGTTAGTGCAGAACTGTATCACGTGTTTACAACACAATGTAGGAAAGGGAACAGTGACTCCAACAGGCAGTTTTGGCCCGCCTTCCATGCCGTTTGAGGTAGTTCATTTTGATTTCATAGAGATGGTGAGGTGCCAAAACTTCAAATATTTCTTGGTGGTGATCTGTGCATTCAGTAAGTGGGTGGAGGCATATCCTTTGAAAGATTGCACAGCAATGAGTAAGGCAAAAGTAATGTTGAAGGAGTACTTTTCCAGATTTGGCTTGCCCCGGGTCTTATGGTCTGATAATGGACCGCATTTTGTGGGTGCAGTGGTATTCCAGATATGTGCTGATCTCCAGATTGATAAGAGATTCCATAGTTCAAGGCATCCAAGTTCTGCCGGTCTTGTGGAGAGGCACAACGGGATTCTTAAATCAAAGATTAGTAAGATTTGTGCGGGAAGCAAGTTGAGTTGGGTCGATGCATTACCAACAGCACTATTATGCATGCGTACGTCTGTACAGGCTAAAATGGGCTCTCCCCGTACGAAATCATAATGGGGAGGCCGGCAAATGTTTGGTGCGCACCTCAGCCAAAACGATTTAGTGAAATAGAACATCCTGTGCTTAGTACTTATTGTGGCCTTTTAATGCAGAAATTGCGTTTGATTCATCAGCAGGTGCAGGAGGCATTACCAGTGAGATACACCGGTCCGGGGCACGCGCTGGAGCCAGGAGACTGGGTGCTGCTAAAAAACTTTGAAAGAAAGTCATCATTAGCACCCAGGTGGCGCGGGCCCGATCAAGTACTTTCGGCGACGCACACGGCAATACGGGTGGGTGGAAGGAAGTTGTGGATCCATGCCACCCATGCCAAGTAGATTCCAACTGCACTGAAAGACTTGCCTGACACTGATGACCGGAAAGAGACAGCGGTCCCAGAAACGAAAGAAACTGTTGCCAGTAAGCAGCCACCTAATTTGCCAAAACGAGAAGTGAAACTCGAAACAAAGCCTGAGACGATTGCCAAAGAGGGGGAAGGGCAAAGAGTGCCCCAACGTTGCCCAGCAGAATCGACATCACTGCTGACCAACGCGAAATCTGCCTTGCAGATATCAGCAAAACCAAATCGTGTACCCCTTTGGCGCCCACCAGCACTTGCCAGCACGCCAAAAAACAGATCTGCATCATTGGCACGGCACACACCAGCACCTGCAGTAGCGCCACAGGCTGACTTCGAGCCTGAATCTGGAAGTGCACCGGCACTGTTCACGGATCATACGATACCAGGAGCAAGTCGATACAACCTGCGGCCTCGGAAGACAAAGTGATCCGCAGTTCTTTTTGGTGTTTATGTCAACCTCTGCTTCAGCTCATGGACGGAGAAGGAACCAGAGGTGTAGAGGAGAGAAGTCGGACAATTCAAGACTCACGGCTCCTCGGTGCGATCATAAAAAGTACATGTGTCCGGAACCAGAGCGGACAAGCTGGGCGCACATGATACTAAGGCGATAAGATAACTGATCAAAGGTCCTCTGAGCAGTGTAAGAAGGGACACATGATCTCGCCTAAAAACGAATAATCAAATCCAGGCTAAAAAGGACAGGCAGAACTGAACTGTGACAAAGAATTCCATTGAACTTATAAACATCAGAGCAAGCGCAACAAAGAGAGATATCCACAACAAACTGTGATAAGGAAGAAGAAGGACGACGAGAAACATACCGGGACCGGTTCCAGCCTCCTCCTGCACCACCACCGCTGAGAATGAGTCAGTTATAAAGACTATACGTTTTTCTTAAACGCATGGTAAAACAAATTGTATGCTGGTACTAACGATAATAATGTGCTTTATGAGCGTGGTAGCACCAATATCGACAGCCCTAATACTATGGTGGGTAGAAATAATACACCCACTAGAAATGTTTTTACCAATAATTAATATATCCACTACTGAAAGCCCGGTTCAGGTGATCATTTATACCCTACCACCAATGGAAGAGAAACACAGGGAAGGTTTTGGAAATAACACCTTACTGCTGATAATGAACGTGACACATGCAATCCTGAAGAAAACAAACTGCTGTGTAGGTGCCCATTTACCACAGCATGCCGGGAAAGGAATAGGGTGGTATGTGCAGCCATTACCATTAAGTTCTGCATGTAGTGCATCTTTAGTTGCAATGTTCTATGGGAAATGGAATAAGAGTAATACGGGTCAATTAGACAGAACCAACATGAATGAGTTTGAGGAGATAATAATGAAGCCTGTGGGTTGTTCCATTTTCCATAAAGCACAAGTAATAGCCCCAGAGCCCACAAGGAAAAGTACACAGAAGATAACACGACAAAATAGACGAGATAGATTGTCCCCGCCAGAAAAAACATCTGTAATGACGTTTCGTGTAAGAACAGAAGGGGGCAAAGATGCAATTCCCCCATCTTACACAGTGAATTATAGCCCAAGAACTATCCCTTTTTGTCTAAAAAAGAAAGGCTCTTTTTCAGTCGGAACATATACTGGTTGTATGAATACAGTGGTACTAAAATGGGAAATAGAACCAGTATACGTAGGTGATCCAGTTTACTTTATATGTGGAGAGAAAGCATACCCTTGGTTGCCCAGAAACTGGGGAGGTACATGTTACCTGGGGCTACTGTTCCCAGGAGTATTCCTCTTAGAAACAGCAGCCATGGCCAGATTATCCAAAACTAGAGTCAAAAGGACTGACGAAGGTGTTTTAATAGCAACTGATGTAGCAAAATCATTCATTCCATTCTTAGGACAGATAGTGAACTCCTATAATATAAGGCAACTGTCCAGAATCCTAAAGAATACAATAAACACAACAACAGATATATTATTTAACATGACGTTGGAAGAAAGAGGAATCAGGTTAATAATGCTGCAAAATAGAATGGCTCTCGATGTGATCCTGGTTGATCGTGGGGGAATTTGCAAAATAGTGGGATCAGCATGTTGCGTTTATGTCGATGACTATTCCCCCACGATCTTTGAAGCAATAAAGAAAATGCACGTTCTAAGTTCTGAACTCCCCTCTGGAGAAGGGAGCTGGGGAATAGGATCTTGATTTTGGGGAATGTTACGATCTTGGGAATGGAAGTTGATCTCAATATTAGTAGTGGGGTTCGGAATATTCCTAACGTGCTGTTGTTGTATACATTGTTTACCCATAGTTTGCACAGAGGTAACTGAGGGATGTACGGAAGGATGCATGCATATGATAACAAAGAAAAAACAACCTCATGATCAAACTAGCCCAGACCCAAATGAGATGAGAGCAGTAAAAGAGTTGATGGCAATGGATATTGATGAAGACAATGAAGTCCACGATAGCATGCAAGACTCAGACATAAGTACTTCAGATTCATCATCACTAGAGGAGGTTTCAATAAATAGATGAGACGTTTGACATACGGCCAAAGGAGGGTTTGTCAGTCTAGAAATACGGATACCTCTACTTTGAGACCGCAAACGCATTTTGGTGGCTGTGGGACAACCGTCTCATGCACGATATGACAGAATATAGGTTTTTGAGTTTGCCAATGAACGGCCATTTTGATGTAACAAGAATCGCCATTTTGTTTTCTAACCATTGCTCATTGCTTTCTGTTCCTATTGCTTCGCAGTATATTTTCCGCTCACACTGTTCGACTGTGGAACATTGTTGTCTGTATGTGAAAAGGACAAGGCTGCAGGGCCGTGAGGATAACAAGAGTTCGCTAAAACACAAACGTAGGCAGCGCCAGGAAGAATGCCCGGCTCCCTCCCGAATGTAGCCTTGAAGCAGAGCTGCAAGGCATTTAATCATTTCACAGCTGCCAGCCAGTCTCGTTATATGGTAAATATGTTAGAATAATACCATTAAAGGCTTGAATTATGCTTTTCTTACGCCCCCCCCCCCCTTTGCTGAGCCCGCTAGAGCATGTCGGCTCCCAGGACGCGAATAGCACCTGATAGATAGCAAGGTCCGGAATGCAACTCCCCCCCCGTATGTAGCTCGCTTCCAAGAACAGAAGCGCCGTGTTCTATTCAATAACCGAAAGATGCCTTCGCACTCACAAATTGCAAATTGTTACTAGAATAGATGTTTGAAGGTGTCATAGTGGTCGGAGATGTCCATCATCACACCAAGTACAAAGAAACCCAATAAAGGGGGGTGTTGAACATGTCACAGCTGATTGTTTGATATGCATTTTGTATATATGTAACTGATGTACGTAATTCATTCTCTTGCGTCCCTCGCGGTCTAGAGATACACGTCGCGGGGCGTGAGACCGAGTTGGCCAACTGAGACTTTTGCTTTTCAATAAAACCCTAGCTTTGGGAATACAACCTTGTGTCTGGCGTCTCTATCGTGTGTGGTGACTCGCCTTGTTTCCATAGACGTCAGGTTCCCCTAGGGGCCCCTTTCAGATGGTTCTCCGCTATAATCCGGCCCAGTGACACAATACACCGAGAAAGTCAAGCTTCTGTGTCAGGACGGGCATCAAGAGGGCATTACTTTCGATCTGATCGGTGCTCCTCAGTTCCAGATGATATTGGGAATGCCCTGGCTGGAGACCCACAATCCTAGGATCGACTGGCGAAAACGAGTTCTGACATTTCCTCATGATTGTGACGACACATGTTACAAAGAAGATGACACCAATCTGAAACTGAAGAAAGGAATCGTGTTGGGCCTCATCAGCTCCTTACCGATTGAATACCAAGATTACCAGGATGTCTTCAAAAAAGAGCAAGCCAATGTTCTGCCCCCGCACTGACCCTACGATTGTCAAATAGATCTTGTACTGGAGCCCAGATCCCTTACAGCCGAATTTACACTCTGACAGAACAGGAAAATCAGCATTTTAGCACTTACCTGGATCAGTACCCGGCGAACGGTTTCATTCGCCCATCCAAGTCACCTGCCTCCTCGCCCTTATTCTTCGTGCCTAAAAAGGAGAGGCACTTAAGAACTTGCATCAACTATAGAGCCATCAATCAGATCACAGTAAAAAAATCTATATCCTTTACCACTTATACCAGAGCTCCTGGACCAAGTGAAACATGCTCAAATCTACACAAAACTGGATTTAAGAGGAGCATACCATCTTGTAAGAGTAAAAGAGGGAGACGAGTGGAAAACGGCCTTCCGCATGAAGTACGGCCTCTTTGAATACCAGGTCATGCCCTTCGGGCTATGCAATGTCCCCGCAGTGTTCCAATTCTTTATGAAGGATGTACTCCGTGAACTACTGGACGTTTGCGCTCTTGTTTACATTGATGACATTCTTATCTACTCAAATTCCATGGAAGAACATGTAGGCGTTGTCCGGACAGTCTTCGAGAAGCTTCGACAACACAAATTGTATGCCAAGTTGGAGAAAAAAATGTCTATGTAACCGAGGTCGAGTTTCTCGGTTTCATGCTCACACCACAAGGCGTACATATGGATACACGAAAGGTGGATGCAATCCTCCAATGGCCCTCACCAACATCCACGAAAGGAGTGCAAAGCGTGCTCGGATTCGCCAACTTTTACCGTCGGTTTATACCTGGGTTTTCACAAATTGTACATCCAATTAACTCCTTGTTAAAGAAAAATCAAAGGTTCCATTGGTTGACAGAAGCTGAAGAAGCCTTTCAGAAGTTGAAACTAGCATTCACTACAGCACCAGTCCTTCGAAACCCAAGACCAGACCTACCTTACATAGTTGAGACAGATGCTTAAAAAAATAGCCATGGGAGCAGTCTTGTCACAACGAGACTCTGAAACAGGACAATTACACCCCGTCGCATTCTGGTCCTGCAAATTTTCAGCTCTCGAGGTGAACTACGCAATCACAGATAAGGAATTACTGGTGATTAAAGCAGCATTCAAGGCCTGGAGACATACGGTCACTTTCATCATGGACCACCGTAACTTGCAATACTTGAAAACCGCCAAAGCACAATCCTCGCGTCAACTTCGTTGGGTTCTCTTTTTCGTGGAATACGATTTTATTATCACTTATAGACCTGGAGTACGCAATGGGGAAGCAGATGCTCTATCACGCATGAGTGAAGAAAAAGAGGCTTTTACAGCATCCGACCCCGTGGCCATAATTCCTGAGGAAAGGATTCAAACCAGAATAGCTGCCACCACGTGTGTGGATGACCAAAGAACCAGTGTGCAATCCCTGATGGATCAATCAACACAACAGGAATGGCTGTTAAAAGGTGACCAGTACACCATCAAAGACAATCTACCGTATTTCCAAGGACGATTATATGTCCAAGACCAAGAACTGCAAAAGCAAATCGTCACAAATTACCACGATTCATTAGTGGAAGGACACCCAACAATAGCCAAAACTCAGGCTAAGGTAAAATAAAACTACTGGTGGCCAACCTGGCAAAATGACATCACCCAATTTATTGAAACCGGTGGTGTCTGTGCACAACACAAGTCTCCGAAACAGAACCCTTCTACGCTTACTACATCCCCTAACAGTACTGCCAGCACCTTGGCATACCCTCGATGGACTTCATCACGGATCTTCCACCCTGTAATGGATACAACACCATATTAGTTGTTGTGGATTTATTTTCCAAAATGGCCCATTTCATCCCTCTGAAGGGTCTCACAACTGCGTCAACTCTCACTTCTGTGTTCCTACAGCAAATTGTTCGATTGCATGGATTTCCATTAATATTAGTAGCTGATCGCGGAATTCAATTTGTTTCTGCCTTTTGGAGAAAGTGTTGTATGATTGCCAAAATAGATCTCCGGTTGTCCACAAGCCATCACCCTCAAACTGTTGGGCAAACTGAACGAACCAACCAAACTTTAGAGCAATATCTCAGGTGTATGTTGCAACTGTCCGAGGATTCTTGGAAAAATATACTCTGGATAGCTGAGTATGCATACAACAACTCAGTTCACACAAGCACAGGGCCACTCCATTCTACACTGTGCACGGAAGACATCCGAGGACATCAGTATTTGATCCACCCGATACCCTGGAAATGCCAGCCATAAAAAACTTGCATAAAACCATCACTTAGGTTCTTAAGGAAGCGACAGAGCATCTGACCAAGGCTAAGGAAAGACAAAAACTGTTTGCTGATCGACCTCGGAAGGAAGCTCCCACCTACCAGATTGGAGAAAAGGTGTGGTTAGCATCCAAATATATTCCCCTGAAGGGGCCAAGAGCTTTCCGCCCAAGATACCTGGGCCCCTATACTATAAAGTCCATAATCAATCCTGTCGCCATGAAATTGGAGTTACCATCTCACATGAAAATTCACCCTGTATTTCATGTCTCTCTCCTCAAACCAATGAAATCCAATACACGGCTTAGTTCTCCACCAGAGCCTGAAGTAATAGATGGAGAACCAGAATATTAAGTCAAATCCATCCTGGAATCCAAGGTGGTTCGATCAAAATTGTATTACCTAATTGAATGGAACGGTTACAGACCTCAAGACCAAACTTGGGAACCCAGTGAACACATCCATGCTCCGCATTTAATCAGACATTTCCATCGCAATAATCCCACCAAACCAGGACCTGGAGGAGAACCACCCTTGAGAGGGGCCTTGAGGGGGAGTGCTGTCATGGTCATGAAGTCAGGGGCACATGCATGCAGGGGTCGCATGCGCAGGACGCCTGGGTGGACACTGTCCTGGTGCCTTTGGCGCCAGTCTCATGAACAAAAGTAAACAAGAACATCCATTTAACACCAAAAGGCTTTTATTATGGACATAGCACTTCAGATGCATTAACCTTGAACATTCCATCCATTAAGCAGGATGCATTAACCTTGAACATTCCATCTATTAAGCAGCCCCAAGAGTATTTTTGGGTGTGGCTGCTAATGGATTGCCTTTGTACGTGCTCACTCTTTAGGAGTGGCAGGGTGTGGCTGGTAAGCCGGCCCTAATGGGCGTGCCCACGATCTCAGCTATATAAGCTGCCCCGATCCTCAAGACAGACGCTTTGCGTTATTCTGCACTTGCAAGCAGCATAACGCTCATCATCGCCTGAGGTCAGATTTACCTTTGAAGATCCTGCTTCCTGGACATCCTGCTTCCTGCCAGCATACTTACCAACTGGGGGAAGCTGTTCTTATCTGTACATCTCTTCGGCGAACCAAGTATTCATCTTTACACTTTCCGGAATGCCAAAATCTTCATCTTGGTACCGCAGCACGACACGCTCCATCATCGACAGCAGCACCTGCAAGGAAAAACAGAAGACAATGTTAGACATCGAAAAAACAGTCCGTTTAAGGATGCGCTTCACCATACTTTGCACTTTTCCTTAAACCATCACTTACCTGCTCTGGAAAATTGCGGTAGCATCCATCTTCCATCCGGCCGCGTCTGTCATGGATGTCCCCTCTCATACTGATAGATCCAATATGTCACACATCCCCTTCAGGAGTAGACAGACTGTTCTCCTACAGTACCACCTGAAAAAGAGATCATCTATGTACAGTAAATGGTTTTTAGCTTGGTGCTTGTATGGACATATGAAACAGCATACTTCCTGGTATTTGCAATCTTGGAGGAGAAAGAAACAACATTTGCAGCGCTCACGTGACACGGTTACGACGGTAACACGTCCTCACAGCGTTTCTAAACATCCTGACACGTGACACGCACAATCGTGATCACGTGATCCGGGTGTCCATGGAAACTAGCATAAAGCTACGATTCCTCCGTCACACAGTGCTTCTCAGCTGTTTGTCGCAGCAGTTTGGCATTTTGTTACCTGGACCCTCGGATTATTGCTAACCTCTCGACCACGTACCTCGTCATTGGATTCCTTTGTCTTTTCCCACCGGTACTTTATAACGGACTACAGCCCTCTTCTGGTGATAGACTACGGACATGATATACGGATTGAGCTTGGACTTTCCTTTCAATTTTGTCACACGGACTCCAAATTGAACCACGCGTTTGGTTCTTCCTGACTTTTGGAGAAACAACTAGTCTCTCACCTGGACTTTGCTTTGCTTCTACAGGTGCTTCCAGTGAGTCCCAGGGATTGTCGACTCTTTGGCCTTGTCTCATGTTCTGGGCTTGCTGAAGGAACAGGTCTACTCCTGAACACTCTACCACATTCCTCCTCCCATTTTCACCGCTCCTGCAGAATACATCCCGGTAGGTGCCCTCTGCTTCTTACCTAATACTGGTTACTGTAATTTCTACCTTGCTGTTCACTTAACCTGTGCATTCCCTTACAGCAGCCACTTGGAGGACCAGGGTTCCTGTTCCTGCCACCTGTGGCCCTAATCTCCAAACAGCGAAGATCATTGTATATCGCTGTTAGTTGCTTAGGGATGTTGGTATACTTACTCCACGCAAGCAGCAAGTGTTGATGGCGTCTCACGTCTCACAGCTGCATTGAGGCCGCATTTCCGGGAAGAAAACAGAAGAGAGACATTATTGCGGGCATAAATAGGAGCAACATATAAAGACATTAAACAGAACGAACAGTATCACAAGAGCTCAAGAAAGACTTACCAATCATAAGGAGAAGCATAGTCGCAGCTGAACTGGACTAATCCTCATCAGGGATTACTGAAGGAACTAGATCCCATTTTACACGCCCCTGCTAGAAGTAGCAGGACAGAGAGCTTATCTTCCATAATTCACAGGTGAGCTTTATGGGCCGGCGTATGCTCAGAGAAACCATACTTTGGGGTGAAGGGTTTGAGAGGTACAACAATCACAGATTGGCGCACTCACACACTCTTATCTCCACGCAGGAGCAGTATCACCACGTACCGCTGCCCACAGCTTTTCTACTGAGGGAGAGGCCTGAAGGGGGTGATTCAAGTTCAGGGAGGGCTGCAACCGTGCCCCAAGGCCTCCGCAGAGACCAGGTGAGCGTAACATACTCATGGTGGTCCTGAATCATGCTGTTCCCATCTTCATCTTGTATCCTGGCTTGCAACATCATGTGTTACTTCTGACTTATGCAATTGTATTCGCTCTCCCCTCTTGCTTCTCCACTCTTTTTGACTGCTTACTCTCTGTTTGTTTGTTTGTTTGTTTGTTTGTTTGTTTGTTTGTTTATTTATTTATTTATTTATATGGCGCACCATACCCAGGGGCAACAGGGAACAGGCAGAAAGAATATGCGAAGCTTACAATGTTACAGAAAATATACAGTTGAGATAAAATTATAGACATATGCAATTAAGGGTTACAGGAGTGAGAAAAATACAAATCTTCACACATAAAAATATCAATATCTATACAAAGGAGTGAAATATACAGATATGTACAGGGCTGTTTGTGGCGAGAGCAGAGGCCTCTAACAGAAAGTAACAGTATCTATACAGAAGTGTAAAATGTGCAATTAAATGCGGGGGTTGTTGGAATTCAAATGACTAATGAGATTCCTTCTAAAGTGCAAGTAAGTTTGATCGGCTCTCAGGTTGTGTGGCAAAGAATTCCAAAATGTAGCAGCTTTCACAGGGAAGCTGTTACCTCCAATGGTGGAGAGTTTGAATCTGGGAATTATCAGACAGTTGGAATTGATAGTTCTTGTTTGTCTGATAGATGACTTTCTCTTTACTTTGTCCATCAGGTAACTAGGGACAGCACTGTTGAGGGTTTTATGGGTTAGGGAGGCCAGCATTAGTTTGATTTTATTGTCGGTGGAGAGCCATTTGTGTTGGCGTCTGGTAGCGGAGATGTGTTCTCTTTTATTAATGCCGAGGGCAGCTCTCAAGGCATTGTTTTGTAGGATTTGTAGCCTATAGGTAATGGCTTTGTTAGCACCGCTATATAGGGCATTACAATAATCGAGCCTGGAGAGTATGAGTGCTCTTGCCAAGATCATACAGCTATCATTGGATATGAATGGTCTGCCTGCTCTTATTAATTTGCAGGTATACGCAGTGGTGGATGCTAGTGAGTTGACCTGTTTAGTGAAAGACATAGTGGCATCCAGGTAAAAGCCGAGGGTTTTTACCTCCCTGGATACTTTGATAATGTTGCCGCCTATGTTGAATTCGGCATATTCAAGGCCTAGTTTATTGATATTAGCGGGGGTACCCAGGATGATGAGCTCAGTCTTGTCATCATTCAGGCATAGGCCATGAGATGCCATCCATGCCTGAATGATAAGATACACCCTATTCACCAACTCTCTGTCCCTACTGTGATCCCCTGAAAGTGGGAGGAGAATCTGAGTGTCATCTGCGTAGTTGGTGTAGGTGACACCCAGATGATCCAGATCATCGAACAGAGGTTTGGTGAAGATGTTGTACAATGTGGGGGAGACGCATGAGCCCTGCGGGACTCCGCAGGTAATAGGAGAGGGGTCTGCTGCTGCTGATGGGGAGAAGACTCTCATTGTTCTCTCGCTCAGAAAGGACTCTCCTCCTCTCCCTTTTTCCCTTTCCTATCTCCTCCCCTCACTTTCTTCTATGCACTTACTATATCAGAATTGTCCCTGGACCTAGTATGATAACAACCTTGTTCGTCTCCTCCCCCCTTCCCTTACTCGTCCCCCCAGCACTATATGAAATGTCATCAGGCCTAGTACGATAGTCGCTTGTTTTGTTCCTCCCCTCCCTTTCTGCACCCCTCTCCCTCACCTTTTGTTTTTCTCCAGCTCTACCAGAAATGTCGTCAGGCCTAGTAGTGTAGTCACCTGTCTGTTTCCATTTCCATCCCACTCTCCCCTTCCCTTCCTTATCTATGTTTTATCACTTGCACTATCTGAAATGTCATCAGGCCGTGTGCGATAGCTCATTTCACATCCTTACTGTTCATGGCCTGCAAGAATGTAATTGTATTTTCCCTTGTTTCCTCCATTGCCTTGAAACACTTTGAAACACATTGTGTATAGGCGCTATATGAATAAACTATCATATCATACCAGAAGAAGAAGACCCCCTGCAAGAAGAAAGGAAGAAGGAAGCACTTTCACACCAGTTCCAGTGATACAGGTGAGGAAGGGGGATTTCTGACTGACTTAAGTGACAAGTCCATCGAGAGTGACAGTTTGCAACGTGATAAAACAAGAATGGCCACAGCAGAACAGGTCCAGGAATTGGTGGCCGCAGTTCAGGGACTTACCCAAGAAGTCCAAAACCTGAAAACAGAAGATATTGTCCTCAGACAGCTAGTCACAGCTCAGGAACAACACCCTTCTGATTAACCCACTATAACACTGGCTTTGGGGAAGTTTGACGGGTCCCCAAAAAGGTTGAAGGCGTTTGTTGAGACGTGTATTGTGGATTTCACCTTTAGGGCCAGTACCTTCACTTCTGATCATGCACAAGTTGGGTTTATGATCTCCAACATGGTGGGGAATGCATTAGCGTGGGCGACTCCTTTGGTGACAAGCGTTAATCCCGTCCTTCAAGATTACGGAGCATTTCTCAATCTATTGAAGCAGACCTTCGAAAGACCAGAAACAACCTATGTAGCCTGTGAAGAGCTACTGGATGTCAAAAAGGGCTTGGTCGACCTTCTCATCTACATAACCAATTTCAAACGATTGGCCGCTGACGCAGGCTGGCCTGAACCAGCACAGTACACCCTATTCTGAAGAGGTCTAAAGGAGGAGATCAAGGACGAGCTAGCCCATACCCCACGCCCTAACACTTTCTCTGATCTGTTGTCCACAGTTCTACAGATAGAGTATTGTCTGACAGAGAGGAAGATAGGGAGACGGAAGTACCAGGGGTTCTTCCCACAGACAGAGCAGACTTCAGAGTCTTCCTGGTCATCCACACCTACGAAGGAGGAACCAATGCAGATCGGAGCTGCTTAAGCTCACCTCACTCCTGAAGAACAAAGACACAGAAGAGACAAGGGTCTCTGAATGTACTGCGGTTCGGATTCTCACTTACTCCGGGATTGTCCGGAGGTACCACCTCACCATCCGAGAAACGGCAGACCTCAGTCCTAGGAGGGATGGGCTACCGAGGTTCTCCATCCAGTACCTTTGTCACACTGGCAGTATCCTCATTTGTTTCCAGCAACAACACCGACTTATGGTGGTCGCTATCCAACTACTGGTCAACCAACAAATGATTGACCCCTTGGCTCTCATAGACTGTGGTGCAGCAGGTAACTTTGTCGTCACCAGTTGGGCCGAGAAGATTGGCATCCGCAGAGTTGAAAGAAAAGAAGACCAGAAGCTGGAAGGAGTTGACGGGAAACCACTCGGCTCTAGTCTCATCACTCACACTACGGACGAGATTCCAGTGTTCATTCTCCAGCATACCGAAAAAAATACAGTTTGATATCATCCATGCTGCACACTTTCTGGTCTTCTTGGGTATCTCATGGCTATGAAAGCACAATTCCTCCATTGACTGGACGCAAAATCTGCTGGAATTCAACTCATCCTACTATCGTAAGCAGTGCTTTCAGAAGGTGTTCTATGAACCGGTGAAGGCAGTGTCTACCTCTCCCACTGATACAATAGGCATTTGTTGCGTGCCTACGGATCTCGCAGAATTTGGCAAGGTCTTTTCAAGAGCTGCCTCCACATCGTCCCAAAGACTGTGCCATTGAGCTAACACTGAAAGCCTTGATTACTTTTGGCCGTATGTGTTCTCTTTCTCTGATTGAGAAAAAGGCACTTTGAGAATACCTTGATTCCAATCTCCATAATTGTCTTATCTAACCTTCCTGTTTGCCCGCAGGGGCATCGTTGTTTTTTATCCCCAAGCGAGACTCAAAAGAACTCAGGCCTTGCATTGACTATCAGGGATTGAACAGGGTCACCATCCACGACCGATATCCTATGCCCTTAATCAAGGATATCCTCGAGGCAGTGCAAGGAGGAGAGGTCTTTTCCAAACTAGACCTTCGTCGAGCATACCTACCATCTTCTCAGGATTTGAGCATGTGACGATCGGAAGACTGCATTCAGGACCCCATTAGGTCACTTTGAGTGCAGGGTGATGCCCTTTGGCTTGGTGAACGCGCCGGCAATCTTCCAGCGATTTATGGACAGAATATTCTCAGACCTGCTGTTCCGTTCTGTTATTGTGTACCTGGACGATATCTTGATTTTCTCTCCATCTCAACAAGAACATCAGGTACATCTCCAGGAGGTATTATGACATCTACAAAACCATCAGTTACCAGTAAAACCAACGAAATGCTTGTTCAGAGTTGCCTCAGTTCCCTATTTGGGGTATATATTATCTGGAGACGGGATCAGAATAGATCCCAACCAGATGTCGGCTATACTAGGCTGGCTAGCTCCTACTACTGTGAAGGATGTACAAAGATTCTTTTGACTAGCCAACTTCTACAGGAAGTTCATTCCCAAATTTTCTAGGGTGGTGCTTCCGATTACATGTCTGCTGAAGAAGAATTTCACTGAGTTTCTGTGGAACGAAATGGCTGATGCAGCCTTTCAAAACCTTAAGGCATTGTTTTGCACAGCTCCTGTTTTACGTCTTTCTGACCAGTCTCGCCCATTCCTCATGGAAGCAGACGCCTCGTCCACAGCCATAGGTGCCGCCTTACTCCAAGAGCATGAGGGAATGGAATATCCAGTAGCCTACTTGTCTAAGACCCTGTCATCCAGTCAAGTCAATTATTCTGTCATAGAAAAAGAACTATTGGCCATGAAACTCGCCTGCGAAGAGTGATGCCATTTGTTGCAAGGAGGTACGCACCCTTTTGTTATCCGCACTGATCACAAGAACCTGAAAGTCCTTCAACAAGTGGAGTGTGTGAATTCTCGTCAAGCCCGGTGGCCGAACTTCTTTGCTCATTATGACTTTACTGTTACATACATACCCAGAAGCCAAAACATCTTGGCAGATGCCCTCTCTCGAAGTGATGCCTCTGATCGCTCCTCGGGTCATAGACCAGAGCATTTGTTCCCACAAAACAAGATTGTCTATCAAGTGTCAGCCTTTCTGCAGGAAGTGAGAGAAGCATTCATCACTGGTTTACCCGATCTCAGGGTCTCCAAGATGGACAAGGTTGAGAGGAAGGATGGTTTACTCTTTGTCAATCATCGTCTGTTCCTCCCTGTAGAAGAAATGTGCCGGCGTGTGTTGTCCTGGTGTCACGATAGTAAATTAGCCAGGAATAGAGGAGAATCCAACACCTTAGAACTCATCCAGCGCAGCTTCTGGTAGCCTGAACTGAGAACAGACATTAGGAATTACACTAAGGCCTGCCCAGTCTGTGCCTGAGCCAAGTACAGCACACAGAAACCAGTCAGTCTTGAAACAAGGTCCAGTTCCCATCAGACCTTGGAGCCATCTTTCGACTGACTTCATTGTCGAACTTCCTCAATCCCAGGGATGCACCTGCATTATCGTTACATTGGATTCTTTTTCTAAGATGGCTAATTTCTCCCTGCTCCCTGGTCTACCAACAGCTCCGGAAATGGAATTGGTTTTTGTTAGGGACATTTTCCAGTTAGAATGGTTTACCTGAAACCATTGTATGGGATTGTGGTTCCCACTATACCTCCAAGTTCTGGAGAGCCTTGTCAGCATCTGGGCATAGAGAGGGCTTTATCCTCTGGGTTCCACCCGCAGACAAATGGTCAGATGGAGCGATTAAATGGAACTCTGGAACAATACTTACGTTGCTATACTAACAACCAACATGACAACTGGGTGGCTCTTCTGCCCACAGCTGAGTTCCCCTCTAACAACACCATCTATTCTGCTACAGGACTTAGCCCTTTCTTCTGCACATAAGGCCATCACCCCAGCAGTCTTCTTCCCACAATCGCTCAGTCCTCCAATATTCCATCTATTGAGGCTATACTATCCGACACCACGGAAGCCCAGAGGACCGCTCAACAATGTCTAGAAGACAGCAAGAGGAGGAACCAGATCCAGTCAGATCACCATTGGAGAGAGGGTCCCGATTGAAAGGTGGGATCCATGTGGCTCTCAACCAAGTACTTACCGAGATGGGTATGTCCATCAAAGTTGTCCCCTCGCTATCTGGGACCATACGAAATCGCAGCAAGAATCTACTCTGTTTCTTTCAAGCTCAAGCTGCCAAAGACCCTGAGACGCATACATCCTGTCTTTCATTTCTCTCTTTTGCGCACGTGTTCTGTTGACCCCCATGAGCTCTCACCACTAAGGTCTTGGATCCTTGAAGTCCATCTACCCGAAGAGTATGCGCTCTGCTCCCTGTGTTATACGCTTAATGTTCCCCATTGCTCTCTCTGAGCAGTGTTTATTCTTTCGGCCTAGCGCCGTGCACTCTCCTGCTCCTTCTCTCACCATGCAGTGGTTCTGCCTTCCACATCGCTCTGTTGCAGAAACACTCTCTCTTCCCTGCAGCCATTCTTCCCTCTCTGGATCGCTCTCCGCTTTGCATGACTGCCAGCCTCTCGCTCTCTTTCCTCCTTACCTGGTTCCCTTGTTCTTGCTCTCTCTTTGGATTCCCTTTTTTGCTCCTCTCTTGTGTTGCTAGGACTCAGTCTTCACCTCCACAGGATACCGCATTACGGATTGCCACTCCTATTGTACTGCAGCCTTGCAAGATGTCGGCAAACCAGTGATCATTCCGTGCCCATGAAGAGTCACCAGTTTACGCCGGACCACACTGCTACCCAGGGGTTTTTTCTGCCTCTTCTGGCTTTTTCTCCTCTGTGGCTAGTTCGGGGAAGGGGCCACTGGCCCGACAGTTCAGTAGGCAGGCATAGTGGTTTCCCTCCGAGGTAGACCTTACCTCTACCAGAAGAAGAAGACTACCAGCAGGAAGAAAGGAAGAAGGAAGGACTTTCACACCAGTTCCAGCTAAACAGGTGTGGAAGGGGGATTGCTGTCGGACTTAAGTGACAAGTCCATTGAGAGTGACACCAGATTAGATCCTCCCTTCTGCAGGGCGAATGGCTCAGCGTAATAGATCTCCAGGATGCTTACATACATATTCTAATATGACCTCAACACCGAAAATTCCTTAGCTTCTCAGTAGGATCAGAACATTTCCAATATCAAGTCCTCCGCTTTGGTCTCAGGTCACCACCACAGGTGTTTACGAAAATGATGGCCGTCATTGCAGTGTTCCTCAGGCTCCAAGGAATCCACGTCTTTCCATATTTGGATGGCTGGCTACTTTGGAGCCACTGTCTGCCAACTGCAGCAAACAATCGTCAGTTCCTTCTCCAACTACTGTTCTGACTTGGACTGTCAGTAAACAGGCAAAAGTAATCGATGACGGTTTCTAAAGCCCTGATTTTCTTGGGTTTTTGCTGGGATACCATCAAAGGCAAGATCTTTCTAACCGATGACAGGATTACAGACTTGTCAGTCACTTTCCGCCTGCTTCTCAATTTATCCCACAGGTCGGCCTAGTTGTTTCAAAGGCTTCTGGGACTCATGGCCTCATGTGTTCTGGCTCTTCCTTTGGCAAGTCTGAAGATGAGATTCACACAACTGGCGCTACGGAGGAACTGGTGTCAGGCTTCAGACCCAGATTCCCAAATGATTCCAAACCCCTCATCTATGGTTGCGGATCGCCAATGGCTGTCGACCCGCACCAACCGCTCTGTGGGAGCCTCCTTTTGGGAGCCCTCATTGCAAGTCACAATAACGAAAGACTCTTCCCTTCTGGGCTGGGGAGCTACATTGAATCATCTGGAGGTATTCGACCTATGGACATCCCAGAACAGGATGTCTCAGATCACTTACCTCGAGCTCTTGACAGTATTTCTGGCGTTAAAAGCTTTTCGGCCTTCCATTGGCAGCAAGGTAGTGAGAATACACACAAACAATTTGGTGGCTATGTTATATGTGAACAAACAGGGAGGTATCAGGACTCTACCACTTGTGGATCTAGCCATCCAGATTTGGGAATGGGCGGTGCAGAACAATATCTGGCTGCAGGCAGTGCACATTCTGAGGCGAAACAATATTGCAGCGGATTCTATCAGCTGTCAGTCCATGGGGAACTACGAGTGGGAGATCAACGAGAATGTTCTTCTCCACCTTTTCTTGCAGTGGAGCACTCCAACAGTGGACCTGTTTGCAACATCAGCTAACAAAAAGCTTCTGAGCTATGCTTCCAGAGAAGGACTCGGTCCATCTTCCTTGGGGGATGCTCTAGAGATTTTGTGGGACAACATGCACGCGTATGCCTTCCCCCCTCTACCCTTAGTTCATTGGACACTCTGGAAACTCAGGAGTGCCAACAATTGCACTCTGCTCTTCATAGCTCCTTGGTGGCCAGCCAGGTTCTGGTTCTCGGAACCTCAGCATTTGTCAATATGCAATCCGATCAGGTTTCTGCAGATTCCCAATCTTCTGCACCAGAACAATCAACAGGTGTGGCATCCCTCCCCACAATCCTTCAGCTTAGCAACATGGTTCCTGAGTTCAAATCCCTAGCGCAGTGTAGTCTCTCAGAAGATAATATGCGTATAATTAAGGCAGCTTGCAAGCCTTCAACACAAGCCCAGTACAAAAGCAAATGGCTTTGATTCTGTCACTGGTGCCTTGCCAAACAGCCTGACCCTCGTCTAGTTTCTATCAACTGTGTCCTGTCGTGGCCACCGGCATACACATTTTGTCATGCAGAACTTAATTGTTTGCCATTGGGGTTTACCATAGCACAGATAACTGCTCGTTCACTTTGACAAATCCAGTCATAACGAGACATTTTGCTGGGCTTCTTCATCTTTTCCCTCCAGTCAAGCCACCTCATCCTACATGGGATCTCAATGTTGTCCTCTCCGCTCTCGGTCACAAACCCTTTGAGCCACTGGCCACTACAGAACTCAAGTTCCTCACCTGGACAGTGGCGTACGTAATAGCTGTTACATCGGCCAGAAGAATAAGTGAATTTACAAGCCCTTTCTATTGAGCATCCTTTCTTGGTATTCTATAAGCATAAGGTGGTGCTCCACACACATCCTTCTTACCTTCCATAGATTGTTTCTGATTTTCACATTAACCAATCAATTTTTTTGCCTGTTTTCTTTCCAAACCCACCATCAGATGCAGAAAAAGTCCTCCATAATTTGGACATCAGCAGGGCACTATAGTTTTACCTACAAATCGACCTTAGAGGCTCTTCTCAACTTTTCATTACCTTTGGGAATCCGAAAAGGAACCCCATCCTCCAAGACTTCCATCTCGTGTTGGATTGCTTTGTGTATTTAGAAAGTTTATTTGGTAAAAGGCCTTCCAGCGCCAAATGGCATCCACACACACCTGGTGCAAGGAACACCAGCAGCTGTTACTTTTCAGAAATATCTTCAATGGGAGACCATTGCCAAAGCAGCTAGATGGGTCTCACATTTGGCTTTCTGTAAGCATTATTGCCTTGATCTCAGTTCCCGGGCTTGAGCCCAGTTTGGCCAGGCAGTGCCCAAAAACCTTTTTCTGTAAACCCATTTGCCATCATCCTGTTTCATAGCTCAATGCTTGGGAATCTCCCAAAAGTATGGAGGTAAGGGACGGGATGTAGGAGCATAACAAAGTTGCTCACTGTAGTGACTAACTTACTCCTAGTCCATAGTCCCCTCTTCTCCAAACGCCTGCCTTCCCGCCTTCCCCTCTAAAATGTTTCGTCTATTTTGCTAAATTGTCCTTCGACTTTGGTGATACAAAAGGGCTGAGAGGCGATGCGCTGGGCAGGGCTCAGGACGGCGGGATTACAGCCACACACAGTGGCCCACGTAAAAAATAAAAGTACAATCATATTTTTGATGCTTCAAAAAGTGCTCCGGTCCCGTCCCGTAGGACGGAATGTCCCAAATATATGGAGGAAAGGTGACTACGGACTAGGAGTAAGATAGTTACTACGGTGAGTAACTTTGTTATTGTGGCACACTGGCTGATATGGGTGTGATTTTTATGAATTATGCCAATGGCACACAGCTACTGCTTGAGCTTGTGGGGACATATAAAACAGATCTGGAAAACCTTCCGCCTCCTTATGGCATTATCAAGCAGTGGATAGCGGGTAATTGGATGTGCCCCAACAGCAATAAAACAGAGCTGTTGATATTTGTCTCTTATCAATCCAGATCAAAGCTCTCAGCAAATGACCCTACTTTCAAGATCGAGGATTGTTTAATCCTGGGTTCTCAATAAAGTGAAAACCATGGGCATTTTCCTAGAAGCATCACTAGGTGCTGATGCTCTGGATAACATCTCTAAAAACTCATATCACCTAAAGTTGCTGAGACAAATAAGACCTTTCCTCTCAGAAATAAATTGTACTTCCCTTGCTTGAGCTACCATCCTTCCCAGAATTGATTATTGTAATGCATTGTTGGGGGGGTGCAACCAAAAGCAACATTCGGAAACTGCAAGTACTACAAAATGATGCTATTCGCATTGTAAAATATCTACCAGATAACACTGATATATGGTAGGATTTGCACTGGCTGCAGGTGGCTTCTCATGTACAATTTAAGCTACTTACACTGGCACACAAGTGCATTCAGGTAATAGACTTTGCTACTTCTCGAACAGACTGGTTAAATATGAACCAAGCAGAACTTTAAGATCTTCTGGTACCTAGTTTCTTGCATGTTCCGAAGCAAGAAGCACCTTGGGCAACGGAAGATCCTTTGTCACATTGGCCCTTAAAGCATGGAATACACTACTGATGATTCTTTGGCAGGCAGGTAATCCTCTTAATTTTCGTAAGCAATGGAAGACTTTCGTGTTCACATAAATCTAAGTGCCCACGTCACTTTTTCCATTGCATCGTCCTGTGCTCCATGTATGTATCTTTAGTCTTTATGTGCGCCCTGATGCCTGTGGGCGTTCAACACGGTACAAATAAATTAATAAATTACCCTGGGAAGTGCCCCTGATCAAAGTAGTCCAATTGAGAAACATGTTTGGGTGGCCCATTTTAAAGAAATGTATGCCCCGGTCAAGATACTCAATTCACAAAGTAACATCATAAGATCTAATCTTAAAATATGGAATGGGAAATTCTCTAGTGAGGATATTTGGGGGAGTATATCTAAAACTAAAGCCTCAAGTGCCCCTGGCCCTGATTCCTTGGCCACAACCACCATTAAATTCAGTTTATTTGATGACATTATTAGGAATGATGCCCTCCTGCAAATTTAGCATCTATCTTAGATCACTTTTTCGTCCTGGCTCTCCCTCCTTCACAACTGGTTAGGAATGCCTGCATTCGCGGGCAGGCCGGAAAAAGCTGACTGCAAAAGGTAGCTGTCACTTAAAGAAAATTGGAGGTCTAGGGCCTACGTCACACGTGTGTCCTTCCGCATGCTGGTGTATGCAGCCTTGTTCCCGTTCCCGCATCGCGTTAAGGAGAAGTTTAACTAGAGGTAAGACTGTGGTTCAATGGGATTTGTTTAATTCTTTAGGGTGAAATTTTTTGGTGAGGCACGGGATAAACAATATTTAATTGACTTATTTTTGTAATTTGTTTCTCTGCTTGTTTTTTTCAGAGAGGCTATAACAATCTGCTTAGCCACTGGTATAGCTCTAGTGGTCCTACTGATGACATCAGTTAACATTTGAAACACCAACACAAGAGGATTTTAACCATGGGCAATGACTAGGACCTGCAAAAGAGGGTTTTGGAGACTCCAATGACCCTGCATACTTCCAAGGACAGTTAATTTATTTTAGAGATATTTCTCTATTTTTTGATTTTGACACATTAGTGTTCACCTTTACGTAGAGACAAACAGAATTGATTTTTAGTTAATACATTGTTTGAATTCTTTGTTGTAGGAAATTAAAATAAGAACACAATTCAGATCATTACCTGAAGAAGGGGTCAGGATAACCCCGAAACACGTAGTGAATTAAGAATATGTGATTGTGATTTATGAATTACAGAAATTTGTATGCAATAATTATACATTTGTATGAATTATTATTTGTGTACTGGGACCGATGTGTCTGTCAAATACGACATATGTGTCTCTTTAAATGAATGTTGTACTTCAAATTCTATATGAAGAAAGAGATAAAAAATGTCTTCATGAAGTGAATTGTATGAATTATTACTACAATTAATTTGCTTTCACCAAAAAAATATATTGTGTATGTTTTTGGAAAAATTAATCTTTTGATTGAAAAGATAAACACTATTTACTTAACATTAAAAATACGAAGAGTTTAATCTCGAGTAGAGTGACCAGGGTCATGTCCCAAAGGATCTTGTGGGGCATAAAATTTTATTTGGGCTTCCGCATGCTGGGCCCACACCTTACCCCTACATCACCAACATGCCACACCCAGTTCCTGTTTTTCCGCCTACTGGGCGGGTCAGAATTTTGCTGCGTTCCAACTCCCTTTTTTTCAGGGCGTTGCTTTTTGCTATCCATCCCTTTTTTCTTAGCAATTGGTTATTCATTTACATTTTAATGCGTGGTGCCTCCCTCTACGCATGGCGTATGCGTCAGGATTCAAACAGTGCATCTGTTGTCGGAAGCAATTCTCTGCGGCCGATCCCCATCATGCCTGCGTTCGGTGTTTGGGTTTACATCATCTGGTGTCTTTTGCTATGGGATTCACTTGAGGTCTCTGCAGACTTGGCTTTTCCCCATGTCACAGCTGGGACCCGTACCGAAGAAGACAAAGACTTTGTACAGGAGGGAGGCTGACATCAGTAAGAGGGTGACTGTACCTTCAGGTGAGGTGCGTGTTTCGGCACCGGCCTTCGGTACCCAGGGGAAGATCGCCTCCACAGTTCTGGGGAGTTCATGGGACCGATGAGGGTGAAACCCCGGGCGTGTTCACCTGAGAGTACCTCTGGGTGGGAAAACACTAGTACCTCCAGATGGGAAAGTGTTAGTAACTCCAGGTGGGAAAGGATCTGAAAATATCCACCCGGTAACAGAAGATTTGTTTACACCAGACAAAATTATTACGGTACCGGGGAGAACCTCTAAAGCCTTGGTAATCCAAACAGGCAAGTGTTCCTTTAAAAAGGAGCACTCCTCCGGGGTTCATTCAGTACCTTCCGATTCCCCTGTATCTGCTGCAGCCAAGATGGCTACTGCAAGTAACCTTCCAGTACTTTGGTACTGAAAGAGAACATCTTATCCTCGGTTACCGCAGATGGGCCTTCAAGCTCCTCGTTACTGAAGAATTTGCATAAGTCCTCCCACAAGAGGCATAAAGATTCTCACTCGAGATACAGGCTGGTACCGACTTCTCCAAGGAAGCACAAGCGGAAACAAATTACCCGCTGTCTCTATCTCCGATTCCGTACTGGAGAGTCAGAAAGATAATTCCATTCTCGTTTCTGATTCTGAAGACTTTGATGCTTCAAAATGTTTTACAGTTCCTCCAGAATAATTATTCAGAACTCAACAGAGAGTGAATTCTCCTCAATTGTTGTCACAATTTTCTCCTCGGCCTGAGGACAATTTGGCTGAACCGACTCAGGTTCCAGCATCTCAGTCGGAACCACAGCTGGGTTTAACTAATATTCAAACCATCAGTATACCAGGGTTGACTCTGCTACATCACCTTTTAGGTTACAAGAGCCCCAATCTAATCCTTCTCAAATGGCAAATGACATAACCAATACGGTTCTAGAAACCATGCACTCTGAGCCCTTCTTAGAAGTTCTGGCTCAATGCACTAGGGAAACAATGTCTCTTAATCTACCTCCTCAGCGATCAGTTCCCACGGATCCTTCTCCTGTGCCAATAACTGTGTTAGTCGACAATGAGGATACTGCTCCTCCGTCCAAGAAACTGAACATTTCCAGAGACACTGACACTGATACAGATGACGACACTGCTCCGTCACCATCTAAGGTGTTTCATGAGATTGCATCAAAAGCTATCTAGGGCGTGGAAATCATTCCTAAAGATAAACCTGAAATGGCTGATGTTTTTGACAAACTGACATCCCAGCAGTCTAGAAATCCACTTCCCATGGAATTATCTGTCCTAGAGCAGGCATTAGCACGTTGGGGAAAGCTCATTTGGATCCTCACATTTCTAAAGCTTTAGACACCAAGTAAAAGGTGCTTAAGGAAGAGCCTTTCGTACTTAAGGGAAATCTTCCAGCACAATCTGTGGTAGTTTCAGCTGCCCTAAGCACCAAGGGCAAAGGTCCTTCTCCGTCCCCAGCTCAAGTTCTAGATAGGAATGCAAAAGCCTGGGAGGCACAAGGTAAAAAGTCTTACACTAATGCTACCTTACAAATCAGGCAAGTAAATACTGCTACAGCTTTTGCAGGATTTCATATCCTTAATTGGTGGAACCTGGAGCGCGTTACTTATCTACTCCCTAAGTAAGCCGCTGATTAGTTTTCCTTTTGGATTTCAGAAGGTAGAGTGGTGGCTATCCAACAGCTTCAAGTGGTTAAACACCTCACTGATATAACAGCAAGCGGGATCACTAATGAAGTCTGCATGTGTAGACATGCATATTTATCAGCCTCTTCTCTTTACCAGGATATTCAAGAGAAAATTCTCGACCTTCCTTTTGATGGCGAAACACTTTTTGATTCCTCCACCAATGAGGTCCTTCAAAAATGTAAAGCCAGTGTCACTGCTGCAAAAACCCTTAGCCCAATTTCAGTGAAACAACTGTATCACCAAAACTTTAAATCATTCCAACCATGTCCTCAAGGGAATAGTGGTCCTTCTACATCTGCAAAATCATATCACTCTTCTAAGAAGAGAAGATATAGATCTAAATCAAAGTCGGGGCCCGACCCTTGTTCAAATTCTTCACAAGATCAAAAGAAGTCTATTTGACTTTTTCCCAGGGATGTACATACCTTTTGTTCCAATTATCAAGGAGCAAACATCTGCGGTAGCAGGAAGGATTTCCAACTTCCTTCCTCGTTGGGAAATCTTCACTCAAGAGGAATGTGTTTTTAATATTATTCGACACGGGTGCTGCCTTGCCCTTTTGGCTACTCTCCCATCCTCTCCTCCGAAGCTCTAAAAATCATCCCCGTAGCTCCTGGTAGAGATCCAAAAATTCCTATCCTTAGGAGCGATAGAATTGGTTCCTCAAGAGGAATTAGGTCGGGGGTTTTATTCCCATTACTTTCTAATCCCAAAGAAAACCATCTGGATCCAGCCAATTCTAGACCTCTCAGATCTCAACTAGTTTCTGTTAATCAAAACGCTCCATATGGTTACCATTCCTCAGATTCTGGCCTCTCTTCATCTCAACGATTGGATGGCATCTATAGATCTACAGGATGATTATTTTCACATTTCCATCTTCAAAGATCACTGTCGGTTCCTGAGGTTCACCATAGGAAGCTCTCAATACCAGTTCACATGTCTGCCCTTCAGACTCAATTCTGCACCCAGGGTATTCACAACAATTCTGGGAACAGTGGCAGCTAACCTTCGGTTAAGGACAGCACATCTCTATCCTTACCTAGATGACTGGCTTCTCAAGGTCCAGTCTCCAGAGGAATTGCTTCAAAAGATGCAATTAACATGCCAACACTCTTTACAATTTAGGGTTTTCGATAAATGTGGAAAAATCAAAACTCATCCCTTCACAAAGGATCCAATTTCTAGGAGCAATAATACATACTACTCGACAGAAAGCCTTCCCTCCCCCAGAGGGTGGTAGAAATTCAGCAAGTCATCTCGATGTTCCAAACACATCGGCTTCTAACAGCTTTGTGATTTCAAAGACTCTTGGGGCTAATGGCCTCTTGTATAAACCTAGTTCCCTTTGCAAGGCTCTGTATGAGGTCAGTTAAGTGGCATCTTGCATGCAACTGGAACCAACCATTGCATTCTCAGGAAATGAAAATTCAAATTCCAAAGCAAGTTCAGTACTCATTAATCTGGTGGAACTCACCAGAAAACCTATTATTTGGGTCTCCCCCTCTTACCTGCTGATCTCTTCCCTCTTGGCACCGTCCACTTGGCCACCTCCTGTCCTCCGGGCCCAGGTACCTGCTCACCCTGCCACCTTCCTGCACTGCCTCCGGGCCACCCCTTCTACTGGGATATGAATCTGTACCCATACAGCACCCCCCCTTTTTCTTCCTGCACTTATCAGACCTACCCTTTCTGCTGCCTTACACCCAGCACTTGCCACTTGCTGGCTGCACTACCACTGTTTGTTACCTTATTATTGATTAATTTATTATTATTTATCTGTTTCTCCTTGCTCCGCACTCTCCATTTCTCCCCCCTTCCATGCAGCCCCCCCCCACCCGCAATCTCCCATACACTTGCGCGTTCTCAATGTTATTGGGCCTAGTGAGATCGTTGTTTTGTTCTCTGCTGTTCCCCTTCCCTTGCCTTGTCGCGCTCTTATACACCTGTGTATGAGTGCGATAGAAATAAAATATCAATATCCTTTTCAGCCTCCCCTTCACCAAGTAGTTTTTACAACAGACTCATCCGAGTACGGTTGGGGAGCCCATTGTTAAAGTCTAACCACACATGGCCTTTTGTCTTCTCAAGAAAAAAGGGATCACATAAATGTCCTGGAATTAAGAGCCAAATAATGTCTTCCCTCCCTTCAAGGAAAGGTGGTGAAGTACCACTACAGTGTTCCATGTCAACAAGCAGGGGGGCACTCATTCCCTTCCCCTGTGTCTCCTTGCAGATAATATTTGGTATTGGGCCATTCAGAATCACATTTTCTTGTTGGCATCCCATCTGGAGGGTAAGAAGAACATCCTAGCATACAAACTAAGCAGGTTACAGTCTGCTCCGCATGAGTGGGAGCTGAAAGCGTCAGTAGCCAGGACAATATTTCAGACTTGGAGCCATCCATCAATATACCTCTTTGCCAACACTCTATGTCCTCAGTTTGCATCAAAGCAGGGTCAGGGTCTTCAGTCCCTGGGAGATGCTCTACACCTGGATTGGTCGAACCTAGCACTTTACGCTTTTCCACCTCTCCCATTGATGCATAAAACATTGCTTGAATTCAAGATGTCACAGAATCTAACAATGGTTCTTATAGCTCCATTCTGTCCTTGCCAGATTTGGTTTCCAGACCTCCTGGAGTTAGCAGGGACTTGCAAATTAGATCTCCCCTCATCGAGGGATCTATTGACTCATTAGAAAGGGCAAGTTCTTCATCCCTCCGCTCAACTGATGAACTTGAAGGCTTGGTTCCTGAAAAATGTGCCTTCTATCGCTTACATTTGTCAGAACAAAATGTAACAATCATATCAGCTTCCAGAAAAGCTTCTACATAGAAGCAATATCGTAGCAAATGGTTGCGGTTCTGTCACTGGGACCTAGACCGTGGCCATAATCCTCTAGAGGCTTCTATTGATAATGGAATGTCATTCATGTCTCATCTAGTTTCCATAGGTGTCAAAGTAGACACTTGCAAAGATTAACTATCGGCTATTGGAGCTTGCCTAAACAGAGAGCATAAGTCCTTCTCTCTCTCCAACGAAGCTATTCGTAGGCACTTTGAGGGCCTTCTACATTTACACCCCCTATTCGTGAAACTTCACCTCAGTGGGATACCAACATAGTTTTGTCAGCTCTAATGGAAAAACCATTCAAGCCTATGTCATCATGCCAATTAAAACTTCTAACCTGGAAAATGGCCTTTTTAGTAGCCATTACTTCGGCTAGAAGGATTGTAAAACTCCAAGCTCTCTCCTCAAAGGAACCTTATATAGAATTTGATAAGGATAAGTCCTTCGTACAGTCCCCTCCTTTCTACCAAAGGTGGTTTCCGATTTTCATCTGAATCAAGAAATATTTCTTCCTTTTTTTTTATCCTAGTCTGCATGCTTCTGCGGCTGATGAGAGATTACATAATCTAAAACGTAAGAACTCTAAAAATTTTATTTGGAGAGGACCAAACCATTCAGGAAAGCAGACCAGCTCTTCATTACTTACTGTGGTCCTTCTCCTGGCAATAAAGCAGCTAAAACTTCCATCACCAGATCCATTTTGTCCAGCATCGATTGGCGCTCGAGATTTCCTCTTCCGCCAACCATTATGCTTCTTCCAACGTCCGCTCCTTTGCATTATGTTGATCCAGCTAGGGGCGGACCATCTTGGCAGCTTACCTCAATGGGGTCATGGGGGTAAGGTCAGTTGGATCGGCCACTGCCCACTGCTCAGCCTAAGCCTTCCTCTGAGGATGCTTTCTTTGACAAATTCCAGGCCCTCATGCACCCACACCCAATTAAGGCGTATTTTAGAGATATCTTCAAGGATATGTCTGTTACGCTCACCTGGCTCCCACAGAGGCGTCGATCGGAACTGGACAGCTGCGGTCTCCACCAACATGACGCGTAGGGCCGAGATGACGGACTGGACTGGCCCACCTAGCCTCGTTTATTTGGCCCGTAGGAATATTCTTCTGCAAATGGAGAAAGGGAATTAACCACCCGTGGAGTTGAGCGTAAATCCCCCCACCCCCGCTGTTCTCCCCACAGATCACCTTTGATGTCCCCTCTTATAGTCTCACCTGATGGTTTGAAAAGATGAGCTCTCCATCCTGCATTGAGCGCAGGGGCGCGTTGATAACCAGTTGCTTCACTGGCTCGAAGGAATTGGTGAGTTCCAGAACAATATTGACTCCGAGATTCCCAGCAGGACGCCGTAAGTATAAAGTTCGTAAGAGTTCAAATGCCTGACTTTCACTCTTGTCCGATTCCTTGCAGGTTGCAGCTTGACCCTAATGAAGAGTTCCTCGTGGCAATCGGTAGTATTCTGGTAAGGATTTGTATTTTCCAACACAGTTCGATAAAATAATATCAATATGTAACCTGTTGCTTTCTCCCTTATTCAGGCGCTGAGAGAAAGTATGAAGTCTCAGGGAATAATACCTCCGGTGGTAAAATCAGGTAAGTCTATTGTGGTGAGGAGGGTTCCCCTTGTTAGTCCCTTTGTTTCACCTTGCTGTCCTTTTGTTTCCCCTTAGGGGCCGGGGTTCGGCAAAGATGCAGTGGAAGCTGCGCCGACCCGTGAAGAGGAATAGTACCCCAGTGGTAAAATCAGGTAAGTCTATGGGGGGGGTTAACTAATATTCCTCTGTGTATTCCCTTGGCTCACCTTGCTGTTCTTGTCTTCTCCTTAGGTGCCGGAGTGCGGCGGGAACATGCAGGAGGATGCGGTGGAATGTGAAGATGCTGCGAAGGCCGGTGAGTTCAGCGCGGAGCTGCAGCAGGCGAGGCGACGCGCATAAAATAACCTCTTTCTTCAGCTCGAAGGCGCGATGGATGGGAAATTCAGGTAAGGATCAAAGGTATTGCTCTTGTTCTAACCTTTTCTCCTTCTTTCTCCCTTTTTTCTAGGAGCTCCAAACTCGAGGCTGTTGTGGCAGAAGGCTGGATGCAGACTTGCAGGCACGGTGAGCGTTACGCTGCTGGATGCAGAATAACGCGAAGCGTGTGCTGCTCTTCGGGCATGGTTTAAATAGCCTCCAAAGTAGTCCCAGGTAAGTATTCCTCCCCAGCCCCGCCCGAGTAAAAAATAGTCCCTAAGTAAAGTAGTCCCTTCGAAGCCTCTTTTGGCTTGGAGCTCTTGCAGCATGGTCTGCATCAGGTAAGTTTGCAGCATGGTCTGCATCAGGTAAGTTTTAATCTATGAGCCTGGCGCCTATGGCGCCAGGACTGACTCTCCATATGAGCCTGGCGCCATAGGCGCCAGGACTGGACCCAAAAAGCCCCTAGCAGGGGTTGTTGGGCTTGCTTAGGATAACTCGATGCCTGCTTCCGGGGTTGCAGGACTTGGTCTGGTTCCCCGGGGGTAGGCATCATGACAATGTACCCTAACCCTCTCGAGCCGCAGCCCACTCCTCTACTGTGTCAGTAGGCACTGGAATTGCCGCCTCTGCTTCCAGCAGAGCCTCCTCCCCAGTGCCTCCACTGTCTCTGGTGCTGCCAACTCCTGTTGTGCAGCCACCAGAGCTGAAAGTTCCTGATCTGCCACGTATTTCGGAGCAGCCTTAAGTTCCTGCCAAAAAGAACAAGGGGCAAATGGATGACAATATTATGGACCCGCCCCTTTCTATCATAGCATTTCATGACAGAGTGTTGGATTTGATGGCGTTGAGATTCAGAACCCCCGGCTTTGCAGGAGGGAGCTCTCTTTGGGGCCCTGACCTTAAAATCACAAGAGCGCTCAGGTCTTTTTCTTCAAAAGGACTTGCTCGCAGAAGCCCGCATAATTTGGGAGAAGCCCCATACGGGCCATCACATTGACAGACAAAATTGACGCTTGTTACAAACTCCAGTCATCTGAAGACATTCCTTTAGATTCCTGTCCACTTTCTTCCTCTACAGTAGTGATGCCGGCTACGCTTCATTCTAATCCTTCTTCCTCCTCTTCCACCACTGCTTTGCAGGTATTATCTAAAGAAGTCAAGATCCTTGATGGTATTGGAAATAACGTGTTTGCCAATGCAGGCAATCAGTTATGTCAGGTAAACACAGAGGTAATACTTACGGCAGCTAACCTCAAGTTATGGAAGGAATTGTCTGAATTTCAGGACTGTATTCCTCAGGACAAGCTAGAGGACTACAAAGAAGGTCTGTCTGATGCCAGGGTGTTGGCTCAGGACCTGCTAGAGACAGTAGCCCAGCATGTGGATATGTCCGCTCGGGGCTTCATGATCGAGATTGATGTTTCCTGCCAGGCGTGGCTTCATGCTTCCAAGTTTTTAAGGGAGGTCCAAGAAAATGTTCTTGACCTGCCCAGAGAGGGGAAATAACTTTTTCATTCCTCCACAGATGAGGAACTAAATAAAACAAAAGCAAGTATGCTAACAGCCAAATCTTTGTCCGTTTTAGCGAAACCTGCTCCTTTCAAACTATCTAATCCTCAAAAATCAGACTCTCGATCAAGATCTTTTTTCGGCTTCAGAGGTTTTCAGGACCGAAGATCATGGCAGGCAGATAGTTCCTCCAGTGGGCCTCGGCGCAAGCAACAGAGACAAGATGGCTGGTTTTTCTCACGATCCTTAGTCTTCCCTTCTGCTACAGGTGCCCTTGCCACCGATAAGTTTACAAAAGGATGTTTTCATCAATCCCATGGGTTTCTGGTGGGAGGAATTATCTTTTCTCATCTGGGAACGTGGAGGGCCATCACCAACGATCAGTGGGTTTTGTCCGTCGCCCAAACAGGTTTTCAGCTACCCCTCCCAGACACCCCACTTCTCATCCTCCCTCCCGTAGGATGGAATGTCCCAAAAGTATGGAGGAACATTTTGGGGTATTTCACAGTCATTCTTGGGACTCAGAAGCTTTCATTGTGTGTATGTTACAGGGTGTTTCTTAGATGTTTTTTAGATTCCTGATGCTTTTCGGGTGTCTGTTTTGGGGACATTTGCAATGTTGATTGTGTTGGAAGCATCATGAGCTGATTGAGTCGTTTTTGGGCATCGCATTTTGAGCCCTCTGGATGGTCCCTGAGCTGTGTTTAGAGCCTCTGTTATTGTCGTTGCATTTTTTAGCCCTCTGGATGGTCCCTGAGCTGTGTTTAGAGCCTCTGTTATTGTCGTTGCATTTTGAGCCCTCTGGATGGTCCCTGAGCTGTGTTTAGAGCCTCTGTTATTGTCGTTGCATTTTGAGCCCTCTGGATGGTCCCTGAGCTGTGTTTAGAGCCTCTGTTATTGTCGTTGCATTTTTGAGCCCTCTGGATGGTCCCTGAGCTGTGTTTAGAGCCTCTGTTATTGTCGTTGCATTTTGAGCCCTCTGGATGGTCCCTGAGCTGTGTTTAGAGCCTCTGTTATTGTCGTTGCATTTTTGAGCCCTCTGGATGGTCCCTGGGCTGTGTTTAGAGCCTCTGTTATTTTCGTTGCATTTAGAGCCTTCTGGATGGTCCCTGAGCTGTGTTTAGAGCCTCTGTTATTGTTGTTGCATTTAGAGTCTTCTGGATGGTCCCTGGGCTGTGTTTAGAGCCTCTGTTATTGTCGTTGCATTTTGAGCCCTCTGGATGGTCCCTGGGCTGTGTTTAGAGCCTCTGCTACTGTCGTTGCATTTTGAGCCCTCTGGATGGTCCCTGAGCTGTGTTTAGAGCCTCTGTTATTGTGTTTAGAGCCTCTGTTATTGTCGTTGCATTTTGAGCCCTCTTGATGGTCCCTGAGCTGTGTTTAGAGCCTCTGTTATTGTCGTTGCACTGTGTTTAGAGCCTCTGTTATTGTCGTTGCATTTAGAGCCTTCTGGATGTTTTTGAACTTTGAAGCTTCCGATATTTTCATTGTGTTTTGAGCCGCCAAACGTGTTTTTAGTTTCGGTTTTGGCCTCCAAACGTTGTGTTGAAAGTACAGCCTTAGTATGGGTTTCTGACCCATTTTTGGACCTCTGGTACTTTTTATTTGTTTTGAGCCTCGCTGGTACCAACCTGGAATGCTTAGAATATAAGAATATAGTACAGGATCCAGGAACAGCTCAGAAAACTCAAAAGTTGAGAAAAAGTTCATATTCCCCAAAATGGCTCAAAAACACACAGCAAGGAGCAACATTTGCTAAAACGCTGAATGCCCAAAAATGATCTAGGTACAGGGCTCTGCAACCTTGGCTCTCCATATGTTTTGGACAACAAATCCCATGAGCCTTAGCCAGTGTGGTCAATGGTGAGGGATCATGCGAGTTGCAGTCCAAAACATCTGGAGAGCCACAGGTTGCAGGCCCTTGAAACTCCAGAAGCACCCTGAAGAGCCAGAACCGATGAAAAGGTCAGAGCCCTCAAATCAGCCCAGTTGGCTTCTGCTGCTCGGAAGGACCACAGGGTCATGTTGCCAGCATGCTGTCACGTGACATTCTTCACATTTTTAGGTGCCAGGTTATCCCCATTGTTGTCCACATGAAATCAAACAGAAGTATTGATTTGCTTCTCAACATCGTGGTCCTTAAAGTTCTCCATTATTTACCTATAACTGAGAACTGAAAGCAGTTTGGAGGGCACATCACAGAGGTTTCTGAAACCTACCAAGCATTGGAATGAAATACATTCTGTCTGATATAAAATAGAAAAATAAATCATTTTTAAAATAGTGATGCCAAATTGGGGCAACTCTTACAAAGATAGTTATCAAAACCTCACTGCTTGTAGATTATTTTTTAAAACAGGCAATTTTTTAATGCGTGGGCAGTTGTAGGTCCACCCAGTAGTACTGGGAGGTCAGTTAATGAAGGCCAGAGTTGGACGTGGCCAAGGTAAACCGTCCTGCACAAGGTGGCCTGAACTCCATAGCACCACACCATGGTAACAATAAAAACCCACCCTTACTCCCACCTCTGCAACCTCGCTCAAAGGCATCATCATGTTTAGTTTAGTTTAGTACTTGTAACGCGTTAGCAGCCCAAATGAGGTGCGCATTTAAGACAAGGAAAGCCAGGCGTAACAGCAAAAAGTCACAAGAAAAAGAAAGTCCAGTTAGCAGATAACTACAGCGGGACATATGTACAAATTCAGGCCGCTTAAGGGAACCAGCTAAGGGAAAAAGAAGGTCTTTGATGCTTTCTTAAAGAGTGGCAGGGAGCGTAATTCCCTGAGATTAAAAGGGAGGCTGTTCCAAAGAGAAGGTGCAATTGAATCAAAAGCGACATCCAGCTCTAAAAAATCTGGCACAGGGATTAGCCAGAGAATGTGAGAAGTTTGATCGCAATACGCGAGGGCAAGCCGGTGCTCTCCCATACAGGATTTTATGGGTGATATTAAAAACCCAAACAGCAATGCGCTCCCTGACAGGAAGCCGGTGAAGAGCAGATCGAGCCTCGCTTAGATGGTCCCTATGTTTTAGTTGAATCACAATTACGGACAGCGCTGTTTTGCACCATCTGCAATTTAGTCATGTGGCCCTGCAATGAGCTATACAGTACGATACCGTAGATTTCACCTAATCCAATTTCACCTAATCAGAAATCAAACTTTTTTGCTACTGTACACCGAACTGTTGCAAAAATCTATTTTGGCGCTAATGATAGCACACGCTAGATGAGTACAGTTCTCTTTTCAATAGGAACGGACGAATATGACAGAGGAGCTTTAGATAGTAAGATAGTTTGTTCGTGCTTTCATATTCAATGAAGCATCCAGATAGACCCCAAGAGTCTTAACTTTAGGTAACACAGGAATAGTACAATCAGCAATTCTGAAGGCCTTATATTCAGATGAGACACACAATCATACATTCCATTTTGGTATCATTGAGGGCAGGTTTATTGCAGGCCATCCAACGCTAGATAATACTGTACATTTTATTAATGTGATCAACATCATGTCTGTAGACCTGAGATAGTTGAAGTACTACCTGTGTGTCGTCTGCATAATTTGTGTAGAAAACACCTTGATCATCAAGAATTTCCAAGAGAGGCTTGGGGAATAGGTTATAGAGTGTGAGGGAAAGACAAAAAACCCTGCGGAACTCCGCTCTCAAGTGTAACTGGAGCAGCGGCCACAGAAACATTAAAATCTCTAGCGGAGCACTCAGATACGAAATAATGAATCCAGTTAGCTGCGCCTACTGAAAGGTTGGCTGAAGAAACCAGCCTATCCGATAGTATCCTGTGGTTAACCAAATCAAAGGCGGCTGAGAGATCAAGGAGCATCAATAATGCTAGTCTGCCTTTCTCCATAATCTGTAACATGCTGGATTTGAGATCGAGAAGAGCGGTTTCTGTACCGTGCACTGGATTGTTTATGACCAAAAAGATTGTGCTTTTCTAAATAAGGCTGTAATTGCAAGTAAGCAGTTTTATCAAGGATTTTTGATAGAAAAGTCACATTTGTTATGGGGCGATAGTAGCCAAGAATGGGCCCAGAGAGGTTTTTTTAACAGGGCAGTAATTCAGGGTTGTTTTATTGGGTAACAGTCACTGTTGGCTTTTTGTCTCCTGGGCGATTCCTTATTTGGTTTGTATGTTTTGTTTCCACTGTGTTCTGCACTTGTGGCTCCTTTATTATGACTGTAGCAATAAATGAACGTAATATTTGTACTAGTTTGGAACCTCTTGAGCGCTCACAGTTCTGTTGTTCAGAAAAAAACACTCCGTGGGTCTGATTGTTGAATTCAAAACAAATTTATTCCAGTTGTTTAAAAATGATTTGTTTTATTTTTCATACAACATATTTTTTTTGTAACTCGTGTTGGTTATAAACATATTACTATTTCATCCCTCGACAATTGTTTCCCCATAGAACAGACTATGGAGAGAAAACTGTGAATGAAAAAAGTATTCACATAAACATTTAGAAACAAGAGATTTCGAAAGAGATAGTTTGAAAAGTGGAAGAGGACAAAAGATTGCTGTGAGTCAGAAAATAGAATTAACTGGTGTACAGTACCTTTTTATGATGTAGGAGTGTTCACCCTCATGTGCAATTGAGCTTCTTATTATGGTTTGGAAGGTTTTCTTCATTAGGGTTGAGTTATAAGATCTTGTTGATGGTCCTGTATCCAAGTATTTACCTGTGTCGGTGAGTATAGTTATTAAGTTCAAAGGTGGCGTTAAGCCTATGCTGATTAATTTTGGTCTCAGCTGCTCCCTGGACTGCTAATATTTAGGGTTCATGTTGGTTAACGGGTATGGTGTTTAAGAAGGTATCCGGTCATATTTTCGAAAACATATTTTAGAATGACCATTATGTCGAAAACATTTTGCTGAAATGTGTTTCTTCGAATGTTTTTTTGGGGGGAGGGGTTTGGACTTAGTTAGTAAAAAAGAAAGTGTAAATAAAGAAAAACAGCGGTTTGGGGGTACCCCCACATTTTAAAAATTAAATTAAAAAAAATTAAAAAAACAAATTCGGCAAATTTGGTGTGAAAATGGCATTCGAAAATATGTGTTTTGAAAATATCACTATAAACCGTTTAAGAATATAGCCTATAGGTTTTAGTGGATTGAAGTCCAAACTCAATATTCAGTTTTAAATACAATTACACAGGTTGATTTCTATAGAGTGCTGGTTATCCTAAGTCTTACCTGATGTGTCTTTTTCTTGTCAGGCCTGTTTGATTGTGGCTGATCTAAAAGAGGCATTAACGAACTTAGTGATAGGGCTCAGCCAGAACGGCAGCACAATCCTTAACTATGGCAGCTGGACAAGGGTCGCTTTTACAAGCTCTGTGTTTAAGGGACCTAACAATAGCCAGTGTGTCTTGTTATGGGGCCTCAGAAAACATAAATGATGGAAAGTCAGGCCGGGAAGGATCTCAACTGACAGCAGGTAGAGGAGTAGATAGAGACCTGTTGCAAGGGGATGTATACGAT
Organism: Ambystoma mexicanum; assembly: GCF_040938575.1. Lineage (NCBI taxonomy): Eukaryota > Metazoa > Chordata > Amphibia > Caudata > Ambystomatidae > Ambystoma > Ambystoma mexicanum. The sequence goes on from NC_090940.1 coordinate 198,956,581, forward strand.
TTGTTCGTATCAATTTGCCATAGCCGATTTGGTCTTTTTTTGGTGACTGTTTTGAACGAAAATATATGCAGGGGAAACCCCCCGGAACTCCCTCCAAATCCCTGTATATTATTTATTACCCCAAACCCACCCCCCACATATATTTGCGGTCAAAACAGCCGCAAAAAATTCTGTCAAATCGGTCGCGGGCAAATCGGCACCTGTCAACTTGGGTAATACCGTTGCAAGGTGTACATTTTATTCATGAGAGCCTCCTGAGTGGCTATGAACCAGGATTCCTTGTACAACATAGGGCTATGTGGCTTTACATCGGGCGACTCCAGTTCTCCTAGAATTGTAAACAGCTCTTTTGAGCCTGTGTCTGCAAAAGCAATGCGATGTTCAGATTATTGGTTTTTTGCTCAAATGAGAGTTCTCTTATATTTTTTAGATAACGTCAGAAAACTCTCTTTGTCAGTATCTAAGAGTGTGCTTAGCCATCTTTTGTGCAGTTTATTCTTTGCTGCACGTTATTGGCCTTTATACAGATCCTAATGAGTTTTTAGTGGCGCAATCTTATTGATTGCCATCGATAGAGTATGATAATGCGCAGCAATATCTTGCGCTGTCGCGTGTCTATCAAGTGAGTCGAAGTAGGAGCTGAGCAAAGGAAGTATGGTCGTTTTAGAGACTTTACATAGATTACGTCTCGCGGACCAAATATAGGCAGGATGCCGCTTAGGTGTCAGGTCAGGAATGGGCCGAGCAAGCTTGATAAAAAAATGATCAGACCGTGGACAAGGAGATATGTTGGGCTGGCCAATGGCTATGCCATGGGAACATACCCAATCTAAGGAGTGTCCTCATGTGTGTGTTGCAGCTGTGATATGCTTACTAAAGCCAAGGCTAACTAGTGCTTGGTGAAGAGACGCAGCAGCGTGATCCACACTATCGACCAGCCAATAGTTAAAATCACCAAGTATCAGGATTTTGGAGGAGGGTTTAATGACCGTTGTACGAATAGAAATACATTGAGTTTCAAATCATGGCATATTGTCAGGTGGTCTATACATAATAAAAAAAGCTGTACGTGACACAGGGATTAATTAGCAGTTTAATCAACACAAATTCTGACCCCCTCAGGAGATTCAATATGCACATCATGTATATTAAGTGAACTATGAAAGATTACAGCTACCCCTCGCCCCTACTTGCGCTCCTTTTCCTGACGAGCATGGAGTAACCGTCAGGGACAGCCCAGGGAGGGTGGAGCTGTGCCGCAGGCAGCCGGTTCTCTCTGCGCATGCAGGTGCCACTTCCTGTGGATTTCCTACGCTGCTTATGTCATACCTGCAGACCCTTGCTGCCAAGGAAATGCAATGCTACTCTCCAAGTAAATCCAGTTTTGTTCTCTTGTGCTCAGATTGTATGAATGAATGCCCACTTCTATGCAGACGATTCACAAATTATGTTTTCTTTTTTACTTTCTCTGACTCCCTTCATGCCTCCGTTTCATCCTGCCTCCCAGCTGTCCAAGGATGGATGCACTCTCCCTTTCTCACCGTAATCCTGCAAAAACCGAAATTCTCTATTTCCCCACTTCTCTCTCTGCCCTCTAGTCACCTTTCGCCCCCCTCTGTCCTCCTTTTTTCCCCCTTTGCCCGCAACCTTGGTGTTCATTTTCACTCTTCCTTAAACTTTGCCTCTCACATCTCTCTGACTGCCCATACTTGCTGTTTCCTTCTTTTTAATAAGCTCGGCAGGGCCCTTTCTATCCTTTCATGCTGCTAAACTTCTCATTACTTCTATTCTCTATCGTCTTGACTATTGTTCGGCTCGACTCTTCGGCACTCCTTTTTCTCCTCTTACTCCTCTACGTTCGGTCTTTCATTCGACAATTCGCCTTTTTTCCTCACTCTCCTCTCGCTCTTCTATTGCCCAGTCTCTTCTTTCCAGCTCTTTTCTCCCTTAGGACTCTCGACTTTTATTCCACTTTCTCTGTATCGTTTCTAAGTGTTATCATGGCTTGGCTCCCCCCTATTTTGACTCTCTTGTCTCCTGCTATTCATTATATATCAACCAGGCTTTTTATCTAAAGAGCGTATCCCCATGAGCTCTCTACTGCATATGTCACTATGCATAAGAAACCTATCTGTACTGCATATGTCACTATGCATAAGAAACCTATCTGTACTGCATATGTCACTATGCATAAGAAACCTATCTGTACTGCATATGTCACTATGCATAAGAAACCTATCTGTACTGCATATGTCACTATGCATAAGAAACCTATCTCTACTGCATATGTCACTATGCATAAGAAACCTATCTGTACTGCATATGTCACTATGCATAAGAAACCTATCTGTACTGCATATGTTACTATGTATAAGAATCCTGTGAACAACTGCAACGTATCAAACTGTGAACAACTGTAACCTAACAAACTGTATCTAAGCATTCTTTCCTGGGCTGCTTATTGTAAACCTCAAGCAAGCCTCCTTAAGTTTCCTTAAAGCGCCTCGATGCCTGTGGGCTGCAGCGTGCTCTACAAATCCAAAAATAAATAAATTATGATCCCTCCGCTCTCTGCATCTCCACCTTCTCTACTCTCCTCGACCGCCTTGTGCCCCTTGACAGTTCCATTCCTTTTCTCTGCTAGGCCCACATATTGGCACGCACTACCACCTGATGTCCGCGCTTCTCCCTCTCTTCATATATTTCGCTCCCGCCTTAAGGCCCATCTTCTGTCCTCACTTCTTTCACTTATCTCCATGCTGTTTGTGATTGGACTCATCTTTTCATATTTTGTATCAGCTGTCTTCAATGTACAGAAGTACGCTTACTAAATCTCAATAAAATACAAACACGGGTATGGTTGTGTCCTCGTTTGACGGAAAGAAAAGACCAAACGTGCAAGTCTGGAGCTTTAGAAATGTTTTTGACTTCTGGTTAATTAATGCCTGCCGTGGCATATTCACTTTGAACTTAGTTTTTGTTCTTTGCTTCATTTTTGTTTTGTTTTTTGTCTATTGTTTACATGTGCGTGTCTTAATGCACAATTGCGCACCGGTCCATTTCTTGTCTTTTGCAAGAAGTGTGTTTGGAGAATAACACTTAGAGCCTCATTATGAAGTTATCGGTAAGGGCAAAACAGGCAGTGTTTTGGGGAACCACCTGTTTTACTGCACAGATTTGTTTTTTGGAACCCATATAATTACAATGGCGGTGTTGACCCCTGCTGAATTAGCAGCTGAATTACCACATGCATCAATCCCACCTATCCCCAATGGAGTCCAATGGGACTTCAAAATGGGGAGCAACCTTTCCTCTAAATACTGCGCAAAATAACTGTTACCGCATGCGGTAACAGTAATTGATTTTGCAGGAGATAATATCGCCAAATACAGAATGAGGCCGTTAGAGATACCAAAAGGAACATCTGAGTGGGACTGTCATTCTATGAACAAAATGCATGCATGTAAATGGGCGAAAGACATCCCCGGTGATTGCAAGCATGGCAATTATTGGGCTGAACTACCTTGCTGACTGTACCCTGTTTATATCATTGTTTCCCAGTGCAATGCAATTGGTGTTTTCTGTGCACAGTTTGCCTTCCTGGAAGGTCGCTCCATTGAGTGTAAATCCGTAAGGTCCAGTTTCCTTCCCTATTCTGTGAGGTGAAATGACGTTTGACTTCCTCTCTTCTTCTCCTCGCTCCCTTACTCTGGAATGCTCTTCCTCTCTGTACTTCTCCAACTCTATCTCTATTTACATCTAACCTCCTAGTGCTCCTGCTTTCTGAAGAACCACTAGCATAGCATTCTGCACCACCACATCTCCCCGTTCTCCTATCCCCAACTCTACGACAACACCACAGCACTACTTTTGCCTCACTCCTTCATCCTAAAACTCAGCACTTGCGTCTCTATCCCGTTCCTATATCATGCTCTACTGTCCGTGTCGCTGGTTCGTTTTTCTACCTGCCCTGCATCGTCTGGTCTTATATCTGCATCCTGGCAGCCATTTTTAAGCACACAAGTCCTCCGCTCTGTAAATGAATCTTAAAAATGTTCTGTGCGTCTTTTTGTGCCAAAAATGCATTGGTTTTGCTTTAATGTTCATTAAATAGAAATAAGTAAATCACAAAAACAAAAAATCTTGAGTAACAGTCAAAGACTGCACCCACAATTCAAGTTCAGGCACTTGGGGGGTCTCAGCGATGTGGAAAATGTGGGGGCTTTTGTAATTCCCCAAAGGTCAACGAGGAGTCAGAAACGTCGTATGTATTATCTCTTTTTTTAATTACTAGAAAGTTCCTCATCAATTCTTGCTAAATAAACTCTGGGGAAACGACGTTTAGTTCAGGCTCTGGGCATGAACACAACCGCTCGCAATAAATGAGAAATCATTTTTGGAGCCTTTCAGCCACTTTGTGTGACATAGCAGGCCCCACAATCTTTTCTGCTGAATTCAGCTGGTGCAATTTAAAGGTCGTCAATGGCCAGCGCTGTACGTGTTTATTTCTGCTACTAGCACATTAAAAAATGTCAATGTGGCGTAGTGGAGAACCTGTAATCAATTCTGTACAGTCACCTGTGGCTGAAGGCAGGGAGTACTAATACCCTTTGTGAAATGGCTAAATTCTATTTCCCTCCCATTGTACTCGGGGACTTGCCAATGTAATATTACACCCAGGGTAGATGAGCTCCACACAAAAGAGCACAAAGTGAAGGCTGGCAAATTGCAATTCATGTACTTGTGAATACTAAAGTCAGAAGAGATGTGCACCTGGTGGAAATAATTACATGCTTGCAAAGGGGAAAAGGCTGCACGCGAGGGGAAAAGGCAAGTTTAAATGCCAGGACAATTGTCATGGATTAGAATTATGTTTCTGCTGCTAAAGGAGGGTGTGTGTTGCCAGGGCCGGGGGTTTCTTCTGGAAGCATTGATCTTTCTTTATTTTGCCTCTGGTCTGTTGCACCTCCAGACTGTTTTCTTGGCTTTTGTCTCGGTACCCTGAGCAAAGTATCAGGGGTACACGGGCGTATTCATAGTGGGTGCTTGTGCAGAGTGCGTAGCATTTCCTCGAACGTGTTGTGCCTTAAGCAAACACAATGTTGTGGGGGCGAATGAATGCAGGCGTGACGGGAGCGCGAGAGAGGGCGTGGGGGCCAGGGGGTGGGTTGGAAGCAGAGAGGGTGCATTGCTGTAAAACAGGCAGCCAAAGTACTGAGCTGTTTTCTTTCAGAAACACACGGGCTGTGCATTATGTGAATTTGGGTATCCGCTAGGAGGCCGCAGCACTTATGATTTCCTCAGCAAGTGCATATCTGCTCTAATGTAATATAATATATTTCCCAGGATGCACTGCGTGATACAATAGATTGTTTAATGAACGCAGCCAATGCATGGATCCCACATATGAAAATGTACTTCTTGTTAACCCTTTCCGCCAGTGATCTCCTACTGCAGCTCAGAACCAACTGGCAGTGCCCCCCTTCCTCCCTGATGAACTCCTTGGCACCTGCACTGTACCTCCATATCAAATCAGGTCCCCAGCTTTTCCGCTCCCTGGCACATAACTGTTGTAGAATGTTCCAAGGCTGTGAAGTTACAGATTCCCCGTTTTCTTGTTCTTTTTCCTTCATTCCTACTTGGGACAGTACAAAGGGACTGAGAAGGTGGGGGTGGGTGCGCCTTTTACAACAATAACCATAATGAAATAGCATCTAGCGTACCGTACCCCAAAAAGTCGCCCAACGTCCGCATATCCAACGCTCAACACACTTCTTCACATGCTTTGGTGGTACTTCTGATAATGCTCCCCCGGATGAGGTGTAATCGTTATATTGTCGGCTGTGGAACCTGGAGGTTCCTTTTTGGTTTCCGCATTTAAAGGACTTATTAACCGTGTTCTGCAGTTCCCTACATTTGCCATCAATAGGAACACTTGGAAATGGACTAACTGTCAATATTAGCTGCTTTACTAACAACCATGCCTCCTTTTAGTGCCACGTTACATCTCGGTATCCCTCACTCTGAACGCGATTGCCGTCCTGCTTACCTCTGAGACAGGACACCCTGTCTATGTGTTCAATGCTTTGACTGTAAAAGCTAACCCCCCACCCCACCCTCCCACTACACTGGAATGCCATAAACCCACCTCTGCCCCATTAGCTTGTATTCCCTCTCCCACTGAGGTGGGATATCCATGACTGTGCCTCCTGAAAGACATGGACCCCCTGCATTCTCTGGGGTCACCTCTGATGGGGGTGTGGAAGGTAATTTGGGTTGTGAGGGGGACATTCTGGACTGTTTGGGATGATGCAGTCTGAGGATACCATCTGGAGGTATGCGGTTGGTGGGCCTCCATTTTGGGCTGGGAGAGCTTCCATTTTGGAAGGCTTGGTGACTCCTAGAGAGCTCTTAAACGATTGCATCCGCTCTATATTGACCGCTGTGCCTCACCTATCATTCTCAGCATAAAGGTACAATGCCCATATGGCGCTACTGCTTCTTTCAAAGTTTCAGGGTCTCTACAAAGCAATGGGAGAATGTAGAGCGTGCTTGATGCTGCTGGAGATAACGGAGAAATAAAAGGAGGTCCGCTTGGACCTACCGATTGGTGGGGTCAGATTTTATGTCCTGGCTATAGAAACCTCGTATTTGGAAGGAAGCACATTACATTTTGCCCCTGGGTGTTGGCTGAAACCTTTCACAGATCAGTTGCAGGGTCATATCCATAAAGTATTCATGGAGTTGCAACATGCAGTCATTTCAGCCGGAAGCCAGAGGGGCTGTTTGCTTCCCTCTGAACAGCTTGATTTCTGCAAACATCCTGTAGGCATGGCTCTTCACTGAAGGATCGGCATGACCTGCCGCGTGGCAGGCCACAGGCCAAGTAACAGTAAGAGGTTGTTCCCCACATCTCAGAAGAGTCCGTGATTCTGACTGTGCCCCAGATGGCGCTGTCCTGCCGGTTGAAGGTGATCTCCTTTTTTTTGGAAGATCTGGTAAGAATCTGCTACGAGTAACAGGATCCTGGGAGTGGAAGAAAAGTGTTCAAAACGAAATGCTCTTCGTATAGGGACAAGAATTGTTGGACACTACTTTGCCTCGGGATTTTCAGAGAGCATTGGTTCTGCAGGACGTTCTACCGCGCAAAGGCAACCTTAGCATGGTCACAGTTCTGGTGGAAAGGCAGGAAAAGCAAGCGTATTGCATTATTTTTGTTGTTCCAAAGACATTGGGAAGGGAAGCCTGCTGATGGACCACAATTGGGTCAATTGCTTTTCAGGATTTCCTTTCAAGATGGACTCTTCAGTGAATCATTCTGCTCTTGGCTCGAGGTGACTGCATGATGTAATTGAACTTGATGGAATTAATTAATCTTTTATAATGCGCTTAATACTGGAGACCAGTTTCTAAGCTCCGGACTGGGTTTCGAACCTGTGTTGCCCTGTGTGGTCTTGCTTCCAAGACAAACGCGTTGCCACTGAGCTATCCTCCAGGCTCATGCTGACCTGCATATTCCCATAGGATGCGCTGACCAAACTTCTCAGGTTTGCAGCCGGGAACAGGCATCACCAGTTTTCAGTTCTCTTTGTGCCTCACGCCATTGACAATGGTTTTCTCTTTCTATTTTGCACCATTTGTGAAGCGGGCATCCACCAGAATGTGGCTACTTGGTGCCGGGTCCAGACTGGTGAGATATTTCAGCTGAACTCTTGCAGAAAAGCCTGGTTTTAAGTTTGCAATGGAAGGTATCAAGAGAAAGACAGGTACTAGGGAAAGGAGTTATATAGCAAGTGGGGGAGGGGGTGTAACTGGAAAGCAACAGCTTCCCTTTTATGGCAACAATGATTCTTGGGAACTGTTAAGACCCTCATTGTAGCAGAATACGTTGTTTTGCAAAACAATTAGGAGAGATATTCTTAGCAATAAAAGAAGGCGAGGTGCCTGCAAGAAAGTGGAAAAGAGCGCAAAGGATATTAAACTGACCACGCTGCTTGATTGGCAGCCCACACAGGTGGATAAGAAAACTAGAAATATGGGAAAGCATTGAAGGGCACAATTCTGGCAAGTGGCTGATATTTGAAGGAATTTGCTGCAAATAAGTTGCAGGAAGAGTTGAAATAATGAGGATGGAATTGGAAAAGTGCAGCAGAGGCTAGGATGTGTTCAGGGTGGGGAGGACTGGAACGATTTGAGGAAGGGGGCAAAGGTGGCACCATCAGAAGGTAGGGATCTAACCAATCTTGGGAGAGAACAAAGCGATGCATCCAATTTCAAGCAACGCTTCTTCACCACAGTGACTGTGGCGAGACAGGTACCATGAGAAGGTCTAAACTGGGCATGGGTTTATGCCTTCCTGCCACCATTTCCATGCCACTCTAAACACTGCTTCTCTATTTCTTGCCCCCTCACATGCTTGCTTCTATTTTCCGAGTAACCCCCCTCACCCTCCACTGAGCCCCTGAGACTGCACACTCTCCCGCCCTACCCCCATCTGCCAGGCCTGCTTGCATTTTTGGTGAGTTCTCCCACAAAGCCCCTCTGGTGCATCCCTCCACTCACTGACCCCGTCCCCTTTGCCCTTAAGACCCTCTTACAAGTGCCTCCTCATCTGTGAGGCTTTTGACGGGATGCACTGAACCCCAGCATCCCACACCCTCTGTGCCCGACTCCCACTGCCCTGTGTGTATGTACGTGGGGTGCCCCATGCCATGCAGCTTGTCTTGTGTTTGGCAACCCGAATGCACACAAAATGCTGGGAACACCCCAGAGTAGGGGGCATCAAAACAATGAGTTCAGGCATGCCTGTGGTGAGCCTAGGGGTGCTATATCTGATCCAAGAGGCAATGGCGGACAAAGAAGATTGCAATTGAGAATAAGTGCCGAGCTGCTCAATTAGCATGGATGTAGAAAGTGAAACCAAAGGAACAGATAAGAGGAGCTTGAGCATAGACATTAAACAGGAGAGGTGAGAGGGCGGACCTCACAGATAAGAGGCCTATAGGAAGAGGAAAAGGGAGGGGCACAGCCTTTGAATGACCCATGAGAAAAGACGGGAGCCAAGAGAACCCTTTTGACAGTTAATCCTGAGACATTCAGGAGGATGCCATGGTTGACCGGATCAAAAGTGGTAACCATTTCGAGCATCACAAGTCCAAAACTACTCCTGCATTGACGGCTACCCTGAGGTCTTCAAGATCAGCCCATGTAAATGTCTTCCATGTCTACAGTGGGTCTGAGGCTGGTGGTGGGGGGGGGAGGGTAAAGCCTGGCTCTCCACACAAATCTGGAGATGAGCAGTGGGGATCCTTTTCATAACCTTAGCAGGGAAACAGAGGGATATTGAGCTAAATTTGAGTGGACTTTAGGATCCAGAGAAGGAGTCTTCAAGACAAAGGTGACAACTGCCCTCTTAAAGAGTTCAGCTACAACACCACTGGTGAAGGAAATATTAATCACAGGAGAGCAAACCTCTCCAAATAAGGTGGGGCAAAGTTGGAAAATGTTTGCAGGAGAAGATTCCAAAGGAAGGCTTGAGTTGATTTTAGAACAAGTACTCAAGACACTATCATGATCACCATGGGAGAATTTTGAGGACATGATGGTAGAATGAGAGACAGGAGGACAAGAAAGGGATGATGAGAGGCAGACATCCGCAGAGACAAAGGGGAAGCAGAATTATTAGCTTGAATAAAAACCACGTTATCCACAAAGAAGGATGAGAATTTCTCGCTTAAGTCAAGAGAAGGAGCTGCGATGGAGTATACAGTAGTCAGTAACCCCTCTGGTTGTTACCAGCTGACTCTATGTGAAAAGAGTACATTATGTGTTCGGTCTCACACATAGCTTTCATGTGTAATGACATCTGGCAAAGATTAGCAGCACTAACTTCCAGATTATAAGACTGGCGGAAGAGTCATTCTGTACTTTTTTTAGTAGACGTCAAGTTCTGAGTAAGCCATTTAGACGAGTACTTCTTTGGGGTTCTGTCAGAAACCTGAGGGGGTCTTCACATCTACTCCTCTTAGTTCCTCTTCTCAGGTGGCCAGGGAAAGGCCATCGCTTTTGGATCATGATCCAGAGGGTGCAGAAGCGAGGGAGGGCCACCTGGGTGGAGGGTCCCTGGGTATTGGAGGGGAGATGCCCTTTGGTGAGATGCAGTATCCCTCCTTTCCATTTCAGGGGGAACCATGAATCCTAGACACAGTTATGGGTTGTTGCTACCCCTGCCCCACTGACCAAGAAAACACCAGGGTTGGGAGGATAGCTCAGGGGCAACGCGCAGTGGCGTAACACAAACTTTGGTGGCCCTCCTGCAAGCCATGCTGAGGCCCCCCCTCCCCAACTCGGCAACAAATCACGGGTCTCGCCACACTCTGGGCTGACCTAGATTACCACGCTTGCACAATATGCAGAAACATGCTGCTGCAAGGGTACGCTTCACACTGCGCTAGAACAATATAAATATGTGTTTTAATGCATTATACAGCTCACTTCTGAAAAAAATTGGCTAAAAGGCCAGAGTGTTTGCAATTGTTTTGTAGGGTAACACCAATCCAAAAATCTGATGCATGCAAGTCAACAACAGTGCACAGGAACATGAATGCTTTAATTAATATAATGAATGCCATGCTACAATGAAACCATGTCCAACTGACTGCACAATGTCGACCAGTCTAGACACGTAATGCGATATTACAGTAAAGCATGCCAGGCTACATTTAGACATACCTCGACTGGTTGCACCAAAATGCCAGTCGAAGAAATAACACTTATCATGGTTATTTTTTCACAGATGTCCAGAAAAATATACAATGCTGCAGTACGAAATGGCAACACTGGCAGCACCAAAATGCCAGTCTAGCCAGGTAATTGCACTTAGTTAAAAAAGTCTGGAGCCAAACTAAGAAATAACTAGACTGGCTGCAACAAAATGGGTCTTTAGCCACTAATACCACACATCATGCCTGCTTACCATGGACATGGATGACCATTATGATTTATCGCATAATACCCATCCCGCCCCAAGCCTCCACACATCCCCTCTCCTTCCCACCCCCTGTTCCAACCCCCAAAATAAGCTTCTCAGCCCAAAATTACCTCTATGTCCCTTTTCCTTGTACCAGTGCTTACGTATGAGGTTCCTTGCCGCATAGGTAAGTTCTGGGATGAGGAAGAGTGGGACCAGGAGTAATGAAGATTACAGGTAACTAAGTCAGGCATTACCTTCATGTCTCTCTACCTCATCCCAGTACTTGTGTGTGAGGCAAAGTGCCTCATACACAAGTACTGGGACAAAGAAGAATAGGGCTATGGGTAATGAAGATCAGCAATAAATAACCAAGGGATTAAACACAAGTGGTGGTGCAACACCATTGAGCTGACTGTGCTTCAGCCCTCCCCCAACTGAAATTTTGGGCTATGTAGACTTGACCTGGCTGACCTACAGAGCCGTTGCCGGAGAGAACAAGACACAGATGTTAAACGGCACCTGGGGTTTCGCTGTTAACAAAGGCCCAGCAATTACTAACATAAAGCATTTCACTGTCAGTACCTGCATTCAAATGCATAATTCTTTAGGCAATTGAAATCTTGATGTGGGGTTAGTACTTGCATGCGAGGGAAGTGATTGGAAGGGTGGAGAGGGAACAGGAGACCACTTATTCTCACAGCAGTCCATAAGTGGGTTCTTTCAGTCTTAAAGGAGAGAGTTAACTGCTTCCAACTTTGAAATGGCACTAAAATAGTCTCATTAGAATGCATAAAAAAGCTAGATGCCCCTCCCGCACCGCCCGTGATGTTAGCACCTCTCCTAACATTTGCATGGCTAGTACTCCATCCCCCGTAATATAGGTAGTGTTGCACCCATGAACACAAGCACACACACCCATCCACCCATACATTTAAGTGTGTACCCTTTCACTATACAGGAACACCCAGGCAGCCAGTGCGCCCCCTTTCACCATACAGGCACACCAAGGCAGCCACCCATGCAAGCAAGTTTGTGCCCTTTCACCATAGACTCAACACGCACACCACCACCTATACATTTAAGTGTGTACCCTTTAACCATACACTCACACATACACACACATCATGGGGTTGCACACACATCATGGGGTTGAGGGAAGCCCTATTACTTCAAAAAGAAATGGTTTCTTTTTTTTAAGTTACTCCAGCTTCATAAAGAAATTATTTCCATTAAGGGCCGAACCATAATGGAAATAATTTCTTTAAGAAGGCAGAGTGGCTTCAAAAAGAAACTCTTTCTTTTTTAAGGCATAGAGCTCTGCCAACCCCATGACATGGAGGCCTCAAGCCAAGAGACTTCCATGTCATGGCTGGGGGACACCTTGGACTTCAAAAAGAAATAGTTTCTTTTTGTAGTCACCCTGCCTTCATAAAGAAATAATTTCTGTTACGCTGTCACAGAAATAATTTTTTTATGAAGGCAGAGTGACTCCTCGTTTTTTTTTAAGTCCAAGGGGCACCCCCTGCCAGGACATGTGGTTGTAGGCCTCCGTGCACCACAGGGGTTGCCGGGTCCCTGTTAGACCAGTGGCAATGCGTTTGTCTTGGAAGCAAGACAACGCATAGCAGCACAGGTACAATCCCAGTCTTGCGCTTAGAAACCGGTCCACGGTATTAAGCGCATTATAAAAGAACAATTATTACCAGTTTAGAAACATCAGGAAGAAGGTAAAGAGAAGGTTAAAAGGGGGCAACAGGCGAGACATGGTATCCGCCTTTCCCTTTGAGAATCAACCTAGCCCTCCCACAGACTTTATGGGTTATTGTGCAGCAGTTCCCCTACATTTTCTTCATTCAACCTACTACAATACTGGGACGAGAAAGAGGCGAATAGGAGTAGTGAATACCAGTACGAATTTTCACGACTCTAGTACTGAGTCAAAGAAGAAGACTAGGAAAGAGTACTATGGGGAAGTCAGGCATGTCCAACGAATAGACTGCAAAGAGGTCAGGCAACTAAACCTACTGACCCATACCTGTGGACCTTAAACACTGCTATGGAGTATAAGAGTTGAGGCTGCACACTATGTCGGAGAGCAGGAAGCAGAATGGGCTGGAGTGAAGCAGTCAGAGAAACCAGAATTGGGAGCCGCGTGAGTGTAGAGAAGGCGAGAAACACTGAGGCTGAGTTCGAGCCACAAGAGGGTCTAACTGTCCAGCTGAGCTCTGTTTGCCGATAACTACAGCGGGAGCTGTGCACAGCCCGAAGCCCACAGCCTCTGCAGCAAGCAGAAGAGTGAGGGAAGCTCTCAGTGGCAGCCGCAAGAGAGGTGAAACTTGTTGATCCAGGAACATCGAACAGAGAACCGGCATAGCAGTAGAGAGTGGTCATGCACAACCGGTGAGTGCAATCCAGGGAACACTCTGTCCGGGCGCCCTGCTAATTCTGACACATTTCTGAGGATGTAGAATGAACTGAAACAAGCAATCTGCGAATGCCGAATGATCTGAAAGTAATTGGACATAGTCCTGAATAATATATTGAACACTTTTGAATACTGAATGAATTGAAAGTCGACGATGATCACCTTTTGAAAATACAATTTAAAGCCAATCAAGTAATGAACACTTGAGAATGAGATGCTAAGCAAATATTGAATACCGAACCAAATGAAAATGTTATGGGCAAAGCTACGGTCTGATGAAAGATTAATGGGAAAGTGCCCATTTTAAAACAGCATACAAAATAAGAGAGCAAGTGTGGAAGTTTGCAAAAGCGCATGAAAGAAACGGTGGGGAAGAAAAAAACCCACCAGGCTGTGAATTCTATGCATGAATACAGTGCAGCAAGGCCAAAGACTGGCAGAGGATATGTGACACATTGTGGAGAAGCCAAAAGGCTAACCAGGAAAATCCAAATGAGTGTGAACCTGCACATAAAGCCAATAGGCCAACAAGGAAAAGCTATGTGAGTGTGAATCTTTACACAGGGGTATATACAGAAAAAACCTGTGTGGGCTGAAGAGCCTAGGGTTCGTGGTTGCGCAACCTGTAATAGGTGGACTGTGTGGTCTGACAACTGCACCTCGACCAGGGAACCCTCCATTGTGAAAGCCAAAGGCATTATTGAAGTAAACTAAGAAGGAGTAATTTAAGTGAAATGTTAATGCAATCCAGAAGGAGTGTCGAGTTGATCTGGAGTTGTGTTGAACATTGAAAGAGTGAAACCAAGTATAAGTTGGCAAGTTGAAGAAAGAGCCCTCAAGAACCTTTTCTTTGGAACTGCATTGCCCTGAACTTGGGGAAGGGAACCCTGAGGATTTGTTGAACTGTTTTGAACTTGAGAAAGCTAATCACAAGACTTTTGTGGAACTTTCTTGTACTTGGGGAAGGGGAGCTGAAAAGGAAGCTAGGAGGTGGAAGAAGCTCAGAACTTTGTTTGATCACCATTTCTTTCATTGTTGATATCCTTACATATCGTTGAGCTTTAGTTGTGGGGGCAAGGATAGGTTTTGGACACAGACAGAGTTTTAAATTGAACTTCCTGACTCAGACGTTCCTTAGTTTCATTCAGGTAGGGACATCCCACCTTAGCATAGGGTGAGTTAGGCTTTCAAGCATCCCGATACTTGAGTTAATAAACCATTTTATTTGTGACTTTGAATCTGTTGTCTGTTTTGCTTCATGATGCCTTCATAGTTCAAAGAGTATTTAGGTGGCACAAGAGAGTCAAGGGTAGAGGAAATCCAGTAGTTCAACCTCATTGCACCAGTAGTGATGTTGGTATGAATCGTTGGGATGAGAAGATAAAAGAATGTCTTTAAATAAAAAGATATTTAAGGATTTCACAAGGGCAGATGGGATGGATAAGCAAAGAAAGTGAAGAAGGGCAATGGAGGGGATTGTAACACTTTATCGGAAGAGAAGGTCAAAAAACCACAAGTAGCCATCTTGGACTGTGCTGCCCTCTCTATCGGTATTTGGTTAGATGGCAGGCTTCTCTGCTCTCCCGGTTTAGCAAAGGAGACCTGTAGTGATACCACCTGTGTCTGCATGCAACAGATACGTCCCCTTTTATTTGTATTTTTGCTTTTATATGGTAGCACTTCACCACTTGAATGTATCAGCTCTGGAAAGATTAAAGGCTCAGTCTACTTTGCCGGGATTCAAAACTGGCAACTGCTGTCTGACCTCATGCCTGGGTCAAGTACTTAACTCACTGAGCTATCCCTCCTGACTGGCAGAGACTATCAACCAATCAGGAGGCAAACACTGCACCAGGAACCACAACATAGCAATTCTTGTAACAAACAATGGCAAAGCGAGAATGGTCCCTAGTACAGCTATTTTGCCAGTCACAAGCTTGCTTAGCTTGGAAGTCAAGATTCCTGGAGTTGCCACTGCTTGTTCTATTCTGGGTCCCCCCCCCCCATTGGCCTTGACTGGGATATGACATGCTAGCCTTAGGAACATATGAGCTTGTGTCTTCCTGATTCTTGGGTGGGAGTCCACTGGGAGCCTCCCACATCGATTCATCACCCCGCTCTCATTATAAATGAGGTGGGGTTGAAATGTACTGACTTTTGTTTTGGTTGATGAATCGGTTAGTTGACAGTTCCTCTACTTTCTCCGGTAGAGAGTGTGACATCTGCTGGGTTCTCTCCCTGATCCCTTGCTGATGTCGCTCTGGGAGAATGCTCTCTGAATTACTATTAGCACTTTCTTCAGGTGTGCCTACCATGTTGTCTTCTTTGTAGCTATTGGGTTGGCTGATGTGTAGACAATCATACTAGAAATCCTCCACCCGCCACCAGGGTGGATTTAGATTCTATAAATGGTATTCACTGCCAAGATTTACTCTAGTTACAGTTGATCCCTCTCTGACACCATATTTCATATCACCATGTTTGATAAACAGATCTAACCAATCTGTGTGTAAGGATTGAAGGCAATGTATTCTTTCTTTAATTGGTTCATGGTACAGAAAACAAATAATTGTGGGACTTTCACAGACCTCCAACCTGATTATCCATCCCTGAGGTTGTCTTGGTTAGCCCTTTAATTCTTTGTCAACAGTCCTTCAACAACTTCTTCAAACCAATTATTAGTTCCCAGTAATACAGGAATGTGCTCTTTGTGGACCACTCTATTCCCTGGGGAATCTAGTCTTTTGTGGGATTTGTTCACTCTATCGTCCCACCTCTCTGGAGTCCTTCGACCAGTCCCAAAGATCTTGTTCAACAACAGAGAAGGTTCCCACTTTTGGAGGTCTCTTTGTAAGGTCCAACAGATTTCAGGGGTCCCTCCATGTCACTGAAAGTATCTGTGGTTCTTTCAGGAGTCCTCTGGCTTGTTTTAGGCTGACAGTAGAATAAGAAAATCTCCAATACATCTCCAATCCCATGGAAGGTCCTGTAGACATCACTTGCTCTTGCCCATGCGTTGCAGAAACTGGTGGAGGTTGTCCTTACTTTATCATTGGGTCAACTGGGTCTGCCTGCCCTAGTCACCACAGATGAGCTTAAGATGGCCCTTTTACGCCCTTCACCTGGGGTCCTTATTTCTACCCTACTGCCTCCTCTATACTCCTCTTCTGTGCCTGAAACATGCTTGTTCTCCTCCGGCTGTGGATTTAACACCTTCTGATCGTGGTATGCCTTCAGAGATGCATGCCTTCTATTTCCTTCCTTTTCTCTAGCTACAACTTCACTAGCACTGGAGGCTTCCTCTTGCTTCCCAATCTCCTTCTTATGTCTTTGTCCTACACCTCTTGATTTCCTTCTCTGGCTTCCTCTGACCACCTGCTGTTGTCTTCCTCCTACCACCTCCTATTGCCTGTCTCCAACCAACTTCGTATGTTTTCTTCCACCCACCACTTGCCATTTTCCTCCTGCCACCTCCTGTTATTTTCCTCCAACCACCTACTGTCGTCTTCCTCAGCCACCTCCTGTTGCCGTCCTCTGACCACCTCTTGTTGTCTTAGTCTAAACCACCTTCTGATGTTTCCTCATACCACACCCTGGCATGTTCCCCTAATACATCCTGTTCTCTTCCCCCCAGCAACTCCTGCTGTCTCCCTCCAACAACTTTCTGATGTCTCCCTCCTACCATGTCTTGGTGTTTCTTCTCCCCCTCTTGTCTCCGATCTATTACAGACGTTCCTGTCTTCTCCAAACTCCATCTCGCACTTCCTTCCTGGATTGAAATTAGCTCCAAACTATGAACACAACCTTCTCCAAAAGCTCACTCTACCCTTGCCTGGGACATTGCTTTTATATTCCTGTGCACATTATAGGCACTGTGTTTCTTGGCATATGTGTCCCATTGCTGATAGAGCCACAGAGCTTTAACAATGCACCTAAATGCAGACTTTGAATTATTATACTGCTACTGAGACATCCACAGTAGTTTTGGAAACACGTTGGGCCTCATTATGAGTACATAGTTGCCAACATAACCCGTTCCAATCTGTAAGTACCTATTCAGTCCTGGTACTTTCTTTGTATTCTGGCACTTGTTGTCTGAGTGTTATAATGGGAAAAGTGGAACTACAAGTCCCAGAATGCAGATAAAAAAAACAGGAAATGAGCACCTACAGATTGGAATGGGTCATGCTGGCAAGCAAGTATGTGAGTATGGCGGTGTGGGTAAAAATGGCGGGAAGAGACAGTAATTGCATTACCAGTACTTTACTACTGCATTACCGCATTGCGCTGCTATGAGTTTTGGCGGTAATGTGGATGACATATCTCCAACAAAAAGCTGGAGGTAAATCATCAACTTTGCAGCTGAAAAATCAATGCAATTACTCCAGCAGAATTACCCTTTCCAGTAATTTCAAAAGATTTCCTGAAAAGTCCTATCTAAACAGGAGGAGGAAGCCAAACGCAGAGTTCCTTTATAAGGTCACGGAACTCTAAGGTGGCTTGTAATATCTTTTTTTTACGAACGGTACGGGGTATTTTACTCATTATGATAGAGGGACAAAGCATCACGCCCTTTGTTACTTGGCCTCTTGGTCATTCTAATATGATAGATTTTCCACTTGTTGATGTATACAATCAATGTAGATAAAAAAACACCAATATGCCGCTTATAAAGCAGTTTAATACAATGGACATTCTTGCTGTCCTGTCTTAGAGTGCAGCAGTGCATAAAATAAACGCACTACCATGTAGAGTTCCTTATTAACACCCTGCATGTTGGAGTTGGCCAATCATGCAGCACAGAATGCGGGCTGTACTCTATGGCACAAGCCTGTGTTCCGAGCTGCCTCTGCAGCATCGCCCATTCCCTTTCCAGCTCCCCCAATCCCCTAACCTCTTAGCACTGGCATAGTTCCCTACACAGGTGCTAAGAGCCCCCACAAAATAAATAGACATACCTTTGTGGAGCGGCCTGGAAGTGCTGTCTTCCCGGCAGTCCCTCTTCAATGTTAATGATGTCAGTCGTAAACATTGAAGAGGGACTTCACTGGATGACAACACTGCGGCATGGGGCAGCGCTACAATGGTCATTTCTTTTTTAGTTTAAAAAGGAAAACATTTTTAGAGATTTGCACGGGTGTTAATGGCGATATGCCTTCCGGTTGCAGGTAAAGGCACTGCCATGCTCGTTAAGGGGCCCTCGCTGCACTCAGACCCTTAGCTTGGGCCAGGGCTGTCACAAGGGGGGGGCAGGAGGGGCAAAATGCCCCAGGCCTCGCACTTGCTGGGGACCTCGCAGCACCCTTTCCTGAATAGAAGGCAGCACAGTCCACCAGTGTCCATAATTCACACGGGAGACTGTGCTGTCTCCTCTGCCCTGCAATGATTTTGCTGTTTGTTGCGAAGCCGTTTGGCTCCACAACCAACAGCAAAATAATGGGAGACAGCAGGGCTCTGAAGAGAGCTCTGCTACCCCCGGTATTCAGCTGACAACATGGACATGCTGAATGACAAGAGAGGACTCCTCTCCTGTCAGTCAGTGTGTTCATGTTACTCAGCGTGACCACGCTGACTGATGGGAGAGGAGCTCTCTCCTGTCAGGCAGCATGCCTATGTGTTGGCTGCGTGCATGCTTTTGAAGGGTGCATGGAGGTAAGGTAAGTGTTTTTTTATTTTAATTTAAATGTGTATATGTGTGTACTTAAATTAAATGGGTATGTATATGTGCATGAATGTGTGCATGAATGTGTGCGTGTATGTTGGGGTTTATGTTGGTGTTGATGCTGTGTTTGGTTTTATGTATGCGTGCATGCAAGGAGTTGTGTGACTGGTGGATGAATGCATGGGTGAAAATGTTGTATGTGAGTGTGTGCGCCAGCCCCCACCCCTAAATTTAGCAGACTTGCGGGCCACTTAATTAAGGGGTTGGGTCATGGCATCAGAGGTGCACCTAGGTAAAAATGTTGGGGGCGACAGAGTGGGACTAACACTTCAAATGTTGGGAGAGGCGCTAAATTCAGAGCCTGTGGGGGATGGGCAAACTTACTAGTGTGGGTACATCTAACATCTTCCCACATTCGAATTAGACTATTCCAGCGAAGCTTCAATGTTACAAGCAGCTAACGCCCTCCTTCATTTCTGAGCCGTCGCACTTAAGGAATGCTGTGAGAATGCGATGTCTTATGTCACCACTTCCCTTCTAATCACTCCCCTGGCATGCAAGTGCTAACCTCACATCACAATTTCAATAACCTAAAAATGTATGTTTATGAATGCAGGTGCAAACAGTGAAATGTTTTATGTTAGTAATTGCAGGGCCTTCGTTTACAGCGAAGTCCAGTGTTAGGAAAGATTGTATGCAGTAACCTTCGGATGCACTACAACAACTCTGACCTACTGGCAATAGGAACCCAACCTTTGGTACAAGTCTGTACTACACAGGTTGGTAGCGTGTTGAGCAGCCAGGCTTATCTCAAGAGGGGTCAATGCGAGCTGTAGGGGAGTTACACAGAGATTCACAGTGACAAGTATTCAAATAAACTCTTACACACAAGGTTTCTTGAGTAAACAATTATTAATTTATTTACCAGTCAGTTATAGTAAGCCTTCTTCAGAAGGGAGCACTATAAAACAACACACAAATACACTTAAAACATACACTCTTAGTTATCTAAATCAGCAAAACCCATTTCGGATGACACACAGGCACTACCTAAACCCTCAGGTGACTTCAATAGCTAGGGTGCTGTTGGCATTAATATATTACTGCTGCATTTAGAATATTCTTGGGAGTATTGTTCAAAAGAAAAGAGAGTTCATAATAAAACAAGTATTCACACAGTTATTCTTAAGTGGGTAAGTACTTTCAAAACAACCCACCAATGCAAAGTTAGTTAACCCTTTCCTGGAAAGAAGGCAAAACACATAAGCAGAAAAGAGAAGAGTCATTCAGGGAGCCAGGCCAGCCAATGTTAAGTTAGCAAACGTCAAGGTGAACGGAAGCTCTTCTTGCAGCTAAGTAGAAAGTATTTTTCAATGTTTAAAAAGTCTTGGTAGAATAGAAGCAATCAAAGTAGGGCCACAAGCTGATTAGGCTTGTGAGGTAAAGAGCTGCAAGCAACTCTACACATGCAACCAAGCAAGTCTCCAATGAGGACAAGTTGCTACACAACAAGAAGTAAGTTCTCTTAGACTTTACAGTACCTTTAGGTTGAAGAAAAAGTACAGCAGATGACTTCTGTTCCTGTGCAGCTCTGCAGATCTCGCTGTTCCTGGGCCTCAGTCGTGGGGACAAGAGGGAGGATCTTTGGGACTCCTGCACTGCAATGGGACGGTCACTGCTCGCAACGGGCAAACTTCAAACAAGTGGCTTTTCAGTTTCAGCTCCTCACATATAACGCAAATAGCAACACCGCGGTTCCTGGCTATCGATATGGGATTTTCTTGCATCTGGGGTCCTGCACTCTGTTGAGGGGGCTCAGGCTTGGTCAGTCCTGCTTCCTGGTGTTCCTCTCCCTGGCTATCCGGTTTCAGCAGCGACTGCAGTGGATAATCGACCAGCTTTGAGAGGATGTCCAGGTGGCTTACTTTGGAGGTGATTGGTCTCACCAACTCAAAGAGAGACGTCATCCTTGCAGGGGTTTCTCTGTCGATACGAATTTGGAGTTTCAGCACAGCAGCAGGGCTTCACCGGGCAAACCAACAGTCCAGGAGTTGCAACAGGTGTCCTCTTCAAGTTCTTCTTTGGATTCCTTCGTCCAGTGGTTGACTCTGCCTTCCAAGCCAAAAAAGCCTCGCCTTTTATGCAGCTTGCTCCTATTCGTTCCAACCTAGCTGTCAGTCACCCAGCAGGGTGGCTGTCCTTGCCAGACAGACAGCCGGCCAATCACCTAAGAGCGCATTCCTGTCTCCTAGGAGACTAAGCACAGGGAGTTTCGGGCACCTCCCTTGCTTCCTGCCCCCGCTTCACTTGTGAATCCCGCCAAAGGCAAAATGAACAGAGGGACCAAAACTGGATTGGCTCGCAGAGTAAATCTCAAGAAGGACCTTTCCACATAAAAATGGCAAAAAAAGGAGACCAGGACCATTTTGTCAAAAATGGCACCCTGGGGTGCTTTACTGTGACTGTGAACGCAGTCTGTGGTAAAATTCCATAATGTTAGTAAAATGTAAACCACTGCCACTAGCCATTCAGTGAGGAAAGGGTAACAAAAATGTTACATGAGAAGCTAGACAAAGGGGATACTAAGTAACCCCTCCAGCACCTTATTGTAAAATAGTGTGTGCTGGGTCTAGAAAGTTACAAGTGTAAGTAAAGTCAATTTCACTTCACTGCTCTGGGAAACAGTCGTTTATCACAGAGAAGGTATTTAAACCTTGGGGAAATCTGGAAGACTTCCCTGTGTCACTGCACTGAAGGTGCTGTGTGACACAATGTAAAAGATGATGCCTATGGAGTTTATCAGACTCCACAACCAAAAAGAAACACAGTGTAAATCACATTAAAAAAATGAGAGAGTGGGAAAAAGGGTCTCACTCTCTCCAGGTAAACAAAAATCAAGTCCTCAAAATCCAGCAAAGTTGCTGGGGGTCTCTAAGGTAGAGGGAAATAGCACATTTCTGAGAATTTCCCTAACACCCAGGCACCGTTTAACGTCTGTGTCTTGTTCCGTCTGGCCATGGCTCTGTTGGTCAGCCTGGCAGCCTGGCAGGGGCTTGATGACAGTTTTGAAAGTGGATAGTGAGTGGGGCCAATGTGGGGCCAATAAACCCATTGCGCTTTCGGTCTCCCCACTGAGGGATGGCGTCTGGGTCTTTCAGCTTTTGCAGTTGAAATGGGGCCCTAAACAGCTGCCCCCATGTTGGCAGTCTTTTGACACAGACGCCTACCGATAATCTGCAGCTTTTAACCAGCTTGCTGTATTATTTTGACTTAATTATTGATTTAAGCACTCCACAGGAGCCTTGGCCTATTTTTCCAATCTGTAAGGCCATTGGTGCTCCACAAACATCGCAAAGAAATGGGCCCCCACTAGCCAGTCCTGACACATCTTCAACCAGCCCTGCTCCCACTTCCCTCCCAATACCCTGAGCCCAGCTAGGAAGCTGAATAGCTATTTAGGCCCTCTAAAAGCTGCGACCAGAAGTTAAGACTTTTGACATACTTTCTGTGGAATGGCATGTTTACTGGCTGGGAGTCTGTACATGGTAATAATGACATATATTGATGCAGCCTGCATGGACATGCATGGGAACAACCAGCATGAATATATTTTTATACTAACATATGTTGTGTGCAACGGCGGCATGAAATGTACTGCAAAATGTTCCTGTCCACGGTTGGTGACTTGCAACTATTGGGTTTTCCCATGTGCTTCAATACTTAATCAATTGCAAATTGTATGGATTTCTACCCAATTTTACAACTAAAGTGCTGTAAAATGCATAAAACTAACCCAATGTTTCAAACATTTTCTTGGGAGTGAGAAACCCCCTCAAACAACCCTTGTTTGGTTTGGGCTTCGCCACTGTGCTGCACACACAGGGGCAGCATGCTCCTTAATGCCGGTGTCATACTGGTTTCAGGTAATATTATCCCCAAAAATAATGTTGCCATACATATAGTCGCCGGGAAACGGTACAGGCGACATTATTTATGGGGACAATGTATGGGATAAATGGGAGCATGGGTTGCGGGGGTGTCCCCCGCTCCCTATAAAAAAAATATGGGGGTTGCGGGGGTGTCCCCCGCAGGTTCCATGTGGTAACATTGCCGCCAAAAAGGCGCCATTCTTGTATGCTGACATTTTTGCAGGAATATTATCACATGGAACCGCCATCCCATGTATATTATTGCGTATGATACAAAAGTTAGTCTGGCATAAACCTTTCTTCAGTAGAGAAATCTAACTTTGCTGTAGTTGATTTGCAGTTGTAGTAATAAACCATATTTGGGTTCCTCCACACAAACTCAAGGGGAGATTTCGTGTGTCCCCTGTTTGCGGAGGTTCTGCCGCTGGCCCAGTGTGTAAAATCGAAAAGGGGCCTGACCAAATGTTTTGCCCCGGGCCTCACATCTTGTGACAGCCCAGGCTTGGGCGGCGGGCCGTTACCTACAGGGTACACCAACTCAGGGCCTATCGCCTCATTACGTCATGGCTGAAAGGGGGCACTTGGAATTCTGGTTTGTGCGGCTCAAGCAGCGGGCATTGTAACGTCTCAGGCCAAATGTAATAGGTTATTACAGGTGGGTAGGGATGTCGTTATTAATCTGTAAAAAAGCAATGGTTTGCGGGCTTTTTTGCGATGTTGCAGGCTGACGAATGTGTGGTCATATTTTGTAAAACAAATATATAACATCACGTTTATAGGCAGTGCTTAATGGAGGATTTCTCACAAGTCCTGTATTAATACAAGTTATGACCTAACCGAATGATACTTATGGATGATGGCGCCCAGGCCAGCTCCTCTTTTGTCTTCTGAGGCGTCCACTAACATTTTCCAAGCTCCCTGTCCACCGCTTCAGCTGCGATTGCCCGCGCGTGCGCATTGGGCCGGGCTGTGCGTCTTGTCGCCTGCACGCTCGGACGCTAGGGGGCTCCAACGGCTTTTGCCAAAAAGGCGCGGATGCGATAATGATTTGAAGGCGCGCAGAACAGCTGAGCGAAGGAGGTTGCACAGAATGAAGAGGTACTCTGGGGGCCGCAATGCATGCTGAAACACCCCTATAAAGCACCTTGAACGTTTGCACTCACAGGAGACCGACGGTAATGTCGAGTTTATTTTCAAATAAACGTAGGCAAAATGCAGGAGATCTGACGAAAATATGAAAGCTGTGTTTCTCTGTGAAAGAGAAGGGCTGCTTAGGGTGGGCAAGAAACCCTACCGAGCTCTCCTCATGCCCCGGGGTGCCAGAACTGACCATTTTAAAAGAAAAAAAAAAGAATAACAAAATGCATCTATTTTTTGCCACTTGCTGTTTCCTTACCATTGGACTTTCCAAAGTTTCATTGGTTTATCTGATTATGAGTTTGACGCTATTTCCTGTGGAGGTACAGCCAAACTGAAATAAATAACATTACCACCACTCGTAGTGGCGGTAAATCCTCTAGATTGCAGGTGGCTGGCTGGTGGTGGCAAACCGCTATTTATGGACGTTCTTTTGACTTTCTTGGGAACCTGGAGGAATTTCCTTGGGTGGTAATTCCAACTGCGGAAAAATATTAAATTTCTGGAGGAAATGTGGAGGATGTACCCAGAGCCAAGTACAGTTTTTTTTCCATCAACTTTACCTCCAAACATCTAGTATGGCAGTGCAGTAAATGTGGCAGTAATTCCAT
This sequence comes from Ambystoma mexicanum, assembly GCF_040938575.1. NCBI lineage: Eukaryota > Metazoa > Chordata > Amphibia > Caudata > Ambystomatidae > Ambystoma > Ambystoma mexicanum. Next base: position 198,981,317 of record NC_090940.1, read on the forward strand.
TGCCGCAGTTTGTTTTACAATTCACAGTCGCACATTTGTTTAGGAAAAGAACAAAAACAATACAGAAAAGATTATATTATGCCCATCTCTGGCCAAAGTGCATGGTTTTACTTTTGTCAGGCTGTGGCACCCACTGTAGAATTGTGGAAGGCTCTGCGTCCGCAGGTGTGGGTTCAGGGGGGGGGGCGTTGAAAGAGGGGGTGGGCGTGGATTGCACAACGGACAACGACAGTTAAGCCTGAGTCTTGGTGCGCTTCCCTATGAGAATATTTCTAAGTCTTGAAGACAGTGGGCTTGATTACGAGTTGGGCGGAATTCTCACGGTAAACCTGCCGGAATAAAGCCCAACAGAATTACTGCTACTGCCACTTGGTCCCGTGGAATTACTGCCAATTGCAATTGCTTGTGGTGGAGTAAATCCCAATTATTTCAAATTGCACTGGACTCTATGTTGCTTTTTCGGTGGTATTACCGCTGTGGTAATTCTGCTGATTTTGCTGATTTTTTGGCAGACAGTGGGAGGATTTACCTCCATGAGGCTAGAGGTAAATTCCCCACTCCAGTGCCATACTCGTAGTATGGCGGTGCAGAAAAAGTGGCGGTAATTGCGTTATTGCCACTTTTTTCTGGCACCACCATACTTGCAATGAGCCCCATTGCTATGAGACAGGGCTGGACTGGCAAGCACAAGTTGTATTGCACTGAATGAGCAAACTCAGCGAGGAAGCCCCCAAACAACATTTTGAATAAATGATGCATCCAGTTTTGTTTTACAAAATATATTTAAATATATTATGACAAATAAGTCAGAACTGGACTGCATAGCTTCGAGCATGGAGCAGTCACAATGGGTCTGCACCATCAGGCATTTGCTTTAGTCCCTGCCACCCCCTACTGAAAATTCGTAGGAAACACATATAACTATTCAATCACTGAACTCACCCAATGTCTGATATTTAGTGGCTCATTCATGGATTTTGTGCGCCGAAAAACGGGGATTTGTGCGCCATTCTGCCCGCAAATCCCCATTTGTTATACAGGGATTTGCGGGCAGAATGGCGCACAAATCCCCGTTTTTCGGCCCAACAATTCCATGAATCAGCCCCTTGAACTCCATCTGCCCCTCCCTTTCAAAGCAACACAGCCACCTCCCTCCATCCTTAGAAAAACAAATTCAACCCCTCTGCCCTTTCTGTTTCTCCCTCACCCCCTAAGCCACTCCTTTTGCCTCGAAGTGGTTGTACTGAAATGTGCAATGTTGCAAAACTTCAAAATAAGATAAAAGTCCAGGTGTTTCTGGAGGCTGATCTCTACCCAGCCCAATTCAGGCCCACCTCAGCTTACGCTATGGCCAGTCGATGCTGTGTGGTCGGTACAGGCTCACAGGTCCTCACTGACAAGTCTGTAATGTCATACACACATACAAACAGACAGAATGCCTCTCACAATCAGACGTAGGCTTGCAAAGTCCCACATCTTTCTACAACTTTATGTTGCTTTGCTCCCGAACTCATTTATCGACCTCAGACGGATGAAAGGCTGAGTTGAGGTGTTTAAGAACAGATTAAATCAGTGACTCACCCTCTGTAGTGAGTCTAGCAATTATTGTATAGAATTCCAGAAAGACAAATTATTTGTTATTCCTATTCTTTCTTATTTAGGGTCACTGCTGAAAGTGTTAGACTTGTGGAACCACTGTTCTTTAATTTCTTTTTTTAAGAGGCCTGAGCAAGAAAGCCAGGCACTCCAGAAGCAAAGAGTCACATGGTGCTGGCCAGAGCTCATGACCTTGCATTAAAAAAAAAAAAAAAAACGACATTTCTTTTTATTTTATTTTTTTTAGTGTCAGCAAGGGAGACCTCATAGGTCGCAGTTGCAACCCCTGGCGACCCCTAAACGACGTCCATGGTTAGCAGACGAGTTATGGTTTCTTCGCTAACAATAACTGGTGAATTTCTGGGACTTTGATGTTTTGTGTTACAAGTTTAATGTCCCTTCAACTAAAAGCTTTTTCAGTGAAATTGTACGATTTTAATTTCAGAAGGCTGAATTTAACAACACTTAATAAATATTTGTCATTGATTTTTTTTTTAAATGACATGCGTTAACATGCCCACTGAGCATTGTCTACTGTCATGCCAGTGGACAGTGTATCTGAGGCATGCTGCAAGCCATTCCCTAGGCACCTCGAAGATACCCCAAATACCCACCCATATGGTTTGAGGCCATGCCCAGTGGAAACGGTAACTCAGCCTACCTGCACTTCCATTTTTACTAGCCACTGCTACTCGCCCAAACCTGTTCCTCAACTGCAGACCCGACAAGCTCTCTAGCCATGGGGTAACTGCTGGTGCCTCCTCCTCATACTCCAATTCATCCGTCGTGTCCCACTCCTCCTCTCGCAACTCTGTTTGTATCACTGTCCGAACTCACTGTCCCATAACCTACGCTCCCCGCTCATCACTCTTCTCCTTCTCAATATTTACATCCTTGATTGCAGTGCTATCTAGTCGGAACAAAATATCTCCAGCCCTCCACTCATCTAGTCTGTACCCCGGTTTACTCCATCTTTCTGGGGGGCCCTCAAACTAACTCTGAGAGCTCACTGGACATGGCCTGCGGCAAAGCGCAGTAGACACCATACCCCACAAAGAGACACACAATGCTCCCTGGCATGGCCTGCGGCAAAGCGCAGTAGACACCATACCCCACAAAGAGACACACAATGCGCACTGGCATGGCCTGCGGCAAAGCGCAGTAGACACTATACCCCACAAAGAGACACACAATGCTCCCTGGCATGGCCTGCGGCAAAGCACAGTAGACACTATACCCCACAAAGAGACGCACAATGCTCCCTGGCATGGCTTGAGTCCATGATCAATGGACACTGTAATTGGGCTTAACGTGAGGTTCCCAGGGTATTGCGTCTGTATTTTAGCATTGTGTCGCTAGTTTACAAATATTGGTGAATTATGTATTGTAAAGATGAATTACAAATGTATGATCAAGTTGATGAATAAATTATATATACAGAATAAGGTTGTAACTAGGTCTTTGTTGATAAAGTCTTATCTTATGGAAATATGTGCAAAAAGCTAAGAGGGTTTTTTTCTTGTGTGACTGGTTGATAAGCCTTGAACCCTTTGCAACACATATAGTACAGAATAAATGAGTTAAGCATAAATAATCTTGATCTTAAAGCCCGGGGGAAGCAATTAAAAACGCAGGTGTGGGCGGGAAGGGGAATGCTCCCTTCTCAAGGGGGGTAAACTTTGGAATTTCAGTGCCACTTCAGGAATTAGCAACCAGGAAGGATGTCATAGCCAATCAGAAGGCTTATTCCAATCCCGCCTGGTATGAGCCCATAAAACAAGCCCACTGATACGCACACCTATCGCATCCACTTTGCCATCTTCCTACCTTTCCACTCTGATCTTCCCTCCTGAACTTGGCCCCCTTCTCCTTTCTGCCTCTTATCACTCCCACTGCCTTTCACTTAATTGACTCAATCCGTTCTGGCTACCTGCCTCATTGCGCAACTCAGACAGCCACAAATGGAAATAGAGAAGGGACTATGAGTAGAAGCTCCCTTCATCATTTATTTCGCGGACAACTTTTTTTTTACTTGAGAAATGACTGGCACATTTTTATAAGCCCTTTCTTAAGTTAAAAGAACAACATTATTACCAACCCCTAATAATATCTGGGGTGCTATAATGACACTGGATAATGTGTTAAAGGTCCTGGCTTCACTTGGGCTTCTAACTTGGCCTTTGTTCCTATACTGGCGGGAAAGCCCCCCTTTGTGAGTATTATTGATCACGTGGAAGATCATGCCAGATTCCTTACTGTCTCAGAGATCCTATAGAGGGCTCAGGGCTAATTCTGCCTGTCTTTGTCCCAACAGCATTATTTTCAAGGTCAACTTCTTTGTCCAAACCACAAGACACAATGCTGCAAAGCATCTTCTGGGGTATATGGTACTGTATGTGATGCGGTTCATAAGCTTCTGCATAACATAACATAACATAACAGTCTATGGGCCTCATCACAAGTTGGGCGGTGCAGTAAAATGCGGCGGGTATGCTATTACTGCAGCATTTACTGCTCTGGCCAATCACGAGTTGGGCAGAAAATGTGAGTTTTAGCTCCAGCTTTTTGCTGGAGATAAACATCACCATTTTCTGTGCGTATTTGCGCTTTTAGCGCTGGCGCTAAGAAACCTCCATTGGGTCCAATGGACCCAGTAGGAATGGAAATCTACCTCCCTCCGCAACTCAGGATCCGTGCAAATTGCGCCAGAACGAGCTGCGGTAACTCTGATTGTGTTGGGCGGTATCCCGGTGTAATTAGCGCCGGAATACCGTCCAACTCATGATGAGGGCATATATCTGAAAATAACATTAATTACAGTGAACTGTGAGCATAACAAAAGTTGGGGAGCGGGGATGATCGTCCCAGGCCCCCAAGAGGTTTCAGATAAGCCAAGGGTTTAAGAGCGCCTTGTAAGAGTTCACAAAGGATATAAGGAGGGGGCTGTTAATAAAACTGAATTAGAGGTAGATTATTATATGTTTCGGTATAGATCACGCTGGTAGTGAAACACCATATTTGAAATCAGCAGCCATCTTGAAGGTGAGGCCTACCGCTGCAGCAAGGGTATTATGATCAGGCCTAAAACATAGAAATGAGTGCACGCATGGGTGGCTGGGTTGTAACATTGGCAGTCGCGTGGAAGGCCAAATCCTTGGAGATTCATAAACCTCTCACTGGTTCACACTAGCAGTACACGTATCCCAGAAGGGATGTGCCCTGCAAGGCCATGAGGGGGCTGAGGGCGCTCTCTCAAAACGCTATCCCACGGGACGGTGAGAGGGCCTTCACCAGTCCAAATTCTAAGTTATAGTGGTCCGATACCCCCTGCCCAAGACATCAGCATTCCAGTGTACGGGTCAACCCCACACCACTTAAAACTGTTAGGGTGCCAATCCATCAGAAGCATCACAGCAGAAAGGTGAGTTTACCCTACCTGGGGTCCCTGTGACTTGTGCTGCGAGGTGCCAGGGAGGGAAAGTAACACATTTAAGCTTGGCGTGGTAAGAATTCGAACGGCACCGACGTGTCTGGGATCGAGCAGGGGTTTAGAGTTATCGTGACCGTGAAAGTACCCTTTGCGCCTATGTCTGCAGTACCAGGTGCACATTAGGCCACAGATGGGGGATGTACTGAATTGTGTTACTAATTGCCAATTAGGAGTTTTGTGCTTGATGACGTACGAAGAAAAATCCAAATGGAAGAAGATGAGCAGATGAGGCTGAGATCAATGGCATCCCCAATGGAGCAGGCCACCTATTTATAGGAATAAAGTCAGTTCTGTGGTTCCCAATTATCGCTCAGCACTTTAAAGTTCAATCAGGTTTTTTTTAATGTAAACCATAGGTATTCAGGTCAAATGTGAAGTTATTCTCATGAGTACATAACTTTGGATAGATATGCTCTCTTATTTCCACATTCATTCTTAGTTATTGTGTTCACATTGGTTCAAGATTCAGTTAGATATGTCTTCTCATTTCCACATCAATACACAATTGGTGTATTCATGTCCTCTGGTTATTCACAATGATTACAAATTATATCAGAAAGTGTCCCTTGGTTAACACGTGTTTCGGCCCCTGGCATTTTTCAAAACCTGGACATGAAATAATACATTTTTGTATAAGCAAATTATATATGTGAAGTGATCACATAAAGAAGGGGATTGGTAAAGGGTAGGATTCAAAGGTAATTGAAAAATAAAATAAAAGTCACATAAATAGTTAGTAATTCAATTGTACAATTCTGCATCAAGGCCAATTCACGTCCTAAAATAAGTTTTTTGAATTTTATAACTCACCCATTGGTTTCTGAAGGCACTTCATTTTAATCAAAGTTCCGGTCACAGGTTATTCCCTGGTTGTTCTGTAGTATGAACATCAGTGTTTAGATTACTATCATGAATAATCATTCTGTTAGATATCTACCTTACACGTCCCTAATACAAAAATAGTATTTGCCATGTTGTTGCAATAAAATTCCCTGGTGACTAACATCGAATTAATTGTTAGCACGATTGCCGCAACAATGTTTGCCCATATTTCACCTTATTTGTCGCTGTTTATACTGCCATCAAATATCTAACCCATGTATTTATATTTCAGACATAATATTGTTACTAGAAAATACTGATCCAATGCCTTAATTTCCAAACTCCCTGTTGGGAACTTTCACGTTATTTCTCCTCACTGTGTGCAACAATAAACGTTGCTAGTCCCATACTTTGAATGTATCCCTGCTCAATGCTCGTAGCCTCACCTCCCGCTTTAACACCATTATTCGTGTTCTTAAATGTGCCGCTATGTCCCTCATTCACTCGGCGGATAAACTTACCGGTTTTATGGAGATAATCTCCCTCACTTTTGAATATCAGCATTTTAAATGCATCCGCCATTATGCCTCGGTTTATGTAGGCATGTGATGCAACAGGTCCCGCCTCTTACCTTAGTTACTTTGAAGTATTGGATGTCTGCTCTTTGGAGCGGGGCGCGGCTCCTAGGAAGGTGAAAGCCGTTACTGGGACCCCGTGACAGAGGACCTTTTGAGGGCAACAACCAAGGGGATTGATGCTAAGTGAGAAGTGGGGGAACAGGGACAATGGTGTGTGGGTTTGTGTGCATGAAGAAGAGGGAGCGAGGGTGTGTGGTAGATTGGTGCGTATTGGAGTTGGATAGTGTGTGAAGGTCACATGGAAGTATCTTTTTATTATTAAGAAAATGGCACCATATTTTGAATTGTGATAAGAGAATAAAGAGGTAGAGGCTCTGTATAATTAGCGAGCTCAGATTCCTGTGCCCAATATATTGCCGGTGGGGGATAAGAGGAAGTAGTGGTTGTTATTTTAGTTTATTGTATTGTTTTAGTGTTTTAAGATTCTATTGAGTAGCAAATGGCGGTCAAGGGAGGGCCTGTGGAAGAAGTAGTGTGCATATTGAGTTTGAGGGGTGAGAGCATGTGTTGTTGTGTGGAGGAAGTGCAGGTAGGGGGCGACAGAGGACAGGATTGAAGGACTGGTAGGAACTGAAATATGTGACCAGAGCCTTTATGTGCCCGCTTGGGCCTTGGTCTCCCATACCCAAACGCCTTCAGCCTCCGCCCGCTCCCAGCACTTGCCTTGGCACTCACTGGCCTATGCCACCACAGGCTTGCACTTATTTATTTATAGGCAGCTGACCACTCATCTAGGCACTTACAGCTGCTCGCTGCCTAGCACTTCCCTCTTGATACATGTGCACTTATCCCCCCAACCCCTCATCCTTTCTCTCTCTTTCTCTGCACTTGCATGTTCGGAATGCTCACAAGGCTTAGTAGGTCCGCCTCTATCTTTCATTGTTTTTTTATTTTCATTCCCATGTTCCCTCCCTGCTGCTCTGTGGGTGATTTGAAACACAATTTACTTGTTGTATAAGCGTCTTAAAAATGCACAATAAAATAAAAAAAGAAGATAAAACATTGGTGACGAATTACATCTTGTACAGGGTTGGACATTTTTTTATTTAAAGGTTGTAAACATGGGGGAATTACTCTTTTGGAGTATATGTGCAGTGCATTGCCATTGTATAAATATAAAATTGAGAAATACCACAAGCAGTGGGTGGCGGAGACACAAGGGGGAATGTTCCGCCCATGGCCAGAACAGGGTATGAATAATAGGTGGATATTGCAACACATGTACACGCTTTTGGCTGCCAAATACAAGGGCAAGCAACTTCAAAGGAGAAAAGAGATCCTAGAATTGTGGAAAATGGTGAAGGACATAGGGCATACTGGTTAGTGCAAGTCCCAGTGTGATAGCAGCCGAGCCCCGAGTATAGGTAAACCAGCAGCACCCGAGGGAACACAGTCACACATGCCCCAAATGGGGCTTTATCCAACTCTTCCCACCACAGGATATACAAAACCAACATATGTGCCCTCGCCCGCCACAGCCCCGCACCCATCAATATTACCACTCCCATATCAAACTAACACTGATCGAATTAGAAAAATCTTTACAAGCCAAGCAAGCGGAATTGATGCAGTTGAGGGCCCTCCAGAAAGATGGAGTAAACCGGGGTACAGACTAGATGAGTGGAGGGCTGGAGATATTTTGTTCCGACTAGATAGCACTGCAATCAAGGATGTAAATATTGAGAAGGAGAAGAGTGATGAGCGGGGAGCGTAGGTTATGGGACAGTGAGTTCGGACAGTGATACAAACAGAGTTGCGAGAGGAGGAGTGGGACACGACGGATGAATTGGAGTATGAGGAGGAGGCACCAGCAGTTACCCCACGGCTAGAGAGCTTGTGGGGTCTGCAGTTGAGGAACAGGTTTGGGCGAGTAGCAGTGACTAGGAAAAATGGAAGTGACAGCAGGAAGGGAAGAAGGGTAAAGGGCATTCAGTTTCCATTATTGAATAAAGACCCAGGGATGGCGCAGTATGTACCCTGGGTGCAGATGGATAAGAACAACCTGATTAAAGTACTTCCGCCCCTCACTGCGGGTGCTGGGAAGTGGATATACGCTTTTGCAAAACAAACGCAGGGAATACCTTTAGCAGTGGGAGAAATGAACAGATTGATTGTAGCAAGTGTAAGAGATCAGGCGGGAGATGTTAGGGTTAAGGCTGGATATCCTGGTGTGAAAGTACAGGATGACATACATAATGGGGCACCTTTTAATAATATCAGAGCGCAGGTGTGGGGCGCACTGCGACGGGCGTATCCCAACATGCCAGACTTGCAGTCCATAATGCTATATACAATGGGCGATGATGAAGACCCCGCTCAGTACATTTTAAAGGTACAGCAGATGTGGGGGACTGAGATGGGAGACCAGTGGGACCAATCAGTTCCGCTTTTCTATTTTGTTATCAAAAGGGGATTATCCAATGAAGTGCAGAAAGCTCTCGATAAGATCGTAGGCGTAGAAGTGAAAGGATGGGCCAAAATACAGACTATAATTATCCATCATTGTAAACAAATAAGAGAGAAAAGGAAACAGCACAAAGACTGCATGCTGAGGAAGAGAAACAGGTACAGAAAAAATATCAAAGATAGCAGTTGAAGGGGTGGTAGCAGCAGTGACACAAATGGATTCTGCAGTGCAGGCAGTAGTGCGAACGGACGCAAGTATAGCGGTGTTCTGGCCAGGCAGAGGACAAGGACAATGGAGTGGTGGACCTCAGCCGCAGTATTCAGAGTGGTACCAAGGAGATCAGCAACATGGAAGCGGGGGGAGTTCAAGAAGGTAGAGGGGGCAGGGGTGGATTTGGAGTGGTGGGGCCCAGAGGGGGAACAGGATCAGTTTAGTGCTGGGGATGCAGGATGTGGGTCATTTGTCAGGGAATGTAGAAATAGAATGAGAGTGGGGTACAATCCATACACCCTGCAGGTCCAGTACAACAACAGCAACACTCCCCTGCGCCCCTCATGCTCACATCCATCCCATACGAAATACACCAAGCATACACACAGCTACCACCACGTCCCCACAGGTACAACTGCCTGCCTCGTCCAGAGCCCCAGTGCAAGTAATGCCATCGACCCAATCCTCTGGTGGTCCAATGCATGGAAGTAATGCTGTCCTGAATGGGACAGTGACACCTTATTGGGGGGTGAGAGTCCTGGAAGGTAACCCTTTCATGTTCCCAGGTACCAATACATATCCTGACTAGGACAACCCACAGAAAGCTCTTGCATGCCCAGTCCTCTCTGTGACAACACACCCTGACAAGGAACCCTTGGTAGGCGCTGAAATAGGAAATAAGCAATTAATCTTTATGGTTGACACTGATGCACTAAATCATGCATCAGTGAGGGAAACTTCCCACTATCACATGAAATTCTCGACACGCAAGGCTTCTCTGGGGCTGTCGCCACGGTTCCGTACACAAGAAAAGTCACATTTAAAATAGGGGGAAAATGGGTGCGTGCACCCTTAATGTATTCAGAATCCTCCCCTGTAATTTTGTTTGGGCGTGACCTCCTGAGTAAAGTGAACATGACCATCTCCTTCACAGATCGCAGAATAATATGTGCCACCCCAGGAATGTGTGCTATGAGGGCAATGGTGATAATACAGGCCAGAGGAGGGGAGGTGGTGGTTTCTGGCATTCCTGTTGACCCTAATATGTTTGTGTATGGGATTACAGTTTTACTTGATGCTGTGCCCCAAATTGGTAAGGCATGTTGGCGGATAACATCTGATTTCATCTTTAGGTACGTTGTGACCACAGAGCTTGTGGCAGGGACGATACTCTCATTGGATATGCAGTGGTTGGTGTTGTCCGTAAAAAGGATTGTTGTAGTGGGAACCAATTCAGATGGGTGTGAGTGGCGCACTGTATTGTGTATTGTACCTATAGTACCCCTAAAAGAAGTAACAGATGCAGTATTGTTTGAGGATCGGGCTATGATGGAGAAATAGTGTTGGCTATTTGGATACCCTGTGAGATTATGGTGCAATATCACAAGGTGCAATGTTCTTTGCTGGCCCTTGTCGCTCTGACCTTCTTCACTGATAAAGATCTAGAGCAGATCCCTGAGAGGTTATGGACATGCAGTGCCCATGATCTAGAGCTTTTTCAGGGAGCGGCACCCATAAGAAGACCACTGAGACCAGGCGCAGTGTTACCCCGAGTAAAACAATATCCACTATCCAAAGAACCAGAAGAGGGAATACGAGACACCATTACTGCACTCCTAAAAAAGGGGTTTATTGTACCCTCCAACTCACCATGCAACACGGCTATATAGCTGATAAAAAAGGTGAAGGGGGGAGTTGGAGAAGGATTCAGGATCTGCACCCATTGAATGACATTGTACAGGCAGAATTTCCTGTAGTTCCTAACCCGTGACCATTTTGTGCAGCATCCCGAAACAAGAAACCCATTTCACTGTGGTAAACTTGAAGAATGCCTTCTTTTCCATACCACAGAATCCAGACTCACAATGTCTCACCACGTTTACGCATGGTGGAAGGCGGTTTGGGCACACAAGATTACTACAAGGGTACTGCGATTCCCCTAGTATTTTTAATAGAATACTACATGCTGATTTAGGGAACATCCATGATGATAGTACTAGGCACTGTAGTAGTATCATCTAATGTGTTGATGATCTGCTATTGTGCAGTGACAGTGAAAAGCAGTGCCGAAGTGACTCTGTCACTGTCTTGCAGATGTTAGCATATAAATGGTACAAGGTAGACAAAGCAAAGTTACAATATTGTCTCTAGGAAGTAATGTACTTGGGCCAATTGATATCAGTGCATGGAAATAAAATGATACCCGAATGTGCTGCATCTGTGCGCAGTGCTCCTTAGCCCGAAAGTGTCAAGGAAATACAGACGTTCCTCTGGTTGTGCAATTACTGTAGGGTGTGGATTCTAGATTACACAGCATACAACAGGCCTTTGTTGCAAGGCCTTAAAGAGAAAAAAAGACTGATAACAAGATTGTTTGCATAGATGACATGTTCACTAGCTTTAATGATTTGATAGAGGTCATCTCTACTGCCCCAGTGCTAGCAACCCCTGACTATATATAAGGGTTCTACTTGTTTTCCCATTCCAAATGCCGGATGATGACAGCAGTGCTCACCCAGAAAAGCACAATGTGCAACAAGCCATTGGACTATTACAGCAGAGTGTTTGATTCAGTGGTGCACGGACAATTCCCTTACGAGCAGGCGCTTGCCGCTGCTGCATGTGTGATTGAGAAAAGCTCCACTATTACCATGAGGGGCTCCGTAACATTACATGTGGAGCGTACAGTGTTCGCCATTCTGGGGTGGTCCAAATCAACATTGACCACTCAGTGGGCATCTGCATATGAGGTCATTTTGTCCCGCCCCAACATCCATATAGTGAGCTGCAAGACGGTAATACCTGCTACCTTTTTAACAGAATTGTGTACTGCATAACATTTGAGGGAGAGGAGGAGGACATACCGAAAGCAAAAGATAGACCACACGAAGGGGGGGGGCTTCCTTTTCCTTGATGGGTCAGCAACTATTGGCCAAGGGACAGGCCTGAGACATCAATCAAACCGTCCAACTGTAAAGGTGATGCCTGTCCAGCAAAAGTTATCAAAGAATGTGCCTCCACCCTTTCCCCTTTCCTGACCGCTTTTATCAATGCCTCCTTCACCTCTGGACTTGCATGCCTCAAAGAAGCGTGGGTACGCCCACTCTTGAAGAAAACCACACTTGACCCAAACGTCCCAGGAAACTACACGCCTATTACCACAGTCCCCTTCCTATTAAAACTCCTAGCCAAAGCAGCCTATCTGCAGGTCCAAAATTTCCTGGAAGCCAATTGCCTTCTTGGTCTACGTCAGTCAGGTTTCCGTCCCGGCCATGCGAGAGAAACCGCACTTCTAGACCTTAAGAATCAGATTGATAATCTCAGAGATGCAGGCAAACCGGCACTCCTCTTACTACTCGATTTATAGGCAGCTTTTGATCTGGTGGATCACAATACCCTTTGCCACCTCCCCTCGTCCTCTGCCAACTTCTCACCCAAGGCTACCGCTTGGATCGCGTCCTTCCTCCAGGGTAGAGTGATGAAAGTCTTCTCGGACCAAGCCTGCGCCAACCCAGACCTGATCAAATGTGGTGTCCGGCAGGGCTCTTGCATTTCTCCCACCCTTTACAACCTCTTCATGAGGCCACTATTCAACTTCCTGGACAAGTTAGGCATATCATATACGAACTATGCAGATGACACGCAGGTGCTCAACCCTCTCACCCGTGACTAGGAATCTGACAGGGAAAAGATAATTTCCATTTACTCCAAAATTCAATCCTGGATGGCAGAAAACTGTCTCTGCCTCAACCGAGCGAAAACAGAACTGCTACTTATTGGGGCCTCGGCAACCATAAAGAAACTTGATGAAAAATACAACTCTTTTACCATTGACAATACTACTATCCCTGTGTCGCAGGTGGTCAAAACCTTGGGGGTCTTCTTAGATTCCAATCTTACTATGAACAGACAGGTCAGCGCAATTGCATCTGTTGCGGCATACCATTCAAAACCGCTCAATGCAGCCACACTCTTCCTATCCAAGCAGAACTGCCTCACCATAGCAAGGGCTATAATCGGGTCCCGGTTGGACTATTGCAACGCTCTCCTAGTAGGTACTTCTGCTAAAAACATCAGAAAACTCCTGACCATACAGAACAATGCCCCCTGGGCTGCTAGCCGCATCTCAAAAAGGGAACATATCTCTGCTACCAGGAGATTAGTCCACTGGCTCCCCATCGAGGAACACATCACCTTCAAATCTCTAGCCATCGCACAAAAATGTCTTAAAAACACTGCCCCCCTGTACCTCTCCCAGAGATTTGTTAAACCCTTCTTGGACAGACCCACAAGAACAGCCTACACAAATATGCTCACCATTCCTAAAACCCTGAGGACTCAGGCAGGAGGTTCTAGCTTCCCTTTCATCGATTTGTCCCAATGGAACTCCCTACCACCGCACCTAAGGAACATTGAATCTCACATAGCCTTTAGGAAAGCCATTAAAACGCTGTTTGTATAAAGGGGACCTCAGAGATTTCTGCTGCCTCACATCTCCCGTTTATCCATGAACCCATGCACTGTAAACTCGCTGCCTGTCTGCAAGGTGTAGTTATGGAATTTTTCCATGTATCGGTTTCCTTTCATTAAGCCTAGGTTTCTGCTCTCTGTAACCCACGAGCAAAACCTTTGCACCTTTAACTAAGTCACCTTCATGCAACAGTGCCTCAATGCCCCCGGGCTGCAGTGCGCTTTACAAATACAAATAAATAAAAAATAAAAAATACTGGTGTGGCAGTGGTCCACCTGGTGGACAGAGAGTATGAGGTGGTGGTGCAAAAAAGGTTACCAATGCACAATTCCGCTCAAGCAGCAGAGTGTATAGCACTTGTTGAAGCCCTTCTCGCTTCCCAGGGGTGCTGAGTGCCTGTCTATTCTGACTCTGCCTATGTTACCACAACATTGCATTCAGGGTTAGCATGATGGAAAGGCAGCCAAACTGGCTATGTATCTTCCTGTGCCTGCCATTTCAGAGTACCTGGTAACACACAGGAGCAGTTGCCAACCCCATACACTTGCCCCCAATAGCTGACACAATTGAATTACAAACGCAGGCACCACAAGAGGAGAAAGAGTTGTGGCGGAAGAGAGGGTGTACTCAGTCCCCTACTGATTTGTTATGGCAGCCAGACAGTCCATATAACAGACATAGGTGTGCATATGTTTATAACCAGTGGTAGAACATTCAAATTACAGTATTATCGATAACAATACGTTTTTATTGTATTACTCTTATTATGTTTATGCTATTCATATATATCATTAGTATCTCAACGCTGCTATAGACGATTTGCACTTTATTCCCCTGTACTTTTCCCGTTCATCTTCTTCCTTATCCCTCCTATTATCTTTTTCTCCCTCTAGTCATGATGAAAATACTGATGCCTATGAATACATTTGATGTACGCTTACAGCCTTCTCGGGAGCGCAATGTCATAATTGCGTTTTCTTCTTTCTATAGTTGTGTGATGCATTGTGCAATTGAACTGTTTAGCTTGTATATGGTTGGATTAGGAATATATTTAGGATGTAGTTTTATATGGGGAGGGAATATAAAAGGGAGGGAACAGGGAAATGCCAATACTTAATCTCTGAATATCAATATTTCATCATACAAAAAAGGTAGCACGCGCCCCTCTCTTACCTGGGGGAACCCAGACGTGAACTCCCTGCTCACTGTGCTCTGAAAGGCACAGCTCCACCTCACTGATGAGGCCCAACAAGGCTAAAACACGTGTATGGGGTTGCTGTTGGTACTCTTGTTCAGAAGAGAATTGCCATAGCATTTCGGTGCTGGACTGTCCATGTGGGCGGAACAAAGACTGATATGCAAATGGATATTTCCCATCTGTGAAAGGTACAGTGAACAAAAAGCGTGTGCTGCAAACTCTCATCTCAAAGTGGGACAAGACCACAGAACAGGTTATCATGCCATGTTCTTTCTGGAGAGGAGCGCCTGCTACCTTTTTTGAAATATTTGCAAGGAACTTGGGGTTGGTCACCCTGAGTTACGTGGGGGAACCCAAACGTGGACTCCCTGCTCACTGTGCTCAGAGAGGCACAGCTTCACCTCACAGATGAGGCTCAACAAGGCTGAAACACGTGTATGGGGTTCCTGTTGGTACTCTTGTTCAGAAGGGAATTGCCATAGCATTTCGGTGCTGGACTGTCCATGTGGGCGGAACAAAGACTGATATGCAAATGGATATTTCCCATCTGTGAAAGGTACAGTGAGAAAAAAGTGTGTGCTTCAAACTCTCATCTCAGAACTGGTTATCATGCCATGTTCTTTCTGGAAAGGAGCGCCTGCAACCTTTTTTGCAATATTTCATCATCACTGAATGCCTAAGTCAATCGTTCATCCTCATTGAATTCTAATATTTTATCGAATGCCAGTGTGTCATCATTGAATGGGAGGAAAGGGAAAAATAACACAACTGTTATTAATATGAATGCTGCTCAAAAAGAGATGACAAATCTTACTAAACTTGCCAGATCATTATTATTGCCTAATATATTTTGTGATATAATTGCAACTTCGAGTACATTGAAACATTTTAGAGGGCAAGTGAAGAGAAATAAGTATGACAAGTACAGAGGATTAGGTTTGGGTGTGATAGAGGATGTGCACCAACCAGAATTGAGTAATAGCTGGTACGCAGACATGATGAGCTCGGTGGGGAAAAAGAGGGTTAATGGGAGTTGTTACATCTGTTCCTTGATACCACCTGTGTCAGGGGGCCACCAAGGTATTATTGCTGCAAGAGGTTCCACTTTTGGGGGCCCAATGTTTGGTCCATCACACATGATGCAGACTGTGAAATACTTTCCAGGCATGCTGCATACAACTCACCCTGATGGATCATGATGAACAACAATGTGCCCGGAATTCCAAAAGCCCACAGTGTTTACAAAGGCCATACATGAAGCTGGAAGGGGTAACATTTGGGGCAAACAGATGGCAAGAAACTACAATGGGCTGCATGGGAGGAGGTGTCATGGGATTCGCAGAAGAAGTAATACAAACGGTGAATGTTGTATGCAGAGACTAATGGAATGAGCATGTGGCAAAACTCATGTGGATCGAGGCGATGGAAGAACCAGTTAAAGTGCAAAAGCAAGGAGAATATTAACTGTCTTTTTACAACAAAGGAAGCATCTTTGTAGGGGCCAACAACAAATGCAACAAGACATTACACATCCCAGACCCCCAAAAAGACTGCCATGATTGACAGTGACTGCAGGCATTTCTGCACCTTCCGCCACTATGGGGGAGCACCTGCTCGCTGGTCTCATTGCACTCTGCTTTCTGTGTGGTCCCCGAAGAGCACTTGATAGTGGGACCAGGTGGGTTTTCCACCCCAAGACAGCACCAGTGTCAGATGTCCCTGCCATAATTCCGCCACAGCAACCCATATACCATATCCTTCCAAAGAAGGAAACAAAGGAAAAACTATGGAGAAAGTGAAGAGATTCAACTTTTTGTCCCAAGACTCATCACAGCTGCCCAAAGAGATACCAGACCAATACAGACTGTATAGCAAATAAGAGGCTTTTTTTGCATTACTGTTACTGCCAGTAGTACACGCAGCTGCCATTGCCAAGTGGCTTCAAATAGTCTGATGGGAGGTGATACAGTTGGCAAATGACACTGAACAGGGATTGAATGATATAAAGATGGAGATGCAAGCAATCAGGTTGAAGACGTTGCAGAATCGCTATGTGCTGGACTTGCTTATAGCGATGGAAGGAGGGGTTTGCAAAGAAATCGGGATTCATGTTGTGCAGATATACCTCCAAACGATGCTGCAATGGGTCTCTTACGCACATAATAGAGGCCCTGTAGACCCTTGTTACCCACGTGCAAACAGAGGCCAGCATCCAGAAAAGCTACTGGTTCGTGGATGGGGCGTTCGTGAAGATACTGGTACGGGCGATGGTGGTCGAGTTGGTGATCTTCTGTACATGCCAGATGGGGCTTCAATGCGGTGCAAAGACAATGCCTAGCAATGCAATGATGATGGTTTTGATTGGGGCACATAGAGCACCTCACGGTACAATCGACAGCCAGGTCCAAACAGATGTTTATATCATACCCTGCATGGTTAAGTTAGAGCAACGCAATCACCCCCCCAGGCACTGTCACTATTCCCCCACCAGACCCCGAAAACTATGATGAGCATTGGGTAGATCTTGCAGCAGATGGGGATGCATTGATCACTTGTACCCTGAAGTGGTATGCAGAAGCAGGAGAAAGTTTGCGAGTGGTATGCAAAGCATGGGTGCCAAAGAAGGGAATATGGCCATATAGGGAAGCTGAGAGATTGGAGAGGAAAAAGATGGAGGAAGAAGATAAACAAAGGTTTGCGTGGGAGTTCGTTCATGTAGATTTAACGAAAGGGGGGATTGTTGGGGAGCAGGGACGATCATCCCAGGCTCACAAGAGGTTTTGGATAAGGCCAAGGCATAAGAGCACATTGTATGAGTTCACAAAGGATATAGGGGGGATGTTAATGCAACTGAATTAGAGGTAGATCATTATATGTTTCTGTATTGATCACGCTGGTAGTGAAACACCATCTTAGAAATCAGCAGCCATCTTGAAATTGAGACCTAGCGCCACACTGCAGCAAGGGCATTAGGATCAGGACTAAAACATAGAAAGAAGTGCCCGAATGCGGGGCTGGGTTGTAACATAGGCAGTAGCATATAAGGCCAAATCCTTGGAGAGTCATAAACCTCCCACTGTGTCACACTAGTAGTACACGTATCCCAGAAGGAATGTGCCCTCCAAAACCATGTGAAGGCTGAGAACACTGGCTAAAAATGCTGTCCCACGGGAGGGAGAGGGTCTCTGACCTTCGCCAGTCCAAATTCTAAGTTATAGTGGTCAGATACCCCCTCCCCAAGACCTCAGCATTCCAATGTACCGGTCAACCCCAGGCCAACGGCCATAAAACTGTTAGGGTGCCAATCCGTCAGAAGGATCACAGCAGAAAGGAGAGTTTACCACACCTGTGATTTGTGCTGCGAGGTGCCAGGGACGGAAAGTAACATATTTAAGCTTGGGTAGGAAGAATTGGAATGGCGCAGACACGCCTGGGATCGAGCATGCATTCAGAGTTATTGTGCCCTCGAAAGTAGCCAGTACCAGGTGCACATTAGGCCACAGATAGGGAATGTACTGAATTGTGTTAATAATTGCCAATTAGGAGCTTCGTGCTGGATGAAGTATGAAGAAGAATCCCACATGGAAGAAGATGAGCAGATGAGGCTGGGACCAATGGCTTTGCATCCCTTATGGAGCAGGCCACCTATGCATAGGGTTACACCAACCAGCTTCTTGGATTTGTAACCTATGTTATGTACGACAGCTGTGATGCTTTTTACCTTTAAAAAATATTACTGATGCTGATTTTGTCAGAGAGCGCTCTGTGGCAGCAGAATTCTATCACATACTTGCTTTTATGAGAATAAATCTTGTTCTCCTTGCAAGAGGTGTGCTGGCCCTTTTTCCTTAAGGGGTTGTATTTTTCTGGTGTGAGCGTTGAGAGGCTTTTCTACACACATCCACACATACATGTCAACCCTGGAGTCATTTCTGGGGCTGAGCACTTTGAGTAATTATCTTTCTTAAATCTTGATGTGATGGCAGTCAGTTTTAATTGTATTTATTTTATTTCCATCACGTACTTTGGGGGTCATTACGAGTTGGGTGGTGCGGGTTAAATGCACCGGTATTAACATATATCGCTGCATTACAGGAAAGTTGGAGGATTCACCTACAGGTATGAGCTGGAGGTAAATCCACAGACTTCCTACCCATTTTCGGTGTAATTACCAGAGCGGAATTACCGCCACAGTAATTATGCCGAAGAAAAAAACCCAATTGAGTCCTACGGACTCGAAAAAAATGGGGCTTACCCTGCCACTTGTAATCCGGCGGTAATACCGTGGGACCAAGTGGCGGTAATGGTAATTCCATTGGGCAGTATTCTGGCAGATTTACCGCCGAAATACCGCCTAACTCTTAATGACCCCCTTAGTTTTCTACCCCTTTAATTTCGAGCAGAATTAAAAAATATTGTCTCTGTTTTGTGAATACATCCGATAAAGACTTACAAGGTGGACAATGTTTGCGAGCCACAAGAACCTGGTGGGATTTCCAACATACCGTGCAAATAATGAACAGCCTTGCTACACAATGCCACGCACGTCAGCCAAATACATGCCTCGCCATTCCTGGGGTATACACAGAGCATGGTTTTAACACCCGCTCTTGTGTGCTGTCCTGTAACCGCTCACTGCCAGCATGCTATTGTGTCTACTATACCGCAGTTTGTGTTCTTAGTTTTTTTCTGTGGCACTCGATGAAGCCTCTCAGGCCCTAAGCAGCTTTAACACAGCTTACAATGGCCCACGCCTGCACTAATATAAGCTTCTCTGTATTACTTGTTTCTAATGGGCTTTTCTGTGCACGTTGTCATTGCTTTCTAGACTTTAAACATCGTTTCATTTTATGTTCAAGGAGGGAAAAGTTTGGTTCTTTTTTTGGTCCCGCTGCTTTTCCGTAGCTCGTCCAATTAATTCACGTTAACTAATTGGATTTGAGGAACTGAACGGGATTTGAGGAACTGAACGCTGGAAACAGTCACATCTTCTTGGCCGGGCCCCGATGGGAGTGAAGCAGATAGAATGTGAAGCCCTTTAATTAAATTAAGCTTTAGAAAATGCAGGTGCGGCTACACCTGCTTTGGCGATAAATACCATTAGCTCGGCGGTCCCTACCGCGTTAAGAGGGCCGCCTGCCATGAAAGGCCGGAAGTGCGTATCTTTTCTATGTGGGAGTCGAACGGAAAGGGAATGTGTTTAACGAGAGGTCGAAAGAACGCGGCACCGTGTGGACTGGGAACCAAAAGAGGCACTGGAAATAAGTTTCAAAGTGGCCCCATGTTACACATTTTCAGCAAGCCCAACCCTTTTCCTATGGGAACATTTGGAAATAAATGAGGCTTTCACACAAAAGAGGCCCAGGTTGCAGAGCCCTACAGGGACATCAGTTCCCTATAGGCCAGAGTACCCCTGCACAGCACCCCATGTCTACCTGCTCAATTCCGCCCTGTACACTGTCCTTTTATTTCCTCGTGTATTGGGTGACCAGATGCAGGGAACCTTTAGCTGCAGTATCCCCTGAATTTTGTATGGGTAAATATACACAAAGTGGACCGATATTTCTGAAACATGAAACTGTTGTAAGTGCAGTTTTGCACAGTATTAATACTAACGGGATGCAAACGTCTACTCTTTCATTCAATGAATGTTTGCACCAACTTTTCCCTGGTACTTTTAGGGTGGAATTACAGAAACATTGCACTGTTTCCATTTATCACTAGGCGAAAAATGGCCGAAGTGTAAGTGTAAAAAAAAACATCTTTTAATGGATTTTTTTTCACCAGGACAAAGATTTTTGTTTTGTTTTTTTGCTCCTTTTACTTGATTTCTTTTTTCTTTTTTTCTTTCCTCTTTTTTTTCTTTCCTGTTTGTTTCTTTTTTAGCCTTTTCAGCTTTTTAATATTGGCTTGTTTATCTGTTTGATTAGAAATGTGTTCACTTCATAGTTGTTTTCTTTTTTCGTTTTGTAAAAGGTTGTGTATAACCAAACACAAATAAAAAAGGGAGAAAATAAGGCAAACCTTGCCGTTTGCGAAAATGCAACCAAAGAATCGTTTTTTGCGCTAGAGCATGTTTTCCCCTAGTGACGGTGCAAAGTTTCAGTGATACCGCCTGAACTTTGCAAAATTGAACTTGCACTGCTGCACAGTTTCTGTAACGAGGCTCCCAGGGGTGTTGCTAGGTCTGGAAAAGATCACGGGCTAAGCTAATGTCGGGACTGGCGGGACTCGGGGCTAGCTAGCATTTTGGTTGTAGCACCTCAGCTTCTATCTGGGGCTCCAAACCAAAGGACCTGGGGCTATAGCCCCGACTGTAGCAACGCCTCTGGCTCCTTTGATCCTCAGGGAGCTGTGCCTCATGCACTAAGAGTGCTTTGTAAGGTTGTGCTTTCTGTAGGGTTTCCAAGGTTTGGAATGCCCCCCTTCCACCAGCTTAAGTACACAAACGTTCCATATTTCATGACTGTTGTAAGACCAATTTCTTACATTTTGTTTTTTACCTTTCCCGGTTGATTTTATATTTGTATATCATTATATTTATCGTTGTACAGTGTGCAGGCACTCCCTTAGCAGGGGGTGTTGTGTCAATTAAAAAATGAACATATCATTCATTACTCCATGTCTCCGGGGCACCAATTTTCCAGTCCTGGACTTTCCTTGTACCAATCGACAATTAAAGGAAGGTGCTTATGTTCAATGAATAGAAATGAAGATAAGCAAGATCAAAATTCCAAGAATGAAAAGGAAAACCCGGGACTGGAAAAGGGATCTCTGGAAGGATAACTTGCGGTTAAGTGCTCGTCGACCATCGAAATGGATGGGGGAATTCAACAGGGTTGAGATATAAGAGAGAATGGGAATACTGTCTATGCATATATCCATCACCAGGAAAGGGTGTGCTTTGTTTAGTTTGGTTTATTTTTGTAGGGCCATTAGTAACTGAGTAGATCCAGAAAACATACAAGCACTTGGTTAGGGGGTTTGATTTTCCAATTAAAACACTTTTCAGGTATTTGCAGCTGGGAGGTTTTCTTTTAACATTACACAAATCTCTGAAACCACAAGCCAGTGCTTTGGAGATATTTTTCAAGACCCTCCAGGGAAAGAGCTGTGTTTAAAAAGATATTTTTAAAAGTTCTGGTCACGAATACACAGAAGTTATAAATCTACAAAACATTATATTGTATATATTTTGCTCCTGCGAGACTGTATACGTGGTTTCCATATAATAGCCTGGCCTACCCTACATGCAGCTATGAAACACACGTTCTGCAAATTAAATCATTTCTTTGAGTATTGGCCTAATAAAAGTGACATTGTAGGACATGAAATTAGCAGCTCGTGGTTGTTGGTCACTCAAGAGAAGACGCTGAGCCAGAACAACAGGTCATCTTCAAAGCTATAGTTGTATCCTGACTAGTATTTGCTACTCAATGGAATCCACCTTTCCACCGTTGGCAAGTTGTTTTGAAATTGAAAAATGGCTGCTTTGTCGGCATGGGCACACTAAGAAGTTTAAACAAATTTGGGCATCCTTCCGATTCCCCCCAAATGTCCAACTTATAGGCCTTGGGGCTGATTCATAGAATTACGCGCATTTATCGCGCAATGGCAGCACGCCGAGAAGGCCACTGCATGAGCCTGCGCAGTTAAGAAAATCTGCGTGCAACGCGTATTCATGGAATTGTTTGTGCAAAGTAACTGTATTCACAAGTCACGCCTGGTACGTCCCCGACACGCCCACAAACAAAGTAGGAAACTGCCAGATCAGCTACCTTTGCACACTCCCCAGGGTGCAAATACACGCACCTCTCAAACAGTGCGTGGGGTCCCCTGTAAGCAGGCCTGCAATTCGGAGTGCCTGCGTGGGGTATCCAGAAACTGTATCCGGCACCCACGACATCATGCGTATGAAAAATCGTAACTCGGCAATAACTCAGGAAATGTGCGTGCAGACCCATGTAAAATCTTCCCTCACCCCACTACACAGTTTACGCACACCCCTATGTTACATCAGAACCCCGATTAAGTACACGCACCCCAAAATCTGACATGCGATCCCATCTGCATGCTGGAAATCCTATGCATAAGTGTATTTATGCCAGCCTTCGGATGGCGGATCCTATGAAGGACTTGCGTGGGCATCTCCCTACCAGAGACGCTGTGCGATCGATTCCATGAATACGTTCCTTGCCGCGCAATAGTAGGCGTGCGGACTGCCTGCAGGCCGTCCCTCGCAACGGCCACTTCTTCGCAAGTTATTCCCCATTTCAGGTGTTCCGCCCTTTGCCACGTCCACCCTCTGCTCGGAGTCTCGCGCAAGGTCCTCGATGGCTTGCACAGGTGTGCCAGGCCAGCACAAAATCCACGCAAGACCAGGAAAAGTGCTGGGCATTCTATTCCATGAATCAACAAACAGGGTCGCGCATGCAGATTGGGTGCAAGTAGCATATTTTCTGCTCAATAAATTCCATGAATTCTCTCTCTCTCTCTCTCTCTCTCTCTCTCTCTCTATATATATATATATATATATATATATATATATATATATATATATACATATATATATACACATATATATTAGCACCTGGAGAGTGCCCTTGAGGAGGAGGGGGTAGCGGTGTGCAGTATAAATCAAAATAACATAGCATATAACCTTAATGTTACAAGGTCTCAACTATGTACACTATATTTTACTTTATACTAGCACTTTGCACTTTTTAGGTTAATATGTATTCGCTTATTTTTCCATACTAGTGGATTTTCCTGCTTGTATGAAATATGGTAGGCTTTTTTTATCACTTATGTACAACCTGAAAGCAACAATAACATCAATAAAATGAAGGAAAATTCAAAATGCTTTTGATATAATCCACTAGGTTGTCTGTGATAAAATCGCTGGAAATAACATCGAGGATGACTCGATATTTTTTTAAAGGCACTAAACACCCATCGCAACATATTTTAGGACTGGTACAATTATATGAACAAACTCCAGTCCTAGAATATTTGGGGAAGTGTTAGACAGTGCCTTTAAAAAAAATATCGAGTCACCCTGGATGGTATTTCTAGCGATTATATCACTGGATACCAAACAACTATTGCACGTGGGTTGTTTTTTTCAGAAACATCATGGTTTTCTGTTAGTTGAATGTCAAAGATGTTGAATGTATGTACATCTAGACTCCACCTTTTTCTTTAACAATTACTGAGCTTCTTGATTTAGAGAATATTATAGGGGGAATACAATTACAAAAAAAAATCTGACATGTGGCAAGCACGCACTCCGGAAGTGCAAAGCCGAGCATTGTCGACTCAACCTTCATCGTTCCGACGTTGAACAATGTCTTCATGGGGAAATCCACCAAGAAGCGCGGTGTAAAAGCCGGATATGGATATGATTATATGGCCTATGCATGTGAAATCACACATGCAATAATTCTACATGTTGTCTGCATATGTGTGGCCTACCGACGCACCACCAAGTCACATCAAAGTTCCTTCGTTCTCGAAATACTTAAAATCAAAACATTATGCATCTATCACCACCACCATATGACAACATGCATACATGCTTCATGCAATCAACATGCATACATACAATCAAATGTACAACTATGGAAATCATATGTCTAATTTCCTTGGGCGCCGTATAAATTACAAACCAACAAACTCATTTCCACATGTTATCCGGGCACTTTATGCATTCAGATTTTATGAGCAAGCTATCAATCCCGCAAAACCTCGTGCCAACCCGATCTCCAGCGGGTTCAAGCCACGATTTGTTGAATGGAGCAATTCTATCGCATGAATTCCTTTTAAAGAAACCATTTCCACCTGCCAGGGCGAGAAGAACATGGTGGGCTGCGGCACTGGTACAAACTACCCTACTTCGTCTCTACGGGATTAAGCCCCGTCTCCTAGGAAACTTGTGGAGCGACACAAAAGCACGCCATGCGCTGAGGTCAACGCTCACCTTTATCTTACAAGCGATCAACCTGCAGGAGAGCCGACCTGGCTTACTATGCCTCTGGCGGCACAAGAGGCCCCAAGTCTAGTCTCAAAGGCTCTCATCGCATGGCAATCAATACATCATTGCTCTTTTACTTGTTACGTGTTCATTTACGGACCCATAAACCATTCGTATTTACTACACAACATTAGCGTTTGCTTACCAGCAACATTAAGAACTCGAGCTACTGTCACCAGTCTTTATATAAAACAATTAATCCATCTTGGAGAATGCACTGTAAACTGAGTGATGTCAGCCGTCCACTCCTGCCTTGAATTCTTTGTGGCACGCGCAGTTTGATGTGTACGCGGAACAGAAGCAGCGCAAATTGCCAACATTTATGTAAATAATTGCAAATACAAACATTTGCTCAAATTGCTGCATGTATGTCAACATATGCCTTGTTTCTGTTTCAGATCCTAATCCCGGCCCATGAATTACCGGAGATCCTATTAAGAGGATGCATAAAGTCGCTGATTATCACCTGCCGGAAATCGCATAAAGTCGCTGATTATCACCTGCCGGATATCGCTTTAGGATCTCGCGTTCTCCGGCTCATCTGCCAGTGACTGAGATAATGAGGATAACGCGCCGGCTTAGCATTTGCAATTCTAAAATCACTTTGTCCAGGTTCATTTGACATCTTTAAATGTTGTCCTACCAGACATGGCAAGAAGGAGGTGGAAGGATGCAGAGGCCTCAAGCCGTCCTATGCCAGAAGTGAAATGGGCAGCCAGGCCTGATCCATTATCTCACATGACTCTGCATTGCCGTGATTGTAGTCCTGGTTTTATAATGGGGAATGCATGACTATAAGCAACAGAACAGAGCCAGTAGTGTGTAGGCTGCTCATTGACATTGGCTGCTTCAGGTGTGACCAGGTGCAGCCTGGGCCTGGTCATGGAGCAGGGTCTTTGCTGGGGGCATCCAGAGGGTGCAACTTAATGTCTGACCTGGGCACTTAAGGTGCCCAGCAGGCTTCAGCCATAAGGCTGCTCATTGGCAGGGCCCTGAGCTTCCCATGCAGAGGGGAACAGCCAGGAGGGCCCATCTTAGGCACATAGCAGGGAATTCGGATGGTGGTGGGTTGACCTTTCACTGTAAGAGTGGCGTCGGCAGTGAGCTGCCCCCAGAGTAAATCTAAAGGCTGCCTGCTCCTGACTGTGCTCAAGTCAATAACAGAAAGTGTGCACATACGGTGAAGCAGACAGCTTTGCAGCACTGGTTTGGCTCCGATGGGGTTACTGCTTTTGTAAGTAAAGACGTACCCCCCAGTTTTGAAGGAGCACAAAGCCATGTGAATCAATGGGCCTCATTACAGTTTTTCCGCTATCCCAGGGGGGTAGCGGCAAAACTGCCTTATCGTTTCCACTGCCCGATATGCTGGTAAATAAAGCTAGAATGATGTTTAACCTACCCCGCGACTAGACCCTATAGCAAACTCGCCGTATTAACTCTTCCTGCCACTAGGCGTGCTCCTTACCTATCCATGCTGTAATGTATACAAAACCACCTATGTAAAAGTATGCCCTGCAAAGGCCAATACCCTACGCCGTGGTTGCATGCTGATGCTGTAATGTACATATCACTGTAAATGTAAATTGTATCCTCTACACAAGCCATATATCCATGCTGTAATGTATACAAAACCATCTATGTAAAAGTATGCCCTGCAAAGGCCAATACCCTACGCCGTGGTTGCATGCTGATGCTGTAATGTACATATCACTGTAAATGTAAATTGTATCCTCTACACAAGCCATATATCCATGCTGTAATGTATACAAAACCATCTATGTAAAAGTATGCCCTGCAAAGGCCAATACCCTACGCCGTGGTTGCATGCTGATGCTGTAATGTACATATCACTGTAAATGTAAATTGTATCCTCTACACAAGCCATATATCCATGCTGTAATGTATACAAAACCATCTATGTAAAAGTATGCCCTGCAAAGGCCAATACCCTACGCTGTGGTTGCATGCTGGTGCTGTAATGTACATATCACTGTGATATAATTGTATCCTCTGCGCAAGCCAAGTACCCATGTAACAGTGCCAAGATGCCCTTGGGCCGCTGGCGCTTTATAAATCCAAATGAATGAATGAATAAATAAATAAATAAATAAAATGTTACTGGGGCCGGTGGAGACGCTGATAAGTTCCCATTCCATAGAGTCCCATTGGACTCCATGGGATGGGATTGCCGGAATTACCGGCACCGCTAGTACCGGTGCAGGTGATTCTGGCATTCATTTGTCAGTGGGGCCCTGAACTCCCGACAGGTCAGTCCTGCCGGTAGATCACTGTCCCCAGCAGAACTCATAATGAGCCGAATGTGTTCTGGTAACTTGATGAAAATAATGGTCACATTTCAGGTAGAGGAAAGATACTTACAATCAGAAACCCCTAGACATACAAGACAAACAGCAGCCCCCCCGCCCCCCTCCCCACACACACTGCAAGAATCAGACAAGGCCAATTGGAGTGGAAATGTGGCTAGAGTATTTCCTTGCTTCTTTGAGCACCAGACACACCCTACAGTAGCTGCAGTGTGGTTACACACAGAGGCAAAACAGTGAGACACCTCTAAGTATCTTTCTGGGCTAACCCATGTGTTGTGAAGTGTCTCTCATGTCTGGTGCTGTGCTGCTTAGAAAACATGTATGATGCCATGAATGGTGCTGGAGAGTAGAACATCGAGGAGTGAGGTGCCTGGGAGGTCTTTCATTGATACTTGGTGGAGTCCTTGATCCTGGTGAGGATGTGCCAGTGGGCATGTCTGCTTGAGGAGAATGAGCTTGCTATGCCCTTTACTTACCAGCAGCTAACACTCAACAGACATTTTCTTTTGCAACATGGACTTTGGCAGTGTTCTTGGAGTAGCTTCTTCGATGAGCTAGTACAAACCTATATACAGTGCTAAGGTGGCAGATTGCAGATAACCCACCACCTCCACACAGCAAAAAGAAATGATCTCCCAACCCTTCTGTGTGCCAGGCTCCATAGGTGCGGCATGTCATCCACTTCATCGGCATGTTGTTCACTTTCTGGGAGTGTATTGTGGACAGTGGATGTCAACCTCTGCAGGGTCTGAGCTATGAAAATTCTTCTAACATCAACAGCTAAAATAGAATGCCTGTCCCTGGGGTGCTGTTGTCCTGCTGTTACGTGCTCTGGTCTGCCTTCCTCAGTGGTAGAGCAGGAGATGAAAAAGCATTTCTGCTTCTATTGGGCCTGTGATTGGTAGGTGGGGCCAGTGATGCTAAGGTCCAGAAATACTGTGCGGCCGGAGAGAAGGGGTGGTGCCATGGTGTTGAATTCCTAACTCCATCTGTGTAAGGATGAGAGTCCTCTTTGGCTCATTTTTGTGCGTCTCCTCCATGTTTGCTTGTCTTTTATGGTGTTCTGACTACTTTTGTCCAGTGGGACCCATCCACATCTCATAGGAGACAAGGGTCTTCTATTTTACAGCCCTTTGGGGGCCTCCGTGAACCACAACGATGGCTGATACCGCTAAAGGGCCTGTTCGTCTTCCTGGGTCAGTGCCCTCACCGAGACAGTTACACTGGTGCTAGTAGGTGGTGGTGTATCTTAATATAGTGGCTGCACAAGTTGTAGCCAACATGGCTCACAGGAATCCCTTTTCTTCCTTGATGCTTCCTAAATAGAGCCTGTGGCATTGTTAAACTTAGTAACAGGGCAACTATGCTTTGTTGCCTTTGAGCGAGATTGGGTGGAGACTGGGAATGACCATCAATGGTGATTATTCTCACGTGAGGACTGGGCAGGAGCTCACGCAGGAGTGTGTGGGGTTACCTGGGAGTCAATGTAGGCATTGAATGTCTGTGATTCCTCTGTGTTTGCAAGGGGAGAATGACAGCAAATGTTTGTGAGTGGTGCCAGTACTGCTCGGCTGTCGGACAAATCTTTGAATGGTGCATGTGTGATGATTGGTTCTGAGGGCTACTCTTCACCCACCGATTTAGCATAAACGCTTATACACAGCACCACAAACTTTGTCATCTGCTGAAATCACTCCTGGTGCCTTCGAAAGAAATGAGTGACCCCAGGATGAGCATGGCAGCTCTGCTCCATCATCTTTTGGGACTCAGAAAATCTTATGCAGAAGCTCTGCCTCTCTCCTGACCAGAAGTACCCACGTCAGTTACTCCTTTCCTTTCATCCAGGGAGGACAAGCAGTTCCATTCTTCAGGTGGGGGGGGGGGTTTGGGGGCTCGTCAACTCTAAGGCTCACCTGTACTCTGTGACCTCAGAAACCCAAGTCTGCCTCCTCATGTCGTCATTGTTTGGCACTTGCTTCTGCTCGACTCTTTACTCAATGGTTTATCTGTATAGTGGGACCATTGGGTAATCCTCCCGGCATAGAGATCTCTAGTGGTGTGTCGTGCTGCGCTTTCTTAAAACCGTGTCCTGAGATCCCTGACTAAGGCGATCATTGCTGGGTCTTGGTTCTTCAGTTGCTGAGTCCTGTTCCACTGCCTGCACTTCTTCAAGGTTCCCTCTGACTTCAGATGGGTCTCCAGGTCCATTCTTCTGGGGTCGAGGGTCTTCTTCTGCAGACCATGTCCATCTGGCTGTCAACCGTGACCATCCCTGCTGTAGGGCTTTACTCTTTGAGGCTCTTTTCTTGAAAAACTGCTGGCATTTCTTCATCTGAATCTCATATCCTCTGACTTACATGTGGGATTGTGTTCCATTCTTCTGTGGCTGCAGGGCTCCCATACAGACCCTATCCCACCCGGAACAGAACCATGACCATCGTTGATGGGGATGTCCTCACTCACCTCTGAAAGCTCCTGTGCAGGGGTTTGGTGAGTGAATCTCATGAGCTGGACTGTCTGTGGTGAGTCCTCTTGGGTTCTTCTTTGGGTCTGAACTGCTTTCAGGGCCCAGAGTGCAGACCTTTTTAGTTATCCTCATAGGATAAAATTGTCCCAGTTTTGTCTAGGCTTAATACTGAGGCTTGGGGTTAATTGTATGTCTAAGGCTTTTATGAATTGTGTGAACAGTCTAGCCGGTCAGATAGCTCAGCGGGTTGAGCACTCACTGCTGTGATCTGAGCGTGATCTGCAGGTCGCAGGTTTGAATCTTGGCAAGGCCAACTCAGCCTTTCATCCTTCCGAGGTCGATAAATGAGTACCAATTTCAGTTGGGTGATATTGTATGTAAATATGTGCTCTGTAAAGTGCTTTGGATAAAGGTGCTATATGAATAACGCATCATTATCATTCTATGGCCACGTGAACCCACATTCCGTGCTTTTATCAATATTCTGCAAGGTTATTTTAAAGTATACTTACATGTAAATATATATATATATATATAGTTAATGCCTATGCAGAAATGTACTACAAAATAAATATGATTACACATGTATTGCGTGGATGTGGCCATTCCCTTATTGGCTGCTGATCAGAAGTAATTACTGTATCTTTAAACCAGTTCACTCCTTCTGGAAGATTGCCATCACTGGTCTCGGCATTTGACCATTTGGACAGTAAGGACCTTAAAGGAAGCACCCTGTAAAGTCATATATGTGGGCTCGAGAAAGAGAGCCAAGAAAATGCTCTCTGGCAATCTTTCAGCTGTGTAGTTGAGGCACAGGGATGTGAAAAGTGGCAGGTGAACCAAAGAGGCCTGAGGTGCGGCTGCACACAGACCTGTTTCTAGGGGCGGGCGAAGCGGGCAGTGGCCCGGTGTTCAGAGAGTGGGGGAGGGCACTGCAAGGGCAGATGTGTATCGCCCCCCCCCCTGCATAAAGTAGTGAGGGCATAGTGAGGGACGGTTTCATGTCAGTGCCACACTGACCACGGACAAAAGACAGAAGTCTGTTTTCCCTGCGTGCCCCCCATCCCCTTCCAACAAGAACTTAGCATCTCTTTAACATCCTAAATGGTCCTGACTTTCGCCAGCCTTAGACAAGTTGGGACCATTAGCCGCCCACCTCCCCCCCTCCCAACACGGAGGGGATTGCCGGGCTGAGTGGGTGCTGAAATGCCTGACATAGGATCAATTCAATCAAACTAAAGAGAAGGCAGGGCGGGTGAGGGGGAGGCAGGAACTTGGGGTGGTGGATGGGCTTAGTGAGAAAAAGAGGGGGAGAAAGGTAAAGAATGGGGTTAGTGCGTGGAAAAGAGTAGCGTACACGAACACAAGAATGAAAGGCGAAAACACAGAAAGAAAATGTACAAGAAGGCCAGAATGAAAGAAAAGAGGGGGGCAAGGAAGAAAGTGACCATTGCATGGAAATGAAAAGGCAAACAATGAGGAAGAGAGCAAATCAAGAGTCAAATGAGAAGAAACAGCACAAAAACTGGGGTAGACAACCAAAAGAAAGCAGGGCATTGAATAAAAAACAAAAGGAATGCAGAATAGAAAAACACAATAAATGATGTAAGATAGAGAGAATACTAACCGGAAGTCGGCAGCAGACATACAGTAGAAGGCGATCAAGAAAGGTTGTGTCGAACACACAGAAAAGGGGAGCAAGATGAAGTAAGAAATGCTCTCATCTCTCCCTGGATCTTGGGTGCCTCCGAATCCATGCCAAGCTGGTTATCTGCCTGGACAAGTTGTATGTTACCTACTTTATGCTCTCCAGTTTTCGACCAGTTAAAATGACTCAGAAAATGACTGCATACTCGTGGGGCACTTGAACTTTTTGAGACTTCCTATTTTTGTGTCATCAGCACATGCTTCCGTATCCTGTGATTGGCACATAGCTGGACCCCTTTTGCAATGGTGCAGACGGGCAAAAAAAACGGTGGTGTGGAAGGTTGCCCAAAGCACTGCCAGTGGTTCAGATTTATTCAAAACCTTCCACCCACCACTTTTTTGGTTACAGTTTCTCTCTCTATGCCCAGACATGGGTCCCTTGCTCGCTGCGCCATAGGAAACCAAGCTGCACCTCACTGAGGAGGCTCAACAAGGCCGAAACATGTCTGGTGTTGCTTGTGTTTCCGTGCAGAGGGGACCTGGCCTAGCATTTCGGACTGGGCTGCTACTATTGGTGGCAGTACCTGACTGATTTGCATATGGCTGGACCCTTTTTGCAATGGCACAGACCGGCAAAAAAACACTGGTGTGGAAGGTTGCCCCGAGCACTGGGAGTGGTTCAGATTTATTCAAAACCTTCCATCCATCACTTTTTTGGTTACACCCGGGCTCTCCCCACCCTGCTCACACCAATGTCCCTGGGCTCTCCCCACCATGCTCCCACCACTATGCAATGGCTCCCCACATCCTGCTCCCACCACAGTGCCTGGGCTTGCCCCCACCCTGCTCCCAGCACAGTCCTAGGGCCAGTGGCGGCTGGTGAATATTTTAAGTGGAGGGGCATAATTATTTCTCCCTGATATGCAACAGCAACCGAGGGTAACGAGGGAGGGCAAGCCAATCAAGAGAGTTTCTGGGGTTCTCCCCCTGGGATTTTCTTTAAATAGTGGCTTAAAATGTTGCATTTTAGAGCATACATTAAAAATAAACATTGGTTTAAAAGCCAAAGAATTTGCAATTGGCACTGGGGGGCCAAGGGGGAAGGCATGGTATTTTTTACTGGACGTCTATGATAGATCCCTGTCCCCTGGGCCTCGAAGCACCTAACACATGCACACAATTAAAGTGATTATGTAGGTGTGCAAGGTTCTGGGGGGCCAAGGGAGAAAGCATGGCATTTTAACTGAAGATCTATGAACAATGTCCAGTAAAAAAATACCATCCCTGTCCCCTGGGTTCCAGAGCACCTCAGAAGGAGAGCTGATTTTGGTAGGTGGGTAGGGGGATTGTGCAACAAAGGCATTTTTAAAGTCCTTTATTTATTTATTGGACATTTGTATGGCACCTATACACAAGTGTTTCCAGGTGCCACAAGGCAAAGAAGGGAGATCGGGGGCACATAGGAAAATAAAACAACAGTAATGGTTGTACTGGGAATTGCGACATTCTTATCCTGCAAGTACAGAGACAAAGAAATGCAGGGGGGGGCAAGTAGGGAGAAGGACTGGGAAGGGGTATGGGGGAGGGGTGAAGTGTAAGAGTGTGGGGGCTCAGGGGGCTGAGCAAATGCAGAGGGCAGCCACTGAGGGAAAGTGCCAGAGGATAAGTGGGAGTGGCAAAACAAGTGCTGTGGATGGGATGGACCAGCTTTAGGCTAGTCTGGGATGGAAGCCTGAAGGCAAGTGCTGGTTGGGGATGCTGGGAGAGCATGGTCAGAGGAGGGCCTGCCCCCTGAAGACTCATAAGGGACCAGGCAACAGTCTCAACGGCAGATGGCCATTAGCAAGTGAGGGGGAGAGGGAAGGAGGAGGAGGAGAAAAGGAAAGTCTTGAGAGGTTTCCGGGACTTAAGAAGATCCAGATCAATCTGAGGGAGGCAGGGAGGCTTTTCCAGAGGGAGGCTCCTGCCGATAAGTGGGATCTACCTCCCACTCTCTGCTTGGAGAGGTGTTTGACCTGCAGAGAGTTAGAGCCAGAGGACCGAAGGACTCTAGCAGGGAGATATTTAGGGAGCGAAAGCTGGATGTAGAGAGGCCCCAGACATCCTTGTGGATGATGCACAGAGTTTTGAATTCGATCCTTGCAGTCACCGGGAGCCAGTGGAGAGATTTTAGGGCTTGAGAGATGTGATGCCTGTGCTTAAGGCCAAGGATATGTCTTGCAGCCCTATTCTGGATTAGTTGCAGAGGGTGAAGGGAGGAAAGCGGCAGATTGAGGAGGAGGCTGTTGCAGTAGTCCATTCTAGAGAGAACCAGAGCTCTGGAGACATTGAGCTTCTGGGGGAAGGTGAGGAAAGGGAGAATGCCTTTGAGGAGGTGAAGCTGACAGTTGGACTTCTTGGCAAGGTCCGTGATGTGCTGGGAGAAGGAGAGAGATGGGTCAAACATGACTCCAAGGTTTTTAGCCTCACAGGAGGGAGGGGGGACCCAAATAGGGTGGCCAGAGAGTGGGGGGAAACAGGGAGCATGCATCCCGATGAGAAGGATCTGTGTCTTACTGGTATTAAGGCAGAAAACATTGGCAGAGCACCATGCCTGAATAGCAGTCAGGTATGAGAGAGGAAGGAGAGGAGGTAAAGGATGTAAGCTTAAAGGAGAAATGTGTGTTGTCAGCATAGTACTGGAAGTGAGGAGAGATGGTGGAGATCAAGTTGGCCAGGGGGGCAAGGTAGATGTTGAAGCGCCATGGCGATAGGATAGAACCCCGAGGGATGCCACAGGTAGAGAATGAGGTGGAGGATAGGAAAGGGTCCAGTTGCACTTGGGAGGGTCGGTTTGAAAGGAAGGAGGTCAGCCACACCAGTGCCTGGTCTGTGATGCCAAGGGTATCCCGGAGGCACTTTACGAGGATGGCATGATTGACCATGTCAAATGCAGAAGAAAGATTGAGGAGGATCAGAACAGAGGGAGAGTTTGAGTCCAGGTTTGAGAGCAGGTCTTCACGGGTGTTCAGGATAGCAGTCTCCATGCCTCTGGATGCTCTGAAGCCAGACTGGTGGTTTTGGAGGCAGCCAGCCGATTCCGTGTGGTGGGTCAGTTGGGGGATGACCAGCTTCTCCATGTGTTTGCACAAGAAGGGGGTGATAGAGATAGGGCGATAAATAGCCTGGCATGAAGGGTCTGCGAACGGCTTTTTTAGGAGAGGGTGCACAAGAGAGTACTTGAGGGGTTGTGGGAAAGAGCCAGTGGTGAAGGAGTGATTACCGAGGTCAGCCATGGAAGGTGCGAGAGAGGAGATGTTGTCCTTGATCATTCTGGAAGAGCAGGGGAGCACCTGTTTGGAAAAGACTTTCATAGAGTGGACAACTCTAGAGAACTCAAATGGTGCAATGGGAGAGAAGGAGGACAGTATGGGAGAGGGGGACCAAGGAAGGCAAGAGAAGAGGGGGGGGGGGTTGATGACAATGAGGACAAGCTGTCCTGAGTTTTGGTGGAGAAGTGGGTGGCCAGTGCAAAACAGAGAGCCTGGGAAGGAAGAGGAGAGGAGGAGACTGCAGTAGGATTGGCAAGTTCCTTGCAGATTTTGAAAAGTTTAGCTGTTTTGTTGGTGGCCCCAGCAATGCAGGATTGGACAGGAGACCTCTTCTTGGAGCGGATGGTGAGGCGATATTGCCTCTGGAACAGTCCAGTTTGTCAGTTTGTCTTTTTGTTGTACAATCCT
This sequence comes from Ambystoma mexicanum, assembly GCF_040938575.1. Lineage (NCBI taxonomy): Eukaryota > Metazoa > Chordata > Amphibia > Caudata > Ambystomatidae > Ambystoma > Ambystoma mexicanum. The sequence continues at coordinate 199,016,342 of NC_090940.1, forward strand.
CCCCCCACTCACCACAATCAGCTCCGCGGACCAACACAAACACACAAACATATTCACACAGCAAGCACTTTATCATTCACACGAGCACCCATCATCATACACTCACTCATAACACAAGCATACACGCATTTATACAGATACATTATAATTATTATTATAATTGTTCTTTTATAATGCGCTTAATATCGGAGACCAGTTTCTAAGCACGAGACCGGGATTCAAACCTGTGTTGCTATGCGTTGTCTTGCTTCCAAGATAAACACGCTGCCTCTGAGCAATCCTCCCAGCCCTATAATTAAATACAAAATAAAACAACATAAACGTACCTTCTGCCCTGGTCCTGAAGTTTCCTCCCCAGCTTTCCAGCTCCTGCATCATGAACAGGAATCGGGAAGCAAATGCGTGCAGGGGCCTGAGTGTGTATGCTAAAACGCCCTGCTCCAGCCTGACTTGTCTGTATATGCGAGGAGATGCAGAAGCTCCCCCTCGCAAATACAATCATGCAGTTCCCCAGCCAGCATTTCCAATGAGCTCTACAAGGCTGGTGAAGCAAAGCACCCCGTGCATTGCGTGGCTCATTGAACATGTGGACTTGGGAATGGAACTGTCAAAGGGAAACAGTGCTTCCCTTTGAGAGTTCAGCCAGCTCAGGAACACTCCCTCAGCTGGAAAAAGCAGCTGAGTGAGCGTTCAGTGTTTCACTGGGCTGGCTCCTCGGCTCCTCCATAATGTGTGAAGGTTCACTGGGTTGACGCCCCTTGCCCATTATGGCCAAGCTGCACCTGCCCAGGTCTCCCCCAGCCCCACTTTTTCTTTACTCCCTAAAAAATCATTTTTTAAAAACGTTTGAGGCTGGGGTCTTGCATCCCTGTGCACGCCCCACAGTTTGAATACCTCTGTGCTAGACTGTAGTCATCAATGTAAGCTAGTCTAGCCTTGTAATAATACTCATCGCGTTTGATCTACCCTTGCTGCCAAGTAAAAAGTAACAAATGCAGAAATAAAGGCACCTCCGAACGGTACCGCATCTACATCTCCTCATTTGCTTCCCGGTTTCTGACACAACAATCTGGCGACAGGTGGGTAACTTGCCTTCATATCCGTTCTGGCTCCTGTTTCTGGTGTTGCGTTTCCCTCCCGTGACTGATGCTAGGATTGCAGGCATCCGGAAGGAAGGTAACTAAGGACTGGAGCTTTAATCCCGGTAGTTGCCTTAGTCATTGCAGAGTCCAGCCTACTATGGGTAGAGGTTGCAGGGAGTGGCCGTGGCCATTGATTATTGTGTGCACAACTGTTGGATCTCAAGACTAAGACACTGTGCAGATTTTAGTGAGCTGTACTGCCCCACATTGCAGCTGGTCTTGTGTAAACCATGGCGGCCACCATTCAAGCTCCCCCACCTTTCCCGCCTACCACGGAAGAGCCCAAGATAATGTGAGAACAGTGGAAAAAACCTGTTGACACATATTTGATTGCCACAGGGGGGAGGACATTTCATGCTGAGAGGAAGCAAGCTATTTTGTTGAACAGTCTTGGTGTGGAGGGGAGAAGGATCTTTGAAACTCTCCCTCCTGTTCCTGTTGGAGATGGTGATGTTGACGCAGAGAATGTTTATCTGGAAACAGAACGAGCCCTTATGGAACAGTTTGGGCCTTGTGTTAATGAGCCTTGTGTTAATGTTGTCATGGAACGCCATCTGTTTTTTTTCTCGCCAACAAGGATCCGATGAGAAAGTTGGTTCATATGTTGAAGCCTTAAGAGGACTGATGAAGAAATGTGTCTCTAGAAATCTGACAGACAGTCTCATTAGAGACAAGATTGTACGCTGCACCATGGATAGGAGGCTGCAGGAGAGACTATTAATGATGAAGGACTTATCTCTAGAGCAGCCGGTGAGCTTGCCCAACTTGCTTGACAGTCTGCAGCATACACTGCAGCCTTGTCTGGAGTACAAAAAAGTACAGCCCACACAGTGGATGTGAAGAATACTAAGACTGCAAAGAAACGCAAGGGCAGTTGCTCACAAAGTAAGGCCTGTACCAATAATGCTAACAGATAAACTAAAAGCTGAGTTAGATAGGTTGTGCCGGGCGAATGTGATTGACCCTACTGAAGCAGCTGAGTGGGTGTCACCTCTGGTCATAACAAGAAAACCAGATGGAGCGATTTGCATGTGTGTTGATTTATGCTCCTTAAACAACAATATATGGATCCTCTTCCGAGGGTACAAGAAATAATAACGCTGTTGCTTGGAGCGAGGTACTTCACAACTATAGATATTTCCAGTGCATATCACCAGATAGGTTTGCACCCAGAGTTAAGGGCTCTCAGATCATTTGTGACTCATTTGGAGAATATAGATTTATGAGAATGCCTGTTGGTCTAGCCTCTATGGCTGCCGTGTTTCAGCGTATGATGGAATTTCTGTTTGGAGATATGGAGAATATGAGATGTTTCCAAGATGACATCCTGATCTTCACATCAGATGCATATCAGCATTACATATGTGTAAGGAACATACTGTCTGTTCTTCAGAAGGTGGGTTGACAGTTAAAAACGAAAAGTGTAGGTTCAAGGTTGAGGAGGTGTCTTATTTAGGCCATGTTATCAATGAACAGGTTATCAAATCAAAGACCCATCTGGTAGAAGCAATTGTAAAGGCTCCGGCACCCCATGACAAAGACACCTTGAGAGCATTTCTAGGATTATCTGAATATTATTCAAAGTTTGTAGAGAGGGTTGCCACATTGAGTACACTGTTGAGGGATTTAATGAAAACAAATGTGGTTTTTACATGGACTGTGTGTCATGATAAAGCTTCTATGAGAATAAAGGAGGGTGTTCTCACACCCCGATGCTGGGGATGTTTGATCTGTGTAAGAAAACTGTGTTAACGACTGATGCTGTAGGATAGGGAGCAGTGCTTACCCATGTGAAGGAGGGGCAGGAGGTTGTAATCGCTTTCGCCTCACAGGCCCTACAAGGTGCAGAAAGGAATTATCCTTCTATAGAGTGTGAAGCATTAGCTTGTTATTTGGCAGTGAATCATTTCAAATGTTTCCTTTGGGGTATACAATTTTTGTTGAAGACCGACCACAAAACATTGGTGCATGCCTTAGTGGGGCACAACCTGGGTTAGGATCAATTGGTGGGCTCTTGCCCTGCAGGAATATAATTTTAAATAGTATATATGCATGGATTGACTTATGTTAGGACATGATATGATAGGTTATTTGTATAGCACCTATATACAAATGTGTTTCAAAGCGCCTCAAGGCGAGGGAGGGAACAAGGGAAAATAGAATGACATTCTTACAGGGCCATGAACAATAGGAATGTGAAATGAACTATCATACTCAGCCTGGCGACATTTCAGATAGTGCAAGAGCTAAGACACAGATAAGGAAGGGGGGGTTGTGGGAAGGAAATGGGATAAGACAAGTGGCTACCGTACTAGGCCTGACAACATTTCTGGTAGAGCCAAAGATTTACAAGAGGTGAGGAAGGGAGAAGAAGGAAGGAGAGAACAAAACAAGTGATTATCGTACTAGGCCTGACAACATGTCAGATAGTGCTGGAGAGGGTCAGGGGGAGGAACAAGTAAGGGAAGGGGGAGGAGACAAACATTGTTGCTTTCATACTAGGACCAAGGATAATTCTGATAGAGTAAGTGCATAGAAAAAAAGTGAGGGGAAGTGCCAGATGTTAGGCCTTCAAAAGTTGTTTGCATCCTAACCGATATGTGTATTTCACGTGTCTAGTTTAGGGAAATTTTAGGAAACAATTCAAATATATAACTCCCATAGGCCCTGAAGTGATGACGTTGTATGTTATTTCCGGTCCTCGCCAATACATGGTCTTCCAGTGTCAGATAGAATACATATTTGTAACATTTGCATCAAGTCTATAGGTGACATGATCAGAGAAATGTACGTATTGTTTAAAAGCATATATAAATTGTTAAATCTCCTGTTAGCTTCCGGATATTGGCTGGGCAAGTATGGAGGACTGCTTTGTCTTTGTAAAAGACGGTGTAAGGCTTCGAGGCTGACAGACCTTGTCGTTTGCTAAAAGAATGCAGTTTGCTAACTCAAATGACTACCGCATCATTGGGTTTGAAAGATCCATGCCCCACAATAGTGAGGACCATTTTAAGGTCTCAAGAAGGTTGATGGGTCATGATTGGTAGGAAGAAGTGCAGAAGACCTTTGACATGACTCTTGTACACAGAGTTAGAAAGAATAAAACAAACCTTTTCTGTAAACTGACCAGCACATTCTGCATGACTCCGTTGAAATTCAAGTTGGCGAATCATTCATAAATGTAAGAAGAAACATGGTCTATGCCGCAAGACAGCGAGTTGACCTTACGCTGAAGGTACCAGTGGCAAAATGTAGTCCACTAGCTTTTGCAATAGGCTCTAGTTGAACCCTTCCTGCCTGCCAAAAGAATGTCCATATTGTTTGAAGAAAGACAGAGATGGCCTAATGTGAGGAACTCCGGAAACAGCCCGAAAATCTCAGCGATTGAGGGGCAAAATTAAGAACCCTTCTCTCATTTTGAGACAGTTGTCCATTTTCCAAGTAAGAAGGATCAGAGGGACTGACAACAGGGTCATCATGTCCATTTTCCAAGGAAGAAGGATCAGAGGGACCGACAACAGGGTCATCATGTCAAAGACCCAGAATCATACCAGATACTGTGCGATGACCAGAATCATACTTCATTTGCGAGATTTTTCAAACATCTGGATGACCTCGTGGAAGGTAGGGAAAGCATAGAGGATGTGCCCCTCCAACAAGATCTCCTGTTTCCTCCAATGAGTTTGGCCCCTTGACCAGACAAGGCACAACGGACTCAAGTTGGGTCTTTGGGAGTGAGTGTGCAGTTCGATCAAGTGCAGGGCGAATTGTGGATGGAGAATGGTCTGCTGTATATGGAAGAAAGCATTGTGCCTCCCAGAGAAATGAGATCAGTAATTCTTGAGGTGGCATATAGAGGCCATCTGGGTCATAACATGACCAAGATAAGAGTCAGGGAAACATATTGGTGGTCAGGCATGGATTCAGAGGCTGAGCGCATGCTAGTGAATTGCTTCGCTTGTGCGGCCAGTGACAAATCACATGTGTCAGTGGAGCTACCCTTGAAACCGATCCAGATGCTAACATGCCTCTGGGAGAAGGTGGCATTGGCCATCATTGGGCCATTACCTAGATGTTACCAGTGCAAAAATGTAATATCCACGTGGATGGATTAGCACATTAAATGGCCATGTGTAGGTTGGGCTGACAAGGATACATCCACTGCTGTGGTGGAGTTTTTATTTGGATGATATATTTCGTAGAGAGGGTCTTCTCTTCCCTCAGTTGTACTAACAGGCAATGGTGTACTGTTCGAATCCAATGTATTTGCGAGCTGTCTGAGTAGTGTTGGTGTGCGGCATGAGACCACGGCTTTATATTGTCCCAAGCACAATGGTTTGGTGGGGAGATTTAATTGAATGGTGAAGGGGACATTGCAGCTGGCTTTCATGTCCAGATTGAATGTTACGATGACGGTGAGGGATATGGTCTGGGCATACCGAACCATGCCTCATTCGTCAACTGGGGTCTCTCCATTTGTGTCCCTGAGGGGAAGGAAGCCCATCTGCCAGTTGGCTCTGGAGTGGTTGTGCACGTCAGGCCCAGTAAAAGTGAAAAGGGAAGAACTTATTCACAGAGTGGTGGTGTGTCTAGAGAGATATAAGAGGTGATTTGATGACAGGAAATGTATACACTTGGAACCGTTTCAAGTGGGAGACAGAGTGCGCATGAGAAACCCCAGAGTAAGGGGAGAAGATGTTCCATACCTCTCAAGTCCGAAGAGAATTCAGAAGGTACTAGGTACTGTGGTAGTGTTGGAAGATGGGACACAGTGGGGCATGAGGTAACTGGTCAATTGTCACGAGGTGGAGGGTGAAGGGAGCGTAGGAGAATGGCAAATGATGTGTGGATGGATGAGTCTTGTGTAGGAAGCACAGAATGGAGGGATCAGATTGCTGAGGGATGCGAGAGAAACAAGTCCATGGAAAATGTTAATTTTAGACAGTTAGAGTCATTGGAGGCCTTGGGAACGGATGTGTCTGGTGCTGAATTTGAACCTACTGTGTCTGGAGGGGTTTGCAAAGTCTATGATGGCAATGGAAGGTTCACAAGACAAGGAAAAGACTGCATTGTGGAGAGCTCATGAAGCAAAGGGAAAGGTGGACTCCAGCAAATACTGTTTTCTGAAGAGAAGGTGGATGTGATTTTAAAAGGTTGTAGGGTGAATCCCTAACCAGTTAAAAGATTATGTGTGGGAGGTGTGTTGTGGACTGAACTGCAGTGTGGCACCAGTAATGGCAGCATGTGCTGCAGTCAGTTGGTTTCTCGTTCCCTGCGCCCATGACAGCAGTGTGTGCCAGGTTTGAATCAGTGCACGCGGCTGGCCCGGACACAGTGACAGAGTCATTAGGGGTAAGTTTGGGGAGCGGTCGCTGTGGTGCGGCTCACTGGAAATACACTTAACAGAAATAAAGGGACCTCCTAACGGTACCATGTCTACGTCTCCTCATTTTCCTCCTGGTTTCAGACTCAACAGAGCCCTTATCACCCCTCTACTGAAAAAGCTCAACTGGACCCCTTTGTCCTTAATAATTATCGTCCTATAGCGGGCCTACTCTGGATGGCAAACAATTTTAGAAAAGATATTTACTCAACAATTTACCTCTTTTATTGAGGGCAATTATATATTTACCAACCTTCAATTGGGTGTTTGCTCCAACCATGGTACTAAAACTGCTTGGGCCCTGTCTGGGATCACCTTTTTACATTATTCCGACCAAGGTCACTAGATCTCTCCGTCGCCTTTAATACGGTGAATCACTACATCGTTTGTCAAGACTTACATGCACAATAGGGATACAGGAAGCAGCCCTGCAATGGTTCTGAAGTTTCTTAGTTGGACGAACAGAAACTGTTAAACTGGGATCCCTACTCTCCTCTCCAGCACCAGTTACCTGCGGTATCCCCCAGGGTTCTTCTCTGTCCTCCCACCTTTTTGATATTTATATTCTTCAACTTATGTCCATTATCGCCAATTTTAATATTTGTTATCACTCATATGCAGATGATATGCAATTGCCCATCAAAGTCTCTGGACTGGAAGATTCTTTTAACCAACTTCAGGCCTGCCTTGACCAAATCGAAAGCTGGCTTGCATGAATGACCTCCAGCTCAATGCCTCCAAGACAGAAGCAATGCTCATTGCGTCCACACATCTTTTATTAAACCCTGATCGATGCCCGCTACTACCCTCTTTCTTTTGTCTCCTGACCACATTAACCACCAAGGTAAAATATCTTGGGGTAGTCCTTGAACTTGAGATGTCTTTACTTAAAGAAGTCAATGCAAGTGTTAAGCATGTTTAAGTATCTGTCTTGTATGCCATGTTCTTTTGGTATGGCGTCCTTTTACTGGCACCCATTGTTACCACAGGTGTTTTGCTTTGGGAGTTTTTCTGAAAAACTCCATCAAATCCATCAAAACATTTTTTGGGGGGGGGGGGAAGGGCAAATAAAGGGTTGGGGTTGGGAAATAAAAAAACTAGTAAAATGAAGGGGGTATGGAGAAAACCCCTCCAAAAAAAAGAAATTCAATTAAGTTTTTGGGGAAAACACCCGCGGCAAATTAACTGTTCTTTCCTATCTTCCACACAATGAACACACCCTGATAGTAGGAGCATTGGTTAATTCTAGGCTCAATTATGCCAACGCTCTCTATGCCGGCCTTCCGAAACACCTGATTCCCCGGCTGCAGGTGGCTCAGAATGCCGTGGTTCGATTTGTTTGTGAACTCCCAAGACACTCGTCAATTTCTCCTGCTAGGCGTAACCTTCATTGGCACTCTGTCCACTCTCAGATTACGTTCAAGATCCAAAGCCTGGTGTTCAAATGCGCACATGGATTGGCTCCATCTTATTTTACCGAGCGCATTGAACTTTAGCAACCCTCATGTCCCCTGCGATCTTCTAATATCCTCTTCCATGTGTTTTGCACGTTACAATAAAAAATGTAAATAAATAGTGCATAAACATATGTGAACTGTTTACTGTGGTAGGTCAGACATAGGAGATGGACACAAAGACGTTTCACGAGTGTTTAATAAAGAAAAGGTTCAAACAAAGTGCCTAACCCTAACTCTACAAGGAAGGTTTCCCAAGTCTAAAGAAAATAACAAAAGAGTGCTTGTCAGGCTGACTCACATAAATGTAGTCCTCTGTCAAAATCTAATCTATCCTATGCTAGCCCTAACACTAAAACTGAACAGTGTAATATGCATATGTAAGTTACTTTCACTATGCTTGGGCCTGGATGGTGGGTTTCTGATGCCTCTCCAGCCATTGGAGTAACTTTTCTGAAAATGTTGGGGGGGACATGACATTTAAAGGAAAAGGTGCCCCTGCCAAATGAATGGGGACAAAATGGTGTGCCACGAAAGTTGGGGGGGCAAACACCCTTACGCCCCCCTAAAATTACTGCAATTTCTCCAGCCAGTTCTCTCTTTTGGTTCTTCTTTTTTCCCAGGCACTGGCCTGATGATATTGTTCAATTTCAAAGTCTGGTCCTTGTCTTTTCAGCCTCATGGAGAATGGCATTTGGAATCCCCAGGCCAATTGTCCCAACAGTTCAAATAAATTGCTTCTGCGTGTAAGTAGCTGCCACTCGCTAGTTTGCTTATTTTTCCACTTGTGCTATGTCTCCACTCTGGTAGAATGAAGTATATTACTTTTCTTTTGTAGATCTGCTCAAGCTAGTGAACACTTCAGGCCACAGTTTTCTTGCCCTTCTCCACCCCTGCCCTAGGTGTTCTCGATCTCAGCCCCTTGTAGGCTTGTGGGCCTCTCTGGCCTCAATGTGCTCGGTTTCTATTTGCCCCTTCTGGGATGCTCTCCTTATTAGATCCCTGCGGGCTTTCCTGCTCTGGTTTATCTCCCCGTGGGGTATAATCTCTCTCGGTCCCCCATTGGTTCATGGCTCTGCTTTCCCCCTTCTTTCCACTGTTCCTGGGTTATACTCAAGTGCAGTTCCTTATTCGTTATTCTCAGTATCTTATCTGTCCCTCACGGGCTTCTTTGTTCCTCCTCCGCCCCACTCCTGCTGCCTCTTTGCGATTGAATACCTTTTCTCCTGCAGCAGTGCGTGTCAGGGGAGCAGGCGACTTTGGCGGAAGCAGTTCCTTGCGGTCGGGTCTTTGCTTTCAGTTCCTCCTCTCTGTCTTGCCCAGTACTTTAGCTTTGGGTTCGGTGGACACGGGTGAACCGCTCCGATGGTGGTTGGCTTCTCTCCTTGTTGGGCGACTTCCTGATCTCTGCCTCTTCCCTGGGCATGGCAGCATTCCAGGGGCCCTGCACTTACCACGCCTTGAACATGGTCCTGCCTCATGGTGGTTGCGAAGGAAAGAGTCCCTCCTCTGTTCTCTGACGGAGACTGCTCACCTCCAGCTACCGAATTGCTCTCTTTCTTTCTGTGTGGGCCCCACGCCTTTTCAGTTCCTTCCTGGAGCAAGAGAGAATATTCCACTGGTCCCGGGCTTCAATTAGGGGGGGTGTTACCAACAGACGGTCAGAAACCAAGCCAATGCCCATTAAAGGGCCCTGCATGTTATGATGTGGTTCAGTTGTCATATAACCCAAAAACATGTGGGAATCAGTACAATAGGGAGGTATAGAAGCATCTCTGCTTGGGTAGGCCTTGTCTTCTAAGTGGGGTCTCCCCCAGTGAGGTCCTGTTTGCCCTACAGAGTGTTGTGCTTAGCGGGCTCACCTCCCTAGAACCAAAGTGAGTGGCTCCCCTTTGTGGAGAAGGAACAAATTCCTGGATTTGTTACATTACACACTAAGCTGTACAAGCGCATCCGCGAGTGCGCGCACACACTCTCTCTCTCTCTGCCTCAATCTCTTCCCCCATTGCTCAACCCCTTCTGCAGCACTATCACAGCACACGGACCTGCATTCACAGGAACTAGCGAGAGCTTAAATGCACCAAGCCCAGGGGCGTTGCTAGGGGGGGGCTAAGGGGGCTATAGCCCCTGATCTTTTGGTTGTAGCCCCGGATAGAATCTCAGGAGCTACAGCCAAAAGACTAGCTAGCCCCCAGTCCCAACCTTTCCGACATCAGCTTAGCCCCGGGTCTTTTCCAGACCTAGCAACTCCCCTGACCAAGCCACTGCCAAAATTGGCTGGAGACATTAAATGTTTGACACAATGTAACAACACTGCTCGAAAAACATCTACGGCAGCTGACAATTGCACAAAAGAAAAAACAGTTTAACTTGTGGACCAGAACAAACAAAGGCCCCTGGCAGGGAGGATGGGATTGTGCTGCTTTCATTAATACAGGCTGTAGGCCTGGGTGAATGGCTGTCAATGGAACAATTTGAAGATCAGGCCGGTTCTCAGTGCTTTGTAGTCAATGGGAGTAAAGGTGTGATTGCATTTTACAATAGCTTTTAAAGAACTTCTTGTATCTCTGTGTGCCGGCATGTACACGTAAAGACATGGGAACTGCATTTGGGTATGTTATGTTAAGATATATTTGTTCTGCGCCCATCACCACCATAGTGGTCTTATGGCATCTTGCCTTGTGATTGGTATCGGTGTATTGTGACCATGCCAGGGTGTCTCCAGACCATAGTCTTTTGGCAGCAAGAAGAAGAAGAGAGGGCGAGAAATACATAGAAGAAAAGGTAGAACCAGAGTTAATAAATAGAGAACAGGTTCGTTTTATGAAACACAAGCAGCTTCATAGGGGATGCTCAAGGGAATATTTGTGTTAGTATGAATGTTTTTCTTTAGTGTGTGCTTGCTTATAAAACAGCGTGAACGTAAAAATATAATGAAGGTGTAATTTACAGTAAATATATATTTTTTACATGCAGGGGTATATCCAGGCCTGGAGCTTTATGGTTCTAGAAATAAGTATAGTGGGGATGCATAAGGGGCTCGAGATGTGCTCAAGCGGGCCCTTGTAGTTTGCACCAAAAATATACAAAGTTAATGGTTGAGGCAACAAATATGGAATCTTGGATCCAAGGAATACATTGAAGAAGAGATGTCGCTTTAGTTGACACCCTATTTGCATTAACATATTAGTAATATTATAACTATTATCACTATTATTTGTATTATTATTGATTAAGTGCTTAGGTTTCTTGTGGGGTGGGGGGGCGGTGTTTGTTTATGCAGCTTAGTATCACCGTGACCAGAATGTGTCACATCTGGCCACTTGACTAACATACATGTGGGTGTAGGCACTGGGCTAACAGCTTTTTAGAATTCAGTTTGCGAATTTTCGAGTATAGTTGCAAATGCTGGCATGGTATATGTGTAAACCTGGGAGAATAAATTAATCGAAACCACGATTCACCCGGATTTACACTGCATTGAGAAGATTTAGGGTTCAGACAAATTGTTAGGAGATTCGGGTGACAGATGCAGGTTAGGATCAGGAGAAATTCATGCTGATTACATTTTGGTGTAAATAGTGGGTTGAAGAGGCCAGACCCTTTGCTATCAGCACACGTTCAAAGCAAACAATGGGCCTCATTACGAGTTTGGTGGTAGCTGTGCCCTTATTAAGGGCATGGCTTCAGCCAAACTCGCTACCGGCACCGGCTCCTGTGAATGGGCCATTACCGGCCCATTACGAGATGAATGGGCCGGTAATTGGCCATTTGCGGGTGCCGGTGTGGGCGGGCTCCCGATCCCCATTCTGCCCCATAGGGCAGAATGGAGTTGGGGGGCATGGTTGCACCGGCACCATTTATAACAGTGCCGGTGCAATTATGAGTTCTGCTCGCGAGTGCCAGTCTGCACGCCTGGTCAGACCAGGCGTGCACTCCGGCACCCGTGACCAGGCATGCACTCCGGCACCCGCGAGCAGAACTCGTAATGTGGCAGTATGGTAACATTCATAATGTTGCCCAATGTGTAAACTTAATGGAAAAGGTCAGAACCTTTCCTACCAGGGATGTCCACAGAAAGCTAGGTGTCTAAATGTCTAATACTCTTCACCTGGCTGTTTCTTTAATATGGAAACCAAACTTAGCTCAGTGTTTTCCGCTGACAAAAAATTATGTTTTAACTTTAACAAATACTTAGTGCCAGATTCACAAACGTAACACAAATAAAAAATATGTTACTTTGAGAAATGCATAGGTAATCATGTTCACAGAGGTGACCTGGACATTTCTAGGGGTCTGTGCTGCAATGTAAAGGATGCACTGCCCAGCTCACTTGCATTCACTAGTGTCGGGAGCATGTTCTCAACACTAATGTATGAGGGGATCCCAGCACCCAAGTGTGTGTTGGGAGTGCATGTCACAATGACAGGCTCATAACAGGCCTGTCATTGTGAAATGTCTAAAAAAGAAATCTATCCCTGTTTGAGGGATAGTAATGCAAGAAGAGCAGACCACAATGAAAAATGCATGAAAGGGTCAGAAGTTGTAATGAGCATCCCATTTGTGAATTTGGTACTCACAGGAAAATGTGCAGAAATGCCCCTTTATTTGCTCTAATGTGCAGTGGCAGTCAAACAAGGGCATCTGAATGTGCGCGTATATGCTCTATTATGTGTGCATTCAAATGCCCTTTTTGATTAGGGCTGAGCTTTTTTTGTGGTCCAAGTGATGAGATGCACTAGTGCATCCCATCACCTATACCAAAAATGCTTTGTCCCCTTATTGTACAGATGATATGGTATGTGTTTTTCCAGGTACAGAGCTCATTATCATTATCAATACTACCTGATTAAATGGTATTCATTTACGCAACACCATTGTAGAGGAGCAGTTACATGCCTCTGCAGGAGATTCCACCCCCCTACGACCTATATGTTGGAAGCCTGAGATTGTGCCATGCTTATCACCACTAGTTGTGACCATACCACAGTATTCGAAAGAGGATACCCACTGAGAAAACCCTATCAAATGTAGCCCCGAATAGATGACAATCTGAGGGTGGAACTCCCTGAAGGAATATGAAAAAGAGTGAAAGAGGAGCTGGTCATGTCACGAAAGATGAGTGTGACACCCTGAGAATACTAGCTGAAGAGAATGCATGGAGCTTACAGAAGCTGATGGCGAAGTTAAGAATCGAGTAAATGTTCATATGCGAAAAGAAGATTGCATGTGCACTGCAGAAAATGCAAGACGTTCAATAACTGTACCGATGCTGTAACGCAAGTAGATTAAGTAATCTTAGAAGCTGGCTATATGTAGTGAATAGAGTGCAGGCAAAGCCGCCATTGTATAGAAACTGGAAAGCAGTGTTGTGAATTTAGTAAGCCAGGAACCATGGAGAGAAAAGGCGAGAACTGTGTCACAGCAAGAATAAGCCAAGTTCATGGAAACAAATGGCGAGGCCAGTTATCTATTCTTGAAGGCAGTAAACATGTGAAGCTGAATCATCCCTGGTTAAGATACAACGAAAGAACACCAAGTGTGCCAAGTTTTATTCATTTAAGACATTTAAATACTGCAGAATGGACCAAATCGTGGTCTCCTGTCACGTGAGCCAAGGATGGAAATAGAGTTGAGCATGGAGTTCTAGAACGATAGTGAAAGCCTGTACTCCCATATAATCCCTCAGACGAGAATACTTTGCAAGGCCAAGTTCAAAGACAAACTGCATGGCAGAAGACATGGGTGATGAGAGATGATGTGCTAATTGGGTAGGAAGGTAAAGTCAAATCCAAGCTTTCATGCTGCTAAGTGAACTGAATGTTCCAGACATGGCACGAGCGTGCCAACCAATTATAGAGGGCCGTATAACAAAGGGCCTTATAGTTTGAGAGCCAATGATATACTGTGTACTTAATTGTATTGAGGATGACATGTTTTAGAGGTAGGCATAAGTTGTCCACCTGACAGTAGATAGCCAATCATAATCCCAGCCCGTATAGAAAGTATGCTTAGATGTTCCCCTTGAACGTATCACAATCCCTCATGGGTTTTTCTTATTTTGCATGTAGTTTGACGTCATGTCTGATGTATTTTCTGCATATAACAATGTTTTTATGGGAAATGCAATGAGAGCTTGAGCGAACGTCCGTTGATGTCTGTTGTAACTCCCTGTTTTAGATAATTGTTAATAAAACAGCACCTTTGCCATCTTCCTGAGTTGGTTCGATTATTTATGTCAGAGTTATTCTGCGTCCCCATCCATTGCATGTACAATACCAAAAGGGCCATATGCCCACAAGCAGCAACTTGACATGTGACTGACTTTGCCTCTGCCCTACTGCCCTTAGCAAGGTTATTGACCTACAGCCATGGGCTCTCTCTATTATAAAATAATGATTTCAGAGGCCCTCATGGAAGCAAACTCTGCAGGGTGAAACTTCATGCACACGTAAAGCATGGACTGACTACTCCCCAACCCAGTAGGCTTTTCAGTGGTCTATGTCTGTATTCATTCCCCATATTGTAATATTATAAACCTCAATAATGCTCAATGTAGTCACCTCTGGATGATGAAAAACAGTCAGAGGAAAGCCTGGCCATGTGACTGACTCTGTTGGTCTGACATGAATTCTTACATTTGCCCACTTCAACTTTACCAATTTGAGCAACTTCAGAAGGATGAACAGCTGCCTTGTTCTTGCCCAGATTCAAAACTGGGACCTGCAAACTACTGAGAAATCTTACTGCAGAGTTGAATGTGCTGTCCTATTTGGTTAACATCCACAGGTGCACAGATCCCCATTTTCTCCATCTAATACCCCCACCCAGCCTCACCCCACCCCTTTCTTTTACCCAGCCTTTTTTCTCCCTTACTTCAGCCTTTGACATTATTGCGTATATTAATTATTCTCAGGAATATAGTCCAAGATTGATCTTCTGCTGAATGTCCGATATGATATGTCACATAGAGGTGATTTGGGCACATTTAGGCTGGAAGGCAAATCTGTGGAAACCTGCAACCCTACTTGGAGACTCAGAGGAGGTCACAGATTACTTTTGAGAAAGTTCACCCAGACTAATTCAAATAGTATGGGTGATCAAAGTCCTCTGGTGTTCTCTGGAAATCCCTCTGTCTCCTGCTCTGCACACAAACATAGCTAAACTAAGCACCATCATTTAGAACCCCAACATGTATCCATCCTTTACAACCCAGAGGCAAAATGTTCCTCAAGCTATTTGTTCCCCATCCACCATCTGTATGTTAAGACTCATGGGGCCTAGAAACAATTTGATTTGCATTGATGTGCTTTATATGTTGTGTGATCAAATCAAGGCACTCCCAGCAGGTGGGGCCCTCTCTAATGGCATGGTGGGTTATATGTGGGGTTAGGGTGGGTTGTGTGGAAGCCTGAGTCAACTGGATCAGAGTATTGAACTCATGATCTACCACAACGTCCTGTTCCCAAGGCAAGCACATTTTGCTCGAGCCATCCTCCCAGGTGCCAATGTCGACACACTGCAACCATCAACCCGGGAACAGCAGACTCAGACTGAGCCTGCGTGCCAAGTGGTCAGCGGAAGAGGCTTAAGCTCATGTGAATATTTTGGCGAGTCTTCTGGGCTCTCCTTTGTGATGCAAAGGGTGGCAAAATGTCAGGAGTCCAAATTCCCAGTTCTAAATACTACATTTTTAGGAATCGTGAAAAGTCAAAAGGATACTTAACAAATCCCTCTGAACCTGCTAAACCCAAAACTATGTTACACACCCTTCTAAAGTTAATCTTTAAGTGCACAAACAGAACTTGCATACAGTATGCTATTCCTGCTGGGTGGTTATTTTACTACAATAAGCACCAACATTGCGTGTGTACTTTTGAGCATACTGCTTGAACCACTTAAGGCCAGTTACGGCCTTCCCTCTCCACCTCTTTTGGGGTCTGGGCAAACCGATACCTGATGGGGTGCATTATTCGCTGGTGTTGAACTATGCATGTGCATGTGCAACCATAAAGAGCTGTCCTTTGGAAATGCATCAAAGTTGCAATACAAACCCTGCAGTGCACACCTGATGTGTGCTAGGTCCCTTAAACTGACTAGCATCTTAGCAAGCTGTGGCGATGCTGGGATGCACACTGGTTAGCCAAAAAGGGAGCAAAGAGGATTAAGGGGGTCTGTTTTTTAGTTTTGGGTGGAAGATCCGGCCTTGTGCATGCATGGGCAGGGTACACCAAAAGAGAAGGAGCAAGGCTGCGCGCCTCCTCAGATAATATTTTCATGCCATGGCCACGAGGGGGATCGCTGTCAAAAGTGGGTTTGCAACACATGACCACATACCTGCTCGCTGCGTACACAGAAAAGAAATTGGAGAAAGGGTTAGCTAGCTTAGAGCTTTGGAAAATGTACCAGGAGGAACGGGACGATCCGCCTCCTAATGTTTGGATGCATAATCAATGCAGGGAGGAGGGTAGTGAGCCTTCTGCTCCCCCCACCATGCCGTTAAGTAAATGGCGATATTACGAAAGATAACGGGTTGTACTGATTAAGGGAATTAAAACAAACAATAGGATATAGTAATCCGATATCTGAACTGCCGGCTTATAGCAGTGATGAGAGACCGGGAAAAGAAAGAACGAAAGGAAAAGAGGAGACCTCTAAGGTCCTGAAAAATAAAGAGGAGAAGAGTGAATGGCGAAGCGTATCCTTGGACATAGAATGAGAGATTAACAGATGGAAAGGAGAAAGAGATAGAACTGATGAGGTTACGCTCGTACAGAACGAATGAATGGGAGGACAGATATTGCTCAAGCTCAATGGGAAGAGCATCGAGGAAGTAAGGCAAGGGGAAGATCAAGATGAACAGGATAGAAAAGACAGGGAATGAGAGAAACAATTGAAAGAAGATGAGCATAAAAGAAAGAACAGACAAAGGCGAGAGCAAATATATCAGGAGGAACAACTCAGAAAGGAAGAAAGGGCAGAAGAACAGAGAAAGTATGACAATAGGCAGAGAGCAATTGAAGAACGAGACAGGTTAGAAAAGAAAACAGAAGAAGAGAAAGAACAGAAATGACAGGATAAAAGAATGCAAAGACGAAGAGACAAAGAAGTGTGTAGAGCAAACGAAAGAAAGGAATAGAAAAGGAAGGTAGAAGATAGAGTTAGATGGGAAGCGAGGAAACGAACAGAGTAGAGGAAAAAATAGAAGGAAAAAGGAGACAGAGAGCATGCGATACTGATCGCATTGAGAACGAACAGAGGGAACCGAGTCCAGTAATATCATGGAGCGACATAGAGGAGTTTCTCGCTAGGACCATCTAGGGTAAGCTTAGATGAGAATTTCAAGATAGGAAGTATCAGAGATAGAATCAATATGGCTTATCAAGAGATCAGGATGAAAAATGAGTCGGGAAGTAAGGGAAAGGAAGATCGACTCATAAGTGCCCAGTCACGAGGCAAGGAAGAAAGCCTGTTTAGTCTCGAGCACAGAGCCTTGTCTTTGGACAGGCTAATGTTAAACAGAGATGAAAGGGATGAGAACAACACTAGTTGGGGATTAGACATGTCAGATGAAGAAAGAGAAACCTCCCGTGGGGAAGAGGGAGAAAGTTCTTAAGGTCCTGAGGGATGTCTGCAGATGTATAAGGAAGTAAGATGGTCAGATTTAGACCAACCTAAAAATAGGACGCCAGATCCTATGGCCTACTCAGAGCGACCTAAAGGGTGATCACACAGAGAGAGAGGAGAATCACCACCATATGTGAGCAGGTTGAGGTCGTTGCCAGGTAGAAGGCAATCAGGAACTATTGTTCCCACCATAAGTAGGCAGGCGATGGGAGCGGATTGCAGATTTGGGTTTACGCAATTCTCCCTACTAGAGAAAGGAGAGGCCAGACTGCAGTATATTCCTTGGGCCAAAATGGACAAGGACAACTTAAGATGTAAACTCCCCAGTTTAACAGCAGATGCGGGGAAATAAATGTATGAGTTAGAAAAGATGACAGGAGGAAACATGTTGATCAAAGTGGACATTAAAGGCCTCCTGGCAGTCATTCTTGGGGAAAGAGCTGATGATATATGGATGAGTGCAGGTTATTTGAGTGTTACAGCACAGAACAACTCATGATGGAGCGCTGTTTAATAATTGTAGGGCAGCTGTTTGGAAAGCTCTTACAGTACAGTATCCTGATAGGTCAGATATGGGTGCAATTATGGCACGTAAAATGCAAGAAAATGAAGATCCACTTGCTTATATTCCGAATTTTCAGGAACAATGGACTTTGGAAAATTGAGAGCCTTGGGGGAAATCTGTACCAGTATTTTACCACATTCTGTGTCAGGGGTTGCCAGAACAGGTACAGAGACAGCTGAAGAAGCTAGTGGGAATGGATGCAAAGCCATGGGCAGAGATACAGTTGACGATCACGCAACATTGCCGATTGCTGCAAGAGAAAAATAAGAAGAGGGAGGATGCTGGGAAACTTTAGGAAGCTAATTTAGTCCAGAAGAAGCTGTCAAAGTAAGCTATAGAAGTATCAGTACTGACAAGCGGAGAGGGGCTGGGCACACAGCAAATGGCGGATGTGCAACAGGTGACTAATCAATGCCAGTTTAGTCAAGGAGGAAATGGGTTTGTGCCGAGAGGCAGAGGTACAGACTTTAGAGGAAGAGGGGGTTTTCAGAATAATCATGGTGGTTTTCAAAATAACCAAAGCAGTTTTCAGAATCTGCAGAATGATGATCAAAAGGTGCAGGGAGGGCAACAATTCCCTCCTATATGTTGGACATGTGTTATGACAGGGCACATTGCACAAACTTGTGGGAGTCAAGGGTATGTACAGAATGGGCGATCCTCAAGAGGAGGGACAGCTTATCCTCCAGCATATAGCCCACAAGGTAGAGACGGGTTTGCCCAAGATCAGACAGTGTATCAAGCACAAGTGCCGCATTTGCAACAGGCTTTACAGCCACAGCAAGCACCATTGAATCCACCGCAAGGGCAGTCATAGCACACACCCATTCAGATACAGCAGTGTGCAAACATGTGACAGTTATTGACTCCAAGAGTAGGGGTGTCACTGTTGCTGGAGGAAATCCTTTCACGGGCACAGGAATACATATATACCCGTAATAGGACAGCTCACAGGGTGACTTGATGTGTTCAATACTATCAGTGACACTAAATCCTCAAGAGGAACCAAGGGTTGGTGTCACCATAGGAGGCAAATCTTTTTCTTTTCTAGTCGATACTGGAGCAACTCGCTCATGTATACGAGAGGGAACATTTTTATTATAGGGAAAAGCCATGCATGCTCAAGGCTTCTCTGGAGCTACAAGTAGAGTTCTTTTCACTGATGAATTACCAGTCTCCATACGGGAGTGTGATATATCTGTGTGTTTATTCTATTCAAGGCAGACCCCAGTTAACATTCTGGGCAGAGATTTAATGACAGACAGATAGCTCTGCGAGGAGTGCCATTAGAGCCAGATGTTTTTCTGTATGGGGTACATATCTTGTTTACCTGGTTACCTGGCCTAGTAGGAAAGATTATGAGAATACCTGATGAATTTTTGTTCAGGCCACAGATACCATGGACGAAGAGGGGGAACAGATTTTTTCTCTTTCAGTTGCAGGCAGCCATAGTATGAAGGGAATTAGCCATGCTTGAAGGAACAGATAATGAGGGCAGGCCATGGAGAACGGTAATTGCTATTGGGGAAGGGTACAGATTGACTGATGTCACTAACGAGGATATGTTCAGAGACAACCCGTCAGATGATGAAGTAGTGTTCGAAACGAGCATCACTTATTGGATCAGAATAGAAAGAAGAGAATTACCACAGCAAATTATGATAGTGAGGCAACTTCCAGCATTTTTTGATGATGACATGCAAAAAGTGCCAACCTCTTTATGGACTACAGGCCCCTATGACGTAGGCCTGTTAAAGGGGGTGGGAGAAGTTAAGATCAAGCTGAAACCAGGATCAATTTAACCTCGAGCAAGGCAGTACCCAATGTTTCAAGAGGCAGGGGAGGGGATTTTTAATACTATATCAGCTATGATGGAACAAGGCATCTTGGTGACGTCAGAGTCACCATGTAATACCGGAGTGTATCCTGTAAAAAAATCAAAAGGGATGTTGTGGCGTTTAATTCAGAACATGAGGCCAATTAACCAGATTGTAGAGGCAGAGTTTCCTTTACTTCCGAATCCCGTGACAATTTTATGTAGTATTCCAACAGAGGCACTATATTTCACGGTGATTGACTTGAAAAATGTGTTTTTTCTCAATACCGTTGCACAAGGATTCTCAAGACCTCACATCATTTACTTTCCGTCAGACTAAACTGAAAAGTACTCATTTACCACGGGGGTACTGAGAGACCCCGTCGATCTTTAACAGAGTCTTTCAAATGGACCTTAAGTAATATTGATTTGCCAAGTGTTGTGCTGCAGTACGTAGATGATATTTTAGTTCGTAGCACAACAGAAGATGAGTGCAGGCAAGATTCAATTCGATTGATGACTATTCTGGCAGACAAAGGATGTAAGGTAGATAAGGAGAAGCTACAATATTGCCAGGAAGATGTGTTTTACATAGGACAGTTGATTTCACATGACGGACAAAAGGTCACACCTGAAAGAGCTGAGGTGATTATATCAAAACCGCACACGATAAAGCACATGCAACAGTTTTTGGGATTGTGTAACTATGTTAGAGCATGGGTATTTGATTACAGTTCACATAAGGACCTCTTTTTCAGGCTTAAAAGAAAGTCCAAGTGAGCAATGAGAAAATAGAATGGACAGAGCAAATGGAGTTCGGGTTTGAGGAGTTGAAAAAAGCAATTTGTACAGCTCTAGTTTTAGGAATTCACAATTATTCTGAGGAGTTCTTTTATTCTCGCATACAAATGGAACAGCTATGACAGCAGTGCTAACACAAAGAACCAAATTAGGGTATAAACGCTTAGCATACGATAGTGGGATTGTAGACCCAGTAATGAGAGGATACTTCCCTTGTGAACAATCGCTGGCAGCAGCTGAGTGCTCCATTGAGAAGTCTGCAAGTATCTTGATGGGGTGTTCTATGACTTTATTTATTGAGCATGCTTTATTTGCTGTTTTGGCGAAACCTAAGGGTACATTAATGTTTTAGAGAGCTTCTGCATACGAGGTAGTTATATCGAATCCAGCAATCAAAATAGTTAGGTGTAAGATAGTGAACCCTACCACATTTTTAGCCGACCCTGTGACAAAGGACGAGCAAGTGCATGATTGCTGGAATTATGAGGAGTTCTATGAGAAAATTCCGAGGGTAAAGGAGAATGCTCTAGCAGCGGGAAAGGTTCTCTTTATTGACAGGTCTTCAAAAATTGATCAGACTTATGGAGAAAGGCATTCAGGTTTAGCTGTGGTAAGGCACAGAGCTAACTGGGAATTTGAAGTGGTAACAAGTGCGAGACTACCATCTCATTTTTCAGCACATGCTGCAGAATTGGTGGCACTTATGGTTGTGCTCGAGAATCATGCAGGGCAGGAAGTGTACAGTATCTCCACCTATGTGTCGTCAACTGTACATGCAGAGTTAGCATGTTGGAAAAGGAGGGGCTACCTCAGAGCAGAAGGCACTCCAGTGCAACACATGAGATTATTGGACAGGCTTATTAAGGCACTACAACTCCCAGTAGCCATCACCATAGTTAAGTGCGCAGAACATACTAAGAAAACTGACTTTATTTCACACGGAAACCAAGCCGCAGATGAAGAGACCAAAAGTGTTGCATATTCTCCTGATATTTCTAGTTTTGATACTCCTGATGTGAAAGAAAAAGTGGTTACAATTATGATTCTAAATGAAGGATATAATCATTTATCGAGAACACAATTGATGTAAGTTCATGGTGGTGCTCCACAGGAAGAGAAGGAGCTGCGGATACTGAGGGGGTGTTCGTTATCCCCCTCTGAGGCATTGTGGTGACAGGATAGCACTGGTAAAGTGGTGATACTGTAGCCTTATTAAGGGTAGTGCTAGAACAGCTACACTACCCAGCGCATGTAACTAGGGAGAGTCTCGCTGCAACTATTGCAGAAGACTGGTTTGTGCCAGACTTGTCAGAACACGTTGCATTTTATGTAGTGAATTGCATCATATGTCAGAGGTTTACTGCTGGGCACACATTGCGAACAATTAGAGGAGTGATTCCTCGACTTAATGGTGCTTTTCAGTATTTACATATTGACTATGTTGACATGCTGCAGGTATGTAGTGTATATAGGTATATGATAATGGTAGCATGCCCTTTTTTAGATGGATTGAAGCGGGTCCATGCACACATCGTGATGACACTTGCGCTGCAAAGTTTTTAGTCCGAGAAGTATTTCCTAGATGGGGAGTAAGTGAGGTGTTAAGATCCGACAATGGATCCTATTTTTTCAATGAGGTGTCCAAGCAAATTAGTCTATTACTTAGTATTAAACGTATGTTTTCTTCTGCTTATCACCTGCAAGTGAACGGCTATGTGATAGACTCAACGGCCTTCTCAAAGAGAGAATAGCCAAATTGAAATTGACACTCTTAAAGAAAGCGAGGCTGTATTGTTTGTCCCTTGCATTATATGCATTGAGCAATCATCCCGGGTTGGACCACCATCTCACACCCCATTTACTAGTAACAGGGAGGCGAATGTGAACGCCTCTGACTCTTCCATCGCAGACTAGGAGTGATGCCCAGATGACTGCAGAATTGTTAGGAAATGAGCTACGTGCGTACTTAACATGTATGACCGCTAGTATCTCTGTCATTTCAGGTCAAATCAGGCATAAGGGGTGTCGGTCTCAGGACACAGATGAAGACCATTCAACAACCGGACACCAAGAAGTACCTGTTCCTAAACTATTTAGTGGAGATTTCATATTGATCCGCAATTGTACAAGGATGTGGCATGAGCCTCGTTTTAGTGGTCCGTTTGTAGTTATGATATATGATATGATGTGGCATTTATAACGCGCCTATACACAAGTGTTTTCGTCTGCAGTGAAAGTCCAAGGAAGGCATGCCTGGAATCACCTGAGTGACGTGAAGCCATATGCTGGTGAGACCGGAACACCCCCACCCGTTTTGTGCAGACCTGATCGATGACTACGAAGAAGGACGCAAAGATTGTGGAATAAATAAATCCAAGTGAGCATTTGGACTGTGGCTCCCCTGGACACTCCTTAGAGATATGTTAGCAGGAAGTGAGAAAGTTATTGTTCTTGAGCCATAGGAATAAGTTAACAGTGGACCTTAGGAAGTGCTGAAGTAATGGAAAAATGCCTGATTTAGACTTCCTTTTCGACGACTGGAAAGGGAGCAGTTCCCCGATTCATTTCTCACCGAGTTTCTTTTTGGACACCCAAATGGTATTGTCTGATGTTGATGTTCACAGAATACTTCTTGCTGTCTTCATTTTTATACTCCAAGCTTACCCTGCTCTTGTTGGGTGCAGCACTGATGTGAGTACTTTTATCCAAGATCCTAAAAATTGCCCGGCGATTAGACGATTATTGGCAGCAATAATAGAACAGATTCGGCAGCTACCTGAGCACTTAACAAGACTTCCTGAGTTAAAAGATGTTTTCCTTCCTTAAAGAAATAAATACACAGGCATAATGAGATTTATTGAGCATGATGCGGTTCCAGAAAGTGAGCAAATTCGCCGACGTATGGAGAGACATCATTGGTGGGGCTTCATGTATTAGTGTATGATTTATATATGCACAGCATCTGTTATTGTTTTTCTAATTTTACTGATTCATGCTGCATACCTTGTTGGTTCTAAAAGGATAGAAGTCACTTTTTCTCCATACTCAAGTGAAATATGCAGAGTTAGAGGTTGCAAGGAAGACAAGAACATATGTGATCATCCCTACACAATGACACATGTAAGGTCACCTATTTCACTGACAAGTGTTCCTATGATTCCCCCTGTAGGAAGAATGTATACTGATGTATTCAATGAGATGCTTATAAGAGCTCACCTGGCAAGAAAAAGGCCTAAGAGGAGCACAAGACAGGATGATTATGAGTTGAATGATTATTTAGACAGCACAGCACATTTGGAGGAAAACATGTGGTATCAACACATGAAAGAGGTAGGAAAGAAAACATATGAGGAGGATTGCTATGTTTGTGCTCTCCTGCCTTATGATATAGGAATGTCTAAGATATTCATAGCTATAGAGATAGATGTCCAAATGGCTCATTGCTTGACTCACCTTGAACTCTATAGTGTGTTGGAAAAACCAACTACTGAAAACTCAAGACTGTTAATTCAATTTGTAAATAATAAAAAGTCAAAAGCAAGTTTTGTAGAACACAACAATGTGTATATTTTGTGTTGAGGTTCCAAACAACCAATATCTCTTTTCAAAGGAAACACAACAAGTGAAAATAATCACAATCTTCTTGCAAAAAAAACAACAATATGATGAAATGTTGTTAGTAGTCTGCTTTTCAGTTGGCGACGCGTTTCGAGGATAAGAGCCTCTTCTTCTCAGGCCTAAACAGACTATAAAACAAGTGTGCAAAAATAAGTATACAAATGGTATATAGACACATTATATTTGCACATGCATGTTCAAGGATTAGTAATTTACAATTTTATAAGAAACAATAGTTCGTATCTGACATTATTTCCAGACCATGGATACTTAATCATGCACTGGTATTAACGTTCACTATGACTGGTATTACATACATTCCCAATGACTACGGTTCAACTTGAAGTGGTTTATATCCTAGATATCATAGTTAGCCAGCGATGGCCATAAAGGTGGGCTTAAGCACTGTGTGGGTGGAGGTCTCAAAGTCGCCCCCAATCGTCCAACCCCAATGGTGACATTAAGGTAAGGATAAGAGTAGAAATGAACATATGATTTACCTGATAGTTTAAAGAGAGTGATGAAGAAAATACAATGACAGCCATTCCAAAAACGGAGGGGCTGTAGGTGCGTGTGTCGAGATGCGGGTGACTGCTACACATTAGTCTCGGTGTTGATTGACCAAGTCAATAGTTCCTAATAGCTCAATCTGAAACAATAGCAAATGTAGTAAAAAGCGGCTGAGAGGTTATAATCGCATGCACCCTTAAGCAACATCTCAAAAAGGTGTATTCTAGTTTACATAAGTCACACCCCCAGGAGCAGAAAGACTAGCCATAATGTCTGGTCAAAAAACAAATTATACAAAAACGAATTATGAAGACAGAAATGTCAACTTGGTTTTATACCTGTTAAAGTAAACGTAAAGAGCATGAAATCGCAGGACGCTAATTTAGAATACTAAATAGAATACTAGATAAAATACAAACCTAGAAAATGAAGCCAAAATTAGTCAGGTATAGATAGGTCAAGAACCGGGCTGTGAGCCAGAAAAACCATATTATAGATACGGAGAACAGGAACTCTCTGTAAATAGACTCGGACAGCGAGCAGTGCAATGGTCTCCACACTGTAGGGGGAAAGTGTAGAATGAAGTAAAGAGGTATTCTAAATCTGCGCGTCTAGAAAATGTGAAGAATAACGTCTCCATATGGGGATCTCTATTTATTGTAGAAGCGATAGCTCTTACCTGAAGCCGTGCGGTCAGGAAAGTGAAGCTAACTTCGCAACAAGGCATCGGCGGATGTTACCATGGTAACGTGCTGGGCCCTAATGAACAACCAGCACGTCGTGTACGTGCATCTGATTGTCCAATCACAGAGCTTAGGGTGGTAGAAACCAATGTAAGGACAGCAACTTCCAGAATGGAAAGCCTGTCCGCCATGTTTAAATGTCTGCAAACATGTAAATGTTAAGGTCAGAGTCCAATTAGGTAAGCACAAATTACCCCGAATGACCCAGATAGTGATTAAAAAGACTCGTAACAAGTATTACCAAAGCGAAAGAGGGCAAGAATATGTAGTAAGATCAACCAGGGGCAACTAGAAGATCAGGTGAAAGGTAAATCTAAAAATGAAACGCAGAGAACCGTGAAAACACAGTGTTAATTTGGGTTTAAACGGCTGAAGGGGTCCATGGGGCCACCACCACACAATCTAACATACTCAATTTCAAATTAAACTCACATTAAACCGTATGGATGGAAAGACATATTTAAAGATTAGTGTACTAATAAAATGTCTAGAAATGTAAATAGATAACATAACCAGGTACATAGCTCATTAGTCCACTAGCACAGAATGCAGATAAGTCTTATAAATGCTGGGTAATATATAGCATTTTGAAATGGATAATTATTTTGCAAATAGAGAACTACAATTTATGCAGGCAATTTAACAAAAACATCCTAATCAGTACCCTGTGTGACAAGAACCTAATAAAGAAATAGACATAAAAACAATTTAAAATCAATGTAATGTACATCATTTTTGTCCAGAAACGGGTAATACCCTATAAAAAGCAATTAAGTGAATGTTCTTCATTCAAACCCTTGGGGTATACAGTGTCCAAGTAATTAATCCAAAAAAGTTCTCTCCTGAGGAGCATGGAGAGATAATCACCACCTCTTTGGGTTTTTTTTACAACTTCAAGGATTTGGAATCTGATTTGAGCAATGGTGTGATGCTCAAAATTAAAATGTCTAGCCACTGGAGATCGTAAGCTATTGCATCTTATTTTAGACTTATGCTCTGACCAACGTTCCTTGGCTGGTCTAGCAGTTTGACCTACATACAGTTTACCGCAGGGGCATTTGATGGTATAGATGACACCTGGAGTCATGCAAGTTGAGTAGTCATGAATCTTGATTTTCTTTCCTGTTTGTTGATGGGAAAACAAGTTCCCCTTGGTGATGTTATTACAATGTGTGCAGTTAAAACATGGGTATGTGCCTTTTTTCCGAGTGGCCAGAAACTGTTGGTTTTCTTTCAATGGTCTCTCCGCTTTGATAAGTTTATCCCTCAGATTTTTACCCCTTTTAAAACACATCATCCGCGCTTTAGGGAACAATCTGAACAGTGATGAGTCATTGTGTAGAATTGACCAATGTTTCTTGATACTTTTACCAATTTGGAAACTTTGGCGAGAAAATTTGAATATAAACTATAAGGGAGTATCCTGGTTGCGTGATTTTGGTTGTAATAGGTCAGTTCTTGTCACGCTTAGTGATCTAGTCTTTGCCTCATTGAGTACTGTATCTGGGTAGCCTCTTTGTTTGAATTTTTCAATTAGTTTGGAACACTCAGTGTCAAATCCATCTGGTTCTGAGATAATTCTTTTGAGCCTGAGAATCTGGCTGTATGGGAGGCTTTGGAGCAATTGGCAAACTACAAATCAGAAATAGAACAAAGAAAATTACGAAAATTCAAGCGTGACACATTTGATTAACTGAATGATATAGTTTATAACTGGCAGGAATTTTACCGTCAGAGGAACGCTAATCGGTTGAGACCAAGACAGGACGATTCACCAAACTCAGGCAACAGCAGTGACAGCAGTATTTTGAACCAATTGAAACTAGAGCTCCTCAACAACCGAGGTCAACTCCAAACACCCAAGATACCACTCCAATTAATAACTCAACACCACAAGCCACTGAGGAATCCTCAAATTCAGGGGGTTTTTTAGGCACAAGAGAAAAACCAGGAGAGGTAGCAAAAAAACAACCAAGAAAAAAGAACAAATAGACACGGTGAGTTTAGTAGTGAACATCTCGAGTAAAATATTATCCAGTGGCCAATTGAACATATTGAACAATGGTTTATCCTTTGTCCCGACCTGCAACACTACCTTCTTTGAGGAGAAAACCTGCCTTCATCGCCTTTTAAGGAAAATCAGACTAAAAATCTTTTTTGACACACAACCACCTATGGAATCACATAATTCTGTTGATGATCCATTGGAAATGCGTCCGAAAAGTTCCTTTGATCCCCAGATACAAAATTCAGTGTTAAATCTTTTTGGGAAAAATGTCCTCCATGACTTGAACAAAATTAACTACAGAAAAAATTCTCCACTGAATATTAAAAACTGTCAGTTGGATCATATTGAGAGTCTGGCTAAGGATGAATCCCTTACCATTAAACCTGCAGACAAGGGAGGAGCCATCGTGGTGATGGACACCTCATTCTACAATAAAAAATGCTTGGCCTTACTGAGTGATGAAGATACCTATATGAAATTGGACAATGACCCTATCATGAATATTACATTTCTTATTATTAGAACCTTA
Organism: Ambystoma mexicanum; assembly: GCF_040938575.1. Taxonomy (NCBI): domain Eukaryota; kingdom Metazoa; phylum Chordata; class Amphibia; order Caudata; family Ambystomatidae; genus Ambystoma; species Ambystoma mexicanum. The sequence goes on from NC_090940.1 coordinate 199,044,538, forward strand.
GAGAAAGCAAAAGAAAATCAGTGGATTAGTGGTAAAACATTTGAATATCTAATCAATAAATTTCCCATTACTCCAGACTTCTATGGATTGCCTAAAATCCATAAGGACCGTGCAAATCAACCATTACGACCTATTGTGGCGGGCACTGAGAGTATATTTGACACCCTTGCTGTATATGTTGACATGTTACTCCAACCCCTTGTCCAAGCTACACCTACTTATCTGAAAGATACCACAGACTTCCTTAATTGTTTGAAGGAAATCACGGCTGTCAGCACAGACTGTATTCTTTTCAGCCTAGATGTCTGTAGCCTGTATACATCTATACCACATGCAGAGGGCATTGAAGCAGTAGAATGGCTCCACCTCAATACAACAAACCTCAGAGGTGAGGCTGAATTCGTAATTGAATTACTTAACATCGTACTGTATAATAGTTATTTCAGTTTTTTAGGGAAATACTATTTGCAAACCTCAGGAACCTCCATGGGATCGTCCATGGCACCAATGTATGCCAATACTTTTATGTTTAAATTTGAGAGCGACTTCATACTAGAACATCCAAAATGGTCGACATACATATTAATTTGGAAACGTTTCATTGACGACATATTTGGGATATGGTGTGGAACCCATGAAGAATTACAGTCATTTTTTAGTTACCTTAACTCAGTCCACTCGAGAATCAATTTCACGATGGAGATTGGTGATCAATGTCTCCATTTTTTGGATGTTAACTTGAAGATTGAAAATGGCAATATTACAACCAATATTTACCATAAACCCACTGATGCTAATAATCTGTTACATTTTTCAAGTTTTCACCCAAAAGCCATGCTCCAAAGCCTCCCATACAGCCAGATTCTCAGGCTCAAAAGAATTATCTCAGAACCAGATGGATTTGACACTGAGTGTTCCAAACTAATTGAAAAATTCAAACAAAGAGGCTACCCAGATACAGTACTCAATGAGGCAAAGACTAGATCACTAAGCGTGACAAGAACTGACCTATTACAACCAAAATCACGCAACAAGGATACTCCCTTATAGTTTATATTCAAATTTTCTCGCCAAAGTTTCCAAATTGGTAAAAGTATCAAGAAACATTGGTCAATTCTACACAATGACTCATCACTGTTCAGATTGTTCCCTAAAGCGCCGATGATGTGTTTTAAAAGGGGTAAAAATCTGAGGGATAAACTTATCAAAGCGGAGAGACCATTGAAAGAAAACCAACAGTTTCTGGCCACTCGGAAAAAAGGCACATACCCATGTCTTAACTGCACACATTGTAATAACATCACCAAGGGGAACTTGCTTTCCCATCCACAAACAGGAAAGAAAATCAAGATTCATGACTACTCAACTTGCATGACTCCAGGTGTCATCTATACCATCAAATGCCCCTGCGGTAAACTGTATGTAGGTCAAACAGCTAGACCAGCCAAGGAACGTTGGTCAGAGCATAAGTCTAACATACAATGCAATAGCTTACGATCTCCAGTGGCTAGACATTATAATTTTGAGCATCACACCATTGCTCAAATCAGATTCCAAATCCTTGAAGTTGTAAAAAAAACCCAAAGAGGTGGTGATTATCACTCCATGCTCCTCAGGAGAGAACTTATTTGGATTAATTACTTGGACACTGCATACCCCAAGGGTTTGAATGAAGAACATTCACTTAATTGCTTTTTTTAGGGTATTACCCGTTTCTGAACAAAAATGATGTACATTACATTGATTTTAAATTGTTTTTATGTCTTTCTTTATTAGGTTCTTCTCACACAGGGTACTGATTAGGATGTTTTTGTTAAATTGCCTGTATAAATTGTAGTTCTCTATTTGCAAAATAATTATCCATTTCAAAACGCTATATATTACCCAGCATTTATAAGACTTATCTGCATTCTGTGCTAGCGGACTAATGAGCTATGTACCTGGTTATGTTATCTATTTACATTTCTAGACATTTTATTAGTACACTAATCTTTAAATATGTCTTTCCATCCATACGGTTTAATGTGAGTTTAATTTGAAATTGAGTATGTTAGTTTGTGTGGTGGTGGCCCCATGGACTCCTTCAGCCGTTTAAACCCAAATTAACACCGTGTTTTCACGGTTCTCTGCACTTCATTTTTAGATTTACCTTTCACCTGATCTTCTAGTTGCCCCTGGTTGATCTTACTACATATTCTTGCCTTCTTTCGCTTTGGTAATACTTGTTACGAGTCTTTTTAATCACTATCTGGGTCATTCGGGGTAATTCGTGCTTACCTAATTGGACTCTGACCATAACATTTACGTGTTTGCAGACATTTAAATATGGCAGACAGGCTTTCCATTCTGGAACTTGCTGTCCATAAATTGGTTTCTACCACCCTAAGCTCCGTGATTGGACAATCAGATGCACGTACACGACGTGCTGATTGTTCATTAGGGCCCAGCACGTTACCATGGTAACATCCGCCGATGCCTTGTTGCGAAGTTAGCTTCACTTTCCTGACGGCATGGCTTCAGGTAAGAGCTATCACTTCTACGATAGATAGAGATCCCCATATGGAGACGTTATTCTTCACATTTTCTGGACGCGCAGATTTAGAATACCTCTTTACTTCATTCTACACTTTCCCCCTACAGTGTGGAGACCATTGCACTGCTCGCTGTCCGAGTCTATTTACAGAGAGTTCCTGTTCTCTGTATCTATAATATGGTTTTTCTGGCTCACAGCCCGGTTCTTGACCTATCTATACCTGACTAATTTTGGCTTCATTTTCTAGGTTTGTATTTTATCTAGTATTCTATTTAGTATTCTAAATTAGCTTCCTGCGATTTCATGCTCTTTACGTTTACGTTAACAGGTATAAGACCAAGTTGACATTTCTGTCTTCATAATTCGTTTTTCTATAATTCATTTTTTGACCAGACATTATGGCTAGTCTTTCTGCTCCTGGGGGAGTGACTTATGTAAACTAGAATACACCTTTTTGAGATGTTGCTTAAGGGTGCATGCGATTATAACCTCTCAGCCGCTTTATACTACATTTGCTATTGTTTCAGATTGAGCTATTAGGAACTATTGACTTGGTCAATCAACACTGAGACTGATGTGCAGCAGTCACCCGCATCTCGACACACGCACCTACAGCCCCTCCGTTTTTGGAATGGCTGTCATTGTATTTTCTTCATCACTGTCTTTAAACTATCAGGTAAATCATATGTTCATTTCTACTTTTTTCCTTACCTTAATGTCACCATTGGGGTTGGACGATTGGGGGCGACTTTGAGACCTCCACCCACACAGTGCTTAAGCCCGCCTGTAGGGCCATCGCTGGCTAACTATGATATCTAGGATATAAACCACTTCAAGTTGTACCGTAGTCATTGGGAATGTATGTAATACCAGTCATAGTGAACGTTAATACCAGTGCATGATTAAGTATCCATGGTCTGTAAATAATGTCAGATACAAACTATTGTTTCTTATAAAATTGTAAATTACTAATCCTTGAACATGCATGTGCAAATATAATGTGTCTATATACCATTTGTATACTTATTTTTACACACTTGTTTTATAGTCTGTTTAGGCCTGAGAAGAAGAGGCTCTTATCCTCGAAACGCGTCTCCAACTGAAAAGCAGACTACTAACAACATTTCATCATATTGTTTTTTTTTTTGCAAGAAGATTGTGATTATTTTCACTTGTTGTGTTTCCTTTGAAAAGAGATATTGGTTGTTTGGAACCTCAACACAAAATATACACATTGTTGTGTTCTACAAAACTTGCTTTTGACTTTTTATTATTTACAAATTGAATTAACTGTCTTGAGTTTTCAGTAGTTGGTTTTTCCAACACACTATAGTGTTCAGGGGACGGGAGGGTTCAAAGTCTGAACCTTCTCCTTCCTTTGTTTTGTTATATATGGAGGTCTTGTGCCAGGACCTTAGTTCCTCCCCCGCACCTAAAATTGAATTGACATTTGTCCTCGATTCATTCTCGTTAATTATCAATCAGATTAGGAGTGCACTAATTTTTGTATTCTCTTGTTTATGTTTCACTAGTCACCTTGAACTCTGCCATACAGGAGGTCAATTCCAGGGTCAAACATCATCTTTGGTATGGGCCACTGAATGGACAGCACCAGAAGATGACTATGTTCAAGATTTAAAGACAAGCGCAAGACCACATACCAGAGATCATGTGATAAGATATGAACAGCCAGGCATGAAAGGAGCAGGAACCAGATGGGAGATAAATAGAAAGCTCAATTGCCAAGGAAAGACTGATGATACAAGGAAAGAGGGGAACAGTACTTTCTCCAGACGGTTGGGAAGAAGGAGTAGTTCTATGCAGAGCTGTGGCACTAACTGGACATCATAAACCAGTTATAGATTGTGTAGAAAAAGGATGTAAACCTCTCTGGCCGAGACTTGAGGAGTTGCTGACGTGGGTTGAAGATAGAGGACGCCCGTTGCAGATAGTGCATTTGGCCAGTGCAGAACTGTGCTTCATAAATAAAGGTACAAGATATGTTGGAGAAAATCAACAACGTGGATGAATCTTTGATGTGCCAGGAATGAAGGATGGGACAGTAGTGATAACGGACCACCACTGGGCCTGCGGATCCAGAGCATATATGAAGCTGCCCAGAGATTGGGGAGGCCTATGTTGCATGGTGATAATTCATGTTCCAGCATTAGTAATTCCAAAGAGTGACCTGAACATTAGCAAGGTTCCAAAAGCAGATGTTTGCCTGAGAAAGAAGAGATCTGTTGAGCTCCTGGATCAAATGAAGTGAGAAAATCATTTCACAATAAAGTCAATAGAAGCATTTGATGCTATTCTGACTGAACACAGACTATTCAGCAAGATAGCTTCAGTTTTTAATATTATCTTTATGCCAGGAATCCAGACGATGGCGAATACCACGTGGTTACAATTAACCGGATGGGAGCTTTTGCAGATGATCAATACTACGAAAAAGGGATTCAATGCTATCAAGGAAGATTTGAGAGCCAAACGATTTATGACTCTTCAGAATAAATATGTTCTGGATATGATCACAGCTATGGATTGAGGTGTTAGTGCCACAATCGGAGCATCATGTTGCACATTCTTACCTTCTTATGATGACGAGAATGGCACCTTGACAAAGGCCATAACGATGTTGAAAAACTTGCATGTCAAGATGGAAGAGGAAGTGGAAGATATTGCTGATGACAGCTGGTTTGTGTCAATATTCCCATGGGTTCATCAATGGATGGTGTACATTTTCAAGTTCCTTGGAGCCCTGTTAGTGATGATCATGTTTGGATTCTGTGTGGTTAGGATTATAATCGCACAGTGCAAAAAGACTGCGAAGAAAGCGACAAGAATGAAGATCATGATTGATGTTGAAGCTGGATTTAAACCAAAAGAGATGACAGATGAAGAAATCAGAGACTATGTAAAGGCCAGTGTGCATGCACCTGAGAGAACAAAATTCCTGTATCCAAGAAACCACAAGAGGTATGTGGGAAGATGGATTTACTGCAGTCCCAATGGACAGTGCAGCCTTATGACCTGGAATATTGATGAGCATGTGAAGTCAGCAGGATGCTTGAAAGGAGTAGTAAAGATATGGACTCCAAAGAAGCATTTCTTCAGACGAGCATGTCTAGATATGAAGACTGGTGAGAGAGTGGTCGATGAATCGCCCAGAGGGGGAGTGTAGAGGAGGAGCCAAGTACCTTTACCGGAAGTTCCACCCCCATCTTGACTATATGTTGGCAGCCAGAGATTGCAACAAGAGAAATACCAGTAAGAGTGCCAATAATGCAAAAAGTCCATGAAACAAGGTATCCATTGAGAAAACCCCACAATGAAATGGCGATCTTCTGAAGGAAGTTCCAGAAGAAGTGTGAAAATGAGTGAGGCAAGCACTGGTGATGTCACATGAAGTAGAGGTGATGCACACAGAGGAGATATAAATGAAGAAAGAATATAGACCCTATAGAACCTGATGGTGAAATAATAAAGTATGTAACATTTCGCCCTGGAAGTGAAGATTGTATGTGCGGAGAAGCACCAAAGAAAATGCAAAACCATTTTACGGATATACAGATGCAGTAACGCAAGTAGACAAAGTAATCATACGGCTGGCTATGTAGTGAATAGATTGCGGTGATGCGCCAATGTATATACATAGCAAATATATAGAATCTGGACGTTCCACAATCACTTTAGCAAACTTAGACCCCAGTGTGGCGCAGCAGAATAATAGCTTTCGGCAAGGGAAGATTCGAGCAAGGCTTGTCTGGCCCGGAGTCAAGAGATGGAGCTGCTGAGAGCCTTGCCCTGTACTCGAGAAGATACAAAAACGTGAGAAGCAAGCACAGCTTCCACTTGAGGTGTAATGAAAATCATTGAGGGTGCCAAGATTTCTTCATTTACTGGTATTAAAATACACCAAAGAGCTCAGAATCATGGCCTCAAGTCATGTGATCGGATGAGAATAGACTTTGGGTCAAGCTACACCGAGACCAGAAAATAAGGCCATGCTTCACTCCCTTTTATTCCCAGGCATAGTAAACCTCTGCAAGGCCAAGTTCAAAGTGATTAATTGAATGGCAGACTGCAGGAGTGATGATGGATGTTGGGCTACCTGGTTGGGGAGGCGTGATCAAACCAAACCCCCCAGCACCTGGAGTCACAGTTGCATGCTGCTAGTGTGTGGAACCTTGTAGAAGGATACAAGCGTGCCAGCCAATTATAGAGGGCCACAAATTAAGAATCCCTATAGTTTATAAAACCAATAGTATGTCCAGTTGTAGACTGACATGGAATATGACTTGCACTTGGGATGGGCTTTGTTGCCCACCTGATCTTAGAGATACAATCACGTCATTGTCGCCCATAGAAAGTATATGTAGATGTTCCTCTTCGCCCAATCACAACCCCTAGTAAATGTTCATATTTTGCCACGTATCCTGACGTCACTCATGATGGGTTTTTACTATAAAAGTGTTGATTTTTATGAAATACTTCGAGATAAGTCTATGCAGTGTCCGTTGATATCTGTTGTACTCCCTGTTTTAAAGACTTGTTATTAAAACAGCTTACCCTTTTGTCAACTTCTTTAGTCGGTCTGATTATAGATGTTTGAGGAAGATCTGCATCCCCATCCATCTCATTGTACTGTTACCTCATCTTAAAGGACCCGTTGTTCGGGTTCATAGGGAAGAAGCCAAAGGTATTTTTGAGACAATCTCTGCGCTAGTGCAGGAGGGGATTCTGGTACCATCAGAATCACGATGTAACACGGCTGTATACCCAGTGAGGAAGGTGACAGGGAGATCACAGCTTTTTATTCAGGATTTGTGTCCTCTCAACAACATTGTTGAAGCAGAGTTTCCTTTAGTTCCCAATCCAGTGACAATAATACTGTGTAGTATTCTCCTGGAAGCCACTCCTTTTACAGTGATAGATTTGAAGAATGTTTTCTTCTCTATCCCAATTCATGAAGAATCACAGGATCTGATGTCATTCCTATATAGAAATAAAAAGTGGAAACACACAACACTTCCTCATGGGTACTGCAAGTCTCCTTCTATATTCAATAGGGTCCTCCAAATGGACCTAGGTAACATACATTTGGACAGCACTGTCATTCAGTACATAGACGACATTTTAATTGTTTAGTAGGTCAGAAGAGCAGTGTGCAAAAGACTCGGTACAGCTACTAACAGTAAGTCTCACAATCACTGACACCTGTTACTGTGCCGCACTCAATTCTGTTTGAGTCACTGCTGGCAGCATTGGAACTAGGAGCATGTTCAATGGAGGTGAATGATCCCTTGTAGGTGCCTGCCAAGCTCCCTAGGGAAGGGGTTCAGAAACAAAAGGCAAATGTTGTCCTGGAGTCCCTGGATTTGGACTTCCAGCATCCCAGAAGCAGGGAATCATTTGGGGGTTACCAGGGGTCGTAACTGTGACCCCTGGCAATGCTTGTGCTACCGCTGGCACTGCTTTAGTGACCACTCGGGAGAGCTCGAAATTCAAAAAGAAATAATTTCTTTTTGAAGTAACTCTGACTTCAAAAAGAAATTATTTCTGCTTCGGTTTTCTGTAATGGAAATAATCTCTTTTTGAAGTCAGTCCGCATGACTTCAAAAAGAAATTATTTTATTTTGAAATCCAATATCCCCTTAATCCCCCCACTGCAGGACATGGAAGGCTTTGGCTCGTGTGCTCTGCTGCATATGAGAGGAACCAGAGTTAGTTCCTTCCGTTCATGCTGGAACATGGGCGATAGAGTCATGCCTACAGAGGAGAAAGGATGAGCAACACATTCTGGATGGTAAGGAAATACAAAAAAATAAATGTTAAAGTGTATGTGAGTGTGTGTGTGCATGTATATCATGTAATATGTGCGAATCAGTGCATGATGTTTGGCTGGCTGGATGTGCTTGTGTGAGTGAATGGTGAATGAGTGCATGTGTAAATTAGCAAGTGTTGTGTGAATGTGTGTGCTTGCGTTAAATACCTGTATTACATACAGGTAATCGTTATTACTCCTAGTCCCACTTTTCCTAGTCCCAGTACCTGTTTATGAAGCACCTTGCCTCATACATAAGTACTGGTAGGAGGAAGAGGGACATTGAGGTAATACTGGGCCAAGCAGTTGAATTTGGGGATTGGAGGAGGAGAATGGGAGGGGGAGGGGACATGTTGGAAAGGTAGGGCAGGAGTGGGGTGCGTTAATACATAAACGTTATCAATTTGATAACCTTTGTATTATTTGGGATTTGTATTAGTGGCTAGCATTTTGGTACAGCCAGTCTTGTCATTTCTTACTGTGGCATGATATTTTTACTGGGCATCTATAATAAAATAAGAATGATACATTTCATTAACTATCTAGCCTAGTATTTGGGTGCAGCCAGTATAGCCTTTTCTTACTGTGGCATGACATATTTTCTGGGCATGTATAATGAAAAGAATGTTCCCTATTCGGGAACTCGTGTCCCCTGCACACTGTCTATGGCTAAAAGCCAAACTTTTTAAAGAGGTAGCTTAAGATACCTTAACATAGGCACCTAATAAGCTACTTCAAAATCGCAATTCTTTCAACAAAATAGTTAAACAAAAAATATATCAGACAACTATCAATGAGAAAACATCAGGATTAACTATCCCGCATTCACCAAATCAAGACAAAGCGTTTTGGGGAATATTTTGAGGTATCCATCAAATACATTTTCATACCACTATTATGTATCACCTATAGATGTGTTAGCACTTGATGAGACTCCCTAAGTAGAGCATAGCACGTTGAAGAAATGGGGATTTCTATGAGAAATGCTTCTCTAAGGAACTATGTTCGCATATGTTGATGATGTATTATGTATTGACAAAAACATTAGACTTATCAATTTTTTCTTTAACTTTTTTGTAGAAACAATTGCAATTGTTCACCCCTGATGAACAGTTTACTCGAAACGCGTTGGGCCATATCAACAATAAATGCCTGTACTATTGAATGGTCATTTGAATTACGTGTTGGACTAATTTGCTTTTCTCAACAAAGCATTGTACAATAGAAGAAGATACACAAAATTGCATTCAATTGTTGTTTACATTTTGAAGTAGCTTATTAGGTGTCTAGGTTAAGGTATCTTAAGATACCTCTTTAAAAAGTTTGGCATTTAGCCATAGACAATGTGCAGGGGACGCGTGTTCCCTAATAGGGAACTTTTTCCTCTCTCCATTTGTTCCCAACCTATATGCCAAGGTTTTAGGTTTCTGCCCCGCACCAAGAAAAACATTACCTGTTAGTCTTAATTTCGGAAATTACAACTGTTTATGTTTTACAACACTGAAAGTCAATTTAGCAAGGTTGGTCAATAAGGTTTCATATATAATGAAGTAAGCATCACAAGTGTTATTACTTGCCTAGCCTACATTGTGCAGCCAGTTCTGACATGTTTTCTTATTGTTGCATTACATTTTTAATAGAAAAGTGGTAGGATAGCTCAGCGGGTTGTGAGCTCACTGCTGCAACCTATGTAAGATATTGTCAGAATCGGTAAGCAATAAATCTGGGCTCACCTGAGTTGACTTGGATAATGTCCTTTTCCTGGAAGGAGACTTGTTCTTTTTACTCGAAGTCCGGGTCTCACGAAGAAAGGGGCAAGCTTCTTCCGACGCCACCCTGCTGGTTTAAACAGACCCAGCAGGCTGACTCCGGGGTCACTGCCCAAAACAGGGAAAAAAAAACAGAATGGGGAAAACAATCCTGCAGATGTCTGAAGTTCTTCAGCAGAACGGGAGGAGTATACAATAATCTGTGTTGAAAACAGTAGGAGGCAACTGAGTAGGCAGAGCAAGGCAGGCACCAGGACTGCCCACGTGGAAGTAATCCAAGCAAGAAGTGAAGACCAGGGCCCCGCTTCGCAGAGCAAGAACCAGGAAGGCAGACAAGGAGAGAAGCAGAGCCAGGGAGCCAGGAAGGAGGGAGGAGAAACGGGACCGGGGGAAAGGAGAGAGCAAGGAAGCACAAGCGCTGAGCATGATAGCAGGCAAAGGCAACCGAGCGTTGAGATGCAAGGTTTGCTGGCTCTCTGTCGCTTATATTTCATCATGCAGGAGAGAGTCCAAATGTCTAGACTGCAGCCATGAGGATAGCTGCAAACCTACGCTGGCCATCTTGGAAGATAAAATGGCCGCCACAATCATACAACGGCCCCTCCAAATGGTCCAAAAGGGTCACGCGAAGCGCAGCATGACAGTATGCCCCATGCGATATTTTTGAACAAACTAAGAGCAGCCGATACTGAACTCTAGCCCTCACCGGGAGCCCATGTAGACTTTGCCTTGCGTCCGACACATGGTCTCTCCACTTGAGGCCTTTGACCACACTAACTGCCCTATTCTGGATAACATGTAAGCTGTTGCACTCTGATTGCGGGATTCCAATAAGCAGACTACAACAATAGTCCATTTTTGAGCCTACAATGGCCCTTGCAATCGTCTCAGCATTTTTTTGAGAAATGAATGGCCGAAGGTGGTAAAGTAGTTTTATATAGTATGTGGATGACGAAACCAGCCCACTAACCTGTGCTTTCATATTCAGTTTCTGGTCCCGAAGAATGCCTAGGGTTTTAACTTTCTTTTTTACCTCAATCTTGCAGTCTGCAATGGAGAAGCATTTATACAGTGGATATAACTTCAGAATTTTCTTCTGTAAGCCCACCACCATAGGTTCAGTCTTTTCCTTGTTTAGAGCCAGTCCATTCTGTACCATCAAGGTTTGAATTGCATCATAGACTTTGTTGATATTACACTCGTTCTCACTGTGTGAGCCTGTTAGCGGGATGACACATTGTGTGTCACCCACGTAGTTGGTGAATGTGATACCATTGTGCTCCAGTAAATCAGAAAAAGGGGCCGTCAAAATATTATAAAGTGACGGGGAGATACATACTCCTTGAGGCACGCCATATGATAAAGTTACTGGTCTAGCCTCAGCTTCTCCACTAACAACTCTACACTGTCTATCACTTACGAATGAAGCGATCCACTGGCTGGCATTCTTTGAGAATTTAGCCACATCCTTCAATCTGGGGATCAGAATGAAATGATCCACCAGGTCGAAGGCCGTGGAGAGATCTAAAATCACAAGGAGTGAGGCTTGGCCCTTATCCATAGTCCCAAGTAACTTGGATTTCAAATCAAGGAGTGCGATTTCAGTTCCGTGATTTTGTCTGAAACCTGATTGAAGTTTATTCAAAATCTGATGGTGATTGAGGTATGCGGATATTTGATTATATGCTACGCGATCCAATATCTTTAAAATAAATGCAGTATTCGTAATGGACCTATAATTTGTCGCTGTGAGTGGACAAAGACCTGGTTTCTTTAAGATGGGGGTGATCCAGGATTTTTTTCAACCTTCTGGGACATGATTTTCTGCAAATGAAGAGTACGCAAATGTACACAAGATGTAGATAAGCATAGGCGATCATGCTTTCATAATCATAGAAGAACAAGGATCCCCCTTGCAACTAGTAGATTACAGCTGCATGATGACCTAGACAAATCTGATTCAGAAATAGGAGAAAGGTTAAAGCCCTGCTGAGAATCAGCCTCACCCAAAGTCTCCAAGTTATCTAGCTCTGACGACTTATTTAAGATCAATTTTTAAGCCTCTATGCTTTTTTTGATTTTGTCTAATTTCCCCATCATGGCATCCTGAATTGCAGCACAACAGGCATCATCTTTCAGCGAGGAGTCCTTGCTTCGGCCCTTAGGAGATTCTTGTTTAAACAGTACTTTGCTTTCTGAACTCGCGTTCGAGGTTCTATCATTGAGCATCTCCTTTTTAGCAGACACAGTTGCGGTCTTGTAGATCTTGGCTGCTTTTCTATACATTTCCAAGCTTGGATTATCCTGATCTTTTCTCCAGGCATAGAAATATTTCAACCTTGTCGATTTGAGCTTTTGTAGATCCGCATTGAACCACTTATTGGATTTACAACCATCAGAACAGTTGTTTTCTTTAGACGGGCTAGTGTCTCAGAGATCTCACGAAAGGAAAGCAGAAAATGATTAGTCATATCTTGCAATTGTACATCATTTAAAATCTCTGGAACCATGGAGGAGACCCATGCTTTTAATGTCTCTAGTATAAGTTTCTTAAAATGTCTTGTTAGTATAAAGTCCATGCCTTTGCCTGACTTTCTAGGAAATAATTGATTATTGATCTGAAAATGAATGAATGAGTGGTCCGACCAAGGGCATGCATGTACTTTGATAGCAGTAACATTCACATTATGGGAGGCCACCCAATCCAGTGTATGTCCCTCGACATTTGTGGATCTCTGACCAATTACTGGAACCCAAGAAGGCCCATAGAATCTTCAAGAGCAGTGGCTGTGGTGTCATCATCACATTCAAGCCAAAACTTAAGATCACCCAGCATAACAAATTTGGTGTTGGGTTTGAGAACAGGTAGTAAATAATTACTCAGCAAATCTGCAGATTCAGTCCCTGATACTGGGGCTCGATGTAGCAATAGTAGACTGATGGTAGTTTCACCACTGATGCCAATTTTAACTAGTTTTAATTCAGTGCGAGGAAGATCTTGTGTCTTAACCTCCCAGATTTTCAGATCTGATTTCAAAATTGGGGAACCCCCCCCCCCCACCTTCCAATCTATCCTGCTGTAAAATAACACATCCCTCTGGGACCACCAACCCTAAAGAAGGGCCAGCTGCATCATGGCCCCATATTTCTGTGAGCACACAGATATCAATATTGTACTCCAGAATGTAGGTAGCCACTTCAAGAGCATGTTTAACTACAGATCTGGTGTTCAACAACATCATTTTTAATGCGCAAATGGGCTGTTTGATTTTCACTGCAGCATTGTTACCCTGGGCGGCTGCAATGGACTCCGCCCCAAGACCATGCCCACAGTTCCATCCTTCTCTTCAGAGCCCACTCGTTGAACAGCATTGTGATTCTGTACTTCCATTTGAAGGCATGTCCCATGGTGGCCCAGCACCTCCCCCGTGGTATCAACCGGCTCCCACTCACTGAAAGCCGCAGGAGTCCTGTCACCTGGGACATAAGGGTTAGAAGGGATGGGTCTAAGTGGGGGGCTGGAACTACTCAGGACAGCTCTAAAGCAGGAACTCCTAGTCGTTTGAGACCCAGGCATTAACATGTCTACACTCCGCGAGACTATCATGGAAGCTCCCCCTCTCGGAGAGAAAAGAACACTATTCACTTCAAGCCTCGCTCTAGGAAAGTCAATGGCCTCTAAAATCTCTCGGATAGCCATATAGCCAGCGATGGAACAGAGGAAAGAGGAAAAGAGTCCTACCTCCTTCTCCAACCTTCACGACCGCCACAGACCAGCTTCTAGCTCTTGTGCCGGCTCTCTTATGCCTGGTTTGTGCTAATGAGGGCTACTGGACTGCAATCACCACAGAATTTGCAGTTCAGGAGTTCAAGGCAGACCTAAATTAACAGCTGTGCAAGCGCGTATGTTTCTGAAGAAGATTAATGCCACAGAGGCAAAAGCGGGCTCCTTCCTGCTGAATGCTGAATTTATAGTTAACAAGAGTATTCAATCCTAGCAATTTAAATATAGCTTTCATAGTCAATACAATTGTAAACAATACAATATTAAAAAGGTAAAAACCTGATCAAATAAAATTGAGCAGAGTAAAATCAATATAAGCACAATTTGGCAAAGTTTGTGTACAGACTAAATGCATGTATGAACACAAAAACAGAAGCCAAGTGAAGTGAAGAGCTTCTTTTTAAGGACCCCAACCATGGCATATGAAGGCAGTACCTTTGTTAAAATGTGGCCAGTATATTTGTTGTCTACCATAGTACCTATTTGGTATTTTATGTTACATTTATGTACTATTTTTAAGCCTGCAAGCCTCTTCCGGTGATGTCACCGAGGTTAAAGAGAAACTGATGCCATCCAGGTCAAAGGTTATGTGACATAACTTCCTGTGATGTCATCAAGTGGGTGATGTCACTTCCGCAACCCCAGACATTTTGGTAAATTGACGTCCCTGCCCAGAACCAGCTGGAAACACATTTAATTTAAGCCCCAAACGCAGCTTAAATGAAGAACTCCAACCCCTGCCATGACTACCCACGTGGTGGACATGCAAACTTCACAAATAGCCCACTGTGACTCATCTGCCTGTTTGGGCAACAGCAATCAAGATCCATGGTGGCTATTAGACATAGAGAAAGAATCACCAAACACAACAAGAAGCCTTCTATTCAAAGAGGCGTGTTGGATTCATAGACCCCCCAAAGCGGCTCAAATGAAGAATTTCAACCCCCACCATGACCATTCACATGGTAGACATGCAAACTTCACAAATAGCCCACTGTTATCCACCTGCCTGTTTGAACTACAGCAATCAAGATCTACCTACAGTCACAGCTTACTATGAGCTGATAGACAGTAAGCCCTTCTCGAACATACTTCCTATACTAGCTGATTCCCAGCAGATCCGAGGTTCACAACACTTGTTGAACACACCCAGAGACAGGAATGAGGATTGCAATATGCCCACAATACAGGATCATGCAGCATTACTTTTACACAAGTGTCCCGTAGGCACATCTGCGGTGCACTGCACCCATGGATAGAAATGTGATTATAACATGCTAACATGCGAGTAACCTTCCTCCATTTTATGAATAAAAGTGTCCCGCTCGTACATACCAACACCAATCTTTGTTCGGGACTTTGATGCTGCAGATCAACTTTGGTTTCCTTGGCAACTGACGCCCGCTTACGTCATACACACCGCTGTCTTCAATGTGCCCTATGAAGTCAGTCCCTCCAATCACCTTAATAACCGCTGGGACAACAACTGTACAGACTCATTCAGCTGCGTTCAGTGATTCCAGGTGAATAACAGAGCTTCACATACAAATCCAAGGTATGCCGCCATTCGGGAACGCAAAGATGATATTTCCAAGTTTGGATTATTTCAGGATACATATTTGATTGGTCCTTTTAGCTAGAATAAAGCCCTCCTTATTTTTGTTTGTGTGGCGTATCTGTCACTCACAAAGCCCACATTAGTTCATTTCTTGGCAAGCACTGGCTGACTGACACATAGACTGATAAGCTTATTTTAGACCCAGCTGGGCACAATTACAAATCCTTTAACTCCTGCCAAAAAACAGTTATTTTCCGCTCCTTGAGGTCCTGCCAAATTTAATTGGCAGCTCATACTTTGGAAACCCCCATGAGCGTATTTTGTTGCTGCCAAGTAGGCAGCTGATCTGTACTAATTGGTAACTTCCTTGCCGTTAATTGATTTACCATCAATCATGTCTGCTTTTCCCTGGCCAAGTTTCAAATTTAATCTCCAGACTCAATTATTTCACAGGCAGATGCTGCCAAAGACCTTCTACTGTGTAAGCATGATTCAGGCCGTTTGACACCTGCCCTTACGATGCCATTTTGTATTTGGCATCCATCTTAGAACA
Organism: Ambystoma mexicanum; assembly: GCF_040938575.1. Lineage (NCBI taxonomy): Eukaryota > Metazoa > Chordata > Amphibia > Caudata > Ambystomatidae > Ambystoma > Ambystoma mexicanum. The sequence continues at coordinate 199,060,562 of NC_090940.1, forward strand.
TCTCTCAGTTTGTTCAGCCATACTACCATATGGTGAGTCAATATTTACTTTAAGCATATCTAATTTTCTATCCCGTTTCCAGAATATATTTGATTTTTTCATGATATGTGTTTAGTACCTGATGTACCCTTCACTTCCTGGGTCATTTTGACCCCAAAAATATGCGGTACCCACACGTGCTTTTTTAGCTTTAAAAACACTATAATTCTAATTTCTACAATACTGGAACCATTGATCAGCCTATCATGTTATCTGTACTCAATTTGAGAGAGTGAGGGGTCTGGTACCCCTACACATTCCCCCTGGGCATTATTAGACCACTGTTCAGTACACGACCACTACACACAGTGTCCACCCCCCCATGTAAAGTGTACCTATACATCCCTGTCTCAGTCACTCCCCTCAGTGTGGTGATTTATCTCAACATTGTAGGCATCATAAAAACATTACTACTGAATCAAGAGGGTCTTCAATCATTTTGTACTTTCTAAATCTAAAACATATATGTATCTCCTTTTGCCAAAAGACTATTGCAACGTTTCCCCCTCTTTGAATCTTTACGCACGTATCCTCAAAGAATAACTTTGTTTGTTCTTGTCTAGATCCCATCCCCATTACCCAATTAAATTTAAACATAACATACACAACAGGTGATTTTTGGCCACCACGAGAATCGAGAGAAATCATTCCTTGAGGGAACCCATAAGCCCATTTTCTCCTGTTTCGTCCACGTGCAACAATTAGTTTATTTACTCTTTTTCCTTTCTCCCACCCCATGACACTTCCTTGTTTCCCGCTCTCTCCCATGCACTTTTTAATGTTTCTCTTTTTTTATTTGTCTTTCATCGAAACATCCACCCGATTCATCTTGTTTTAGCTTATTCCGCGTCAACGGACCTTCTTTATGATTAGTCCATTTGTTTTATTTGTCCTTTGGGCTGCCTTGCAGCAAATTCACAGGCCCCTTGATTCATAGGCCAGACTTTTTTTTATTTCATTGTCTGGGGAACACAAGGATGGGGGAGTCTCATAGGGACTCATTTTCAAAAAGTAGTTGCATCTGGGTATCTGGCTGGGTCCCTCGAAACCCTTTTCACAGTGGGCTTTTCTCCCTGCTCGCAGGATTGGTTGCCGTGAATCACTCCCATCCATCTGTAATATAAAACTGAATGGGTTTCTTGAAAAATAAGTGTATCTTTATCGTCATTACTGCCTCCTCAAACCCAAACCTTAAAATACCTTTGTGTTCCTTTTAAACACTCTTGCCCCCTAAACAATCTCTGCTGCATTTTCTCTTTTTCTAATATAATGCGATGGGAGCTCCTTTCTCCCTTTTTGCAAACCTTGGTGTCACTTTATACTTAATACATACTGGCTGATAACTGAATGTGGTTATGGCATAAAGCTTATGCATCTTTGCCTTTTTCCTGGCATTGCCCTATTTTTCATGGCCCTGTTTCCAACAAAGTTAATAGCAAAGGAAACATTTTCTCTGTGGTTGTCACTCTTCTCCCCACAGATTTATACAGTCTCCTTCTTTATGATAAAATAATAAATGATAAAACAGACAAAATAACAAATTCAAACATTTTGTCGAAAAAAGGATGTGTTTTCTTCAATCGCTCCCCTTCTTTCTTCTTGGTGCATCCGTAGCTGAAGAAGAACACGCTGGTATTGGTTCCTGCTCCCTGTAGAAAACCAAAATAGAGGCAAAGTAATTTTTTTAACTGTGGCAAAGTGGTCAGTTATTTCCTCAAGGTGGACCTTTGCTCTTTCCTTTTGATCAAACATTTTTTTACTTAGGTCATTTCTTGACACTCTCAGCCCACTGAAATGGAGGCATACTTTTCTGTCCCCAAAACGTGTTGGTACACAGTCAATCAACCTGTCATTAGTGTAGCAATCAGCCTGTTTTTCATTAGTCTCCTTTGCTATGCTGAAAGTTTTCTCTGTATTTATGAAGTACCCCTCCTGATGACGTGGGAACACGGTCTTCTTCTTTCTTTGCAGTGTTTATTCTAATGAGACATAATTAACATTTTTCATCACCCTACCTACACTAATCTTGCCTACCCCTGTTATTTTAAACCCAGCATTGTTTCTATTAAATGCACGTGAGTGTAACATATAGGCATACATTGTTTTGCCTATCCTCAAAACTTTAAGCATTTGCCAAATGCACTTTTTTGGCATTTATCTGACACCAGAATTACAAAAAGGTTACCTTCTATCCAAAGGTCTTCTTTATTCTTGTCATTAGATATTGCCATATTTGTATATCTATGCTATTCTATGCTCACATCTGTTTGCACCTCTCTTGGGAAAATGCTATCCATTTAAAAGGACTGTATCCCTTACTGCCTTTTTCTGTACTCCCCTGGATCCTATTACTCCTAATAATGATCAATAACGTTTTTTCACACGCTTACTGTGTCAACTGATACTTACCTTTTCATGTTATACTTGTCCACTAATACTTACCTTTGTCATTATATAATGTTTCTTCCCATTATTTACTATGCTCTACTAAGGCCATATAGATATTTTTTCCCGTGCTCAAAAATGACAATCATTTTCATCTGTAAAACATAAATTGACATTGTCATATACATACAAACAATGTTTTTGTTACTTACTCTCGTATGTTCTTTGGTGTAGTTCTAATAAAAATTCTCTCATATTGTCAGATCAATCTTGGCCATCCATCCCCCTTTGGCCTTTCATTAATCATATTTTATTTTCATCAAAATGCACTACACTAATCAATTGTAACCAGCACCATCCATTGTGCTTATTGTTTGAAAATCTGGATATCTTATCCACATCTTCCTTCATTTCCCTTGTCTCACAATGTTACTCTTTGTACCTTTATTTGCACCATCTATAAACTTGTGCTTTTTGCTGCTTTAATATCTATTAATACATTATTTATTTATTTCACCCCCTAAATCGTCGCCAATCTTTTTGTTTTTAACTTCTTACCTCTGCGCTTTTATCGTTATCTATTTGTGATTCCCTGACTTTAATCAGTCTAATTACAACACACACCTCTCAATTTTTACATATTTATAATGCATCACATGTTTGTACTTTTATTTTGTTCCCCTATTCCTTTCAATAGACCCATGTCATAACAGCCTGTGGTTCACAGGCCACTTGGCATGCTCTCCAAGTCTTCCTGAAAAGATGCTCTGTGCTGCTGCATTTTGATCATTCTGTATGGGATTTCCCCTTCTCTCTATGTTTATCCAGTTTGTGGTGCTCATAAGAAAACTCCTACTTCATCATCTATTTAGTCTTCTCTAAACATGTCATCATCAATAATGTCAGTCAGCCTAGACCCTTCTTTGAGAACTATCACTGTCCTCCATGGCCTACCCTCATCATCCATTCCTTCAAGCATTGCCATTTGCCCTCGTACTATGGCTGCATGTAATTCTTCAGGGATTGTCTGTCCCCCTCTTCATCCATAGGTATCTGTGATTTTGAACACAAATTCGTCAGGTATTCTCACCATTTTTCTCCACTAGGCCAGATAGCCATGTTGATAGAATGCTCACCTCATAATAGGAAAATCTTTGACTCAACTGGAACGCCTCACAGAGCCACTTGCCCTGTGAATGCCAGTATACATTTGCTGCATTTAAATAGTGTATTCCAAGAGCGGAACACACTATCCCTTGGTCAATACATAAAATCATCATGTTAAGTTTTGTCATCCAATCCCTTCCCAAAATATTGACTGGTGCCTGTCGCAAATGTAACAAAGGATCAGTAATGCCACACTCTCCTATAGAGACTGGTATTTCATCAGTAAAATGGAACTCAACTTGTGGCTCCAAAGAACCCTTAATCATTATTGTCAATTGCTACCATTGAATACTTTTTCTCCCGTATATAGGGACGTGCAGTCCCAGTGTCTACTAATAAAGCAAAGGTTTTGCCTCCTACCGTCACATTAACCCTTAGCTCTTCTTGGGGGTCTGGTGTCACTGATAATTCTGGACACATCAAGTCATCCTGTGAGCTGTCCTATTGTGGGTGCATGCATACCCCTGTTCCTGTGAAAGAATTTCCTCCTACCACAGTGGCATCTCCTATTCTGGGTGTCAATGCCTGTCCTGTGTTTGCATAGCTAAATCTGCATTGGGGCTCATTGCAACTGTCCCTATAGTGAATTCATTTGTACTTGGTCTAGCTGCTGCATCTGTTGCACTCTCAGTGCTTGCGTCTGATACAATGATTAATCCTGGGCGAACCCTTCCATATCTTGTGAGCTATATGCTGGAGAATAAGCTGTCCCTCTTCTTGAAAATTGACCATTTTGTACATATCCTTGGCTCCCTCATGTACGAGTAATGTTTCCTGTCATCCCACATGTCCAATACACAGGAGGACCCTGTCTAACTAGTCCCCCTTGGTTAAACCCTCCTTGAATATTCTGACTCTCATTCTGTATATTATGAAACCTACTTTGATTATTTTAAAATCCACCCCTTCCTGTATTGCTCATACCTCTACCTTGTGATATAAATCCATTTCCTCCTTGATCCATCTGATGCTGATTATTCTTCTGTGATGTGTCTACTGTTTGCTGTATTCTTAGCCCTTCTCCGCTTTGTCAATACCACCCCTTTTATGGCATATTTTGACAATATTTTTTTCTGAACTCACTCGGCTTCCTCAATTTTTTGTGCATCGTTTTTCTTCCTATTCTTCTCCTGTAACAGCCGATAGTGATGCACTATAGTCAACTGTATCTCAGGTCACGGTTTCGCTTCCATTCCTACTTGCTTCTTAAGTTACCTCTGTACCTGTGCAGGCAATCCCCGACATAGAATATGGTAAAATACTGCCACTGTTTTTCCCCCTCAGTCTGCGCGTTTCAAGAATTCAGTGCTCCTGAATATAAGCAAGCAGATCCTCATCCTCTTTTATTTCTAGTCTTCAAGAAATCTAACTTCTTTTATATTATATTTTAGAAAAACATAATATCCCTAACTGGTATTCCTAATATAAAGCGAAAGCATCCTGTATATATGTGTTTGTGGTTTTATTGCAGTATTGAATTGCTTCTTCTTACTACCTATGTGTGTTTTTGTGTGCATTGAGCCTGTAATTCATTGATTGCCTTTACTTCCGCAAGATCATGTGTACACATGTGTGTGCCTGCATGTGTGTGTGCATGTGTGTGTGTATGTGTGCATGTGTGTGTATGGGTATAGGCATGCATGTGCATGTGTGGGTGCATGTCTGTGTATTTGTGTGTGTGTGTGTACTTGTGTCACTCCCTCTCTCCTTATAAGCATATCATGACAGAGATTCTAACCTTAATCATCTCTTTTTCTTTCCCAAATGAATCAATTCATCACATATAATAATAATCCATGTTGTGCTTCAATCATTGTGCCAGGCCTCCCTCATTCTTCTTTTTCAGTGCTCAGCCTGCTTGTACTTATTCATAAATACATTTCATTTAAACAAACCCTGCAAATCCCCTTAGTAGTGCATTCCTTATTCTTAGATGTCAGGCCAATCAGGGCATGTGCTTATATAAACAAAATACTCCTTTATATGCTCAGACCTTTTAAAAATACTAGTGTACTTTCTTGTGTGTTCTTCATATCTAGATCCCTAAACTAGTGCACAATATCTCCTAGTTATTTACTGAGGTCTCTCCTCAATAAAACTGTTTAAATATATCATTCCCCTTGTCCATATTGTGTCTGACCTTAGTCCTGGTGTGCTTTGCGAGCACTCCCATCATTACCCACTGCTTCCTCATTCTAAATACAAATGTTTGCATCAATACATGCTTGTCCAATATTTTTCCCAAAAAGGTGTTTTTGTTTCATTGATTCTTGCTATCCCCCATAAACATTCACTGTGCTTAGTTTAATGTCATTCATTATTGCATTAATGTACTATTTATTGTCATTTGCACTCATAATTACATTTCTATTCTCTGCGACACCCTTCCACAATTGTGTGATTATAGACACATTCATCATCATTTTGTTTGTCTCTTCAAATGCCTCTATATTATATAGGTGTATTTATGCAGTGGGGAAAACATTGTCCACTCTTCTCTGGCCCTGGTACACATGCCTGAATTTACATGTGTAACATCTTCATGACTCTGCATTATTTATGGTGCATATCCCATATCTTCTCTCTATCCCCAATTACCAATATTCTTACTATTCTGGTCACCCACAGCACTATCTGTCTCTCTTTTTATGGCGCACTAGAAATCTCTTAACGACACATTTTTCCTCTTTTTCTCATCTGTGCAATTGGCCCATACATGCCTCATGATCTATACCCTTTCCAAATGTCCCATCCATCATCAACAAGAAACGGCTACTTGCCAAACATAAAATAAACAAATCAGGGGTGAGACAGTGTGTGCCCGACAGAGAAGCATCAAACACCAACCTCAAAAAATGACCAACCAACCCCCTAAAAATGGCAAGTGACCTGTGTGAACCTAAACAGTGACTTAATGGGGTCTTCCCAGCTCACACATATACAATAACTGGGAGCAGCCTCCCATACAAAACAGTATATTCAAAATAAGGTTCAACCATATATAATTTTCCTGTCAAAAATCAACAATTTTTATAAATATACACCATTGCTTGACTGAACAACCAGTGGTTTAATTACCCCACAATATATTAATCCAATCAAGTGCTTCTCTCAGCATCTGGTTTCAATAACCTTGCACTAATGCCATGAAAAAATGCTGTTTTTTCAAAATGTACTAATTTGTTAATTACTCAGTTGGGGTCAATTGTATCAAGCCATAATTGGGCGTCCCTACTACAGAACACCTACATCACATATACATATATATCATAAAAATGCCCAAAAAACAAAAATAATTTAATGGGCTCTGGTTCGACTCTTCATTTCCATAAGGGTCGTGGTCAGCCCATGCCCACTTTCAGTCATAATACCCCAAAAAATAAATGTTTCTAAACTACACAAATGAACCATTAAACATATTTCTTGCATACTTATACACATATCAGCTTTGGCCTTACTGATTCTCACTTATTTCAATCATCTCTTCATTACGTTTTTATATATATTTTGTTCTGTTTTCAGTGTGAATACACATACATAGGTTTTCCTGATTTTATCATGGCTTTGCAAATAAATATTTGTCAACAGCCTATTACTACTTCTCTGTGTAGACTGGTGCAGCTGAACTGACTTCGCAGAACTGTCCCACGTTGCACTGCGTACAAAATTGGCTATATCTCTATGTTGTTTCATTTTCAAAACATGTCATGTGCCAAATGACCTTCTCTTGCTCAAGCAGGAAAAGAATCTACTGTCAAATTTTTGTCAACTTAATTTGAAACCCCCTTTTTTTCCTAACTACACACTTATCATCCGCAATAAATTCTGCATGTGCAATTTTCTTTTTGTCTTTGTTTCTATGATGCGCTTGGCAATTTTCTACTGTGCAAATCATTTTGGCTTCCTAAGGATGTTATCTTTGTAAGTTTATAAAAATTAACCCTGTATCTGCTTTCATTCACCCGCCTCAAGGGTGCAAAATAGTCACAAATTTGACTGCATTTTATTACTTTCCCTGGTTTCATCTCCATAACATCTCAGACAACAAAATGTGAGCACGCTCCATCAATGGCTTGCTCAAAGCTTTGCCTTTTTCATTGCTCTCTGTCTATCTCTGGGTTGGTGCAAATCACCTTCCCTAAATAAATAATATAGTTACTTGACTTTGTCTCAACATTTTTATAATTTATTTTTGGTCTTCGATACCTTAAATTAAAGCAGACATTTAGACAGACAGACTAGTCGACTCTTTTATATTTAAACCATGGTACTCATCTTCATTATCTCGCCCCTAAAATACTCTGACTAGAGTGTAGATTGTCTTCTCATGTGGACCTGTCCTACATGCAGCCTAAATTTACTCCAATTGGAGTGTAAGACAACCTCTACTGGCCCCTGTGGGTCAGGTTTTTCTGGGCACTTCTCTCTCTCTTATTTACACACAAAAATGCTCTGTTTTTTTTAATAATCAACCCTGTTACTTTTCTAAACTACCCAGTTACTTTTCGAAACGACCACAATTAATATTTACATAACATGTCTTATTATTTTTTCTTCCTTTGCCTCTGTCCTTCACAATACATACCACAATCCACAGATGTCAAAGTGCACCATGCGGACAGTAATAGAGGGGGGTCTATTACTCAGACAGAATTAGGGGACACTGCAGATTCACTTACCCTGTCATTTCCCTTGGGCCTCTCCCCATCTCTGTCAGCATAAGCCTGGGTCCTTATCCCTGAAATATTTTAGGGGTCCCTCCGCGCAGTCGCCATGTGTAAAGAAGGTCCTTCTGCATCCCATTAAGCTCTCTGGCATCTGATACTGGAGACTGGAACAAAGGAAGAATGGACACCCGGGTGAAGTTTTCACAGTCATCTTTAATACAAGGTCAAAAGACACACTGTACGCACACAGAGCAGCATTCTGCCTGCTTCCTTTTATAGGCCTTTTTTCAATGATGCAATACTTTAATGCAAATTCAGGATACATATCTGATTGGTCCTTTTAGACAGAATAAAGCCCTCCTTATCTTTGATTGGGTGGTTTATCTGTCACTCACAAAGCCCACATTAGTTAATTTCTTCGCAAGCACTGGCTGACTGACACATAGACTGATAAGCTTACTTTAAACCCAGCCGGACACAATTACACATCCTTTAACTCCTGCCAAAAAAACAGTTCTTATCTGCATCTCAAGGTCCTGCCAATTTAATTGGCAACTCATACCATGGAAAACCCCATGAGATCATTTTGTTTGCTGCCAAGTAAGCAGCAGATTTGTACTAATTGGTGACTTCCTTGACTTTATCTGATTTACCCTCAATCATGTCTGCTTTTCCCCAGTCAAGTTTCAAATTTAATCTCCAGACTCCATTATTTCACAGCGAGATGCTGCCAAATACCTTCTACCCCTACACTGCAATTTTGTATTTGGCATCCATCCTAGAACATCTCTCAGTTTGTTCGGCCATACCACCAAATGGTGAGTCAATATTTACTTTAAGCATATCTAATTTTCAATCCAGTTTCCAGAAGACATTTTTACATATTCATGGTGTGTGCATAATACTTGACGCACCCTTCCCTTGCTGCGTCATTCTGACCCCGAAAGTATGCGCTGTCCATGTGCACTTTTTTAGCTTTAAAAACACTATAATTCTAATTTCTGCAATACTGGAACCATTGCTCAGCCTATCATGTTATCTGTACTCAATTTGAGGGTTGGGTCTGGTACCCCTACACAACTGCCTCCAATGTTAAATATTTGGCAACATGCTCTGCTATTGTTCTGCAATTGTCTATCACCCTTGCTGCTCAGTTTCTAAATATTTTGCAAATAATAAGAGACTCCACAATTCTGATGAAACTCAGCTACCCAGCTATTTTTCAACAAATTTGCCAACCGTCGATCACCGTAGTCACGCATTTTTGTTTTTTTGCTCCTTTTAGAAATCCCTAACTTAGGGACAATTCTAATCAAATCCTGCCATCCTTACTGAATTTTCACCTACAAAGGAAGGCTCAACTCAGACAGCGCAGCTGCCATCCATTGAAGATTTAACTTTTGGAACTACACCACTCACTTAACCCTATGGGTAACTCACACTCGGGGATTTGTCCAATACTATGCAGATGTAAATATTTCTGATACACTGGCCAGTTTTCATTCACACTAATATACACCCATTTTTGTCTGCTTCCCCCTAAGGTACTTCCATCTGCCCTGAGGAAGGTTCTATTGTTTGCCAAAACTCGCTTGCAACCTGAGGAAAGCTATATTGTTTGCCAAAACTGCTGGCAACCCGCCGAAACGTGAAACCAAATCCCTATATTACAACAGGGGTTCTTGTATGTAGCAAAGAAATTTACAGCCACATCGGTAGACCTTAATATGGACATACATATACTAAGTCCATAAGAGTGATACGATCTCTCAAAACCATAGGTTAAAAGGATTTTCACAACAGGTGTTTCTGCTGTGACACTCATAATACCTACTAATTTGTTTTGAAATCTGTGAAAACTTGATATTTAGAAAATAGGATCTAGCACATAGGTTGAAGTCTAGATCCTAAACTGTTCATGAGTTACAGGGAAGAAATCACTGAACTTTCTTCAATTGTATTTTTATTTTCTTTGTGAAATTAGTAGACATGTACATTAAATGTTTGAACTAATAGATTGTTCTTACCCTTTCCTTTTTCATTTTTGTATCTGATTCAGTCTAGTTGTACACACATTTTCCTTTTTTGATATTTTTATGTATTATGTCACTTTTCATGTTACAGTTCATTGCAAAACTGTCTTTTTTTTTAATCATCTGAATAAGAATACAATACTTAAAAATAGAAGTGACTGGACTACACAATTACATGTGAATGTCTTTTTGCTTAGGGTTGTATCTAACGTGATATCCTTGTGAATACACGCCACTTATGAATTAAGTTCATACTGAATCTTAAAGTACTTCAGTACAGTGGGGACTATATATATATTTGTTAATTACATATGACCCCCCCCCCACTGCTGTGCTCTGGGGCGACCCTCTTTTGTTTTAGTATTTCCCAGCTACCTGGGTTGCTTAGGGTTTCACTAACAAAAAATCAACTCCATTCCAAGTAACTGGAGTTTGTAGAGTTATACATGCCTCTCCAATCATTCAATTACAAGTACATCTTCAATGCCAGTGGAGGCCCACATCTGACCACGGCCTTGCTTATTGGCTTTCATTTAATTCCAGACACAGGGATGGCTGAAAACCAACCTTTTAGTTATATACTGTAACAGACCTCAGAGGTAATTCAAGGACATCTATTTGTGACCCAACAGGAACCAACCAAACTGCAAGCCAATCCAGCTGCAGTGAAGATTTACTCAAGCTCAAAAAGATAAACTTCAGGACTGTGTTACAAGGGCATTTTCTCCGAGAGTACCTGAAGCCTAATAGCATCCCAGCAAGACTTATTGTTTGAAATAAACCCTGCTTATTCTTAACAGACAAAGAATACACTACTAATTTCAGCTACATTGCCATCAGATGCAGTCAAGACCTTATGGTCCTAACCATTACTATGGCACAAAGAGTGGGTGCAGAAAGAATTAGACACAGAGGAGGAGAGGTTCCTTTCAAACACAGCACATACAAATGCTTCTGAACAATTGAAAGAAACAAATAAGCTCTTTGACGATTTCAAAGCAGTCACTATTGCAAAAAAGGCCAAGAAACTAGAAAAAGATATATGAGAATTTAAACTAGATCATATCTAGCCATACACTACAGATCAAGTCACAGAGGCCACCAAAAAACAATCAATGGCTTAACAAGGGAAAAGGAAATGGGTATCTCTTTCAGATTCCAGCAGTGACTCTGATGACCAATCCAGATTCAACCAGCATCCATTTTGGGGAACTTTCCCACCACCTCCCCAACCCCCCTTCTTTAGGCAGAGGAGGGTACAGAGGAAATGCATTGGGCTCACCATGGCTTCAACCACACACTCCAATGAGGCATCAGACGCAGGGACGTGAGGTGCTGCAACAGACAATAAATAATCCTTCAACTATGCCAATCTTCAATCTGGCCGATTTGGAACTCACTCAAGGTCAGGTCTCCATTTTATCAAAAGGTCTCTCATTTGTACCATCGCAACAAACCTATTGGTTCACACTGGAAATGCAAGTTTGCAGATTCTTTAGAACAGTCATACTAAAAATCTTATTAAAGACTTTCCCAATACTGAAAAAGAATTAGACTCAGGTCTACATGTACCCTCTACCTTTTCCCCACAGGACAATCAAATTTCACTGGATATTATTACGTTTGAAAAATGCATGTTAAAAGATCTAAATGCTTTGAAAAACAATAAAATGTTCCTCAAATACAATCTTTCTAAAGAGGAAAACGCAGCTCTTAGACGTTTATCCGAGAACTCTGACATAATCATAAAACCAGTGGACAAAGGTGGCGGTATTGTTATTATGTCCACTGTCCAGTACCAACAGATGCTAAACACCCTGCTGCTGGACACGGCCAGTTATAAAATATTGAAGAAACATCCCACCAAAATACATAAAAGCAGAGATTGAGGAAACCCGGTTTTGACCGGGGTTGGATTACCAACAAAGAATTTGAGTTTTTTTTACCTCTAATCAGGGTCATATACTGGCCCTATGTGCCCTACCCAAAATCCATAAGAACCCTGTGATTCCACCTGGCAGACCAATAGTTTTAGGCTGCGGCTCGATCCTTGAACCTTTGTGAAAATGTGTAGATACTTTTCTCAAACCTATTAACACCTACATACTTGAGAAATAGAACCCACATAATCCAGATTTTTGAGAACAACGAATTTGATCCATCTAGGCAGTGGATGGTAACTATGGACATAAAGTCACTTTACACCAATATACCACAAGATCTGGCTATTGAATGCATGAAGGATCATTTGACTCACTACAGTCTACAGAATCGGGTACCAGACAATTTCATAATAGAGTTAATGACCCTGGCGCTGTGTAAAAACTATTTTGAATTTAACAAACAGTTTTATTTACAAAGAAAAGGGACAGCAATGGGAGCAGATTTTGCCTCATAGTCTAGCGATTTTATTCATGGCTAGCTTTGCGTCTAGTAACATCCTCTCCAACAGGAATCTTTTCCACAAAAAGATCTTAAGTTGGAAAAGATATATTGATGATATTATCTTCATCTAGGATGGACCAGAGGATGGACTGCTTTCCTTTCTTACATGGCTGAACAATATGGATACTAACATCCAATTCACTATAGAATATAGTAACATGTAGTTTCATTTTCTTGACCTCAAAATCCAACATGAGTCAAGAAAATTAAAATGTGGTCTTTTACAAAAACCAATTGGAGAAACTGCGCAACATTGGCCGACTTCTATAACCATGCCAATGATTTGGACTTTAGATTGAATTATAGGGGATTTCCTAAAAATCTTGTAACAGATCCAGGAAATGGGCTAAATTCACTGATAGAGATGCTCTACTGCCCCTCAAAGCATCTCGCAATGTGGAATGAGATGAGAGCAAGATGACCTGTCATCACTCATGGTCTACATACATTCCAAGTTAAAAAATGAATTACAAAGCATTGGCCTCTTGCCAAACTTTGTTTACCAAACTAACCCATCCCCCACATTTAAGCATGCACAGAACCTGCAAGACAGATTGGTACACTCCAAATTCACCAAATCCACAACTCGATCTAGTCTGTGATACTTATGAGCCACCATTGGACACTTTCCATGTGGCAACTACATAGCATGCCAATTCACCAAAGAATGACATTTTTCAACAATTAAGATCGCATCTGGACTTTATCCAATTTAACCAACTGTAAAACCAAACAAGTGGTATACTGCATTGAGTGCCCATGTGGACTCAGATATGCGGGCCAAACTATCAGGCCAGTCGATATCAGGATTTCCGAACACAGGTCGAAGATAGGTGCAAAAACCTTTCGGCACCATTAGTCAACCACTACATTGAACACCAACACTCAGCTAATGTTGTTTTATGGTGGGTATTAGACATGCTGAAAGAATCATCAAACACAATGAGAAGCCTTTTATTCCATGAAGCACATTGGATCCATAGACTGAACACCAACCAATGCGGCTTAAATGAAGAAGTTCAACCGCCGCCGTGACTACCCACGTGGTGGACATGCAGACTTCACAAATAGCCCACTGTGACTCATCCACCTGTTTGTTCAACAGCAATCAAGATCCATGGTGGGTATTAAACATAGTGAAAGAATCACCAAACACAACGAGAATCCTTCTATTGAAAGAGGCACATTGGATTCATAGACCTACCAACGTGGCTCAAATGGAGAATTTTAACCCTGCCATGACCACCCATGTGGTGGACATGCAAACTTCACAAATAGCCCACTGTGATCCATCTGCCTGTTTGAACTACAGTAATCAAGATCTACCTACAGTCACAGCTTACTATGAGTTGATAGACAGTAAGCCCTTCTCGAACATACTTCCTATACAAGCTGATTCCCAGCAGATCCGAGGTTCACAACACTTGTTGAACACACCCAGAGACAGGAATGAGGATTCCAATATAGCCACAATACGGGAACACGCTGCATCATTTTTACACAAGTGTCCCGTAAGAACATCTGAGGTGCGCCACACTCATGGATAGAAATGTGATTATAACATGCTCACATGCAAGTAACCTTCCTCCATATTATCAATACAAGTGTCCCGCTCATACGTACTGACACTGGTCTTTGTCTGGGACTTTGATGCTGCAGAACAACTTTGGTTTCCTTGGCAACTGATGCCCGCATACGTCATACACACAGCCAGCTTCAATGTGCCCTTAGTAACAGCTGGGACAACAACTGTACGGACTCATTCAGCTGCGTTCAGAGATGCCAGATGAATCATGGATCTTCACAAACAAATCCAAGGTATGCTGCCATTCGGGCATGCTAAAATTACATTAATCTAAAAAGAGACATACAGATGTCAGTCTTGGCGTCCTTTTTCTCTTTTTCTTTTCTCCTGCATAAAATCAAAAGATCAACGGATGTCGCTCTGTGAACCCAACAGAAGCAATGCTTTTTTACTATAAGACTTCAGACGCAGATTAATAGAATCTAGCTTACAATACAAGGTACTTTCATCTACAATTCTTTCTTCCCGTTTAAATCAATGACTGCCTCCAATATTAAATATATTTGGCAACATGTTCTGGAATTGTCCTGCAATTGTCTATCACACTAGCTGCTCAGTTTCTAAGTATTTTGCAAATACCAAGAGACTCCACAATCCCGATGAAACTCAGGTACACCGAGCAGTTTTCATTCATGCTAATATACTTCCATGTTTGTCTGCTTCCTCCTGGGGTACTTCCATCTGTCCTGAGTGAGGCTATATTGTTTGCCAAAACTTGATGGTTCTTGGCGAAACGTGAAGCCTAATCCCTATATTACAACAGGGCTTCTTGAATGTAGCAAAGATGTTTACAGCCATGTAGGCAGACCTTAATATGGACATACAAATACTAAGTCCATAAGAGTGATAAGATCTCTCATAACCATAGGTTAAAAGGAATTTCACAACAGATTATTCTGCTGTGCCACTCATAATACCTACTAATTATTTTTGAAATCTGTGAAAACTTGATATTTAGAATATAAGATCTAGCGCCTATATCGATGTCTAGATCCTAAACAATTTTCTTTCTTTAAATAAAGGGGTACCTGGAAAAATCTATGGTCCTTCAGGTAAGAAAAAAACATGTATAAGCGCAATCGACCGTTAGGTAGAGGATGACGACATATATACGACGATATACGACATATATAGTATGTTGTCATCCTCTACCTAACGGTCGATTGCGCTTATACATGTTTTTTTCTTACCTTGCTTTTTTCCTGTGACACTTTTATTTCATCATATAATTTATGGTACAAAAAGCAAAATAGGTTTTTCTCACATCATATTTTCAATTACATGCTCCCTTTCAATTCCTCCATCGCTCACATGCACTCATCCATTCGCACCAGAACCCTCTTCTCTGTGTTAATACATGGTTTCCTAATACATATTACCATCTGACACAAAATATTTACAAATTCTATTTAACACCCTTCTCCAGTACAGGTGTGTCTATCTGTGTGACCCACAGACGGTGTTTTGGTCGACACGTGTTTCGGTCATTTATATCGGGCTTTCAATTTGCAGCCCTATTTTGACCCAACCTTCATCAGGACGGAAGCTATGTGCACACTATGCCTGGCTTCTGGGAAGACGGAGTGAGAGACATCATCTACGAAGTAAAACAATAAAAACCTATTACCATCAAACTCATTCTTTGCCATCCTCAATTCTTTATCAATCACAATAAATGTGTGGTTATACCTAACTATGTTAGTATACAAAGTTGTACTTATCTCCAAATACATGTTTTGGGGGTAGTACAACAAATTTGGGCCAATGTCCCGAAACTGCAGAGCCAATGAAATCTCTTCTGGCCTGCACCTGAAAGGGGCATAGAAACAGGGAATTAATATATGCATGCCTCTATATACCCATTATGGGTACCCATCTCATGACCTCCTTATTACGGTAATTGAAAGGAATTGGACTCACAGCCAAATGTAACCTCAGCTAAATCTGGCACAATCTTCCAGTTGTATTTATCCGCAGAGTATACTCCTATTTCATGATTGCAGGAGTCTCAGCTTCCTGTTACTTCTCATCCTATTATCAGGGGAATACAAGAAGACCCCCCTGGTGTCACTCAGGCACTGTATAGTTTGAGCGCCTCCAAAATGGTCAAAACTAGTCCTGCTTCCCGACCCCCTTATGAGGTAGGCCTGGCAATTATATTCGTTTAGGGACAAGCTGTACTCACATTTTAGCGCTCCATTGTGCATCTGCCAGGTGAAATTTCAAGTGGAAATCAGGAGATGTCTCATAAATCGTCTGTCGCCAAAGCTCCCAGTATGAGCTGCATCGCTGGGAAGAACACATATCTTGTGCTAGTTGAGACTGTGGTGTGGAAGACAAAAAAATTGAAGCACAGATATAATTGTTGCCTCTTTTTATGTATTGCGAATGCATACCGCATGCATGAACTCTAGTACAGGTTTTTGTTACTGTCAATTACACATTTCCAGACTCATCTGGCATGCTATATCTATATTATCCTACAACCTTTAGTGAACACTTTACCCTACATCCTTAAGTAGGCTCCATGCTATTTATACAATTGTGTGGCAACAGCAGAATGGCCGCTTACCTCTGTTTAGTCTCTGAAGATCACAATTCAAATTGCAGGCGTTACACAAGCCACCCACTCACGGTATGTACTATTAGCAACCATGGCAATAGAAAGAGGACAGGAAGTTGCCCAATCCCGCTCCTCTTCTAAACTAATTTATATTTATAAAACATTGTTTTCTCGTTGGTATATGAGAGATGCTGTGAGAGAAGCTCTCAACCGCAGCGCATATAAATATCCGCTCCATATGTAGCTTAATCACTACTCATCTAATTTGCATGCCGTGCTGCTGTTGCAATCTGCAGTAATAACGCGGCATGATTGCCGATTGTCTCCAAAGCAATTCATACACACTATCCCATGCTTAGGACAACTGCGCACACCGATGAATTAGAGTCATCCGAGAGGCTATACCAAAATTCCAGGTGTTCATGAGATATGTAGTTCACTTGCCCATACTCCTTGGGCCAATTGGGGAATTACATGATATGATGTCAGTTAGGTTCCTGATTGCAAAGTGTAGTCACCAATGCTCTGATTACTTACCGGTAATCTTCATTACTCCTAGTCCTACTCTTCCTCGTCACAGTACTTACTTCATGAGGCACCTGCCTCCGACACAGGACCTTCTTCTATTTCTTTAAATCTCTATAACTCCTCCCCCACATCCATGTCACTCAGTTTCATATTACCAAGCCGGAGCATGGGACCTTCCCCGGAGGGAGGGTGAGGAGGGTCGTCAGTACTGTGACGAGGAAGAGTAGGACTAGGAGTAATGAAGATTACCGGTAAGTAATCTGAGCATTACCTCCACGTCCACTCTTCCTCGTCCCAGTACTTAATTCATGAGGTATACCAAAGCAGCAACGGGGAAAAGGTCCCAATGAGACACAGAGCCAAAAACAGTGCAGCAAAACACACCCACAATAACTTTTAAATCACATCCCCACAGACAAAACTCCAACCACGAAGGAACCAACCCCCGAGTGGGAGAAACTCAACCCACAGCGGTTGATGAAAATGCCTAGACCAGCCAAGGCGGCAGCCATACAAATCTCTTGCAGAGAAAAACCCTCCTTGCTTCGGCCCAGGAAGCCGCCAAACCCCTGGCAGACCGCCCCCGATTGTGCGCAGGCACAGGCAGGCCAGAATCCACATAGGCCCTAGAGATCACAACCCGGAACCACCGGAAAATGGAAACCACAGATGCGTTATGCCCAGCCCCAGCCGGACCACAAGTAATCAGAAGACTATCAGATTGGTGGAAAAAGCAAACCAAGCCAAATACTCCAACGCGTCCCGTCGGACATCAATGTTAAGCCGAGCCACCTCCTCAGGCGTTCTTGGATCATGAAAGAAGTCAGGGAGAACTAGACCCTGAGAGGTGTGAAAACCGAGAGACAACTGAAGGGAGAAACATCGGACCACACCCCGGCACCACCGAGTCTGGCAGCACCCTCAGGAAAGGAGCGTGACATAAGAGAGCCCCAATCTCCCCAAGCCTACGGGCAGAAGTGAGGGCAATAAGAAAAGCAGATTTCAGTGTAAGATGTTTGATATCAATCTCGGAAATGGGCTCAAAAGGAGGCCCGTGAAGGAACCGTAATACAAGAGGGAGATCCCAAGAGGAAAGCCCTTTATCAGCACAAGGACGGGAAGAAGAAAAACCCTGGATCAATTTCCCCACCAACACCTCCCCATCCAAGTGACCGTCAGAGTCCCCCAAAAGTAATTTCATGGAGGCCTACTGAGAGTGAAGCCTGGAAAAACTGCCAGGCCCCTGTCAAAACCCCTCCTGGAGGAACTGAAGGATAGCAGAGGCCAGAACGCAGGGGAGGGATCCCAGACCGCCCATACCAGTCTCGGAAATGGCCCCAGTGTCTGCCTAACACCTTCAGAGTGGAGGGTCTAAGAGTATCCATCTGGACCCAACTACAGGATCTGAGAACCCCTGAGATATCAACCTAGACTGAGCAATAGCCACACCGCCCATTGCATCTGGTGGAATTCCAACCGCAGATCCCCTTGAAGGGGACACGGCCACCTCGGAACCAGCCAAGGTTCCTAGGACCGAAGCTCCAACAGAGAGGGGAGCCAACTCCGGCGGGACCAGAACGGAGCTAACAACACAGTCACCTTGGACACTCTGATGCGCCAAACCACCCGGGGCAGAAGGGGAATAGGCGGAAAGGCATAAAGGAAAACCCCAAGGCCACTGTACAGAGAGGGCGCCCATCCCCCAATCCCCTCAGCCTGAAACCTAGAGCAGAAGAGGGGAACTTCTGCTGAGGCTGGGGATGCAAACAGGTCTAGAACCAGGGACCCTAATGTGACACAGGTCACCGCAAAGACCTGGGCCAACAGGACCAGTTCCGCAGAGGAGTGAAAACCGGCGTCGTTGAACATTGTCCACCCTTCTGATACGTGAGGCCACCAGAGACACCAGATGAGAGTCCTCCCAGGTGCCTATCAGTGCTGCCAGAGCATTCAAGGAGTGGCCGGAACCCCTTTTACAGTTGACATATGCCAAGGCCGTCGTATTGTCCGATCGGACCAAAAACCGCCGACCGTCCAGCAACTCCTCGAAGTACACCAGAGCTTGGACAATGGCACAACTCTTGCCAATTGGATGATCGCCGGCTCTCCCCAGATCTCACAACCCTTGAGCTGAGAGGACCCCCAATGTAGACCCTTTCTGCTGGTGTTGGTAGTAGGAGAGGCCACAGGAGGAAGGACCATGCACACCTCAGCCTGTACACCTGAAACCCTCCGCTACCATAGCAGGGGCACTCGCAGCGCTGGGGACACTGAAAACAAAACTACGAAAGCTGAGATGTCGGGAGCCAGTGGGAGAGAGTATAAGACACCAGGAGACGTAACCGAAGACGGGCTCAAGGAACTGGAAAACATGCAAGACGCCACGTGCCCCGTACCTTCAGCAACAGGCAAGCCGAAACATACTGCCTTCTGAGAACCCAGCCCAGAACAGCCAGCAAGCGCCCCCCCTGCACAACATCCAGAGTACGCTCTCCCCAGACGTCCGGACAAGCAGTGCAGGGTCTTGAGACCCATAAGCAGGTGACACATCCTAGAAGGCATAGGGACCAGGAACACCGCAAGTA
Source organism: Ambystoma mexicanum (assembly GCF_040938575.1). NCBI lineage: Eukaryota > Metazoa > Chordata > Amphibia > Caudata > Ambystomatidae > Ambystoma > Ambystoma mexicanum. The sequence goes on from NC_090940.1 coordinate 199,080,559, forward strand.
GAAAACTTGACCCTGAACAGGGAGAGGAATGGGCAAGACGGTAACCCACAACAACCGTTCGGAGAGAACGGATCCCATGGCCAACTAATTGGACCGTGAGCTGGGTACCAAAGTCCTAACCATGCAAACCTGGACAGGAGGAGACAGGAACGGCAACTGAAACCCCCTCCAGAAGGAGCCCATTACCCAGGAAGCCGAACCCCACCGGTCCCATACACCTCCGAGAAGATAGAGACGAGGAGCCAGGGAAAACCGCCAGTCACTGCACTTGCACCAGAGGGAAATCACAGGACGTTGAAACAGGCCTGCGCCACAATATAACAGCATGCTTGTCAGCCCACAAAAAGATCTGACCTATCAAAAGGAAGATACTGGACAGCCCAGAAGTCCAGCAGACTATGGCCCCCTCAGCTGACAGAGGAGCCACCAGGCTGCCGTCAAAAGGGCAGAGTACTTTCACAAAGCGGGGCAAAGCAATCCATCCCGGATAGCCGACATCAAAGGCAACCCCCTACCTGAGGTATGCCTATACTGGAAAACCCACTGAAGTGACATCCCCCTCCACCGGCACCAGGGGCTCTGAGAACCCCTCTAAGCAAAGACATGTGCCACCATGTGCCCTATCACTTCCCACAAGTCTGAGAGGAGGCGTGAAAGCAACACGTCGGCACCGGAGGACCTAGGCCCTAAAAGAAGAGACACTGGGAACCCCCTGCATGGCCGTTACTTCCATGATGCATTTTCCATAATCCCATGCTGGACAAGGGAAAAGCAAATCAACTCCTTCGACTTTCCCTCGCGCAGTTTAGAGGAAGAGGACAGGACAAGGAGTCTGCGTCCATAGCTAGCACAGACCCCAACACACCACTAACACGCCACATGACTGAGAGGTGGCTTGAGCCCTGTATCCAGTAGCTGGTAGCCCCATGCTCTAGATCGTTCCAATGCGTCGGTCTAGGAAGGTTGAAGGACCGAGTCAGCACCGCTGATACTCGAACCCGAAGTGTAGACTATGCCAGGCCGGTACCCTTCCGGCCGCTTGCAGACGTGTCCAAATCTGCGCCGTATTCACAGGCAGCACGCATGGAATGCAGCCAACATCTGGTGCATCCTGGGCTGTGTGTGTCTGAGGAGCGGGTGGTATGTGACATGCCTGTGACAGTACAGAGCCCCCACACTTTCAAATACTCTGTCACAGACACCCCACGACAAGAAGCAGAGAGGCCTCACAACAAAAAGGGAAGGCTAGCCCATACTGCCAAGTGCTTGCCATCATTTCCAATAAAGATGTGTACACAGAGCACGAGGTAACGGCCTTTCAAAGGAGTCAAGATGGCCATACCAGCAAGAGAGGGGAAAACATCAAGCACAGTCCTCCCCTCTCCTTACCTTCCCCCAGATAATGAGGCTAACATCCGGTGCATCCTGGGCCGTGTGTCTCTGAGGAGCGGGTGGTATGTGACATGCCTGCGACAGAACAGAGCCCCCGCACTTTCAAATGCTCTGTCATAGTCACCCCACGACAAGAAGCAGAGAGGCCTCACAACAAAAGGGAAGGCTTAGCCCATACTGCCAAGTGCTTGCCATCATTTCCAATAAAGATGTGCACACAAGGCACGAGGAAAGCGGCATGTTGAAGGAGTCAAGATGGCCATACCAGAAGGAGAGGGGAAAAATATCAAGCACAGTCCTCCCCTCTCCTAACCTTCCCCCAGATAATGCAGCTAACATCCGGTGCATCCTGGGCCGTGTGTCTGAGGAGCAGTTGGTATGTGACATGCCTGCGACAGAACAGAGCCCCCGAACTCCCAAAGACTCTCTGCCACTGTCACCCCACGACAAGAAGCAGAGAGGCCTCACAACAAAAGGGAAGGCTAGCCCATACTGCCAAGTCGAATCAAGACGGCCAAAACAGGAGGAGAGGGGAAAAACATCAAGCCCAGTCCTCCCCTCTCCTTACCTTCCCGGGGCCGTGCAGGACCCGGGACACAATGCTCACGCTGCGGTCCGGAGCCCAGCAAAGAACTGAGCGAGGCAATCCAGCTCAACTGTGACCCCAAGCCCCGCAGGGGGCCCAGGAGCAGCGCCGCACCTGAGGGAGCCGAGGGCCCCGCCACACAGCCCCCCCAGGGGGCCAGCAATCGGTGCTCCCTGGTGCCCCGCACCGGGAAGAAAAAGTCCAACCTGCCGGAGGCAGGAAAATTTAAACTGATTGACATGGATGTGGGGGAGGAGTTATAGAGATTTAAAGAAATAGAAGAAGGTCCTGTGTCGGAGGCAGGTGCCTCATGAAGTAAGTACTGGGACGAGGAAGAGTGGACGTGGAGGTAATGGGTGCTGGCTACCTATGGAATGCTTCGCCTATACTGGTATTGGTGTTGTAGGATGCTTACACAACCCTGCAAGTCCCTAGTGTATTTACCTGATGACATCCTCACATGTTATATTTATATAGTTATCTGTTGTATAGCCTCTCGGATGACTCTCATGCATCTGTGTGCGCGGTTGTCCTAAGCGTGGGGTATTGTGTATGAATTGCTTTGGAGACAATCGGCAATCATGCCGCGTTATTAAATGCAAATTAGATGAGTAGTGATTAAGCTACATATGGAGCGGATATTTATATGCGCTGCGGTTGAGAGCTTCTCTTGCAGCATCTCTCATATACCAACGAGAAAAGAGTGTTTTATAAATATAAATTAGTTTAGAAGAGGCGCAGGATTTGGCAACTTCCTGTCCTCTTTCTATTGCCATGGTTGCTAATAGTACATACCGTGAGGGGTGGCTTGTGTAACGCCTGCAATTTGGTTGGAGCACTATATTTAGGGCTACTAAGGGGCTGTTTGAACCAACCATCATGTTGTGCATTAAGTTTGTCTCGGTTTGAAAAGAGTGCGACCGTTCTCCCACACTTGACGCCTCATACAAGTCGTTGTCTTGAGTGACATCTCATGTTAAGCCTCGCTCCTCCGGAGTGGGAAAGGACGACACTGCATCAAGTACCTGGATTTCATCCTTTAGACTAATAGTGAAGATGACGTCCAATAAGACATGTGCATTTAGTAGACATGTACATTAAATGGTTTAACTAATTTATTGTTCTTACCGTTCCTTTTTTCTTTTTTGTATCTGATTCAATCTAATTGTATTTTCCTTTTTTGATATTTTTCTGTATTACGTCACTTTTCATGTTACAGTACATTGCAATACTGTTATATGTTTTTGAAGCATCTGAATAAAACACTTCAAAATAGAAGTGAATACACTACACAATTACACGTGAATGTCTTTTTTCTTAGGGTTGTACCTAAGGTGATATCCTTGTAGATGCACGCCACTTATGAATTAAGTTCATACTGAATCTTGAAGTACTTCAATACAGCGAAGACTATATATATTTGTTAATCACGTTTTGTCATCTTGAGACATCTTTGAGCAGGATTGACCACACCTGACAGCCTTCCAGCTCTAACCCCTTGATGCACCTCAAGCCATCCAGATGTGGGATTGACCCATTAAAGCGAAGCAACTCATCTCGACATGACCACATGCTCAACTCCTCTAGAGCAACTGACTCGTGTGCCGACTCGACTACTGGAAGCCATCGAACTCGCCATCTCAAATGTTGACTCGACCCAGCAGAGCCGCCATCTTTCCACTGACTCAAACACAGCCCTACACTTTTGGAAGCAATCGTCTCCGCATCTCGAACGTTGACTCGACACCTTGGGAGGACACACCTTCCATCTGACCTTACGCTCAACGCCAGTGGGATCGTATAGATTAAAATATTCTGACGCTGGCTGGGCCATGGAAAAAGTGTCTAGAATTGAAGCTTGGTGCTATTGGGCGCCAAAAACAAGAATACAAGGTATTGTAAAGAGGCCTGGCGCCCCTGTCCACTTTTTGAGACCCTAGTGACTTTGAAGCCCACCTTCTCAAAGACCAATATCATTGAACAGGGACATTGTTGGCAACCTATTGCCTGAACCACCCGTGTTCACCTACCCAGAGTGCCCCTTCCCACATTCTGGGTTTCTTTTACAGGGGTTGGTTTTCTACTGTTTTCTGATTAGTGGATTGCAATGTATTGTTTGATTAAACGTCTATATTGTTATAGGACCTTGATTGAACATTGCTTTATTTTGGAAGAATTGGACTTAAGCTGTTTGTTGCTTGGGTTGCAAGTGTTATCAGCGCAAACCCCTCTTGAAGGGCACATCCTGCCCTGGGCCCACGTTACCACCCAAGGCAAAGGAGGCATATCTGCTAGGCTGTGTCTGACCCACCCTCATGATTGAGATTGCTGCTGGTTTGGTAGTACTGTGGGGCTGAGTCGGTGGATTAGCCAGTACTCATCCCTGTGCTCCTGCAGAGAAGGAGTCATTTTGGCAGACCCCACCTAAGAAGCAGGTCTCTTCATTGAATGCATTGTTACCCAGCTGGAAAGAGCTGACAGGTCTCATTGAAAGCATTATACACTGGTTTAGGAGAGCCAGTGCTCGCCTATTGAAATAGTATACCCCTGAAGTACACGCCTATTGAAAGTACTCTACCACATTTAGAGAAGAGCGGATGCCCTCTCACTGGAAATAGTGCACCCCCAGTAAAGAACGGGCCCTCTTATTGAAACTAGTGTGCTCTCAACTAGAGGAGCCACAATTCTCCCACTGAAATCAAGCAGACCCAGCTGAGAAGGCCCAGTACTTTCCCATTGAAACATTGCCCCCTGCTGAGAAGAGCTGGTACTCTCCCATTTAGAATGTTGCACCCCGCCTGAGAAGACATGTTACTCGCTCACTGAAAGCACTGTATTGCAGCTCTGCTGAGAAATGCCAGTACTCTCCTATTGGAGAATGTGCCCTGTTGGAGAATGTACTTTCCTGCTGAGACATGCCAGTACTCTCCTTTTGGAGAATGTGCTTCCCTGCTGAGACATGCCAGTACTCTCCTGTTGGAGAATGTGCTTTCCTGCTGAGAAATGCCAGTACTCTCCTGTTGGAGAATGTGCTTTCCTGCTGAGACATGCCAGTACTCTCCTGTTGGAGAATGTGCTTTCCTGCTGAGAAATCCCAGTACTCTCCTGTTGGAGAATGTGCTTCCCTGCTGAGACATACCAGTACTCTCCTGTTGGAGAATATGCTTCCCTGCTGAGAAATGCCAGTACTCTCCTGTTGGAGAATGTGCTTTCCTGCTGAGACATGCCAGTACTCTCCTGTTGGAGATTGTGCTTCCCTGCTGAGTTGTCTAGCTCCTGTGTGAATGCCTATGTTTTCCTCACTATTCTGTAATCCCTATTCCAACTTAGGTATTTAGTTATCCTCCCATTGCTGTTATAGCCTTTCTGGGTCCCAGTTTGATCAACAGGGTTCGTGGGCTTGCTGACATTCAAGAGGTTTTTCTCGTCCTCGTGAGTACTGTTTTTTAGTTCCCTTATTTAATACCATCAAGAGTGTTAGTTCACAGGTCCTGTCATTGCTTGCCCTCTACGTGGGTTTAGCGCTGTCAGTACCTGTAACAGCAATTGGGGGTAAGGCACTTGCCGACTTTCCTCGCGGTCAGGTGCTTACCCCACATTCCCTTTTCATATATTGGTTTTGTTGTCACACTCTATTTGCACTCCTGGGTTTTAGCATACCTGAGTCTTGGTTCCTGTGTGCACGTAGTTTAATTCAAGGCTATTCACTGTGTGATTTAGTGCACATTTCCCTTGCCATATTCGCTGCCTTTGTACTCGCCTGACTAATCCTGATAGAAATGCCAGTACTCTCCTGTTGGAGAATGTGCTGTGCTTCCCTGCTGAGTTGTGCTTTCCTGCTGAGACATGCCAGTACTCTCCTGTTGGAGAATGTGCTTCCCTGCTGAGTTGTGCTTTCCTGCTGAGACATGCCAGTACTCTCCTGTAGGAGAATGTGCTTTCCTGCCGAGGAATGCTGTCGATTTTCCATTTGGAGTCGTGCACCCCTGCTGAGAAATGTTACTCCCCCCACTGAAAACGTCAGACTTCTGAAAACTCTGCCCGGAATTGCTGATACTCTCCCTCTGAAAGTATTAAGCACATGCTGAGAAGCGCAATGCTCCCTCGTTGAAAGGATTTCACCCTTGCTAATAAGTGCAGGTACTCTCCTATTAAAAGAATGATAGCACTGCTGAGAAGTGCTGTACTCTCCCACTGAAAGTATTACACTCCTACTGGAAAGAGCTGGAACTCGCCCATTCGCAATGGTGCAAACCTGCTGGAAAGAGGTGGTACTCTCCCATTTAAAATATTGCATACTGGCTTTGAAGAGCTAGTACTAGCTCACTGAAGGTACTGCATTTCAGCCCTGCTGACAAGTATCAGTACTCTCCCAATGAAAAATGAGGTCTCCTGCTGACAAGTGCTGTCGATTTTCCATTTAGAGCATTGCACCACTACTGAGAAAAGTTGTTAGGGGTATACGGGACATTGTGTACTGCTTCGTTTCTTCTTGCCTATATGCTACTTGAGCTCTTAGATTGGTTTCTTTTGTAAATGGTTTGTTCTTATTATATTGATATATCATTTTTATCTTGTTTGTCAAATATTTGTTATCTATGTATTTAGCAATCATATGTGTAAAGTTTATTAAATAGACTGTATCACATTAAAAAAAAAAAAAAAAAAAAAAAAAAAAAAAAAAAAAAAAGTTGTTACTCTCCCCTTGAATTTATCACACCTCTGATATGAAGAGCTGTTACTCTCCCATTGAATGTTTTGCACCTCTGCCGGGGACAGCCGACACAGTGCCAGTAAAAAACCTGAAACTATGCAGAGAACTGACGGTCCTCTCCCTTTGAAAGTTTGGAACACCAGCTGAGATGTGAAATACTCTCTCTGTCCTTAAAAATATGCTCCACTGCTGGTAAGTGCGGGTGCGCTCCGACTGAAAGTATTTCAGCACAGCTGGGAAGAGCTACTACTCTCCCAGTGAAATTATTGAACACCTGCTAAGAAGTGCAATACTCTATTGTTTACATTATTACACCATTGCTGGTAAGTGCGGGTGCGCTCCGACTGAAAGTATTTCAGCACAGCTGGGAAGAGCTACTACTCTCCCAGGGAAATTATCGAACACCTGCTAAGAAGTGCAATACTCGGTAGTCGAAATAATTCCGCCATTGCTTGTAAGTGCAGGTACTCTTTGACTAAAAGTATTACAGCAATGCAGAGAAGAGCTAGTACTCTCCCAGGGAAATTATTGAACACCTGCTGAGTAGTGCAGTCCTCTCTCGTTTAAATGATTACACCATTGCTGGTAAGTGCAGGTACTATACGACTGAAAGTATTACAGCACTGCCTGAGAGAGCTAGTACTCACCCAGTGAAAATAGTGCACACCTGCTGAGAAGTTCAATACTCTCTAGTTGAAATGTTTGCGCCAATTCTGGTAAACCGGGGTACTCTCCCATTTAAAATGCTGCATCCTGGCAGGTATTGTAGCACTTCTAGGAAACGCTGCTACTCTCCCTGAAAGTATTGCACTCCTGCTGAGAGGTACACAATGCTGGCAAGAGCAGGTACTCTGCCATTGAAAGTCACGCCCCCCCCGCCCCTCGGAAAAGCGGGGATAATATTCTGTTGAAAGTATTGCCCCTGTGCTGAGAAGTACTGATACTGTCCCTATCAAATATAGCGCCATCTTTCAGCCGCTTGGGGATAGCGCCATCTCTCAGCCGCTTGGGGTCCACTCATCAGGGTGCATGTGAAAGGCAAAGGCTGGGGGTGTTTGGAGAGGAAGGCGGTGAAAGATTCGGCTCAGCTCGGCGTTGTGTTGAAGCCGGGGAGGCCCTGCGCCCCACAGCATCAGCAGGGCGGCATTTCCAGTCGGCACACCGGCAGGGGGCGCGCTGTCCCACCGCGCCTTGGCAGGGAAGCGCTTTGCTTCCTCTGGCGCGTTCCCTCTGCGCCGAGGCGCAAATGCTTCCACTGAGGACTTTTCGCTGAACTTTGACACAGACCCGAGTTGGGCTGAGTCGCTCGCCGTGCCCCTGCCCAGCGTTCGTGTTTTCCACGTAGGTAGATGTCGGGACCCCACGGAGCTGGAAACACGGCCAAGCAGAACCGACCTCTGCGGGTATGTGTGTGGGCGCTGCCCCAGCGGGCATTAACTCAACAACTGGTTTATGGATAATGAAATAAAAATTACAAAATATGGCGAGCAGCTCCCGCGCGTTCGATGTGTACAGCACACACAACAGGCATGTGCCAAAGACGGCGGACTTTGGGTGCATTTATTTATATACCTCCCTCCCAAAAGGTTACATGATGGCTTTCGCTCACCAGCTGATGATCAGAGGAAGGTATTCTGCATTTAGAAGAGCGCCCGCCCAGTGGGCAGCGATAGGTAAAATATTATACTACTAAAAATACATCAAATTCTAAATGTCAAGTAGAACTAATCGAAAGCAAAATAACCCTGATGTCACACTCCCCCCTCCCTCCGTCCCCCAAGGTGCAGATTGAGTGCAGGACCCGGGGCCCCGCTTCTTCTGACTAGAGACACGCCATCACTCTCCGCGCTCCCCCGTGAGTACAGTGGCCATGTGTGATGCGAGCGTCCCTGTGAAGAAGGCCTGCTTTCCGAGATGAAGGCTGGAGGGGGAGGGGGCATGTAATAAGAATGTAGTGTTTAAAAGGCTGTCATAGGAGATGTTATGGTCGGGTTACTTTCGGCCAATCTTTATTACTCCTAGTCTTACGCCTACGAGGCCACGAAGATCCTCGGTGAATACTGGGCCGAGGAAGAAGGTCGTGGCGGTAATGGAAAGATGTGCCAGCCAGTTCAAAGCAAAGTTATTGGGTTTCTATATACTCTGCCCTGTTTAAAAGTGGTGGGTCGGATGACCTATCTGGGCTCTGTTAGGCAGATAACGAGTGTAGCCTAAACCACAGCTCTGGGCAGTTTTTCTAGTGGGGCTAAATTGTACAGGGCGGTATTGCATGTTGTGTTTTATAAAATAAAATAAAAAATGCGTATGGCAAATGAAAAACATTATTGTGATTAAAAAGGGAATACCATTTATATGAAACCAATAGCCAACGGGCTTTGAGTGAATACGTCAACCCACACACCGTTGCCGAGTGTGAAGAAGAAGAACTCAAACACGAGGCGGGAGCCCACCCACCCAGCACCCCCTCTTCGCACTGCTGGTGGATGTCTGTGTTGGGCCTCGCGCAGCGTGGCACTGGGCGCCGTGAAGTGCCTGCGCACAGCACACGAGCGAAGCGCAGCGGGATGCCAGCGGAACTGCGTCTAAACACTGCGCACATCCCACACCAGCCTTTTAGCTTGCGAATCTGTCTAGGGTTTCATTACAACTTTTACTTTGGAATAATTATGACGCATGGTATTAGCGATTATATTATACCTTAAACGCAGTTACAATATCTACTTATATTCATGAACAATGTTTGAATTGGATTGGAAAACACCTAAAATTAATGAGAAAAAACGAATTAATTTATACTTTGAGCCTTGAATTTCAGCTTTTCTTTACAGTTGCTTGTTGCACTTTTTCTAATAGCACACTTCTAGTCCGACGTGCGTTGCATGTCTGGTCCCTTGCACGGAACTCGCACACTCTGTGGCAGCGCGGAGACGCGGGCTCACTGGCAGGCGTCTCACCTCACCCCGGCCAGCGGGCGGATGGATGCGTGCAAAGGGCTATTCCACTAAATGACTTTTCTCGGCTTTTATTGCCTCGTCCAAACTTCATTTGCAATTTTTTTTTGGGCCGCAATGTGCTGTTTTTTTTATATATTGCTATTTAATATCTGCGTTTAGCTGTGTGCATATGTGTACTGCTAATTTCTGATGTAGTATATATAGCACAGGGGCAACGTGCTGGTTTTGGGAGCACGACCACGCAGAGCAACAAGTGGTTCGAATCCCTGATCCGCGCCTAGAAACCGAACTCGGGTGTTAAGCCGCTTATAAAAAGAAAGATGTCAATGCCATAGTTTTTATTTGATGTGGCCGATATTCGAGAGTGGGTGGTATGTTAGTTTGTGGCATTCATACCGTGCACGCGGCTATTTACTGCTGTCTTCACTTGTTTGTTATTGGATCTGACGTCTTGATCTGCTATTTAGTATTTTATCGTATGATTGTTCAGTTGGAAGAAAGTATTGTATAGTTTGGTTCTGTTGGTGATGCAGCCGAACGCTGCTCCTTGTTTGATATTGCTGTTTTTCCTTGCAGTGCTGTGTTGCAATACCATTCGAATACACTTGGTTGTTCTTTATTTGCCCCCCTCCCCCATCTCTTTTTTTTTGTTAAGTTATTCCTCTGTGTCATCGTACAGCCACAATGTTAGCCAGTGGCTGCGTTTTGTTACTTTACATTGTTACTGTAATAAAGGTGTTACTGGTCTGTTGCCCCACGCGTCGCTTTCACGGACACGGCGTTTGTTCATACAATGAAACCCGCTGTTCAACTGGACACAATAGCACAATATTTCTCCGGCTTCGACGTGCAACTTTTGACTTATGGCGGCGGTTTCTCTTGGGGGTCAGGGGTTAATTGGCACCTCGAATCGGTGTTTTGCACAGCGAGCGCTACACAAGCTTGGCGCTTCTCGGACACGCAATCAAGTTAGACATATCCTTCGATGACAAGAGTATATACGGCTCTTTGTTCATGTTTTCGGTGTAGCGCAGTTGTGGATCTAATGAGCAGCTAGGCGCTGTAGATGTCACGTGGTTGGGAGCATGAACTTGTGGACCGCGGAGTGCGTTGGCCGAGGATGCGTTTCTGATTATAGCGTTTTACAGATGGTGAAAAAAAAACACAATATGAAAGGGAAAGGCAGCGACCGTACATACTCGGATATGGATAGCGCTGCGTAGACTTTTAAATATGCTTTTAGATAAGGCATGGCCGTCAGAGAAAACCACGAGTTGCCCAGAATCACACAGTTACGTTTATGTGCCGAATCCGGGATTACACCCGAACTCTCATTTATTTTTTTCATATCTGCTCTTTAGGCACTGTACCAGCTCCCCTGCCCAGCAATATATCCAGTCAGTGAAAGTGTAGAGTGCATGGTTCCCTTATGCTGTTTTTCTGCCACTTTGAAACGAAGGAACAGCACGAAGACTGTCGTTACCGTTTCCAAACAGGTGGCTTAAACACACACATCTGCACTTTTATCGCATACGGTAGCACTGTAAGAAGAGAAAACTATCCCAAAAAAGTATTAAAAAACAACAACTTTGGTTGAGCTAAAAATTTAAGCCGCCCGCCTAAACAATGAAAGCAGCCCCAGAGCGCACGGGAGGGACCCCCGCAGATCGGATCAAATTCCCAACGTTGCAAAGAATAGTGTGTGTTTTGAACACAGCCCCAAAACGGCATTTCCTTTCATTGAAAAACGGTTAATTAGGAGCCAAGGGCCCGGCGTTAATTTCGGCGAGTCCGCGGACTGGCGCATCGCCCACTGACCCAGTCCCAAGCACCCAGGGCGAGCGGGCGCCCAAAGTTAGCGGCCCTCTCCCCAGCCCATGGCATAATCTCTTTAATTGGTGTCAGGAGGCCCGGCTGCTGAAAGCAGCACGGGGAACACCTATGGACGGCAATTTCCCTCGCCTCATTCAATGGGCCAGCGAACAAAGGCCCCACACTCATTACAGGCCCTGGCCTGTCAACACAAAGCCCTCACGTTTCAACCCTGGGCGCGCAGGGGGCATCGCTGCTGCGCCAAACAGCGGCCCCCAACTATTAACCCTCTCAACTGAGCCGCGGAGCACTAAATGTCACCCCCGCCCCGAAAGTTAAGAAGCTGACCTCCACGGGGACCGACAAACGCAACATTTCCAGAGCTTGAAAGTCAAACATCTTGGAAACAGCCGGCTCAATTAACAATGAGCTTTCCTTTAAATCTTTCCTTTTGAAACTCCTAGATTTCTGCTGTACTGTGCATTACGCGGCTGCCGCTTCTTATTGGCAAGAGTGCAGCTTTAATCGCGCGGCTTCTTAACACACGTTTCCTTTCTTATGCACTTTTACTTTTATTGGGCACAAGCTCCCCACCCCCGCCCCCCCGCGCTCACAACCGATTGGCCCAGTTCAGAACATTTTGTATAATACCCAGAGTTGTCGATGTTCCCGTAGCCATGCGCGAGAAGGCCACCCAGGACTGCTGTTCATTGCAATTCTCGTACTTTTCCTGAATTTCCAATAAATAAAAAAAACTACAAGTCCCAGAATCCGAAGGGGGCGAGGGGGAGGAAACAGGACTGGAAATGTTTCTTACACACGACTCTGAGAAAGTTCAAAGCTTCGAATACTTCTGTCTGCATTGTACCTGAGTAGTCCTCTTGGTAACTCAGTGGCATCCCATTTTTTTATGCTGAATACCGCCCCCCCCCTTGACTAAAAATATTGTTGCAGAGCCGCCACAGATGCCATATCAGCTTATTTTCTATTAAAAGCACAGTCACTGTACGTGCCTTTTTTAGGAGCCTCGCTCCCACCCCCCAAACATCCTTCACTCCCCCCTAAGAGTCCAGCCCCACAGCTTGAAGACCAAAGGAAGTTTGTCCCACCTGCAGACTCAGTGGTGTAGGGTTATGGGAGTTGTAGTTAATATCTGGAGAGCAGAGATCACAGACCTCTGCTCTGTCACACTCGGCCTCAGTTTTGCAGAGGGAGCCCAACAGTTACATTTCCTGATCAAACTCTAATGGAGAATTTTTGCTCATGGGCTGGGGTGTTGCTAGGACTGGAAAAGATCTGGGGCTACCCTAATGTTAGGACTGTCGGGACTTGGGGCTATAGTGCCGTACCCCGCCCTACCCCACCCCCAGAACTCCCTGTGACGCCTCTGCTCATGGGACCAATGCTCTTCAAATGTGGACTAAAAGGTAGGGACTTCCCCGAATTTGAAATCTTTTTTTTTTTTTAAGAAACCCCATTGAGTATGTTCTTTTACCCTCTCCTCAAAAATAGGGCCTAGAAAATGGCAATTGGGTCTGAGGACTAAACACCTCATATAAAATGCTGGAATGTTATTGTAGGACAAGTTTTCTTTAGTCTAGCCACCCTCATAGGTCCATGACCCCAGACCTTGCCCTCTGGGCCATGCGCTGCCAAAATAAATGGCGAGGGTCGGCTTGACGTGGAATTTGCAGAGCCCTACGAGTCGTGCTGCAGCATGTAGGACACATTTTATGGTACCAGGGTGGCCATGGGAAGCCCTTCCAGAAGGGAATTTCCACCATCCAGGAGGTCGATGACCAGGGCTTGGACAGCAAGTTGGAAATAGTTTGCTGGGTGAATGGCTTGATTGTTACGGAGCCGTTGCTGTATGCTCCCGGACGGAGAGGAGAATGTCCACGTAGAACCCAGGGGTCTTGGTGCAGGAGATCAGCTAAGGTATGAAGCCCTTGATGTTCATAGCAGATAGCCAGGTCTGGAGGTCAGAGGGTTCGAGGTTGTTAGTAGTAGAAATGTAGTCTTGGAGGGGTTGAGCTTTAGGTAAGCACTGGACATCCAGGACTGGATCAAAGTGAGCCTGGCCATGAGCATGCGGTTGTCTTGGATAGAGGAAGCCTTGAGGAGGAGATGCATGCCACCTGCACATTGGTGGATGTGGATGTATCATGGAGCCAGGAGGGTTCTGAGAGATTCCATGGCAAGGTTGAAGATCAAGGGGGAGAGGATGGATCCTTGCAAGACTTCACAGGTGATGGGTAGAGTTGGTGATCTGGAGGAATACGTTTGGACCAATTGGCGCAAGGTAGGATTGTAAACATCTGAGGATGGTCTCTCTGAACCCTATGTTGCTATCTAGAAAGTTAGTGTAGCGCGAGAGCTCCCACTTAATGTGACTATGTTCAAACCTGTTTAAACCACCAGGGAGGCCGATTGTTTCAGCCAATGATTCACTGTTCGAACCTCTGTCAGTATACGCTAAGTTTTTCCTCAAAGCATTTGTAGTCAAAACTCTATTCTATGTCAAAGACTCTACAGACATGATCAATATTATCAAAGACATTACCATGGAACCATTGGGCATATTGGTCACCATGGATGTTGAAGCATTATACACCTCCATCGCCCAAATCGAGAGCCTGGCAGTACTATAGCGTATTTTAGATCAACGTGAAGCTCCAGATACTCCCCCGACGAGGTTCCTTTTAGAATGTGCAAGGCATGGCTATGACGGAAAATGTCTTCCTGTTTAAGAACCAAATGTATAAACAACAGAAAGGCGTCAGCATGGGGGCCACTTTTGCCCCGGATATAGCAAACCTGTACACGTCCAACTTTGAGGAAACATTTGTGTCCATAGCGACCAATCCTTTTGGCAACTACATCACTACATGGAAAATATATATAGATTACGTCTTCTTGGTGTGGAGAGGAACAGCAGAATCAATTATTGAATTCCATAGATGGTTCAACAGGTGATATCCGAACATCAAATTCCCTATAGAATGGAATTTTGTCTCAGTGAACTTTTTAGATTTAAAAATCTTTAAAGCTGCAGAAGGACTCCACACCACTCTTTATAGGAAGCCAACTGATCACAAAAGTCTCCTCTACTTCACTAGTATTCACCCAGCCAGTCTGAAAATGAATTTTCCGTACGGGCACTTTCTGTGTATTCGTAGGAACTGCTTGGATAAGACAGATTTTGAACTACACGCTGATCAACTCAAGACCAGATTACTGGACAGAGAGTATCCGAAAAAAATGTCAGGAATAACGACAAAAGGGCGGCCAACACCAACAGAGAGATGTGCCTTGCCATACGAGCTAAATCAGAGACACAAAGATTTATCTGTGTAACCACATTCATTCCTGTAAGCAATGCCATTAAAAAGATTGTCAATAAAAACTGGCACTTGGTTAAACAACAAGGATCTTTAGCACAAAAAACGATGTTTGCTTTTAAAAAAAACGTCAGTTTGAAACAGAATCTGGGTCACACATATATAGACATCAAAAGCGACGAGACTGTTCTTTACCAGTGGGGGCTCACGCCGGTAATAGGCCACTACAAATGTGGTAGATGTGTAGCATGCAGATTCCCTGAGACCAAATACTGGGCTGAACATGGTCACATTAAGGTGGAACTCAGGCACCACACAAATTGTCAAACAAAGAATGCTATATACATGATTATGTGTGCCTGCAATTTGATATATGTTGGCAAGACTACCCGCCCCATAACACAACATATATATCGGAACACAGATCGTGCATTAGAGATAAGATCTGCGACAAACCCCTAGTGGAACACTACACCAAGATGGGCCATACTGATGGAGATCTTCATTGGTTCATCTTACAAACACTGAAAACTCATCCACGAAGTGGCAACATGTCAGCTCAGGTGTACAAATTAGAACAGAAATGGATTTATCACCTCAACATGGTCAACCAAGGACTCAACATTTCAGTGGAATGGAATAACCTGATTTTGACATAATCCATCATTGAACCACGGTGAGACGGACATCTGTAGCGACATGTAACTAAGAGTGATGCAAAAGGAGCTCACAAGATCGTTAGCTGCCCCCTTGTATCCATCCCCTACTCCATGGAGGCAGAGGTGGAATTTTGCTTAATCCAATGTGCCATCCTTAAGGAACCTCTACACAGACCTGTAGATGGATTTAGAGTAATCAGCAATCTCATACCAGCGTAATAGAAAGGTATAGCACTTAGTTTGAGTCATTTCTATCTGGGGTAAACTGTGCTGAATTACAATACCGAGGCCTGTTCGGTACCGCACAATATTCTGTCCCCCTTTTTGAATCCAGGGCACATACATGCATAACCTATACATGCATAAGCAACATGACAAGTATTTAACTGCAATTACTCACACTTTTTGCACATGGAAGTCGGAATGATGGTATAAAGTTGCACGGAGTCCAACATAGGACACATGAGATCTTAGCCACAGTAGTGCAATAGTCCTGTTTCTATGTCTATGACATAATGACTGAGTCTTTCATTGATCTTTGGTATATATTCTACTAAACAACAGGCGTTCATAACAGGCTCTCAGAGAGACTAAAGCAGATCATCAAGCTATCGGATCACAGTGTGAGGTAAGCTTTTTTTTTGCCATGCTGCGCTATTATGAGTCCGACGTGGTGCAGACCCGGCCTGCATTTGGTCATAACTCACGTGAGAATGCTCCATGTAGATATAACAGGAGAGCATGTGGAGATGGGGAACTAAGGTACCATCCCATTTCCAAAGGGAATAGGGCCCCTTAGAGATGAGGTAATGAAATATGGACACACGTAATTAATTAATGTCTCATATAAGTTTGTGGAAAAACAGATGTCTGAGGTCCAATATGAGGCAGAAGAGATGCATCCCACTTGCCCAAGATAGTGAATGGCAGTGTAGACCTGCATTTAGTATCAGCTGCCTGGTCCGATATTTCACTGATTGAACGCAGCAATGCGCTTTTGATTTCTGATACAGAGGAAAAAAGTTTTCATCTATGAACTAGTGGTGAGAGACCATACAGAAGAGGGAGATTCAGTGTTTCCAACATAGAAAGAGAGAGAGCGAGAAAGCCACAATTAGTGGTGCGTATGCAAGCATCTAAATTGGACTTAGAGAATAGATTGACAAAATAACAGCATCTTAATAATGGGCTTCCACTGTTTGTGCCCTCTGTGTTTTCTCTTAGATCTCTGCAGTTATATCAGTTCATCAACAGCCAGAAAACAGGAGATACGGGTGACTGAGTCAAACCCACTGCATGTGAGTAAGTTCGGAGAAATTGTGGCTAGCCAGTATCCGCACTTAACTACATATACACACATACAGAAAAGTGACAGAAGGCTGATTGTTGCCTGTTCTATATTTTGATGCCAATAGATGGGTTCTCTTGCAAGTGATACAGTCGCCTGAACATGAGAAAGTAATTTCCGAATCCCGGGCCTACAGCTTAACCTTTGAGGCAGGTCCAGGTTCCATATACATACATGTGATATAAACACAATGAGATTTATTCAGGTGGAGAATTGACAAGTGGGGACATCATTTGAAGTGGAATAGTAGCTCTTTTGGGTTTTTGTAGATAGCCATGAGTACAGAAAATGTAAAGAGTGGGGCAAAGTGAGTCGGCCACTAGTTTCCTGAAGAAGGCTGGAGCATCAGAGAGCTGTAGCAAAAAGGCTTGTTTAGTCCGGCTGAAACACGTGTCGACGACTATTGTGTTGTTTAGCAATATATACACTGTTAGAAAAAACGGGGTGTTGGGAAATATGTTAATGGCTCTGTTATTGTGAAGCCTTAATTCAATCCAAGGGCCGATATATATTGTTTGTATTGCTTTTTAATGTATATAGGGTTACAAATGGGTAGGCCTGATCAACTTGGTATGTATGGAGTCGTGGAAACAAACTGAAGAATATGCAATCAAGTGAAGATGTTATTTTTTTAATGTTTTGATATTGCCAAATGTCATCAATGAATTTTGAGCAAAAAGAATGAATTTTGAGCAAAAATAAACAACAATTGATTCTGTACAACAGATGGTTATAATTTAATGTAATCAGTTCTGTCTGTCACTTAAGGTCTTGATCTATTTTTTGTTAAAGTACACAGTCACAAGCTGCCACCTGCAACTCCAAATGCTGACTAATATCTTGCCTGCACTAAACCTCTAGCACAAGCCCATGATCATTCATTCATCATATCCAAAACCAACCAATGTCATGTTGTTAGGTCCTCACAAGAAAGAAATGCCAAATTAGAGGGCATTCAAAATCAAGCACCACCTCATACCCACTCTGAACAACATGACCACCACACGGATGCCCTCCTAGCCCTGCATTGGTTGCCGTTCCTGCATTGCAAAACCTCCAAAGCCCTATGCATCATCTGCAAAACAGCCATGTCACATGGTCCCAACTACACAATCAACACATTCAACAAATATACCCCAGGAGGACAACTCCGATCTGCCACCTAGGAAAACCTTCTAATGCAACAGTTTTGCATCATAAAGCCTTGTTGTCCAGGGTGCAACAACCTGCCTCTGCAACTAAGGCAAGATCTGGATCAACTCAAGCCATGCAAGAATGTGAAAACTCTTCTCTTTCACCAAGCATTTGGAGATGAAACAAGCCCAAAACCACCATTACTTACAAACTTCCTAGGGACTGGGTATTTTCCTTGAACCCCATAGTCCTTCTTACAGTCCTACTAGAAATAGGGGCGGCCACCCAAGAGTTCATATTTATCCACTCCCCTACAATAATGTTGATAAGGAGGATCAAGCTTCCTTCGGTATCTATTCCCCGCCCGGACACCTATGTCCGTTTGAGTCCATACCTACATTTTTTATACACTCTACTGAGCTGAAAGGGGTAATCCCGATCTTACTGGAATCTGACACAACAACACGAAAGCTCGAGGCGTATCTCACTTGTGGTTGCTGCTGTCCTCAACCCTTTGTAAAAATTCATTTCTATGAATTATAAACAAATAAATAAATAAATAAAATATTTATCTGCAATTACTTAGAAATGAAAGAAATGTTGTTTTATGCTTGCCTGAAGTCACAGTCATTATTGAGCCCAATCTTCTTGGTGCAATAGTGACTCAAGCCCACTGTTGCACCCCTTTTTTTCTCCCTCTCCAACCACCAGATCTTCCCAAATAAATAAGTAAACAAATTGCCTACCTTCTGAATGCATATTCTTTAAGTACATTGTGATTGTATAAAATTGTGATTACACATTGTTGTTTTTAATTCTTATGTAATCTTTGTTTTTAAGATGTCTATTTAAAATAAAGTAATGGAATTAAATACATATTTTGGATGTTAAGTCCTTTGTCAATGACACAAGATTACATAGCACTCTTTATAGAAATAACACAATCACTGAGCTACATCCTCTTAGCTGTCACCTGAAACAATTAAAATGGAGAATTCCCTTGTAGAATTTATTACAGAGAAGAAGATTTTATAAAAGAGAGTATGTTGACAGCTAAGACATTTCAAATGTGAAGATATCCATTGGGTGTCATACTAGCTAAAACAATGAAGAGAGAAAATATTCTCACAACAAGATCATTACAAAGGAAATCTTCTGAAAAGTGATTAGATGTATTACACCAAACAGTCTATGGTGTAACAGGATTAAGAAAATATTGAAAAACAGTGGAATGTTTTAATGGCCGGTCATGATTTGAATGTAATTCTCAAATCCAGAGTATCTACTACCTATAGGAAGAGCAGATCCCTTGAATATATTTTAGCATCTAGTGAATTCGAATCTGGCAATAAAAAGAAAATAAAGGGGGATATCTACTGGCTTCCAGATGGAGGTACAGACATTGTAGATTTAAAAAGTGTAAAGCCTGTAAATGGGACAAATAAAGAATTTGCCTATCCCCAAACCATTGAAAAACCTTGCATATAAAAACATATTACATGTAATACAACATATGTGGTTTATATTTTGAAACATGCGTGCAATCTTTGGTATATTGGAAACACTAGATGCAATTTAAATATTAGGATTTTACAACACGGAAGAGCCAATTATAAGAAAGATTCCAGCTATAAGATCGCCAAGCATTTTGATATGATACACAAATGTAAACTAGATGATCGTTTCTTTTTAGGTGTTGAACATTTTGAAGATACCACAAGGGAAGGCATCAAAGAAGAAAAAGTTGAGACAGTGGGAGACGAGGTTAATAATAATTAGGCTACCTCTGGACATAATACACATAAAAAACTCCATGTGTTTGTAAGGACATAAATAGAAGATGATACATGAAGAATGGATGCAAAATTTATGAATTCATTATATTTTTATATTTTGTTATTTATGGAGATTCAATATCTTATTAACAGTTAATGTTTATCACATGAAGTTGTTTGTTTCAATTGAGAAGTACTTTAAGTTTTTATAAGCCTTTATACTGGTATTATTTGGGATATGATCATTAATATGGTCATTGGCATTTATGGAGATATTATCTGCGAAAAATATAAAATTAAGTATAAATATATTGCTCAATATTTATTATGTAATATTTTTAAGGTATAATTGATTGATACGGGTGAAGCTATTGATAGGCAAAGACGTTCTGAACGAATAGCTGCATGATTTATCATAGTAGTTTAAAAAAAGTATTCGGTTTATTGGTAAAAATACCCTTAACCATACATCAATAAAAATCAAAGTCAATGTACAATTCAAAGCAAATTCCATACACATTAAATAACATATTACACTTCATATACTTCACCACGAATACCTCAATAAATACCAGCATAAATTCAGAAGATAAAGACATAAATGTGCAATTTTAAATTTCATTTTACACTTCTCGTTTTTATTTTGTTATGATACTTTCCTATGATCAGCTGCCAAATGTAAATGGTTGTTTAATACAGTTTTGAGTTAGTAACAGAAAACAATTGGGACACCAAAACTGGTCAGTTACAATGCTACCTAAATCTGCAACAAGATTACTATATCCTTTTTGGTACACATCTCACCTAGTTTGGGCCAGAGTGTAAGTAAATGTAATGCCAAGTCTACCTCTTTAAGACATTTTCAACAGAGTCAGTCTTCATATCGAATGTTATCCCAGGCATCATTGCCTTTCAAGAGTGGTCAATTGATCAAGACGTAATTTAATTGGAAATAGTCTTACCTTACTATTTTGAACTTTGTATATATACTCAAATGGAGTAACCTTTGTAAATCCTTGCATAGTATAATTTTAGACTGTTGTTTTCTCAGCTAAAATGTCTATGTTATCCATACGATCCCACTTTTCTGCTTTTTGAAAAATATTCCTTACATCCAACCGACTGTTGTAGGGTATTTCTGCTGTAAAACCAATGTCTTTTTGGAATCTTTTGATTTAGCCATTTTTGCAAAACTACAGTGGAACCTACTAAACTTAACAAGTCTTTATAGCAACCATTGATATTCTCCAGTTCTTCACTTAATTCTACCATATGCAAGTAATATATGCTCCTGCAAACTTTAAATCAGGTAAACACTGTAGTAAGTCCGAGCTCACAACATAAGGCCTCAATGGGTGTACTAGGGAAGACCCTCAAAATGTGTCACCATATTTTTCTCTTGAATTTTCTCAACCATATTTTTTCTTTATTTGCCAATACTTCTAGGCCCTATAGTGTGCTTGGAAGAATACGTGTAGTATAACATTTCATAAGACCCTCCTTTGAATATCCTGCACATTGAGTAATAAATGACCTTACAGCATTACATTTCTTAGTAACTTTCATGATTATTTCGCTAGTAATCAATTATAAGTCAAGATTCTTGTCCCAGGAGGATAGCTCAGTGGCAACGTGTGCGCCTTGGAAGCAAGACGACACGAAGCAACACAGGTTCGATCCAATTCCTGTAACAGCGTCTCCATGCCCGTGGCCTGTGTGAGTGCTTCAAAAATGCAAAATAAATAAAAATCATAAATGTCAATTCCTAGATATTTTAATTTTTTTACTATTTCAATGCGAACATCATTAATTTCCCACACAATTTCTTTTTCTTTTTTCCAATCTACTGTTAACTATCATTATTTTAGTTTTCTTCAAATTGATGACTAAGTTACTCTGTTTATCATATTCATATAGAGCCATTGGTGTCTGATCAAATATCACTGTGTCACTGCATATATCAGCAACCCCATCCTATTATGAAATATCTCAGGGGGGAAGGTTCTGGGACGCATTCAACGTCTCTCCTAAGTCTGACACATATAGATTACATAAGATTTGTGCCATTCTGCACCCTTGTTATGATTGGTAAATATGGGTTCTCCCACTGTTCCTTCTTGGTTTATTCTAACTTGGGTAATACTGTCTGAATGTAAAGCTTGATTGAAGTGGAGAATAACTGGAGCCAACCCCCAGCTTTGGAACTTGCACCACAGTTTTCATCTATTAACAGTATCAAATGCCTTTGTGAGGTCAACAAAGCATATATATTTAATGGTTCACCTTTATGTGCTCGGGCTGATTGAATAAGTTATACTAAGCTACACAAATTCGCCAAAATATTCAGCCCCAGCGTAAAACCAGTTTTTTGTTTTTTTAACACCTTTGAGACACTTATCCAGTTATTCACCTTTTGCAGCAAGAAATGACAGAACATTTTGGCCATTGAGATGACCATCACCAACAAGCATTACTTCTTTGCGCAATCTCTAGAACCTGATTTATGTATTGGTGTTACAATGGATCTTTTCCAGCTATCTCGAATTTCACCCGTTCAATCACATAACTAAAGATTTTTTCAAAGAAAATAGCCCAACCAGAAGCGTTATTTTGCATATACTATGTTGGCTACCTGGTCAGTGCTAGGTGTTCTCGAGGCATTCAACTTTATTATAGCCTCTTCAATTTCTTCTGCTGTGATTACCAAATCAGCTCCATATTCAATGAGTGTCAGCCCCACATCATATTCAATAGGGTTGAAATCTCGGTTATGCAAACTGCCTACACATTCTCTCCATTTTCAATCAGAATTCAGAGTAATTTCATTTTTTTCCACCAACTCGGTAGTATGTTGTTTAAATATATTCCAAAATTATGATTATTCCTATTACCTAAGGCATTATACATACTATTCAATTGAACAGTGGCCATTGATTGTGTTTTCTTACCCAGTAACAATAGTTATTTTTTAATTTAGATATTATAATTTGCATTTCACTATTAACCAAATTATATTTTTTCTTTGCAACATTCACTGGGCTCCTGCTCAACTCTTTTATCTTTCGGGCTATTGCTATATCATATATTTTTCCTGGCCTGGCTTTACCCAAATTGCTTATTTTTAAAATCACAGGATTCCGCCTTTATAAACTGCTCTAAAATTCATTACATCCATATTGAACTCTATAACATTTCTGTGTGTCCACGTCACCCTGTTACCACCCACATTTACTGAATAATAACCTTTTAACTGTGTGGTTTCTTTGATCAAGCCAGATTTCACTTACAATCTAATTGTAGCATGGTCAATAGGAGTATTGAATACAAAATTAAAACTCTCCACATAATTAAAAAATGTTGCTTCTAAAAAGACGTAATCAATCCATGATTTAAATTTCCCATTTGTCCAAGTGTAAGGAATCTGTCCCAGTAAATCCAGGTCGACATATAATTGTAACAAGTTAAAATCAGCAATAAATATTTCCCACTGATTTAATATTTTCTCCGCCACATCCTCACCCAAATGAATGTCTAAAGAAACAACTTAATTGCAATTTTTACAAAAATAAAAACATTCATCCTTTCTATTGTCCTGTGGTCTGGATGGATAGCTTTGAAAATAAAAATCTCCTAATATCATATAAATACATTTTTTGGATTTACTATCAGCCATTCATTAATAAGAAATTCAATGTGACGTATGCTATTTATCGTCTCCTTATTGCCGGGTGGGTCGTAGATATTAATTAACAGGATTTGATTCGTTCAAGACTTAAGCTGATTTGTTATCCGAGGGTCTACCCCCGAGCCTTATGCGTGCACATCTCTTTAAAATATGATAACCATGCAAATGATACTCATAAGACAACATGGGCAGTCTTAGCCAGCCCTCTATCGAAGGCCTATTACTAAGGCCCCTGTCTGTGCCTTTCTGGGCCTTGTGAAGGCACAGAGGGCTCCCCCATCTCCTCCCCTTCATCACTTCACACTTCAGCACCTCTCAGCTTCATGGAACAGCTACCCAGCATGCAGCCTGCTACCCCACAGACCTGTGCCTTTGGATTTTTGTCCTTCCATTAAGAATACCTGTGAGTCATGCCCTGAACATTGTTATGCCTATTCACTAACTCACAAAACTGTTGAATCTAGGTGTGCCTATGCCATTCTGCCTTTCTATGCCTTACTATATCCCCCTCTTTAGTGCATTTCTGTACTTTTTGTGCAGAAATCCTTGTGTGTTTTTAACCACTCCTCACACCCATTTTGCATTGCATTTCTGTGCCTTTTAGTAACTTTGTATCCTGGTGTGTTTTTAACAACTCTACACCCCAATTTTGCATTGCATTTCTGTGCTTTCTGGTAACTTCATACCCTGGTGTGTTTATAACAACTCTACACCCCCATTTTGCATTGCATGTCTGTGCTTTTTTGGTAACTTCAAATCCTGGTGTGTTTTGAACAAATCTACACCCCCATTTTGCATTGCATTTCTGTGATTTTTGGTAACTTTGTATCCTGGTGTGTTTATAACAACTCTACCCCCCAATTTTTGGTATTCAACTGTTTCTATTGCATCTGTTTGCTCGCTTATTGGCTACAATGCCACCTGGTGAGTTTGTGCTTGTGCTGTGCAGTCTCTCCTTCTATCTTCCATCCTTATATCTCTGCCACCCCATGGCACTCACCATCTCCCCTATCTATTCTAACTGCTACACTATCACCTATCCTCCCTCTCTCACAAAGACTGCAGATACCTACGTCAGCGCAACTTCCAGACATATTGTCACTGATATCCTCCTTTTTGTCCTCTCTCCAGATCTTTCGACTCCTCATCTTATCTCTGCTCTCTCTCCTTTCACATCTTCACCCATTAATGGTGGCACTATATGGGAAGTGCTCTTGGAGGGCTTCTTATCATCCAGGTGTATAATGAATGTCTATCGTAATGGTGCAATCATGGCTTAGGGTCCTCAACCCAACCTCCTCCTCTTCGACCGGCACTTGTCATCCCTAATAAACTTCTTTCCAACACCTGATACATCTTATACTTCCCTCTCTGTCCCCTTTCCCCCTCTGCCGACTGGTGTACCACAACCCTGTACCCCTCCTTGAAAAACCTTCAAAGGCAGCAACCTGCTGCATCTAGCTATGCTTAATGCTCGCTCTGCTATCAAACACCCTGCTGACATCTGCCTCCTCTTGAAGACCATGACTTTGATATCCTCGCTCTTACCAAGATAGGGTTCAATGCCAGTTCAGTCACTGCTTTTGACTGCCTTCTCCCTGATGGCTACAAGATCACCTCTAAGCCTCGCCCTGACCATGCTGACGGTGGGGTTGCCCTGATCGTCCCTGAGTGTGTCCCTTCTTCCCTCATACCCACCCAGCCATACTCCTGCTTTGAGAGCCTGGTCTGCAAGCTGGTCACCTCTCCCACTTCCTATCTGGTCATTGCCACTATCTACAGGCAACCTGCCTCTATTACCCTGTTCCTCTCATAATGGGCGGATGTCTCCTCCTCTCTCCTCTCATCTACCTCTAAACTCCTTCTGGGTTACTTCAACATCCACCTTGACTCCTCAATCACAGTGTCCACTCGCTTCCATGATCTCTACACCTCACTCTCCCTCTCCATTCTCACCTCTGGTCCTACCTACTCGGCTGGACACACTCTCGATGCCTTTATCCAAACTGATCTTTTGCTCTCTGCACCACTCACCACCCAACTCTCCTGGTCAGACCAATCCATCCTCACCCCTCTAAACCTGGGGCCTCTCTGCACTCTGACTGCACCTCCCCCAGCTCTGCCATCCTTGTTCACGGACACGGATCAAACGAATGTCAGCTGCTGCCTTCACATGCACCTTCACCCCCCCTCCTCCCACTGAAGACTCTACCTCTGACTACTCTCTCACCAGCCTCCATCTTGCCATCACTAACACTCTCAACATTCTTGCCCCTGTAATGAGGATCGTCTGAAACAAGCCACCAAGCGTAACACCTGGTGCGATTCTGAACTTGCAGCCCTGAAACACAAGTGCAGTATTGCAGAACGGAAGTGGCACACCTCAGAATCACCCTCCGACAATCTCGCCTGTCGCCTCCTCCAAAGGCAATACCGACTCTCCATTCATTCCAAGAAAAGGGACACATCCAGGCTCAAATCTCTGGAGCATCCAACAATATGGCTGAACTCTTTAAAATCTGCAAGGAACTAGCCAACCCTTCACAGTCTCCACCTCGCCTCTTCCCTCTCAGGGCCTCTGCAATGCATTGGCCACACACTTCACTGTAAAAACTCAAGACATCCAGAGCACTCTCTCTTAATTTTCCCTCTCCCCTCCTACCATTCCCCTGCCACCTAGGGCCACCCACCCTCCATCTGCCATTCTCTCCTCCTTCTCTCCTATCCCATCTGATGAGGTCACTGGGGTTGTCCGGTCTATGAAGGTCTCCTCCAAACAGGTCTTCTCCTGTTCTTCCAGAACTATTAAGGACAATATCAGCTCCCTTGCCCCTGCACTTGCTGATTTCTGCAATCACTCTCTTGCTACTGGGTTTTTCCCCTCCTCCCTCAAGCACTATCTTGTGCACCCCCTCCTGAAAAAGACTTCCGCCGACCCCTCGTGTCCAGCTAACTACCACCCCATCTCTATCACCCACTTCCTTGGAAAACTCTTGGAGAAGCTGGTCTTACCCAACTGACCCAGCACACTGAGCTTGTTGGTTGCCTACACGACCATCCATCTGGATTCCTAGCATCCAGAGGCATGGAAACTGCTCTCCTGAACACCCGTGAAGAACTGCTTGCATTTGTTGAATCTAACTCTCCAGCTGTTCTTATTCTACTTGATCTCTCTGCATTTGATACGGTCATCCACTCCATCCTCATAAAACAGCTCCACGATACCCTTGGTATCTTAGAGTGGGTACTGGACTGGCTGACTTCCTTCCCCACTGACAATCCCTCCCAGGTTATCCTGGGCTCTTTCCCCTCTCCGACCTCTATCTCCACCTGTGACATTCCCCAGGGCTTCAACCTTTCTCCCTGGCTCTTTCACATCTATCTTGCACTGCCTGCTCACCTAATTTCCACTTTCGCCCCTTACTTCCAGTGTTATGCAGATGACACACAACTCTTCTTCAAACATCCCTCTGATGCTCTCCTTGATTCCTCCATCATTCCTGCCTGCCTATTTGCCATCCACTCCTGGTGTGCATCTAATGATCTATGCCTCAATGCCAGCAAGACTGAGATCCTTCCCATTGGGACTCCTGCTTTATCTTTCTTCCCTTCACTCTGGCCACCCTGAATGGGCTCTCCCCCTTCTCCTTCATCCGAAGCCATAAACCTTGAACTTATCTTCAACTCCTCTCTCCCCTTCCTCCCTCATACCCAGGTCCTTGCCAAGAAGGCCCACTTTCAACTCCACCTCCTCAAAGGAATTCTTCCTTTCCTCACTTTCCCTCAGAAGCTCAATGTCTCTAGAACTCTGGTTCTCTCTAGGCTGGATTACTGCAACAGCCTCTTTCTTAATCTACCCTCTTCCTTTCTACAGCCCCTCCAGCTTATCCACAATAGGGCTGCAAGACTTATCCTTGGCATCAAGCCCATGGACCGTATCTCTCCAGTCCTAAATCCTCTCCACTGACACCCGGCTGCTGCAAGTATCAAATTAAATTCCCTCTGCATCATCACTAAGGCTGTCTGGGGCCGGGGACTATGCTATCTACAATTGGCTCTCACCAATACCCTCTCTCCAGATCTTTATGCTCTTCCGGCATCAACTCTCTGCGTGTCAAGCGCTAAACAGCGAGTTGCTGGCCGATCTCTTTCCTCGGCTGGCTACATCCTCTGAAACAGCCTTCTCCTTCCTCTCCATCTTGAGCCAGATCTCCTCAAATTCTGGAAGCTCCTCAATACTTTCCTTTTCACCTCCCCCCTGCCCCTATCCCTCCTATGCTAAACCCCACAGTCACTGAGATAGGGGACCAGGGCCGTGATGTGTCTTTCTGGGTCCTGGACTTCCCCTCCAAATTGCCATCAGCCTCCACCCACTCCAAGCACTTGCCGTTGGGCCCCACTGGCTTGTGCTGTCTCACAGGCCTGCACTTATTATATTGGCAGTTGGCCACTCTTAACAAGGGATCTCTGCCAGGCACCTAACAGTTGCTTGCAATTTACTCCCTTGCACTTCCCTCTTTGAAACTCCTAGCACTTAGCCCCCTCCCTCGTCCCTTCTCTCTCTCTCTGCACTTGCATGCTCTGATTGCTCACAAGGCCTAGTAGGACCACCTCTTTCTTTCTCTTCATTGTTATTATGTTTGCCTTTCGTTCCTATGTTCCCTCCCCATTGTCCTGTGGGCACTTTGAAACAATTTCTTGATGTATAAGTGCCTTACAAATGCACAATAAATAAAACAAATAAAAATAAATATGATTTCCTGGAGGGCAAATACATCAGAATATAATAATAATGATTGGCCTAGTATATCTCAGGCAAAGGAGCTATAAGCTCTTGAGTTCCAGTAGGTACTGCCAAGTGTTCCTTCATCAATAGGTACTGGTCAAACATTATCACCTGTATCTCCTAGATCTGTATTTTTCTGCTTATTGACTGCTACTGCAATTTCCTCCAGAACCTGGGTTAATTTATTCAATTCTCCTTCCAGATCTTTATTAACCGCAATGTCTTGTATCTTAAGATGAGCAATTTTCTTCAACACTACGTTCTTTACCTGTTCTTCTTGTACTCTAGATAAATCGAAACCTAAAGTCAAAAATTCCTGACAGTTTGTCGTCGTCAGCTCTCTCGCTATTGGAGAAACAAATTCATCAATTGCTCAATTTGAGTCGTTGGCAGAATCTGATAATTCTACTTGGGTGAGGTCTGTTGAGTTAATTAACTCAATTTGAGGTGATACATGTACATTCTGAAGTATACGCATTCTGTTCAAATATGGACTGCTTTCCGTTGTATATAATTCAATTTTCTTTCCTCCAATATGCTGAAATTTAGGCCGACTTGTACTTATTAACATTTGCTTTTGAGCCTCTTATAGTTTTTACAGGTTTGCCAGTTTGCATACAAGTCATTATGAGTATTATTAGTATTCAATACAGTATTACTTTCTATAACATTTTGTTCAGCCTCTGTCACTAAACCTTTCATAATGATCTTCATTACGTGACTCCCAAGCATGCAATGCTCCTCTATATTGTAATAGGCATCCCTGATGATTCATCAGATTATCTGGTTCTGTAGTTAAGACATGGAATCGATTTGTATGTTTAATTCCAGGACAGTTTTCTTAAGGTATTTCAGATTGCCATCTCAATTGACTTTCTGAACCCTCTATAATCAATCTACTAGATGATATCCTTCTGACTTTTCGCACTTCTGCTCTCCTGGATTCAACCATTGTATTAGGGTTGGTAGGTGTTTGATCCATATCCTCGTCTTCGGCCACCTATTCTTCATTTAACAAGCACTGAACACACTCGCCCTCCCTTTCATCTTCTTTCCCCTCCTTATTTTGTTTTCTATCCCAGTTGATTTGATTCCTTTCATCGCCAAATTCAGGCGCATCACCAGATTCTTTACAGATTTGTTGGAGACTTCATAAAACCACATCTACCAACCTAATTAACCCAAACTTTATAGTAGTTGATCCTTGTGCAGGTTGTTACATTGTGCTAACAGCGCTCGGTGTCTTGTGGTTCGTCTGCAATTGATGAATCTGGGGAGCTATAGGAGGATGAGGAGTCATAGACCGGCGAGGATATGTATACGCTTCCTGAGATACACACTAGATCAGGTGATTTTGATAAATGTGTTGAATTGGATTGAGCAAAACCAATTATATTATCAGATGGGTTTAACCCGTAAGAGGAGGTTGGCTGAAGGCCATCACCAATTGAATCTCTCTAAGTTTAGCAGAGAATTGTTACCCCATGGCTCCACTGATGGTAATTCAGGCAGAATAAAATGATCATTTAAACCTAGTAACGAGACCCCTTTTTTAATGCTTTCAGGTTAATGTAATGCTGGTTTCATAAAAGAGGTAATCTTACTTTGATCCCCTTTCTGTTGAGTCAATATTCTGTTACCCTCGGCCACATTTGTTAATCCATGCACAGTTCAGTTTGCATATTCTTTTCATAAAATTCCTGCTGTTATCCATCATGCATTTATTCACCACTTTATTAGATCGTAGTTGGTATTTCCTGTTTATTGCAGGCATTCTTCGAAGGTCAAGATCAGTCATTTTAAACTCAATTTGTAATAGAAGCACTCGGGACACTGCAAACTCGTAAAACTGTACTGCACACGTTGCACAAATTGCAAGTGTATAGCAAGGCATGCAGTTGGTATGGTAAGCCATGTCTCCGGTGCAGCAACAAAAGACTCCAAATTCAAAAGTCCAACAAAGTCGAAGCGCTCTCTTTCCAACAGCGTGACCTGAGAAAAACTGTACGGCACACGTCGTGCACACTCCCTTTGTTATACATGCTCAATTTTTACTTAGATCCTTAGCACTTTGTGCTAAGTGCTTTAGTACACTTTAGTGGGTTAGCTCTCTGCGCCCTCCGTGCCAAAGGGCTAACGTACTGTCTAGGCAAATGGCAGGTGGCAAATGGTGAGCTATTAACAAGTAATCTGGGCAAACGCTGGGTAGGCTCTGACCCCCAAGCCTCAAGCCCGAGCCCCAGGGTACTCTGCATATTACAGAAACATGCAGGGTGCAGATGCACTCGCTGCACTCTAACCCAGGGTGAAATTCCCAATAGGATTAATGGACGCTAACCCACAGGGTCTCTCAACCTTCTTTGGTGGTCCCCAGGTGACAGCGCCAGGGGTTTCAAACTCGTGGACTCACTACTGGGCTCACTAGCCCCAGTCCAGAGCATGGTGACTGCTCACCAAGCTCTGGTTCACTCACCAGACTTCACTCTGACTGGCCTACAGCAAAACCAGCAAATCCAGCGATACCCGGTGTCGGCGGTAACGCCAGTACTGCCAGAAAGCTTGTTACCAGTCCAGGCAGGGAAAAGCCAATGCAGCAGCAACACCTGCGTCATGTCCGTCAAAGTTCCTGCCGGCAAGGACCGGCCCTGAACAACGCACAACCTACGAACAACGCGCGTCAAGCACCACTGAGAGGAGTCAGAGGAGGAAGTCTAACAATCAGCCATTTCCGACATGCAGCAGTATAATTTTACATACATAGTGGTGATAAATGTGATGACTGCTCAATTGACTCATCTCATTTGTTAACATCATGCACCAACTTTTAAAACAGAACGGATTCATAATTTGTCTTATAAAGACTCCAAAGTTAGATATACAACTAAGAAACCTTTTGAGAATATGTTGGGGAACATAAGAAATACGTTTATATTCAATATAGAATTCTTTCCAATATGGAATTGGCCAAAGTGACATGAAGATGTAGAATATGTCTTCTAGTCTTACTTATATGGGAAGTTGGAGTAGAACTATCAAATTCCTACTTCTTTTTCCGCTCAGTAGCACTCATTGGTTATCAGGAAGATATCCTTCACATCAAATAATTGCAGAGTGAATTAAATGGTCATTTTATTTTTTCCTATTTTCACCTGAAGAAGTAGGATAGGCTAAACACAAGTTGGTGGGTCCCCGTGGCTCCATTCTGCCGTGAAGAAATGAAGATAACCACTTTAAGAATTAGAAGAATACTTGGCCGTTTCTTTGGGCGGGCAGCATTTACTTTGTGTTTGTCTTTGGGTGACGCGAGTTATGATAATAGTGACGCAAACAGGTCATTTAATTGCAAGCTTTGTAATCTTAAAATCACTTCAGGTACAAAAAGAATGAACAATGATCTGTAGATTACAAAAACGTGCAAGTAAATTACTTGGTTCGCCTAATTAAGGCATCAACGTGCTGTTTTCGTATATAAACTGTACATGGTTTATGGTCTTAACATCGAAACTGTAGCATCGAAATGCCACAGCATCTAACCTAAAGCATTGTCGACTAATTCATCGACAGGGTATCTATTACATGTAAAAGGGCTTTTCCATCTAAACCAGTCCATCGAAAATATAAATGGACTGGTTTCAATGAAAATGCACTTTTACATGTAAAAGATAGCATTTCAATGCCTTTTTTTTGTAACGTTAAAATAATACATGGAGCTGTACAGTGCTGAAATTTCGGCACTTGCCAGCTCCTTGTAACGTTTTAATATTTCTTTTGTATATGGGGTGGGGGTACCCCCAAACCCCATGCCGACCACCTAACCCTTACCCTAATGTAAACCTTAATCTAACCCGAGCCCCCACCCTAGCCCCAGCCCCAAACCTAACCCTAAATCTAACCATAACCCCAACCCTAACCCTACCCTAATGTAACCCTTAATCTAACCCTATCCCTAACCCTAACCCCAACCCTAACCCTAATCCTAATCTAACCCTAGCCCCAACCCTAACCTAACCCTGATGTAACCCTACTGCAAAAAAACAAATATTACTCATTTCAATACTATCATCGAATTACAGTCAACGAAAGAGTCTTTCAATGGTAAGGATTTCCGTGGCATATAATTCGATGGAATGGTGTTAGATGAACTAACATTCGATGGAATGACTAGATACCATGCGACATATATGCTCATCCTTACTTTTATCATATTGCACTATTCCCCAAAATGTCTTCAATTGTTTAATATTGCACAGTTCTCTGTCACACATTCTTATATTACAGTTTTTTATTTATTTAATTTCATATATATATATTTATATATATGTATATATATTGCAGTGTGCAATTCAGATTCTGAGTGTATAGCAGACTCTTTTTTTTAACATGCTTCAAAATGAGCAGTTTTCACAGCTTAACACCATGTACATTCACCTGTGCAAGTGATAACAGTAACCACGATTTTGTAAATAAGCCACTATAGTGCATTTCAATTGGTTACTTTGGGATACTAAGAACTCCATTACAGGAAGGTGTACAGATAATGTGTTAAACTGTGGAAATTGCTAATTTTAAAGCAAATTAAAAAGGAGAGTCAACTCTAGACTCAAATGTAAGAATGTTTAATAGTGAACTGTCCAATTATACACATTTGAAAGCAATTCATGTCAATAGTGCAATATGATAAAGTACAGCATAGCGTTGCAATGTGGAAGTGACCCAGTCCAAAGGTAACAAAGTGCACAGTCTGCAAGTGGTGGGAGTGACAACAGCAAGGTACAAACACTCAATCCAAAGGTAACAAAGTGCACAGTCTGCAAATGTTGGTAGTTGCAACAGCAAGGTGCACTCACTCAGTCCAAAGGTAACAAACAGCAACGTCTACTAATGTTAGGGGTGAGAACCATACAGTACAGACACTCATTCCAAAGGTAACACAGTCTACAGACATTGGGAGTGCCAACAGTAGGGTACAAGCAGAGAGTCTAAAGGTAACAACGTTCAAAGTCTACAAACATTGGGAATGTCAACGGTAAGGCACAAACACTCAGTCGAAACGGTAACAAAGTGCAAAGTGTACAAATGGTGAGAGTGACAACAGTAAGGTATAACCACTCAGTCCAAAGTTGACAAAGTCTACAAACATTGGGAATGGCAACAGTACGGTACAACAAACACTGAGTCCATGGGTAACAAAGTGCAAAGTGTACACATGGTGGGAGTTGCAACAGTAATTTACAAACACTCAGTCAAAAGGTAACAAAGTGCAAAGTCTACTAACATTGGGAATGTCAACATCAAGGTACAAAAACTCAGTCCAAAGGTAACAAACAACAACGTCTACCAATGTTAGGAGTGAGAACAATATGGTATTCCAAAGGTAACAAAGTCTACAAACATTGAGAGTGCCAACAGTAGGGTTCAGGCATTGAGTCTAAAGGTAACAACGTTCAAAGGCTACAAACATGGGGAATGTCAACAGTAAGGTACAAACAATCAGTCGAAAGGTAACAAAGTGCAAAGTGTACAAATGGTGAGAGTGACAACAGTAAGTTATAACCACTCAGTCCAAAGTTGACAAAGTCTACAAACATTGGGAATGGCCACAGTAAAGTACAACAAACACTCAGTTCACGGGTAACAAAGTGCAAAGTGTATAAATGTTGGGAGAAACGTTGATAGGATATGATATGGCATTTATAAGAGGGCCTACACACAGGTGTTTCAAGGCGCGATGAGGCAAGAGAGGGGGAACAGAGGGAAGACAGACAACGATCTTACTAGGCCAGGTGTTATTCAGATCGTGCAAGTGCAAGGGAGGGGGAAAAAGAAAAGTGCGGGGGGGAGTGGGAGGGGAAAGTGCAGTACATGGGATAATAAATAAACAAGACAACTAAAATAGCGGCCAGCAGGTGGCAAGTGCAGGGTCAGTGCTGAAATAAGTGCTGGTGGGGGGACTGTAGGGATACAGAAAACAGTCCCCAGGTGCAGGGGTTGCCAGGGAGGTAGTGCAGGCATGCAACTGGCACGGTTTGGGCTCGAGATCAGAAAGGGCCAGGTAACCAGTGCACGCTTAGTATCAGCCAGGAATTCAGCAGGGGAGAGCGGGAGAGGAAGCAGAAGCAAAGAGGAAGGTTTTAAGGTGCTTGCGGAACTGAAGGTGGTTCTCCTTAAGTTTCAGGGAGGCTGTTCCAGAGGGAGGCCCCAGCCGAAGAGCGAGATCTACCAGCAACGATGAGTTGGGAGTGCCAACGGTAAGATACAAACACTAAGTCCAAAGGTAACAAAGTTCAAAGTCTACACATGTTGGGATTGCCAACAATAAGGTACAAACACTCAGTCCAAAGGTAACGCAGTCTACAGATGTTGGCCATGCTAACAGTAAGGTACAAGCACTCAGTCCAAAGGTAACAAAGTTCAAAGTCTACAAACATTGAGAATGCCAACGGTAAGGTACACACACTCAGTCCAAAGGTAACGCAGTCTACAGATGTTGGCCATGCTAACAGTAAGGTACAAGCACTCAGTCCAAAGGTAACAAAGTTCAAAGTCTACAGACATTGAGAATGCCAACAGTAAGGTACACACACTCAGTCCAAAGGTAACAAAGTGCAAAGTCTACAAACATTGAGAATGCCAACAGTAAGGTACAAACACTCAGTCCAAAGGTAACAAACGCTAAAGTTTACAAACTTTGGGAGTGACAACAGTAAGGCACTAACACTGAGCCCAAAGGTAACAAAGTTCAACATCTACAAAAGTTGGGGATGATAATGTTAAGGTAGGGACACCTAATCCAAATGAACAAATTTTCGAATGCAAATAAAGGCCAACATGCTACAAATGAACTTTTAGCTCACATTACATCACAACACTTGCTTTAACAATAGCAGGGATTTGAGCTAACATATATTGAAAGTGAAGGTTTCAAAGTATTGCATTAATGTGAAGTAAGATTGAATTTGTTGTATGATGAACTTTGTATTAGAAAATATGATAATTTGGGCTATAGTGAAGGTTATTTGATACTTTACATTGGAAATTGAGACACCGTTTTACTCTGTAACTATGATGTTTCATGGGCAAAGTCAAAAAAGTTGCAGCAGAAAATATCTCGTTTTCCAATGTAAAGTGGCGTTCAACCTTAACTAGTGTTGCTATATTTTATTCAAGATTTTTATGAAATATTTTACATTACAATGTTTAAGAAAAGTTAGCTGACAGCAACAAGAATATGGCGCATAAGCAGCAAAATGATATTTCAGACATCAGAGCTAAAGTTTACATTTCCTTGTATGTAAAACAATATACCATTTGACTCAAAATGCCCCTGAGTCTAAGTTACCTAAGTGGCGTGAAACTGCCAAATTAAACTCTGTTTGCTCACTTGATTTGAAGAACCAAAGATGTATCTCTTCTCATTTCAGAAAACACTTCAGCCGAATGTGGATTAATCAATGTCAGTTTTATTAAGCAAATACTAAAATAATATTTGTGTACAATAGATTACAAAAGCACCAGTATACTGTATAGTGCAATACTCACAAAATCCACGGAAGTACGCGCCTAACATTTCATAAACATTTTTTCATTTACTGCATTCCTGTAACAGATCAAAACTGTATTTTACCCATCTATACTTCATACATACCTCACCCTACATGTTTCATTCCACTAAAAACAATTTTAAGGGAAATTCATCAGGGGAGAGCTGACTCTCACCATCTGTGATTGTTTACAATTATGTGACTGTTATTCTATATACAAAAAAGCTGCTACATTCCCTGCTCAGTCTCAATTAGATGGCATTTTTTTGTTCCATTTGTACAGCCAGGGATTTCCAACCACTTATTTTTCTATTTTTATTATTGTTTCCATTGTATATTCCTCTACTGAAACACATTCAACTCTTCTGAACAATTCTTGATAAAGTATTTCTTGCAGAGGTGTGCCACCTACAATAAACCACATGGTTGTAAAAATCCATGTTTTACTGTATGCTAATATACTGAAGGGATATCATTTACTACTTGCGGATTGGACATACATACTCACTCTCACAGCACTTGTGCGGAGAAACTTCAACATGACTGCAGAGACATAAAGGACAACAGGCTGCCACTGGCAGGATTTGACTTGACTAAACTAGCCGATAACAACTTTATGTGCCTCAAGGTTATGTATTACCTTAAATTACTTGTCAGGGTGCTTGCATAATCCCCTTGGTTGTATTAAACTTTGTGAATTCAGCTGTAAAAACAACAACCAGAAAAAGCACAGCTCAATATCCTTCTTATATGTAGTCTGCACAAGGATTTTTCCTGAGGGCGTATTTTCATGCAAAAACATTTCCTTACTTTTTGCAGCTTATCAAAATGCCGTCTTGTAATATGCCCTTGTCATGCAGTTATTATTTTCAAATGACTCTCAGTTTCAAGCATAGTTGGGGGCACACAGCTATCAGTGTCTGCATCTACTCAGTGGCTAAAAAAGCATGATGCTGGAGATAAATCCTCCTCTTTAACACCACAAATTGGCAGAATAACTGCACGGAAATTACCACTCGCAGTAATTCTGCCAAAATCCCCATGGAGTCCAATGGACTCCAAAAATTAAACCTAATACTACCTTACCATCACTTGTAATACTGTGGTAAAGCCACAAAACTAAGTGGCGGTAATGTAAGTACCCCCACCAAATTACTACCAAACTCAGAATGAGGCCATTGGTGTGGAAAGATGGCGTTATCATCAAGCCAACAGCCTCTAAGTGACATTAATGTGAATTTGGAGCCACAAACGAATGGACAGAGTGTATGCCGATATCTGAAAGGTACACACGAGGAACCTTTGGAAGACACTTTATAAGCACTTACAGAGTGTTAATGACTCACAAAAAACAAGTATGAATTAAGAGGCTTGGATGGCTGTTGCTATGTGAAAAGTGAATGGTTGGATTATTCAGAATAAAAGGGATTCATATCCGGGTTTGTGTAATCCTATCATGCTGAAGCTGATTTTAAACTATTAAGCTACATATTTGGGTCAGGATCTAGCAAATACCTAGGTGGATAACCCATGTCTACTGGCTTTGGCTGGAAATCATTGGGCTGCTCAACGGTGAACCAGAATAAGAGAATAAGAGCACAGAACCAGAGAGTACATCCCATTGGGTGGGTCCAGTCTAGGACCAATCCTCACACTCCTGGTGGCGGTTCACTCAGCGATAACAGCGGGACAGCGGGGCCGGGGAGTCCAGAGACTGTAGAGTTCTTCCTCCCAGAAGGAAGGAAATTGACATATCGGTAAGTGTTAGGGACACAAACTCACATTCCCGGCAGGAGAGAAGACCAGCATTAGACTGAGAGTTTTATTGTATTATAATTGTTTCTTTATAACACGCTTCATTTTTTTTGTTTGATTAATTATGCATATGTTCAATCTTTGAACTTATACACATTAACAAAATAATGCCATACACATTTACTTTGATGCTAAAAGTCAATAAAACAAACAGTACCATACAATATAAAAACCCTGTTTTCAATAATATAGTTAATCAAACAGTTAAAAGCAATTTCATTTTCTTAGCATAATCCCCAGTTCATCTAGCATTTTAATAAGTTCTACTGTCAGGAAGACTTCATTTCCAGAGCTCATTTTGTCCCAGACTTCGTAGGCACTGACTACATTACTTATCGTAAAAAGAAACGACTCAAGAAATGCGTTCTCAGATCTCTTAAGGCAACACATTCTACGAATAGATGGCATAGATTTTCAATCAAACCCAACATTCTGCAAAATTGGCAAGTACTTATGTCAGCACCCCTACCTTTTTCCTGTATTGAGAGGATTTCACCCGTTGGGAGAAGATTAAACCGAAAGTGCAGAAATTGAGCCCTTAGTTTGGCACAGGGGAATTGTTTAAGATCCGTTGGAAGTAAACCTTGTGGCTTATCGATCTTAGCAAATGTAGGGGAGATCTTTTAGCCCTTTATGCCTGCCATTGTCTTAGTCCAATATGCTTCTTTTACTCGTTTTTTAACAGCTTCAGGGTTTATACTGAGATTGCATCTCTGATTCCCACTTACGTAAAGAATACCATCTGTGTAGGTCTCTCAGTCCCTAAGAAAGGGCAAACCATTCAAAGCTAATTCTCTGGATAGATTTTCAAATAAGGTGTTCTAATCTGAGCACCTTCCATTGAAATCAATGTTCCAGTGATAATGAGCCTAGGTTGAAGGCATCAGAGTCGACAAAGGTAGATAGATTGAGTGCCTTTTTCCACAGATGTCCCTCGATTTTGCAGCATGGCAAGGTTAGAGCCAAGGGGTTGATTCTCAATCCATATAAAATATTTGGGACAACTGTTCCTACATAGTAAGTAATCAAAGGATGTAATGAATACTTACAATATTTCCCATGGATTATCATCAGGTGAAACCTTAACTGGTCACTCTTAGCCAGAGTACGCCTGATAACATCGCCCCTGGATGATCTATCTGAGAAGTAAAAACCCAGGTAAATGATCTCCCTTCGGAGTTCAATATTAATATTTTCTATATGCCATTTAAATTTAGCTTTAGTCCTGTTTGTGTGTGAGAATTTAATCAGCCTGCACTTGCTTTGATTATTGACTACGCCATTGGTATTGGTATAATAATTTGTTTTTGTTGATTATCGCTGCAAGCCCACAGGGGTGGAATCTATGAGTGTAACGTCATGTCCGTATGCCAACCAGTTTAACACATACCCACCCAATTTCAAGGGACCTAGTCCCACTCCCTTCAGAGCATTCTTAAGATCTAACATATATAAATTGAAGAGGCAGAGGGCAAAAAAGCACCCCTGCCTTTGTTCCTTTAGAATTTTTATAGGGGACGACAAAGATCCCTGGGAGTCCAGCCTAATTCTGATCCAGGTCTCTTTATGGATATGCTCCAAGATCCGCACTGTCAGCATGGCACAGTGATCACAATGACTGATAAGCTTGCTCGTAAAATCTGACACTAACGGCAATGAGTACAACAGGTCATAGAAACACGTGCGTTTTAAATAAACATGTAAAAGTCAAGCTGCAGGTTGCAAGGCGGTGAACACGGTGCCAAAATGCTTGCACATTGCCTATTTTTTGTAATTCATGACAGCAGTACATTTAAAATAACTACAGAAAATAGAACAATCAACCACAGCCATGTCATGCATTTTTTGGCTACATACTTTAGATTTTCACAAGCCATCATGCAAAAGGCGCTTTGACTGCTGCTTGAGAAAATTAAAAGCCGATTATATTAAATCACAGGCTTTTAGAAATTGATAATAACCCGTGGCCCACAGTCCACGTTTAAATAACCACAGTAACAATAAAGCCAAAAAAGAATGACAACTATCCTTACATGCTGTAATATATCCATTCAACAGCGAGTTTCTTTTCTCCTTTGATTTAGGCAGCACTATAACCACCAGAATAATTGTTCATGTCCTGCCAATGAATGGTACCGAGTGAAATCCAGAAATACAAAGATCAACCTCGAAAACAAAGCCACAGAAGTTGCTAATCTGTAAGTCAATTTAGTTTACTCAATAAATAGCCTGTAGTAGCAGGAACATAACACTAAGAAATGGTCGTTTCTAATTAATTATAGGAACCAAGACCAGAGATGGCAATACCTGGCCACATCCGAGAGTCTGACC
Organism: Ambystoma mexicanum; assembly: GCF_040938575.1. Taxonomy (NCBI): domain Eukaryota; kingdom Metazoa; phylum Chordata; class Amphibia; order Caudata; family Ambystomatidae; genus Ambystoma; species Ambystoma mexicanum. The sequence goes on from NC_090940.1 coordinate 199,120,432, forward strand.
AAGCTCAATAGTCCTAACTTCAGTCTATGGACCATAGGTGGGTTTAGTGTGCGTGTCTAGAACAGTGTAACCTAGCCATCGCCTTGATCCAATCCAGTTGGGAATTGCAACTCTTTCTTTTCTATTTTTTTTCATACATTAATACATGTATATTTATCCTTTTAGATGTGCTAGTGTGCCCAATGGGGAACAAGAATAATCTACCACAAAGTAACCATTTGTCCTGAAGATGGCCCAATATTCATCTTAGTGATCACTGTTGACAGAGGTGGTACACTACAAAGGGCCGAAACATATGTCGACTGCTAAAGGGAAAATCTAATGGTTTTTTTCCCCTGTCACTAATGCATATCTTGATTTACTGTTATGCACAAAGCTGTTTAAGTTGTAGTATTCCCCTGTTAGAATAGATGAATGATGACTAAATGTTTTGATTGAAAATGTATTAAGTTTGCCACGTTTAGTTAAGTTTGTAATGTTTTTTAGGTATTTTTATGACTATTAAAAAGATAGAATTTTTTGTACTTAGTTGCATTTTTTGTAATTTTTCCCAAAAAGGCGATAACCTTACTAACAAAGTGTACAGGTTAACCTTTATCTTCACCTGTGACCCATACAGGACTTAAAGAGAGGGGTAGTCGATCTGTTTTTTCATAAACTTTTCCGTCACAGAGAATCCCTTCTTACAGTTCTGACCCCCCGTAAACAAAAAATAGGGATTACCCATTTATACATACCTATGCTCCAAGATAGCCAGGAGTGCAGGTGGTATACCCCAAGCTTGCAATTTTCTCCATAACTGATCCCCATTCACCAGATCAAAGGCCTTTGAAAAATCTATAAAGGCGACAAAGACTTTATTCTGTGCAGACGTATGATCTTTCCCTATCTTACTCTTCAAAACTGATAGGATCATTCCATTAAGCGTGGTGCCCATTGTTTTTCTAAAGTGGGCCTTTCCCTTTAACCCACTTGTTCAATTTTTCTAACACTATGGTTTGTGAATATCTTGCTGTCTGGATCTAACAACGTAATCGGCCGATAATTCATCGTATCGGCTCGATCTCCTTTTTTATGGATAGAAATCATAATAGATTCCCTCCATGATTTGGGAATTTGATGTTTAAGTAAAATGTTCTTAAACAGCAAGTCCAATAAACCAGCTCACAGTTTACTATTGGACTTAAATATTGTGTTACACAAACTGTTGGGGCCATATGCCTATGGGGCAGATGCTTTGGAGATTATCCTTTCGATATCCCACCTGTCATAGTCCAGGACCCACGGTTTTTGCATATTTGCCACCCACAGGGACGATTCATTGCTTTCTTCATTCAGCGTGTCCCAATGCACTTGCCAGGCAGCCTTAGTTACACCAATACATTGGTGCACACATTGTGGGTGTTGTGTGTCATTAACTAGAGCCCAAAATTCTCTCACATCCTTCTTAATTAATACTTTTAACATTTCCTCTCCATTTTCTGTGGCAGTGAGATATATATGTCCACTCACCCAATGTTTATAGGCTTGCTGAAGTTCCTTTCTCTGCTTTTAATACATTTCTAAACTAATAATATTTAATTTAAATTGTCTCAGATGATAACCCACCATTTGTTTTTCCAGCCAAATTTCTTTGTCAAATTTATGTTTATGCCATTTCTTTGGGGTAGTACTTTTTTGTGGCCTTTCCCTTGGCAGGAGGAATTAATTGAACTCTTAACTGTACAAAGTGAATCCAAGGTGTCCACCTCCACCAAGCCTGCATATTGTTCGAGTCGGCAAGTCATTGAGGTTCCTTTTCTTTTGAACTTCCAAATCCAGTTCCCTGCTGGGTTGACCGTCACATTTGTATATTGCTTGGATGAATGGTATCCCATTCTCATATCAAAAGTAGTAACCGGCATGTTGTGATCACTTAACATAGTATCTTTGACATCAAAGTAATTACATAAGGCCATCAATGGTCTGGACAGAATTACATAATCAATGGTAGAGTGGGAGCTCCCTAATTTCCAAGTGCTAGCAATGCTCTGGATTGACTCTATAATTCTATTCATAATTAGCTAATTCCAAATTTGACACAGATTATCCCATTTCTTTCCATTTAATCTATTTTGTGCTTTCAGGCGAGTCTGGTAATTCAGGCAATCTGTGTTTAGGTCACCCATCAGCATAATAAAAGACTCTTCATTTGACAACCATGAGCCCACTTATTCTTATATGTGATCTATAAATGCATCCACACTGTCCAATTGGTGGTTCCAATATATACTAGCACCCGTCTTAATTTGTCCACACACATTTCAATAGCTACAGCCAGAATTCCCTCAACTTTGTTTGAGAGAGTTACCGCTGATGTTATTTCTTGTGGCAACTAGCAACTCTCCTGGTGGCCTTCCTTTGTCAGTTTTGTTAGCCCCTTGTTGGATTATCGTAAAGCCATCTCGGCAGAGGCTGGTTGTTAAGCAGGTTTCTTGGAATATGATGAGGTTAAAAACATCAAAGATATGATTTAAATCCTCATACTTTAAGAAACTGTTACACCCTTGCCTGTTCCAGTCCAAGCAACATATATTATCCTGTCAGAGCAGATGTGGTGCACCCAGATGCCCCATCAATTCTTTTTTTAAAAGATGCAAAACCCTCTCGAACAACTAAGGGTATTCAAGGGGTTGAATATGTGAGAAGCCCTGGAAGCGAAAAGGGCTGGCACTGTGTGGCTGCACACTGCACACTGCTTGTGCTGTCTTGGACTCGAGTGAAACTACTTTCCTTTTGGAACTTTCCCTGCTCTGAAGCCACGGGAGGAGCGGCTTCTTTAATTCTCATGAGATACTCCTGAACAGCTGATTGCACACGTATTCTGCGTGCACCTATAAAGGACCCAACCCACGGCCCTTGCGGCGAGAAGCCCGGGAAGCGAAAAGGGCTGGCACTTTTTTTTGCTTTGTTGCTGGAGTACCTCTTCCAGCTCTACTGTTGTCTACTGTTCAAAAGCACACCTCCGGACGCGGAGCGTCGTGGAGTGCGTCTGACTGATCCTGGTGCTCTTGGTTCTCGGTGTTCCAGGCGCTCAGGAGTCTGAAAATAGCATAACAAGTTTAAGTTGTTGGAACACCAAAGGGAAGAGAAAAAAAAGCGTCTTCTTGAGTTGGACTGCTCTACGCCCCAACTCGAGCACCTTGAAGCCGCTTGGAAGACCTTCCCCTTGGCCCGTGTAATCCTTACACCTCTCCCCTTTGGGCTCCTGTTTTCAGCCGGACTCGAGCATGGAAATGGAAACGGACACCACAAGAGTGCCTCACCAGGCTTCCCAAGTAAGTGATATGCTGGTCACTCCTCGAAACTGTTGTTTTGAAAATTCTTTGACGTTTGGCTGTATTCTATGCGCTCCAGAGCAGGGCTTGGAGCGGGAGCGGGAGGTGGAGTGGGGGACGGACTGCAGTTTGTCTTGTTTAGCCCTGCCCCCCTCTCTCACCCGTCCGCACGGCTACTGACAAATCGAACAGACGTGTTTTGCAGCCCAATGGCGGTTCATATGTTTAAAAATCTAATACGATCCGCACAAATAAGGTGCCCACACGTGGCCCTGTCGCTTATGTCGAAAAACTGAAATGGGACAGCTGGCTTGACGAATCCGAGTCCCACCTTTTTACTTGTAACAGAGATAAGTCTCCCACTCAAAGGAATCAGGAGTGCCAAATTAGAGAAAGCATCCCACAGCATTGCAAACCATTGATTCCAACACTCAAAACCCTAACATGGCAAACAGTAAAAAAACGTACACAAGATCGCACTTCTGGCAAGCGCAGTCTTATTGCACAGCCCACTAACGGACTATCAGATAACACTCAACTGAATATTTTGGAAGTCGCTAACTCCCTACTACGAACCGACTCGGAAGATGTGACTGTCGTTTCACCACATGTGCCAACGCCTCACACCAGCGACAAGTCGCTGCCGTCTTCAGCGAGGTTGGCTAGTGAAAAGAACGCGCCTTGTTCCGACCTATGCAATGTGCACTTAACTTGCTCTAAAAAAACGGAGCGCCGCAACTCATTAATGGTAGCTGACCAGCTCCTAAAAAACCTGAAAGAACTAAATGCATCTATTTCCACTAACGCAAAACCCAAATCTCTGGGGCAAGAACAATCAAGCAAGGAAATTGCGGATCTGAGAGTAATGTAAAAACCAGTGTGCCTGACGTCCGAGTATAAAGCTCCTACTGGTCAGAGCCAATCAAACATTTCACCTAAAAGAAGAAAACTTGATCCAAGTGCAACACCATTTCTACTCTGCTCTCAAAAAAGATTACCATGCAACAAGACAAATGGAACTATTACAGTAACAAAACCCAAAACTAACTCTACTAAAGGAACTAATCAGAGCTCAACCACCTCAGAGGGTTCATCTGGAGAAGCTATGTCTGATTCTTCATTCATGGAACGCGATTTCCCGAAAATACGCCGGCCACTGCCTAGAAGTCACAATAGAATTCGACCCGATAGAGACCGGAAGACCTGTACCACACTTGTAGAGCAAGTAATTAACAAGCTAAGGCCTAACTTGACGTCAGCCCTGACAATTACTGTGGCCCCGTTGCTAAAGCTTTATGAGCAATTGAACGAAGCATTCAGAGATCAAACAAGCCTCTTAATAACAACAAACTCTAAAATAATTAAAATTGAACAGGCCCTCCACGACCTGAAACAACAAGAATCAAATGGACTCAAGAAAAACGAAATGCTAAACACTCTATTAAGAGACCAATTGAGAAATTAACTCTGAAGACAAGCGACTTCTGGCAGAAGTCGCACGAGAGGCCACAGCGACCCTCCAAAAGCACAAATTTATGAGTGCTGACAATCTTAGTGGAAAAATCGGTGCAAAAGATTTGCTTTGTTCCACTGACCCGCCCAGTGAAAATGGAGTCCCACGCATCTGTTCCACTGTGTCAAGAGTACAACAACCCAGGTGAGATTCTGAATTGGACTATAGTCAGGCAGCTGTCGGTTCTGACCACCCAACCGCAAATCAATCAAACGCAGATTTGTTTTCGAGCGACGTAATTACTTCTTCGACGGTAGATTCAACAAAAAGTGTCACACTAAATGCAACATCAGCAGACGTTCTCACCTCAGCAACCACTGACGGTGTGCCAATCCCTCATTTGGTAGTTTCAAACGAGGGTGGCAAATGGAATCCTCCAACAAAGAAACTCTTTGCAATCTTTGAAAAAAGAAAGCCCTCAGAATCGGGAAACAAAACACGCCAACTTTGTAAGGTGCAGAAGCAAACAATGAAAACAAAACATTTAAAAACCACAAAAAATATAAGAGCTAAAAACTCAAATTTCTAAGGAACAATAAAGCTCTAAACGTACCAATACTAACAGAGCAAACAAAAGAGTCTTCAAACATCGCCACTGAAACCCCACGTCAGAATCAAAATAAGGAGGACCACCAATCCCCACACATGCAAAATACTTTAAATGCACTAAAAAACCAACAAAACGAAGACGAGAGAATGATTGAATTACTTGCTAACTTGTCCACGCATGAAGTCGACCTGGAAAATGGATCTACTGATGAAGACTCAAAAGCCGAAGACGCTCTGGACCACATCTCGGACGAGGAATCTGAACCGTCCCCGGTACATCTTCCCCTGCTCAAAGCAGCAGTTGGAATGACTCCCAAAAGAATATGTACCTTCCCGATGCCTGCAGTCGTAAAAGCTAAAGATGCATCTTCGAATCTCGACGGTCAGCCTAGATTCATGACAATCGCCGAAAAAAGAGTTTGAGCTCTAAAGAGATTGAACCCTGTAGTCGATCTAACAAACGTGTTAAATGCACATCCAACTGAAGGAAAGGAAAAGTCTCCTTTGGAAGCCGAAGAGAAACAGTCAATGATCACAACTGAAAACTTAAAACATCTCCCAATTCCTCAATCCAATTTTCTTCAAGACTGGAGAAACGATAAGAGACCTCAAGTAAAAGGAAACTTGAGAGAATATTTAGATCGGGCGATCTTTTAATTTTGAATAGACGAAACGTGCTTCAGTTGCTTGGTCATATTCCCAAACTACGTTCAGTATCTACAGAAGACATAAAAATTGTTGAATTTGTAGATGAATCAGCAACTGACAGAGGCCCTCATTACGACCCTGGCGGAAAGTGACTGACCGGACCGCCACAGCGTAAATAGCGTTTCCGCCATTGCACGATGGAGCAAAGTGCGGCCCATTCCGACCCATCGGGCACGAGCACCACGCCATGGCGGAAGTGCAAAGTCCGCAATGGCGGAAATGACCCCAAAACGGCCCACACCGCGGCCGTACGGCGCCCTAGGTGCAATACCGCCACCCATCATAGCGGACACCGCAGTGAGCGCCAACCGGAAAGTACGGCGACCGTAAATATACGGAAACGGAAGTAAAAACATGGGCCCGGAACGGGAAACAACACCCCGTACACCTATAAAACCACTAAATACACACAACCACTAAAAACACCACCCTGAGACACATCCCAACCCGTCATCCACCCTAGTGAAACCAAGAAAAATGGGAAAAGTAGCGAAGAAAGCGTGCGACCGCAAGCGGCAGGTCCACTTCTCCCGTGAGGAACTCACCGTGCTAACAGAGACCCTCCAGGAGAATGCCGCCGCCGTCTTCTCCACGCAAATGACCAGGACGGCACTTGCGAACAAGAAGGCCATATGGGCCCTGGTGGCACAGCGGGTAAGTGCGGTGGGGACCGCACCCCGCAACCCACAGCAATGCAGGAAGCGGTGGGACGACCTGCGGATACGCGTCCGTAGCATACTTTCTGCCAACCGCAACATTGCCACAGCCACCGGGGGAGGGTCGGAATCACCCATCAAGTTGACCCCCTGGGAAGAAATCTGTGCCTCCACCATTGGAATGGAGAGCATAGAGGGAGTCGGAGGGATGGAGAAAGGAGTGCAGACATCCGGAGAATCAGGTAGGTGGCCCAAATAAAACCATGCCAAATCCACAAAGTCCAATCATGTGACTCACATGTGTCCACATACCGCAACAGCAACACATGGCCAGGAGAACGTCCACACACATTGGCCTGATAGCGCACTTTAAAACACACAATAAATACATAAATAATTAAAAACCCCAAAAACACCCACTACACGTGCAGCAGGCACACCCTAACTGCAGGCTGCCAAACAACTGCACCCTCACTCCACACACAAATGAAAGCACCTCCAAGGCCCCGACCCAAATCACCCTCAGGTACCACCCCAATGCATGTGATACATTGCCATTCCAATTCCCACAGACCCATTAATAACGCTCGCCCTCCTTTACTCCACCACAGGGTCCGATCCAAACGACGAGCTCCAGGACACCCCTACCAGCACACCTGCAAAGAGGGCCAAGACCGACGGCCAAAGACCCTCCACCTCAGCTGCACGCATCAAGACACGGCAGCAGCACATATCAAGTGGCAGCACACAGGAGGGAACATCAACAGGCACCCCAGCAGCCAGCATGCCCACAACAGCACCACCACAGGTCCCCCCAATGGATGCCACAGAAGGTACTGCCTCTGGTGGCAGCAGCACCATAGGTGACACCCCATTAATGGCAGCATGCTCCGACACAGAAGACGGGGATGTCGAAGTCAGATCCATCCATGACCTGTCCCAATCCCCCTGTCTGTTCCATCCCGTACACCATGAGGATACCACGCAGGGGCACCCACAAGACGACGACTGGCCATCCCCCACAAGCCCTGTGGCAGGGCAACATGAGGCGAACAGCCCCTCTGTGACACCACCGCAAATGGCCATGGCCCAGCAGAGGCAACAGTCCCTCGACCAGTTAATCGTGCAACAGCAGCAACTGGCCACGCTCCTCAAGGACCATGCCGATGGATGTGGGGGCACTAAGGCAGACATAGAAACATCAACTGAGACACTTAGGGCACAAATGGAGAGTAGCACCGAGAGCCTGAGAGTCCAAATGGAGAGTAGCACCGAGAGCCTGAGAGTCCAAATGGAGAGAAGCACCGAGAGCCTGAGGGGGGAACTGCATGCGACGTCCAAAGACGTATGTGCCGAACTTGCCGCAGTGCGCCGTGTGCTCACTGAGCTCTCACAAACCCTTAGGGACATGCATGGACGTGAGCAGGCAGAGACATCATCCGTTGCAAGTTCCGTCCAGGGCAGCCCCCAACGTAGATCTGGGAGGAACCTGCGCTCCACAGGCAGGGGTGCCCCTGATACCCGCAGAGGGGGCTTGCAATAGCGACTGCCCACTGACAATGAGCATCTTTGGACACTGGTGTTCGGGAGGGAGGTGGGAGGGTGGAGGGGGTGTGTTGGGCTCACTTGGGTGGCGGGTCGATAGGGTGTTCAACATGATATCACATATGCCATAAACAATGCACGATCAAACAATGAGATGTGTGGCCAATGATCTTTGTGTACTAGGCCATCATAGGCGTACAGTCCATATTGTGCATGTACCAGACACACACAGTGCCACGAGTCCCGTGTCCATGTATCAGCCACCAGGCGTGAGTGCTAGAAGCATGCATCTATGAGATGCTGACGAATTTCACGGCCCTCCTGTGCCTCGCAGACTCCTTGAGGTGCTGCCACATCCCCACCCTCATCATGACCATCTTCAGGTGCTTGCAGTTCTGCGTCAGGGGGCATGGGCACATTTCTACGTACGCACATGTTGTGTAGCATGACACATGCCATCACCATCTTTGCAACCTTCTCATGGCGGTACAGGAGTGCCCCGCCAGACCTGCTGAGGCACCAGAAACGGGTCTTCAGTAGGCCGAATGCCTGTTCAATGACTACACGGGTACGTGAGTGGGCATGGTTGTAGTCCTCCTCATGCTGGTCCCGTGGGTTCCGGACTGGTGTGAGGAGCCATCTCTTCAGTGGATATCCGGCATCACCTGTATGTGGACGATAAACGAATTATGTGGAATGCCATTGCTACGTACTCACCCCCCCCCCTTCCTGCCAGGTCATTGCCGCATCACATACCCCACATCATCATGCATGAAATGAGACTCACCGAGTAGCCAGGATCTGTTCCCTGCGTGTCGCTCCATGTAGCGTGGTATTGTAGAGTTCCTCAAGACCATAGAATCATGGGTTGATCCAGGGAATCGGGCAAAACAATGTGTAATGATCCTGTTGGAGTCACACACCATTTGTACATTCAGTGAATGAAATTGTTTTCGGTTGCGGTACTGGGCCTCCATGGCATGTGGGACGACCAATTCCACATGGGTGCAGTCGATGGCACCAATGCAACCCAGTATGCCGGCAAGTGCATGGAATCCCACTTTTGTGTTGGTAATTTCCTGCTCCGAGCGTGGTAGAGAGATGTAGTCGTCTGCGTGCTGCAGGAGGGCATCGAGCACTTGCAATAGTGTCCGTGAGAACAGTGGCTGAGAAATGCCATGCAACTGTCCGACTGTGTGCTGGTAGGTGCCTGTGGCCAGGAAGTGGAGTACAGACACCACCTTCAGTAGGGGTGGGATGGCGGGCTGCCTGCGTGGTGGTAGTGGCTGTGCTGGCAGCCCTTGCTGGCCCTGCCTTGCCCTCCTCCTCCTGCGTCTCCTCCGTGCGGCCGGTTGTAGTTGGTGTTCGTCTTCTTCTTGGAGTTGGAGTACTTGCAGTGCTATCAGGTCCCCCAGGGCCAACATCGCGAGTCCTGCCGGTAGCATTTCGGAGTGGTTGTGGGAGGAGACTGGGCGTGCAATTTATGTGTTTTCAGGCTGTATGGCCTCCACCTGTGGTGATTCATTCCACCTGTGCAAGCTGCTCTCCCCTTTGGGCGAGCACGTCCCGCACACAACGCTGCAATTCGAGGAATGGCATCTTGCTATTACAATCATGTATTAGTACCCGATGGCCGTGTAACATTGGTTGATATGTTCATTCGGCTATGGTCCCATTGTTTCACATGCATTCTTTGCAGTCGCGAACAGACTTGTGAAGGGTCAGTGGAACGTAGTACTCGAGTAACGGTGGACCCTCATGCATCACTGTACCGAGGTTCACCGACGGGCGGGGCCTCCCATTTGTGAGTGAAGGCAGTTGCCATTTTCACACACAGCCGCACTAGATGGATTAATTTGTGATTTCAAGCGGCCACAGATGCCTTTTCGACGTGATGTTGCAAATGAGGAATTCGAAGGGCGGCGCTTTCGGTCTTCAGCTAGCGGCGAGGAGATGCCCACAGGTCTGACTGCAAATATAACGTTCTATTGTTCTGTGTCCTTGGGACAGGGGCCATGGCGAGGATGCAATGATTGATATGAATAGTTTGGGATGCGCAATAGCGAAGTGGATGATGAGGCTGGACGTTCCCAAATACATGTTACTTCACAACACTGGAATTACGGGCTGGGGCACAGTGGATTTTGCAGGCTGCATAACGCACAGACTCAATGGAATTCTCACATGTTATGTGAGTATGGAAACAGGCGTTATCATTACGGGATGAGGGAATGATGAATGGATGCATGGGCAGATGATTTGATACAGTGTTTGCCATGTACAGGGCTTCTTGGAATCTGTCCGCCTCCCCTGCGCTATGTGATGCAGGGCTGCCATAGTGGGACCATCGTCTATCTGGCCTTGTTGAGCCCTCCCTGTCTCGACGCGCCTTCAGACACTTGTGTCCATGCACGTTACCAATCCCATCTGATGGATTCTGTTTTCACAGACGCATGCACAGGTACACTCGTTTGTGATGGTGTTTTCACCTCGATATGGATAGTTATGAGTCGCAAGTGGTTTTGGGGTGGTGATGATCCTTTGGAGTGGGCTAGCATGCATATGGCTGTGGATCTAGTGTGATCATTGAAGTGAGTTGTTCGAATGTAGTTCTGATGGCCATTCTTTTCTTTTTCTTTTCTTTTGGTTGACAGGTATCTCCTCCCCTTTTGCCACTGCCATCTGTATGCCACTCCTGCAGATGGGTTTTACTCCCGACACCTGCTGCTTCGTGTTAATCAGTGGAGCAGCATTACGATCTTATGGGACGATCGCCAATGGGCCACATGCCCTTACGCAGTACTAGTGGCTCGGAGCAACATTTCGGCCTTTCAGCTGGACTAGTGCCTCCCTATTGGGACGGCCCTGTGGTTCTAGGCGCTTCCATGTTGCCTTTTCGTACGAGAATGTAGCCCCTGTGTACCATGAAGGAACAGGGCGTCACACAAGAAGTAGCTGGTCATTTATTGCGGATGCAGCCCACAATGGTGAAATGTGTTTTGGAGTTCATGGCCTAATGGCTGTATGGGCTTGGTGAATTTGTTGTGCATTAAATTTCTATTCTGATATGGGCCGTGTAGCGTTCTTCTTTGCAAGTGATGTGGCATATTCCTATTTGGGGAGCGATGTATTGTGAGGAGATCTGCATTGGGTTCCAGCTTCGGAGTATAGTTGCGTGGTACTGTGCTGGGCGCGTTTGCCTACGAAGCCCAGTGAGGTCAGGGGTGAGGGCTGCCAATATGACTGTTTGAATGATGTCATGCTCAGGGGCGGGGGATTAGGTTTTGTGTAACAGATGCCGGTCAGCCAGGTGGATTGGTGGAATGATGTGATTATCGGAATATTGCTGGTCACAGGTGCCTGTGTTTGCGTGCGTTTCTTGGTGGGAGACTGAGGTCATGTCCATTGGTATAGCTTCTGTATTCGTGCCATCTGTGCCCTGCAGCTCCCATTGGCCCCTCTTGTGATTCTTTTGTTCGTTGGCATGCATGGGTGACTTGTACATTTCACTGGTTGCATTGTGACTTCGTTGCACCTACGGGGAGTTGTACTATGTGGCCAGGGAGCGGTGTACAGGCACTCAGTGGGGCCGTTTACGGTTGATTCGCGATGCCGTACTTCTCACCATGGCGGAATGGTACTTTCCGCCGTGCTTGATGGCGTTAAGTACATGTCCGCTAGGGTCGGAATTCGCGTACCCTTGCGCCATGGTGCTAATTACGGTTTGGCATGGCGCGCGCGCGCGTACTTGGTGCAGTTAGCGTTGGCGTTCACTACGGTGTCGCTAATGGCATCGTACTTTACGGTGACGGGTCATAGTCGCACCGAGCGCTATTCGATGGCGGTATTGCATTTCCGCCATCGTTTTTCGATTTCCGCCAGGGTCGTAATGAGGGCCAGAGTCTTACTGCACAGTCCTTCACGACTTATTTACAACTTGATTCTAAACTGCAATTCAGAGCTACATTCTCTTGGTTTCGATATAAGAGATGTGTCTGATGCAAAAATACTGGCACAAGTAAGATTACAAACGATTAACCAATTAAACGGGAAGGGAGGTCCAAAATCTAAAGAGCTGCCGGATGTCCCGAAAGGGAACTCAATTCAACCTTCCTCTAGACTCCCTCGAATAGATGATCAGGACTCTGCTCATTGTGGTAGTCCCATAAAACAAATCAAAATTACTATGAAGAACAATCGGAATGCACCAAATGGCATTGAAAAAGCTTCAGGACTAAAAAACGCTGATACGGGCTTAGGCTCCTGGAGTTGTTATCAGCGTCACTAAACAATTGTGAGGAGCTCTAACACCAACCCGACATCTCTGAGGAATCATTATTGATAGGCTCCTGGAACACGAGAGGATTTAAGCACCTCTTTGGAAAATCGTCTAACGTACTTGAAAAATTGGATGTGATTTGCCTCCAGGAAACTTGGCTGCGAAAAATCACCCTGTGCCGACGGTTTTGAAATAGCTTTGAACCCAGCAATCAAGCAAAGTATGGGTAGACCAATGGGTGGTCTAATAATAATGGTGAAAAAATAAAAAAAACATAAAAATAATAAGTACCAAAAATCCATCACCATACTTGCAGATTGCGACTATTGAGCTAATTGCAAATTTACCTCATGAAACAACGACTATACACATTATAAACATCTATTGGCAGCACGCCAGTACTGATGAACTGGACTTCCTAGAACTAATCTGTGGTACTATTGATCGCATCTCAGAGTCTAGTGCAATGCCAAACCTAATCTTATGAGGCGATCTTAATATGGAATGCGTTAAGTTGAAACTTGACACCCCATTGAATAACAATTCAAACAGAAAAAAGAAAGATCTTTATAATATCAAAGCAGCATGGAACGATGAGATGGAAGATCATGAATTAGTTTTATTAAATGGAAACACCAGAGGGGACATTCCTCCCAAAGCAACCTGGCTGCAAGGAAAAAAAGCCTTGATCCTCGAATATTTTTACGTATCAAATGCCATTGAGAATAAAATATCTGAATTAGTTGTGATCCCGATGGAAAAAAGTGACCACGACTTAGTAACCATCCTAATCTCTGGCGTGAGGTGCACTGAAAAAGAACGTTGGAACTCAAATATAAGCGCGATGCCAAGTCGAAACAGAGTATGAATCAATAGAGATAACATCATAGATATTGCATCCATCCTCTATTCGAACAACAAACCCTATTCGAGGCCCAAATCGAATATCCGAGATTACTGGAGAAATACATCGAATATAATCTTTGTCCACAGAAAACAGGGTTTTGTCATCAGCACTCATATGACCCGGAAATTGTGGCTAGAAAAAGGATCTTGAGGAAATCTTTACGAGACGCTAAGAAGAGCTCCACACATAACTCCCTGTTGGAAACGAAAAAAGAGAAAGCATTGTATAAAAACTGGTTAAAAAGCCACAAAAATCTTAATTTACAAAACGATGCCGAAGTAATGACAAAGATCCTGACTGGAAAAAATTCAAAATCATTTTGGTCTTTAATTAACAATACAAAAGCCTGTCAAGGTTCCTTACAGGTCTCTACAGTCACCGAGGCCCAGTGGATCGATCATTATACCGAGCTATTTAAGAACCAACAAAAGGAGGGTTATGAAAGCTTTCAACATCACAGTCCATGGGGCCTTAAGATTTCAAAAGATAACATCTTGAAAAATATCAAAAATCTAAGCTTCTCTCGAGCTCCCAGCCCCGACGGCCTGACCAATTGGATGCTAAAACAAAATCCGGAGGAGTGGGCTGATTTTTGTTATAATCTATTCTGTAATATCTTAAAAGAAGGAAGGGTCCCAAAAACTTGAAAATGTGCATTGATCGTGCGATCTTTAAAAAAGGTGCACAGTCCGATCCTAAAAACTTTAGACCCATAGCCCTCCTTGATGTGATCGGAAAAATCTTCGCAACCCTAGTTCTCAACCATATAACATCATGGATCAAAGACGTAGGGGCTGCTGATATCAGACAAACTGGATTCACAAAGGGAGTTGGGTGTTCGTTGAATCTCTTCATCTTAAACATCTTAAAAATGGACGCGATAAAGAAAAAAACAAAGATTTATTTAGCTTTTGTTGACCGGGCTCACGCCTTTAATAGTGTCGACCGGGATATGCTCTGGGCTGAAATGATAAAACATAAATGTCCATTCAGCCTACTGAAAGCGGTGCAAGAACTCTATTCTAATACGACAGTAAAAATCAGACTCGACCAAAAGGGCTCTCTATCAACCGCCATACAAACATCAAGAGGCGTGAAGCAAGGCTGTCCGTTGGGAGCATGCCTATTCAGTTTCTTCATTCACAATGTCCATAAAGACCTAGACGAAGTAAGAGCCTTTCCACCAAAGGTCAATGGAAACCACATTGGGCACATGCTTTACGCCGACGACATAGTCCTCATTGACTCAACACTGGTCAGCTTACAGAGAAAATTGAGGGCATTGGAACACTACACTGTTAAAAACAGTCTTGGGATTAATGCCTCAAAAACTGAAATCCTGGTTCTCCAAAGCCTTACGGGTGTAACATCTGCCCAAAAACAAAATTTAAATGGGACGTCGGAGGCAGACTGATCAACTGTGTCAGTCAGGTACCATACTTGGGAGTTTTGCTCAGTTCAAATATAAACGATAATCCGATGGTCCAAAGGATCAAAAGAAAATGCAAGCTCTTAGCTGTTCAAGGTCCTATGCTAAACAAGAAATACGGAAAATTCTCCATAAAACCGGCCCTTGAATACTATAAGGCTAAGGTTGTGCCATCATTAATCTTTGGAGCTGAGGCCATGTTGGGGTGCCCGCACGAGACATGGTCCTGGTGTGAGAACACCTACTGGAATCGAACTTTGCACTTACCGAAAGGATCCCCCTCGGCATGTACTCGATACGAACTAGGACTTACACATCCATAAATGCCTACGTATTGTGGAACACTCTGGCTCTCTTCCGAAAAATCACGAGCACAGATCACCTCCCACAATTCTCTATCCTGAGACATGTGGAAAGCAAATTACCTACCGCCACAATACAAGAAGAATGGGAGAGTCGATGTCTAGTTATACTAGAACAAGTGAACCCGGACAGAGAAACGTTGATACAAAACCCAAATCAGGTCAAAAAGAAACTGTGGGATGCTGACTGGTGTGAAACCTGTGATATCCGAAATGCTCATCGCCGTATGAACCTCGCTGCACCTGAAGTAAGAGCTCGGGGCTCGATACCGAGCTACATGGAATTATTTCCCTGTGTAAATAAGCGAAGACTTTATATGAAATTTCGACTGAATTTATTCTTAACGAAGGAACTATTGAATTTACGCCAATTACCTCATAAACTTGTTTATATGTGTCGATTCTGTAATTCTGAAAATGAGACCCTAAAGCACCTGACCGTATACTGCAAAAAGTTCAAAGATATAAGCACGAGGACAATGGGTGAACTTTTGAATGCTAGACCCAGTTTATCTAGAGAGGACTGGTGGACAAGGATGTTCAAGGGAGCGGACAGGAAGTTAACTTTCGCTCTGGTGACATTCTTGGAATCTTTGGAGAAGAGATTGTTTGAACTTAAGGTTGACTAAAGTAGTCGTACTTGCCAACCTTAAGACTTTCTGGGTCCAGAAAGACTCACGTCAAATGAGTTCCATCATCTTGAAATCCGTGGTCATGAAATTCGTAGAGTTTATTGCCTTCTTTTCTTTTTTTAAAATTTTTATTTTTGTTTTCTCTTCTCTATGTATCCAGTGTTTGCTCCGTCTTGCATCGTTTCTAATGGACACAAATTTGTTCTCCATTTTTAAAAGTTTGTTCACAGACTTATAAAAAACAACAACATTTTAAAAAAATATGTGACATCCCATTACTTGAAGGCCCAGCTCTTATATCCTATAGTTCCCTTCCCAAATATTTCCCCTGGTGGCCACATGAGACCATGAGCTACGCGCGTTCTTACGCAACAGGGTTCGGACCACCTGCCTTTATAGTACACTGCACACCCAAATTTCATGATTTCATTCCTTTCCTCCAACACCATGTGTTTTACAAATGCTGATCTCCAGCATACTTCAGTCAAATCACATTGTTCTTCAAAGGAGAAGCTCACATAGATGATGTCACATGTTGAAATTTATAACAAGCTACCTATTTGTCTTAGTACCGATCGATTGAGCACAATATCTAAATCGATATCAGGGCACAATTCAAAGTACGGCACATTAGGTTCATGAATGATCTTTTGGCCACTCAATTCATTACCACCCACATTGATTGGAGGCCCATAGCCCCCCTCAATTTTCTGCTGCTGGCTAGGCCAAACTCTATCCTGTATCGGTACCCTGGGTGGGTCAAAAAGGCAGATTAAATGGTACAAGCAGAGACTGCCAGGTCTACCAGGTCTCCTGCTTGTGGATTTACAGCTTCTGTTTTATCGGATGATTCCATTGTTTGATGACCTGTGGCTAAGTGAATATGGACGCCCATCTCTCCTTTGCCAGCAATAGGTCTGATTTATCCCTTTCCTGCTTGCCCACAACCACTTGGGTAGTTTTTCCGATAAGCCCTGGTTCAACAGTTCCTGCACCTTATAATTTGTATGTAAGTTACTGTTTTCGACCAAACATCTTTGATCATCCTTCGGCCTCAGATGACCATTTAAATCTTGGGTAGCAAATGGATGAGCATTACTGGCAATATGATCCCTACTTGGAACCGTGTCCTTTGGATGTTTTATCTTCTGGTTCACCGTCAAGTTAATGACGGATGATCCATTCGGATCGATATCTGAAACCGTATCCTCTACGACCTCCAAAGAACCAGATGTCATCTTTGGGGGAGTGGGGGTGTTAGAGTCGATGCATGACTTGTGTTGAGTCGATTTTTTCTTTGAGGCAGACTTAGGTACCTAATCTTTTGGCCTGATTTCGCAGCGTCGTTCTTAAGGCCCATACCTACATCTTCTTCTGACTAATTGACCAGGTCTCTAAGATATTTACTGGAGTCTTTTCTTAGTTGATTTCTCTGGGCATTAATAGATTTTTTTTAAAGCCATCTTTGACATTTCTTGGTGTGCTGTCTCATACATATTGGGTCCATTTTCTAAGGTTTGACCCAATCCTATGATTATATCATCAGTACCCACCAATTTCTCACATGATGATTTTTTGGGTTCGAAAAATCTGGAGCTCAGGATATCCAATTTTACATTCAACTTTGAGAGTATTGATGTATGAGCTCACTCTTCATCCCTAATGTTGTCATAAAGATCAACCTGTGCACTCAAGATTGAATTTAATGCCAAAATTGATGGAGATGATAGTTTGATGTAATCATTGGCTTCTCTTAATGTGTGGTGCAATACGTTAGTTCTTCTACTTTCTGGACCTTGAGCAAAGTTACTGAGTGATAACCTACTCTACGAACTCTGACGGAGAGCCAGTCGTGATGTCATTTTCCATTGAAATGTGCCCACAAAACCTATGGTCATTCTCCGTTAGTGATGCCTGGTCTGCGGTTATCATGGGAATCTGCTTGCTAGTACCTGACACTGCTTCCATTACACAGGTCACGACACCCACCCCTTCCAAAAAGCTGATATTGCTCATATTTCCTCGGTCCATGTATGGGGTTGGCTGCGGGATGGAGTTCCTCACAAGTGTTCTTACACCGACTGGGGGATGGATATTCTTGATCTTTTGTGAGGGCGGTGGGGTAACGGTCTCTGTTGTTAAGCCTTGATTTTATAGACCTTGTGACAATACCTCGAGTGCTGGTTCATAGTTTGCAGGTCTGGCCATGTGTTGTTGCTTCTCTGGAATGCCTAAGCCAGTGCATATTGTATTCATTTCTTTATCCTCCAATTGTACACTCATATATTTTGATGGTGATTCACCCTCTGGATTCGTCAGTGTAATAAGACCTTTATGTATTGTATCAATTATATCCTGCCGTGAAATTGCCTTATTGAATGCTTTCGGCTTTGTAGTCTGTTTTTGAAGAATTGAGGCAGTTACTGTGGTCAGTTTTTTCCTGCTTTGTGCTGGTGGCATCTTACTGCCTTCAATGTCCTTTTAAATTCTTCCAATAGGCTCGCTGAAGAGACTTTATTGTTTAGTGATTGGTTGTTACAGTTATTATATACAACTGCCTAAACCTCGTTTCGCTGGGAAGCTCAAAGGCTCAACAGCCCACAGTCACTTCCTAGCACCCTATGAGAGCGTAAGGCAATGCACACCATGCACCCGCTCTATCAACAACAGTGACACTGGTCTTACTGCAAGCTGACAACCCAATAGCAAGTCCTTGTTTATGTCGTGGTTGACCCATGGGCAATTCTTCACCTTTCACCTTCTGCTTGACCTGGTGTTTTTGAAGGCCGTCTGCAGGCGTTTGAAAATAGATGAACATAGAAAGAGGACTCTACTCGGTAATCCTCGCAATGTCGTGCTCTGATCTCTCGGCTCTCATCAAACACTCTGCACACTCTGCTATGCCTCCGCTTGACTTGTTGTTTTTGAAGGTGGGCTGCGGGCGTTTGAAAATAGATGAAAATAGAAAGAGGCCTCTTCTCAGTAATTCTCGCAATGTCGTGCTCCGGTCTCTCGGTTCTCACCATACACTCTGCACACTTCACCTAACGCGCTTACTACCGAGAAGGTTTCTAAGCGTGGACCCGGGATTCAAACCTATGTTGCTCTGTGTCGTTTTGCTTTCAAAACAAGCGTGTTGCCACTGAGCTATACTACCTGTGCCGTTAGTTTTAGTATCCTGGGGAGTGTGGGAGACTGATCCTGGACATTGTACAAGGATCCCCTGGATAAGGCAGGCATTTATTGAGAGCATGCACATTAATGGGAAATGATGAATGGGTTAGGGGATATGTGGGTTAGTTTAACAATGGTAGACTGGACAATTATAAAAGCTGAGGTTCTTCTCTTCAGCCAGGTCATTCTGACACAAAGAGCTTTTCGGGGCTCACTAAGAGGAGCAATCTCACAGTTCTTATGCTTAGGGTGGGTGACAGAACTCAACTGTTGCAGTAAGGTGCTTTATATGGAATCCCAACTAGATGCTTACCTGGGAATTATTTGGTATAGCTTGGAATGGTACCCCATCTGAACACGTAGGGCTGTTGTCTGTTGTGGCCCAGGCAGTCCTGCTCTTATGAGGGAGAAGCCTGAGTCCACTGCAGATGCTCAATTGTCCAAGCTGAGGGATTTGCCTCAGCTGCAAGTTAATGGTGGAGGGAGGTCCCAATCATATAAGCGGAGTTGTGAGGAGAGTTGGAGGCTGCAGCTGTCACTACAGTCTTTTTCCTCTGTTTACTACCACTGTGTGGGAGGACTTAAAAACTCTCACCCAGAGCGGAGCGGTGAGCGGAGTTGTGAGGAATGTTGGAGTCTGCAGGAGTCACTACAGTCTTTTTCCTCTGTTTACTACCACTGTGTGGGAGGACTTAAAAACTCTTACCCAGAGCGGAGCGGTGAGCGGAGTTGTGAGGAGAGTTGGAGTCTGCAGGAGTCCACGGTGATCAAGGGAAAAATGGACACAAATGCGAAATACGCCCGATTTACAAATCAAACAAATCACATAGAGCGGAAGTCCGCAAGAAAGGAGCAGACCGAAGACCTAGCCACTGAAATAGACACGGAGCAGAGTCGACGCCGTCTTAGAAGCACCAAAATAACATCAAATGTACCGAACACAAAACACTCCAGCAGCGAAGATAAGCATCATGCAAGCTGCACGGTGGATCAAGACCTGATGTCACAAGGTACACATGTAATTGAGGAGGTTCCAGTAGCGGATGACGTACAAGAAGCACAAGAAGACAGCCGTGAGACGAGCTACTCACCCCTTCGTGACACCAGCAGTGCCCAGCTGACCGCCAGTAAGGCGAGCGGGTCTCCGGTGGAGGCGGCCGAAGGGCGGCCTCTAACAGACCCTGAGCGGGAGCCGTGAAGCGAGGTAAAGGGTGACAGAGGGGGAGCTAGCAAGCCAGCAACGGTGCTCCCTGGACTTCCGGGACCTGCGCTGGAGCTGGTTAGCGCGCCCGTGAGAGGGGGGGAGCCTGGAATCAACGAGAGTCAGAGCACGCCGAGTGGACTCAACCTACAGCCTGAAGTCGTTGAAGATTCTGAGAGGACGGAACGCGGAGCGCAAACCAAAAACGTAGGCGTGACCAAAACAAGATACGAGACGGCAAACTTAAACACATTAAATCTAAACACAGATCGGCAACCAGAAATTGAGAAAACCTGTACTACGGCGGTAGTACACATGGCACCTAGGACTCCGCTTTACCCAGCGCCCCATATTAAAGAAAAGACCCAACAAGTTGCAAAAAATTCCAAAGGGGGCAATAAAGATAAGGACACAGATGCTCAGTTACTATTCAAGACAGCGAAGAAAGCGAGAATGAAGAGGAAACTAATAAGGAAAAAAATCAGAATCAGACTGAGACCCAGAGGTGAGTCAGTCCTCTGTAAAAACGAAAAAAAGCAAGTGACACAAAAACAATAAAGGGAAAAACAATAGTAAATAAGCAACAGAAACCACACAAAAGAAGTGCCACACAGTTAAAATGGCTGCCGACCCCCCTGATGTCTGGTAATTTAAAATCTTTTTTTACCAACCACCAAAAGCGGAAACTAGACACAGACACCGAATTATCAGACGCAGAGATCCTTGAAGCTGTCCAGGAAACTACTCCAGCGAACAAACATCGTAAAACTGATTTGGAACGGGGCCAAGCCCCAAATCCATCACCAAAAGTAGTCCGACCCCCCCCCCGATTTCACCATAAAAAATAAAAACCACAACCGTGCACCAAGCTCAAAGAGGGAATACCCTGCAACCTACTGCCTCTATGACGCAAATAGACATGGTCCAACAACGTACCAGGAGCATACTTCTGAATAAAGAAAGCCAACATACGAACTGGCAGCACCAGGAAGAGGGGCTTTCAAAGCTGCGGGAGGAGGTAGTAAAACAACAAGATCAGACACCAAGAGATGAAATTCCACCATTGAAACAGGTGGATCAAATTAAAGATTCACAACTAAGCGAACACCGCCTTGAGTGGACCAAAGCACACCTTAGCACGGGGCAAAAAGTACCTACTCCAGCTAAAATGAGGGACCAGTACTCTACGAAGCAACAGAGTCAAGCAAGCAAGGGTTCAACAACACTGATTATGTCAGAGTACGAAAAACGGGGAAATCGATCAATCGATAACTCGACCTCTGAAGTATCACGAACACCGGGAGACCAGTGATAATGCTACCGTCACCAAAGAACAGACGGTTAAACGAAGTATTCACAACAACTCAAAAAGTTTCACCAAACAAAAAACCTGAAATGTCAGCGATCATGTCGGCTATCACGATCGCCTGAGCCCCATTCTGCAAACTCTACGAGGCTATAAAAGATGGGGTCCAAGATAATACCTCGATTCGTGCTAACTTGACCACGAAAATGACCTACATAGAAGGTTATATCACCGCCTTGGAAGAAAGAAACAGCAACCATCAAAAAGATTGGGAAAACAAAGTAGAAGACCTTAAAAAACTGGTAGAGTCTCTTGAAGCAGAGAAGACAAAACAAACCACAACGGCGAAAATAAATCAAATTCGGAGTCAGTAAAAACGAAAGAGGTAAATCAAGCATTCATAAGAAAACCGGTGGTACTAAAAATAACAAGTAACGAACCGGTGATTATGTCGACGCGAATGCACGCCGGAACAAATCAAGAACCAAAGAAGGTAAACCCAAAAAAATCAGGCCAAGAAAAAGAACTCCCGGAATTCTCGAGGCAAAGAAAAAAGGTGGGGGAGACAAGCAGCTCACCGAGAACAGCAGAAGACTTTATGAAATTTACGGAACTGATGAACCTCTCGCAAAATTGGGACAATAACCCCAATGAATTAGATCAAGAGGTGTTCAGCATAGAACCGGAAAAAAAAAACTATTTCAATACAAGAATCTGAAACCAGTAGAAAAGTAAGTGGTAAAGAACAAGGAATAAAGGATCAGGACGCCGCCGAGGAGACCCGAGATACAAACTCTTCTAACCATCAAAATGAGAAACGACACACTAGTGAGCTCAACAACAAAGAAGACAGGCGAAGACCAAGTAGGCATGCAACTCCCCAGTGGAAAAGAGAGCTGAAAAGAGCAAATGGACAACAAAGTAAAAATACAAAGGCAGAAAATGAGGAACGCATATTCAAAGTAGAACTAGCAAAACAAATGGAAGGCTATATGATTCTGAACAGGAAAACGATCCTAAAAATAACGAGTAAAACAAATACACTGAAAGGAATCAAAACAGAAGACATCAAATTAGTCGGACCATATCACAGAGGGAACACAGCGAAAGCATACCTTCATGTTAAAGCAGCTGGAATCCAACATATTAACTCAAATGCAATCAGAGAAATGGAACAACTTGGATTCATATTGATGGAAATAAAACCTTTAATGTCAAGAGAGGATTTAGCGCACCACTCAAAGGCATGGAAGACCGCAAATACCGTTATACATCCAGAACGGAAGGGAACTACTGAGAAAACCAAATAGGTAAAGGGCAGGGGGAAAAGACAACTGCCCACGTAAACTGGCACTCCCTTCGAGATCACCAACACCACCGATACTGCCGGTCCAGCTATGAGAACGAAAATAAGAAGTCACAGGAAAAGTATGAAAGAAATGAGAACAGACAACGTGAACCTGCTATGGGGACTAGACCAGAGGATCTTTACATGCCATCCCCACTTAGCCCCAAGAAAACGACACGCAGACAAATAATCGACAAAAGTTGAGATGGAAAGATAACGAAAACAAAAGATGCTACAACACCTCAAGGCCCGTAGTCATGGCTTAAATCAACCCTGAACCTGAAATCAGAGAGATAGCAACGAGAATTGACCCCGGATACCACGCCCAGAGGAATCGTAAATACACCTATAGACGAATGTACTGAAAGATATACTCTGGGATCGTGGAACACGAGAGGTCATGCACATCTGACTACTTTAGGGGACGTCGATCTGGGCCTATATGACATCATATGTCTCCAAGAAACATGGCTGTTAGAAAAACCGACCCTAGATGGATTCATAGTAGAAATATCTCCGGCAGTAAAGGGCCTCCTCGGCCCCCCGTCTTCAGGACTTTTGACAGCCATAAAAATGGGTACAGGCTTAACTGCACCGAGAAAGATAAAGGAATCGTACGAGATGCTGGTCACTCTAACAACATGGATACACCAAACTGCAGCGCCGGAGTGGGAACACACTACTCAACTAGCAATAATAAACACATATTCGAACCCCCAACGTACCACCACAAAAGCTTGCTGCACGAAAATGGGGGAAACAATAGACTGGATTTACTCGGAACACAAAAATATCGACATCATTGCGTGCAGCGATTTTAACGCCAACTGCATCGATCAAAACGCAAATTGGTCTGCAACAGACACTAACAAACTTTGTGGGATACACGAAAGATAACAATTTGGAAATAAACATAATGAAAACCAAAGTACTGGTTTTGGACAAAACAACGAAGAAGCCGGTTAGACCGCCCAAGTGATTTCTCGACAAAAAAAATGGAAGTTGTCAAGCAGTTCAAATACCTAGGAGTGACCATTGACGGGTCCGCCAAAGATAAAGCGATGCAAGAGCAGCTATGGGATATGGTGAAAAGATTAACAGCACAAACAAGATCGGTGGATAAGAAATTCAGGAAATTCTCGCTTTTGCCGTCGATCAACTTTTATAAAGCGAAGGCCATCCCATCTATTATCCATGGTATGGAAGCAATGCTAAACATGCCAGATGTGGTATGGCAGAAGCCTGAAGGCCATATCTTGAAGTCGGTACTGGGCCTACCGAAGTCAACATCCATGCCCGCGATCAGACGAGAATTGGGGCTGGTTTCCTTGGCATCAGTGGTACAGCAAAGCACGATGAGACTATATAGAAAAATCCTGATGGTGGATACGCTCCCAGTTTATAACATCATTGCAGAGGAACTGAAGAGCGGCACTTGCAAGGCACTTAATAACTGGGCGACAAGACAGCAAGAAATTCTGAGTGAAATAGCTTGCTCAGAAGAAGATCTGAAAAATAAGCCAGACAGAGTAAAACGGAAAATGGAACTCCTGGATTGGATCAAGACGATTGATAAAGCTCCCGCAAACAAACTATTGACTCATCTCCACAGACTTTTAATAAAGTCAAAATGCTGCAAAATTACTGTATGAAATATACAAACAAACAAATGCGAGGTATCAAAGACATATATCTTCAATCTTGCTTACAAGGGGCAATAACGCTAGACGAAGAGGCGGTGTGGAACAGGTTAATCTCGGGAGAGACAACGAGATGGACAATGACAATGGTAAAGCTAATAGAATTAGACTTCAAAATGATTAACCATCTAATGACAGAGGCGATCGTAACTGCAGGTGTCCAGGAGGGGGAAAACTCTCAAATTTAGAGGGCCATTCAAGGTCCGATAAACTCTTATCAACATGCGCCAGTCGAAGAAGAAGTTGAGAGAACATAAAGAATTTTAATGAGATAAGACACATTGGGCCTCATTAGGACCCTGGCTGAGTGGGTTTCCGCCAGCGCTAATCGCGGCGGACCCGTCCGCCGTACTACGAGTTCCCTTAGCGCCATGGAGGTTTTCTCCGCCTGGTTTTACCGGGCGGAGAAAACCATGGCGCTAAGGGACCTCGTTGTTAATTACGCCGCCGTACTTTACGGCGGCGTAATTAACTCCTTCCCCACTCCCATTATACCCTATGGGGCAAGAATGGGAATGGGGAAGGGTAAAATGGGGATTGGGGATTTACCGCTCCGCCAAGGTCGGCATGGGGTGGTAAATCCGCCAACCCCCATGGCGCTATCGGCGGCTTTCCGCCATGCTCCGCGGTGCATTTAGCACCGCGGATTCCGCCAGGGTCGTAATGAGGGCCATTGAATGAGACACTTTCAGTATTCAGCAGATCCTCAGATTTGAAGAGTTTTGTAAAAATCAAAAAAATCTTTTTCATTAAAACTCAAGTAATAAAAAAAAAATCATATAAAGTTCTGCAAGGCATAAAGATGGTGTCCTGCTCTAGCGCATTTGCAAGCATAGGTTCTCGCCCACATCAAACGTGAAGCTCCTGGAAGACGCAACGTTTATTGGGTAGGAGGACTCTTGAACAGCAAGCCTGAATGCCAATGAAAATTGGGGAATACCCTAGAGCCACAGAACCTTCATGTTGCAGTTATCAAATAAGGTTCTCTTGGTAGGATCATTGGATGTAAAAGGAAAGTGGAGTCACTGTCTCTCATTTTTGACTTGCCAGACGGGAGTGCATTTCAAGTGCTATTGTTCTGCCTTTCCGACTAGTCGGTTGTCTACAAACTCACAAAGACAGCCTGGGGACTCTTAATGCCACTACCCAAGAACTGTGCCGCTTGAGAGGGAAGGGAACTCACACACAATATGGTAGAGTATGTGCTGCCTCGGGATCAAGGTAGCTCTGCTGAGGCACACGATGAATGGTAATCTGGGGATGAGTTAGGACCTGAGGAAAGGATGATGCGACAATGAGACAACCCTGGTGTGCTATTAGGAGGACCAGGAGGTCCTCACCATCGCACAAACACAACCTAGGGAATTTGAAGAAAGTGGACAGGCGCCCTGTGAGCGACAGGAGAGAGAGAGAAAGAGAGGGAAGAGACTGAGCAAGCGAGCGAGAGAGAGCGCAAGAGAGCGAGAGAGAATATTTAATGGTGGTTTTATTTCCTCTGCCTCCGATGGACACAAAACAAAATTAATGTTTCTGCTTCCCCTTCCTGCTTCACCTGCCAAAACCAAATGCAATTACACCAGCATGTGATTCTGATGCGGGTGTAAATAGGTTGGCTTCCTATGGATTCTACCAGCTTTTAACACCTAATAAAAGCTGATCGATTCCATAGGAATTACACATTTTTGCACAAAGAAGTGAGAATATGCCCATGAACCCTGAGTCTGACTGAAATGATATGCAATGTTTGCAGTTGTTTGCGCTTTGCAGTGCAAATAATGATAATTGCACAGAGGGGACTGCAGAGCATTTCGGTGCGCACGTGGGGGTCGCCTTTGTGCAATTTGCACCATTAAGGAAAATTACACCCCCCCTCCCCAGCCCCCCTCGTTTGCTGATTCATAATCATTTGCTGGCATATTTTATGTATTTTTCTTATCAAGTTCTTGGACCCCTTTGCAAACCATTGCATTTCTCAGTCATTTTTTCATGGGCACTATAGAGAGCAACAACAAAATAGGACCACATGACAACTCTGGCAAATTGCCCTGTGGAGCGGCCATTTTGACGATCGTCTTCCACAGATCATCACTTCACTTGTACAAAAAAATGTTGACTGTCACAAATGGCAACTAAATGTTGAGTTTCTAATTGTGTGGCGTAAATATGACATACCTAGTGCCGCGAATCTCCAATTTAAAAACATCAAGATGTAAAACATTGATTTTTAAGAGAACAAATTCCAGAAAATAGAAACGAAAGTTGAAGTAGAAAATGGTAGAGTAAACAAGGGCCTGGGGAGAAACCCATACCAAAACACCTGTAGAAAAGGAAAGTCAATACTATGGCATATAAACTTCAATATTAATGCCAAATGTACAAAGTGCTGTTACTATGAATTTCACGGACTTCCTTCTGGAACAAGCCCTGTTTCTTTGTCTAGCATTGAGGGCCTGGTAACTGTGGAATTTCCACCTGATTATGAGTTGGGGTTTGTCCCCATTCTGAAGTCCCATAAAACATCATTGGGGAATGAAGGAACTACCTCCAGAGGTTATTGCACTGGAGGAAATTCCTCATTGCTTGGTGATAGTACCGCAATGCACATGCTGGAGGTTTTGCCTCCATTCCATTTCCTCCAGTTTTTTCACATGGAAATTCAACATTGGAATAGGCATGTCTAATCCTCACGAGGATGTTTCCTTATTATTAGGTGTACATGGCATTCAAATAAGTTCTTTTTCAGAGAGCAATCATAGATTTGTAGTGCCCCGTAGCTTATATCTATTACTGTCAGCCAAGGCACATGAACACAAGGACCTCTTAGCCTCCTTTATAATTCTCTTAACATCCCCCAAAGAATTTAGGCCCTCATTACATCTTTGCCGGTATCCTGGCGGTAATTCCGGTGTTAGTACTCATTAATTGGAGTCTATAGGACTCCATGGTGGATTTCGGCAGAATTACCATGGTGGTAATTCTGCCAAAATTTGGCAGAAAGATGGTGGATTTACCTCCGGCTCATTGCTGGAGGTGAATCCTCCAACTTCTCCTAAACTCATGTTTAGGCGGTGCGGTAATACCGCTGTATTTTACCTACAACACCCAACCCATAATGAGGCCCAGTATGTGGTAATTACTGCATTCGATAATGCTTTTGGGTGGAGGTAATTACCACCATTAAATGGTATCATTACAAGTCTGGAGGAGCGGGAAATAATTGGCAGTAACGGAATTACTGCCACTTTTCCCGCTCTGCCATATTACAAGTATAGTCCTGGAGTTCAGGATTTATTTCTAGTAAAATGCTGGAGGTAAATCCTCCAACTCTACGGCGAAAAATCTGCAACATTGGTAGAATTAACGCAGTGGAATTACTACTGCAGTAATTCTGCCAAAAAAGCCCCATAGAGTTCTATGGATTTGAAAAAAATTGGGATTTACACCACCACTTGTAATCCAGCGGTAATTCCACCAGACCGAGTGGCAGTAACCGTAATTCAGTTTGTGGTATCTGTGCGGATTTACTGTCCAGATACCACCAAACCCGTAATGAGGCCCTAGAATCCGGTAAATTTCACATCGGAAACTTGGAATTTGGTGGAGTGGTTTACTATTGCCGCCAAAACACATAATCAGGCCATTAGTTCTATATTTGCTTACAACAGTTTATTTTAATCAGCTGTTTTCTCTGAAAGAAATGTGTTAAGTTTGGCCCAAGGACTACCACAACCTCATGCCCCTTCTTCCTTGCACTTGTTATCTATTTATAGACTCAGTACTTTTTTTTTATTATACAGTACATGCATTCATCTGAGGACTCGAAAGGCAGATATGGTCCAACTCCTGTTCAAAAGGAGCATAACAATTAAATAGCCAACTGGAGGCTATTTATGGAGGGCCTCGGTGTGCACCTGGAGCAGTGCCCTCATGTGTGCCTAGCACACCATGCACAGCAGTCGCACACAGGAACAGGGCAGCCTACTGTGAGTATATGGAGGCTGGATCCACCACTCTGTCTCAATGTTCACATGGTGCACCTGAGCTCATATTGACAGTGTGTCCTGTGCTGCACTGTCTGTGATTACACATGTGCACCTGGCCTGGCTTTGGAAAGGGCCTTCACATCTCCCCCAGAGAGGTCCTGGGACCCTCCTTGTCTCCACCTAGATGGTGCTCTAAATATGAGGGGGGTGCAATGAATGGGCATTACCTTTCATGTGGCACACATTCAGCACATTTTCCCTGGGCCTGACTGGCTTCACACTTTGTATGTTAATGCGACCGCGAATGGGTGCCTATTATGTATTCACTCCTTGCCATGGGGGTGCACCAGTCCCACTACGCCTCATTGAGGTTGACTTGCAGTATACAGGAGAGAGGCCTACTGTCGCCCACTTCCTGCTCTGAGACTACAGGAAGTGCTGCCCTCACGCCTTTAGAATGACTTGTACCTGTTCACATGGTACACCCTATAAGCATCTCTCGAGCTTCAGTATCCTCCAAGTAGGTGAGATCTCTCCAAATATCTCTTTCTCTCTATATCTCTCTCGTCTCTCTCTATCTCTCTCTCTCTCTCTCTCTCTCACTCTCTCTCTCCCTTCTCCCTCTCTCTCCCGTCTCTCTCTCTCTCCCTTCTCCCTCCTCTCTCTCCCCCTCTGTCTTCTCTCGTTCTCTCTCCCCTCTGTTCCCCTCTCTCTCTCTCTCTCTTTCTCTCTCTCTCTCTCTCTCTCTCTCACACCTCTCCCTCTCTCTCTCCCTCTCCCCATGTCTTTCTCTCTCTCTCTCTCTCTCTCTCTCTCGCTCTCTCTCTCTCTCTCTCTCTCACTCTCTCCCCCCTCTCCCTACCTCCCCTCTCCCTTTCTCTCCCTTTCTCCCACGAGCCCCCCTCTCTCTCCCTCTGGTAGGTAAACAGGGGTATCATACAACCTCTTGTCTATTAGCCATCCCCCCACCCCTCGTCGGAAAGTACACACGTTGAGTTCACTGAAAGTTTAGGGATGAGTGGTAGGAGAAATGTCTACTGGCTGAGAATCAATGGTAAATATTTCAGAGTGTTCTGGTGGTGGTGGAGAGTGGTACCATAGATTAGTGGTCGGCTATCCCTTCACTTAAAGCCAGGCCTGGAGCAGGTGAAGGCTTCCCACTATGGCAGGATCCTCCCCTAGAACAACCCACCCACCTACATTAATAGTTCCCCAAATCTCCAGTACTGGGACGAACCTCTATGAGACTGATGTGCATTTCTGCTCTCCCTCTTGATGCTTTTCTGATCTTCCTCTTGATGCTTTTCCACTCTCCCCCTTGAGGCTTCTTCTGATCTTCCTCTTGGTGCTTTTCTGCTCTCCCTCTTGATGCTTTTCTGTTCTTTCCCTTGAGGCTTTTCTGCTCTCCCTCTTGATGCTTTTCTGATCTCCCTCTTGAGGCTTTTCTGATCTTCCTCTTGATGCTTTTCCACTCTCCCTCTTGATGCTTTTCTGATCTTTCTCTTGATGCTTTTCCACTCTCTCTCTTGAGGCTTCTTCTGATCTTCCTCTTGATGCTTTTTTGCTCCCCTCTTGAGGCTTTTCTGATCGTCCTCTTGATGCCTTTCTGCTCCCCCTCTTGAGGCTTTTCTGATCGTCCTCTTGATGCTTTTCTGCTCCCCCTCTTGAGGCTTTTCTGATCTTCCTCTTGATGGTTTTCTGCTCTCCCTTTTGAAACTTTTCTGATATTTGTCTTGATGCTTTTCTGCTCTCCCTCTTGATACTTTTCTGATCTTTCCCTTGAGGCTTTTCTGCTCTCCCTCTTGATGCTTTTATGATCTCCCTCTTGAGGCTTTTCTGATCTTCCTCTTGATGCTTTTCCACTCTCCCTCTTGATGCTTTTCTGATCTTTCTCTTGATGCTTTTCCACTCTCTCTCTTGAGGCTTCTTCTGATCTTCCTCTTGATGCTTTTCTGCTCCCCTCTTGAGGCTTTTCTGATCGTCCTCTTGATGCTTTTCTGATCCCCCTCTTGAGGCTTTTCTGATCGTCCTCTTGATGCTTTTCTGCTCCCCCTCTTGAGGCTTTTCTGATCTTCCTCTTGATGGTTTTCTGCTCTCCCTTTTGAAACTTTTCTGATATTTGTCTTGATGCTTTTCTGCTCTCCCTCTTGAGGCTTTTCTGATCTTCCTCTGGTGTCAACTTGAATCGAAACAAATAGCTACTTACTCAACATTGGCAAAAGGATTCCGAAAAGGAGCCCTTTAGTGACCATCCAATGCATGCTATGTTGCCTAGGGAGAGGTGTTTTCTGATGGTAGGTTCCGAGACAAGAGGCTTGTGAACTGCTGTTATTGGGAAATCCTCCTCTTGTCAGAACTATGTCACAACAATTGTTTATGAAGGCATCCAAAGCTACCAACCTTGGCTTGGTAGTGCATGTGAGTGACATCTCCTGAAATTACTCTCTCTGAGGAAAACCTACAACTCCAACAGGATTTTTGACTTATATTATCCCAGGGGTCAAGAGAGATAACAAATGTGCATGATTTTAATATACCAGAAGAAAAGTGGTTTCACGACTTTGACACCCTCTATACACAAGGAGGGATGAGTGTAAACTCAAGGATGTTATTTTCTCCCCATCAACCAATGACCTCTTGGGAAACCCCGGGGAACCATAGGTCTTCTCGTGTGAGGAGACTACAAGAGCGCTGCAGGACCAGAAAGTGGATAAGACGCCATGCCCAGACTATATGCCCATTGAGTTCTTTAAATCTGAACCCTCAATTTGGATCTCTTTTTTGAACAAATACTTTCATAATATGAACATCAGCCCCTAATTTCCAAGCAGCTGGGAGGGTCATATAATCACACACATACATTGAAAGGGAGTCAAAGGAGACACATATCGCTATTGACCAATCTCCTTGTTGGGAGCATTGTCAATGGTCGGTGGGAAGGCAATGTTATCAAGACTGGAAGCCTGGAGTGTGGCATATCATTTACTCCCCTGTCTACAAGCCGGCATCAGAAAAGGTGTTAGTGCTATTGCTCAAGTCTTCCAACTCAACTTGCTGATGCAAAACTATGCATTGTTGAGTAGGGAGACTCTTTATATCTTTATTTGTTTTTGTATTGATCTGAAGATCGTCTTCAACCCAATCTTGTGAACAACCCTGTGGGAGCCCTTGGAAAAGCTTTCAGTTCTAGTAGAGGTGCTGACCACAATTAAGAGCCTACACAATTATAATGATGCTATGCACACTGGGGTCTGGGTGACAATTTGGTGACTAAAGAATATGCAGGAACATTTCGGGTCAGGCAGGGGTGTTAGCACACCTGCTTTTTTTCTTGTAATGTAATGAAATTGCCATTCAGTGCGTTAGCGAGAAGCAGATGTGCCATCATTGGGCAGCAACAGACTAGGACGATTGCTGTTTGTTGACCATGCTGTATTATCTAGAACCCTAGTTGACCAATAAAGTCAGATCCGTTTCTTCCAAGATCTCTGTATTGGTAAGGGCTTACACATGTTTTGGACTACAATACTCGTCAACCCTTGCCAGAATAATCAGTGGTGTGGTATCATGGGATTCCTAGTCCACAACATCTGGAGAGCCAATGGCTGTATAGACTGCCAAATTAGCTTATGACCATAATCGCTGAACGTGTAGAGCAGGGAATTAATTTGGATTACCTGGGAACCAGGACAAACAACTGTAAAGGCTGGCACGAACAGACATGAATCGGGAGGATAGCTGAGGGACACTGTGTTTGTCTTGGAAGCAAGACAAGAGATCAGCACAGGTTCGACTCCCAGTCTGCGCTTAGGGTCTGGTCTCCGTCTCTGGTAATAAGTGCTTACAAAAGATTCATGAATTAATGAACACATTCAATAAAGCTACCAAGGGGAGGAGGGGAGAGCTACAGGACTGGTTAAGCATGAACAACCCAAGCATTTCCACCTGCAACATACAGGGCAGAGATGTAGGCAGCAAGCAAAGTCCACCCTGTCTTTTTTTATTGTTCATTTATAACGCGCATAATACCAGCAAGTGGTTTATAAGTGCAGGATCGGGACTCAAACCTGTGTTGCGCTGTGCTGACAAATGCGTTGCCCCAGAGCTATCCTTCCTTCCCCCTGAGCTATCCTTCCTCCTCTAAGAAGGGATCCATTATTTTTCAGGAAGATTATGAACCTCCCCATAAGTACACCTACTGCGATGCTGCATTTGGAATTAGGTATCTTAGCATTTGGAATTGTATCAACCTTAGTTTTGCTGTGCTGCATAAAGATATGGGCCTCTCATTGGCTTAAAGATTATAGAAGAGCTTTGAAGGAGTAACATTGCTCCCTTGGGGCAATGCCTTTGCCCTGATTCAAAGCTGTGACAGACCCATTGTCAAACCCAGAAATGGAACAACCTTGGAAAACCCAGCACTGATATCTAAATGCAGTAAAGTAGGAAATAAAACTGCATATAAAGAATTTGGTTTTAGTGAGCAGGCCATGTCCTGCAGGCATGACCGGCTGCTTTTTGTTAGAATTGGAGGTTAAAGTACCAGTGGGGGAACAAACACTATCTGGGTTCCATAGAGCCACCAGCACAGTGGTTCTGTTTGGGAACTCTTCCTCTTGCAAATTGCACCTCTCATTGGGGTAGAGTAAACTTCCAATGTTGTCCATGGTACCCAAACAAAAGGGAGATGTTTTTGTTTTGGACATTAGGTGTGTGGAGGCATCATGATGCAAATTCAAAACGATCTGATTTATTAAAGTAAATGTCAAGATGATAGAAGGCCTAACTTACCCTATGCTAAATTGAGATTTCCCTACCTGAACAACACTAAGGAAAGTCTGAGTGAAGGAGTTCAACTTTAAAGTCTGTCTGTGTCCAAAACCTATCCTTGCCCTCACAACTAAAGCTAAGCAATGTGTAGGGATGTCAATAACCAAAGACATAGTGATCAACATAACGTTCTGATCTTCTTCCAGCTCCTAGCTTTCTCTTCAGCTCCCCTTACCCAAGTTCAAAACAGTTCCACAAAAGTCTCAAGATTACCTTTCTCCAGTCCAAGGCAATACAGTTCCACACAATCCTTGTGGTTCCCTTCCCCAGGTTCCAAGCAACACAGTTCAAAAGAAATGGGTCATGAGGCTCCGTCCCCAAGACAGCACTTGCAGCTCCTCAAGTCACAGGGTTCCCTTCCCAAATACTTTGATGTAACAGCTAGTATCTGCTTCTCAAAGTTCAACACAACTCTTGGTCAACTTGACCCTCCTTCTTATGGCATTAACGGTTCGCTTACTGTGCTTCTCCTTGGTTGTATTTCACAATGTCTTTGGCTTTCACAATTTAGGGCTCAAGGGACTAGGCGCAGTTGTCAGACCACAGGGTCCACTTATCACAGGTTGGGCAACCAGGATCCCTGGGCTCTTCAGCCCACAGAGGTTCTTCTGTACCTGTCCTGTGCACAGATTTACATTCACTTAGTTTCTCTTTGTCGGCCTCTTGGCTTTATTGACAGTTTTACACTCTCCTGGATTGCCTCTTGGCTTCGTCATACCGTGTCACACACTGTTTGCCAGACCTTGCCCTTGCTGCACTGTACCCATTCATAACAATTCACGTCATGGTGTTCTGCTTTATGCCCCACCTTCCTGTTACACTCTTTCACACTTGTGCTCTTTTTCGTAGGCTTCTTTCACTTGGGCACTTTCCTGTTTTAGCTTTCATCAGTTACGTGCTTTTCACATAACGTTTTACTTCCATTTAGTGTTCAGATTGCTTGATTTCAAGGTTTCATTCAGTTTGATAGTCAATATGTGTAATCCAGTTTAGTTGATAATTTTCATTCAGTTTTGTACTCAATATGTATAATTCACCTTAGTTTCAAGTTTGTATTTGGGTCGTATTCAATATGCATAGGTGAGCTCCGGCTTGTGAGTGTATTCCTCCAACACCAGCTGGTCCCCGGCAGCTTCCGCTGCTTTCTGCTTCTCCGTGAGCTACGCTCGCATGCCGGGTGATGTCTTCTGCATGCCGGCTAATCCAGTGCTCTTCCACGGATGCAAACAAAGTCCTCAATCTTCTTACTCGCTGGCAGCTCAGGCTGCACGCTTTCCAAACTGGAGTCTCCCACTCCTGTGGCAGTTGCATGTCCCATTTTCCATGGGCTCCACAAGCTCTCTGGGATATTGGCCGGCCTCCTGACTCCTTCACAGGTCCTACTACGGCTGCCTCCTCACGAGACAGGTCCCCTGCCTGTCTCCCTGTTGCTCTCTTTGCTTTTTCCACTGGTCTTCCTTTACACACCTGTAACCACTTAACAGGGTGCAGGTGTGTATTCCGAATTGGATCTGCCCGACTATGATTAAGGGGACATGCCTGACCTTGCAAGTGTTCTGCAGGCATCTTCTTTGTCTAAGTACTAGAGTGGTGAAAGGAAGGTTCAGTATGCATTACTCTTAGTTGTCTCTTCCTCGTCCTAGTACTATCAAAACTTGAATGTGGGCTAATAAGGGAGAGGGTCTACAATAGCCCATAAAGGCCGGGGGAGGGTTAGGTGTGCCTTGCATAGGGAAAGGTGGATACCCTGTCTCACCTGTGGGCATCTCCCTCCCAATACTCAAGGACACTCCACTGAAGTGATCCTCCCTTCGCTTCTCCTCCCCCAGGGTCAGGATTCAAAAGCGATGGCCTTGCCGTGGCCACCTGAGAAGAGTATCCAGGGGTAGTAGGAGTGAGGATACCCTCATGTTTCTCACAGGTGGCATTTACGCACCACCTGTTAATGGAATCTATTGCCTTGTAGGTCAGATAGGAGTGAGATGGGGCGTGAGTGGGGACAAAGAGCGTGCGGGTGTTGCTTGGTTATTTGCCCACCCATTGACTGCCTGCGGCAATTCCTATCTCTGTGGCTATTCCCACCCACCCACTACCTGCCCTCCCTGCCCAAATACAATCTGCTTGGATTTTTCTCAGGATGCTCTACCAAGCAGTAACTTAAAACTTTGTGCTGTATTGTGCCAGTGAGTCTGTTTTATGACTTGCCTTCTGAGAGTTAATGCCTTAATTGCAGCTGTCAATCCACTACTCATATACAAAAATGTCTTAAACAAGTGTGATTTCTGTAATGTGATTTATAAATGGACCTACGTGAAAATCACATTGTTGAAAACAACCTGGTGGAATACTGCAAAGTCGAAAGCTTCGCATTACAAAACTGTTGAATGTGTTTATTTTCCAGTTGTCCCCCGCTTTTCATGTTATGTAAGCGGGGGACACCCCTACAACTCTTGAACCCATTATGGCGAAATAGGGAAGCAGAGGACACCCCCACAACCCCTGCTCTCCTTTTGTTGGCATTATGGGATTCAAAGTTTTCTACCATGCCGGATGTGACAAAACACGTATTCAGCATTTTTCTTTCTTTCTTTTCTGCCATTACCTTTACAAACAATATGTGTTTCCTCACTTCTGTTTCTTTATCTAATGCCTGATCAAAAGTCAAAGATGTTGGCTTGGCCAATGCTTGTTTCGGTATGTGATCATTCTATAGAAGATGTACGATTTATTGATTGAAGCCGATTAGAAGCCGGAACCTGAATAGAAGCCTGCATAGAAGCCATCCAAGCCTGTAAGCTGGCCACAACGCCTTTTGGGGGTCTGTGGAAAGGCCAAGTTCCAGTGAGGTACTTGGATATTGAGAAGCGAGACATTTGCTTTGCGTAAAAAGTCGTTCTTCTGTAGGTAACATTTCCCTGATACATGCTGCTAAATTTATGCACCTGCACTTTATATTAATCTTATTTCGGTTTACACATTAATTATTACATCTGCAGCCCTGTAAATACTTTCAGTTACGACTGAATCATCTTCAGGGCCAGACTGGGACATACAATTGGCCCGGGCACCAATGAAAATGGGTCCCACAGTTACAAGGGGCATTTCATTTCTTGCATTACTGAATGGTAGAGTAGAAATAAGGTTGAGTTATTCAGTAAACTTTACAAAAAGGATAGCGCAGCGCAAAGTGACTTTGCAGCACAACATTACTCTTTTCGCTACGCTAAAAACCATGTTCCAATTTACTGATCGCACTTTGCACTGGCTCTTCCCACTTAATGCCCTGCATGAGCGCTTTGCGTGCGATAGAACTTGGCACGTGGGAAGGACCCGCGCAATGAAGGAAAAGGGGGCCAAACATGTAAAAATCCTCATTAAAGGAGGAAAATGAGGAACAACGTGGGCGTGGGGAATGAGGCACCGTGCAAACTATAAACATGCCCCATCAAGCTCTAAGTGAACCATTTTCACAGAAACAACAGCGCTATCACATTGACTGCAAAGGAGAACACACCTACCACCACCTGTCACACATTGCAAAGCACAAAAGCACTATGAAGCCCCACCTATAAAAAAAAGCAACGCAATCTCAACAAACAACATATTGCCACAGTCCTGAATTGCTAGCACTGATATTTCTACATGAAAGGAGGAGGGCTACAATCTTCCATCCATGAACAACAATATTTAGAATGTTGGATGAAGAGGTCGATGGAAGATACCGCTTCCCTCACCATGTCAGCCTAGAGCTGGTCAGGGAGTGGGCGAATGACCTGGTATCACCAACCATGTGCTCCCAGGCTGTGACACCACTGGTCAAAGTGGGATCAGCCCTACACTTCCTGGCCATTGGATCATTCCAGCAAACTACAGCCATTATTGGGGTATATCACAGCCCACACAATCAAGGTGCCTCAACCAGGTCTTGCGCTGCATCCTGGCATGTGTGCAAAGGCACATTGACATGCCATGCACACTGCAGGCAAGGCAAAGAGTGTGCAAGGAATTTTATGCAAACGCACACTTTTCCAAGGTACTAGGGGCCATCGACTGCACCCATTTAGCGTTGCAACCCCCCAGGACACTGAGCACATATATCACAACAGGAAACATTGCTATTACATACATGTGCAGGTGATCTGTGATGCCAAGAGACACATTATGCATGTAAATGCCAACTACCCAGGATGCATGCATGATAGCTACATCTTGCGTCATTCCCCCATATACCAAGTATACACACTAATACACACACACACACGCAGTCACATGACACACAGAAACACATGACATGACAAAACATGCTATTAATAATCATTTAATCCTTTGCAGGGGTCAATTCCTACCCTTTGTCACCATTCCTGTTGACACTGATCAGGAATTCCAGTCACACTAGGTGTGGCATGTTACAACTCAGCACACATAGCCACTAGGGGCATAGTGGAGAGCACATTCAAAGTGCTTAAATTACGCTTCCACTCCCATGACCACTCGGGTGGCGTATTGCTCTATCCACCCCTTGTAGTATGTAAAATCATTGTGGCATGTTGTGCCCTGCATAATATTGCCACACATTGTGACATAGCAGGATAGGTGCAGGAGGGCTTCCACCCCAGCCACAGGCGCTACCCATTCCCTTAGCAGGGAAAAGGGCACAGGGACAGGACACCTAAACCAGGTATTACAAACCTACTTCTCATGAATGACAACTCCTGTGGAACGCACAGTAACGCCACATCCCTGATGGCCTTCAATGATGCAATCAGTCTAATCCAGCTTGCCCGGAGAATACATATCTTGGATTGGCAAACACTGTGTGCCACTGTGTGCTTCATAGCATTAAAAGTACACTGCCACCTCATCAATATCCTTGCAATGAAGTGCACAAACCACGTCCACACTCACGTCAATTAGGAAGAAAAGTCTCCATGTCAAGTGCCCAAAATTCTAAATATTGGAAAGCCATCCCCTGGCATAATGACTCCATAGAATGTGTTCCCTTGAGTCACATGGATGCATCAAGTGCAACAGAAAAGGCTCACCTGACTGCCATCTTGTTGCTGGGCCCCTGTGCACCATTTCTGCTGGTCCTGCTCTCCCCCACATATCCCTGCAATGCATGTGCTCCTGCAATGGGGAACATCAAGAGCTGCCCAGCCAAAGTACCTGTTAACCTTTCTTTGCCTCTCCCCACTTCCCCCAATCCCATCCCTACACCGACCCCTTCCATCTATTTACCCCATCTACACTATGTAACCCTCTTCAATGACCTGTACCTCCCCATTCACCATCATGCCCTTCCTATGAATCCATGAATGCACCCTCACAACTCAAGTAGCACACTTTTTATTATTATTTTTATTATTATTATTATTATTATTATTGTTATATGTATTGAGTGCGGACCTAGCTTTGAGAAGCAACGGAGCGCGATTTACAGAGGTATGCACCAATACAGATACATAACAGAGCGCTTTACAGAGGTGTACAACTTTACAGATGCCTAGCGGTGGGCTTTCCAGGGGTAACAGCAGAACAGATATACAGCAGGGTGTATGATACAGAGGGGCACAGAGGAGGGGTACAGCTGTACCGGGTGGCGGGGAGGAGAGGGGCAGGTGGCGTCTAGTGAGTCAGGTGGTGCGAGGGGCGACATGATGGCTTAGAGGCTGAGGAGAGATTTCTTGAAGACCACTGCACACACTGCATACCTCTAATGACTTCCCTTCCCCTCCACATCTCACCTGCGGGTGGAATCCCCCACATGTCTGCTCCAACCTGGGTGGGTACTGGCCTACCCACTACCCGGCTGCACATGGCATACATGGGCATACCCCCTGATGCCCCGCCTCTTTGCAAAACCATGGAGTACCTCCACTCTGCCTCTGCTGCTCTGCCACCACCCTTAGCAGGGTCGGACCTCTTTGCCTGTCATCTGTGGCCACGTTTGTTGGTGGAGCCCTGCCCACATACCCACTCTCCCTCCTGCTCCCCACAGCACACCCTTCTCCCGTAGACATGAATAGTTGTGGCACATGTCCCTCAAAACCCCCACCACCAACTCTGCCACCCTCAACCCCTCCTGCTTCCTGTGTGTCCTCCTGATCCCATGCACCATCAATACAGGACCCACAACCTCTGTCAGCACCTCATCCCCCATCAAGGCCCTCACCTGCAGCAACCTCCATTTCCAATCCTCCCCACTCAACCCACTATTGTTAGCTTCCCCTCTCTCTATGTGACTGCACCTTTCACCTCTGGGTTGATATCCTACCACTTTGACACTAGCTGTGTCAGTGCACACACCTCTGAGGCATCCCCCCCTCCACTCCACTTAGCTGTCATGGCTGACACCATCTCAGCCATCTGCCACATACATACCCTACCAATGAGTCAAAGGCACAAGCTCTGCGTCTCTCTGGGTCCATGCCCCACCTTCCATTGCTATTCATTCGTGACCACTGGCCCAGTCAACAGCTCTTAGACGTATGTGAAGGCAAAGATACCCTTGCCACATATCATGAATAAACACAACCTATTCACCCCTGGGTGTTAACCACTCTATGACACTTGCCCCTGTTTCACCCCCACGTCCATTCATGGGGTGTCCCTTTGCCCTGCTCCCTGGGAAAAGGCAACATGGAGCTCTGCCCCCACCCCCTGTCACGCACTGGACAATAATTGCCTCCTCCATCTACCCCTCTTTTCGTGGCTGGGCAAGCACTGCAGCAGGTTGCTGGAGCTCCTCCTGCCAAAGATGAGTTCTGCATCTCCACACATCCATCCTCATGCCGACATGTCAAGCTTGTGCTTGCAAAGCCATGTCCAACAGGTAATGCAGCCCAGCCCAAACAGTACCCAAAACCCTGTTTGCCACAGCCCATTCTGCTAACCCTTGCCTCAGTGCAGTGTCCAAATATCCACAAAGAACAAAGTGCACGGCGTGCCCTCTGGGACAGAACATGTACAGCATGCACACACCAGCATACACATCAGAACATCCACACATGCAGCAACATATCACAGACAAATGAAAATGCATGTACAACATGCTGGTGTCTCCTGCCTTGTGAGAGCCTACCGACACCATTGCCAGATCATACTCCTATGACAGCCCAGTCAATATGTGTAGTGGCAGATGTACTACTACATCCCTGCTGTTGTGCGGCAACCATCAACCAATGGCTGAGTTCAGAAGGACCTGCTGTAGGGCTCACCCATGTGTATGAACACACACGTTTACCATATGACAATCCTACACAGGCCATCCTTAATGAAAGACAGCTCATGAGAACTGCTTCAATCACCCAGATGTCAGTGGCTCCAACATGTGTCATTTGTGTGCCTCAACTTTCTACAGGTATGGAACAGACACACCTACATGTAAGCAGCAACAGAAACACACAATTATTCATGATTTGAAGAGAGTGTCCCGCTGCTCACCCCACACCATCAGAAAGAAATGCCAACTCACAGGCAGCTTTCACTGTCACTCTTTCATCCAACTGCAAGAATGCCTTAGGGCAAAAAAGAACCATTGTGTGCACTACACAGTGAACCTTCCGTCTACATGCTCCCAGCTACA
Organism: Ambystoma mexicanum; assembly: GCF_040938575.1. NCBI lineage: Eukaryota > Metazoa > Chordata > Amphibia > Caudata > Ambystomatidae > Ambystoma > Ambystoma mexicanum. Next base: position 199,161,456 of record NC_090940.1, read on the forward strand.
GTTACCCCCTTGTTCCTTTTCCTTGTTCCTGTACATAACAAAATAGATGTGGCCACCTCTGCCACAGGTATAGCATGTACAATAGAAGATGCAACTTAAGATGATTTGCAATGGTACTCACACAATGTGAGCATGGCCACGCCTCCTACACCAAAGTATGGATGACAGTTGCATGTGTTCCATCATTTAACCAGTGTCTGTGCATGCCTAAAACAACACAGGCATGTTTCGTAGGAGGTGCCGGGCATAACATGCGTCAGGGTGTATTCTACCCTCACTGTCAGATGCTGTGCAAGACGTACCCGCTGGCTCTGCCACATTGCTCACCTTCAATGCCTATAAGCAAGTCACCCTGGATGGCCCCACAAGCAGATGCATGTGGCAGGTAATACTTATGTAGGAAAGGACACATGGCAGGCATGTTGCAATTATCTTGGGTTCTTCCTGTCAATGGTATGTATGACCTAGATGTGCAATACTTATCCTAACTTGTCAGGTGACATATCAGTTGAACCTTCACACAGGGTTCTGCATGCTGCACACTCAGATGTACATGAATGAGAAAAGGATAAGGGCAGAGTGGGTAAAGTACCAATAACTGACGGTGAAATCTGATCTAAAAAAGTAGTAGCATCACACTGCCTGGTGCAGTTTCCCGGGCTCTTCTCCAACCTGGGTGTGTGCCACAACCATACGTGATCTAACAACCTCCTACCCTTAGAGATGTGTCCTGCATGCATTTGCACCAACCGTCAATGTACTCTGCAAATTAGGCCACATGAATTGTAAAACCCTATAGCTTCACTGTGACCCATTGCAAGTCTACCACACCTTCAAATCCTGCAGCGTCTTCCACAAGGCTGTCAGCCTGTAGTCAATATGATTTCTCAACCACAAAGTCAGCATTTCTGTAGGCCCATATCATAACCGACGTGAGGACAAGAGTAGACTACTTCTCTACTTTTATATTAATGTGAGATCCAGCAGACAGGCCTACTTGGCACATATGAGATAACACTTATAATACTTCCCCACAACAGTGGACTCTACACTCACTGTCACAGTTGTTGAAAAAACATTTGACCCTCCTCTGCAAGGTAAAGACATGCCATGACACCTGCCGCTACACACCCTCCACCCACCACTGGACCAGAGAGAGTGTGAGCTGCATCCCCTGTTGCCTCCCCTGGTTGGTATTGCACCACTCCATGTGCACACAATGCTGACCCACCTCCTCCTCATGCATGTCTCTGATGACCTCAATGTGAACATTGTGCTATCATTAAATGTCCTCCAAATCTCCCAGAAAGCAATGTAGCCACTCATGGAAGACACACAGTCTACATGACATAAGATTACACACCCCTCACTATCAACAGTTCATGTCCACATTAATGGTAACACAGCAACACTACACATGACACTTGAGAAAGACATTTAGGCCTCCTACATCCGCACCTCACCAGCAATCCACAGTGTATTTCACACATCATCCACATGTCAACTGGATCATCCTCTAACGTGGATTGTGAGTGTCAGGTGTGTTGCATGCTCATGCATCATCGAGTGCTACTTCACATGACATATCTCAGGAGATGGCATGCAAGGCTGACATGACAGAAGTGTAAATGTAATGCCGTATACAAAAAATAAGCAACTGCACCTGCCCCCCCATCAAAAGCATGTGCACACGAACATACTGAGGAGATAGACACAAAGCAGCATGTCGTGGAGGTGTAACCAATAAAACAAAGCACATGCATAGCTGATCAAGGAGACATGTACACACTCCATTATGTGGGACAGCTCACATCTTTAGCGGCAGTGACCATCACCCAGTTATCACCATATTGAATGATATGTGCTCAACCCTTTGTGTAACATATGCCACTATTGGAATGAGCACATGGAGACTGCCCCTTGGTGGTAACGGTGCGCAGTATATATCAACATAACATAACATAAAATGCGTATATCACCAGCAAAGCTAATGTTTGAGAGCGCACAACCTCACTTTTGCATTTCATGCAGTTCTCCATGATAAACGGCTCTGCACACATGCCTGGATACTTCCCTGGCAGCTAAACCAGTGCTGCGTACACTATGTGGCCCATCAGCCGTTGCATGTGCATGCTATGCAACGTCATCACGCATGCACAACCAACAGACCCGATGTGGACCCGATATGGAAGTAAATACAACCTTTCGGCTTCACAGTACCACTACTCAACAGTCTCTCTGACTTAGAACAGCGTTGGAACCTTGTGTGTTCCCGAATCCGTTACATCTTTATTTTTACCTTGGCCTGTCCTTTGGGCTTCTTCTGCCTCACCCTCCTGTACTGCTGGCGACTTGGCATACCGACCAAAGGTTCATTTACTGGACTGTCTCTGGATTTCCCCTTCTTGGCTGCTGCCGTTTTGCTGTGGCGTTTGGATTTTTGTTTTCCTTGTTTGTGTTTTTGTTTGTTTATATTCTTTTAACCTATTTTTGGACCCTCACTGCTCTGGAACTTCTCTTCTTGTGAGGTAATTGCCTCACTCTGGAACTCTTGAAGAGCTACCTTTGTGGATTACTTTTTTTCTGAATGTCCTCTCTGGAGCCCTATACAAATGGCTATCATCCTCGTGCTGTTCAGGTTAGTCCCCTCGCTGTGTTTTCTTTTTTATTTCCCTCACTGGGAATGAGTAACCTGGTCTGTGGAGTGGACCAGTCATTTAATACGTACTGATACTGTCCCATTTATTATTTTCTGTTCCCGGGGTCCTCAGGGCATCCTTTGCGCCCTTGCGCCATCATCCTCTCCGTAGGCTAATTCAGTAGGTCTGCAAGTTGGGTTGGGGATGAAGGTTTATCAACATCATGCAGGGATAGACTCAAGGCTGTCACTTTCCTCTAGTGTTGCATGTCCTCCCTCCCCTCCTGCCACATTAGGCATAGTTTCGCACTTTTAGAAGAAGCGATAAGAACATAAGCGCTCTGACACCTAGACACAAGTGAGAGAAGGTTGGAACGAGGAATACAGATTTTCAACACATTTGTTACAGAAAGTCATGATTCTATTAAAGACTCTGAGGCTTTGATTAAGCTCAATTCTTCTCTTTACTTCTCGAGCAGCAATTACCAAATAAACATTATGAAAACCACAAACTAACAATGAACTACAACTTCCCATAACCAAAGTGAACTTGTAGCTTGCTTTTCATAGGTCTGTTTTAACACGTGTCCTTACTAGTTCAATCACAATAAACCTTCCCCCAATACACTGACAACTTCTGTGCTTCTTCCTCTTTCTGCCGCTGATCGAACTCTGAATAACTTGCGCCCCAACCAGTAGACGATTTTCCACATTTATTATCCTGAACATTTCTCATGAGGCCGCTGGTTTGTTCTCTGCCCCTGTCAAAAAATATAAATCTCAATAAAACAACTCTTCTTGAACGGGTGGGCAATCGCATAATATTAACAATACATAACATTTCCAACATCACAACCATATGTTGATAGACTTCTTGTTATCATACAAACATTGCAGCGATTGAATGGGTGGAATAATCTATCGCCTCTGAGTCTTTAATAGAATCATGACTTTCTGTAGCTGATGTGTTGAAAATCTGTATTCTATGTCAAGATGAGGAAGCTCTGATTATGCTCGTTTAAAGTTTACTTACCACTAACTAAGCTATGTGGTCTACTGGTCTAGAATAACAATTCTTAAAAGTCGTCTCATTTGACCAGTCTGCCACCTTCAAAATATCCTATAGGCAAGCCCCTAGCATAAAAGCTGAAGATGCCATAGCACCTCTAGTTGAATGTGCTCCAAACTGACCTACGTCAATGCCTGCTTCTGCCATGCACCATCTCACCCATCTAGCTAATGTGGCTGACACTAATGCTTTAAAGGGCTTTCTCACTGCTATCAACAGCTGAGATGCTCCTGCCGGTCTCACCCGGTCTCTATTATCAACATGGTGATATGTCACAGGTAGGGATCAAAAAAGACTTCTTGCTCTGTGGATCTATAATTCTTATATACAAAAAGACAGTCTTATGTTCTGTTTGGTGTCATTTTGGGTTCTTCCCATAAACATGAGAATTCATTATCACAAAATTCTATTAAACATTAGTCATCAAGTTCATAAAATAATCATAAAAATGATCATCATACGTAAAACACATACATCATATTAAAAACCACACAAGTAGAAGCACCATACGTGAGTACATTACATTACATTTTCAAGGATCTCAAATGTATAAAACAAATCACACTCTGATTCCTATGCCTCACTATTTTCAGCCTATTTCATGTCAAATATATTTTTAAAAAACCCGACTTGTACAAGTTTCTGTCCTTAATATACAACCATGTAGGACATTCTTCAGGGGAATGTGTCTTGTGCTGGTATTAAAAATCTTCTTTGAGATGGGGGGGAGTACCCTGTTGATCAAGAAATAGACACCCTATTAGTAATTTAATTGTCAAGTATGAATCTCAAAATACATCTAAAACCCCCTGATCCCCAAGACAGGGTGCTGAAGTATGTTATTTATTACAAACCTCTCTTTTCCTAGTAGCTCTTGGACCTTTTGTGGTTCCTAGTGCAGGTCCCCAATTTCTGACGGGAATTCTTGCAAATCCTCTTCACCTCTCTAGACCAATGCACAAATATGACATATTAATACTCTAGGCCAGACCTAACATCACCTAGATGACTCTAGAGTATACTATAAACATGCTTACCAGTATGTGAGTCTTCCAATCACTATATTTTCAAGGTTCTCTTGGATAAAGACCTCAGATGTGGATAATCATCCTATAGAACAGAGCAAGATTACTCTGTTAGGCAATTCTATTACAAACTGACACCCATATGTAAACAAAGAAAAGCACACTCACTTGTAGGTCTATATGAAGCTAATAGTCGCTTCCTCCCTTTGGTAAGAGCCCAATAAATCGTCCTTTCTGCTTTGAATGGTCCAAAATCTGTGGAGATATAAATGCCCATACATTCTATGAGGATCCCCTCCAAAAATGGGTATCCCAATCAGCCTACATGCTGCTCCCAGAAGTACACTTACTAGAATTATGTGTAAAGGATCTCCCTCTCAGAGCCTGCGTCCTCGTTTGGATTGATCTGCACATCCGCGTTACAGTCGCGGGCACATCTATCAGTCACGTGACGTAGTGATGTCACCAAGTCACATGGAAACATGCACGGCGACGTCACAGCATCGTACAGGAGCGCGTGAGCACCGGTTCAATACGCTCGCTTAGTAGCTTGGGACTTGTAGTTGCCCCATGACGTGCAAACATCCGTTTCATTTTTAAAAAAAGAGAAGAATAGGACAAATGAACACTCACATAGTGTCACAGCTAGTGTTCATGGGCGCGAGAGCCCCAGTTCAATACACTCGCTTAGTATCTAGGGACTTGTAGTTGCCACCACGGAGTGCAAGCATCCGTTTCTCTTTTAAGAAAACCAGCTACGCAAGGAAAAATGAACACTCGCATAGTGTGCTTCCACCAAATTTCATACGGATACCATATCACGTGTGGAGCGACAGACAAAAGGGATCTGGATATTCCCCATCTAACACTAAACCATGTTACCTCATGTGTGGTATCCAAACACAGTACTGAAATAGAATAATTCACAGGGTAAATAGCATTGACTTATACAAGGCATTGACCTATACAAAGCAGTGCAATATAATGGCTCACATGTACACTTGTTTCCATAAGTATCAAATCATTGACAAAGGGGACCCTTACATTAGCTCTTAGATCTACAATTGTTCATGTACAAGACATATTCTACTTTCCTACATACACCAGTATGGCAGAAACGCCCATATTGTATCAAACAGCAACCGCATCACATATCTGGATGGTAGTTACAAGAGCTAACCCTCTCATTTCGTTTAGCCTAAGTCTGGTGGATAAAAACAGATGTCATCATTTAGGCATTATGCCATTCCACTCCTTCATTGAGACCGCTAATGTGACTCTTTGACAAAAAAATCAGTTTTTGTTCGTGGTGCAATAGTTTCCTGTTGATCACAATTTGCGATTGGCCTTTAACTTGTTTCAGAATACACCACTCAAACTCGTTACACATGTGCTTCATTTCCATGAAATGTTTGACCATAGGAGCTTGTTCAACCTCATTTCTAATGCAGCTTCTATGTTCAATCATCCTAGTTCTGCATTTCCTGTTCGTTTTACCAATGTACATGCGTTCACACGGGCATTTAATCAGATAAACAACATTACTTGTGTTGCAATTTGTATGTTCATTAATACTCCACATTTTTTCCATGCCCAAATCTACAGTTAATGTTTTTTTAGTTTGGGCACACATTGTGCAAGTACTACAAGGATAATGGCCCACCACAGGGGATGAACCCCATAAGGGGATGAACCCCATAAGGTAGTTTGTATGGAGGGCTTCTTTTTGACACTCACATCATTCCTCATCACCAAATTACGAACAGTGTTGCTTTTCTTAAAGGCCACAATGGGCTTCCCTACTTCCTTGGTCATGATCTTATTCCAGTTTCTCATAATAATGCCCTTGATCTTGTATGACAAATTACTAAACGTATTTACAAATACTAATGGAGTATCTTTAGTGTTTTTTTCTCTCTGTATTTGTTGATCGAGAAGAGATTCCCGATTATTGTTAAAAGCTCTTTTTGCTGCTTTTTTCACCAAGGGGTAGGGCAACCTCGATGGACCAATTTCGTAATTAAATTATTGGCTCCATTCTCATATGATTCGTTGGTGCTGTTATTCTTTTTCAGGCGTAAGAATTGCCCGAAAGGGAGATTATTCTTTACGTGCTGTGCATGATGACTCTTAAAGTGCAACAAGGCGTTTTTGTCAGTAGTTTTGGTATAGGGTCTTACTAATAGTAACCCATTCTGATGGTAAATGCAGATATCTAGATAATTAACTTCCTGATTACTGATATTGCTGGTAAATTTTAAATATCTGTTTTGTAGGTTTAGCCACTGAAGATAATTGCTTGCTTCTACACTGCTCCCCTTCCAAATGACAAAAATGTCACCCGGTGATCTCGCCCGGTCTGCCATGTCCTCATAAGCTTTCAGACACCTAAGCGGGCATAACCTGGGCCTTTCTGGGAAAGCCATCTACTCTACAATCTTAATCCCTGTCTTCGTCCTCTTCTCAATGTAAAATACAACACCTGTGGGAGAAAAAGATTTTCTGTCTGTGTCTAATGCCTTGACCTCCGACACTCTCTTATAAGCGATTAAGCATTATTATGTAGTTGGTTTCACCCAGAGAGCTTTACTAGATAGATGTTCATTGTCCGGACAGGCCTCAAACATCCTCAACACCACACTCACATCTTAGAGGCGTGAATATCTTGGTGCCGGTGGTCTCATGCCGCTGACTCCCTTCAATAATCTACATATCAATGGGTGTTCCCCTACTGGTTTCCCTTCTATGTACCTGTGACCTGCCAATATCGCTGATCTGTACGTCTTAATTGTTCTATATGCTTTAGCTAGAAAATTCCCTACGTGGATCACTTCAGTTCATATGGGATTAACCTCCCTCTCAATGCACCAATTACTACACCTTCGCCATGCCATTCTGTACGCCTTTCCGGTCCCCGGGGCCCATTATTCTTTGATACATTCTTGAGCTGTTCCCAAAAGACGTGGCTTGGCCCAGGCTCTCCTGAAATCGCCTATGCTATCAATTTCACTTTCCCTGTTTGCATCAGCGTATGGAGTTCTCCCGCTGGTCCCAGTACTATGTCCTGTCTTTGTGGCAATAGAATTGGAAAGTCGTAAGACATCTCCAGCAGATCTGGGAACCATGCCACCGTTCTTGCTATCCTGGCAAAAGGCGGGCATGCATATTCCTTTGCTGGTCCCCAAACCTGGAGAAATGCATCTGTTGCTGCTGCTTCTGGGTCTGGTCTCCAGCTGAAAAATCTGGAGATCTTTCTGTTCAACCTTGAAGCGAACAGATCCATCTGACAAGGACCTCTCCAATGCATTATCTCCTGGAATACCGATTCCTCCAGCTGCCAATCGTTGGAGTCCCTCAGGTGTCTCGAGTTCCAATCTGCCACTTGGTTCAGTTCCCCCGACAGGTGTTCCGGTCATCACATTGACTCCTCTCTGGAGACATAGGTGGCAAAAATCCTTGGCTATCTCTGCCAGTATCTTGGATCTCATCCCTCCCAGCCGGTTTATATACCTGACTGTTGAGACATTGTCCATCTTGAGCAGTATGGCGCATCTCGCTCCTTCCTGAGTCCAGCAACGGACTGCAAAGGATCCTGCTAACAGCTCAAGACAGTTGATATGGAGACCAAGCTCTTCACTCAACCATTTCCACCCGGTCGACTGTTTACCGCACATGGCTCCCCAGCCCCAGTGGCTGGTGTCCGACTCCATTACCAGGTCCGGGGAGGATCCAAATATCGCCCTGCCGTTCCATGGTTCCATGTGGTAGTACCATCATTCCAGTTCCATTCTCGCTTCCTGCGAAATGGATACCTTCTGTTCGTAAGTTAGCCCTTTCCTGATATGTTCTATTTTCAACCGTTGCAACGTTCTGTAATGCAGCGGTCCCGGAAAAATTGCCTGAATCAACGATGACAGTCCGACTATTAGCCTGGCTATCTCTCTCAGAGATATCATCTGCCTTGTCATCAAACTCTTTATCTCCCTCTTGATGGAGTTCACTTTCCCCCAGGGTAAACTGAGTGTGCCCTGCACAGTCTCAAGGATCGACCCCAAAAATTCTATTGACTGGGCCGGTATTAATTCCGATTTCTTCCAGATTATTAGGAATCCTAACTGCTGAAATAATTCTGTTGTTATCCGAACTTGTTCCACTAATGTCTCCTTGTCCTGGCACATTATGCAAATATCGTCCAGGTATATAATCAATCTGATTCCCTGTTCTCTGAGGTGTTTTACCACTGGCTTCAACAGCTTGGTGAAAGACCAGGGGGCTGATGCCAGTCCGAACGGTGAGCTTGTGAATTCCCATTTCTCCCTTTTCCAGAGGAATTGTAGTAGTCTCCTCTGATTGTGATGGATCAGTATTGTCAGGTAGGCATCCCTGAGATCTATTCTCGCTAACCAATCCCCCTCTCTGTAGAATGTCCCTCAGTATGTGAATTCCTTCCATTTTGAAATGTCTGTATATCAGAAACGGATTCAGTTCCCTGAGGTTTATCACTGGTCTGACTTTGTGTTTGTCTTTCACTAAAAAGAGGTTGCATACAAAACCTTTCTGACCCTCTCTGGCCGGGCTGATCGCCTCCTTTATTCTTAGCAGATTTACCTCATTGTCTAGTAGTGTTTCTTCTTCCCTGCTGAATCTTATCAATTTGGGTGTGGACTCCTGAATTGGTTCCTGCCAGAATCCTAACTGAAAACCTTGTACCGTTTGAAGCAGCCAAGTATCTGATGATATTTCTGCCCATCTTTGCGCGTGTAGCCTTACTCTCCCTCCTACTGGAGGTATGCCTGCTCCTAACTCTTTCGCTAGAGCGCTTTTTCTTCTCACCTGTGGCATTTTGATGCTGCTCTTGGCCGCTGCCTCTCCAGCCTCTACCTCTGGCTCTTCCTCTGGAAGGGAAGAAAGGGTTTGCGCTTGTTCCCTCCAGTGATGTCTGTCACTGTAGGACCTGTGTTACTGATAGCGGCTGGGCGAGCAGCCCTTTCCTCTGCCAGCCTTGTCAAAAAACTTCCTTCCAAAAATCTTTTTAAGAGAAACCTGCGCTTTATCCATGGATGCGTATGCATTGCCAAACTTAGTCATGTATTTTATAAACAATTTTCCTCTGGCGGCCGCTGCTTGTTCCGCTGTGGCCAGTTCTCCTAATTTCGAGCCCATCTTCATCAAGATGGATCTCCTTCTTTCTGTTGCTATTGCAGTATTTGAATTACCCAGCAGGCATATTGTCCTCTGTGCCCAGCCTGCAATTATGTCCTGGTCGATGATCTCTTTTTTTCTGCTTGGCTTCCTCCGCAAGCTGCCATATCCTTGCGAAGGGGCCCACCATATCCAATACTCTATCTTGGCAGGATCTCCAAGACCGGTCTATGCCCTTTTTTTACATCTCTTCCGTACCTCCCCAGGAATGTTAGCATCCTTTCATCAACGTCCGGTGTTTCCGCCACCCCATCTGGCACCTTAGGTCTGGGGCATTCAGACCTCATCTTATTTCTGGCTTGTTTGCTTAGTGGTGCTCTAAGCCTCTTCTTTAGGTATACCTTCTCTGGGGGTTCCCATTCCGTTGACCTTGGGTGCACTAGCTCATCTGGGTCAAATTCATCTTCTTGTGGTCCCTCTTCTTCTTTTCTGACTATTTTGTTCCTGGGCTCGCTCTCACCCTTCTCTTGCTGAGGAGGTCTGATACTCTGACGAGCTGTGGTCATCTGATTTGCTGCTGCACCTGCAGTTTTCGTCAGATGTTTCATCTGAACTATAATCGCATTTGTCTCACAACCTTGCCTTCCTCTTGCCACTCTTGTATCACTTGTATCACTGTGGCGAACCTGGGGTGGGGTCTGAGCGCTACGTGCCCTGCGGGTCTTCTTCCTTCTTCCCCCTTTATCCCTGTGTGCTTTACTCTGATCTGTCATGCCCAGAGATAAAGCTACCAAATCCTCCATTATGCCCCTTTCCTCACTCCTGTGGGGCCTGCCGGCATTCGACATTCTCTGTACCGCCTGACTCATTCTTAACCCACTTGCGTGGGGTCCCTCTGAGTCCTCCTGAGAGTATCCACTCATTATTGCGGTTGTGTCGTGTGTCTTATTCTGAGCAGTTTTCTTGGGATGCCCCCGTCAAATAGACACTTTTCTTCATAGCTAGGCGGGTTTACACACTTTTCAGTCTTACCTTGGGACTGTTCCTGTCTTTATCTGTATTATTCTTCATATGTCTAACATCTAAAATGAATCTCACCTCCTCCTTCTGACAGATTTGGGACCTTGGGCAGTTTTTCTTGGGACTGTGCCCGTCAATTTTCTTGCAGCTGCAGTGTTTGTGACTGCAGTGCTGCTCTCTGGCCACTAGGTGGCGTGTGCGTGACTTCCTGCACCAGTCGTAGGGCTGTCAGCGTTATTCCTGTCTTTTTTATGTATAAACTATCTTTTGTACTTTCTCAGAGCTCCTATCACTCTGCCACGGAAATTGGCAAGGCCGCTGGAACCTCTGAGGTTCTGTCGCACCCGGCGCAAACTTCCGTGTGGCAGAGCCTCCTATCGAGGCTAAAGAACGCCAGAGCTTGAAGCCCCTTGTCTGTTTCCTCCACCCTCCCATTACTGTTTTTTTCCTCCCCACCATCCCTCCAGCACTATCTGAAATGTTGTCAGGCCTAGTATGATAGTCTCTTGTTTTGTTCCTCCCCTCCCTTTCTGCACCCCTCTCCCTCACCTTTTGTTTTTCTCCGGCTCTACCAGAAATGTCGTCAGGCCTAGTACGGTAGTCGCCTATCTGTTTACATTTCCTTCCCACTCTCCCCTTCCCTTATCTATGTCTTAGCTCTTGCACTATCTGAAATGTCGTCAGGCCGAGTACGATAGTTAATTTCACATCCTTACTGTTCATGGCCTGTAAGAATGTGGTTGTATTTTCCCTTGTTCCCTCCCTTGTCTTGATGCCCCTTTCCTCACTCCTGTGGGGCCTGCCGGCATTCGACATTCTCTGTACCACCTGACTCATTCTTAACCCACTTGCGTGGGGTCCCTCTGAGTCCTCCTGAGAGTATCCACTCATTATTGCGGTTGTGTCATGTGTCTTATTCTGAGCAGTTTTCTTGGGATGCCCCCGTCAAATAGACACTTTTCTTCGGAGCTAGGCGGGTTTACACACTTTTCAGTCTTACCTTGGGACTGTTCCTGTCTTTATCTGTATTATTCTTCATATGTCTAACATCTAAAATGAATCTCACCTCCTCCTTCTGACAGATTTGGGATCTTGGGCAGTTTTTCTTGGGACTGTGCCCGTCAATTTTCTTGCAGCTGCAGTGTTTGTGACTGCAGTGCTGCTCTCTGGCCACTAGGTGGCGTGTGCGTGACTTTGTTTGCCGAGCTCTCTGTAAACCGCAACTTCCTGCACCAGTCGTAGGGCTGTCAGCGTTATTCCTGTCTTTTTTATGTATAAACTATCTTTTGTACTTTCTCAGAGCTCCTATCACTCTGCCACGGAAATTGGCAAGGCCGCTGGAACCTCTGAGGTTCTGTCGCACCCGGCGCAAACTTCCGTGTGGCAGAGCCTCCTATCGAGGCTAAAGAACGCCAGAGCTTGAAGCCCCTCGTCTGTTTCCTCCACCCTCCCATTACTGTTTTTTTCCTCCCCACCATCCCTCCAGCACTATCTGAAATGTTGTCAGGCCTAGTATGATAGTCTCTTGTTTTGTTCCTCCCCTCCCTTTCTGCACCCCTCTCCCTCACCTTTTGTTTTTCTCCGGCTCTACCAGAAATGTTGTCAGGCCTAGTACGGTAGTCGCCTATCTGTTTACATTTCCTTCCCACTCTCCCCCTCCCTTATCTATGTCTTAGCTCTTGCACTATCTGAAATGTCGTCAGGCCGAGTACGATAGTTAATTTCACATCCTTACTGTTCATGGCCTGTAAGAATGTGGTTGTATTTTCCCTTGTTCCCTCACTTGTCTTGAAGCGCTTTGAAACACATTGTGTATAGGCGCTATATAAATAAACAATCATATCATATCAAGCCCCGTCGCGTTCTCTACTCTAAATGTGGATACGGTGCGCCAAATGTCCCTTTTCATGCGTGCGCTGCTTTATGAAGTAAATGCTCTCGCGCGCGCGTTCCAACTTACATAAACACATTCACATCATAATAAAATAAATCTAAAGGTACTTAGCTCAGCTGCTCGAGCAGCAAAGAAAGAGGAAGAAGAGCAGAAGTTGTCTGTGTTTATGGGGGTAGGCTTATTGTGATTGGACTAGTGAAGACACGTGTTAAAACAGACTTATGAAAAACAAACTACAAGTTCACTTTGGTTATGGGGAGTTGTAGTTCATTGTTAGTTTCTGTTTTTCATAATGTTCATTGCTGCTCGAGAAGTAAAGAGTAGAAATGAGCATAATCAGAGCCTCTGAGTCTTGACATAGAATTTTTGTTTCAATGCGAATATCTGGTTTCTCTCACAAACTGCCTGCTGTCACTATGAGAAGTACCTAGACTGGTCTGTAATGTTAATGCAACATAACTACATTTGTACATCCGGTTTTATCAAATGGCAACGTTTACACAAGAACTATGTGCAAGTGGTACAGGCACATCTTAAAAATATTGTGAATACAATTAACTGAACCCCCTTCTCATGGTTACAGCTGTGATGTTAGCAAGCGGGCAAAATAGAAATAAGGCAAGTTACCTGCTGCCGATGCAGCTTCAAACCCTTGGATTGGAAGGCCATTAAAATATGGCAAAATCACAAGTAAAGTTTGTAAGCGCTGCCTGGGCATGAACACCTCAGTAGAGTAAAGGCAGATGGAGAAGGTTCTTGTAATCTTTGGTTGTCCATGAATTAACCAAATAATAAAAAAAAACAACAAATGGAGAAATGACTGCACTATATTAGTCGAAAAAAACAGAAATTCCTGCTTCCTTTTTGCATTTTCTTTTTTTAATAATGCGGGGGGAGACCCCCGTGATCCCCCAACCGTCTACCTTAACTAATACCCTTATCCCACCCCACACCTATATTTTAATAAAAATGTACCAACATTTCGAGAAATAAAATCAGCCCAAAAAATGTGGTCATTTCTTCCTTGTTTCTTCCTGGTTCGACTATACAATCCACAGGAGCATTTTGAGATGTGTGGTATAGATATAGATGTCCTGCTGTCGTTTGAAGTACTGTTTCACAGTAAAGGTCCTACCTTGCATTTAAAATAAAATTACTGTAAAGATTTCTTCTAAACATCACAGTATGCATGGTGTGACATACTTTGCAGTTAGTTCTCCTGGTAGTACTGAGCGTGCAGCAGAATGTCATCAAAGGCACATGATAAACCCAGCAGGGATGCCATTTGCCTGCTTAGCACTGAGCAGCTTCTGTAAAGATGACTGAATGGATATCTTTATGGGGCACCTTTACAGCTGTGAATCACAGTTTACCTTTGGCACAGAGTTTTTGTTCACACCCTTGTATGGCTTTTGTTATCCTTTCACAGGTCACTTGTGCATTCAGATTTACTCTTCGCCATTTTACCTTCTCTATGATCTATTTCATGCTTGCACCTTTTGGGCGGCCACAGACCTCTGAAATGTTGGGCCGGGGAGGGAAATGAGTGCTTGTTTCTGAAGATCATTTTGGTGTCTCCTGTGGGAACTCTCTGCTTGACTTAAGCATAGGCGCCCGTTTAATTTTAACCTTTCCTTTTCTGAAGGAAAACCCCTAATTTTTGCAAAGGTTTAAAACATGACCAAAGAGGTTTATATCTGTCATATATGTCTGTGAGAATTGTATGACAATCACTTAATACCTAAAGCATGCCGAGATTGCTACCTGTTTCGTTTAAAAAAAAGTCACTGTAATTATAAAGCTTTTGTGAATATCAAACATTTATATAAGTGTGGCCATGAAAGACTTTAGCTGTCATAGTGGAATGACTAGCTCAAAACTACTGTTGTAGATCAGTGAGGCTCTGAGTAACACAATTGGCTTTATATTTAAAAAATGAAAACCAGTAAATTGAAAAAGAATTGAAAATAAACTGCAATGAAATGCTGCTCTTCTAGCAATCTGCTGACCTCGGCCTGGGCCTAATCAGCCTTGTTGGAAATGTGTTTATGGTCAGCACTTCCTCCTGTCCCAGGGCCATCTGTTGCTGCACTGCCTACCTCCTCTGATGCCTCCACACAGACATATCCTGCACTTTCTTCGATGAGGTCATCTGCGATCGTGCTGCCACTGCTGGTGGGTGGCTTGTGGCAGCAGGCATCTCTCCGTGAAGCTGTTCATGCGACTCATGAGCTGCTTGCACAGCATCATGGTCAGATGGGCCACCTCTTGTCACAACTGGCAACAGCACTTCTTGGTGGTGACCTCTCTGGACAGGCTAATGCAGTGGTCTCCTCCTCCTCATCTGTGTCCCAGTCAACCTCAGCCTAGGCCTCCATGTCAGTCAACAGCATGGCCTCCTGTGCCCCTGTCGCGCCATTGCAGAGTCGGGATGTGCCTGTGTCCCTGCTGGACGTGGAAGTCTGTACAGTGGCAGATGAGGTGGTCATAGAGCCTGGACAGGATACACAGAGGAGCAGGCTGTAGAGGAATCCCAGGCAAGTGTCGGCAGTGCAGTTGCAGTATTTTCCTGTCGCAGGCTGTCATCAATTCGTAGGGAGCACTTGTGCCAGAGACACATTACCAGGCAGCAGGAGATGTTGGTGCTCAGGAGGCAAATCCATGATAGAATAGCTGCCAGGAGGAGGCAACAAGGTGCACACGTGGTGCAAGTAAGGCAGGAGCCAATATGTTGGGCACATGCCCTGTTGTTTTCCCAATTGGAATTCCCGAGGCAGCAAGATGAGAGGAAGTAGCAGGCACATGAGGTGTCAATTCCCAGGGCCAGGGCCAAGTCTGCAGAGAAATTGGTGCGGGCTGCCATTTTGGGCGAGCCTTGCATGGCATCAGAGGATATTGAGTCAAGGATGAGGGAGGCCCTGTAAGCCCCCCAGGAAACAACAAAGGCCTGCCTGCAGGAGTAGGATGTTATGTACATAGTTCTATAGAAATAGGTTTCCTTTTATTCTATTCATATTTTGCATAAGACTTTTTTTTCCATCCATATTTGTACATATTTTTTTTTTTTACTTTTATTTTTGACGGCAGAGGTTCACAAGGCACGTACACAAAGCAACAAGTGTATACAACAGTTACATCATAGAGCAGCACGTTAATTAAGAAACAGCAATCACAGCATTTGCATAAGAGTGGCACTTGAAAGAAGTATTTGCAAGGCCTCATGTGGTGGGGTCAGGGTCCAGCAAGGCGGGGGACAATCCAGACTCAGGAGTGCCCTCGCTTTGATTGTTAAGATAAGTGTTAAATTCAACCTAGATGTTCTTGGGGCGAGATTGGGCAGGGAGCATAGTCAGGCATTCTTCCTCACAATTTCGTGACCAGGTGAGCAAGCGTAACCATTTCTCGTAGAGGGGGGGGAGGGGTTTTTCCAGCTCTGGAGTATACATTTATTTGCAATCATACAGCTTATGTTTAGAAATTTAGCCAGACGCCTGGTATCGTCTGTTTTCCAGGCCCCAAACAGGACCGCCAGAGGATCGGGGTCAACCACGGTTTCGGTTATCGCAGACAGTGTTTTCAAAATGCTTTCCCAAAAGCCAGATAGCTCACTGCAGGTCCAGAACATATGCAAGTGGCCAGCTTCCTCCGCACCACACCGAGGGCACAGGTGCACCGTGGTGCGGATGAACCTCGAGGTCTTATGTGGGGTGTACTAGAGCCTGTTGAGGAGTTTGTACTGCATGGTGCGGTGGCGGAAATTGAGGGAGACTTTCTTGGTGTGTAGGCACATTTCACCCCAGGCCCCATCGGATATTTCTAGGCCCAGTTTGTTTGCCCAATCGTCACGCGCCATGAGTGCTGGGGTCGCGGTGCTCTCCTGCAGGATCTTATATAGTGAGGAGACGACGCCACGGGCGCTGCCAGAGTTAGCAATGTATGTGATCGCAGGATGCTCTGAGGGTTCGTCCGGGAATGAGGGCCATGCAGTGCGGAACGCAGCCCGAAGTCTGTAGTATTGAAGGGTCTCTAAGGTGGATCTGGGGTGCCCTTGCTTCCATGTTTGGGGGTCGATGAACCTACCATCAGGGTAGAAGTCGGAGAGTGCCTGGTATCCCAATGCCCCCCAGTGTCGGGCTAAAGCAGTATCATGTGTGGGCTCCAGGCCAGGGAAGTCCCACACCGGGAGCCATTTATAGTAAGGGGAGGCCTTGGTTGTCGAATACAGCAAGTGTTTCCAGGCATAAATGGTCGCTCCAACGGGGTCAATAGGAGAGTCAGGTGTATAATCATGCTGCAGTATAAGGGACATTATGTTGGTATCGGCGGCCGCAAGGTGCTCCAGCTTGACATGTGGTCGCGCCGGGGAGCCAGGGTACCAATGAGTGGCATGCTGAGCCTGGGCCGCGGTCCAGTAAAATATCAAATCCGGGGCAGTGAGACCCCCTTGTTTATATGGGAGAGCCATATCCGTTCACTTCTTGCGCACCGTACCAGAGTGCCAGAGGAACTGTGCACATTGTGTGTGAAGTTTGGCGAAGTATCCCCTCCCGGGCCATACAGGAATGTTGCTGAAAGAATAAAGGAGCTTGGGGAGCAGAATCATTTTAATTAGGGAGAGCTGACCAGCCATGGATAATGGGAGAGAACGCCACCGTGGTATCTTGGTCTCAACCGTTTGTGCTACGACAGAATAGTTGTCGGCGAGTAAAGTGGATTTGGTTAAGGAAATCTGCACGCCGAGATATCGGACACCATTCGGGGACCAGCGAAGGGGGTACTCGGTGGTAGGTTGTTGAGTAGATTTAGTAAGCGGAAAGATCTCTGACTTTGAATAGTTGATCGTGAAGCCAGAGTAGGTGCCGATGCGGGTGATATCCCTCAATATGGGGTCAATATGGGTTGTGGGCTCTCTGATGTACAGCAGAACATCATCCGTGTATAAGGATATGATTTCAGGGTCACCTTGTAATCTTATTCCGCTGCGGGCATGGTGTGCACGGATATAATCTGCCATAGGCTCTATAGCGAGTGCGAAAAGAATCGGAGAGAAGGGGCAGCCCTGCCGGGTGCCTCTGGAAAGAGCGAAGGGGTCAGATGCCAATGAATTAGCCCTTACTCGCGCCACAAAGGAGGTGTATAGTAATTTGATAAATCCGATCATATTCGGTCCGACGCCCATTGTCTCCAGCACTAGCCACATGTAGTTCCATGAGACCATGTCAAAGGCCTTCTGAGCATCTAAGGTGACCGCCACGGCTTGGGCGGCTTGATCTATGCGGGACATAACATTGAAGAATCTCCTGATATTATGGGAGGTGGACCTACCAGGGACGAAACCTGCCTGATCCTCATGGACCAAATATGGCATAATGGGCAGAAAGCGGTTCGCTATGATCTTTGCAAAGATTTTAGTGTCCAGGTTCATGAGGGAAAGAGGTCTATAGGACCTGCACTCGTCTTCTGGTTTGCCAGTCTTGAGCAAGACTGTGATGACAGCTTCGTGCATAGAAGGGGGGAGGATGGAGACGCGGAGTGCTTCGTCCCAGACCTCGAAGCTTGGGGGCTAATATGGCCACGTGTTCCTGATAAAATTCAGCGGTAAGGCCGTCGGGTCCGGCCACCTTGCCTTTGGGTAGGTCTGAGATGTTCGTTACTATCTCGTCCAGCGTAATTGGTGAGTCCAGCTGGTCGCGAGTGGTAGGGGATATTTCAGTGGTGGGGATCTGGTCTAGCAGCTCGCGCATGTGCTGTTCGGTGTGTTCGGCCGGCTGGGAGTAGAGGGACCTGTAGAACTCGGTGAACACATCTAAGATTCGTTGATCCGCCCATTGCACGTTGCCGAATTGGTCTTTGATGGAGGTGATCTGGATCCGGCCAGTTTCCCCTCTCACCAGCGTCGCAAGCGTTTTCCCCGGTCTGTCCCCCTCACCATATTTCCTGGCGGCTTGCGGGTGGCTGAAGTATTGGACTTCGCTAGTAGCCAGCGCGTTTTACGCCTGCAGTTCACTATTAATTTGGGCAAGTATAGCGGGGTCGGCGCCCGTGGAGCATTGCAGTTCCAATTGCTTCAGTTTGGCTTCGGAGCGGATGAGGGCGGCACAAATTGATTTTAGTACCCCAGCCTCCCGCGAGATAGACATTCCCCTAATGTACACCTTGAAGGCATCCCATCTGATCGCAGCTGACGTGCCCTGAGGGGAGTTGTGCTCAAAGAAGAATTCGATGTCCGCCAGGATTTTGGCCTTAAACACAATATCCCTGAGGGCCCCGGATTTAAAGCGCCAGGTGCTGAGTGTCGGGATGGGTATCCCTAGCTTCACAGATAGTGTAATTGGAGCATGGTCTGATAGTGTACGAGGTAGGATCCAGGACCCCTCCACCCTGCCCATGGTTTCTTTTGACACAAAAAACAGGTCTATTCTGGATGGACTGTCGTGTACGGTCGAATAATAAGTATACTCCCGGCACTGAGGGTGCAGCGTCCTCCAGGCATCACAAATATTGAGTGTCTGCATGTGACCGTGTAGCCTTCGCGCAGCGCCAGATAGGGCTCGAGGGGCCGTGCCGGTTCTGTCCAAGGCAGTGTCCAAAATAAGGTTCAGGTCCCCCGCCGATATAGTCTGGATTCCTACATAGCTTAGCAGTATGGCGGCCACCGCGTCAAAGAACTCAGGGGAGTCCACATTGGGGCAGTATGTATTGACAAGTAAGTATTCTTTGTTCGCCAGGGTACAGTGCAGTATAACATAGCGGCCTTCAGGGTCTATATAGCTTTTATGCAGTATAAATTTAATCGATTTATGGATCATTGCGAGGACACCCCTTCATTGGGAGGAGTAGGAAGTGAAGAATCTAGCAGGGCCCCATGACGGGGCCATGGTGTTTGGAATACGGCCATTGGAGTGTGTCTCCTGCAGGAGTAATACCTTGCAACTATGCCTATTAGCGAGGGCCATGACCTTACGGGCTTTGGTGTGATTGCTTAAACCGCGGATGTTCCAGGACATTATGACGGTAGACATTTCAATGGCAAATATCTGAGCACATAGTACACTTGTTAATGAACATCCCAAGTCCAGCGGTAGCGCGGATACCCTAGGTCAAAGTGGTGAGTGCGCTCA
Source organism: Ambystoma mexicanum (assembly GCF_040938575.1). Lineage (NCBI taxonomy): Eukaryota > Metazoa > Chordata > Amphibia > Caudata > Ambystomatidae > Ambystoma > Ambystoma mexicanum. The sequence continues at coordinate 199,181,365 of NC_090940.1, forward strand.
TAGCCTTCCAGTGCACGTGCCGTGACACCTTGCATGCCTTTTATTTGCAAAACCCCATTCCCACCCACCACCCTCAACACTAACCCAAAATCAGCAGTGTAAAGGGCACCCACCCTCAACAGTGCAGAGCTGAGCCGACCCCAACTAGGCCCAGTCTGTCCAAAAGCCCAACTGGGGCTGATCCACAACAAAATCAATACCAGGAACAGTGCAATCGCAGTGGGGTGCGCTATTGCCGTGTACAAGCGCGCTTGCCGTGCACAAGCGCGCTTGGAACCAATTAGTTCCGTTACAAAACGAACAGTGTTAGCGGTCGTATAAGAAGTGGGGTACAGGAATCCACGCATGAGCCGCAGTGCTGTCGCAATTCAGAAAGCAGATTCAGCAGTTGTGTAATGCGTGTCACCATGACTGTGAGTGGGGGATAAAGGCCTGTCAGCGGAGTACCGGGGCCTTGCATATCAAATAGCAGCAAGAGCAGGTGTGAGCAGAAAAACGGGGCAGGGTAGCCACAGTTCCATGGCGAGTGTGTGTACCAAGCAAAAATGAGATGTGCGTAGTATATGTGTATACCAGGAAGGACCCAGAAGTGTGGTTGCTCGAGGGTGCGCACAATGAATGGCAGGACTTGATCAGCATATAAGCACAACAACTAGACAGCATCAAACAAGCATGAAGTTCAATTATCACTCATAGCAGCATCATCTGGGGGTCGCGGGGGGACGTGCGCTTCTATGAATTTAACTGCTTCAGATGGCACTGTGAAAAAGTACAGTTTGTTGTTGAACGTGAACTTCAAGCGGGCAGGAAAGAGTATGGCGTAAGGGATGTTCCTCTCTGTGAGGAGTTTCTTCACTCCAAGGAATTGGCGCCGTTCCTGCTGAACTCCGGTTGTAAAATCGGGGAAAATCCTGATCACCTGCGAGTCTAGCCGTAGCTCGCCCCTCTCCCGTGCGAGGTGGAGAATTTGGTCGCGATCGTTGAAGCTCAAAATCTTCGCAATGATGGGCCTTGGAAAGTCACCAGGTTTAGGCCACTGCGACAGCGCCCTGTGGGCCCTTTCAATGGTGAAGAAGGGACGCAAATCAGGATTGCCTAATAAGTCTTTCAAGAGATTCTCAACTGCCAGTTCAAGTCGGCCCTTCAGCGCATTCTCCGGAACTCCAACAATGCGTATGTTATTTCTACGCGACCTGGATTTGAGGTCATCGCATTTGGCCTTGACCGCCTTCATGTCCGTGACCAGAGTGGATACGGTGCCCTGGAGTGTGGCTATGTTGTCTTTGTTGATCCCTATCCTGTTTTCAGCCTCCATGATTCTCATCACCTACTGGTCTAGTTTGGCTCTGAGCGATGCTACATTGGCATTGATGTCGTTGAGCTTTTCGTGGAAGGCTGAGAAGTTCCTAGCCATTGATTCCATCATCCCTGTCAGGTCAGTGGCGGGTGCCTCGGCAGGGAGCGTGTCGTCCACATGATCGCCTGACATGAGGGCTGAGTCGGACCTAGGGGTAACCTTAGCAAACTTGTCCATGGCCCCAGATTTGTTGGTATTCCTGGATCTGTTGGACATCGTGGAGGGTGGTGCCAAATTGCCAAGTGCACAGATCAGGATCTTGAGTAAGCGTGTTGAAACAGAAGAGCACGTGGCGTGGAGGTGCGGGAGAGGGCACGGCTCAAGCCCCACAGCTGGGGAAACACAGGTCGGTGGAACGGAGCGCCGGGCCGCAATCGCGAAGATAGTACTTAGGCGCAGGCAGCCGAGTCAATGGAGGGCGCAGAGAAACTGTGAGAATAGTGCCCCCCTGGTGGATGTGGCCAGCGTATGGTCCGACCCTGGAGTGAGTGAATCAGGAGGGGTAGGTAGCAAGGCTAGCATGGGCAATCACTGCATGATGTAGTAGAGGCAGTGTCCGAAAAAGTCACAAGCTACGCCAGGGTGGAAATGACGGTATTACCCAAATTGGTCGTTTACAACTGTTCGAATGAACAATTGACCGAATTTAAAGGGTCACAATTGACCTTTTCACAATTGACCGAATATATATATATATATATATATATATCGGTTTGGTAATATATATATATATGGGTTTTGGGGGTTTGGCGTTGGGTGGGGGGTTGTGGGGGGTTTCCCCCCACATATATGGTACAATTGACCTTCACAATTCGGTCAATTGTGAAAAGGTCAATTGTCATTCGAGCAGTTGTAAAACGATCAATTCGTATACAACCGAAATGACAAGTAGGCAGGCGGGCGCAGCGGCGGGAAGCGGGCGTCGCGGGCAGGCTCCTCTCCCCCAGATCAGCCCTCCAGTCAGTTGTTCAGCCGCGGCAGCAGTTATGTTGGGCAGGGGCCTATGGAGCCCGCAGCAGAGGACTAGAAGCAATGGAGGAAGTACCAGCGATGTAAGCAGAGGCCCGCCAGGGCGTGAACCAGGAGAGGCGCCTCTGGATATGGGCCCAGCAGTGGAGGCAAAGTTCACATGTCACAGGGGTAACGCCGGGGTGCCCAGCACGGGGACAGCCCCAGCCAGGGGGGGTGGCCCGCAGAGGTTGGGTGGAGGGAGTAATGGAGTCCGGCACGCAACGGCCCAGCAGCACCTCACCTGTGATGTAGACAGCCGCAGGCGGGTGGCCGAATCCGCGAAAAGTCTTCAGGGTGGCCCACGGCTGGCAATCGCGGCAGATTGGCATCAGGCACAGCCCCTAGGGCAAGGCCTCACCGCCCGGATGATTAGGGGGTGCGGGCGTGGGGTGGTCGAGGGCTCCCTGCCTCCGGTTGTTCCAGGCAACAGGTCCGGGCGTGGTGTGGCCTGGCGGCCCCGGCAGCAGTGCGAGGGGCCAAGGCGGCGCGAGCCGATGCAGCGCTCAGACCAGGCCGCGGGTGCAGGGCCAGCGGGAGCATGACCCAGCACGCAGCGCCACCAGCGCGGGACTCAGGCCGAGCACGCTGCACGCCACGCAGGACTCAGGCGATCGAGGCAGGTAGCTCCAGCAGGCAGATCCAGTAGGCGGGTGGGTAGGCAGCAGCAGCGGGGCAGCCCGGGCGAAGGGGAGCGTCCCGATGGGCCGCCGCGCATCGCAGCAACATCGAAGGTGGCTCACACGCCGATCTCCGGCCCCCAAAGTCCAATTCGTGCCCAGATTTCAATGGCACATATCCCCCGTCGGGGAGAAGGCAGGGGATCTAAAATACAGGCAAGAGGAAGCGGCAGACCGCAGATGTCCTCGGATATGTAGCGGTCGCTGCACGGAGCTCAAGAGCTAGGCAGCCATCTTGACGGCTGCTCAACAGCGCCCCCCCATATTTGTACATAGTTTACCATTAATACATACATATTGTATTATTCAATGCAACGATTTGCTGTCTCTTTGTGCCATGTGCAGCATGTCTTGCCTTGCTGTTGCATGTGTGCTTTTGTGGATCTTTGGCCATATGCACCTTTCATTATCAAATGATCTCACTGAGTGTGTCCTATGGCAGTCAGGTGGTTTTCGGGCACACTCTGTGGCTCATAGTGGTAATGGCCCATTTGCTGGAGGGCATGTGTGCATGCTTCTGGTGTGCATGATGTTTAGTATGATGCCTTCTTGGCTAATGTACATGTGTGGACTATGGTTGATGTGTTTTATGTGTTTAGGCAACACATCTGTTGCTTAGCAATTTCCATGCTTTGGCATACAGGCATGATGCTCATTCATGTACATGGTGTACGTGGGTGGGTCAACCATGTATGCTGTGGTTGGCATGGCATTTCCTTTGTAAATGTTTTCATTGGTGTTGAATCATGGTGGGGGTTATTTGAGGTAGGCATAGTGACATTACCTAGACTGACTTGCCCATATGGACATGTGCTTCGCCAGTAGGAAAGGGAGCATTGCAAGGATATGGGTAGAATGCTATGGTTGACTGATGCCATTTATGGTGCCGGGCGATTGTATGTTTGCTTTCGGTGTACCTGTGGTGTTAGAGTATGATTTGAATTGTGTGTTTACTGGTGTCAATGTGTTTTGACTTTTTGTGACAAGGGCTATTTTTCCGAAGATGTTTTGGGTCTCTTATTGAGGATGTGTACACATTTGTTCAGGTGTCTGGCCATATGCGCTCTAGTGCTTATTACTCTACGTAGTGTTCCTTTATGCTGGTATAGATGTTTCGGTGACCCGTTGGCACTTGCTTGTCCACGTGGATGTGCTCACACTTTCACAACAGATATGGATTATTGCCATTGTGCATGATAATAATGGATGTTGGATCCCTTTTGATTCAATGGCCTCTCCTCCTCACATGCAGACTATCCGACCTGGATGTTGTTGTGTGGCTGAGTGTGCACCTCCTCACTTGCCCCTGCCCTGTGTTCTGTAACCATTCCTTTGCCACTGGCTGTTTCCTTCACCCCTCAACAACTCCCTCGTACACCGTCTCCCAAAAAAGCCATCTGCTGACCCTTGCTGCCCGGCTAACTATCCCCCTATCTCCATCACTTCTTTCCTGGGCTAACTCCAGGAGACGTTGGTCGTCCCCCAACAGACCGAATCTGCTAGCTGTATCCACGTCTACCAGTCTGGCTTCAGAGGCGTAGAAACTGCTCTCCTGAACACCCGTTAAAACCTACTCTCAAAAATTGATTCCAACTCTGCCTGCGTTCTGATCGTTCTCGGTCTTTCGTCTGCCTTTGACAGTCAATCCTGCCATCCTCATAAATCATCTCTATGATACCCTAGGCAACAGTGACAGGGCACTGGCTTGGCTAACCTACTTCCTTTCTAACTGACCCTTCCAAGTACAACATGGCGCCTTTCCTCTCTGCCACCTCACTCCTACCTGCAGCATCCCTCAGGGCTCTACCCTGTCACCGTGGCTTTTCAATATCTACCTTGCCCCTCTGGCCCACTTGATCTCCACCTTCTCTCCTCACTTCCAGTGTTATGTGGTTAACACACAACTTTCCTTTAAGCTTCCCACCCCTACCACCTCTTCTTCCTTCTTATACCTGACTGCTGTTCAGGAATGGTGCTCTGCTAATTATCTCTGCCTTAATGCCAGCAAGACTGAGTTCCTTCTCATTGGGACGCCTGCCCCCTGCTTCCATCACACTCTCTGGCTACCCTCCGTGGGCCCCCTCCCCCCACCCTCTTGTGAGGCAAAATACCTTGGTGTCATCGTCAACGCCTCTCCTTCTCCTCTCACATCACTGACCTTGCCAAGAAATCCAACTTCCAGGTTCACCTCCTCAGAGGCATTCCCCCTTTCCTCACCTTTCCCCAGAAGCTCAATGTCTCCAGAACACTGGTTCTCTCTAGGCTGGACTAATGCAATGGCCTCTTTCCTCCATTCACCCTCTTCAACTAATCCAGAATAGGGCTGCAAGACTTATCCTTGGCCTCAAGCCCAGGGACCACATCTCTGCAGCCCTAAAATCTCTCCACTGGATCGCGGTGGCTGCAAGGGTCAAATTCAAGACACTCTGCATCATCCACAAGGCTTTCCGAGGCCTGGGACCCCGCTACATCTAACTTTCTCTGCCAAAATACCTTCCTGCTAGAGTCCTTCAGTACTCTAGCTCCAACTCTCTGCAGATCAGATGCTTCTCCAAGCGGAGAGTGGGAGGTAGATCTCTTTTTTTGGGAGGAGCATCTCTCTGGAACAGCCTTCCTGCTCCTCTCAGACTTGAGCCGGGTCTCCTTAAGTTCTGGAAACTTCTCAAGATTTTCTTTTTCTCCTCCTCCTTCCCTCTCCCCCTCCAATGGCTAATGCTTTCCTGCTGCACTGACTGTCGCCTGGTCCCTTATGTGCTTTCAGGGACCAGACCCTCCTCATCCAGTCGGCCCCAGCACCCCTAAAACAGCACTTTCCCTTGGGCACCCTTTCCAGACTAGCCTGACTCTAGTCCACCCCATCCTCGCACTAGTTGACCCTTACCCCTACTTCCCCTTGCACTCGCCCTCCTAGGTTCCGCTCAGCACTTGCCCAGCCCCTGGGCCTCATTCTTCCTGCCCTTCTCCTCCCCCCTCCTTTCCCTTATCCCAACCTGTCTGCGCTGTCCTGCCCTTCCCAAACCTTCACTTATTGGCTCTGAAATTGCATGGTTCGAATGCCACAAGGCCTAGTAGGGTCGTTATTATTGTTTCTCCTCTTTCCGCCCGTCCCCTTTTTGTCTTGTGGCGCCTTGAAACACTTGTGTATAGGTGCCAGACAAATGTCCAATAAAAAAAAAGAAGATCAAGGGGAAACCCATGGAAGGGGTGACTGTCCTGGGACCACTAGCACTGCTTCCAAGTGATCATGTTACAGAAGAATATCTGGGAGCTGAAGTGCATGGAAGAGGCAAGCCAGAAGAGTCGAGGAAGGTAAGTGGTCAACACTGAACTGGGCAATTGTTGTTTAAGGTGCTTTGCTGGCAAGTGTCATTGCACTTACAAACATTGTAGGGCTGACACCACATCTTAATGAGCAAGGCCTGAAAGCCTGTTCAGCACCTTCTAGGGTCTGTGAGTGGGTGTGGGGTTCCATTGCTGTTGGGTATGTGATTGTTCCCTTTGCACAACAGATAATGAGTGTGGCCCAGCATGCAGTTATGTGTGTTCAGCAGTCAACATGATAACTACATCAGTGGGAGACCATTTGTTGTGTTCCTAAGTGCAACGGCTATGGAGGGGACAACCAGTGAGTTGTGCCAAGAGAGTGTTGTAGCCAAATTACACGGTGTCGATGAGTACTGCTAAGATGGGCTGTGGTTTCATCATGGACCTTTGAAGCAAGCGGATTCAAAAGGATTTCACTCAGACATTTGACATTTCATCCAACACAAGGTGTCAGTACTGTGCTATGGAAGTGTGGCTGTTGAGGTGATGTGTATGGGGGCATGAATGTGAGTTTGCACCTTTTTGGAGAAAGTACTGTGTGGAAGTGGAGTGGCCGCAGAGTGATGCAGATTTTGAGGCACAGATTTGTGGATGTTCTGGGACAAGGACTTGTGGGTGTGGCCTTAATGTGGGATTGGGGGTGCAGATTAGTGGAGGTTCTAGGACGAGAACTGGTAGGTGTGGCTCTAACGTGGGACTTTGGGGGGGGCACAGATTAGTGGAGGTACTGTGACGAGGTCTTGTCAGTCACAGTAGAGGAGTGGAAGTAATGCTTATTGCTGGTAGTAATCCTTAATAAGTTCTATCCCATTGGTTCGGCCAATGTAATACTTCCAATTGTGGTGCAGAGTACTTAGACAGCGCTATGTTCATTATGTTTTGGGGGCATGGTGTGGGCGTGCCAGGCGCAACTCATTTTTCTATGCACTGCAGGTTTCTGCACGCATATAATTCTGTGAAGCAGACACCAATGCAGTACATTTGGGATACGCAATGTTCGCGATCAGACTACTACTTTGCATGGACTTAGCGCTTTGTCTGTGAATTAAGCCCTATGTGCTCAGTAATACTATGGCTTTCACCCCGCTGTGGGGGGCAGACATGGCTTTTAACAGCCCCCACCCTTCTCTACGTGTATCTTGTTCGTCATTTGTCCTTCGTGTTCTTGTCCCTGCGCCCTGAAGCTCGAGAGCCACCGGCGCAATACAAATAAATAAATTAATTAATTAATCAATAAATAACTCCTTCTTTTGAATGGCCAAAAGCCAATAAACAACATGCACTCAAGTGCTAAGATTGTCTCCAATTTGTGGCTTATTTTGGCCCCCGGAAACATTGGTTTTCTATGATGACGTGAAAGCTTTCCTGTTTTAAACGATGGGAGCATATGTATAGATGAATTATGTTTTTTAATGTTGAATGATTTTTTTTGTAAATGAACTTGCTTTAATGGAAAGTTACTTTCCGAAATAAATCTGATATTGACGTTGACTTTGAAGTGGGGAATAATGACACAGTTGATCAGTCAATTTCTGTTCCCGCATGGGTTGGAGGCTTGCGTGTCCTCAAGGAAAAGTCAAAAATCACATTCACAATAAAACAGAGATAGGGGTTTTGCGCGAATGTGGGATTCACAAATTGCATTTGCAGATGACCAGTTTAGAGATCCTCGGCCACCACTGGACAAAGTCTCCATTTTCCCAATTGCAAACATTTGTGGTGGAAAGTGGACTTGTTAAGAATGTGCGCAGAACATCTTTTATTCATTAAGTGACATGGAGCAATTATGCAGCCACAAGGGGAGAGAATGGTCATATACCTATGTACAATTTACGGTAACTGAAATAAAACATTTATAATCCTACATTTTGTAACCTAAAAACACGGTCAGAAAGAGGATAGTTGCATGATATTTGAGAGCTAGTGCTTCAGGTCAGAAAAAGGTGAAAAATATAGCAAATTGATTGAGCGCCTGGAGACCATGAAAAAGGCAGCCGTGCGCGGTATACATCAACTAAACAAAACAGAACTTCACATTTATAAACATCCTCATTTTTCCAAAGGGAACAGAGAGAGGAGCAAGTTTACGAATATTTCTGGGCCTCCACTTCTGGAAGTCATCTTTTAAAAACACTGCTCTTTAAAGAAGTCTTCAACTTTCTTGCTCCTGTTTTATGGAAGTTTTAGTTTGCTTTTTTCTGGAATTAAAATGCTCTAAAGGGCTCAACTGAAGATGGCAGGTCTTTGGCCTAACATGTATTTGGCACAAAGTGATCCTTCAACAAATCACTAGTACCAACTCAATACAGTTCTTGCAAGCAAACACATTCTTAATATCCTCCTTCTGCAATCTTTCAGAAAAGCACCAAGTACACCCCTTACAAAGGAATCAAGATTGTAGCTGGCGGAGACTGGTACAATACAGTCATGATGTCGAAAATACCGCCCCATTGAAAATTTAGAACTACCGACCTGATGAAAAGTGCAATATTCGCTAGGCTCAGGAGGGACACTCTGTGTGCTCCGAGACGGTATCCAGTGATATTAGCAAATATAAAATAACCAATACATTTTTTAATTAATAGAATATACTGAAAAAAATCCCATACTTTATTTAAAATATATATGGGGGTGGGGTAAGGGACTAAAACGGGTGGTTAGGGGTTTGGGTGAAGCTATAATAATAGGGAAACAGGGGGTTTGTGGGGGGACGCCCCCAAAGTTTTCGTTATTACATTTTTCAAATAACACATAGATCTCCCTGAGACCAACCACCAGCAATTTCCATTCAGTTTCATGAATGCCTTCCCACATGCTTGCTGGTGGACCGAACTCACTAACTGTGAGGCTTTTACAAGACACTGGGAGACGAAAGACATGTTAGGGAAGGCAGCATTTAACCGGCACGTTATAGAATTGGATAGAAATGTGTTTGAAGATTAATGTCATTTTGAAAAACAACCGAGATTGAATTTCTTAATCACGGCTAGTAGAGATTAGTTTAATCCCAAGAGGTCAGATAAAAAGAAGGTGTCGCCCCAAAAGACTCTCGGTGCCCATCTGGGCAACCTAAATAACCCAGGAGGCATAACGCAAGGTTTCCATGATCCTTCTATCTGATCCAGTTGAATCCTTTCCCAAGCCCTCTGCGGCAGTCACGATGACCAGGAAGAGAGCCATGGGAATAATGGGACGGTACAATGTCCTTTCATCACAAGATGTTTTTTTATGGGGGTTTTTACCGCAGATTTTTTAATGAAAAAAACTCATCTAATTTTTAGGGGGGTTAGAAAAATATATATATGTGGTGTGGGTGTTCGAGAATAGCAAAAAGATTAAAGGGCATGGGGACTTGGGGGTGGAACCCCCAAAAATAAAATAAAATAAAAATGTGATGTTTTTTTCATGAACAAATCCACAGTAAACCCCCCCACGAAAAAACATCCTGTGATGAAATGAAAGCAAGGGGATACAGAGTTTTTGCAGTAGTAGATTTCATCGAGGTAGAAATCATCACATTTTTTACTGATTTTTCCCCAAATATGTGTGGGGGGATACTGTAGGGGGCTTACAAGGGGGGGGGGGGTAACCCCCGTGTATTTGCGGCAAAACCTTCCAGTCAAAAAAACAATTTGATGATTTCTACTCTGATGAAAGAAAATCAAAGAAATCACCTAGCACCGGAAACAAGACCTCCAAATAACTAGAATGCAGAACTACATAGGGGTTCCACTGGAGCCCCCCAGGCAGGCATATGTAAAGATAATAGGATACCAAATCTTTGCACCACTCTGTCCTTCAGTACCCTATATTGTCACCTTCCCAGCAGTGATGGGGCTGTGCGACGGAAGACCTGCAGAATGCGGAAACAAAAGGGGAAAGAAAGGAGTGGAAGCCATTGACAATAACAGTGACTGGCCTAAAATGCAGGACATTATTTTGAGAAAATTAACTAAAGCGAAAACGTCCTGTATCTTTTTGAGGGATTAGGAAGTTAGAGAACCGAAAAATGGCTCCAAAAATGCAATGTGAAAATGGCACTGAGAACGTAGAAAAAGAGGGAGAATTCACATTCAGCCATATTTGTTAATCAAAGAGTAGATGCAGGCACTGGAAATCTCCTTTGCAGGATTGGTTCGAGTCTTAGAAAGGGACCGGAAGTGGGACCATGGGTTCCAGGCAGGAGAGATTTTAAGGTCGGAGGAGGATGTACCCTTGGAAATCAGCAGGGGTTATGGAAAGACAAGAGGAAGCAGGTGATCATGACAATGCTAAAGGTTACATCGAAGGGACTGAAAGATGCTTTTAGGAAAAAAGCATTGGCCTAGTTCTCTGTTGACGTAGTCATGGATACGGTCAGAATAAAGGACCTGACCTGAAATTGCTGCATCTCAAGAGTAGTTAATATGAAAAGATTTGAATTCATTAGTACACTGTCAGCTCTTACGAACGTTTCGTGAGAAAAGGATTAACATGGCTATTCAACATAAAATATAGGAATACAAAATGCATCCGTAAAAAGTAGTACATTATAAAACATAGACTAAAAAAAAACACACAATAAACTACGGGGATAACAACCGAATGGCAACTCGTTATCATTTCCCAGCGGAAAGCCCCAGAAAAAAAGTGCAGTTGACTTAGTAATATTCCAATCAAGGTCCACCCAAAAATACCACATTGCAGCATTAACCTTCCCTAAAAGGCCTTACTTCCATAACACAGGAGTGATTCAAAGAGACTTAAATGCTCGTATCCCAGGCAAATATAGAACAAGCAGTGACGAGTCTCTTCCTCTGCTTGGCGCAATTTGCACTTTGTATTTTTACGAGTAATTCCACCTCTTCATGTTTCTTGCCAGTGACAGATTGTTGGCTCTGGCCAGAGCAAAGAGGCATCTATGTTGAGGATTGGATCAATCTTTTGAGTATGGCTGTTGCCCGGGACTATCTATAAACACATCTGCCAGCCCAAGTGGGAGAGGCGTACCAACTCCCCCACACTAGACACCCTCAGTTGCTCCCCTTGGCTATGCTTGAGTTTGACTAAAAGGGACCTACAGGAACCAACAGCACAACATTGGGGTCCAAATGCCCCTCATGCCCAGAGTGTAAAGGTCATGCCTCAGCTGCTTCCTGTAGGATGAAATAAATGGCTGTGAAAAATGCTTGTGCCAGGCCATGTCTACCAGCTCCCTCGACTGCCATGTCATGGTGGTGGTATTCCTCCCCCTCATCAGTTGCGACATGGATCCTACGCCAGCGTGGAGGGCAACATATGGGAATCCTTGCGGTAGAAAGAGAAGCTGCTTCCCAAACACATATTCTCAAATTCCCACTCTGAGGAAATTGTTGTCTAGAACTGATATCTCAGAACCAAACTTCCCTTGAAAGACCTTCTCCACTTCAGGCCCAAAACTACCATTGTGCTCCCGTATTGGTTTTTTGATTGCATGCGCGTCACCGCTGCTTTTTTCGTTTTAAGCTCTGTCTGGGGGATGCGTGGTAAATTCCTCGATAAAGGCACCTCCAGGTAGGTGAAACAATCAACAAGCTTCCCCTTCGAGCTTGAAACATGGGTTAGGCTTGCTTCTGGACCAACTGTTGAACACCATCATTTTAGATTTGGACTTGTTTAGAGTTAAATCATTCTGATTACAATTCTCTGATCCAGCTTTCAATAGAGTTGAGGGCAATAGGTGTCCTGGCAAGTAACACTGACTCATCAGCATAGACAATCATCGGAAACTGACGTACCACTAATAAAGGCAACATTATTAACGCCTCTTGAACACAATGCACAAAATCATTCATGCAAAGGCCTGACAGGCAACCTCAACATGAAAAGACTGCATTTCAATAGGCTGCGAAAACAGCCCTCTGCTATGGGCTCTTTTTCTGAATGAAGAACTTAAAAATAATTTCTTCGAATGTGGACGTATTTTTGCTCTGACCGGTATACTTCAGGACATCACAATTCTCCTAGAGTCTTGGATAAGCCAGTGTCAAAGTACAACGTCTCAGCTACATTAGCAATAATATGAAAAACCTTATAGCAGGGCTCTCCGGGTCCAGCCCGGGCGAGCCCAGAACACACAGGTTTTCAGGATATTAATGACTGGGGAATGAATGGACATTTAAACTCACTCGGGCAAATCACAAAGCATGTTGAGGCCGCCAATGCATTTACGCTTGCGAAAATGTGCAAATTGCAGCTGGTGCGCTGCATTCATGGAAACGTGGAAAAAGCCATTTGCTAGGAGTTGAAGAACGAAATGTACCTGCCGCTACATGGGCCAGGAGGAGGCTCTACCCCCCACGCACCCCCAACCTCCCTCCCCCAATTCACAGCCGCCCTCAGAAATGGCACAATGTGATTAAAAATACAGGAAGGTTATTTATGGAGCAGGTTTTCCCTCTTTCTACCCAGCATAAGTCATATTAGGATCATGGAAATCTGCAGGAACAGGTTTAATTTAAAAAGAAAACAAATCTGGATGTTGGATCACTTTTCCCAAAACCTTGACTCCAGTCTCATGGACTGTGATTGTTATTATTCTCTCTAATCAGTGCCTTTTTTCATTCCAGGTACTTGCACCGGCAAAGTTACTTCTTTTTAAAGGAATTGGAGCGCACTTTGCAAGGGCCACACATGCGATTGATTGTGAATATGGTTCTTATTATAAGTCCCAATATTTGCGATTTAGGAGGAATTGGATCCTTACAAATCAGATCAGATACATCAGAGCTCGTACTGATGCATCATCTAACCTCTGCTGATTGTGTAACGATGGAACCAGTGTTCAGACACTGAAACACATACTGATCGATTGTAGTTCACTATGGGATCTACAAAAACAGGCTTTTTATGGCTTTGCCAGCAATGAAACTTGGATTCATACTGATGACTTCTGGTGTAGAATTTCTAATGCAGATGAACCACAATTAGTTATTGCTTACTGTGTTAACATTTTCTAAACATTTTTTTATTAACAATGTATACATTTTACAGCAGTCCAAACTCAATACCTAGCAGGTATACAAAGTCAGTACAGATCCAAAAATCTACCTCAGAATTTCTCAAACAATGCACTCTTTTTCTGTCGATTGTATGTCACCCTTCCCATATTTGCAAAGTTCGACATTTCATCCAACCAACCCTCCTCCATTTTTGAAATAGCTGAACTTGATTTAAACCTGCCCATCATCACATCTTAATGTGTTGACAAACTCGTGTTTTGATTTTGTAACCAAATAGAAGATTTGTACTTCATAAATTATATTTTATAAATTGTTTTGTACGTATTGTGTAAGATTCTATAGTTAACCAATTCACAAATAAATAATAATAAAAAAAGAATATGTGTGCGCTCACAAAATGCATACGACTGCAGAAGCACCTCACTTGTGCTGCAAAATGCCACTGCCAATCCTTTTTTTTTTTAATTGGGGCCTGCTGTGTTCAAAGGGGTTGCCTAAAACACAGAGTACACTTGGCTCCTGGGAACCGGTCTTGGGGAACTCTGCTTTTGTGTACGTGTTTCCACTTAACCCACAAAAACATTCTTGCTTCAATTTTTTATTTTTGCTTGTTCTTCAGTTGTAAATTTCCCTTTTTTGACATTTTTGCTTTTCACAATGCAATATTTGTGTCCATATGTATTTCTGATGCGCTAACATCCAACATTAATCAGTGTTTTTTTATAGCTGAAATGAAAAATGGAATGTTCTGCTGTTTTCAGAAATGTACAGCGGTCCATAACTCGCGGCGCCTGGGACTTGTGCTTATGCTTTCAATGCTTTTTCTGCGTCTTTGCTGTTTTAGTAAATTGTGCCCTCTTTTTAAATTTTATTTGGAATGAATTATCAATTCTTTCTTTAGTAACATTGTATTTCCGACTCAAGATTGAGTGGCTGAGTATTGCGGCAACACCGACACAAAACATGAGCTATGAAAGGAAGGCCAGACGGGCTACATTTAGCTTGCCCATGTAGCCATGGATCTGTGAGCTAGCCAGAAGATTTCTAGGAGTGAGGTAAAAAGGCAGGCTATGCCTTTTGCGATGTACTCCACATTGCAGGCTGCACATCCAGCTACAGCGAGTGTATGGCGCCCCTTATCTTGTTTCCATCTATACAAAATAACACATTTTTTGGTCAGGGTTATTTTAAAGCTCATCTTTTATACCCTTGGTTTTGTGTGGCCACATCAAAATCATAGGTGCTGCTCGACAACCTGCCGCAAAGATTACTTGTAATTCATTTATTTAATATAATCTATTGTATTGTTTACTGTTTTTATTGTAAAACACAACATAGGCACAGATTTTTTTTTTTACCTTTAGTGGTTTTGCCTGTGACAGTTGAATGAAATAACAATCACAATACTCAGCAAGCCCTTACAGAGGTTAATTTCATTTTTAAGAGGTTTTCTATTGTACAGGTAAAAATCATGCTTAAAAAAATCAACAAAGTTGTTCTTAGATTTAGGCAAAATGTTAGCAGATCTGAGTGGATTCGCAATTGCAATATTCAAATACCATCAACATGGAATCAAAGAAACTGCGTTGAAGAATGGGGAAAGGTTGTATTCATTGTATGCTTTGGTTATCCACAGCATTTCCTCATTAGTATAAGCCAGGAATTTGAGATAAAAGTAATAAACGCACACATTTACACACGTGTGCATGCACAAACACACTATCACGCGTGTTGAAGTGCACACACACACACACAAACACACACACACACCGCATCCCATTTCATTATAATGCAGTGCAAAGTGTACCTATTCGCCCATTCAGGCAGGCATTGTATTCCAGCAGCTTTCTGCACTCTGCTGCTTCACGCTTTAGTAACTGCATATGCAAAACAGACAATAACGGCCTTTCTCACCCCTTGTTAACACCATGAATGTCTGCCACTTTATACATTTTTTTCTTTGCCTGCCTCTTTATGCAGCTCTGCCATTTGTTGCAGCTTCCCTGAATAGACGTTTTTTTTGTCTGTTTCCCTTTTTTCCAACTTGTTTAAGTTCTTGTTAGTCAGGCCTAGCCATCTTATTATGAACTGTGTGTTTTCCACTGAAAAGAATAGGCGCAGTTTTGAGTTTTTTCAATATTTGCCCCCTTTTCTCAGCAGGGATGTGTTGTAAATGCCAGAAGACAAAAAGTGTGGCCTCAACAAGACGAATTTAAAAAAGAACATCATTTTCATTATGTAGTCAATCTCAATTACAAGCTAATGTTTTCTCTCCGGAGACTTTCCCCCTTTGAGAGCATTGTGCGGGCCTCCTTTGTGGGTTGAGAGAAAGGATCAGTGGTCAATGGGGAGCAGAGTGTTGTGTACAGAGGATTTCTGTCTGCCTCAGTCTGCTACATAATGTGTTTTGTCACAAGAACAAGCCAACATCCTGAGCAGATTTGCTGAATTAAAGAGCACAGCGGGCATAGGAAACGTGTTGCTAGGTGACTGACAACCGCTGCATGTCAGTGTCTCTGCGGCGCAGCCTACTCGTCCCCTTTCCCCACCACCCTGCCTTGCCTTTTAATCTGCATCTTTAATTAACCCTGTTAATGCAGCTTTTTTTAATTTGCTCTCCTTTTAGCATACTTCTCAGCTGAATGGCACCCCAGATGGGGGAATAACATGAAAATAGAATCCTAAATAAATCATTTTAGTAAGAGATTGCAGCTAGGTTTTTTTTTTTAAAACTCAAATTGGATAATAACATTATTTAGAAATGTTCTGTGTATTTATATGTGCATGTTTTATCTAAACCATATGCAGGAACCAAGGAAATATATTATTATTTTCATGATCATAATTATTATTAATATTACTATTTCAGTATGTTTATTCTTTTCGGTTCCATGTCATTTAATCGCAGGATGTTTTTTCGCGGCGTTTTTTACCGCGGATTTTTTTTAACGAAAAAAACATCTCATTTTTTATTTTTGGGGGGTTGCCCCCCCAAGCCGCCAATTTCTTTTAAATGTTTATGTATTGCCTTAGACCCACACCCCATATATATAATTTTCTAAACCCCACCTAAAAAATTAGCGGTAAAAAACCCCGCGAAAAAAACATCTCGCGATTAAAGAAAGCTGTACCCTATATATTCCTTATTGATACCCCATTGTATATTCCGTCAGTCGGTATGTGCCGGCAGATGGGGTGCGCCCACTCTTTGCAGGCGTACACCTAACATGTGTTGCAGCGATTGGCTTGTAGGGGACAACAGCCACCCCTTTTCCTTCCACTGAAATGTAGTTTGTCAGCAGCCGCCGTAGCCCCAGCCGGGCCTGGCGCCGAGCTCTTGCGCCAACGGCGGGAGCGGCAGGTGTGTATGCCCGCAGTGTAGAGCCTTGCCTACCTTGCCTGCCATGGACACTGAGGGCTCTGTCTGAAGTGGCCATTACTGGGATGTTAGCCGCGTTGCTGCTGATTGTTGAGTCGAGGAGGGAAAGGTTAAGAGGGGAATGAGGCCTGCACTTGGAGTGCTTGGCGGCCTGAATCGCAGCCATTGTGCGCCTCGCCGTCCTACTATTAAAACAGCAAGTTCATCGTAGGCAAGCTTGCTGGATAAGGTCAAGATCATGTGATTGCAAGGAAAACATGTATGGCGGGATGCTGTTTTTTAATATCTCTATAGGGAAGTGTTTTCGTATTGGTCAGTGTTTTTACTGAAGGTTATTGTGGGCTACTGGCAAATGTTTCTAGTGTAGCTGCAGTGCTTGGTTCATGGAACGAATACACGCAACTGACCATTTAAGGCTGCTGCTGCTTTTATACAGTCATGTAGTCAGTCCCAGTGCATAGGACTGGGGCCATCATTCCTGCGGGTCAACAGCTGCTGCAGCGTTGCCCAGTGTACAATATTTGAATGTGCTGGGTGATCAATTTCTTTCTTTCTTTCTTTCTTTCTTTCTTTCTTTCTTTCTTTCTTTCTTTCTTTCTTTCTTTCTTTCTTTCTTTCTTTCTTTCTTTCTTTCTTTCTTTCTTTCTTTCTTCCTTTCTTCCTTTCTTCCTTTCCTTCTCGACGTAAATGACACTGTGGTAGTTTACTTCGACAATTTTCCTTTGATGGGGAGCCTGAATACATATGTATTTTTATGGTAAGGGGTATAGGTGGAAGGATTTGGGGGTGGGGTGGTAGTGGAGCTCCGTTTTATCATCATTCAAGCAGAGATAGTGGCCTGCCATCCAAGCTTTGATGATACTATAAACCTGATTGATGTTAGCAGGGTTTAGGATGTGATTTCTAGCAGGGGAGTTGCTAGGTCTGGAAAAGACCCGGGGCTAAGATGATGTCGGAACTGTTGGGACTGGGGGCTAGCTAGTCTTTTGGCTGTTGCTCCTGAGATTCTATTCGGAGCTACAACCAAAAGATCAGGTTCTATAGCCCCCTTAGCGCCCCCCTAGCAACGCCCCTGATTTCTAGTAAGTTTCAGTAATACTTGAGTGACGTCGGCAAGGTTTGTGTAGGGAATTTCAAGGCTGTCGAGGTGATCAAAAAGAGGCTTAGTGGACATGTTGTAGAGCATAGGTGACAGATACAAGCCTTGCAGGACCCCATATGAGACAGGGATAGGGTCGGCTACTTCAGATCCAGTGGAGATCCTGGAGATCTGCCGGCTGAGAAAGGAGTTTACTCAACTAGCGGGGTAGTTGGAAAAATTGAAGTTGAAGGTAAGGTGTTGGCAGAGGATGTCGTGGTCAACAAGCTATGGCTCAAATGAAATGCATGTTGATCATATTGGAACAAAAGATGATTTTTGGAGTTCTACGGGACTGGTTTGGTCTGAAAGATGATATTGAATGGGATAACCTGGCCTCCATATCTGAGGTTTAACTAAATAATAGAAATAATTTGACTGATAATAAAAAAAGAGAACACGTTAGTTCTCATCTAAAATTACACCTCTCTCCAGTTAATTCATTGTTTTAACAAGATTGTATCTCATTGAGCTCAGGGCTTCATCGCTTACATAATGTTTATGTACTGATCTGGTAAGATTTGTGCAAGTGGGCAGGATTGTATATATTCTCTTTTGGTTGCAGCAAAGGCCTAAGACAGACAACTAAGGCCTCAATTCAAGCAGTCCTTTTGCTATGAGGCCAATGTGTGTTGTCGGGGTGATTTCCCGGGGGCCGGCAGGGCCATCTGCGGACCTCCAGGGCTGGTGAGGCCCCAACTCCTCGTCCGAAAAGGAGTATGTGGCACACACAAGAGCAAGGTTTGTACTACTGTTTATTACAGAAACGGGCAGGGACAAACTCTCAGACCACATTCATCTGGGAGGCTCTCGTCATTAGTGGGCTCGCAGGCCCTTTTTATCGTTGTATGACGCGCTACGTGCGTCACCTGGGAAAACTATCCCCAAAACCTAGCGCCACTTCGGGTTGGCTCCCTGAGTGGTAAAATCAGTATAGTTACCTATAGGAAAGAGTGTTATTGGGTGAGGAAGGGTCAGGTGGTACGCTTGGGCCATCCCTAACAAGTGCTACAACAAATTTGTTACAAGGGGACACTTGGTGATTGGCTAGACTATAGTGGCGTCATGATGCAACGTCGTACTCTGATTGGTTCATCCGCGAGCCCCCAAGCCTGGGACCATCGTTGTTCCTGGTGCTGGCAACAATGTGCGACTATGTGTCAGTGACGGACAATGG
This sequence comes from Ambystoma mexicanum, assembly GCF_040938575.1. NCBI lineage: Eukaryota > Metazoa > Chordata > Amphibia > Caudata > Ambystomatidae > Ambystoma > Ambystoma mexicanum. Next base: position 199,200,408 of record NC_090940.1, read on the forward strand.
ACAGGCCTGACAAGTGGCTAGTGTGCATGTTTTTTCCCATCGCTGTAGGTGTCCAATTTGTCATCTTATTGTTGCACACTGTGTCCCAGACATGAGACCCCACCGCTTTTCTGTCCCGTAGGCTTGGCATCGTATCACGTTGGTTTGGTCACGTGTGGTAAGACCGTGGCTGGAGCAGAATTATGAGCATTTGATTTGTATTTCGGCTCTGGGGAGCGTTTAGCAGTGGCAGGTGTAACCTTGGTGCGGGGAGTACGCATGTAGATTGCAACATCGCGGCCTTGACTGTGGGCTCTCGTTGGGGCTTGTTCTGCGTGATCAGCGCTTTGCAGTTTTTTCTGAGAGGCTTTTGCCTGGGGACTCTTGCTTTGCGGCCTACCTGGGCCTAGTTTCTGGGTGACGGTACATGATCCATATTATGAGGTTCGCGAGGGGTGACAGAGTGTCATATGAATTAGTAGAAATGTAGGGTGGTGTCCTCATGGCGTTAGTGGCGAGAAAGCGTCTGCAAGCATATACACAAGCTCTTCAGGCATCTTGCGTTTCTGCGGTGCTGTAGGTGGCCTATGTGGAAAATAATAACGATGCATGTGTGTGGGTGTATACGGTCCTCTGTGTCATAGCACTGAGTATGTTCTTCGTGTAGGTTGGTGTGTGAGTGACCGATGTGCATGGTGGCACGTGTGTTCTTTTCTGTTGGCTATGTCGTCATGGCATCTCTAATGATAATAGCGTTTGTGGTTACTGTCCAATCGAGTTGGTCCATAAAGTCGATGTCAGTTCCACCTGAGGTTCCCGCACGTGGTTTCATTAACGGGCAGGCTCCCTGGCCATGTGGGGCGTGGCCACAGTGGATCTTGACGTCTGGTGCGGAGGTGAGCGGGTCGAATTCCTCTTGCGGGGGTGCTTGGGCCGTGACGTCTTAGGCCATGGTTTGGATGAGAATGGGGTGAAGGGATTCTCCCAGTTTCCCCCTTCAGTGTCTGTTAAGGGAAATAGAGTAAGGATACATACAGCATTTCAATGTATAAGGTTTGATCCATCGCTTTCACCTGCCAATACAGATTTTTGAATGGTATGACATAAGAGGTCTATAATCTCTCAAGTGTATTGGTTAGTGGGAACAGTAACGCTATGAGGGAGCATTGTGAAGGAATGAGAGCATTACTTCCCTGACTCGCAGATGTTTGAATAAGATTAATAATAATGGCAATTAGATTACTAAAAAGGTTTATTTAATGATTTAAATTCCACCACTTGTTTTGTTACTCCAGCCTTTACTCATCTACAATATGAGGAGTTTGTACTTCAAACTCCATGCTGACCCCCCTGATGAATGTCCAAGCATTAAAAGCAGTAGGACTGAAACATGTACAATGCCGGAATGTTGTTATATATCGGATGGCTCAATGGATTGTGGATTTGTACAACCATCTGTGTTAAAGTATATGGTTCCTTCACTCTAAGGATGTTTATTGGGAACCTGTGATTGAATCACAACATTGAATGTTCACACAAGTGGATTTTTTAAATGATTTCTAGTTGTGAAAACAACCATCATGCATTGCATTGACTGATTTTAATAGGGTAATAGTGTCTAGGTATTCATGCCCTTTTTTGGTTCTGACACATTTTTGTGGTGTTTGTGCAACAATATTTCTGAAACCATTGTTACAAAGGGGAGAGTGGAAAGGGGGTTCTGAACTGAGAATATCTGTTGGGATAGCAACTGGCAATGCTGCACCATGAAAATTCCAAATCACTCAAGTTTATGTTTCCAAACTCCTCGCCATACGATCCAATGAGGAGTTCCCGAACAATATTTGGTCCAATTATGAGCTTTTTTAGAAGCAAGTTGGGTGCTGGGCTTTCCATTTCCCAGCCATGCAGTGATTTGCAGGGTTGCAATATTGGACTATTTTCCACACAACTGGGCTATTTACAGCACAAATGGGTTACTAAAAACATTTGTGCTTGAAACTACAAGAGTGTGTGGGTTGGGTGTTTTTGGGCTATTTTGGGTTACTTTTGATGGCAGATCTGTTTTTCGAGTCCTCCTGATCAACTACACCCACCCACCACACACACACTCTCTGTAGCCCCTCCGATTTCTCCCCCACTCACACTCCCTCTACCATCACCAACCCAACCCCACTATCTCTCTGTCCACAATCACCCACCTCATCCATACTCTCGTCCTCCACCCACACCACCTGCATTCTACCCCCACCCAACCCCACTCTCTCTACCCCACCGACCCAATCCCACTTTCTCCAACACCACCCATCTCACTACACTCTCTCTACGCCAACCTACCCTCATTCGCTACCCCACCTACTCAACTACCACTCTCGCTACAAAACACCCAGTCTCTCGAGCCTCACCCTCCCCATTCCCACTCGTTCTACCCCACCCACCACACCCCCACTCGCTCTAAACCCACCTGCTCAACATACCTCACTCTCTCTGCATCCCACCCCACTCTCTCTACCCCACCCTATATACTAACCACCCACCCCATTCTCTCTCTCTACCCCTACCCACCCATCCTACCCCCACTTTCTGTAGCCCTACCACCACTCTCTCCACCCCACCCAACCATGCTACCCCCACAATTTCTACCCTCACCCACCCTACCCCTACCCTCTCTACAAAACACCCACTCTCTATGAGAAAACCACCCCCAATAGCTCTATCCCCACCCACCGTATCCCAACCCAACCCACACTCACCTTGCCCCTACTCTCGCTCCTGCCACCAGCCCACCGTACCCCCCCATCCGTACCCCCACTCACCCTACCACTACTCCCTGTACCCCCAGCCCCTCACCATAATACCCCTCCCTCTACTCCCACCCACCAACCCTACACATACTCCCTCTGTAGCCCTACCCACCCACCCTACCACTTCTCCCTCTACCCCTACCAACCCTACCTCCACTCTCTTTAGCCCCAACCACCCATCCCACTGCCACTCCCTCTATCACCACTCTCCCTACCCCCAACCCACCCAATATCCACTATCTCTAGCACCAGCCACCCAACAAACCCCTACTCTATATACTGTCATGCACACATCCAAACTCTACTCTCTCTACCCCAAACACCCACCCAACCCCCACTCTCTACCACCATCCACCCACACCCCACTCTCTCTACCTCCACCCACCCCATTCCCACACACTCATACCATCCCCACTCTCTCTAACCCTATCTGCCCACCATGCCTCCACTCTCTCCCCACACCACTCTCTCTACCCCATCCACTCTACGTACTACCCACCCACCCTATTCTCACTCTCTCTACCCCTGCCACCCAACCTAGCCTCACTCTCTATACCACTACCACCACTCTTTCTACCCCAACCACTCACCCTACCCTCACACTCTTTACCCCACCCACCCTACTCCTGCAATCTTTACCCCCTCCAACCCGATGCCCACTCCCTCCACTCCCACTCACATCCCCACTATAGATACCCCCAGTCCAATCACATTCTCTCTATCCCACCTACTCCAACTCTCTCTACCCCACCCACCCAACCTCACTCTCTCTAAATCACTCTCTCTACCACCCATTTTACCCCACTCTCTCTACCCCCACCCACCCTACCCCTAATCTCTCTACAAAATTCCCACTCACTCTACCCCCACCCACCCACCCCGATCTCTCTACCAGCACCCACCCACCCCACCCACACTCTCTTTACCCCCTCCTGCCCTATCCCAAACCACTCCACCTATATTCTCTCTACCCCCACTCTCTCTCCTGCCACCCACTCACCCTACCCCACTCTCTCTCCTGACACCCGCCCACTGTACCCCACTTTCTCTACTCCCACCCACCCAACCATCTCACCACCACTCTCTCTACCCCACCTACCCTACCCCAATCCCTTTACCCCAACCTACCCCCACTCTCTCTTCCCCCACCCACTCAATCCACACACTCTCTAGCCACACCTACCTACCAAACCCCTACTCTCTCTACTCCCACACCAACATCCAGCCCCTAGTCTCTCTGCTCCCAGACACACACCCAACCCCCATTCTCTTTACCCCACCCTCCCAAAAACCCACTCTCGCTACCCCACCCATCCCCAAAACCCACCATCTCTCTACGTCCACACCACTCTCTATATCCCACCCACACCAGCCACACTCTCTCTAGCCCCAAACTCTCTCTATCGTCCCTCCAACCCCACTCGCTCTACCCCACCCACCCACCATCCCACTCCCCCATCCCACTCCCACTCTCCCTACCCCCATTGACCCACCCCAACTCTACTCTTTCTACCCCACATATCCTACCCCACCTACCCACCATACTCACTCTCTCAACCCCAACCACCAAACCTACCCTGTAACTACTACCCCACCTACCCTACCCCCACCTTCTCTACTCCCACCCCAACCCACCCTCTCTACCCCAACCCACCTCCCCATCCCCACTGTCTCTACCCATACCCCACCCACACTCTCTCCATCCCACCCACCATATCCCACTCGCCCTACCCCCACCCAACCTGCCCCTACTCTCTCTCTCTACAAAATGGCCACTCTCCCTCTACCCCCACCCACCCTATCCCAACCCACCCGCACATACCCTACCCTACTCCCGATCCTGCCACCAACCCACCCTACTCCCACTCTTACTACCCCAACCCACGTACCCTACCCCCTCTCTTTCTACAGCTACCACCACACACACTACTCCCACCCACCCTACACCCACTCCCTATACCCACTCTATACCCCTAAACACGCTACACCAACTCTCCCTACCCTCACCCACCCACCATGCCCCCACTCTCTCAACCCACCCACCACCTTCTCTAGACATACCAACACACTCTACCCCCACTCACTCGACCTCTCCCACCCCACTCTCTTATAACACCCACCCACTCAAACTCTACCCTATCTCCCCCCCCCACCAGTCCACACCACCACTAACCCCACCCATCCTACCCCTACTCTGTCTACCCTACCCATCCTACATCCACTCTCTCTACCCCCTCCCATGCAATCCAAACACTCTCTAGCCCCACTCACCAAACCCCTACTCTATCTACCCCCACTCCCTCATCCATCCCTTGTATCTCCAGACACCCACCCAGCACCATTCTCCCTACCACCACCCTCCCATAACCCGCTCTCTCTACCCCACCCATCCACCAAACCCACCCTCTCTATATCCCACCTACACCAATTCCACTCTCTCTAGCTCCATACTCTCTAGACCCCAACCTGCCCCACTCCCACTCACTCTACCCCACCCACACATCCCACTTCTACTCTCTCAACCCCACTTGCCTACAACACCCCACCCCACCCCACTCTCGCTCTACCCCCACACACCTTGCTGTCCCCACTATCTCTACCTCTACCCCACTCCACCCTCTCCAACCCAAATGTGCCCCACTCACTCTACCCCCACCCAAACTACCCCTATTCTCTCTACAAAATGCCCACGCTCTCTACCATCACACACCACCCCCACTATCCCCACCCACCCTATCCCAACCCACCCGCACTCGTTCTACCCACACCCAACCCAACCCCACTCTCTCTACCCCACCCACCCAACCCCACTCTCTCTACCCCTCACTCCACTCCACTCTCTCTGCACCACCCACCCTACCCCCACCCAATCTACTTCCACTGTCTCTACCCATACCCCCCATCCAACCCCTACTCTCTCTATCCCCAACTACCCACCCAACTCTCCCTCTAGAAGCACCCACACACCCAACACCTACTCTCTCCACCCCCCTACTCCACCCTTGCTGTCTCTGGCCCCACCCACCCTACACCCATTCTCTCTTCTGCCACTCTCTTTACCCTGACAACCTCACCCTACCCCAATCTCTCTACCCCACTCACCCAACCCCCACTCTTTCTACAAATACCCACGCCCTCTACAACCCACCCACCCACCACGCCCCTACTTTCTTTACCCCCACCCACCCACCCCACACCTGTGCTCTCTATTCCCACCTGCCCACCCCACCCCTACTGTCTCTACCCCCACCCGCCCACTCCACCCCTACTCTCTCTGCCCCCCACCCACCCATACGCTCTCTACCCCCACCCGCCCACCACACCCCTACTCTCTCTACCCCCACCCGCCCACCCCACCCCTACTCTCTCTCCCCCCACCCGCCCACCCCACCCCTACTCTCTCTCCCTCCACCTGCCCACCCCACCCCTACTCTCTCTACCCTCACCTGCCCACCCCATCACAACTCTCTCTACAGCCACCCACCAACCCACCCCACTGCCAATCTCTGTACCCCTCACCACACCCCTCTCTCTACCACACCCATCCAACTCACCTCACTCTCTCTACACCCCTCACCCTACCCCCATCCACCCACTCTCTCCAACCTTACCTACCCATCCCAATCCCGCTGTTTCTACTCCTACCACCATCCTCTCTACTCTACCTTACCCTACCAACACTCTCTACCCCCACAAACCCTAACCCATTCTCTCTACCCTCACCCAAGTCATTCTCTCTACCCACACCCACCCCACCCCCACTCTCTCTATCCACCCCCACTCCCCACCTTCTCTAGCCATACCCACCCAACTGACCCCCACTCGCTCTTCCCCACCCAGCCAACCTTTATTTTCACTACCCCAACCACCCACTCAACCCTCTCACTAGAGGCACCACCCACCCAACCCCTCCTCTCTCTACCCCCACCAACCATTACTTTCTCTACCCCCAGACACCCATCCAACCCCCACGTATGTCTACCTCCACCCACCCAAAAGCCACTCTCTGTCCAACCCTCCCTCAAGCTACCCCCAAACCACACCTTCTTTTCCCACCCACCCCCACTTTATCTACCCCCACCCACTCACTTGCCACTCTCTGTACCTCAACCCACCCCTCACTTTCTCTACCCCAGCCACCACACTCCCTCCCCCACGCTCTCTACACTCACCTGCCAACCCCCACTCTCTCTACCCCTCACCCCACTCCACTCTCTCTCCCCCACCCACCCTACTTCCACTCTCTCTACCCGTAACCACGCACCCAACCCCTACTCTTTCTACCCCGAACTACCCACCCAACACCCAAGCCTCTCTCTAGAGGCACCCACCCACCCAACACCCAGTTTCTATACCCCCACTCCACCCTTGCTCTCTCTGGCCACAGATACCCATCAAACACCTCTCTATCTGCCTCCACCCACCTAAAATCCAATAACTCTACCCCATATCCCCACCCCAACCCTCTCTCTCTCTCTACCCCCACACCACTCTCTCTTCCTCCGCCCACTCCCACTCTCTCTACCCTCATCCACATTCCCCCGCAATCTCTACTCCCACCCACCCAACTCCCACTCTCCCTACCTTCACCTTACCCCACTCTCCATACACCCACTTTCCTTACCCCCACCCTCCTAAAACCCACTGACTCTACCCCACCTATCCACCAACCTCACCATCTCTCTACCCCCACACCACTCTCTATATCTCTTCCCACCCCCACTATCTCTAGCCCCAACCTCTCTCTACTCTCACCCACCCCACTGCCACTTGCTCTTCCCCCGCCCACTCTCTCTACAAAACCTGCCCACCCCACCCCCACTCTCTGTACCCCGCCCACTGACCCCACACCCTCTACCACCATCCATCCACCCCACCCCACACTCTCTCTACCCCACCAACCCCACCTCCACTCTCTCTACCCCACCACACTATCCCACTTTCGATACCACTGCCCACCTCACCCACTCTCTCTATCCCCTCCAACTGTATACCCACTTTCTTTACCAACACCCACCCCTACTCTCTCTACAAAACACCAACTCTCTCTACCCAAGCTATCCCTATCCCAACCCACACCACCCACTCACCCTACCCCCACTCGCTCTGCCCCGCCCACCCTACCCCAATCTCTCTACCCCCAGCCACCATACCCCACTCTCTCTACCCCACCAACCCTATGCCCACTCTTTCAACTGCCACTCTCTTTACCCTGACCTACCCACCCTACCCCCAATCTCTCTACCCCCTCCCACCCTATACCCATTCTCTCTACCCCATCCACCCACCCAATCCCCACTCGCTCTAGCCCCACCCACACATCCAACCCCTACTCTCTTTACCCCACCCCACTCTCTCTCTCTAGATGTGCACCCCCACCCTCCACCTACTCTCTTTAGCCCCCAACCAAGCCATACACTCTCTACCCCAGACACCCACCCAACTCCCACTCGCTTTACCTCTACCCACTCAAAATACACCCCCTCTACTCTGGTCTGCCACCCAACCCCCCCTTTCTCTATCCCCACCCCACCCACCACCAATCAATCTACTCCCATCCACTCACTACCCACTCTCTCTACCCTCACTTGTTCTACCACTACCTATCCATACCACCCCCACTCTCTGTACCCCCCAAACTCTCTACCTCCACCTGCCCGCCACACCCCCACTCTCTCTATCCCTCAACACACCCCAAACTATACCCCACCCATCCACCCCACCCATCCACTCCACCCCTCTCTCTCAACCCCATCCACCCTACTCCCACTCTCTCTCTACCCCCCTATCCTACCCCCACTATCTCTACCCCTACCACTACCCTCTCTACCCCCAGTATCCCTACCCCACTCCCTACCCCCACACACCCTATACCCACTCTCTCTACCCTCACCCACCAATCCCACCCCCACTTGCTACCCACACTTACACCCCACCCTCTCTAGCCAGACAACCCACCCTACCCCACTCTCTCTACCCCACCCACCCTACCCCACTTTCTCTTCCTACACCCATCCACCCACCCACCCAATCCCCATCCTCTCTAGCCATATCCACACAACCTACCCCCACTCTCTCTACTCCCAACCACCCTACACCCACTCCCTCTACCGCAAGTCTCTTTACCATGATTGACCCACCCTACCCACATTTCTCTACCCCATTCACCCTACTGCCACTCTCTCTACCCTCACCCACCGAATCCCCACTGGCTTTAGGCAATGCCTGTTCTCTTCAGTCTTTTATACTCTTGTGAATACTTGTATACAAAGTATAAGATTCAGTCATTTAGGCCTCCTTGGAGATTGACTATAAGGCACACAATAAGCCTGGATGCTGTGTTTACTTCTTGAAAGGAGCATCTGACAAAGGCAGAATGCAAAGGCAGCGCTTGCCGCAACACAGCCAATAAACACTGATCAGCTGTTAAGCGACTATGTTGTGGGAAGCACTGTCTTTCATTAAGGTGTTACTTTCAAGAAGCAAACTCAGCGTCTACTCTTCCATGCTGTGTTTACTTCATGAAAGGAGAACTTTACTGAAAGGGAGAAGGTAAAGTCAGCGCTAGCCACAACACAGCCGCTTTGGTAGTGTTGTGGCAAGCACTACCTTTCAGTAAGATGCTACTATCAGGAAGTAAACTCAGCATGGACTGTTCCATCCTGTGTTTACTTCATGAAAGGAGCGCCTAATTGAAAGGTAGAATGCAAAGATAGGGCTTGCCACAACACAGGCCCTTTGGCCTTATTGTGACAAGCACTGCCTTTGCATTATGCCTTTCAGTAAGGAGCTAATTTCATGAAGTAAACTCGGCGTGGACTTGTGCATGCCGTGTTTACTTCATGATTGAAAGGCAGAAATCAAAGAAAGGGCTTGCCACAACACAGGCCCTTTGGCTGTGTTGTGACAAGCAGTGCCTTTACATTATGCCTTTCAGTAAGTAGCCAATTTCATGAAGCAAACTCGGCGTGGACTTTTGCATGCTGTGTTTACTTCATGATTGAAAGGCAGAATGCAAAGATAGTGCTTGCCACTGTTGTATCTGCCTTACGTCCTGCTAGGCGGTGACATAAGGCATTATCAATAAAAGCTCTGCCCCCACTCCGCGTGGGCAGTTCCGGGGCAGGACAGCAACACCAGCGTGTCCGTGTCATCTCTGCTCCCGCCGGAGCTGCGCAGCGGGGCCTTGCAGCCCAAAGCCTTTCTCTCCTGTTTCCCGCCGCCACATCGGCCGGGAAACAGAACATAACACTGGAGACGAGGGAACTAAAACGAACGGCACACGCGACGCCCAGTAAATGAAGCCCTCTGCAAGGGCATAATTTTTGGAATCATGGTGGGGGGCCCATCCCCCACCGGAAAAAAGAAAAAAAAATGTTTCACTAAATATACAGAAGCCCAAATCGGACCTCTCCAGACATTTCCCACAACTGCCATCTCTCCAACACCTGTAGGTCCAACACCAACTGGCAGACCTCCTGGGGCCCACCAGCCTGGGGAAAAAAGGGACACGGAGGAGCTTCGTGCCCATCCTCCTGGCACACGACGTGGGAGGCAAGCAGGGTCGCAAACAGCACACCAAGGTGAGGGGGTATCGCAACAAGTGCGCACAGGAAGGCACCAGATCCACGCACGATGGCGACAGGCATCTCCACTCCCAGGCCCAGCACGCCCTCTAGAATGGCTGCCAATTTGTCACCGTCCACGCCACACACACGCTCGCAAGGAGGGACAACGGTCGCGCTCAGCCCTTTCGACCCATACACCGACCCCTCTTCGGTTGGTCCTCGGTGGCAGCTGTGGATACAAAAATTCGAGATGGCCATGGATTGCAAAGACATTACCATGTCAAGGAAAATGAGGTCGCACTTCCTAGGGGATGAGGTTCTACGCATATTCAACTCGCTGGCAATAGCAGATGGCTCTGACGTCTACCAACAAACCAAGGACGCTCTTATGGCCCACTTCAAGCCCCAGCTGAATCCAGACTATGAAACTTTCCTTTTCTGTACCACCATCCAACTGGAGGACGAGACACTGGATACCTATCACACCAGGCTCCGGAAACACGCGATCTCATGTGAATTTACCGACATTAAAAAGGAAATCCGATGCCAGATTATCAATGGGATACACTCAGAGTAGCTAAGGAGAATGGTGCTAAGCGAAAAAGGCATATCTCTGACTAGAATCCTGGAACTTGGCCGCCAGAGGGAGTTGGCACATGCCAGAGCAGCGCACATGGGCACGACCCTGCAGAAACTCCAACCGGCACTTACGATGACGACTCTGACCCAAATCACGAACTGCCAATACACGAGGGACAAGGCCAGCGGAAACAACACACACCCAGATGGCAACCAAGAACCCCGGGACCCACTAAATATGGGTGGTGCGGAGGACCTTGCCACGGAAGACGTAACTGCCGGGACCAAGGTACCACATGCAGACCATGTGGCAGAAAGGACCACTACGCAAAGGTATGCAGGTCATCTGGACTGCCACAACAACCCCAAACACCCCAAGACAAAACCTCAGGAAAGAAGAAGAAACAAGCCAGTGCTCGCCGAGTTGAGACCACCAATTCGTCGACTGATGAGGAAGGGGACGATGTGACACACACCCAGCAAGAAACTGCAAACGAGCAATGGAAAAAAAGAAAAAGTGTACCTAGTCTCAGCACTGAACTACGGAGACACGACGCCCAGAATAAAACTGAGAAGACGCAAATGCCAAGTAGCCATCCAAGGACAAGACACGCAAATGACCATAGACACTGGGGCGTCCATTAACGTCATGCCACTGACCGCGTTCAGAAGACTTTGGCTCCCACCAGTCCTGAAAACAACGGACACGCTGTTATTTGCGTATGGGTGCAAAACTCCACTGCCCATAGTAGGACGATTCCGGACCACACTCAGCAAGGGTGACATGTCACTACAGTCTAAAATCTATGTCGTGAACGCAGGAATTGAGTGTCTACTGAGTGGAGACACAGCAGAGGATCTGGGGCTTATAAATTTCATCTGTGAGGTGACCAAGACACAAGACATCGACAGCATTCTTAGAAAGTAACCGAACCTTCTCAAGGGGATTGGATGCCTCAAAGGAAAGTCCATCAAACTTCATATTGTTGAGTCCGTCCAACCACGAGCAGTGCGACACCGAAGGACTCCATTCCCTATACGAAACCAGGTGGAGAAAGAGCTCCGTGCACTCGAAAAAGCGGGCATCATTGAAGAAGTGACCAGACCAACACCGTGGTTGTTACCCATGGTCGTCACCAAGAAACCCAAACAACCAGGAAAAGTGAGGATATGCATTGACATGCGCCTCCCCAACACGGGGATAAAACGGAGCGACACATCACCCCAACCCTCGATGAAATAGTAGCGGACCTCACAGGATCCAAAATCTTCTCCAAAGTCGACCTCAATGCCGGATATCACCAACTGAAACTCCACCGGGATTCCAGGTACATCACAACGTTCTCCACTCACATAGGCCTATGCAGATACAAACAGCTCAGCTTCAGAATCTCTTCTGCGGCCGAAGTGTTTCAGCAAACCATCCAGGAGGTGATACATGGCATCCCGGGTGCAGTTTACTGCGGAAGGTTCATCCCCAACCTGGCCCCACTATCGGAACCCCTAAGGGAACTCACAAAGGCAAGCACAAAATGGGTTTGGGGCCCCACCTGCCAAGAAGCGTTCGAACAAATCAAGGCATCACTCTCGGCAGACACCACCATGGCATACTAAGATCCCACATTATCGACTGAACTGTATGTTGACGCGAGCCCAGTGGGTCTAGGAGCAATCCTCATCCAAGTGGCCAACACAGGAGAGTCAATGCCGATCGCATATGCCTCCCGCGCCCTGACACCGACGGAGCAACGGTACTCCCATATTGAAAAGGAAGCAATCGCAGTGCTGTGGGGCTGCCGCCATTTTCATTTATACCTGTACAGCCGAAAGTTCAAGGCCTACACAGACCACAAACCACTCCTCCCCATCTTCACTGGCTCTTCATTGCACCCCCCAGCCAGAATAGGAAAATGGCTACTACACCTACAACAATATGACTTTGAGCTGGCATACCAACCAGGCAGTGGGAGCCCAGCAGATCTCCTGTCCAGCCACCCAAGAGCGGCCACGCCGGGGGAGATACACGTGGCTGAGGAAACGGAAGAACACATCTGCCAGGTTGTCCACACAATGAAACCAAGAGCCATCGGCATCAAAGACATTGTAGAGGCCACGCAAGCTGATCCATGCCGTGACCTGGTGAAAGACACAATCATCTCTGGTGAATGGAAATCCTTCCTACGGAATATTCACAATCGCACGGCTGAAGCCAAAGAATTCCTCGCTGGCATCTTCACAGTAAGACAAGACCTATCAATCACAGAGAAAGGGCTCATTCTAAGAGGGACCCGAATTGTCATCCCCGCAAGCATGCAGGACAGAGTCGTAGTGTTAGCGCACAAAGATCACCAGGGAATGGTAAGAACAAAGGCCCGAATCAGACACCGCGTCTGGTTCCCATACATCGATGAAAAAGTGGAGCAGCTCATCACAACATGCCTCCCATGTCAAATAACGGGCGCCCCGCCCAATCCCGAGCCCATACTATCGGCAGAGCGGGGTTCCTCCAGATGGGATGCCATCAGCATCGATTTCTGCAAGATACAGGAGGGCACATACCTATTGGTAGCAATTGATGACCACTCCAGGCACCTTGAAGTTGAAATCGTATCCTCCATGGCAGCAGAGGTGGTCATACCCGCAATGGAAAAAATTTTCACCACTCACGGCCTTCCACGGCGGATTCGGAGTGATAATGGTCCACCGTTACAAGGAGAGGAATTCAAGAAGTATCTCACCGACCTTAACATTCAATACCATCACATAATGCCTAGATGGCCGCAGGCCAACGGCGGCGTGGAAAGATTTATGCGAACAATCAACAAAGTATTGCGCCTGTCTCGTGTCAACTCAAACCCCTGGAGAGTGGACTTATACAGATTCCTGAGGAATTACAGAGTAACACCCCACAGTACAACGGGGATACCACCGTCAGAGATAATGTATGGAACCATATTCAATTCATCCATTCCACACCACCCGAGCAGGAGTACAGACATGCATGACAGGGCACGCACTGAAAAAGGACTGTTGCGAACGAACACATGAGCATCAAGAGCATCAAGAGGAATGCCAAGAGGTCCCATCACCGAGTCAGTGACCAGGTGGTAATGGTGAGAAACCCATCCAAGTCAAAGTTGGACACCCAGTACGACTCCTTCCCATGGACCATAACACAAAGGCAGGGGACCATGATAACAGCCAAGAGGGGACAGAGACAAGTCACAAGAAACGCGTCTTGGTTCAAGACAGTACCAAAAAACCTGTGGACGGACGGTGATCCGCAACCATTAGAAGAAGAAGACCCGGAAATAGAAGAGGAGCGCTACCATCAGGAAGACGAAGCGACCATGGACGGCAGAGTGGAAGAGCCGCCGGGTGAACCAGAGGTGGCTGAGCCGATCGATGAAGGTGAGCAACCCAATGGGAGTCAGGGGATAGCACCCCGGGGTGGATGGTATGCTCTAAGAACTGCGTCCAGACCCCCTAAAAGACTCAAGTGGTAGAAGACTAGCCCGAGAGGCAACCAAACTCACTGTTTGATACATTTGTTAAAGAGATCATGTTTGTTAATGTTTTGTTGGGAAAAACGAGGAATGTTGTATCCGCCTTACATCCCACTACGCGGTGACATAAGGCGTTACCAATAAAAGCCCCGCCCCCGCTCTGCGTGGGCAGTTCCGGGGCAGGACAGCAACACCAGCGTGTCCGTGTCATCTCTGCTCCCACCGGAGCTGCGCAGCGGGGCCTTGCAGCCCAAGGCCTTTCTCTCCTGTTTCCCGCCAACGCATCGGCCGGGAAAAAGAACATAACAGCCACAACACAGGCCATTTGGCTGTGTTGTGACAAGTACTGCCTTTGCATTATGCCTTTCAGTAAGGAGCTAATTTCATGAAGTAAACTCTGCGTGGACTTTTGCATGCCGTGTTTACTTCATGATTGAAAGGCAGAATGCAAAGATAGTGCTTTTCATAACACAGGCCCTTTGGCTGTGTTGTGACAAGCACTGCCTTTGCATTATGCCTTTGTACTATGCATCTACCTATCTGCTTGAGCAGGGATTAACTGGCAAACGTTTGTTTATACTGTGTAGGAAAGCAACTTGAGCTACATGGCGCCATGTAATCGTTATACAGTTCAAGGACTCACACACTGTACTTTGGTGTACTCTACCAGCATTCCAATATTGTCTGAAGACATGTTATGGGCCATGTTATGGGCCTGTGAGTATTGGGCATAATAGAATTGGGTGAAGGTGAAAGTGAGATTAAAAGCCTGCAGAATTTAGGAAATGTTTAATGATTCTGTTATCATTACACATATTTGAAAATAAAAAATGTAAATATTGTGGAACACAGTTGCATATTTAGGGAAAATATGCCGAATTAAAACAAAGATGGACAGATATTGATCGTGCAAAACTGCAGGCACATGTCCTAATGGTGCTCTCCTGATTGAATTTACGTTGTTTAAATTGAATTTCATCAAAATAAGGACTAAGCGTTGTGCGCTCTAATCAACACATATCCACCCTTTTCCTCCCCAGCACCAATTGCAAATTTCAAATTGGCCTTTTTCACCCCATTTAAAAAAAAGTGCACTCCAAAATGCAAATTTTAACCCATTATTTTAAAATAAATCCCAGCGGAGAACCCTACGAACCCTTCTTCATTGGTTCGGGCTCCCTCGCTATGCTCGATCGTTATGACATATCTGGCTGAAATATTTATGCCCCTCCACTTAAAAAATGCATCAGCCACCACTGGCCCTGGGACTGCTGGGAGCAGGGTGGGGGAGCACAGGGACTCTGGTGGGAGCAGGATAGGGGAGTAATTGGATAGTGGTGGGAGCAGGGTGGGGAGAGCCCAGGGACTGGGCTAGGAGTGGGATGAGGGAGTCCAGAGACTGTGATGGGAGCAGGTGGGGGAACCCAGGGACTATACTGGGAGCAGGGTGTGGTGAGGGCGAGCAATAGTTTGGGGGGGATCAGCCTGCCCACAATTTGTTCGGGGGGGGCAAGCCAAATAAGTTTGAAGACCACTGCTCTAGAGGCACCAACCCACCCATCCCCTACTCTCTCTACCCCACCCAACACATACTCTCTCTCTACCCCAAGACAACCACCCAACACCCACTCTGCCCACCTCCACCCTCTCAAAATCCACTTTATCTACCATGATCTGCCACCCAACCCTCCCTCTACCCCCACATCCCCCTAATCTATCTACCCCCACACACCCCACTCTCTCTACCCCACCCGACTTGCTCTACTCCCACCTACTCATTCCACCTCAACTCTCTATACCCACACCCACCCACCCTACTCCCACTCTCTCTACCCCTAACCACCGAACCAATATCTTCCCTTTCTACTGCAACAACCCAATAACCTTCTCTATAGAGGCACCCACCCAACCAACCCCTATTCTCTACATCCCCAAGCAACCCATGCTCTCTCAACCCCCAGACACCATCCCCCCACCCCACACTCTGTCTACCTCCACCCACCCAAAATCCACTCTCTCTACCCCTGGTCCCCACCCAAAGCTTCCTCTCTCTAACCCAAACCACTCTCTCTAGCCCCAAACCACCCTCTATATCCCCACCAACGTCCACTCTCTCTACCCCACCCACCTTTTAGGCAGAATCATATGCAGTACCCTTTGGGAACACTACACACAATTAAGACTACAAGTGCCAGTACAATTTCATCTTTGGTACAAGCCTGTACTACACAGTAACGTGGTAGCAGTGGCTGAGCAGCCAGACTTATCTCAAGAGTAAAGTGAGCAGTAAAAGAGGTTAAACACAGGACTAGCAATCACAATGATTCAAACAAACACTTACTCAAGGTTTCTTGGTAAAAGAATATACATTTATTTACACAGTCATTTTGAAAAATTCCACTAGCAAGAGCAGCTCAATATCACTATCTAATACACTACAATACACAACCAATCAGTTCCTGAACAAGTTCAGCTCCCCTGAAGTGGGAGCAAAATGGCACTTCACTTACTTAAAAAAAAATGGATAAAAAGACAAGGTTATAAGAAGCAACAGCACAATTACTTTTAGAGGTAGGGCAAATAGGTTCAGTTCACTACAACCAGCAATTCAATTGGCCTGGCCCAACGTCAATGGTTCAGAGTCTTGTACAGGATAGCACAGTTCTGGTAGTAAACGGTTATGTCTTTGCTACTGTTCTTAGAAGAATTTGATCAGCCGAAAAGTTATATGTTGCTGTTAGGCAGAATCACCTGGATTCTTTTAAACTCTAACTCAAGTCTCATTCTTTCTAAAGAGACACATTCAGGACTTAATGTTGGATCTGGTGGGGTCCCTGTGGTCAAAGGGTGAGGCCTATGAGCAGGTAGAGGTAAAACAGGGCCTACATCGTGAGACTCTTCTGCCTCATCTAACTCTTCCATAACATTGGAGCTGGGCTCTGACATATTATCATCCTCATCAACATTTTCCACCTTTGCTGCAGGGGTAGCGGTTTCAGACCCACTCCTCAGACTTTAGTATTCTAACAACCTTTCTATCAAATCAACCTTTTTGTCTTTTACAGTGAGATTCCTAGCTTTACATATATCTCTCAATTGGTCAACTGTTAAAGTGACTAGGGTCTTCTGTCTGTAGCTTTCCATATCAGTCATGATAAAACAATTGCTTATCTAGTGTTGCTTAGCCTTGTGAGGATTATTTGAACAATGGTAAAAGTAGCACTCTAAATGTAACTAGTATACATTATCCTCACGGCTGTACACCAGTGTTAGGCAGAATCACATGCAGTACCCTTTGGGAACACTACAAGCAATTAAGACTACAAGTGTCAGTACAATTTCACCTTTGGTACAAGCCTGTACTACCCAGTTATGTGGTAGCAGTGGCTGAGCAGCCAGACTTATCTCAAGAGTTGAGTGAGCAGTAGAACAAGTTACACATATGGCCCACAAATACAGTGATTCAAACAAACACTTTACTCAAGCTTTCTTGGTAAAAGAACATACATTTATTTACACAGTCAGTTTGGAAACATTACACTAGCAAGAGCAGCTCAATATCAGACACTAATATACTATACAAATACACAAACAATAAGTTACTGAACAAGTTCATCTCCCCTGAAGTGGGAGCAAAATTGCACATCAAATACTTTAAAAAGGGGTAAAAAGACAAGGTTATAAGAATAGAAAGCCCAAATACTTTCATAGGCAGGGCAAAGGGGTTCGGTAAACTACAACCAGCAATTTAGTTCATAGGTCTGGGCCAAAGTCAATGGTTCAGAGTCTTTGTATAGGATAGCACAGTTACGGTAGTAAATGGTTAAGTCTTTGCCACAGGTTTTAGAGGAATTTGGCTAGGCGAAAAGTTTGATGAATGTTTAGGGAAGGACAAGCCTTCGAAGTTGGGAAAGTTCCATGAACTTTTGTACAGCTCCGTTCAGACTCAGAGAATTCACCTACTATCTTTATCTAGAGGGATGATTCCCACACCTGCAGCCCCACAACTAGTCTGTGCTGGGCCCCATTCCCCGCTGACCTCAACCTATCTGAGGCTCCCTAGAGGCACCACTACAAGAAATCCCTGCAGGCCACCTTACATCCCCACTGCATGACCAGATTTACAGTGTGGTCCTGATTTACAACCGCACCCAAGGGCTCTGCTTGCTACTGCACGCGCTTGACCAATTGGATACAACATCACCAGACGGATTTGTTACCTTCTCCTCTACCCCCCTCACTCCCCAGACTCAAGCTCAAGGGAGATACAATCCTCCTTTGGCCCAGAAGAAGGCACCTACCCTGGAAGCCGAAACGTCCTAGGGTCCAGTACCCCCACTGTGGACCCATTTTACATCTTTGGGAATTCTATGTTCCTGACGTAGACCGAGGATTGGTCACCAATAGATCCAAAAACAGTGTACAACTATATAGGACTTAAATCGACATTGCAAGGACAAATGCTCCTGACCTATATATAAATGTACACTATCTACTAACATCCACCTATCTGTCCTGCTTTACTCTTGTTATAGTTTTCTTCATATGGGGCACTTTTTGAAATTGATGAAATTGTATCTCTAACCACTGATGCCTCTGTTGATCGATGTAAAGAATTTTCAATTCAAGAGATGATGTTAAGTAGATACTTGTTAAAATTCTAGGACTTCAATTGAATCCATTTTTTTATATTGTGGTTCCTTTGTTTCTTTAACTACACAACAGACCTGAGACATATGCTCTATTACTGTTTACAGTTTTTCTTTTCCCTTCTTTTTGTGTTTTTACATTATTTTGTTGTCTTTTTCTCTTCCTTTATATCAGGACAGCGTAATTTGTATTTCGCTGTCTTGATAAGCGAAGTCATGTGTAATAAAATTGCACTATTCATTTTGAATAATTGTGTCTCTCAATAATATAGAGTATACCTACACAAAATAAACTATTTGTTTTGTTCAACCTCTAGGGGTTTCTAGAGTACATCACAAATATGAACCACTGGTGTATCTCTGATAACACCTCCAATCTAAATACAACCAAATACATACCAAACTTATAGTATGTCTCAACTTTGCCAGGCGGCTACCCCCTGTGTGACTAAGCATAGGGAGTTTCGGGCACCTCCCTCACATCCTGTCCACCCTAGACACTCAGACGCCAGAAGTGCTTCAGCACTGAAGCCCGCCAAAGGCCAACGGACAAAGGGACCAAACCTGGTTTGACACATAGAGACAAACACACGAAGGATCTTTCCTAAAAGAAATGGCGAAAAAAGATGACCGGAGTCTGTTTTTACAGATAGGTCTTGACCGCCAGATTGAAAAACATGGCTGACCTGATTTTTAGCTACCGTTGTTCGCGGTCAGGAAAAATCATGTAGTTTGATCGAAACCACTTCCACCAGCCATTTAAAATAGGAAAGGGTAACATTTTACTGTTACATGAGTGTTTTGACTCAGGGGCTGCTAGGCAACCCCTCCAGCACTCTATAGGAAGATAGTGTGTGCTGGGTCAGTAAATTTAAAGAGGCTAGTAAAGTCAATTTAACTTTACATGCTCTGTGAGACAGTAGTCAGTCCCAGAGAAGGTATTTAAACCTTGGGAAGTCTGAAAGAAATCCCTGTGCCACTGCACTGAAGGTGCTGTGTTACACACAGAAAAAGATGATGCCTATGAAGTTGTCTTAAAAATCCATAACCAAATAACACAAAAATACAACACATTGAAAATGAAAAGTTGAAAGTCCCAAAATATAGCAAAAGAGCTGGAGGGCTCCAAGATAGAGGGAATTTAGCACATGTGTGAGAAATCTCCCTAACAGTTGGTTTAGGGAAGGACAAGCCTTCGAAGTAGGGAAAGTTTCACAAACAACTGCGGCCGAAGAGAGTTCTGAACCACACTTACACAGTACCTTGTAAGTGAAGAAAAGCTGTAGCTGAGGCAGTTATTCCTAGCAGTTCCTGCAGATCTCGCTGTTCCTGAGCTTCAGTTGTGGGGACAAGAAGGAAGACGTCTGGAGGTTCCTGCACTGCCCAGGGAAGAGGCCACACGCTTGGCAAAACTTTGGTTTAAGGTGTGAGTGCCTTAAAGACCACAAACTGGTATCCTTCCCACTGGCTATCCAGTTTTCAACAGCACTCTGAAGTAAATTCGACCAGTATGGGGATGGTGTCCAGGCGGCTTACGAGTTGGTTGTTCCCACCAAACTCAAGGGAATAAGTTAACCTTAAAGGGCTTCTCTGTCGATAGAGTCTCTGGAACTTCTGACCTACAGCAGGGTTTCACTGGTGGACCAGGAGTTGCAGCAGTCGTCTTCCTTCAGCTAGTCTTCGGTTCCTTTGTTCCAGTGGTCAACTCTGCTTTCCAAGTCCCAGAGACCTGCTTTTAAACAGTTTTCCCACATTCATTCCAGCCTGGCTGTCATTTACACAGCAGGGTGGCTGTACTTGCTGGACAGCCAGCCGGCCAATGTCGCCAGAATGCATTCAGGTCCCCTAGGAGACTAAGCACAGGGAGTTTCGGGCACCTCCCTCACATCCGGTCCACCCCAGACACTCAGGCGCCAGAGGAGGGCTTCTGCACTGAAGCCCGCCAAAGGCCAACGAACAAAGGGACCAAACCTGGTTTGGCCCACAGAGTTAAACACAAGAAGGTCCTTTCCTAAAAGAAACAGCAAAAAAAGTCGACCGGAGTCTGTTTTTACAGATAGGTCCTGGGCGCCATATTAGAAAACATGGCTGACCCGATTTTTAGCTACTGGTGTTCATGGTCGGGAACAATCATGGTAGTTTGTTTAAAACCACTGCCACCAACCTTTTCAAATAGAAAAGGGTAATATTTGACTGTTACATGACTGTCTAGACTCAGGGGAAGCTAGGCAACTCCTCTAGCACTCCATAGGAAGATCGTGTTTGCTGGGTCAGTAAATATTAAAAGACTAGTAAAGTCAATTTAACTTTACATGCTCGCGGAGACAGTAGTCAGTATCAGAGAAGGTATTTAAACCTTGGGGAGTCTGAAAGACACCCCTGTGTCACTGCACTGAAGGTGCTGTGTGTAACACTCACCTTGTATCCACGGGGATGCCTCTCGACTGGTCGGGATGCTCTTCGGTCCCTTCCCCTTCCCTGGAGTTCGTGCTGTCGAGGGTCGGTCCTAGAAGACAGAAGGTGAAGTTTAACTGTTGTTCTTTCCCTGGCGACCCACCTCCCGGGCTCCCGTTTCCCTTGCGGTTCCCCTGGGACGTCTCTCACCTTGATTTCTATAAGGATGTGCTCTCCACCCTGCCACGCTGGGGAGGCGCACATCGTCAATGGCACCGTTCCGCTGAGTTTCTTCACTGGCGAGGGCCAGATTCCAGACCGGTTGCGACTCCGTTTTTTCAGGTAAGTCTTTGAAGATGAAGATGAGAATAATGTCTTTAATGATTTAAGCACAAATAACCTTCTCCCCTTTTCTTGCAGATTTTGGAGGCTGAGGTGGGTGCCAAAGCTGGGTTCGAGAAGGTAAGATGAAATGCCAAGCGGCGCTGCGAGCCTCCTTGCAAATGGCCAACCTGTGCTATTGTTGACTTGCAGGTTGAGAAGAATAGAAGATGAGTGGTTCTCCAGAACCCAAGGGGGCGGAAAATGTCTTGGAGAAGATGGCCTTCCTGACGGACTGGTAAGAAGCTCACACGATGTCGGAGATGGTGCCGGATGAAGATGGTGAGCGTTGGATGATGTCGGTTGCCGGAGGATGCCGCTGAACAGGTAAGGATGGCAAAGCTTCTTGCCTTTTTCTCGCCCTTGCAGGCCAGGATGCTGAGCAGGACCCGGTGAACGTCACGCTGCTAGAGCAGAATAACGCGAAGCGCGTGCTTCTCATCGGGCATAGTTTAAATAGCCAGCAGGTATCCCAGGTGCCTTCGGGGCGAGCCCCCCCCCTGGATGCTAGACCGCCAAATGCAGTTCCCCAACGTTCCTCACGGGGCGGCCATGCTTGTCCATTACCCATTGAAACCCCATGCTAGCATGTGCCTCCGATGCCAACAGCGCCAGGACTGGAACCAAGGGATCTGAGGAGGACCGAATTGAGTCTTTAGGGCCCCGTGAACACTTGGTGGGGATAGGATCGTGACAGCACTCCCCCCTCAGGCCCCTCTCAAAGTGGTTCTCCGACCCGGTCCTGGTTTGGAAGGGAATGCTCGATGGAAATGCTGAAGTAAACGTGGAGCATGGATGTACTCACTGGGTTCCCATGTTCTGTCCTGTGGTCCGTACCCTTTCCAATCCACAAGTTAGTAGAGTTTAGTCCTCACATACTTAGAGTCCAAAATGTCCTTTACCTCGTATTCAGGTTCCCCCTGAACGATGACAGGCTCAGGTGGGGTAGTTACTCGGGTACCCGGCTTGACTGGTTTCAAGAGAGATACATGGAATACTGGATGCATTTGCATGTGGGCTGGTAGAATCAACTTCACAGCAGCTGGGTTAATCATGGCTTTGACTGGGTATGGTCCCAAGAATCGTGGGCAAAACGTATGGGTTCCTTTTATTGGTATATGCTTGGAGGCTAGCCACACCATATCTCCTACCTGGTAGACAGGGGCCTCGGAGCGAAGCTGGTCCGCACACCTTTTCTGGCGCACCTTAGTTTGCTGCAGGTGTTCTTGAGCTTTAGTGAAGGCCTGAGTGATGGTTGTGTGCAGGGTCTTGACAGCCGGCATTTCCAGGGTTGTGGGGGCATCTAATTCAGAAGTGCGTGGGTGTCTCCCATACACTGTAAAGAATGGTGTTTTTCCCGTACTACTATGTAGAGAATTATTATAGGCGTACTCGGCGACCCATAGAAGTTCTTTCCAATCCCCTTCTCCCTGGTGAAGCATGCAGCGTAAGTACTGCTCGAGAGTCTGATTCGTTCTTTCTGTTTGGCCGTCGGTCTGAGGGTGGTGACCAGTGGACAGAGGGGATGTCTATCTGTGCCAATGAGCAACATTTCTTCCAGAAGCTGGATACAAATTGGGTTCCACGGTGCGATATTAAGACTGAAGGGAATCCATGCAGGCGCACTACGTGTTCAAGGAAGACTTTGGCGAGGCCGGATGCAGTCGGCAGACCCTTGAATGGGAGAAAATGAGCCATTTTAGAAAATATATCCACGATTACCAGGATGGTATTGCACCCTTGACACGGAGGAAGATCGGTGATGAAATCTAACAATAATGTATGCCATGGGGCTGGCGAGATGTCCAACGGCTGTAGGAGGCCGGCAGGTCTTTGTTTGACGGACTTATTTTGGGCACAGATGCCACAAGATGACACAAACTCGATTACATCCTTACGCCAAGTGGGCCACCAGTAATTCCTTTTTACCTTAGCCAAGGTTTTGGCGATTCCCGGGTGGCCTTCAATGAGGGAGTCATGGTATTCGGAGATTACCTGTTCTTACAATTCCTTCACAGGCACGAACAGCGGTTTTGGTAATATGGCAATTGATTCTTAATACAGTAGTGCTCCCCCCTGGAAACCCAACTCTTGTAGTTGCTCCTGGGTTAAAACCTGCCGAATTTCATATAGGAGCTCGTCCTGGGTCATGGTGGTTGTGATGCCTAAGATTCTATTCTCTGGAATGATGGCCACCGGATCTGGAGGCCTGTGCGCCATTTCGTCAGTGCCCATGCGGGAAAGTGCGTCAGCTTTGCCGTTTTTAACCCCAGGTCTGTACATAATCACAAAGTCATACTCTGCGAAGAAAAGGGCCCAGCGCAGCTGTTGTGATGATTGCTCCTTCGCTCCCTTCAGATACTGGAAGTTTCGGTGGTCCGTAATCACGGTGTGCCTGGCCCCCAGCAGGTAGTGTCGCCAGGCCTTGAAGGCAGCTTTAATGGCCAATAGCTCTTTGTCCGTTATGGCGTAATTGAGTTCTGCTGGTGCGAATTTACATGACTAAAAGGCCACCGGATGTAGTTGGCCTGTTAGTGGGTCTTTTTGGGACAGAACCGCCCCCATTGCCAGACTGGACGCATCTGTTTCCACGATATAAGGAAGGTCTGGACGTGGATGTCGCAAGATGGGAGCGTGGTGAACCTCGTCTTGAGTTCCTGGAAGGCCTTCTCAGCTTCCTCAGTCCAGTTAAATGCCTTGTTGCATTTTCTTAGCAAAGAAGTAATCAGGTGTATGACTTGGGAGAATCCGGGGATAAATCGACGGTAGAAATTCGCAAACCCCAACATACTCTGGACTCCCTTAATTGAATTGGGTGCTGGCCAATTGAGGACAGCGTCCACCTTGTGCGCATCCATTTCTATGCCCTTGGGGGAGAGGATAAAGCCCAGAAATTCCACCTCTGTAACATGGAACGAACACTTTTCCAACTTGGCAGAAAGATGGTGTTCTCGGAGTTTGGTCAGCTGTAACGACCCTCGCCCAAAACCCCCTGTGGCAAACCCATTGGCCAGGTGGAGTCAGGACTCGGGCCTCTAGAGCCTGGCATCCTCTTCAAAAGCCATCATGGGGACAGTACTGGCGCCTATGGTGCCAGGCTCATACACCATGAAAAACAATTTGCTTGGGAACTACTTTATTGTATTGTCAGCCAACATGGAGGCATCCACATAGCTTGGTTCCTAGGGACCAAGCTATGCGGTCTAGTGTTTTGGGTGTGGTAGCCTAGGGACTACTTTACCTGGACTATTTTGTTGAGGCTATTTAAACCACACCCGAGCAACTTGCAACGTGATGCTCACCGTGTCCAGCTATTCCCTCGAACCTCAGAGAAGCAGAACCTGCAAGGAGACAAAAGTAACATCATTAGCAGCAGCATCTAACCTGCAGTCTTCATCTTTAAACACTCACAGCTACTGAGAACAGCTTCCTCGAATCTGCATGCCTCCCGGACAGAACAACCTGAAAGGGGAAGCTAGAGGAAACATTACAGAAAGCAGAAGAGACATTTACAAATTACGAACTGCTCAAAAGGCTTACCTGGCTGGTCGCCTCTTGACTGGTACCACTCCGGACATTCCACTCGCGCTGAAGAACACCGCGACCTACAGGAAGGAAAACACAGGTTATCAAAGGCAAGACTTTGCAGCGCTGCGCATAGCGCTTATTTACCGCATCATAGCGCTCTTAATTCACCATCATTTACCAGCAGGGCTCAACCAAGCCAGTTTGCCGCGCTGAAGTTCTGCATACCTAAGGGAGAAAAAAGAGACATTTTAAACAAAGAAAGGCATGCAGGATAGCAACCAAAATAAAGAACAGCAATAAGACCTACCTGAACAATATCAAACAGGCTGGCGTCAGTGAAGTAACTGGACCACACTCACCCATGAAAGACAACGCGCCCCTGCAAACAAGGCAGGACAGAGAGCACGCCTAATTCTACCATAAGGCAGAATCTTCCCCGCAGACCACATCAGGGCAAAGCTGAGAAGCATACCAGCGAGTAACCCGGCTGGGTGGCGTCCCTGTGGATACCAGGTGAGCGTAACATCAGGACTGCCCGTACATGCTCAATGTGCTCTTGTTCAGATGTTGAATATACCAGGATGTTGTCTATGTATACTAGGGAGCAGACATCAATGAGTTCTCGAAGGACATTGTTCATGAAATACTGGAACACCGCGGGGGCGTTGCATAGGCCGAACGGCATTACTTGGTATTCGAACAGGCCGTACTTGGTACGAAATGCCGTTTTCCACTTGTCCCCTTCTTTTATGAGCAAAACATGATAGGCCCCTCTCATGTCCAACTTCGTATAGACCTGGGCTTCCTTAACCTGGTCCAGTTACTCCGGGATTAAAGGCAGAGGGTAGAGATTTTTGATGGTTACTTGGTTCAATGCACGATAGTCAATACACGTTCTCAAATCGCCTTTCTTTTTGGTACAAAGAATAACGGCGCTGCGGCCGATGACTTGGACGGGCGGATGAAACCATTGGCCAGGTGCTGCTTCAGGTACATTTTCAGCTGTTGGTTTTCATGCTCAGTGAGTGCGTAAATGCGCCTACATGGAATTTGGGCTTCAGGTAGCAGATCGATTTGCCAGTCGTAGGGTCTGTGGGGGGCAATGTATTTGCTTGCTCCTTTTGGAAAACATCTTGGAAGTCTTGGTAATGAATTGGCAGGGTAGTGATCCCTCCAAGGGCATGGGCCATTCCCTCCCAAACTGGAGAACTTGCGTGTTTTGCCTTCCGACCCTTCGGTTAACAGGTGTGCGTGCAGCTATGGGCAAAAACCAATTTGCGGGCTCGCCAGTTGATTTGGGGATTATGAGCGACCAGCCATTGCATTCTCAGGATCAGCCGAAATTGGGGGGCTTTAATCAGATCGAAGGCGATGTTTTCGCAGTGCCCATCTTCGCACAGGAGGGTGAGTTCAGTGGTGCATTCCGACACAGGGCCCAAGGCAATCTCAGTACGATCAACGGTGGTTACGGTCTCTGCGGTTGGTTTTGGGCAAAGGACTAGCCCCATCTTTGCTGCAAGATCCTGATCTATGTAATTTCCCACCGCTCCGCTGACGATGTAGGCCTCTAATGAGTGCATGTCGGACGGCTGCTGATGGGGAATTAAGATCACGGGTAGCGCAAAATGGGAGGTCTGTAGCTGAACTTCTTCGCTCGACAATTGGACCCCTACAATTGCCAGGCTTGCTAGTTTCCCGATTCCTCATCAGGGGTTTCTTTATCCGTGGCTCCCACAACTCTTCTGGGTGGCTTGACCGGGCATTCCTTTAGGAAGTGACCTGCTTTTCCACAGTACAGGCACAACTGCAACTCCCTCCTTTTATTTTGGTCTGCTTTGGTTAGAGGGGGCCTGACTCCTCCTAACTGCATAAGTTTGCTGGTCCCAACGGGTCCTCACAGGGTTGCTCTTTGGATCACAGAAATAGGGGGTGCGAATCCGGCTTCCCACGGTCGTTCTTTCTGTCTTGCAGTCGGCGATCCAATTGCACCACCAAACTAATGAACTCAGCACAATCCCAGGGTGGGTCCATTACTTGGGACAACATGTCTTTTAGCTCCCCTCGAAGACCCCGGTGGAACAGTGTGGTCCGTTTGTCCTTTGGCCAGTCTGCCTCGACCACCAGTCTATTGAAAGTTGCGATGTAAGTCAGCAGATCCTGGCTCCCTTGACGAAGGCACAAGAGTTCATTATCTAGAGCCTGTCCATGGTGGTGCCGGGCGAAGAGTTTTTCCAGTTCCCACTGAAACCCGTCGAAATCTTGTAACAGAGGGTCGTTCCGACTAATGAACAGTACTGACCAATCTGCTGCACTCCCACTAAGGTAAGATAAAACGAAGGCCACACGTGATTGGTCAGTGGGGAACGCCCCAGGCCTGCACAGAAAATGGAGGCAACACTGGTTCATGAAGGTAGCGTATCGTCGGGGGTCTTCTGAAAAACGTTCCAAAGGAGCCAGAGGTACTTTCCCAGGGAGGCTGATCTGGACCGGATTGCTCGCTGAGGCCGATGTGGACTGACCAATTCTGGGCAACGGGGCTTGTCCTGCTTGTGACTGGAGGAGTTGCCTCCTGAGGTCATCTGTCCTTTCCTTGCCCACAATTAGTTCCCTCTACAAGGCATTAGTTTCCTGCCGTGCTGAGTGGACCTCCGCGTGCAACTGCCCCAACAACTGGGCTAACTGGTCTGTTTCCGAAGCTTCCAT
Source organism: Ambystoma mexicanum (assembly GCF_040938575.1). Taxonomy (NCBI): domain Eukaryota; kingdom Metazoa; phylum Chordata; class Amphibia; order Caudata; family Ambystomatidae; genus Ambystoma; species Ambystoma mexicanum. The sequence goes on from NC_090940.1 coordinate 199,228,499, forward strand.
ACTAGGCACCCAGGTGGATAATTAAGTTTGGGCTTCGCGTTCTGTAACGCTCACCTTGTATCCACGGGGACGCCTCTCGACTGGTCGGGATGCTCTTTGGTCCCTTCCCCTTCCCTGGAGTTCGTGCTGTCGAGGGTCGACTCTAGAAGACAGGAGGTGAAGTTTAACTGTTGTTGTTTCCCTGGCGCCTCACCTCCCGGGCTCCATTTTCCCTTGCCGTTCCCCTGGGACGTCTCTCACCTTGATTTCTATAAGGATGCGCTCTCCATCCTGCCGCGCTGGGCAGGGGCGCGTCGTCAATGGCACCGTTCTGCCGAGTTTCTTCACTGGCGAGGGCCGGAGTCCAGACCGGCTGCAACTCAGTTTTTACAAGGAAAATCTTTGAAGACGAAGATGAGAATCATGTCTTTAATGATTTAAGCACAAATAACCTTCTCCCCTTTTCTTGCAGATGTTGGAGGCTGAGGTGGGTGTCAAAGCTGGGTTTGAGAAGGTAAGATGAAATGCCAAGCGGCGCTGCGAGCGTCCTTGCAATGGCTAACCTGTGCTATTGTTGACTTGCAGGTTGAGAAGAATAGAAGATGAGTGGTTCTCCAGAACCCAAGGTGGCAGAAAATGTCTTGGAGAAGATGGCCTTCATGACGGACTGGTAAGAAGCTCACACGATGTCGGAGATGGTGTCGGAGGAAGATGGTGAGCATTGGACGATGTCGGTTGCCGGAGTATGCCGCTGAACAGGTAAGGATGGCTTCTTGCCTTTTTCTCGCCCGTGCAGGCCAGGATGCTGAGCAGGACCTGGTGAACGTCACGCTGCTAGAGCAGAAAAACGCGAAGCACGTGCCTCTCATCGGGCGTGGTTTAAATAGCCAGCAGGCATCCCAGGTGCCTTCGGGGCGAGCCCCGCCCTGGATGATAGACTGCCAAATGCAGTTCCTCAACGTTCCTCATGGGGGTGGCCATGCTTGTCCATTGCCCATAGAAACCCCGTCCTAGCATGTGCCTCCGATGCCAACCGCGCCAGGACTGGCTCCAAGGGATCCGAGGGGGACCGAATAGAGTCTTTAGGGCCCTGTGAACACTCGGTGGGGATAAGGTTGTGACAGCGTGAAACACAGAAAAGGATGATGCCTATGGAGTTGTTTTAAAACTCCACATCCAAAGAACACAAAAGTAAAACACATCAAAATACATGAAACAGTGGGAAAAAAAGGCTCACACTCTTTCCAGGTAAAAATTAAAATCCTAGAAATCCAGAAAAGTTGCTGGGGGTCTCAAAAGGTAAGGGAAATTAGCACATTCTTGAGAATTCTCCATAACACCACCCCCACACTCTGTAACCCCACCCACCCTGACTCTCTATACCCCACCCCACCCTACCCCACTCTCTCTTCTAACACCCACCCATGCACCCAATGTGCATTGACACAGCAAAAACCGTTGGACAGAATTGGACCAGGTACAAAACAACTTGGGCACGAAGCATTGACTCGATTTCTGGGAGGGTTCTGGGGTTATTGCATCCAGTAGTTTTAAAAATATTTGACAGGGAAGGGGGTGCCCCCTTCTCCCAAAATTATAGCTGTATCTCCCATGGTGTTTTGCAGCAGAGAGACCTTTCAGAAATGAAAAAGTTGCCATTTTATTTTGTTCGATGTGAGAGATAACCAAGGTTAAAACTTAACAAATGCCATTTGGAGGAGGTAAAAAGGTTGAAATGGCAACAGGCTAGTGGTGGGGAGGGGGATAGAGGACACCATGTGAAATTGAGGGTGTCAGGGGACTGGGGACCAAGTTCAGAGTTCAAATGTTTTCTCATAACCAGGGTTATTTTTACATTAAAAAAATTATATGGAAAACCACTGCAAGAATCGAGATGTTTGAATGGTCTGCCGAAATATTGACAACTGTTCCCAAATTGGTTTTTCAGGGCACAATTCTTGAGATTCTGCCTTAATTTATTTCCGACTAGGGAAATTCTGAGACCAAGGAAACTAGAAGGTGGATCATTATTATGTAGAGTATGCCAAGTGTACTTGTCGAACAAGTCATTGAAACATCTTGTAATTACCTGTTCGGCAACAAAGGAATTAAGACACACTCATGACAGAAATTATCGGTAAATATGGGCCTAGACCAGTGGATGATTGGTGGAAAATACTTCTGGCAGGCAAAAGAGTTTCGATTACATTGGCATTTGTCAAACTAATCATTGCGATTTTTAAGAAGATTGATGTTTTAAATTTATGAACATTGGACCAGACTGACATTAAGACAGACTGGTTGTAGATGATATTGGACTTTTACGAAAGTATTTCTTAGATGATGGATTAAATGGCTAAAAGATTTTTCTCTGTATAACCATGTATAGCCAATAAAAGATCAAATAAATAAAAAATACGCAGGTTTATAGTAGAACACAGGGTTGGGAATGAAAGTGCTTCATATGAATAACCACGGTTATTTTACAAATAACTGAGTTATTTTGTTAATGACTGGGTTTATTTTATGAATAACCGCGCTTATGAGAAAATGTTTTTAAAAAAAGAGAGAATTAAATAAATATGATTAATACAAAAAAAGGGAAATCTTACAGCTACAGTGAGGTGGGGGGTAATGAGCGTGGCCGAAGACTATGGCTACTGGGTTACTTTAAGGAACCGAACGGTGCAATATGGAAAGTGGACACAGCTAAAGTCCATGGCCACTGGCCATGGCTGAAGGCCATGGCTAGTGGGCCCAGAAGAAACCTAGTGGTGTGGCCACGGCTGAAAGCCATTGCTAGTATGCAAGTTTAGGAAATATATTTGAGGAATATGTGGAGTGGTCAGGGCTGAAGGCCATGACCAAAGCCATGGCTAGTGTGACTGGTAGAAAGCTATTGGGGAAACATGTAAATGGGCCATGGCCAAAGGCCGGGGCCAATGGTCATAATCGAAGGCCATGGCTAGTGAGTAAGAAAGAAAGGTAGTGTTTTAAAATATAAAGTGAGTATGGCGACACTGCTGAATGCTGTGGCCATCTAATGGATTTGTATTTGTATTTTATTTATTTATATAGCACATCAGGCCCAAAGGCAACTGGGCGCATATTTTAGGGAGGCAAGGTTACAGTTACATACATGGAAATAAATGGCAAGCTCTGCCAGCTTACAGTAGACATGCGGGCAGTTCTGCGGTGAGATAAGAATATACGCAGTATAGTACAAAAAGCATGTTACAAACAAGATGGATATACAAGCAGTTCCTCTAACAATTAAGAGCATAAAAAATATAGGAGGATCACACGGGAGAATAGGCACAGGAAGAAAAGTTATCTACATACAAGACCTAAATGCACAGAGCAATACAGGCGTTATTTAACAGTGAACTATATAACAGAGGGCTGGGTAAGTGACAGAGTGGCAGTATCCATAGTATACCGTCAGGTATCTGAAATGTTTTGTGCTGAGAGCCACGCTTTGGTTTTGTGCTTAAAGGTTTGGAAGGAAGGCTCAGCTCTGATAGCATTAGGAAGGGTGTTCCAGAGCTTAGAGGCCAAGACCAGGAAGCTAGCGCCGCCAGCTTTTTGCAGTTTAAATCTAGGGAGAGATAAACCATGGACTTGGGCCGCTCTCATGGGCCGAGTGGAGGTGTGGGGAGTGAATCGGTTGGCTAAGTAGATGGGGGCCTGGTTGCTCAGGCACTTGTGAGTCAAGGCAAGTGTTTTCAGGGAGATTCTATGCTTAATAGGCAACCAATGTAGATTACGCATGTGGTTAGAGATGTGTTAGTTTCTAGGTATGTTTAATGATGCTCTGATGGCATTATTCTGAATGACTTGCAGTTTCTTAAGGTTAGATTGACTAGTCCCTAGATAAAGGGTGCTGCAATAGTCTATCTTGGACATGACAAGCATTCTAGCCAGGATAGTGCAATTGGGAGTAGTCAAGAACGGTCTACAAGCCCTGATAAGTTTACAGGTATAGGCAGACGCTGAACTGACAGCAATGGTTTGTCTGCGCAATGATACAGTAGAATCAAGGTAAATTCCGAATGTTTTAGTATCATTAGAGACTTTAATGACATTGCCATTAATGGAGAACGACTTGAAGGAGGGGGCAAGTTTGTTAAGACATTGGTGTGAACCCAGAATGAGGAGTTCCGTCTTGTCGTCATTGAGACAAAGCTCATGTTTCGCCATCCAAGCCTGAATGACCATGTAGACGTCATTCAAGGCTTTGATGTCCACTGCATAATCACCTGTGATGGGGATGAGTATCTGGGTGTCGTCGGCATAGTTAGTGTAGGAGACACTCAGATAGTCAAGAACATCAAACAAAGGTTTTGTGAACACATTATAAAGTGTTGGTGACACACAGGAGCCTTGGGGTACGCCACAGTGAATGGGGGCAGGCTCAGCAGCTGCTGACGGCGAGAAAACCCTCATAGATCTGTTGCTTGAGAAGGATCTGATCCAGGTGGTGGAAGTATCTGAAAAGTGGGCGGCAGATATAAGGTGCTGGCAAAGGATTTGGTGATTGACCAAATCAAAGGCTGCTGAGAGATGAAGTAATAATAGCAAGGCTAATTTCCTGTTGTCTTTCAGTACCTCAATTCAAGTTTTTAGGTCAATGAGGGTGGTTTCCGTCCCATGCCTGGGCCAGAAGCCAGATTGCCTTAGACCAAGAAGATTGTTGACTTCCAGATAGTCCTGGATCTGGAGGTGGGTGGCACGGTGCAGTATTTTTATATTTTTTAAACTTGTCTTTATTGCATTTTCACATATCAACTCCACAACAAACGGTTGTAACACCCCCCCCAACTCCCCCTCCCTCCCCTGGGGGCATGATCATCCATCTCTTCGGGGATATCTTTATGCGCTAAATATATCCGATACTTTAATTTTATGTGGACACCATTGTTCCATAAAGTCTGATTGAAGGTATTCTTGAACCCCTCCCCATTCCTTTATAAACATGTCCCTTGTACCTTGAATTGTGTGGGTGACTTTTTCCATCACCATTTTGGCCCATACTCTTTGGAGCCACGTGAACGTCAGAGGGGTATCTTTCTTTTTCCAATTTTGGGCAATCGTTGTCCATGCCACAATGAACAGTCCCATAAAACTTCTCCATTGTGACCTTTTGTATTTCCTCGCTATATCGTCTCTCATTCCCACCATCCAATCTCCCTCCCCCATTTGTTCGGCCTCTGGGAACATCTTCTCCATCTTTCCCCTCACGTCTTCCCAGAAGGGTTTTACCATTTTACATTCCCACCAAATGTGTTTCCATGTTCCCACATCTTCGCAGCCTCTCCAGCATCGATTTGACGTTTTGGGGAACATTGCTTGCAGTCTCTCTGGGGTATAGTGCCATTGTGTTTCCACTTTGAACCACATCTCCCTTGTTTGTGCTGAGCGCGTCATTTTGGGAATTAAGTTCCATAGATCCTCCCACTGTTTTTTGGTCGGTTCTTTCCCCAGTGTTCTTCCCCACTTAATCATATATGACCATTTAATTTCTTCTTCTTGCGTATTTATAAACAAGTACAGCGTCCATATCCAATTGTTTGCCCCCTTATTGGAGATGACATATTTCTCAAACGTCGTGAGGTTTCTTGTTGCTGCTGCCATTATTTCTGGTGATTTTAGCCAGTGCTTGAGCTGCTTGTATCTGTATTTATCTCGTTTGGAAAGTGATGCGCACGGATAGCAGGACTCGAGTGGTCTAATTTCATTGCCCACAAACATTTCCCCTATTTTCGTGATTCCTGCCTCCTCCCACCTATCATATGCCCCTTGTTCCATCCCCGGGGGGAATTGAGGATTCCGACAAATCAGCGTGAAAGGGCCCAGTGAAGTAGTCATAATGTCTTTAAGTGTTTGGCTGTCCCACGCTTCCATTGTTGTTTTCAATATCTCACTTATTTCTATGTTGGGGTGTCTGTGGTGTCTCTGTTTCCAGAGTAGTTCCACCTGTGGCGTTCTCGCTACTGCCCTGTCTTGCCTAGCCCAGATCTGCTGCGGGTTCTCCCCCATCCACTCCCGCAGCACTTTCAGTTGCGCCGCGTGGTAATATTTTTTAAAGTGGGGGAGCGCCATCCCCCCTTCCCTAGTTGGTGCTGTTAAGACCGTTCTGGCAATTCTCGGCGTCTTCCCTTTCCATATAAAAGATGAGATGGCCTTGGTTAGTGTTTTGAAAAAGGTGTCGGGGATACCCACGGACAGGGCCTGGAAGTAATATAGGAGCTTTGGGAGGATGGTCATCTTGACCGACTGGATCCTGCCCCACCAATGGATCATCATAGGGTTCCATCTGGCCAAATCTTTGCGTATGCTTGAGAGCAGATGCGGGTAGTTTTCCCCGTACAGTTTGTCTACCTTATGTGATATGGTTATCCCCAGATATGTTATGCCCTCTGCTGCTATCTTTAGGTCCAATAGTTTGGCTTCTTGTTCTATTTTCCCCCTATCTCCCGCCAATATTAGAATTTCCGTTTTTTCCTGTTGATCTTTAGGCCTGATATAGCCCCGTAGTCCTCCAACTCCCTCACCACCACCGCTAGAGCTTTCTCTGGGTCTTCTATGGCTATTAACATGTCATCCGCATATGCAATGACTTTGTGTTGAAGTCCTGCCATTTCGATCCCCCTAATGTGGATGGATTCCCTAATTTTCACTAACAGGGGTTCCAGAAAGATTGCATACAGTAACGGGGAGAGCGGGCACCCTTGTTTAGTCCCCCTTGTGATATTTACTATTTCTGTTACCTCCCCATTGATGGCTATTCTACTTGTTGGGGAGTTATAGATCGCTTTTGCTCTTGCCAGATATTGATCCCCAAATCCCATACGTTTTAAGACCTTAAACAGCATCGACCATTCCACCCTATCAAAGGCCTTTTCGGCATCTACCGAGAGTATCATCGCCGGGGTGTGGGTTATGCCTATCTTTTCCACTAGGTGGATGAGTCGCCTGAGGTTGTCATGGGTTTGTCTGCCTGAGATAAATCCCGACTGATCTAGGCTGATTAACTTTGGGAGAAGCGGGGATAGTCTAGCGGCCAGGATTTTTGTGTGAATCTTTGCATCTAGATTGATAAGGGAGATTGGCCTATACGAGGCAGGGTTAGTAGGGTCTTTCCCATTTTTCTGGAAGACTAGCACTTTCGATTCATTCATTGTGGGGGTCACATTGCCACTTTCTTTGAACAAGTTTAGGAGCCTAGTTAGAACCGCGATTAGCTGATCCGGATATTTTTTTATAGAACAGGGCCGTGAAGCCACCTGGACCCAGTGCTTTATTCATTGGGAGATCTAATATTGCTCTTTGACTTCTTCTTCTGTTATCGGGCTCTCCAGGGCCTGCCTATCTTCATCTGATATTTGGGGTATTGGGAGGGGGTCCAAATAAGCGTCCTGTGCTACTTCCTCCGGGAGATCTGAGGTATATAGCTTCTGCTAAAATTCCCTGAATGCCTCCCCCATACCTTGTGTGCGTGATAGAAATTCCTCTTTAGTGTTTTGTATGTTCTTGATCGTAGCGTCTTTCTGTTTTGCGCAGAGTTGTCTGGCTAGGAGTCTATCTGCTTTATTTGCTTTTATGTAATATCTTTGCCTTAGATAGAGAAGTTTCCTCTCTGCTCCCTTTGTGCGCAACATATCTAGTTGGCCCTGCGTATGTCTCAATGTTTTCTTTAACGCTCTAGTGGGGTGGGACAATATTTTCTCCTGTATTTCTGCTATTGATGTCTCTAATTGCTTTTCCCATTGGTAAATCTGTTTCTCCTTCGTGATTTTCATTGCCACTAATTTCCCCCGAATTACTGCTTTGAACACTTCCCAGACTGTGCTTAGGGGCACTTCCCCCGTATCATTAAGGGTAAAGTATTCTTCAATCATTTCCCTTATGGTTTCCCCTGCTAACTGGTCTTGGATTACATCTTGGGGTAGCCTCCACTTCCAGAGCCCATTTGATTTCCCCGGGAAGTCCAGCTCCAGCCACAGAGGGGCATGGTCCGAGAGTGCTATTGCTCCCAGTTCCATATCCCAAATCATTCCCATGAGCCCCACTGAGACCCAGAAGTAGTCGATCCTAGACATAGAGTTGTGAACGTGAGAGAAGTATGTGTACCCTCTTTTCTCCCCATTCAGTTCTCTCCACACATCATTCAAGGCCATGTGATCAATCTGTTGTTTGAGGCGCTTTGAGGGTGCCCCTTGGCCTTGCACCTTCCCTGTGCTCCTATCTAATTGTGGGTTCCACGCCACATTAAGATCCCCACCCAGAATCACTTCCCCCTTTGCAAAGTCTTCTAGTCTCCCCAGAAGATCCTTAATGAAGCCATCCTGCCCCGTATTTGGTGCGTATACTGATGCTAGGGTAATGCAGTGTCCTTCTAGCACAACATTTGCAAAGGCGTACCTCCCTTCTCTATCCGTGAGTATATCTTCCAGTTTGGCGTCTCCCCCTTCCCTTATCGGTATCAGCACCCCTGCCCTTTTTTCGGTAGAGGTAGCTTGCGCCCTTATCTTGTATCCTCTTATGCGAGTTTTCTGCTTATCCTTCGTTCTGATATGAGTCTCTTGGAGCATAAGTACATCCCCTCTTTCGCTTTTGAGCTGTGTCTCTAATTTTGCCTGTTTCATGGGGTGGTTCATGCCCCTGATGTTAAATGTCAAGATTCGTATCTTCCACATATTGTTATGTATGTGTCCATTGTGTTCCAGTCCCCGACCATGCTAATATCGCATGTTTCATGCCCCATCCTCCCCTTCCCTCAAACATACCCCCCAACTTATAACCAGAAACCAACCAACTTGCCCCCGAGTAGGGCGAGGGTTCCTATTGATGGTAGGGCATTGCACCCTTTGCTCCCTGCCCTCCTTACCCTCGGGGGTATTTTTTGTGGGGGATCCTAAACCCCACATTTTCCTCTGTCCTTACCAGATTCCAAGATGGAAGGTCCATTCCCGGGCCACCATCTCAATGTTTGTAGCAGATCTTTTCATTCTTCCCGCCCTCTGCGGGATCCCCATTTATTTGTCGCTTTTCCCGTGTCTTTGTCGTTCCCCTCTCGTGGTTCTTTCATGAGAACTTCTTGCCGCCTTCCCCTCCTGTGTTCGACCTCCTCTGCTTGATCGTTTCCCAGCCTTTCGGTTGTCTCGCATGTTCTGTCCTTCGCTTGGGCACTTCCGCTTCCTCTTCCCCTTCCTGGATGTCCATTATATTAAGGCCTTCTTCCCAAGTGGTCGCTCTTCTCTGTTCCCCCTCCCATGAGAACATAAGCCCAAATGGGATTTCTTTCGCTACCAGTGCCTTGATGAGCGGTGCCATAGCCCTTCTTTTTTGCAGGGTCACCAGAGCTAAGTCCTAATATAATTGGATATCTTACCCATTCATTCTAATATGCTCCATTTCTCTCGCTCTCCTTAGTATCTGTTCTTTTTGTGGATATGAAGAGAGTGCTACCAGGACATCCCATGGTCTTTCTCCCAGCGCCCCCGATCTCTTTGGCCCCACCCTGTGGACGCGGTCTACACCAATAGTTTCTGCATCCTGGGCATCCAGCACATCTCTAAACACTTCTTTTACTGCCATTTTCAGGTCTTTGTCAAGGACCGATTCCGCCATGTTTTTGATGCGTATGTTGGACCGTCGGGAGCGATTCTCCAAGTCCTCACACTGAATTTCCAGATTGTGGGTGAGCCTCACCAAGTGATCGTGGGTTTCGCTGACCAGTCGCGTTTCTTCTTCAACCCCCTGTAGTGTTCTTTCAATTATGTCCGTTCTTTCCTCCAGTTTGGCCATGTCCACTTTAATGTCCTGTACTACCTGCTTCATGTCATTTTTCATGGATGTAAATTGTTCCTGAACTGTGGACATGAATTTGTCTTGCAAATCCTGGAAACAAGAATGCATATCTTCTCTCGATGGAGGTTGCTGATGGTGTGCACGGATGTCATCCTCCCCATGTGTGTCTTCCTGGGTATTACCTTTAGGTTGTGATGAGTTGTCCGAGGACCACATGTGCAGGATGAAAGCATCCTGCTTCGAGGTCTGTGGTGTCTGTAGTTCCGCGTTGGCTTTCCCTTTAGCTCTTGACATGATGTGCGGCTTTCTTGGGGTGCTCACTTCTTTTACTGAGTACGTACTGTCTTTCTCTAGGATGTGTCCGTGCTTGTGGGCTTTCCGTTCTCTCTTGCCCTTCTCAGTGGTCCCCTCCCTACAAACTATTGCGTGTTACTCCGTACTAAGACTCTCTTTCCCCCTTTGATCTTGGCAGGTTATCCTAGGGGGTGTCCCTCTCATGCACACCTATCCCTTGTTCGGGGTTCCCTGTGTTTGCTTGTATGTTCATGTAAGGGGCTGGCCTCTTGAACTTGCTGGTATAGTGGGCGGCACAGGGTCTCAGTATGGCGGATCTGGGGATCTGGTGCGGGAGGTCCCCCCCGCCTCTCTGCTGTCTTTCCAGTGTTTTTGCTGGTTTCCCCTGTTATTTTGCGTATCTCTAGATTGCGCGATTGGGGAGGGGTGGGGGGGTCTCCCCCGCCTCCGTGTCCTTTTGGGGAAGCCAACTCCTCGTCCCCCCCCCATCGTTGTTCTCCTAGATATGAATCCCTTGCTGGAATAAGTGCGGTGAAATATATACTCCCCCGCCCCTCAGCGGGGTATCTTCCTTCGGTCATATCCCTATGTAGAGCCCTGGGCTCTGCTTGCTTCTTGCCGCATCTGCATTACGGGGCCGCCTTGGGGCCGCCTCGGGAAAGTCTCTCCAAGGATCTCACCTCCTCTGGTCACACCTCTGCTCTCTGCTGTCGGGTCCACCGGGAGGCTCCTCGGCTCACCGCCGGCACTGTCCGCCCGCGTCGCAGCAGTCCTCTCCTGGCCGCGTCTGCGCTCACCCTGGTCACGGTGGCTCCACGCAGCCCTCCGTTGGTGTCCCGACGTGGACACGTATCCCGGCGCTTCACCGTCGCTGCTTCCCAGACTCCGAGAGGAGGGTGCTCTGCGCTGTCTCCGCCTCGGCTGTCGGTGGTTGGGGGCACCAGACCGCTCTCTGTGATGGGGGGGGACCGCAAGGCCCCACCATCCACTGCTGGGCCTCGGATTCTCCACAAGCCGCTTCGCCTCTGCCGGCTCCAGGCCTGGGCTATGTCTCTCCCGATGGAGGAGGGGCCGCTCGCTCCCCGTGCCTGCTCGAGCCCCCGCCGCACACCGGGGCTGTGGGGATCCCGCAGGGGGTAATCCGGATGCGGGAGGGTTTATCAACCCGAGTATGTCACTGCTGCCAGACTTGTTGTACTTTGTTTCTGCGGCCCGGGCGGACAGCGTCTCAGGCACGTCTCTTCGCCCTGGTGGCCATCTTGGAATCACGGTGCAGTATTTTGAGCATGAAAGGCACAGTGGTGATGGGCCTATAGTTAGTAGGTAGGCTAGGATCAAGTGAGGGTTTTTTAAGCAGGGGGATGACCCAGGCCTCCTTAAGGTTGTCCGGGACTATTCCTGTTTTGAAGGATCCATTTATAAAGGCGGTAATGAATGGGGCTAGATCGTGGGAGTCCTCCTTGATAATAGGGGCTGGACATGAATCGACTTGACAGTTGGAAGGTTTAATTGTATTAATAATGCATTCAACTTCAGCTATAGTGAGTGGAGAGAAGCTGAAAGGTTTAATGTTAGGAGTGGCCTGAGTGATTGCAGTCATAAGGGTATTGAGTTGCTTATCTGTCTGAAGACAGTTTTGCTTAGTTTTGATTTTGTTTTGGAGGGTGACAATTTTGTCCAGGAGTGCTTTCTGCATGTTCGAGCACCATTAGCTGTCTTTGATGCACAAATCCAGGGGAGTAGCAGGCGATTCCAGTTCCTTTAGAATCTTAAACAATTCTTTGGTGTTAGAATCTGCTATAGTATTACGTTTGTTAAAGATATCTTTTTTAGCCTGGAAGATAGCCTCTTTGCAGTTGATGGAAGCTATGATGAGACAGTCCTTATGGGCATCCAAAGGGATCCAAAAGAAACATCTTAGGGGAACACGTACAGGGAACGTGGCCGAAGGCCATGTTCACTATCCAGGGACAAAGGACCTTTTTGCGGACCCAAAAACATGTATAGTGCCTTGGCTGAAGGCCATGGCCACCTAGTGAGTCCAAAAGAAACATATTGGGGGAACATGTACAGTGGACACAGCCGAAGGCCCTGGCCATGGTTAGTGGCCCATAAAAAACTATAGTATAACAAAACCCTTAACATTCACTGAAAACAACTCAGTTAAGTTTCAGTTAAATTGCACAGATTTAACGCAACAAAACCCTTGAAATTCAGCAGATGGGGGAAGTCATGATCAGCTTAACTCGACGTGTTCCTGTTGCAAAGCCCATGAAAACATGCATATTATAAGAGAAGGGATTCACAGAGATATACTAAATAGCCTTATGGGGGACATAGCATTATGGGGGACATCAACCTGAGCGTGCCAGGTTAAGCTGGTCGCGGCTTCCCACGTTCACTGAATTCCAAATGTTTTGTTGCATTAAATCTGCGCAACTTAACTGCACCTTTCCCGCCTAGGTATATATTGCCATACTGTGCGTGCCATGGTTTTCAAATTCCTAGTGAGGGCTTCCTCGGACGGCAAATGCAACTGCTGGTGAGCAGTTGCCTGTCCATAATAATTATGTGGAATGAGACTGTAAACCCGCTTTGTACGTATGCTGAACTCGCTATTCAGAGCAACGTCACATCATTTATGGTGCTGTAGCCTCAAGGTCATGACGACTTCTGGGAAATCACTGGGGAAAGAAAGCGACTGCTTTAACGAAGACCTCAAAATTTTTGTATGCCAAAAAAACGTGTTCCTCATCTTCAACATTTCCAATGCCGCCTTTACAAGCATTGTTATGATTGTATTGGAAATGGGCTTACTCCGATGGTCTCTGCCAGTTTGTTGTTAAATAAACCTACTTTGCAAACTCTAAAATGTTCACGTTTTCTTTTACATTCTACTACATTATTTCTAAATGTAAGTTATTAGGTTGTACGTCGCTGTATGTTTATTTACAAGTTTTGCGTTACGTCACATACTTGTGGTTTGAGCAGCTTACCATGGAAAGGGAAGAGGGTCTATGTATGCAATAACCGCCTTCCATTTCTATGGCGGCCATCTTGAAAGAGGATTTTGTTTTGTAATGCGAACTGCCAAAGCCGCCCCGGATTACAACAAGTAATCGTCCTTTTCAGTAGCACACGTTACTGCTTTGCTAATTTAGACTATTAATGGCAAAGATGATTGCGCCTATGTACTTTACTGAGAAGTATGCAGTACTTGTAGTGTATGCACATTTTTTTTTTTTCATTTACACTGTGAAAGGTCGTTATTAACGCATTATTTCCTTTGTTTACGGGTGGCTTTATTTTTTAGCACGGCAGGCAATAAGGCAATTTGCGAACGGCAATGAGCAAAAAGGCAACAAACGGTAATATGGGTCGGTAGATGTACGGCGACAAATTTTGTCCGTTTGTTATGTGCAAGGTAGCACTACTGTTTCTTATGATTTCACATTACACCAGTGCTGCTGTTTTTTAGGGGGGAAGGATGCCTTTCGCTGATGTGTTTTTCAGATAAGTACAACTTTTGCTACCAATATATAATGTTTAGTGTATTGGTAATCGCTGCATACCAATACGTGTTGGCATTGTGTATGGCAAATGGTGAAGGTGGACGTTTCTACATGAATATAAAATATATTTCCACACTGCCCACGAGGCATAGATCGTACAGTTAAGTGTGTACTGATTCTGGGACATCTCACGGTGCAGTACGGCATACTTTCATGTAGCATTCTTCGCAAGGTGTATACTGTTTACCAAACGACCCTTGGTAAAGGGACGTTATGGTTACGTTGCCCTACTGAAAATCTGTGACATGCAGTACAAACATTTTTTCTTAACAAGACCTTATACTTAAATTGTCCTACTAAAAACCTGTACAATTCACTAAAAAAAACTTTGTTAACGGGATGTTATGGTTAAGTTGCGCTACTAAAAACCTGTGAAATTCACTAAAAAACCTTTACAAACGTGGAATAATGCAAACTTGACATTATGGTTCAAAGTAAAACCGAAAAACCCCTGAAATTCACCAGTTATGGTAAGCTACGCAACCATAACTCGCGCCACCACCGTGCACTGCTAAGACTAACATCCAGGACATCAAAGATGACATCACAAATATCATTGATGACTGGGAACCTCCTGGACATGTCGGATGTGTTCTGCTTCTGAAACTGAAAATATGAGTATATCATCTAGGTAAACGATCATGTAATGCAAGAGAATATCAGCAAAGACGTGGTCCATGTACCGTTGGAATACGGCCGGAGCATTTGATAGTCCAAAGGGCATTACCCAATACTCATAATGCCTAAAGGGGGTTTGAAAGGCCCTCTTCCATTCGTCCCCTGATTTAACATGAATCAAATGATACGCCCCACTTAGATCCAGCGTGGTGTATACTGTAGCTCCTTTTACAGCTTCCAAAATATCAGGGATGAGCGGCATAGAATACCGATCGGGAACAGTGATTTTATTGAACCCCGAAAGTCAATGCAGGGGTGCAATTCATCCATATTCTTTTTTTAAACAGAAAATAAAGACGCTGCAGCAGGGGAAGTAAACTCTGTGATGAGTCCATTCTGTAGATTGATCTTCAAGTATTCCTTCAAAACCTCTTTTTCTTTAGCTGACAAAATGTACATGTGGCCAAAAGGCAAAGGCTGGTCAGGCACTAAAGTAATAGGACAATTGTATCTACGGTGAGGTGGAAGCTCTGAAAACTGAATTTTGCAAAGATACTTTGGAATGACAAATATGGTACTGGGATTTCATTCACTTGCTGAATGATAGCCGGATCTCCTTGGACTTCTGTCGAAGTGATCGTAGAGGTAACAAATCCAATAAAACTGTGCGAGAGACAATTATTCAAACAATGTTCTGATCCTAAGAAGAATGTACCAGCAGACCAATTTATAAAGGGGTTGTGAAGTCGGAACCATGGGAGCTCTAAGAAGACCGGATAGTGGGCAGTTCGTAATATATCAAAGGTGATTGTTTCTAAATGCGAGGCAATCGTCATACAGGTGGCCCGGGTTTGTTCTCGAATGGGAGCCAAAGTCAAGGGGCTACCATTCACACTTTCCACCGGGATAGAAAATTCCTTGGATATACGAGGAAGGCCGTGTTAGTGAGCCCAGCAGTCATCTACAAAGTTTCTGGCGGCCCACTATCTGCTTAACGCCAGAATCTTCTCTTCTTTAGAAGAATCCAATAAAAGGGAAATCAGCAAAACCACCATCGAAGAATCAGGGACTTCTGGAGTTAGTGTAGGAGATTCAGTAGTTTGGGAACCTACATCTTCTTCCCGACTTGCGTTTCCCTCTACGATCGGGCTGCAGCATTTCCTGACCTTCGTGGAGGAGCGACTGGGCATACGTTCTCTAAATGGTCTTTCGAACTGCAATACATACAAAGGTCCTGTGTTCTCTGACGAAGGCATTCATCTTGACTCGAAGGGCCTCTAGTGACCCCCAATTGCATAGGCTCATCGGCTGGGACTGACTTCGGACTCGAGAAGACCAGTTCAGGGTGTAAACGGTGTCCTCGGTTTTTCCTTTTCTCATGATGGCATTCTTGCAGCTGATAATCCAACCGCTTTGTTAAAGCGATAAATTCTGCAAGATTGGACGACCTGGGTACTCTAGAGATCTCATCTTTCAATTCCTCAGAAAGACCTCTTCTGAATAATGTAATTAGGGCATCATCTGGCCAAGCAGTATTGGCAGCCATTTGGTTAGATCGGGTAATATAGGTGAGTAGGTCTTGTGTGCCCTGACGATAATCTAACAGTTGTTCCTGGGCATACACAGTGATTTCTTATCTCCCGAACATAGGGCCTCATTCCGAGTTGGATGGTAAGGGAAAAATGATGCCGGTAAAGGAATACCGGCATCGTTTCCCGTTACGGCCCATTCTGACTCACCAGACCGTTATTTACGGCGTCGTAAAGTACGTTGCCATAAATAGCGGTTTAGTGGCGCGCGCCCGACACGGCATGCCGTAATTAGCGGCATGGCGTAAACCGGAGCTGATCCCAAGTAAAGCGGACATGGAAAAAACGGCCTCCACAAGACCGCAAAGTACCTTACCGCCATGGAGTAAATACCGGCATCGCTGAGAAGGTGTTAAGGACCCTGAGCAGTGTTTCCAAGAGGAACAGGTGCACTCAATCAGCACAGGTGGAGGCAATGGAGTCTGGCACAGCACAAAAGGAGCACACCCACACACCACAACCCCTCCCACACCAAGATGATACCAATTGTAGCAGCATTCCTGGAGCTGGAGGCCCTGCTTGCAAGGCAGCAAGTACAACAACAGCAACTACAACAACCACAACCCCCACCACAGAGGATACACAGGAGGAGAAGGAGGGTGAGACAGGCCCAGCATGCCCTACCGGTGCAGCCACCATTACCACACCGCAGCCGCCAATCCCCCGCATCAGAGCCACCCCCTTCAACCTCACACCAGAGCAGATCCACACCCTGTACCGGCTTGACTGGGACACCATTAACAGCATAGTGGACATGATACATGATGATACATTGAGCCGCATAGAAATCCGCACTGCCATCCCCCCTCTACTGAAGGTAGTGTCTGTGCTCCACTTCCTCGCCACAGGCAGCTACCAGCATACAGTGGGGCACATGCATGGCATTTCACAGCCCATATTTTCACGGATACTCAAACAAGTGCTGGATGCCCTCCTCACCCACACAAGGGAATACATATCCCTACGCCGTACTCCCCAGGAGATATATGACACCAAAGCTGCCTTCCATGCACTGGCAGGCATACCAAATTGCATAGGTGCCATCGACTGCACCCAGGTGGAATTAGTGGTCCCGCATGCCATGGAGGTGCCGTATCGCAACCGCAAGCAATACCACTCCATCAACGTCCAGATGGTGTGTAATGCCAGTAAAGCCATCACACATTGCAATGCCCGATACCCCGGATCAACTCATGACTCCTTGGTCCTGCGGAACTCAACACTACCACGCTACATGGAGCGACATGCCGGACGACGTGCCTGGCTGCTGGGTGAGTAACCTGAATGGGCCATGGCAGTGCATTGGGGCTGTGAGTAGGTCGCCTGCATACTCCACCTGGGTGGGAAAGGGGGGGATGCATACCCCACCTGGGTGGGAAAGGGGGGGATGCATACCCCACCTGGGTGGGAAAGGGGGGGGATGCATACCCCACCTGGGTGGGAAAGGGGGGGGGGGATGCACACTCATCCCAGTAATCATCTGCGGCCATGTAAGACTAGTACAATTCTCCACCATGAATGCACACACAATTACCTCCTTTCCACTTCCATGCAGGTGATGCTGGCTACCCTCTAAAGCCGTGGCTCATGGCCCCGGTCCGCAACCCACAGAACAGGCACGAGGAGGACTACAATAGATCCCATACCCGTACACGGGTGGTGATAGAGCAGACATTCGGCCTGTTGAAGGCACGATTTCGTTGCCTCAGCCGGTCTGGTGGGGCACTCATCTACAGCCACGAGAAGGTGTCCAAGATCACCATGGCATGTGTAATGCTACACAACATGTGCATCCGTCGGAACGTGCCACTGCCCCCTGACGTGGAACTGCTACCACCAGATGATGATGAGGGGGATGAGGAAGGAATGGCAGGACAGCAGCACGGTGCCAATGCACAGGAGGGTCATTGATTGGACATTGATTGGACAATATTTCTGACTCACAAGTCAGCTGAGGGTGTGAGGGTGAGAGGACATTGGGCACTGGGTGTGGGGATACATGTACACCATGCAATGTGCGACATCAAAAGACACAAGCAAGCAATGTCCACTCTGTTTTTTTGGGAATGATCAACCAGTGTATTCAACATTTATGTAGGAACGTGTACAACAAAACCACCACCCTCACCCCCTCCCCCTCCCCCCCAACTCCCACACACACCCTCACCCCCCTCACCCTCCCCCCAACTCCCACACACACCCTCACCCCCCTCCCCGTCCCCCCCAACTCCCACACACACCCTCACCCCCCTCCCCCCCAACTCCCACACACACCCTCACCCCCTCCCCCTCCCCCCACAACAACCCCACAATAGTCCCATCAGTGCAACATAGGCCACTTGTGTGTGGCAGTATGGTCATTGTGTGCTTCCAGAGCCAGGGGTATACATGTTCTGCCGGCGGAGTGTGCGCATTGACCGACGGACAGGGCTGGTCTGCGTGGAGGAGCACTGTGAGGGTGGGCACTCCCACTGGGGCTGTGGTCTGGGGGGTGCTGCCTCCAGGGCATCAGCGATCCGGCCCAGCACCTCACAGAGCTGGTTTGTGTTGGCAGTGATGACTTCGCCCAGGGCCTGCAGGTCATTGTGCAACTCCGACCTGGATTCACGGTTGTCCCGGATGAAGTCCTCAATAAGGCCCGTGAGGCGCTGGGAGTGCAATCCATCCATGGCCGGTGTGGCAGATGTGCTAGGCAGCCGTGGTGTTGAGCCTGCAGCCCTTTCGGGGCTTTCTGCAGGGGAGGTGGATCCAGGACTGGCAGGTGGTGCTCCTTGGCCTGTGAGGCCTGGGGTGTCACTCTCCCCGGAGTCGCTGTGTGCAACTTGACTGTAGGATGGGGTGTCTGGGCTGTGCACGATGTCATGGGGCTCCTCCACGTCGGATACGGGAACTGATGTCGGGCTATCTGGCTCCTCGGGGAGGCACATGGCAGCATTCTCCCCTGCCACACTGGACTCCTCTGAGTGCACCGTGGGGCATGTCTCCGTCGGCAGTGCAGGCATGGGTAGGGGTGTGGGTGTGGGTTGTGCAGCCTCCATGGGGGTTGCTGGTGCAGGTGGTGTTGCCTGTGCCTTCTTCCTTCCTGCAGGTTTACGCTGTCCCCTGGCTGTGCCCCTGGAGGTACAGGGCTGTGGGCTTCCTGGCCCTCACTTTCATGGCCGCTGCCTGTGGGGGGGAAGAGAGAGATGGCATGAGCTATGATTTGGGGGTCAGCATTTCTTCAAGCCTATGGTATGACAATGGGATTGCAGGGTTTTGTTGACATTTGGGTTGGGAGTGGGACAGTGATCTGGGCTTGGACGGTAAATGCATGCAGGTGTCTGGGTCACTCATGTTGGTGGAGTACTGTGCTGACTCACATTGACTGCCTCTTTGTGTGCTCTGGCCAATATGGGTTGGAGCCTTGCACCTGGCATCAGCCTGGGTCTTACTTGTGACGGCATGATTTGATGGGGGGGGTTCCCATACGTGATGTGACTGCTTGCCCAGCCCTTGGCGGTGCCTTACATTGGGAATGCATTTACTATCTTCACTCATGACACTCACCTCCATCTGCGGATGACGGGGCACCACACTCCATCTCACCAACCCCCTCTATGGCTTCAGTGCCCATTATGTCCGCACACGTTTGCTCCCAGGGCATCATCTTGATTGGAGAAGCTGGGCCTCCTCCTGTCTCCAGGGCCTGTGTTCGGTTGGCCGATAGGATGGCCCGCACCCTGAGACGGAGGTCATCCCACCGTTTCCTGCAGTCCCTCGTCGTACGGGGGGTGTTCCCTACGGCACTCACCCTCTGTGCCACCAAGTCCCAGATCTCCTTCTTCCTGGCAATGGTCGGCCTACGCATGTCGCTGCTGAATACTGTCTCAGCATTTGCGTGCAGGGTGTCCACCAGGACCTGGAGCTCGTCCTGCGTGAAACGCTCCTTCCTGATGCGGGCGGCACCTTTCTTCAGTGCTTTCGGCATGGTACTGGTCACTGATGGCTTTTTTGAGGGTCGGAATATACCTCCGGGTACTGTATTAAGAGGATGGCAGTGGATTGTGTTTTTAAAGATGGCCGCCCGCTCCTTCCCGTTCCTGTGCGATGACGTAATTTCCGTATCCGGAAATTAGTGGTGACCGTAATTTACGGATACCGTAAATTACGGTCACCGCTAATAACGGACAGCGGAGCTTCGGTGGCGGTGTTGTAATGACCGTCTCGCTTCATGCCGCTAAGGGGTTTTACAGGCCCTTTAGCGGTATGCCGCTAGGGGATTTACCGGCATGGCGGAAAGCTCGTGCCCGCGATGTCGGAATGGCCTGTAAATTGCGGCGTCGTACCAGACCGGACTCGGTCTTTCCGCCATACCGGTAAAAACCCATACTTACCGCAAACCTCGGAATGAGGCCCACCTTTAAACTATGAGTAAATGCCGGAAATGAATCTAAAATGGTGTTATTGGAGGAGTTGCCCAAGTTAAGGCTGCTCCTATCAAATGTGAGATCAAATGATCAACTCGGTCACGGTCAGTAGGAAAAAACAAGCCTTTAAAGGCAAACTGGACCATGCAGGAGTCCAAAAACTCTTTTAATTTATGGGGGTTTCCATCGAACTTGCCTCCCGTTAATGGCCCGAGAGCCAGTTCAGAACTCTCAGGGGCTCGAATTATTTGTTTGCGTAGGACAGCATTATCCTGCTTCAGCCCCTGTACTTCAAGGGTAATGTTCTGAACAGCAGTAACTAGTTGTTGTATTTGTTGATTCATAGCTAGACACTCGCCGGTATCCTTCACTAAGTTCTTTTGGCGTCACTTTCAGTTATTTCTGAAAATACCAACTATACATGTATGATTGCAACAGAAGGATAACCAACAAGTGACTAACCTGGATCACCCTGGGATACACTGCGTGCTTCAAGAACCCCCCTGCGAGAACTGGGCTCTCCCCACTGGATAAAATTGTAGGAATACTCAGGTCCCACAGGGAAACCCTCTGGGGAATAAAACCCTGATCTGTCGTGGATATCGGAAATCTGCTGCAGGTCGGTCAACTATTCATCAGTAGTCCTGGTTCCGGACGACTCCCTGAAGAGTAGAGATATAATTATTGTATTGACATTTTTTAAGAGGAATATTGAAATAGGAAAGAAGAAAGAGTAAGTACCCTTGTCGTCTTTACACAGGTGATCTGTGCTGACCTTATAAGCCAAAGTGGGAATTCATATCTATTCAAAGGGAAACCGAATGAATGAAGTAGAGTACTAATATGCGCTATATGAGGAAGCAAGAACGCTTTTTACCTTCGTATAGGAAATGCGTAAGATGAAGGAGGATGGTTACTGTTAATGAGTCTTCGTTCTGCGGAGATAGATCTGCACTCTGTGTGACTTAATCAGATGGGAGTTGGAGACTTGAAATGGTAAGCGTTTGTTTCCTGCATTCGGGATGGTACAAGGTAGGATCACGGCTCCGATCGTTGCTGGGTAACAGCAAGGCGTTCCCGGAAGACTGACCCTCAAACGCAGCCTTGTATACAAGAGATCAAGCGGCGCTGCGAGTATTGAAGGGTCTGACTAAGAGAGAACTGACGCAAGGACCGCAGCTTCTCCAGGATTGATAACAGAGCCTCTTCAGAGCAATGCAGAAGGTAGTTCAACACTAGAACGGCACTGGCAATACAAGGCGCCATCTTGGAGGACTGAGAATACACACCAGTTCTACCGCAACGCATCCAGTGCTGCCAAACAGACCAAGAAACCTTAGGATTCTTAACATTCAGTGAACAAAAACTAGAGGGCCAGATATGTGATGTCATCAGTGATGTCATCAATGACATTTTTGATGTCATCTTTGATGTCCTGGTTGTTAGTCTTAGCAGTGCACAGTGGTGGCACCAGTTATGGTTGCTTATCTTACTATAACTGGCGAATTTCTGATGTTTTTCGATTTTACTTGTAACCATAACGTCCCTTTAACAACATCATTGACTTTCATAGGTTTTTTTTAGTGCAACTTAACCATAACATCTCTTTAACAAAGTTTTTTTCAGAGAATTCCATGGGCTTTTACCAGTGCATGCTATTTTCCTACAATTTACTAATATCATACTTACCCCAATTTAGCAACGCTTTTGTCCAATTTACGTTTCACCTTAAAAGCCATTTCCCACCTTCTAGCATAATTTTGAACACTTCTAACTTCTAAACTTTTCCAACTGTTTTTGCTTCAGTCTACATCCGCGAATGTCTGACGTCATTGTGGAACTTCCGGACAGTGCCACATGACCATGCGCTTGTGTGTAGCATGATGACGTGGCCATGAGCGTGTATGCACTTCTCGTTCGGGTCCTTGCTTCGAGGACAGTTCGACACTGCATTTTCTACTGATCTAGGGACTTTCAAGTTCAAAATGTACCCTTGCACAGCTCCTATACCTATTCTTACTCATTATCCATTAACAATCTAGTACAAAGCACATACTTGGAAGAATAGTAGCAAAACTGCTATTTATCTTAAAAATGGCATCAACTATTGCCATCCTTCTGCCCCAAGAGCCACCACCACCATCAGCTGGAGGACCCACACAATAAAAAAGCACAGTATTTCCAAAGACAACGAAGAGGACCAAGAAGCTGAGGTAGAGGAAGTGCCTACCTCTAGCACCCAGAGAGAATCAAGGGTGTTGCAGTTCTTTACCACGGTTGGGAATGTACCAAAAGCTAAAGCTACAAAAGTGAAATGCACAGAGTGCAACTTTGTACACAATCGTGGACTACCTGGACATTACTCCTACAGGACCACCTCCATGCACCGCCACACCAAATCCAACTACTGCAATGCTCTCAAAAAGATTGTTCCTTTCTTAGCAAGTAGTAGGCTGTGTTCCTCCACATCATCTTCCTCAACCAATACTGTAACCACACAGCCTACTTCTGTGGGACACAAAATGCCACCAGCTATCTTGCAAGCAATAAAAGGGGCTGTTGATCCATGTCTTTGGAAGACAACAGTCCTCTGTATATACTTCAACACACCACTATGCAGGGGGAAGCAATTTCAACGTGCATTTGAAGCTGTAATCAAGGAGCATGAGAAACACTGCCCACTACCTTAGAAGTAACACACGCACAACATCTTCCCCTGTCCACCTGCCCCTCCATATTAGTGGTTGGTGCCTCTTCCCTCATTTCCCTCCTTACCTTACATTCTAACCTCTCCTGCAAACATTTTCTTTTTTAAAAAAACAACCAAAGAGGTTCCTTTAGGAACCACCTTTCACAGTTAAAAAATAGAACTAAAAATAAATCTTATAGACTCCATCTACTTTACATTTCTCAGTAAAGTACATGGACTCAATACGTTTTTTCCAGCATTTCCATCAGCATTTTGTGTTATGCTAATGGGAATAATGTGACTTTCATCCACCGTTCCAGGGACCGGAATGGGGGATAACGGCCCAGCAGCCCAAGTTATTGGCCCAAGATTAGTGTGTCTGTGCGCACCCTGATGCCTGTGACGCATTATAAGTAAATAAATAAATAACTAGGGCTCTATACCATTATCCTCCATTGCAGCCCCTGCAATGGGGGATAAAGGCCATTAGCACCCCGGGTTCCCAAAGCGGGTACCCGGGGTGCTAAAAAAATAGATTTTTCTTCCTACAGCGGGACACCTACTGCGTCCCGCTGTAGGAAGGAAAATCCTTTTCCAAGATGTCCACCATGGAAAGGGAAGGCGGGGCTCCATGGTCATGTCCTGTACCATGTACTCCATGGTAGTCTGCAGAAGGCAAAGACAGAACCCTATGACGATATTACCACAAGCACATTTTTTTTCCCTTTCAAACCTGTCCCACTTTCGAATAACTTTACCACATAGCCAAGGTGGACACAGCCACTGTAACCCTATTTCTCGTCCCTCGCGGTATTAGCCAGATTGTTCGGGTCATGACCTTATACCATGACCCGGACAATCTGGCCACTGCCCATGGCCACAGGCTACACCTCAGTCACCAAAGGTATATCACTATTGTTTTTTGTACCTACATTATGACATTTGTCAAAAACTAAACACAGGCACATTTGCAAAACCATGCTTTAAGGTCCTTGCCAATGCTCCTTACACGTGTTTCCTTGAAATCAGCCCATGTTTTATTTGTTCAAAAGTGTCAAAGTGTGTGCAGCATACATGATGAAGGTGTAATATTTATAATCTTGCCATGTTGAATAGTGAAATGATAACTGCTTTCTTATTAGAGTTTTGCGTACTGTGAAGGTACCGTAATTAGCACCAAGGTCCCTTTGCGGGTCCAATCCTTAACGGCTGGTAAAACCAGCCGTTAAGGTGGGAACCCGCAAAGGGACCTTGTAATCAGGCGCTAAGGGATTACCGGTACCGGTAATCCCTTAGCGCCAGGGTCGTAATGAGGCCCCTTGACTGTTACTGAGCAAAACCATGTGGCCTAGATATGCGAGTAAAGGAAAAAAAGGGGGAGCCAGACATGTGATGTCATCAGTGATGTCATCAATGACATTTGCGTTGTCATCTTTGATGTCTTGGGTGTTAGTCTTAGCATGCACGGTGATGGCGCGAGTTATGGTTGCTTAGCTTACCATAACTGGCGAATGTCAGGGGTTTTTCGGCTTTACTTGGAAACATAACGTCCCTTAAACAAACTTTTTTATTAGCACGCAAACAATATACAAAGATGTAGTGTAAACAGCAAGTTCTCACAGATGGCTTTACACAGAATGTTGCAAAGTAAGCATTTATGCTTGTTCACAGTGAAGGTCAGCTGCTTCCATTTTTTTTCTCGCAGCCGGGAGAGGCCCACGACTCCCATTATAAGGTTCTATTTTTTTTTTTACCTTGACAGACAGAGATTGGGCTGAAAGACTTCTTTTGAAGAAGTGTAGCAAAAACGTAAGACACGATAAAGATGAAATTTCTGAAAATTTCTGAAACGAAACCACTTTTGTATATTATATCACTTTGAGAAAGACGTTGGCACACGCCGAGTCGTATTTTGGGACTGCACTACACTTGGACAATGGAAAATGCAATTATAATGTAAGTAACCCTCTAGATTATTTTATACCGGAATATAATAACAATAGCGTGGCATTAAAGCCCGGTCAAGTTGTACTTGTTCGTTCAATGTGGCATATTGTTTTCTACCGCGCACTATCACCGCCGAATTGATCCCCTGTCATTTAGAGGGCTCTGAAAAAGGCAGACGACACAGGGTGGGTTAATAGAAATAATTTAACCGGTCTGTAGCCGGTCAAGCGCTCTACTTGCTGTGCCACTTCACTGTAGCCGGTCAAGTGGCACAGCGAGTAGAGCGCTCGCTTTGACATCCGTGCACAGCTTGCTAACGCAGGTTCGAATCCCGGCACAGCCAAACTCAGCCTTTCATCCTTCCGTGGTCGATAAATGAGCACCACACACCGTGGGTAATAATAAGAGCTGAGATACCTGATGGTTCTTAGCGCTTTATAAATGCGAAAATATTATTATTTTATTATTAACATACTCCGTTGCACTATCTTCGCTAGCAAATAGTTTCACGCCCTAATAAATAAAGGACACCCCCAGTTTGTGTATTTACGAACATTTAAATACACCGCGAGTGCTTTTAGCTCAATTTTACCTTCCTTGCGAACAAAAAGGACACATACTCCGTCCTCTGAACACCCCACCGTTTAGTTTATTTACAAAATGTCAGAACAGCCGTGTTCTCCACGGACAAATCGAACACAACAAAAGCGTATAGCACATAAAAAAACAAAACATTGAACCTATCTCATACTCCCCCACCCTCCCCAAACACTCTTACACACCAACACACTCCACTAAATACAATTTTTAATCCAAGTTTCACCGCGCTGTCCGCGGTCGACGGCGAATACAAGATGGCGGGCGCCACAGAAAATCTGATGCGCTCCACGCCCACGCCGTCCAATCAGCGAACACGTTGCATGTCCACAGACATGACGCAAGCCCATGGGCCAATCGGGGTGCTGTCCGCGGAGCGAACAGGGAAGTCTGTCCGCGAAGCAAACACAGATATCACTAATTTTTTTATCTTACATTTTGGTCATTTTTTAAAAAACTACTGGACGGATTTACACCAAATTTGCAAAAGCACGCTTTCGGGACCAAGCCGCCACTCCTGCCGCAAATTTGGTGTAAATCCGTCCAGCGGTTCGGGCTGTAGCCGTGCGCAAAGTTTTTTCCCATTATGTCTATAGGAAAAAACAAACGTTTTTGGACTCCCCCTATAACTTTGCCCCCCCTGGACCAAACCTCTCCAAACTTTGCAAAATAATTCAGACTGGGCCATATACTTTTTTTTGCAAAGTTTGGTGAGGAGTCGTCCAGAGGGAGCGAAGTTATAAGCCACCCAAAAAGTGCTCTTCCTATGGAAACACCAACTTAACCATAACTACATGGACGCTACCGCGTCCATGTAATATATATATATATATATATATATATATATAGAGAGAAAAACTTTGGTTGAAGTGATACTAAGATGCCTATTAAATGCGACAAAACCTCTGAAGTTCCTGCTGAATTGTTTAGATTTTATGTCTTTGAATATTGAGATCAGTGGCGGATGGTGAATTATTTAAGTGGAGGGGCGTAATTATTTCTCCCAGATATGCCATAGCAACCGAGCGTAGCAAGGAAGCCCTAACAAATCAAGGGGGCTTTAGGTGGGTTCTCCCTCAGAGAATTTGTTTAAATAATGGGTTAAAATGGTGCATTTTAGAGCACACCTTTTAGAAAAATTGGGTAAAAAGCCAAACAGTTTGCAATTGGTTTTGTATGGTAACTCATGAAAAAAATCAATAGATGCAAGTCATAAGCAGTGCACAGGAGCACCTCTCCAACACATTTTCATGATGCCTTTGCCCAAAATATGTGCCATTATAAAACAATTTCACACTATCTCTGCCCATACATTTCCATGCTGACTGCACCATTACACTGTAGTATTCCCATATAAGAACTTACTCATGTAATGCCAGTAACGATACTATAAGTAAACATGATCATGTTTGTTCTGCCAATATGTGGACGTATCGCCACAGGAGAACATACTACAGTTGGCTTTAACATTACAAATGCAGCCCACACTACGAAAACATGTCCAAACTGGCTGCACCAAAATGCCAGTCTAGCTACATAATAACACTTATCATGCTTGCTAAATACAAAATGTCATGCCACAGTAAGAATAATACCACTAATCATGCTTGCTTTATCAAAGATGGCCAATACAAAATATCATGCCACAGTAAGAAATGGCTAGACCGGCTGCATAAAAATGCCAGTCTAGCTTCATAATAACACTTATCATGCATATCTGCTTTATGAAAGCTACCCAATACAAAATATCATACCACAATTAGAAATGGATAAACTGGCTGCATTAAAATGCAAGTCTAGCTACATAATAACACTTGTCATGCTTGCTTTATCATCCATGCCCAGTAGAAAATGCCATGCCGTCCCCTGGTATGCCAGCGCCTCTCACTCATATATAATCACATTAATTATGAATGTGATGTGTGAGTGTAAGGCAATAGGGGTCCAGGGAGCAGATGTGTGTCATGTGCTGGTGTCACAAGGTACAGCCATGGCATTTTCTTCTGGGCATAGATGCCCAGTAAAAACTGCCATGCCGCCCCCTGGGGCCCCAAGTGCCTCACTGCCACACAATCAAGTGTGTACATGCAAAGTACTGATAGGCCCAGGCATTGCATTTTGTAGTGGGCATCTATCACAAATGCCCATTAATAAATGGCATGCCTTCCCCCTGGGCCCTCCAGCGCCTCACATGCACAGATGAACAATTATGTTTGCATGCAAGATGCTGGTGGGCTTAGGGGTCAGCCATAACATTGCATGTGATGCGCTAGGAAGCCCAGTGGACTGGGCTGGTGTTCTTTACTGGGCATACCCAGTAAAAACTGCCATACCTGCCCCCTAGGACGCAGTTCCTCACATGCAAATGATTAATGTTTTTGTGTATATGCGAGGTGCTGGGGGTGCACAGGGGTCAGGAATGGTACTTTTTACTGGACATCTATCATAGATGCACAGTCAAACAAAATGATATGCCTGCCTCTGGGGCCCCAGCTCCTCACACACACCCACAATCAATGTGATAATGTGTGTATGCCAGGCTCTGGGGGCCCAGGGGACAGGCATTGTATTTTTTACTAGACATATATCATAGATGTCCAGTAGAAAAATACCATCCCTGATCCCTGGGTCTCACAGCGCTTCATAGATGCACATAATGAACATGATTATGTGTGTATGCGAGGCGCTGCAGGGCCTGGGAAAAGCATGGTATTTCTTTACTGGATATCTTTGATAATTGTCCCATAAAAAATACCAATGCTGTCCCCTGAGCTCCACAGCACCTTAGAAGGAGAGCTGATGTTGGCCAGTGGTGAGGGGGAGTGTGCAACAAAGGCATTTTTAAATGCCTCTGTTGTACAGCCCTCCTCCCCCTCACTCGCCAAAATCAGCTCCATGGACCAGCACTAACACACACACATTCACACAACATTCACATAGCAAGCACTCGATCATTTATGCGAGCAGCCATCATCATACACTCACTAATAACACAAGCATCCATGCACACATTTAAATAATAAATAAATGAACATAAGTGTACCTTCTGTCCGGTCCTGAAGTTTCCTCTCCAGCTCCTTCATAGCATGAATAGGAATCAGGAAGTAAGAGCTTTCTGGTCCCTGCACATCCGTACAGGGGCCTGAGCATGGGTGACAAAATGCTCCACTCCAGCCTGCTCTGTCTGTATGTACGAAGAGGCACAGGAGCACCTCATTGCACATACAGGCATGCATTTCCCCAGCCATAATTTCCAATGAGCTATGCAAGACTGGGGAAGCAAAACAACCCCAGCCTTGCAATTCTCATTGAGCATGCATGGCGGAGGAATTGAACTGTCAAAGGGAAACTCTTTTTCCCTTTGACAGTTCAGCCAGCCCAGCAGCGCTCCTTCAGCTGGAATACGTTGCTAAGGGAGCACTCACACCACTGATTGAGATCTAGAATTAACAAAAAAGCAGAGATGTGAAGACACTGTGAATCTAGAACCATCTAAAAAATGTTTTTCAAAGTTTACCTTGTTTCTATCCCCCACCCAAAACAAATTGAAAAATCATAATGTTATGAATTATATAGACGTTACTGAGATGAGATTGAGCAACAGTGCTATCAAATTCTCGAATCAAAGTGCTCTACCTCTCTTGTAGTTCGAGAACCACATATGCATCCAATGAAATAAAAACTGCATCTTAATCTTCCAATAATTTTATTTTATGTGAAGGGAGAATGTAAACACTACAAAAAATATAGATAATTGCACTCCTTTTTGGAGAAAGCTTAACAACAAAGAAGAAAAAATGCCCTATTTTGCTGAACTTCGTGATTCAAACTGCAATATGAGCAGCACTAACCTTCGACATTCGATTCCCAAATCCAGATTTGTCCGAATATTCATATAAGGAAAAATATACATACAATAAATAGTCTTAGCAATACATCTTTGCCTCACCTAATCTAATTAACAACCAAAATGTCACTTAACATATTCATAAATACATAATATAAAAGGAATAAAAACAGACACATTTATTTTTGAATCGCGATTCAAGCCTACAAAGAAATCTGCAAACAGATTGGCCTGAGGGCATGTGCTTGGCATGAAATTTGAGAGCTGATTGGTTCATTGACAGACAGCTTGCAAATCACGTATATATACTCCAGAAAACCTTTCACTTTTTCATTGTTTTGGGCACAAATTGAAATAGGCACAGTTCAAACTTGAATTGTCCTATTTGACCAAAGATCACTATTTCCTACCAAAACCTTTTCCCTGTGTGTACTCCCTTTGTTGTACTTTGTTCTTTGCCAGTTTTTTTATTATTAGTTTTTCTTTTTTTCCTTTTAAGGATATTTTTATCATTTTTTAATATTAGTTATTTGTCCTTTTGATTTTGGTTTTTGTGAGGAGATGGAGACACAACATTCCGAGCCACCCTCCAGCGATGAAGAGATCAACCTTGTCACTGTCCCTGAATACTGGGAAGACGTTGAAGGGGTAGAGCAGCAAGCTCCACCGAGGAAGTACCACAGCCAGAGTTTCACACCTTCTCTGCGTTGGCAGTAATTCAACGTTCCTAAAGACACTTCACTTTCGGACTTTGAAACCGGACAGTGCACTTTTTGTAGTGAGGTGCTCAAGAGAGGATTCTCTACAGTTCCTGTGCATAGCCTGGGCACCACAGCATTCATCAAACCCCTGATTCATTACCACTGGAGGCAAGTGGACAAATCTTTCAGGAGCTGGTTCCAGCAACAGGCAATTTACCTTGGTTGAAAGGCACTGCAACTCACCCGCAAACCTGTAATGCCATAAGCCGTAGAGGAAGCAGAACCACCATCACCAACTACCTCATCCTCAAGACCTCTCCTGCCAACATCATTTGGGTCCAATGATGGGAGTGTTTTCTCTGCTGCCCCTGTATTGGACCGTCCAAGCCAACAGAGGTCTCCAGTAGGTGGCATTCATCTGCAGAAACTGTGATCTGCCAATAGCACTGAATGCAACTATTTTTGAGGCAATTAGGATGCCTGGGTGGAGCATGGGTGAAATTGATAATAGTTTTTCTGTTTTTCAGGTTTGATTTTACCTGACTGTTAATTAAAAAAATGTTTTTAAATCTTGTCGTAGAAAATAGTCTACTTTCCACCTATCTTTTAAACATCCACTCCCTCCACCTCACATCCCCTTCAAAACCTCACCACAGTTCTTTTGAGAATCACCATAAAAGTAAAAATAAAAAACAAAATCTAAACTGGGGGAGGTGGGTTTAACATTAAGCACCACGCAACAGGGTAACGCCGGCCACCCAATTTAAAGGCCCAATTGAAACAAGGGTCCCTTAACACAGGCAGCAGCACCATAAATATCTTCCTCCTCAAGCCTTTTGCTCATCCACTTCCAACTCCCTCAGGGTCACTCGCTTCTCCAAGGAGGTGGTATATCACTCTCTTCTGCTGGAGCCTCCATCTGGAACAAACTCCCCCGCCTCTCTGAAACTTGAGGAGAACCATCTCTGGTTTTTGAAAGCACCTCAATACCTTCCTCTTTGCTTCTGCTTTCTTTCCTCCTCTCCCTTGCTGATCTGCTGGCTGAAACTGAAACTGCACTGGTTACCTGGCAACCCTCTGATCTTGGGCCCAGGTACCCTCCCCGCCAGTTGCACACCTTCACTTCCCCCCTGGCAATCCTTGAACTTGGGGACTGTTTTCTGTATCCCTACAGCCCTCTACCAGCACTTGACACCCAAAGTCCGCAATTACTCATGCACTTGCCATCAGCTGGCCGCACTTTTTATTAATTGCCTTTCTTTCTTTATTTTACTATTATCCACGCACTGCACTGCTCCCCGCTTCCCTCTGCACTTTTCCCTTCCCCCTCCCCTGCACTTGTGCAATCTCAATGTCACCTGGCCTAGTAAGATTTTTGTCTCTGTCTTCCTTCTGTTCCCCCTCACTTGCCTTGTCGCGCCTTGAAACACTTGTCTATGAGTGCGTTATAAATGCCATATCATATCATATTAGAGGCATTCTCAGCCCACCGTCACAGAATATATCACTATTACCACCCGTGTAGTTTCCTACACAGGTACTAAGTCTTTAACAACAAAAAAAAGACACTTACCTTGAGGTGCACATTGGTATATCCTTGTCCCTGAAATCCATTTATTTTCTCTGTTGATGACTGTGATGTCATCAAGAGGGAAACAGAGTTCTGAAGGTACGGCACAGCACAGCACCACCCCTCAAGGTCATATATGTACATTTTATTTTATTAAGCACCCTTAGCCTCTGCATAGGAAACTACATAGGTTCTAAGAGGTTAAGGGGGAGCAGGGAGGGGAAGAATGTGCAGGGAAAGGGGCGGTGGCCTCAGGCTGCTCGTAAGACTGGCTTATACCAGAGAATACAGCCTGCATTCCGAGCATTCTAATTGGCTAGCACTCACTTCTAAGGACCTATTGAAAAAAAGAAAAACATACCTTTATCTTATGGTGCACCTCTGACCAATCCTCCTGAACTCGTTTTCATAGGAATATAAACATAACAAAGTTAACACAACACCGTCCACTTCTGATAAACAAATGTACAATCTGAATTGAGAATCACAGTTATCGAACCAATACTCATACAACTTTTACGATCAGAAAAAACTTTATGAAAAAGCTCTCGATCTCATTTTTAAAATTTGATAATTCACCTTTTAAAACTTCTGTACAAAGCTTGAGTTCGAGAACCGCACAGGAGAGAACAGTGAATTAAGATGCGTACCTTCAGATCATGTGAAAAAATCATCCAATCAAATATTTTCAGAACCTAAACTTTATGAAAACAGATCTCAATCTAATTTTTTACATTTGATCATTCACCTTTTTTACATTGTGTGCTCTTCATTAGTCACATCTCACGAATCGTGAAATCAGGGAAAATAGTGTGGATTTATCTCTGTGCCACTGCCTCTTTTCCAAAACTGACACCACTAATCTATATCATTATACCCCTCACATCAACCCTTCAAACAAATCAAACATTAAACAAACCTAAAATGTACTTTTACAACTTCTGTGCACAGCCTGACTTCGAGAATCACTCAGAAGAAAACATAGAATCGAGAAAGTGTTCCTTCAGATCAGGTCAAAATCTCATCCAATCAAAGCAAAACACAATGTAACCATGGCTCGGACATGAACACATCTCAGTGAGGCACTTTGTATTTACAAAACAAAGTTAAATAAAACAGTCCTCAATCTCAATACTGTGATGAATCTGATTATGTTATCACTCCTTTCCCTGAGGTAGCCTCTCCTCATATAGTCAAGGGACGGCAGCCGCTACATAATCCTGCCTCTGGGTTGGCTATTTGAAGGAAGACCACATGGTGGGAGCCAACACTTAGGGGGATGATGTGATATAATCAGGTGAGACATGGTATCCCCTTTCCCTTTTAGGGATATTCCCTCCATTCCTCATGCCTTGATGGCATACAGCCATAATCCCCTTCGACAACCTGCCAAGTCTACTGCCAGTTCTCTTCAACATCAGATAACGAACAAAGTGACAAAAACTGAGATAAGAAAGAGGCACGGAGCAATGCGGATTACTCCCAATGATACCCAACACCCGCAGTCTAGTAGCTGGAAGAATCCAAGGGGCCTGACACAGTTTAAAACCATGCCAGGGAGAGAAGTATGGAGTTTGTCTTCTTCATCCTGGTGCAGATCAAGGATGCCATGAGAACGGGAGAACCGACCAGCTAGGTGTTGCCCTTAGCAACACCATGAGAACGGGAGATCCGACCAGCTAGGTGTTGCCGCCAAACCCAAGCTGTCCCCTTGACAGGCGAGCTGAGAAGCCGGGAGTCCAGCTATAGGGCGGAAAGATGGAGCGAGAAGGCAACTTGGTGAGCGACACACTAAGGAATGCTCTGAAGAGTCTATGGCGAAGCAAGAGGAAGCAAGCCGTGTTTCCTGACAGCCTAGGGAGCTGGGATGCCGACCGAGGACCAAACGCCTGCTGGAGGTGGCAACAATACTAACATTTTGCCCCGAAAATTGTGACCTTTTCATTACTGCACCGTTGTGCGGTAATTAAATGCTGACCCCCACTACACTGACTAATGGGAGCAGGGGTTGCGGGGGTGTCCCCAGCTCCCTTTTGTCGGTGTAGTAGGAGTCAGGGGTTGCAGGGGTGTCCCCCGCTTCCATTATATGGGGACAGTAAGAAAAGAAGAAAAAAACAGCCCTGTGACGCCAGTTCAGATCTACACAGGGTCGGGGGAGAGATGGCGGCACACTTCATGGTGTGCTGCTGAAAAGGTAAGTGGGTAGGCGGGAGGCGGTTGCGGGGGATGAAGCACACAGTGATCTATGTGATCGCTGTGCCATAATGGGAGTCTGCAATTTAATTTTCAACATTATAGGCGGCGCAGTGCTCACATAGATTCTGTATATACTTGTAAATAAATAAATAATAATAAAAAAAAGATTCCTGGAGGTGGCTGCAGGCTCAGAGAGAGCTGGAGAAGCACCTGATTCGGAGTTCGGAACACAGAGAGACTGCAAGAAAAGTACTGGTGAGCCCAGGGAAAGGGTTGGGACACCAAAGCACTGTCGGGCATAGTAACGGATGCCCTAGACAGTGGGAATGGGGTCTGGGACCCACAGTACAAACTTGGGGAATACCAAGAAGGGAAAACTAGAGGACATTGTGTATTAAGACCTGGCAGGAGAGTATACTAGGTATGTTTGTGTATCAAAGTACATTAACAAATTAAGAGAACTGGGCACACACTGTGTGTAATGAAACTGCATGTAAGAAAGTGCTGGCAGGAGAGTATTCCAGGCAAATCCAAGTGTGTGACGTGAATGGCATAAGAAAGTCCTGGCAGGAGAGTAAACCAGGCAAAGCCAAATGTGTGAAGTAAACTGCATAAGAATGTCCTGGCAGAAGAGTATACCAGGCAATCCAAAGTGTGGGGAATGAACTGCATAGAAAAATCCCAATGAAGACACATGCCCTTAGGATTTTGAAATACATTGAATGTGGAAGAGAATGTGCAAGAGAATCTGCAGGGGAGTATACAAGGTGTTCTGCGAGTCTGGGGCCTGCACCCAAGTTGTGGTATTGTGAAGAGCGAATCCCAAGGAAGACACCTGACATTAGGATTGTGAATTACATTGAATGTGGAAAGAAACCTGGGGAAGGGAGTCATTTCCCCAGGAGTGGATTGCAACACCAAGAGCTGGGAGCTATCCTCTTGGTCTACAAAGAACTTGATTATTTTGTTTAACTTTTGTTTTTGGGAGCGGAGCCTGGGGAAGGCAGATGTTTCCTGGGACAGCGAATATTAACCATCTGAGACATTTGTTGGATTCATACCTTTTTGTTGGATTTGAAAATGTTGTGCACTTTCAAGGCCAAAGACAATACCCTTTACACCTCAGAGTTACTTTTAGATAGGATAGGATTTTGGACACAGGACATTTTTGCTTTGGACATATTGACACAGGACAGAACTCTAATTTTGTTTGAGGTTGGGAATAACTCCTAGACTAGGGAGAGTGAGGCATTTTACAACCCATTTATTAACATGAGTCGACCACCCTACACATTTTAAGGTAATTTACTGAGCATGATTTAAAAAATATATTTTTTGAAATGCTTCCTACATTAACTTGAAATACTCACATCCACCTAACTAGCAACCACACTTATTACCACATCTCAATGTATCATAGTTTTTGAGAATGTACTTTTTTATTGTTGTTTGTGCCACATCTCGATCCCAACAAAACGCTGAAAGAAAAACTGCGCTATCCCCAAGCTTCAAACCTTCAATCATCCTTCCTTACCCTGCCCACATGCTCTCTCTCTCAAAACTCCTTTATTAAAACCCCTTATATAATTTTAGGGCACTTTTGAATGTCGATTTGGAACTTGATTCTCGAATCACCTAATGGTTGACTTCCAGAACTGAAAAAGCTTGGTAGCAGCAATGCACCATGGGAGATATGACTAACTTTTTGTCTGCAGGTGCACCCTTGTCTGCTGAAAATAAAATAAAAAAAACACTGGATGTATTGGCGTCAAAACAAGAAAGGATTTTGTTTGAGTGCTTAATACACGACTTGTTTATTATTTGGTGCAAATTCATCCAGTGGTTTGGGGTGTGCACATGAGCAAATATTTGCTATTTTTCCCATGGGAAAATGAATGGAAAAGCAAAAAACACATCCTTTCTTTGACCCTTTATATCTTTTGAACCATCACACGGATTTGCACAGAACTTTTCATTCCTGGGACCTAATATTGGAATGTCACCTGCCATGCTGATCCATCCAACGGCTCTAAAGCTATTAACCACAGAATCTTCATTTTTCCTATGGATAATAGGTTTCACCTTAACCATATATACTTATATATAAGTAGGAAAGTCAATTTGAACCAAGTCACACATTCCACAACACCACCTAGTAGCCATCGCTAAAAGTTAACTTCCAGTTCTGAACTTTCTTGGTGTTGTGAAAAAAAAAAATAATAAATATATATATATATTGGCACAAAGAAGAAACACTTCTGTCTCCACACGAAGGATGGCAAAAGTATTTTTAAAAAAAGTTACTTCGAATAAAGCTGCCAAACAATTGTGTTTTCCTTAAAAGAGTCCAGGTTTTTTTACATGCAGTCATAAAAAAAGAGAAAGAAACATGGTGCAACGCGTTTCCTAACGCCCCCGCTACTTGTTCACGTATATATATATCTTATTTAAAAAAAAAAAAAAAAAAAAAAGATTTAAGGTTAAACAAACAAGAACAACTTAAAGTCTACAAACATAAGAAATAATAAAGTTAAGGTACTAACATAATACACTTTATGAATATATTTAAAATATATTTTAATCAAATGTCATGGTAAACTTAACTCATCCTGGTTTTGTTTTGCCATAATTTGTTTTTGATCTAATGCTTTATAGTCACAGTAATGTAATGTGTTGTGTGAATATTTGTTTGTTTTTAATAAAAATGTTAAACTGTTTATAATTATTTATGTTTTTAATGTGCATTACATTTGTTGTGCTTTTGTTAATATTTCCAGTTTGCAATATTTACTTAATTTAATTTTAACACATATTACATGCTTGCAATGTCTATGTACAGTGTAATGACTATAAATATTGTGTATATGTTAATGTTATTTGTAGAAGTAAATGCTACTAAGCTTTTTAATAGCAATTTTTGGGTGGAATTTGCTTCATGTTATGATTTAAGTTTTTATCACAAAAATGTGTCATACTTTCTTTTAGCATTTATTATAGTTGTACATATAATGTACTTTTGAATGACATTTTATACAATTACTATTTTTTGTGTGTGAAATTGCCATACTTTTATTTGTAATATTGTATGCTTTTAAGTGTGTGGGTGAGTTAAGGTTACTGTGGTGTAAGTATATGTGTTGTAAGTGCATATTTTGTAAGTTTCTGCCTTGTCGACCATGTGTCATAAGATTATGCATTATGTGTGTTGTAGCAGCATGTGTTTTTAGGCGCATTTGATGTATGAGTGTGTGTTCTAGGAACGCATGTTATAGCATTGCTTGTCATAGGAGCATGTGTGGTAGGAGTGTGTCATTACAGTGTGTGTCATAAGAGTGTGTGGTTGGAGTGTGTATCCTAAGAGCATGTGTTGTAGGATCATGTGTTGTAGGTGCATGTGTTGAGATGCATATGTCCTAGGTGCTTGTGTCCTAGGTGCATGTGAAAGCGCATGTCGTATGTCCATATGTTATGTGTAGTAGGCACATACATATATAGTAGGTGCATGTATTAGAGTAACATATATCATAGGAGTGTGTGGTGTAGGATCATGTGTTATAGGAGCGTGTTTTGTAGGAATGCATGTTATAGCATTGGGTGTCCTAGAAGCATTTGTCATAGGAATTTCTGTCATTACAGTGTCTGTGTTGTAAGAGTATGTGTGGTAGAAGCGTGTGTCATAGGAGCATGTGTTAAAGAAGCATAGGTCGTAGGAGAATGTGTCATACATGCATGTTCCCTAGGCACATGTGAGAGCATGTGTTGTATGGCCACATGCTATGTGTAGTAGGAGTATGCAGTCTAAGAGTGTGTGTCATAGGACCATGTGTTGTAGGATCGCACATCGTAGGAGTGCATGTCGCAGGAGATTGTGTCATAGTAGTGTGCAGGAGTGTGTGTGTCAAAATAATTTGTTGTAAGAGTGTGTGGTGTAAGGAACTCATGGTGGCATCAGTAAAGACAGACACAAGTGATCACAGTTCAAGGGTGTTTATTAAACTTTATAAATGGGTGAGAAAAACACCTAATCTAACGTAAATCTAAGATGGGAGCAAGCTACGACCATCAAATAATAATAAGGCAGTCCTAGTGACATTTTGACAAATAAAAGGGCCTATACTAAAAAAAAAAACTATTGCCAATCCTTACAGCTAAGTTACAAAATAGTGGGGATAATGTTCACAAGAAAAGAAAGAAGTGTTCTCAAAATGATAAGTCAGGGTGGTACAGCTAGGGTCTCCCTTCCCAGTGTTTTTAGCACAGGACAAGGCGGGACTCCTGAGCACAACCCACTCCTGGGCCTCACCAGCACTTGGTTCACAGTTCCTTTCAATGATACCAGGACCTTCTGGCGTCAAGTCTCTTTTCTGCAAAGTCTCTTGCCTTAGAAGGCATGTTGGACCAAAAAACAGCAAACAAGCAAAAGTTCCTTCAGTGATCTTTCACATTGGGCAATTGCTCTTCGCCCCTTGGATCTCCCTCTGCCGGGCTCTGATCCTACTTATAATGTTGGCCTCCATTGATCGGTTTCACTATGGCCTTTCAATCAAAATGAAACATTCAAGAGTCTCCATGTATTTTTAAACAACTTTTCACTCTGGACATCCCTCATCAATGTTCACGGGTATATCACTGTTCACCCCAATTCACAGGCATCCCTCAGCCGCGTTCACATTTGCCAGATACACAGTTCATTTTGCTTTTCTCATCCGAAAGCGATGTTCCCTTCCCCTAGCTTTCTCTTGACCAATGTTTCAGAGACTTTCGATTGTACACATGGTTTGACTCGACCCGATTATGACCACTCTGACTCCTCACGTCGGCCTCTCCTAGGGCCTCCTGGTTTTTGTAGTTTCAAAAAAAGGGGACCAGCCAGAGTCCTTTGAGTGAGTGCTCGCATGGCGCCTGACCACTCTGCAGCTGATACTTCAAACTTTCTTTCAGGCTTAAACACACACAAGTCCTTTGTTCACAAGTTCACATCATGTTTGCCGTTTGCAACCTTGAGCTCAACACAGTCCAGTTTGCTATCAGCTCTCCCCGACTCACCGGCTGTGTTGAATCCATTGTCTTGTCTTGCTTATGGAGTCAAGGACAGTACCATGGTAGCATGCGCACCTCCCCGCCTGGGTTATCAATGCAGGAAGCTCTCGGGTACTGTTGACATCTGCTGCGCCACACGCCAGCTATAAATCCTGGTCTTACAATTCTTTCAACAGAGGCTTTGCGGGTCTGGGTTGAAAAGGGAAAGGCACTTCCCTCCTTGTCATTCTTTCGTGTCTTGCCACCTTTCATTTCTGTTTGAACTGCTGGTCCGGAATAGCTGCTTCCTTGTGCGGTTGACCTTGCTCATATTATGCTCTCATACTCAGCCTTTTATCCCTGTGGGGAAGGGAAAGGGCCGTCAGGTGTGTGTAGTTGTTATCAATTGCCTGACTCTGTCTGACCATTTTGTTTGGACATGTCAGGTAAATGACTCTAGTGTTAGTCCGTTTTCTTTCACGTGTGAGAAAGTGTTGGTGTTGGAAAAGGAGGGCTAGAGCTTCTAAATATGTTATCTCAAATGGTGTTACAAGGAAGGGGGTACTGCATCTTAACCTTCAGTGTCCCACTTCCCCCGCCCGAAGAACCCTCATCCAGGTGATCCTCCCCCCACTGGTCCACCCCAGGAATTGGATCCAATAGCGATGGCCATATCCTGGCCACCTGGACGACAGATCTCCGGGTGAGACACCTTCAGGTTTCTCACAGTAGTAAGTGTGAATCAGAAGAGTGTGTGTCATAAAGATGTGTGTGGTTGGAACATGTGTGGTACGAGCATGTGTCATATGTCCACATGTTATTTGTAGTAGATGTGTCTCGTAGCATGTAGCATGTTATACAAACATGTGTGATAGATGTATGTGTTGTAGGAGCAAGTGTTATAGCAGCATGTGTCGTAGGAGCACATCGTAGGAGTGTGTTCCTTAGAGTTTGGGTCATAAGAGTGTGTCATTAGAGTGTGAGTCTTAGTTAGTAGCGAGTGTGGTAGGTGCATGTGTCGTAAGTGCATGTGTCATTTATGCATGTATCGTAGGTGCATGTGTTTTAGGTGCATGTGAGAGCATGTGCTGTATGTCCACATGTTAGCTGAAGCAGCTTTTGTTTTGAGCCTCCTGTGCTCCCCCGCGCCGGGGGAGCCCGGGAGACTCAAAACCAAAGTAACTGCATGTGTAAATACAATCGTGTTGTATTCATACATGCAGTTACTTTCATTTTGAGTCTCCCGGGCCCCCCTGGCCTGGGGGTGCCGGAAGACTCAATACGAAAGTAACCGCATGTATAAATACAAATGCACTTGTACTTATACATGCAGTGCCTTTCGTTTTGAGTCTCCCGTGCTCCCCCGGCTCGGCAGAGCCCAGGAGACTCAAAACGAAAGTAACCGCATGTATAAATACAACGCAATTGTATTTATACATGCAGCGGCTTTTGTTTTTAAATTAAAAAATACAATAACATATTTAAAGTAAAAGCGCTTACCAGGCAGCAGCCTTCCAACCTGCATTCTCTGCTCTCCGTGTCTCACTAATGAAGCAAAAGCTGCCGCTGTAATAAAAGTTACCAGCAGGTGGATTTTGTTTCATTAGTGCCGCGAGGGCAGAGATTAACTCAAGCACAGGAGGCTCATCCATTTCACAAAATGGACGCCTCCTAGTGCTTGAGTTTAAAGGTGTTTAAACGTTATTGCCAATCTTTTAAGCCCATAAACTTTTTGAGCGCACTATTCCTTTAATGGCGATGGAAGGAAAGAAATCCAATGAAGTACAAGGGCGGGAGCCGACATACCCAAACTTGCCACAGAGATCCCTCAACGCTTCCTATACTTTACATAGGCTGTGAATTGCTTAGCGGGCTGCGACTTAAGCAGGCCGAGCCCTTCTGTCTTTTCTGGCCATGAAGCGTCGCCTCAACTGAGGAACGGAAGATTGGCTCTTTTTTCCCCAAAGGTTACAGAATGGGAAAATTGTCCATTAAAGAGCCAAGTGTCTCACAGAGTCTCTCTTCAGCAGTCCAGGTCCTCACAGAGAAGGCAACAGTGGAGGAGCCACGAGAGATTCAATACCACAGGACCCACAGGAAATGATGTTTATTTTTAGTTTGGACTGTTAAGTGTCACTTGCTACACTTATAAGACGAAATTATTGCTTTAGAGTACAGATAGGGAGAAATATCATATGAGGAGGGGGACACAGCTTGTAGGTGTTGCTTGGTTATTTTCCCACCCATTTATTTATTTTCTTATTTATTTATTGGGTATTTATAATGTGCCATTATACACAATGTGTTTCGAGGCGCAACATTGACTGCACATGGCCATGCTAATACCTATGGCCATTCCCACCCAGTTCCTACCCATCCACTCCCAAAACACCTACTCATGGGAACTCTTTGACCTTACTTTAATCAAGCCTTACCATCAAACTTTGTGCTGGAAGTGCCTGTCAGTGTTTTTTCAAAGCAGTCTTCGGAGAGTTAATGGCTTAATTGGAGTTGTAAACCCACTATTGGTGTAATAAAAAGTCTTAACCAAGTCGTCCTTTAGCCACTCGAGTTATAAACACTCTTTGTGCCCTTCACTGAAGTCCTGTTAAAAACAAGCATTAGCGACGCCAACAGTTTTGGCTTGAATATAGGTATTGGACATTTTCCGGGCATTGCAATTAGATGCCCAGGTACTCACCATTTTGCACCTGCTCCCATCAATAGCCTGTTAATACCACTGCGGCTGTGCCCGGCAAGTGCCTTTCCAATCCCTACACAAAAGCCCAAACTGGTGGCATTGCCAAAGCTCGTTTCGCTTAGGGCTTCCCTAGTGTAGCACCACACACTAGAAAGAACGACCTGGATGACGGCCGGTCTGCAGGTCACATGCCAGGCAAGGATAGGCCTCGGAAGGCTCACTGCATGGCTGGACACAGCAGTCCTGCTTTCCACCCGGGTCCACTCACTATCCCCCTTCGTTTTGTCAGGTTGTTCTATTCATCTGGAGGGCGGGGCTGTGTCAAATTAGTGTCCCCGAGATGAGACAGGCATATTGAACATCATTACCTCGGGTAACTAAAGATGTCTGCCTGGCTAGTACAACAGCCAAGTCAGCCATTTGGTGAAGTAGCCAATCAGGTAAGTGAGCCGTGTTGTGAAATGGTGGCTTTGTTTTAATGTTTTTTTCCCGCAAAAAGGCTAACAGTGGAAAGTGGGCATACAAGGATGCAAAAATACCAACTGTATTTAGAGGTGCTTTACATTATTACATTATTAGCAAACCTTTGACATTGAGGTCATTTCCGTGGAAAATAGGCTCTTGCATCAAATGCTTGGGCCGCACTTTGAGTTGGCTCTCGAAAAAAACGAAATTCTCTGGATACGCATCTCTTGCTCTAATGCTTTCCTTCCACTGCTTCATGAGTATGTCATATGTGACTGTGCGTGTGACATCATAAGCAGTGCATGGTAAGAGTGAGTTATGGTTGCTTTGCTGTGAAACACAATTTACTTGATGTATAAGCCTTACAAATGCACAATAAACAAATAAAAATCACCATAATTTCAGTGTCCATGCCTAGGGATCCGGGCAAGTTGACCAGCCATGCCCGCAGACACAGTCTCGGGCGGATAGCTCAGGGGCAAAGTGCTCACCTTAGAAGCAAAGCGACATGGAGCAACACAGGTTCGATCCCTGGTTCGTGCTTAGAAACCAGCGTGTTATAAATAACCTATCAAATCATGTCTACTGGTACCGGTCAAGCCCAGAAGTCACTGTGCTTGGGGAAGAAGGCCCTTACACTATGCCCCGGCACAGTGAGCGGAGCTACATTTCTTTTTGCCCATTGCCTTCGGCCATGCCCAAAGGACACTGTGCCCATGGCAACGCATACAGACATGGCCCCAGCACCGACCTGCATTG
This sequence comes from Ambystoma mexicanum, assembly GCF_040938575.1. Classification (NCBI taxonomy): domain Eukaryota; kingdom Metazoa; phylum Chordata; class Amphibia; order Caudata; family Ambystomatidae; genus Ambystoma; species Ambystoma mexicanum. The sequence goes on from NC_090940.1 coordinate 199,271,261, forward strand.
TTAGTGCCTGATCCACATGGCAGAAGGGCACTGCAGATAAGGTAAGTGTGTTTTGTGAACGGCCTGCAGCCGTGCCCAGCGGTCACTGTGCGCCTTGGCCTTTACCCCATGCGCATTGACCCTCTCTCCAGTGCGGTTTGAGCTCATTGATCTTACCTTTGTATTTAATAAGCAAGGAGGAGAGCACTTCGATCAGAGATGCTGAGCATGCGCACATGCACGGAGAGCAGAGCAGCCCCGTGGCAGGGTGCTTTACAGGAGGAAAAGGTGATAATTGAGCACATTGTGATCGAGTTGGTGGAGGGTGAAGTTACAAGTTAGAGCATAAAATGGGAACAGCACAGCCAGTCAACATAGGTCATATTCAGTGTATTCACCCATCGTATGATAATAATACACAGTGATAATATATATATATATATAGAGAGAGAGAGAGAATGCGCCAATAGAGTGTGGGAGATAAAGGGTAAGTTGGACAGTGCAACAGGTTAAGTGAATGTCATCCTCTAGGGAGAGGAGATTTTAGGGTAGATTTGAAGGTAGTGTTGGTAGTGATATTTTTAATGTCATTCGTGGGGGCAGTGGAGGGGGCAGGGAGTGGAAAGGAGTCGATAGATGTTCAAATGGGCTGGGGAAAAGGGGGTTCAGTAGGACACTGGAGCAATAGATATCAAGATGGGAAAATCAGGTGACATCCTTTCCCGCCTGTACCTCAATGTGTTTTGACCCCTGTCCATCTGAGCACTCACTCTTACACTTCAGTGTCCTGATACACCCTCTACTCGCTCCATCTGAGCACCCGCTTTTATATGTTAATATCTTGGTACACCCTCTACTTCTAACATCTGAGCACTCACGCTTACACTTCAGTGTACTGAACCACCCTCTACTCGCTCCATCGGAACACTTGCTCTTACACTTCAATGTCCTGATCCACCAACTACTCGCTCCATCTTAGCACTTGCTTTTATACGTTAATATCTTGATCCACACTTTACTTGCTCCATCTGAGCACTCCCTGTTAAACTTCAGGGTCCTGATCCACCCTCTACTTGCACCATCCGAGCACTCACTCTTGCACTTCAGTGTCCTGATCCACCCTCTACTCGTTCCACCTGAGCACTCGCTTTTATACGTTAATATCTTGATCCACACTCTACTTGCTCCATCTGAGCACTCACTCTTAGACTTCAGTGTCCTGATCCACCCTATACTCGCTCCATCATAACACTTGCTTTTATACTTCAATCTCCTGATCCCCCACTACTCACTCCATCTGAGCACTCGCTTTTATACGTTAATATCTTGATCCACACTCTACTTACTCCATCTGAGCACTCACTCTTACACTTCAGTGTCCTGATCCACCCTCTACTTGCACCATCTGAGCACTCACTCTTACACTTCAGTGTCCTGATCCACCCACTACTTGCAACATCAGAGCACTTACTCTTACACTTCAGTGTCCTGATCTACCCTCTACTTGCTCCATCTGAGCACTCACACTTACACTTCAATGCCCTAATCCACCCACTACTCGCTCCATCTGAGCACTCACTCTTACACTTTGTCTTGCTCCACCCTCTACTTGCTCCATCTGAGCACTCACTCTTACACTTCAGTGTCCTGATCTACTCTCTACTCGCTCCATCTGAGCATTTGTTCTTACACTTCAATGCCCTAATCCACCCTCTACTTGCTCCATCTGAGCACTCACTCTTTCACTTCAGTGTCCTGATCCACCCTCTACTTGCACCATCTGAGCACTCACTCTTTCACTTCAGTGTCCTGTTCTACCATCTACTCGCTCCATCTGAGCACTCACTCTTTCACGTCAACGTCCTGATCCACCCTCGGCTCGCGCAATTCGAGCACTTGCTTTTATACATTAATATATTGATCCACACTCTACTTGCTCCATCTGAGCACTCGCTCTTACATGCCAAAGTCCTGATCCACCCTCTACTCGCTCCATCAAAACACTTGCTCCTATACTTCAATGTCCTGATCCACCCACTACTCACTCCATCTGAGCACTCGCTCTTACACTTCAGTGTCCTGATCCACCAACTACTCGCTCCATTTTAGCACTTGCTTTTATACGTTAATATCTTGATCCACACTTTACTTGCTCCATCTGAGCACTCCCTGTTACACTTCAGGGTCCTGATCCACCCTCTACTTGCACCATCCGAGCACTCACTCTTGCACTTCAGTGTCCTGATCCACCCTCTACTCGTTCCACCTGAGCACTTGCTTTTATACGTTAATATCTTGATCCACACTCTACTTGCTCCATCTGAGCACTCACTCTTAGACTTCAGTGTCCTGATCCACCCTATACTCGCTCCATCATAACACTTGCTTTTATACTTCAATCTCCTGATCCCCCACTACTCACTCCATCTGAGCACTCGCTTTTATACGTTAATATCCTGATCCACCCTCTACTTGCACCATCTGAGCACTCACTCTTACACTTCAGTGTCCTGATCTACCCTCTACTTGCTCCATCTGAGCACTCACACTTACACTTCAATGCCCTAATCCACCCACTACTCGCTCCATCTGAGCACTCACTCTTACACTTTGTCTTGCTCCACCCTCTACTTGCTCCATCTGAGCACTCACTCTTACACTTCAGTGTCCTGATCTACTCTCTACTCGCTCCATCTGAGCATTTGCTCTTACACTTCAATGCCCTGATACACCCTCTACTCGCTCCATCTGAACACTTGCTTTTATACGTTAATACCTAGATCCACACTCTACTTGCTCCATCTAAGCACTCACTCTTTCACTTCAGTGTCCTGATCCACCCTCTACTTGCACCATCTGAGCACTCACTCTTACACGTCAGTGTCCTGTTCTACCCTCTACTCGCTCCATCTGAGCACTCACTCTTTCACGTCAACGTCCTCATCCACCCTCGGCTCGCGCAATTTGAGCACTTGCTTTTATACGTTAATATCTTGATCCACACTCTACTTGCTCCATCTGAGCACTCGCTCTTACATGTGAAAGTCCTGATCCACCCTCTACTCGCTCCATCAAAACACTTGCTCCTATACTTCAATGTCCTGATCCACCCACTACTCACTCCATCTGAGCACTCGCTCTTACACTTCAGTGTCCTGAGCTACCCTCTACTTGCTCCATCTGAGCACTCTCTTACACTTCAATGCCCTAATCCACTCACTACTTGCTGCATCTGAGCACTCGCTCTTACACTTTATTGTCTTGCTCCATCTGAGCACTTGCTCTTATACTTCAATGTCCTGTTCTACCCTCTCTTCGCTCCATCTGAGCACTCACTCTTACATGTCAATGTCCTGATCAACCCTCTGCTCGCTCCATCGAAGCACTCGATTTTATACTTTAATATCTTGATCCACACTCTACTTGCTCCTTCTGAGCACTCACTCTTACACTTCAGTGTGTGATCTACCCTCTACTATCTCCATCTTAGCACTCACTCTTACACTTCAATGCCCTAATCCACCCATTACTCGCTCCATCTGAGCACTCACTCTTACACTTTATTGTCTTGCTCCACCCTCTACTTGCTTCATCTGAGCACTTGCTCGTACATTTCAGTGACTGATCTACTCTCTACACGCTCCATCTGAACACTTGCTTTTATACGTTAATATCTTGATCCACACTCTACTTGCTCCATCTGAGCACTCACTCTTTCACTTCAGTGTCCTGACCCACCCTCTACTTGCACCATCTGAGCACTCTTACATTTCAGTGTCCTGTTCTACCCTCTATTCGCTCCATCTGAGCACTCGCTCTTGCACATCAATGTCCTCATCCGCCCTCTGCTTGCTCAATCTGAGCACTCGCTTTTATATGTTAATATCTTGATCCACACTCTACTCGCTCCATCTGAGCACTCACTCTTACACTTCAGTGTCCTGATCTACCCTCTACTTGCTCCATCTGAGCACTCACTCTTACACTTCAATGCCCTAATCCACCCACTACTCACACCATCTGAGCACTCACTCTTACACTTTATTGTCTTGCTCCACCCTCTACTTGCTCCATCTGAGCACTTGCTCTTACACTTCCGTGTACTGATCTACTCTCTACTTGCTCCATCTGAGCATTCGCTCTTACACTTCAATGTCCTGATACACCCTCTACTCACTCCATCTGAGCACTTGCTTTTATACGTTAATATCTTGATCCGCACTCTACTTGCTCCATCTGAGCAGTCACTCTTTCACTTCAGTGTCCTGATCCACCCTCTACTTGCACCATCTGAGCACTCACTCTTACACTTCAGTGTCCTGTTCTACCCTCTACTCGCTCCATCTGAGCACTCGCTCTTACACGTCAATGTCCTGATCCACCCTCTGCTCGCTCAATCTGAGCATTTGCTTTTATGCATTGATATCTTGATCCACACTCTGTTTGCTCCATCTGAGCACTCGCTCTTACATGTCAACGTCCTGATACACCTTCTACTCGCTCCATCTGAGCACTTGCTTTTATACGTTAATATCTTGATCCACACTCTACTTGCTCCATCTGAGCACTCACTCTTACACTTCAGTGTCCTGATCCACCCACTACTTGCAACATCTGAGCACTCACTCTTACACTTCAGTGTCCTGATCTACCCTCTACTTGCTCCATCTGGGCACTCACACTTACACTTCAATGCCCTAATCCACCCACTACTCGCTCCATCTGAGCACTCACTCTTAAACTTTGTCTTGCTCCACCCTCTACTTGCTCCATCTGAGCACTCACTCTTACACTTCAGTGTCCTGATCTACTCTCTACTCGCTCCATCCGAGCATTTGCTCTTATACTTCAATGTCCAGATACACCCTCTACTCGCTCCATCTGAACACTTGCTTTTATACTTTAATACCTAGATCCACACTCTACTTGCTCCATCTGAGCACTCACTCTTTCACTTCAGTGTCCTGATCCACCCTCTACTTGCACGATCTGAGCACTCACTCTTACACTTCAGTGTCCTGTTCAACCCTCTACTCGCTCCATCTGAGCACTCACTCTTTCACGTCAACGTCCTGATCCACCCTCGGCTCGCGCAATTTGAGCACTTGCTTTATACATTAATATATTGATCCACACTCTACTTGCTCCATCTGAGCACTCGCTCTTACATGTCAAAGTCCTGATCCACCCACTACTCGCTCCATCGAAACACTTGCTCCTATACTTCTATGTCCTGATCCACCCACTACTCACTCCATCTGAGCACCCGCTCTTACACTTCAGTGTCCTGATCTACCCTCTACTTGCTCCATCTGAGCACTCTCTTACACTTCAATGCCCTAATCCACCCACTACTTGCTGCATCTGAGCACTCGCTCTTACACTTTATTGTCTTGCTCCATCTGAGCACTTGCTCTTATACTTCAATGTCCTGTTCTACCCTCTACTCGCTCCATCTGAGCACTCACTCTTACATGTCAATGTCCTGATCAACCCTCTGCTCGCTCCATCGGAGCACTCGATTTTATACATTAATATCTTGATCCACCCTCTACTTGCACCATCTGAGCACTCACTCTTACACTTCAGTGTCCTGATCCACCCACTACTTGCAACATCTGAGCACTCACTCTTACACTTCAGTGTCCTGATCTACCCTCTACTTGCTCCATCTGAGCACTCACACTTACACTTCAATGCCCTAATCCACCCACTACTCGCTCCATCTGAGCACTCACTCTTACACTTTGTCTTGCTCCACCCTCTACTTGCTCCATCTGAGCACTAACTCTTACACTTCAGTGTCCTGATCTACTCTCTACTCGCTCCATCTGAGCATTTGCTCTTACACTTCAATGGCCTGATAAACCCTCTACTCGCTCCATCTGAACACTTGCTTTTATACGTTAATACCTAGATCCACACTCTACTTGCTCCATCTGAGCACTCACTCTTTCACTTCAGTGTCCTGATCCACCCTCTACTCGCTCCATCAGAGCACTCACTCTTTCACGTCAACGTCCTGATCCACCCTCGGCTCGCGCAATTTGAGCTCTTGCTTTATACATTAATATATTGATCCACACTCTTCTTGCACCATCTGAGCACTCGCTCTTACATGTCAAATTCCTGATCCACCTTCTACTCGCTCCATCGAAACACTTGCTCCTATACTTCAATGTCCTGATCCACCTACTTCTCACTCCATCTGAGCACTCGCTCTTACACTTCAGTGTCCTGATCTACCCTCTACTTGCTCCATCTGAGCACTCTGTTACACTTCAATGCTCTAATCCACCCACTGCTTGCTGCATCTGAGCACTCGCTCTTACACTTTATTGTCTTGCTCCATCTGAGCACTTGCTCTTATACTTCAATGTCCTGTTCTACCCTCTACTCGCTCCATCTGAGCACTCACTCTTACATGTCAATGTCCTGATCAACCCTCTGCTCGCTCCATCGGAGCCCTCGATTTTATACATTAATATCTTGATCCACACTCTACTTGCACCATCTGAGCACTCACTCTTACACTTCAGTGTCCTGATCTACCCTCTACTTGCTCCATCTGAGCACTCTGTTACACTTCAATGCTCTAATCCACCCACTACTTGCTGCATCTGAGCACTCGCTCTTACACTTCAGTGTCCTGATCCACCCACTACTTGCAACATCTGAGCACTCACTCTTACACTTCAGTGTCCTGATCTACCCTCTACTTGCTCCATCTGAGCACTCAAACTTACACTTCAATGCCGTAATCCACCCACTACTCGCTCCATCTGAGCACTCACTCTTACACTTTGTCTTGCTCCACCCTCTACTTGCTCCATCTGAGCACTCACTATTGCACTTCAGTGTCCTGATCTACTCTCTACTCGCTCCATCTGAGCATTTGCTCTTACACTTCAATGTCCTGATACACCCTCTACTCGCTCCATCTGAACACTTGCTTTTATACGTTAATACCTAGATCCACACTCTACTTGCTCCATCTGAGCACTCACTCTTTCACTTCAGTGTCCTGATCCACCCTCTACTTGCACCATCTGAGCACTTACTCCTACACTTCAGTGTCCTGTTCAACCCTCTACTCGCTCCATCTGAGCACTCACTCTTTCACGTCAACATCCTGATCCACCCTCGGCTCGCGCAATTTGAGCACTTGCTTTATAAATTAATATATTGATCCACACTCTACTTGCTCCATCTGAGCATTCGCTCTTACATGTCAATGTCCTGATCAACCCTCTGCTCGCTCCATCGGAGCACTCGATTTTATACATTAATATCTTGATCCACACTCTACTTGCTCCTTCTGAGCACTCACTCTTACACTTCAGTGTCCTGATCTACCCTCTACTATCTCCATCTTAGTACTCACTCTTACACTTCAATGCCCTAATCCACCCATTACTCGCTCCATCAGAGCACTCACTCTTACACTTTATTGTCTTGCTCCACCCTCTACTTGCTTCATCTGAGCACTTGCTTGTACATTTCAGTGACTGATCTACTCTCTACACGCTCCATCTGAACACTTGCTTTTATACATTAATATCTTGATCCACACTCTACTTGCTCCATCTGAGCACTCACTCTTTCACTTCAGTGTCCTGATCCACCCTCTACTTGCACCATCTGAGCACTCTTACATTTCAGTGTCCTGTTCTACCCTCTATTCGCTCCATCTGAGCACTCGCTCTTGCACATCAATGTCCTCATCCACCCTCTGCTCGCTCAATCTGAGCACTCGCTTTTATATGTTAATATCTTGATCCACCCTCTACTTGCTCCATCTGAGCACTCACTCTTACACTTTATTGTCTTGCTCCACCCTCTACTTGCTCCATCTGAGCACTCGCTCTTACACTTCCGTGTCCTGATCTACTCTCTACTTGCTCCATCTGAGCATTCGCTCTTACACTTCAATGTCCTGATACACCCTCTACTCGCTCCATCTGAGCACTTGCTTTTATACGTTAATATCTTGATCCACACTCTACTTGCTCCATCTGAGCAGTCACTCTTTCACTTCAGTGTCCTGATCCACCATCTACTTGCACCATCTGAGCACTCACTCTTACACTTCAGTGTCCTGTTCTAACCTCTACTCGCTCCATCTGAGCACTCGCTCTTACACATCAAGGTCCTGATCCACCCTCTGCTGGTTAAATCTGAGCACTTGCTTTTATGCATTGATATCTCGATCCACACTCTGTTTGCTCCATCTGAGCACTCGCTCTTACATGTCAACGTCCTGATCCACCTTCTACTCGCTCCATCTGAGCACTTGCTTTTATACGTTAATATCTTGATCCACACTCTACATGCTCCATCTGAGCACTCCCTGTTACACTTCAGTGTCCTGATCCACCCTCTACTTGCACCATCTGAGCACTCACACTTGCACTTCAGTGTCCTGATCCACCCTCTACTCACTCCAGCAGAACACTTGCTTTTATATGTTAATATCTTGATCCACACTCCTCTTGCTCCATCTGAGCACTCACTCTTACACTTCAGTGTCGTGGTCTACTCTCTACTCGCTCCATCTGAGCAGTCGCTCTTACATGTCAATGTCCTGATCGACCCTCTGCTTGCTCCATCGGAGCACTCACTTTTATACGTTAATATCTTGATCCACACTCTACTTGCTCCATCTGAGCACTCACTCTTACACTTCAGTGTCGTGATCTACCCTCTACTTGCTCCATCTGAGCACTCACTCTTACACTTCAATGCCCTAATCCACCCACTACTTGCTTCATCTGAGCACTCACTCTTACACTTTATTGTCTTGCTCCACCCTCTACTTGCTTCATCTAAGCACTCGCTCGTACATTTCAGTGACTGATCTACTCTCTACTCGCTCCATCTGAGCATTCGCTCTTACATTTCAATGTCCTGATACACCCTCTACTCGCTCCATCTGAACACTTGCTTTTATACGTTAATATCTTGATCCACACTCTACTTGCTCCACCTGAGCACTCACTCTTTCACTTCAGTGTCCTGAGCCACCCTCTACTTGCACCATCTGAGCACTCACTCTTATACTTCAGTGTCCTGTTCTACCCTCTACTCGGTCCATCTGAGCACTCGCTCTTACACGTCAATGTCCAGATCCACCCTCTGCTCGCTCAATCTGAGCACTCACCTTTATAAGTTAATATCTTGATCCACACTCTACTTGCTCCATCTGAGAATTTGATCATACATGTCAATGTCCTGATCCACGTTCTACTCGCTCCATCTGTGCACTCACTCTTACACTTCAGTGTCCTGTTCTAACCTCTACTCGCTCCATCTGAGCACTCGATCTTACACATCAAGGTCCTGATCCACCCTCTGCTGGCTCAATCTGAGCACTTGCTTTTATGCATTGATATCTCGATCCACACTCTGTTTGCTCCATCTGAGCACTCGCTCTTACATGTCAACGTCCTGATCCACCTTCTACTCGCTCCATCTGAGCACTTGCTTTTATACGTTAATATCTTGATCCACACTCTACTTGCTCCATCTGAGCACTCCCTGTTACACTTCAGTGTCCTGATCCACCCTCTACTTGCACCATCTGAGCACTCACTCTTGCACTTCAGTGTCCTGATCCACCCTCTACTCACTCCAGCAGAACACTTGCTTTTATATGTTAATATCTTAATCCACACTCCTCTTGCTCCATCTGAGCACTCACTCTTACACTTCAGTGTCCTGGTCCACCCTCTACTCGCTCCATCGGAACACTTTCTCCTATACTTCAATATCCTGATCCACCCACTACTCACTCCATCTGAGCACTCGCTTTTATACGTTAATTTCTTGATCCACACTCTACTTGCTCCATCTGAGCACTCACTCTTACACTTCAGTGTCGTGATCTACTCTCTACTCGCTCCATCTGAGCAGTCGCTCTTACATGTCAATGTCCTGATCGACCCTCTGCTTGCTCCATCGGAGCACTCGCTTTTATACGTTAATATCTTGATCCACACTCTACTTGCTCCATCTGAGCACTCACTCTTACACTTCAGTGTCGTGATCTACCCTCTACTTGCTCCATCTGAGCACTCACTCTTACACTTCAATGCCCTAATCCACCCACTACTTGCTCCATCTGAGCACTCACTCTTACACTTTATTGTCTTGCTCCACCCTCTACTTGCTTCATCTGAGCACTCGCTCGTACTTTTCAGTGACTGATCTACTCTCTACTCGCTCCATCTGAGCATTCGCTCTTACACTTCAATGTCCTGATACACCCTCTACTCGCTCCATCTGAACACTTGCTTTTATACGTTAATATCTTGATCCACACTCTACTTGCTCCACCTGAGCACTCACTCTTTCACTTCAGTGTCCTGAGCCACCCTCTACTTGCACCATCTGAGCACTCACTCTTACACGTCAATGTCCAGATCCACCCTCTGCTCGCTCAATCTGAGCACTCGCCTTTATAAGTTAATATCTTGATCCACACTCTACTTGCTCCATCTGAGAATTTGATCATACATGTCAATGTCCTGATCCACGTTCTGCTCGCTCCATCTGTGCACTCACTCTTACACTTCAGTGTCCTGATCTACCCTCTGCTTGCTCCATCTGAGCACTCACTCTTACACTTTATTGTCTTGCTCCACCCTCTACTTGCTCCATCTGAGCACTCGCTCTTACATTTCAGTGTCCTGATCTACTCTCTACTCGCTCCATATGAGCACTTGCTTTTATATGTTAATATCTTGATCCACACTCTACTTGCTCCATCTGCGCACTCACTCTTACACTTCAGTGTTCTAATCCACCCTCTACTTGCACCATCTGAGCACTCACTGTTACACTTCATTGTCCTGATCCACCCTTTACTCGCTCCATCAGAACACTTGCTCCTATACTTCAATGTCCTGATCCACCCACTACTCACTCCATCTGAGCACTCGCTCTTAGACTTCAGTGTCCTGATCTACTCTCTACTTGCTCCATCTGAGCACCCGCTTTTATATGTTAATATCTTGATCCACCCTCTACTTGCAACATCTGAGCACTCACTCTTACACTTCAGTGTCCTGAACCACCCTCTACCTGCTCCATCTGAGCACTCGCTCTTACATGTCAATGTCCTGATCGACCCTCTGCACGCTCCAATGGAGCACTCGCTTTTATACATTAATATCTTGAGCCACACTCTACTTGCACCATCTGAGCGCTCACTCGTGCACTTCAGTGTCCTGATCCACCCTCTACTCGCTCCACCTGAACACTCGCTTTTATACGTTAATATCTTGATCCACACTCTACTTGCTCCATCTGAGCACTCACTCTTACACTTCAGTGTGCTGATCCACCCTCTACTCGCTCCATCGGAACACTTGCTCTTATACTTCAATGTCCTGATCCACCCACTACTCACTCCATCTGAGCACTCGCTTTTATACGTTAATATCTTGATCCACACTCTACTTGCTCCATCGAGCACTCACTCTTACACTTCAGTGTCCTGATCTACCCTCTATTTGCTCCATCTGAGCACTCACTCTTACACTTCACTGCCCTAATCCACCCACTACTTGCTGCATCTGATCACTCGCTCTTACACTTTATTGTCTTGCTCCATCTGAGCACTTGCTCTTATACTTTAATGTCCTGGTCTACCCTCTACTCGCTCCATCTGAGCACTCGCTCTTACATGTCAATGTCCTGATCGACACTCTGCTCGCTCCATCGGAGCACTCGCTTTTATACGTTAATATCTTGATTCACACTCTACTTGCTCCATCCAAGCACTCACTCTTTCACTTCAGTGTCCTGATCCACCCTCTACTTGCACATTTGAGCACTCACTCTTACACTTCAATGCCTTAATCCACCCACTACTCGCTCCATCTGAGCATTCACTCTGTCTTGCTCCACCCTCTTCTTGCTCCATCTGAGTACTCGCTCTTACACTTCAGTGTCCTGATCTACTCTCTACTCGCTCTATCTGAGCATTCGCTCTTACACTTCAATGTCCTGATACATCCTCTACTCGCTCAATCTGAGCACTTGCTTTTATACCTTAATATCTTGATCCACACTCTAGTTGCTCCATCTGAGCACTCACTCTTTCACTTCAGTGTCCTGATCCACCCTCTACTTGCACCATCTGTGCACTCACTCTTTCACTTCAGTGTCCTGATCCACCGTCTACTCGCTCCATCGGAACACTTGCTCCTATACTTCGAGTTCCTGATCCACCCACTACTCACTCCATCTGAGCACTCGCTCTTACACTTCAGTGTCCTGATCTACTCTCTACTTGCTCCATCTGAGAATTCGCTCTTACACTTCAATGTCCTGATACACCCTCTACTCGCTCCATCTGAGCACTTGCTTTTATACGTTAATATCTTGATCCACCATCTACTTGCACCATCTGTGCACTCACTCTTACACTTCAGTGTCCTGTTCTAACCTCTACTCGCTCCATCTGAGCACTCGCTCTTACATGTCAAGGTCCTGATCCACCCTCTGCTCGCTCAATCTGAGCACTTGCTTTTATGCATTGATATCTTGATCCACACTCTGTTTGCTCCATCTGAGCACTCGCTCTTACATGTCAACGTCCTGATCCACCTTCTACTCGCTCCATCTGAGCACTTGCTTTTATACGTTAATATCTTGATCCACACTCTACTTGCTCCATCTGAGCACTCCCTGTTACACTCCAGTGTCCTGATCCACCCTCTACTTGCACCATCTGAGCACTCACTCTTGCACTTCAGTGTCCTGATCCACCCTCTACTTGCTCCAGCAGAACACTTGCTTTTATATGTTAATATCTTGATCCACACTCTACTTGCTCCATCTGAGCACTCACTCTTACACTTCAGTATCGTGATCTACTCTCTACTCGCTCCATCTGAGCAGTCGCTCTTACATGTCAATGTCCTGATCGACCCTCTGCTTGCTCCATCGGAGCACTCGCTTTTATACGTGAATATCTTGATCCACACTCTACTTGCTCCATCTGAGCACTCACTCTTACACTTCAGTGTCGTGATCTACCCTCTACTTGCTCCATCTCAGCACTCACTCTTACACTTCAATGCCCTAATCCACCCACTACTCGCTCCATCTGAGCACTCACTCTTACACTTTATTGTCTTGCTCCACCCTCTACATGCTTCATCTGAGCACTCGCTCGTACATTTCAGTGACTGATCTACTCTCTACTCGCTCCATCTGAGCATTCGCTCTTACACTTCAATGTCCTGATACACCCTCTACTCGCTCCATCTGAACACTTGCTTTTATACATTAATATCTTGATCAACACTCTACTTGCTCCACCTGAGCACTCACTCTTTCACTTCAGTGTCCTGATCCACCCTCTACTTGCACCATCTGAGCACTCACTCTTACACTTCAGTGTCCTGTTCTACCCTCTACTCGGTCCATCTGAGCACTCGCTCTTACACGTCAATGTCCAGATCCATCCACTGCTCGCTCAATCTGAGCACTCGCCTTTATAAGTTAATATCTTGATCCACACTCTACTTGCTCCATCTGAGAATTTGATCATACATGTCAATGTCCTGATCCACGTTCTACTCGCTCCATCTGCGCACTCACTCTTACACTTCAATGCCCTAATCCACCCACTACTCACTCCATCTGAGCACTCACTCTTACACTTTATTGTCTTGCTCCACCCTCTACTTGCTCCATCTGAGCACTCGCTCTTACACTTCAGTGTCCTGATCTACTCTCTACTCGCTCCATCTGAGCATTCGCTCTTACACTTCAATGTCCTGATACAACTTCTACTCGCTCCATCTGAGCACTTGCTTTTATATGTTAATATCTTGATCCACACTCTACTTGCTCCATCTGCGCACTCACTCTTACACTTCAGTGTTCTAATCCACCCTCTACTTGCACCATCTGAGCACTCACTGTTACACTTCAGTGTCCTGATCCACCCTTTACTCGCTCCATCAGAACACTTGCTCCTATACTTCAATGTCCTGATCCACCCACTACTCACTCCATCTGAGCACTCGCTCTTAGACTTCAGTGTCCTGATCTACTCTCTACTTGCTCCATCTGAGCACCCGCTTTTATATGTTAATATCTTGATCCACCCTCTACTTGCAACATTTGAGCACTCACTCTTACACTTCAGTGTCCTGAACCACCCTCTACCTGCTCCATCTGAGCACTCGCTCTTACATATCAATGTCCTGATCGACCCTCTGCACGCTCCAATGGAGCACTCGCTTTTATACATTAATATCTTGAGCCACACTCTACTTGCACCATCTGAGCACTCACTCGTGCACTTCAGTGTCCTGATCCACCCTCTACTCGCTCCACCTGAACACTCACTTTTATACGTTAATATCTTGATCCACACTCTACTTGCTCCATCTGAGCACTCACTCTTACACTTCAGTGTCCTGATCCACCCTCTACTCGCTCCATCGGAACACTTGCTCTTATACTCAATGTCCTGATCCACCCACTACTCACTCCATCTGAGCACTCGCTTTTATACGTTAATATCTTGATCCACACTCTACTTGCTCCATCTGAGCACTCACTCTTACACTTCAGTGTCCTGATCCACCCTCTACTCACTCCATCTGAGCACTCGCTCTTACATGTCAATGTCCTGATCGACCCTCTGCACGCTCCAACGGAGCACTCACTTTTATACATTAATATCTTGAGCCACACTCTACTTGCTCCATCTGAGCACTCACTCTTACACTTCAGTGTCCTGATCTACCCTCTATTTGCTCCATCTGAGCACTCACTCTTACACTTCACTGCCCTAATCCACCCACTACTTGCTGCATCTGATCACTCGCTCTTACACTTTATTGTCTTGCTCCATCTGAGCACTCGCTCTTACATGTCAATGTCCTGATCGACACTCTGCTCGCTCCATCGGAGCACTCGCTTTTATACGTTAATATCTTGATTCACACTCTACTTGCTCCATCCAAGCACTCACTCTTTCACTTCAGTGTCCTGATCCACCCTCTACTTGCACATTTGAGCACTCACTCTTACACTTCAATGCCTTAATCCACCCACTACTCGCTCCATCTGAGCATTCACTCTGTCTTGCTCCACCCTCTTCTTGCTCCATCTGGGTACTTGCTCTTACACTTCAGTGTCCTGACCTACTCTCTACTCGCTCTATCTGACCATTCGCTCTTACACTTCAATGTCCTGATACACCCTCTACTCGCTCAATCTGAGCACTTGCTTTTATACCTTAATATCTTGATCCACACTCTAGTTGCTCCATCTGAGCACTCACTCTTTCATTTCAGTGTCCTGATCCACCCTCTACTTGCACCATCTCAGCACTTACTCTTACACTTCAGTGTCCTGTTCTACCCTCTACTCGCTCCATCTGAGCACTCACTCTTACACGTCAATGTCCTGATCCACCCTCGGCTCGCTCAATCTGAGCACTTGCTTTTATACATTAATATCTTGATCCACACTCTAGTTGCTCCATCTGTGGACTCACTCTTTCACTTCAGTGTCATGATACACATTCTACTTGCTCCATCTGTGCACTCACTCTTTCACTTCAGTGTCCTGATCCACCGTCTACTCGCTCCATCGGAACACTTGCTCCTATACTTCGAGTTCCTGATCCACCCACTACTCACTCCATCTGAGCACTCGCTCTTACACTTCAGTGTCCTGATCTACCCTCTACTTGCTCCATCTGAGCACTCACTTTTACACTTCAATGTCCTAATCCACCCACTACTTGCTGCATCTAAGCACTCGCTCTTACACTTTATTGTCATGCTCCATCTGAGCACTTGCTCTTATACTTCAATGTCCTATTCTACCCTCTACTCGCTCCATCTGAGCACTCGCTCTTACATGTCAATGTCCTGATTGACCCTTTGCTCGCTCCATCGGAGCACTCGCTTTTATACGTTAATTTCTTGATCCACACTCTACTTGCTCCATCTGAGCACTCACTCTTACACTTCAGTGTCCTGATCTACCCTCTACTTGCTCCATCTGAGCACTCACTCTTACTCTTCGATGCCCTAATCCACCGACTACACGCTCCATCTGAGCACTCACTCTTACACTTTATTGTCTTGCTCCACCCTCTACTTGCTTCATCTGAGCACTTGTTCGTACATTTCAGTGACTGATCTACTCTCTACTCGCTCCATCTGAGCATTCACTCTTACACTTCAATGTCCTGATACACTCTCTACTCGCTCCATCTGAACACTTGCTTTTATACGTTAATATCTTGATCCACACTCTACTTGCACCATCTGAGCACTCACTCTTACACTTCAGTGTCCTGTTCTACCCTCTACTCGCTCAATGTGAGCACTCGCTCTTACACGTCAATGTCCTGATCCACCCTCTGCTCGCTCAATCTGAGCACTCGCTTTTATACGTTAATATCTTGATCCACACTCTACTTGCTCCATCTGCGCACTCACTCTTTCACTTCAGTGTCCTGATCCACACTCTACTTACTCCATCTGCGCACTCACTCTTTCACTTCAGTGTCCTGATCCACCCTCTACTTGCTCCATCTGAGCACTCGCTCTTACACTTTAATGGCTTGCTCCATCTGAGCACTTGCTCTTACACTTCAATGTCCTGATCCACCCGCTGAATGCTCTTCCCCATTTCTCCATTTGCTAAATTGAAGGTGATCCATGTTTCAGTGATGGCCATTATCTAAATCTGGGGGCTTTGGGAATCAAAGTGATCATTGAGAAAGGACGTCTCATTGCAAAGAGGTTGGGCATTTCAGAGCCCCAGAGTGAGTTTACTATGTGGGGAGGAGGAGGTATTGGCAGTGGTTCCAAAGGGGGGAACGAGGCAAGGTTGGATAGATATAGAGAACCGGGGTGTGGTTTGTGAATGGTGTGTAGCAAAGTGATGGACTAAGTCACAGGGTTATCCAACTCTAGGCCTGGAGGGCCAGAATCCTGAAGGGTTTTCAGGATATCCCTCATTAATATTCATGAGAAAAAATTGCATACATTTAGAATGAAAATATGCAAATGTATCTCATGAATATTAATAAGGGTTATCCTGAAAATCGAACATGTTTCCGGCCCTCAAGGCCTCGAGTTGGACAAACCTGGGCTAAGAGGAGAGAGAGTTGGACTACAGGAGTAGAGAGAATATCATGCTTTGATGAACATTAAATCCCCATGGGAAGAATGGCAGTTAGTAGAAGCATGTGGGTGTGAAGGTTGATGGTCAGAGTCTTGGGGAAGTGGAGTTAGTGATGCATGGGAAATATTAATGTTAATGAATGAAACTTGTAAAGCGCATCTAAAAACCAAAGGTATCCTGGCGCTGGGTTTGACCTTCAAAAAGAAAGGCGAGGCAACCGGATAGAGGAAGCCAGAGCAGAAAACAACACAAGATCTATAATTAAAAAGAAAAGTCTTCAGTGCTTTTTAGAATGGAAGGTGGTCTGGATTAGCCTGAATTGCAAGGGACAGAGAGTTCCACATAGCAGGGGCAACAGCCGACAAGGCTCTGCAGCCAACCGCGGATTTACGGAAACAGGGACCAAGCAGCAAATAATGGTTGTCAAAGTTTAGACTCCGAGAGGGAATGTATCTCCTGATTTTTTGACAGAAGGAAAAAAGCTCCACCACTGTGAAAAGCCCTATCGACCATACACAGAACTTTAAAGTTAATACTGCCCTTTATAGGAAGCCAATGGAGTTGCCTAAGCGCTGCAGAGGTCTGAGCAAATTTAGAGCAAAATTGCACTGTATGGGCTGCAGGGGTGTAATCACTGGGCTAGAGATGGAATGAGTGAGGATTAATGCTATTAAGATGGGTGTGAAGTGTGGGTCAGAACCAGTGAGAGAAGTAAGCGGGAACAGCCAGGAGCAGTGCTCCACTACTTTTATTTGTTTCTCTTTACTATTGCTCTACTTTTTTTACGACCATATTCATCATTCTATGTAGAGGATTTGTCCATTCATGTCGTAAGTGTAAAGTTGTAATAGGAACCTTAGTTACTAGTCACTTAAACTATTGCAATGCCCCTGCTGCAACACTTGTTACATGTTGCAACATGCTTCTGCCTACCCTCTGCCCTGCAGAGACCACAATTCCACTACTTTTTTCGGTACACTTCTACCAGTGGTCGGGACAGGCCGTCAAAAGAGTTGCGAAAGCAAGCTGTGGTGGCAGCATTCCGATAGAGGCCTAGTGTTACCCAAGTAAAAGGCCAGTAGTGACTAGCAAAATGTGATAGTTAGCAACCAGAAGAAAAAACACAGTAAAACAGTAGAAACCAGCAGAATTAGGGAACAGGTGATTAGCAACCAGCCAAATCAGGCAGTAGACGGTAGCAACCAATTAAAATTACAGAATAAGACAGCAGTGACCAGCGAAATGACACAGTAGGACGGTAGCTAAAGGTAAAGTTAAACAGTATGCTAGTGGCACCCATCAACATTAGATAGTAGGCAGTTAGCAACCAGCAGAATATGACTGCAGGACAGTAGCGACCAAAAAAATTATACAGTAATCAGTAGCGATCAGTAAAATAACACAGTAAACATTAAGCAACCATCAGAATGAGACAACAGGTAAATAGCAACACTGGGTATGATCTGAAGTCATGCACCGCACATTGAAACTACATGCAGGGCAGCCTGGCACAGTGCTCTATATTGCCTCATTGTGCCTTGGTCCTGACTTTTCTTCCATGCTTTGAGATCAGAGGCCATTACTGCAGAGTCAGCTGAGCGCAGGGCACGGTCTACACCCATGTCTCAGATACGTTGACCCTACCGACAGTGCCTGCTGACCATGGCCTGTATGGAAACGTCCAAAAAGACCGAATCCATTCGTACGAATGGTACAAAATACCGAAAAAGGCCTGTACCATTCGTACGAATAGGAAAATACTGAGTATGAGGAGCAGGGGTTGTGGGGGTGTCCCCCACTCCCATGTTCAGCAATTTAGGAATTGGGGGTTTCAGGGGCATCCCCGCATAGGGGACACACCCTATGTAACAAAATTCTAAAGTAAAAACAAAGCAAAAGGAAAGGTTTCTGTGGCGCCGGTTCCCAAGCATGTAAGTGAACGGAACCAGTGTCGCAGAGGGATGTTGGGGACAGCGGCACACATGGCGGTGTGCCTCCCACAGGTAAGTAGGGGTGTGGACGCAAGGGTAAAGTCTGAAATGTTCAGTGGAGAGAAGATCAAAAGTTAAACAGTCACTGCGTTTGAGTATGGACTTTAATGATACAGGCACTGTAACTGTACCTGTGGTGTCCATTTGACATGGCATGCTGCCAGCCAGAAGACACTGTACCCTTTAGCGATACCCCAGCCACAATGGTCCTGTATTTGTATGGATTAGCTCTGGATTTGCCTTTCCTGCCGAGATCGTCGAAAACAGGCAGACTGGGCCCATCCGCGGGTCAACGGGAGAGCCTCCCTTCAGTCCTCGCTCTGTGTCGCTTGCGCAGAAGGGTCTAAATAAAAGTCAAGGGCCAGTGCCACAAAGTGTGTGTTGTACCTGTGAGAGCTGTGAAGAACTGCTTACGCTCACTATATTTGTGTCAAGTGTTACTGGTCCAGAGCTGCATCCCTCGTCCCTCGGAGCCATGGAACAGAGAACACTCGACTGCACTCTGCTTTGCTCCACTGGGGGTGAAGTCTTTAAGCAGCTGGTATGCTGACGTTTAGCAGGCACTAAGAAAACACTTGCCATGAGAGAAACAGAAGGCAGCAACCACACAAGTCAGAACAGAACACTCGACTGCACAATTCGTTTAGCACAATAGGGTAACAAGTCATTCAATCAATACTCGGTCGGATGGGGTTACATATGAAAACATTCCAAGGGATGACAGTACACAGGTACATTAAGCAACATTTTCATGATGCCTATGCCCACAATATATGCCAGCATTGCCACATTAAAACGTTCATGATGTTGCGCCCTCAATGTATGTCAGAATTCCCAATGTACAACTTTCATGAGGCTGCACCCACAATATATGCCAGCAGGACCATTGTGAAACACCTTCATGGTGCTGGTGCTCACATTATATGTCATCATTGCCACTGTCAAACTTTCATGATGCTGCAGCAGTGCCCACAATATATGGAAGCGTATCCACTGTAAAACCTTTCAGGATACTGCGCTCACAATATAGGGTAGCATTATCACTGTAGCAAACTTCCATGGCGGTCACCATGTACTTCACCTTTCCCACTGTAAAATTTAATGACACTGCAGCTTTGCCCACAATATATATGATAGCATTTGTGCTGTCAAATCTTTCTTTGTGCTGCATCTGCAATATATTCCAGTATTGCCACTGTTAACTCCTTTCATGATGCTGCGCTCACAATATATGGCAGAATTACCACTGTAACACACTTTCTTGACATTGATTTCCACAGTGTGCAGCATCATTGCCACTTTAACATTTTTATGATGCTACAGTGTAATGGTACGAGGCACTGATGATTCAGTTTGATGGATCATCAAGCACGAGTAATCACTAAATGCCTGTAAGAGGCCATTCAGGGGCTGCTCTGTGAGCGCGCCAGTGATTGTGGCTAGACTGGCCCAGGCGAGGAGCACTCAGGTGACATTTAATGTGGCATGCTGACTCCAAAACCAACCCCAATGCAGTAAACACCCTTGTAGTTCACACAGCTGTGGCACATGGGCGGCATGAAGTTCCAGAGCAAGGCTCAAGGCATGCTTGGTAGGCGGCATTAGGACATTGCGCTGCAGCTGTGATATTGTGTGCGCAGTTCGGTGGAGAAGAAAGCCCTTGCTGGGGAAGATAGCAGTGGCTAACAAAATTAGCGTTCCCTCCTGAATCATGCTGGTTACTCAGAGGACAGCTTGCTTGTCAAAACTGCTTGACATGGCAGTATCTGCTTGAGATGCTGGCTAAAACATAGTTGAAACTGAATAAAATGCCAAATAAACACAGCTGATTGTCTACATGCGTATCAGACATAAAACAGTAGGATTGGCGCATGGACACCACTAAGGAAAAAGAAATAACCAAATTACAATGTATCCATACACCAATCTGTAAGCCGCACTAATAGGAATATGTTGACAAAGTTGGCTTCCTCAAGCAAGGAAAAGCGGTCAAGACCAGCACGATCGCAAGTCTGTTTCAGGTTATATAAATGACCAGTGCTATCAGAGCAGTCAAGGCTCAACGGCCCTGTTTTGGTCATCATTCAACTTTTCAGCTGACTTAACACTCTCCGTGGAATTTTCTGAAGGGAGATTGCAAGGCCATGACGAAAGCGTAGTGACGCAATGAATTAGCATATGTACAACAGCAAATCAGATTTTCCTGTTACCTATATCATTCACCTGTAAATCTGAGTTTTTAATTTCCACTCCAGTATATTCTGTTTTAAGGGCCGTGAGGAAGAGCTGAGTGTTGTATATTCAAGGATTCATTGTTGGCTTTGTGGTTTGTATTTTGTATGTAGACATCCCGCCTGCATCCGCGTGACAGAATGTTTAGGTTTGAATGAGAGGACTTGCGAGAGAAGGGATCCTTATGGAGGCGAGATGTTGGCTGGGTGAATCTGGATGAGTGTGGAGCGGATGCAGGCGGAGCGCTGGGTTTATGAAATAAAGTTACTTCTACTGCAAATCAAGTCTCTTACTTACTACACTGAGCTTGACAAACCTGTAGGCTGGAGTAGCTTTTTGGACTCCTTATATGAAGGCACAATGAATGGCTCAAGTAGTTTTTTGGGAAATTTGACATGAAGGCACAATAAATCTCATATTGTACAACCTTTTGAAGTATATTGGAGCTCTCAACAATTAGTGAAATTATTTGATCACCACGTTTGAATGTCTCTACAACAATGTTTCAATATAAATAGAAACTAGTATAGGGCAGGCGTTCTTAGAAACCAAACATCCTTTATTTTTCCTTTAACCTCTTAAGTGCCATTGAGGTTGCCCCCCCAGTGCCAATGGGCTTTTTTTAAAATCGCGGTATTCACCGCCCAAACCCGCCAACATTTCCCCCCTCATTAACCCCTTAAGTGCCACCGACGAGCCGGCTCGTCGGTGGCAACCTGGAGCGGTTTTTACCGACGAGCCGGCTCGTCGCTGGCATTTAAAGGGTTAAACACAGCTGATTGTCTACATGCTCATCAGACATCAAACAGTAAGATTGGCGCATGCAGAGCAGTAAGGAAAAAGAACATACCAAATTACACTGTATCCATACACCAATCTGTAAGCCACACCTATTGGATTATTTTGACAAAGGTGGCTTTGTCAACTTTCAGACAAAACTAAAAATAGTAGAGAGATGACAAAAGGCATCAAGTCTTTGCCATTTTCGGTTGCTTTCAGAAGTACAGGTGTAGGGCATGCTGGAAAGGGTGGGCGGGACATCCTTCTAGTATGCCCAATGCAGGGAAGAGGGATATCGCTCATCGGAGGAGCGGTTGCTATACTGGGGGACTGCATTCTCCAAAAAGGGCTAACCTTAAAAACTCAATTAACACTTTTGCAAGCGACACCTGAGTGGCACTGAAATTAACTGCCAGTGTAGGGGAGGTTGGGGCCTCTAATATTTCAGTATCCCAATGATGCAAGAGTCATACATATTTTCCAATGCAGATCTTCTAGTCACAAGGGTACTCTTCCATCAATATTCAGTGTTGCATCTGCCCAGGTCAGAGCAAGTTTGAAGCATAGTGTTGTGAGTTTTTCAAATGGCCAAGCTGTGTAGAAGCTCTCCATTTGGAAAATGAAGACACAGACAGCAGTGCAGGCCCATGTCTCACAGAAGCTTCTGCTGGGAAGACATTGGGAAAAGCCGCCGAACACATAGGTAAGGTTTAAGGATGTACTACAGCGTAGCCAGGGGATGAATGACAGAAAATGCCTTCAGAGGAATAAAATAACAAATACAAATGAAAGGGCACAAGGGATACTTGTGGGTGACTCCCAGCAACTCTGTGTGGTTATGTGGCTATTGAGTCTCTGGACGTGGGAGTTATGGGGGGCGGTGGCGGCTGCTGGGGTTGTCAATTTCACTCAACGTTCTTTATAAGTGGGCCTTGTCTTGTTCTCAGGAATTGGACAACAACTCCTCTGATGCAATCTACTCAGAGCAAAAATCAAAGTTCATAATACGTTGCTCCTCCAGTGCCTCAGTGAGAAGATGGACAAAGTCCCCTAAGAGGCCCTGTAAGATATGAAGGGGAGTAGGGTCGATTGGGGACGCAGATTTCAATTTTGCAAGGGCCTTCACAACCATGGTCTCTGTAATTGTGGCGAAATTAAAAACATTGGGGGATTGCCTAGGTGAACAATTAAAAGAATTAAAAGTGACAAGAGAGATAGGTCTTTCCGCCCTTATCATATCTCCAATGGCATGAATTTTGTCTTGGAAAAAAAGACGCAATGTGGTTACATTGTATTTGAGTACGGATTACAGTGGATGGAGATTGCGCTGGGGAGGATGGCGCTTCGGCCACCAAAAAAAGCTCCTTCGAAGAGTATGTTGCATTTAAGATTCAATTGGCATAGTGTTGAGCTTTAGCTGTTTTTATAGATCGTTGATAATCCTTTCTGGCTTTTTATGTAGGCCAGTTTATTAGCGGCATCAGAGGAAGCGTGCCATTTTCGCTGAAAGCGACAGCACTTTTGTCTTGATGTCCTCAGCTCTGCAGAATACCAGGGAGCTGACAGGACTATGCGTGTGGGAAGCAGTTGAGAGGGGGCAAAGTTTGGCTGTTAGGTCAAGAGCAGAAACAATAGCATTGCAGATATTCGTGCCCTCATCTCTTTTCTGATGAACTGTATTCATGATCAAGTTCGAAATATCCTCAATGGCAATTTTAGCCCAGTGGCGCTGACCTTTCTTAAGAACTCGCGGCTTGGCTTTAGTAAAGGAAATGGGAAAAGCAAAGGGTATCAGAGAATGATCAGACCATACCACCGGCACAGGATCAAAAACTGAAAAGTCTGAGAAATTAGAAAGAAATCACATCAAGTTGGTTACCCCATTTGTGGGTGGTACCTAAATTATGAATTGGAAAACTAAAGTCTGCCAGAGAAGTAATGAGTTTATGGGCAGGAGACCCCACAGCGCTGACAGGATTGGAGATTAAAGTCTCCCAAAATAACCAGCTTGGGCTAAATAAGAATTACATCGGCAATGGGCTGTACAAAGTCAGTCACAAATTGATTAGCGACATGACCTTGGGAATCCCCTCCTTATCCAATGGTCCTGAACCTATCGCCAGCTCACCCAATCTGCCTGGCCTCCTGGTCAATGCAATGTTCGCTGGAGCATGGGGGTCTGTCACTAAGCCTGACACTTGGCCATGGAATTGTCTTCAACGTGTTCTCTTTGAAGCAGGATCAGGTCTTGTTCCCCCACCCTCTACTCCTAGACAATGTGTAGGCGTATGTTGCCTCTCACCCTGTTTGGTCCTTTCTCTTCTCCTCCAAGAGAATTCTAGTATTTTGATGTCTCCTGCTTCCTCTTCAACACCAGTTTCTCTTCTGTTTTATCTTCTCCCTTTCTCCTCCTCCTCAGAATTCAGTTATGTTCCTATATTTCCTGCTTCACTCTCTCACCTCCTGCACCAGCACCTCTTCCACCTCTCACAGCTTTACCTCCTCCAACCTCTGTTGCTTCACCTCCTACCTCTCCTGCACCTGCAACTCCTCAAACCTCTCCTCTGCTCTCTCCACCGCTCTGCTACTACAAACTACTTACTCGATGACCCCTTTTATACATATTTAATCCTAATTCAGGGGTGAGTCCTTTCAAACACGCTGCATCTGAAATGTGTAATTGTTTCTCTTCAGGAATTGACTGGGGTGCAAAGGGCTTATGGACTTTGCTGTAACTCGTTCACGTTTATGATTTTTCTGGCTCCACAAGACAATTTTTCAAAAGGCTTTTCAGCCATCTTGGATTGAGAGGAATTGTATATGTGTGCTTGAGTGAGCGCAAAGGGCCTTGCATGGGGAGCGTGATGGAACCCCTGGATGCTCAGGGTCTACCTGTTCGGTTATTACATTAGGAGTGAGCATATTTGCAGCTTGGTCAGTAAAATTGAATAATCTCTTGTTGGTAGCGGAATAATAGTGCCGCAGGTCCTCTTGCACCGGGCCTTCAGAACTCCACATTACATCTCCCTGATAGTTTTGTAAAGAGACAGTGTTGGTAGCAGGGCTAATACAGCAATCTCTGCCTACTTATTGCTTGTTTCTGTAGAGGTGAGCAGGAAATAATACCCATACTGCCCCCGCCCGACTCCACATAATGCAGCAGGTGGTAGAGCATAGCCCTCAGAGTCGCCCCCACCGCCACCCTAAAGGTCAGGCGTGGGACATCATCGTACTACCTCATCAAAGTCTGCACTTTCTCCGAAGGTTGGGCTGTAATGTGCTAGTTCTGCCCAAGTTGACCAAGCAATGCCTGGCCAGTTAAGGCAGTGGCTCTTTGTAAACAGGAGGTCTTTGTTTCAGCGTTTATAAACCGGTATCTTTATTCATTGTACATCACCAAACCTAAAATCTGCAGAAAGAAATGTGGGGGGACCATGACAGATTTTAAATTTGTTTAGAAGTTCTTGTGACAGTGGCAGTTTCAGGCAGCACATGCTGAGCTTTAACCCCTTAAGTGCCAAGGATGATGAGTATGCTACTACTTCCGAAGGCTCCACGCCTGAAGCGTAATATGGAAGTGAGGGGAGTAAGGTGCGAAGACTTGCCCCCATAAATTTTGAATTCTAGCCAGATAGTACGTCAACTTTAGCCGTTGATCACCACACACATGATGGGGGTGGGGAGCGGTGTAGGAGGAGTGACATTAATATGCATATAGATCCCTTAGAATTCTCAGTGAAGGGTGAGTGAGGTGTAGTGGAAGTAGGACCCTTTGAAGTATATGCAGAGCAGGGTTGAAGATGATAAGTAGAGGGGCAAGCGTGATGTCAACCTCTTGAAGACGCAGGAGGATTGTCAATGGTCAGTGTTTGTTTTCCACTTGCTTGGCCTTTGGTGCCCCCAACCTTCCAGCAAGGGATGATATTTCATAAATGTCCGAGCAAAGCCTTTGAGCAGATCCAGGTGTGATCTCTGCGGCCCCTGAAGAGGACTTGTTTCCGTGCTATGCATTCCTTCCAATATACATGAAGCACTGATGGAAAGGGTGAGCATTAATGCCAACTGTGAAGAGGAAAACACAGCAGGAAATAGTCACCTAGCCCCCCTGCAGTCCTCACCTGGAGGAAAGATACTGAAAAGCCCACAAGACGACTCTGGCTTACATGACCTCTCGAACCAGTTCTGACTCTGCAGTGGTCTGCCCAGTGAAGAATAACAGCAGAGAAATGACAAGCTTTGCACCGCCCAGTCAGATCCTGCATACCAGATCCTCTCTCACCTTGGACCGCATGCTCGTACGTCAGCGCAGTGCCTACCACTCAACCAATCAGCAGACTTAGGCCTGCTGACCACCCTCGCTGGCAGGGCATTCTCCAAAGCTCGGAGGGGTAGAGAGGGCTCCAGTCAACAGGGAGCACACCAGCAAGTAAACAACGCACAGAGGGTGCATGCACTAAGTTTGGGTGCATGCACACCAGTGGGGGGGGAGCCAAACTATGTGTTATCCATACACCATTCTTTAAGCCCAGACATGCAGGAATACTTCAACAATGTTGCCTTTGTCAACTTTCTGCCAAAACTGAAAGGCTGGTGCCTATTCCGTTGATCAGCTAAGCCATTCCTTGAGTTCTGCTTCTCATTTTCGAGGTCAGTACCTCCTCCTTTGAATACAGCTCTGTTCCGCTTCTTGATTTCACTGCCTCAAGTTTCTTCTCATTGAATACCAACCTGGCACATCAATATATTCTTCACTAGCCTTGATTAACTTCTTAAATATCTGCCAATGAGTGCCCCTGCCATTATTATGTGTGACATCAACCTTTCCACGGTACAAATGCAGCAGACAACTGTGAATGCACACCTCTCTGCACACACTTCAGGTGTGTCACTCAGAACATTGACTGCTCAATTCACGACATAAGACATTAAGTATTATTTATTAGGGAAATTCAAAAGAAACCTCGATGGATCTGCTACTCACGTTGTATTTATATTACATCTGATATAGTTTACAAATAACTTTTCACACCAATTGTATTATTGTACAGTTTTATTTTGTTGAGCACCTTTGGCGAAAGGCACTCTGTAAATCCAATGAAATGATGAAATTAAATGAAATAAAAAAAGTAATTACATAATACATTAATACATATTCAGAACGTTTTCATAACACATACAAGATTCATCAATCCATAGAGCTACTCACAATTTCACATTATAAGGTTTTACAAATTAGAATCTTTACGTGTTGACTACAAAAGCATATTTAAGCACATTATTTATACACGAGTTCAAAAGGAAACTAGATTAAAAATGAATTAATTACGTGTCAAGATTGCATAGATGTTTAACAATGTAATCCTTCTTAAACCATGTTTATTTTGGCGTGATTAAGGTAATAGAGTGCATAAATGTAATGAATGCTATTGACATGGAGAGTTCATCACCGGCCACTAATCGCTGCCAGTATCTCTGTGTAACTAACCAGTCTATATGATGTACCCAATTATTGAAGGTGCGACACCTTAAATCATACAGGGCAGGGCATTCAATAACAAAGTGCAGAAGTGTTTCTGTGACATTAGGTGCTTTGCAATATTTGCAGGTGTTTGGAATGTTCGATCCTTTATTCCATGTATGATTAATTTTGCCAGTAGATAGAACGCTCAAGCTCCAATCATAATTTGGCAAGCTTGTCAAGCATTTCATAGTAGTGCCATGGCTGCTAATGTCAAAGCAAAGATGTTTATATAGTGTATACTTATATATCCCCTCCCTCGTGTGTATCCAATCCTTTCTAAAGAGCCTTTTTTCGCCTCATATGGGTTCTCAATTAGACATCTTACGGATTATGTATGGTCAAAATATTAACAAATTTCAGTTTAAAAACATTCAAAGGTAGGTTTATCTTTGTGTTTCTCAGGTTTCCAAGTATGCAAAGAACGAATTATTCAGTGGGATTAAAAAGTTTCGATACAATTGTAGTAATTTCCAATGCCACCAGCATCTTATTGAAATCAATCTCATTTCGTGTCTGATGATGGTAATAGGTACACTGTTCGGAAAGGTTCAATACTTTTCTCCATAGTTAGTTTTCCCTCCACCTTATTGAGACCTATATCATCGTCATAATTTGTATAGCGTCTTTCACCATTGGTATGGTCCCAACGTGCTGTAGGTTGAGCACCCTTGGGGGACCAACGTCCATGTATGGGAAATTCGTCAGAGGAGTTTAGGATGTGTGTGTGCATTTTAACCAAAACAAAGGCAGGTAGAGGTGGCTATGTCCCTGCTAGCCACCCATGATGAGCTGACATGTGGATGGGTGCTGGGAGGTAGTCTGGAGGGTGTGTGAGAGCAGGAGAGTCATTATGTATGCAGCTAGACCGAATTGTTATCATGGGGGAAAGATGCATTTTTATGCCAGAGCATGATAGCAAATGGATGCGGGTGGTTGGCCGTGCCTTCAGCTAGTTTCCATAAGCATGGCGTGTGATAGGTGCCTGGGTGCCATTGCTGGTTTATTGCCCCTAATCTAATACAATGGCTACACTCTAAAATTCATCTAGAATCAGTATATTGGCTATCCTCTGGAATTCACCAAGGATCAGTACATTGGCTATACTCTGGAATGCACCTAGATTCAATACAATGGCTGTACTCTGGAACACACCTAGTATCAATACCTTGGCTATCCTCAAATCTTTTTCTAAATGCAAGTACATTGGCAACCCTCAATTATTAGTCTAAAAGCAATAGATTGACAATTCGCAAAAATGTGTGTAAATAAAATACATTGGCAACCCTAAAGAATTATCTAGCTGCTCTACATTGGAAATCCTCCAAAATTAATCTAAATGTAATACATTGGCTATCCTCAGAAATTCCTCTAAATGTAATACATTGGTAACACTCAACATTCCTCTAAATGTTATCCATTGGCAGTCCTCAAAAATGTGTCTAAATGCAATACATTGGTGACCCTAAAAAATTATCTAGCTGCTCTACATTGGAAATCCTCCAAAATTAATCTAAATGTAATACATTGGCTATCCTCAGAAATTCCTCTAAATGTAATACATTGGTAACACTCAACATTCCTCTAAATGTTATCCATTGGCAGTCCTCAAAAATGTGTCTAAATGCAATACATTGGTGACCCTAAAAAATTAATCTAAAAGCAATACATTGGCAATCCTCAAAAATTCATGTAAACCCAATACATTGGTAATCCTCAAAATATAATTAATATGCAACACATTTTCTGGCTTTGGAGCGCTGCAAGATTCCGCACAGTGGTAAGAGTTGCATGGTAGCGATACAGTAATAAAGTAATACAATAGTGGCAGAAATTAAGAAGCCTAGCACTGGCCATGCTCACAATTCCAGCCACCTTACCTGTTTTTAGCAGTAGAAGGCATTGTAAGGCACCCACGGCCAACAAGGTAAACAGTGGATGGGAGCTGTCCTAGGAAACTGCTCTTTGCCTCTGGACTTTGCCGGCTGCCTGGTAAAGGCTGCCTTGGGAGTACTTCTAAACTGGGGGTATACTGGTCACGTATGAGTCACTGTGGCCAATCGGGGCTCAATGGGCAGGCAGGGAAGGCAGGCAAAGGTGGTAATGGGAGGGAGCAAGGGTGGGAGGACACCAGTAAGGAGAGGGTCGGGGAAGGAAAAGCAGCAAATAAAATGAAAAGGAAACACAGAAAAGCATGGGGAAACACAGAGAATATTTTGAGTCTGCTGGTGATTACTGCAGTGTCTGCTGCAAGATGGGCAGAGAGCCCTCTCGGCATGGAGATAGACTCAGGTGCTCGAAAGACTCTTTTGGTCTCTGAGGCCAATCAAGGCTTCATGGGTGGGCAGGGAAAGATCTATATATTCGACAAGGTGATTTATTTCACACCCATAGATAAGTGAGGGAACCACATTTCTTTTATAGAAATCAGTAAGAGGTTGAATTGAGAAAGGACCATAGCGATAGTTAATCTCTTTCATCTGTGACCCAAATCCAATTCCTTTTCCTACTAGTTCGGCCAATAGAGCTTCCTTTGTGGGGTTAGATCTCAGACGAACTGCAAAGTAGACCAGTTTTTTAGTGATTTCTAGTGGGAAATTGCACACTTTCCAGACATATCTATATTTGTTGTTGGTGTTTTTTGCAAATGTTATGATTTTTGTTTATGTGGTGTTTAATCTTAAATCATTGTCGATAGTGCACTGTGAAAAAGAGTTTATCAGTCATTGTAAACCTATCTGAGGATTATCTATGAGAATAACATTGTATGCATAAGAAAGCCAGCTAATTATTTCATGAGCTATGTTTGGTGTAACAAATACAGAATTTTGATAATATCTCTCCCATATCAAAGACATATGGGTTAAATAAGCAAGGAGCACGTACACAGCCCTGAAGAAGGCCTTAGTGGGTATCAACTTCTCTCGGCATAACTCATTGCAAATTCAACCTAACTCTGATCTTGGTCTTGGAATGAATGTAAATAAGTATGTTTAATAGACTCTTCAGAAAACCCAACTTCTAAGCTTGTGCTACCATTTCTCCCTGTGGACCATGTTAACCACCAACGACAGATCAATACATGCAACATACATAGGAGTTGCGTCTTTGGCCATTGCTGTTTGGATCAAGATGTTGAGTATACAACTGTTCAGTTAAGTGTTCAGGCCTTTTCTAAAACCGGTTTGTTTTTTAGCCAAATGCCATGTGATATTTGCACAAGCTTCCACGTTTCTAAGAACCAATGCAGCAAACAGCTTACTGTCATCATCCAGAAGGGCTATAAGTCTATAATTTGTAGGGCTATCCATAGGTGATGGGGTTTTCCATTTTGCTAGTATGTCAGTAAACTTTATTAATAATATAGCAGCCCAGATATCTGGTGCATTCGTGAACACATAATTGCTCAATCCGTGTGGCCCTGGAGCTCTAGAAGCGGATGCTTTAGATAGTAACGATCTTATAGATTCTAAGTCAACGTTTAAGGCTCACTCCTCTATGTCAGTCGGCAGGTAGACCTGATTAGAAGGAGCCTTGTATAGATCTGCATAATACTCCACCCAAATATGTGATGTTGTGGCATTGGTTTGTAAAGTCACCTGAGGGCTGATCTAGTTTTCTATTCGGTGACCAGAAATTACATGAGCTTTTTTTAGTATAGCTTCAAGCACTGCTTTGATATAATTTTCAGCCATTATATGGCGATAATCTTTCAGCCAGTTATTATAGCCTTGATTCAAAGCACATGCTCTCTTTGTCTTGCATTCGTCTGATAATGTTTTCTTCTTAACAATTTTTTGCTTTTGCCTCAATTCCGTCTTCTTATTACCAACAATTGGGCCATACACATGTCCTCTTTTTCCCTATCTTTGTAAGAGCATTGCTGTTGGCTAATTTGGCTTTCAATAAAGGTTGTAAAGATATTAAATGGAAGATTTTGTCCCCTGTTTCCCCCAAGGTAGTGCCATTATATAGTTTAGCCACATGAGTGTTGAACCCTCTGGCTAAATTAGGTTTCCAAGACAGTATTTCTCCTTGTATTGACCTGTCAATGTGTCGATTCTAATGATACATTGCTTTCTATCATGGTATAAAAACTCGCCACCAGCATACTATGATCACTAAATGTTTTTTTTTTGTTTTGGGGTATTTACATTCCACCATTAGATCATTTGAAACAAAAAGGCAATCTACACATGATCATGAAGAATCATTATGCAATGTATCATTTTTCTCTAGATCTCTCAGCAGGCTACCATGTAGCATTTGTAAGCCACAGAACGGCATGATAGATTTTCATTTGTTACCATTTCAAGACTTTGTATTTACTATTCTTGTACGCAACTAGTTGTCCTCCTTATTGGAGCTACATGTGGAATTTAGATCACCCGCCATAATTACAACACAAGTCTCCGCTTCTCCACCAAGGGACTCCGTAATTAAGTTGTTTGGTTGGTGAAAGCAATTGATAAGGGAATGTGAGGGGTTACAGTGTATATAAATTAGAAGTATTGTTCTATTATAAAGGACGTTGATTTTAAACTTTACAGCCAATATTCCCTAATATTGGTCCACACCTGAGGGCATGGCAAGGAATTGCATGGGAGGCGGGACTGTCATCTTTGTGGGCTGAAAGTAGAACATTGTTGGCACATTCTACTAGAATGACTTGAGATGGGGGGAACAGTATGTAAAGGGTTATGGCGAACTGGTAACACAATTTGATAGCCAGCCCTTAGACCAACTCTGCAGTGCAATATTCTCAGTAGAATCTCTGGTGACCACTGCAGCTGCCTATTCTGTATGGAAGCTTGCATTTGGGATTGCATAGATTAGTCTCTATGATGGGCAATGACATAATGATATAATGTATTGTACTTTAGAAATGCACTTAGTATACAACAGTGGGCCCTGTTCTGTGCATTGGGAACCAGTGGAAGACATTAGGCTGAATTGCTTGTTTTAAATGGTCTTATGTGTAAATTTGTTTTTATATTGCATTGCATTCCTCAGCATCACAATGTGTACACAAAGTGATATGTGGATTGAATGTCTTAATGATTCCTCATGAATCATTTTATATGTGTGGTATGAAGGTTTATATATAAACCATATGCACTTCAATAAAATAAATAAAAAATAATAATATTGATCTAGACTTGTTCAACGACCAAATTGGATTTTATGCCAATAATCCAACAGAATGTGCACCTCCATTTTCTCTGGTGGTTAATTGTTGGAATGGTTTATAGCCATCAATTGTTGCTGGTGATTATAGCCATATTTCCCGTAGAAACATAAAACTGTTTGAATGTAAATAATAAATGCAGGTGCTCCCTCACATTCCATGAAAGGAAAGAGAAAGGCTCCCTACATAATTTCATGTTGGGTGCCGCCTCTACTGTCGGCAAATCGTGGTTTTCGGCAGACAAAATATTTGGCAACCATCCCCAGTCCTCCTGCCCAGTGTTTTCTGAGCATAGATGGCTGGTGAATGTTACTATACTGTGCTTAGCTGGAGGGTTAGTACAACTAATTTGTAAATATCTCTGAATAGGATGATTGAGATTCTTTAGATTAGGTTGTTTATTTAGTCCAATGCAATGTTCCCTCTAATTATTTTTTCCTAAGTGCAGAAATGATTAGCCTTCGTGCGCACATTACTTTCCATGTGCGCAACTGAATAGCGATGTAAGCCACTTTGTGAGCATGCGTAGTTAGTGAGATACCATCTCCAAAGAGTTTGGAAGGCAATTTCCCCTTCCCAACCACTGCAATTCTTTACAAATCAGTGCAAAAGGAGCATCTTTTTTTCTAAACATATAGGCTATAAAAAAAATATATATTTGACATGTGATTAAAAGGAGGGCTCAACAACCAATCCAAGACTTCAAGATATTCCATAGTACCTACCAAAAGTACTCCAGCAGAGAGAGAAAAACGTGCATGCACAAAGCTTTGCATGCTCAGCAGAAACAATAGAATTAGCTGTGGCTATTTTGTTAACGCTAGTCAGAGACCATACAGAACGTATTTAATGCCATTGGGGAAAAAAACTCCTGTTTGTTACAAAAAACAAGTATTGCTAATCACTGATGTAGCTGTCAAGAAAGAAAACAGATGATATGCTATTTTTGTAAATGGAATAACTGTTACTAAAAGGAATGTGTCAGAAAACATGGCAATAGGAGTTCATGTAACACTTTAATGTAGTAATTCAAGGGGCAGGAGGAAATGTGCTCCTAATTTGTGTAAGGACGATAAATGCATCACAATAACTGCACCACAGAATATGATGATCAGAATTCCTGGGCCACTACTTACTATCCACATTATATTCTGTGAGTTGTGACAACACTTACTCAAAAGCAGCCTTACAGCTGGGAGGCATATACATCACCCATTTTACTCCCTAAAAACAGGGCAATTTACCCAACAAAACCAGGAAATCATGAACATATAGGAACCTATCCCCTGCTTCTACCCACAAAGTCCCACTGACCTTTTCGGAAACCGTGACCTGCAGAGCAGTGGCATTGGGAGGAACATAAATATTAGTACCTGGCAGGGGTGGGGCTTAGTCCTGAGGAGCCTTAGAATGCACAATCCATTCAAAATATATCTTTTATGTGTAAAGATAATTTCTCAGTGACAAGAAGAACTCTAGGAATCTCACCAGCTAGAAAGATGGTTGAAATCTGAGGGGAAGTCGCTGGGGTGGGGCTATACACTCGACGTACTATTGGTAGGGACCAAAAGCACCCACAACGACGTAGATGGGACACTCAAGGTGTCAACGTTTTTCCATAGGAAAAGTACTACATTAAAGTAACCGGGGATTCCCAGCCTGACGAAGGGGAATATTCACAGCATGTGAAACTATGAAAGATCGAATGCTGGAGAGCATTCTTTGGACACTTTTCAAGAAGCAGCAGGAGGGAGCCATTCTCCTGAAGAAGGAACTTTCTGTTAGTTTATCCTTTAGTTATAGTTTGGGGGTTAGAGTAGGATTTGATGCGGGACGGTGGAACTTGGCAAACATTTTGACAATTTCTTTAGTTTTAGTTCGAGGCAGGGAACCCCCTCTTAGAGATGGGGACAGATCCTTTTTTGTATTCAATAAATACAATTTTATAACCAAAACCATGCCACCTTTGTGTCAGTTTCCTTCTTCGACACACGTACACTACTCAAAATCCTTAGAGGGAAAGTTAGTATTTGAGTTTTATAATGTGTTAACTTGCAAGGGGGGGGAGGTGTTTCAAAGTGCGTGTGTGACATATGTACAAAGGATAGGAAGCATGGGTTGAGGTTAAACATCCTAGTAGCCTGCTTACTTACAGTCGGTATCCGATATTTCAGCTGACACTTGGATTACATAGTGTGGGTAATGCTTTAATTCTAGTGCTTGAACATCATTCATTCATAGCATAATAATATAACAAACATAAAACAAGACTTGTATCTAAGTCTGGTAACCATTTACAGAGCAAAGGTAGGCAGTCAAGGTTGTCTGGTAATATCCAAATGTGGCCTGGGGCAGGGTTTGAGTCATACAGTATAAGTGTGGTAGAGTGAAGTATAGGAGTCATGGGTGGGCACGGAAGATAATTTGGTTAAATTTGGTTAATGTGTGCAGGCATATCTTAGTTATATGTTCTGTTCTTGGAGCCACTTTTTCATATTCATTTTTAATCTAAGTTGTGGGTGTATTCAATTTTAGGCTTTTAAGATCAAGCTTGCAAAGTAGGGAAATATAAATAGGCTATACCAGAATATCAAGAATGGTATAATTTAGCTATATTTTGAGAGAACACAAATATTAGATAGTTATTAAATCTTTTAGAATAGATGGGAATTGTCTGTGTGCGCTGCTAAAATTCTTCTGAACGGCTCCCAGAAAGAAGCTGGGCAAGCGCGCATGCACACCGCTTAGAGGGAACATTGGTCCAATGTATGTAAAAAAATGGTTCTCTTCCTTAGCTAAGTGGCCATAGTAAGGTGTTATATCATAACCCATTTGTCTAAGAAATTGGCCTTCTGTGGTCACAATTTCAAATGCAATATCTGAGTACATGGTGATAACTATATCGGTTCTTCTGGGATCAATAACATTCTATGTCTCAAGAGGTGATCAAACCAAATTTTGGAATTTCATACAACAGTTTTAAAATGTTTGACCAATTGAGCACCATTTGTTTCTCACTCCTCAGCAAAAAACTTAAACACTAATTGTTTGGTACGTTTGATTGAGGCAATCGGCAGGCTATCAAAGTTCTTTACTTTTGTTGAGTATACGTTGCTGTTGTTTAAAGATCACCCTCTGAGAAATTCCTTTATCTATTGATGTAGGCATTATACTAACTAATGGCCTGCCATTTTGAGTTTGCATAGAACAAAATATTGGAATGATTACATCTTGGATAATGCTCTGGTTAGAGCCTATTTCTATTTCTTCTTGAATTGTGTCTTGCACTGTTGGGCTATTATCACCGTTCATGACTTCCTTCTTCTTTTTGTAATTTTTTTTAGTTCTGCTTTTTTAAGATTTTGTTCCTCATCCTTCATGTCAGTGTTGCCTGCTGCGGTAGTGTCCTCTGAGTTCCTTGATAAGAATTAATTGATTCCTGCTCTGTAGTATGAAACAGTATCGGGAATTCCCTAGAATTTCTTCGGTTCACTCCCTTTATATTTTAATTTTTTGGTTTCTTACTTCGCTGTGATGAAAATGTTTTAGCCACTGTTGGGAGGAATTGTTATTTTTTTCACCTTGTTTTTTTTTTTACCCTTCCCACTTTGCTGAAACTCTTGCATAACATTTGGCTTCATGCATACTTGGGATGGGGCAGCAGATTCACTGTTCTCTTGGCTTTCATTATCCATAATAATTTTGATATCGCTGCTTTTTTGGTTCTTCTCCTCAAGTTTCAGATATATTTCGCTAAGCATGAAAATGTGTGCGTTAACTTCCATGTGGATATTGTCATAAAGCTAGTTGAGGGAGCTTAGTGCCATGTTTAGAGCTGATATTGATGGTGAAGTTAATTTTATTATATCAGTCACGTCTCTCAGCGTGTGATGAAGGTGTGACATGTGCGAAGAGCTAGATGAAAGAGAAGATCAGGGACATCATTTAGGGGTCGTCCGAGGTCGCAACTGCGATCTGTGAGGTCTCCCTTGCGACCTCTGTGGTCTCCCTTGGAACCTCTAAAAAAACGTCTGGAGTGGCTGGCTTTCTTGTTCAGGCTCCTTAAAAAAAAGAAGAAAAATAAGAACGGGAGTTTGTTTGTTTGTTTTATTCATTTATAATGCGCACCAGACCCGAGGGTAAGAGGGCACAGCAGTACAGGATATGCGAGGCATAGGTTACATAGTTGCATAATTACACATATAATTAGAGATATATACAGGCTGTATCAGTAATACAGTGAATTATATACAGGATATTATACAGTTTGCAGGTAGTATATCAGCAGGTTAGAGGGGGGAGAGGTAGTACTGGCTAGATGACCAAGGGGCTGATTCATGAAATTATTTGCGCCAAAAAACGTGGATTTGTGCGCCATTCTGCCCGCAAATCCCCATTTGTTAAACAGGGA
This sequence comes from Ambystoma mexicanum, assembly GCF_040938575.1. Lineage (NCBI taxonomy): Eukaryota > Metazoa > Chordata > Amphibia > Caudata > Ambystomatidae > Ambystoma > Ambystoma mexicanum. Next base: position 199,308,532 of record NC_090940.1, read on the forward strand.
TTTGCGGGCAGAATGGCACACAAATCGCTGTTGTTCGGTGCAAATAATTCCATGAATCAGCTCCCAATTGTTTCATATGGTTGATGTAATTGGATCTGAATTTAGGGTAGGATTTCTCCTCACGTATAGTGTGGGGCAGTGAGTTCCATACTTGCGCTGCCTGGACGGGGAAGCTGGCACCTCCTGCCTTGGTGAGTTTAAATATTAAACAAGTCTAACACTTTCAGCACTGACCCTAAATAAGAAAGAAAAGGAATACCAAATAATGTGTCTTTCTGGAATTCTATACAATAATTGCTAGACTCATTAAAGGTTTATTTCAGGCACAGTTCCGGGGGCGAGTCACTGATTTAGTCTGTTCTTAAACGCCTCTACTCCGCCTATCATCCTTCTGAGGTCGATAAATGAGTACCAACACAGGTTGGGTGATATTGGGTGTATATTTTTTCTATATAAAGCGCTTAAGTGTAAGTGCTTTATAATAACACATCATTTGGTGATGGACGTCTGCTTGCATTCACAGTAATTTAGTAATATGGGCCTATACACACTGATCTTAACGATACATATGGCGATCCATTCTTGTATGAAATGTTCATCACATTATAGTGATATCGTAACCATATTTTTCGTAGTGTACAATGCTATGTGATGCCACTTCCTGTTTTGTCAACGGGTGAAAGGTCGTGTTCCATCGCTTCCCACGATATCACTTCGGGATGGGGTCAACTCCCGCTACCCCTGGCATTTTGGTGAAATGACGTCCCTGGAGAAGATATGTCTAACCTATGATTATTATCGTCGGCTTCATGCTCTGTTAAAAAGGATGGCCAGTCCTGTAGATTGTGCGTGTTTCCTTGTTTTGTACAAAGCTCTATATTGCGATTTAGAAGGTGCTTACTCAGGACTTGGGCGCTGGCTCATTTTTCATCTCTAGCAAACTTAAATCATTAATAAAATTTGAATCTGGAGATGATGATAACTCCTTGTGATGGTTCTTTGGCCTTTGAATGGAAATGCTCTTCCCTGAAAGTACATAGAAGTCAGTTCTTTTCCTTGTTGGCATATCCTTATTATTGGCTTTGTTTTGTTTCACCAGACAGTGCTTTTTTATTTATTTGCATTTTGAAAGGATCACACAACCTGCGTTTTTGTTGTTGTCTTAGTTGCGTATTTATAACGCTTAAATAGCCAGGGATTTCTAAGGGCAGACCCGGGGATCGAACCTGTGTTGCTTCGTGTCGTCTTGCTTCCAAGGCGAACACGTTGCCGCTGAGCTACCCTCCCAGGACAGCTTTATGATATCCACCTTGCAGTACCCAGAGCGTGCCCTCCTATACTCTATCCCTTTTCAGTCGTTAGACCTTTCGAGTCCGTTGCATTATTCAATGTCATAGTTTTGTCATGATCAGTTGTATAGTAGCCATTTGTATGTGGGATCACATCCTCAGGGTCCCCCCTGCTTCCTACTCCCCATTTGTCGGTGTCAGATGGAAACAAATCAGTGCCGGCCATGGTAATGTCATGATTACCTGCGATGGGATTAGGGCATTGTTCTTTGAGTCGACTATTATCTGTTCGAAACCACTGCTATATTTAGCCATGATATTTGTGTGGTGGACTGCTTGTATTGGGAGCACAGTGGCACTTTATGGCTTCCGCAATGTTGCCAAACGAGTCGATGTAAGACCTGTATTAAGTTCTAATTGCGGCTGGTGAGCTCTTGTCAATTCCGGCATTGTAGCAGTCATTTTCAGGGGTTCCAAGGCTGGTACGTTATATGGTTTACTGCACAGCGTATACGTGTAGGTATCCATATAGGACAATTCTGAAAGTTGTAAAATGTAGGTCTCTCACCTCTCTCACTGTCTGCGAACTGCCGACAATTGCACTCATTGCAGCACTCTGTGCTGTGCTCCGTGACAGCTTGCAGGTTTAGGAGCTGATTAGAGGTGCGCAACGAAAACATTTCCTCCAGGTAACATGAGCCAGGAGAACAGAGTGCCGACAACTGCACTTACTGCAGCACCCTGCGCGGTGCTGCGCGCCAACCTGCAGGTTTAGTAGCTGCTCCGAAAAATGTTTCTTCCACCAGGGAACACGAACCCCGAGTAGGGAAAAATTGATTAATAGTGCAACAAACATAGCATTCTAACATATACATTAGGTGAACAAACTTGCTTACTAGTGTATAAAGGGTTGTCAAGTCACAAAAAAATGTTAAAAGTTAAAATAAGGATGGTGATGTGCTATGACATTATATTGTTTAAATAATGATGTGAAAAACATAATTGAAAAAACCGAACATTCAACAAATGTTCCTTTATACGAGGCTCTATGTGGTGCTGGCAGATTTCCTTCTTGGGATTTACATTTGCGAGTTTTAACTGGCAGGATTAGTGACAAGTTCTACTGTGTTGGGTGAGTTTGTTTTCCTGGAAATCACCCTACATTTACTTCAGTCTTTGAACATGAGTGTATCCCTAGTGATAGAGCAATTGTGCCGTTACAGATATTGCTGGTTTCCGGCTTGCTTGGAATATTTTCCCCTCTGCCTCAATAGCACACACAACCCACTGTGGCTAGTAAGGGCTGCCAATTTATGGAACCATGAAAGAATCTGTCTCCGTTACATTTGGAGAATGCCATTATGGGAAATCTTTTATTTTGATCTCTCCCCATAACCTTGTACCTCCGAATGGAACTTCGCAAAATATTACAGCAATAATGACAGTGGGCGGCACAAGCAATAATGACAGTGGGCGGCACATGATTTCTTGAATGTTTCATGTAGGTTGCTCGGGGGCGGTCAGAGCTTAATGGAAATTGCTTTCTTGCCCCCAATATAACTTTGCCACTGCAACAGGTCACTTCACAACATTTCTTTAAACATTTAAAGTAGGCTTCATGTGCCTTTTGGAAGGTTTCATGAATTTCCGGCCATTATTGCCAAAGTTATACCCCCCCCCCCAGAAATGTCTTTTTCTATGGACAAAGAGCCATGCCCTAGGCACAGTGACCGCTGCCAGGTGAGCATTGCCAGTAGTTTCCCCATACGTGGCCCTTGTGCATAGGCCATGCCCTGACAGAGTGACCAATGGTCATGACCTGCGGCCATGCCAGCGTCCACTACAGGCAGGGTCAATGTGCCCCTTGGCAGAGTGACTGCTGGGAGTGCCACAGACCACTGCAGGTAGGTTTGCTCTACCCATGCCATGGCCAAAGGTTCAATAGCCACTCTTCTGCCTTCTCCTATCCGAAATCAATCCCATGGAGTAATTAGAAACACTGCGATATAAAAAGAATTGCATCTTTAAATATCACGTTTTTTTTAACAGGAGTAATTGTTTTCAGGTGTTTTTCTGTCTCAGTGATACAGTTTCAATGGGTTTTGCTGAGAAGGCAATTAGACTTTGGGCCTCGTTCCGACTTTAATGTTAAATTGACGGTACCTCCACCGATGTACTGCCAAAATCATTTACCGTTATTGCACGCGGTCCCATGGCATTACCACAGGATTACAAGTGGTATGATAATGTATATACGTATTTTTGGAGTCCATAGCTATCTGGGGGATTTACCGCAAGCTATAATTCTGCATGGTAAATCTTTCGATTTTTGCACTTAAAGTAGAGGTTTCACTTTCAGGGGGTAAACCCTCCACTTAAAGGTCAAACTCCAAATTCGGATACTGCAAAAACGGCAGTCATTCCGTTCCAACCAAAAAAGTGGCCACAACGGAACTCATATGGACAGTGCCGGATTAAACCCTGTGGACGCCCCTAGGCAGTCGAAATGACGCACCCCCCCCCTTGAAAATGATCTAATACGTTTTCAATTTTCTGCACCGCTTAATTTTGATCCATTGTTGCCTGGGTCCCTAAAAGGAGTGGGACCCATAGGCCGGTGCCTACTTGGCCTTATCGGTAATGCAGCACAATACGGGGGCCATTTAATTTTTCAGAAAAAATGTATTATTGGGAATCCTAGCACATGTCGCCAGCACGACAACTTCCCTCCAAAATATTCCTTGCCCTGGCTAACACCCTTCATCAGTGAACGAAACATAGCAGCTCTTCTAAGCTAAGGAGGTTTTTTTTATGCAATACAAAAATAAATCGTGTTAGAGTCGGCATTATTGTATTGGTCAAATTATACACACAATGTGAACTTGAGGGAAGTGTTTTGCTTTGTTTCACAGATCAATGTCAGGCATCAAGCAGCACACAGCTGGCTGGTTTGCCGGGATATTTTACAATTATTATCCCGTGATATTATTTGCCAATTGCTCGTTATCCTTTCATACCTTGATCAAAGTTTTTTTTAACATGTCATTTGAACTAAGCTAGATCAATTGTGGTTATCCGGCTCCATGTGGCGCACGCTTCCTCGGATGTAAATCAATTCACACTGCAAATCGTCCCTGCATGGGAAGTGCATTTTGTTTTTACTGTTAATGAAGACGGAGAATGCTTCCATTTTTATACAGCTGCCTTCGTCTGTAATTTGATGTGGCACCCCAATTTACGGTTCCAGGGTGTTATCCTATTTGTTCATACTGGAGCTGACGGTCCTAATGGTGATGTAATTAAAAAGTCGTTTTTCGGGCGATTTGAAATAGTCTTAAATGAGTTGGGTGATTGAATACTGCAAGTACTGTAAAACAAGAGGGGATGTTTGCATGTTTCAGTGTAGATTGCTCTCTCACAGGGTTAGACACCAGGGGTCAGGTGGGTGATTCACAGAAAAGTTACTAGGACCAGTTCTGGCTCTGAGTCATCGAGAGTTCCATCCACAAAAAGTTACTGGTAGTAACTCAGACTTACCATAATTTACTCTCCTCTTCCAGGAATAAGTCAGGAGTAAGTGAGATTTACAACCGGTAACTTCTTTGTGAAGCCGCGTGTATGTTTTTTTCAGCAAATTTAAAGTATTTGCAATTTTAACGCGCGACAATGAAAATTCAATTTGTTATCACAAGAGAAAAAAACAAAAATAAACAGGAAATGTACAAGGTTAAATGTAGGTTGTAGTGGGTGGGAGTCACTTAAAGGTATGGGGAGGAAGCCCTCAATTAAAAGAGGGAAAAGCAACATTTTTTTTTAAAAAAAAGCAAATCTGTTTATCTTAAACTCGGGATCCACTGGTTCTTTGAAATGTGTAAGATCTAACAAATGCTGAATGCTTTCATCAGTGCATCTCCATCAACTGTGCTTCACCCTTACCTTATAATGCATGTGCTACAGCAATGCCAACATGACCCATCCCATTCTTGTGATACTAGTTCAGACCTGGTTTTCTCTTTGCATTCTGGCATTTGTCACCCTGGATTTCCCCCAATATATCTACGGGACTACTTGTCCCACAATGCCAAGAAAAAACCAGCACTGGACTGCCATCTCCTTAACGGAGCAGCATGGGCTGGATGGTGCCACACAACACACAACACACACTGTCACACGACATCCCTGGCCCAGTGCAGGACTGAGCCAGGTAGAAATTGGCTAAATGGAAAAATGTCATCCTGCAATATATGTAAATCCACTTCAGTACCCTCATGGTCAATGCCTATGTATTTCTTTAAAATGTGTATATAGTATCATTTCCCAGGGTTGCTGTGGGCCTGGAGGGAATAGTTCTTTCCGACAAAAATGGGCCACTTTGTGGTCAGGAGTTCAGGTGGTTAGTGGGAAGTAACTGATTGTTTTAAGTGCTTCCGTTTGTACACCCTTTCAATTCCAGGTTTTGGCAGCCCCCCCATCACAGCCGTGGCCTGCTTGGGTGGTACCATGATTTTCAGGTGTGCTACTTCTGGGGTGGGATGGTGAAATAGTGGATTGTCAAGTCCTCTCTGCAAAAATGCATTGGGACTGTATGCCCAGAAATCTTTAGAGAAAACGCACATAATCTGTGGGTGGGCAGTGTGGTGTCTCTGATTGAGGTGCGCTCATGCAGTGGTGTGGTGCAGCTGCGCGCAAAGGCTACAACCACATAGGTTGCCGGTAAACGTAAACTGCCTCTGGTACCCTCTCATTAACATCAGAGACAGTTCTGCGTCCTGAGCTCAGGTCACCTGATTCAGTGATGTGGAGCGAAGCAAGACGCTACACCTCCACTCAAAATAACATTGTTCTACCCCATCTCCTCGATCCATCGTCATAGTTTCCGGGTGGTCCGACTGGGTCTGCTTCTTTCTGGAAGATGGGCCGGGTCGTCCATTTGTTCAACGTCATAGTTGATATGCACTCTGCTTCGGACTCATCTTCGTTCCCTGTGTACCCAAATTCTTCCCTGACACAGGTCTCCTCTTCACTTTAATCCGGATAACCGTGTGAAGGATTTCCTTGCGTTTTCCTGAAAAAGGAGCTGTTCCTGGTGACTTGCCAGCCGTCTCTTGCTGCTGTGACCATGGACCCTTTCACTCCAGTAATGGTCAGTGGCCATGGGTCAAAAGGTGGTGTGTCTTTGTGGGATTGAGTTTGCCATATCAGGATGTTGTCTCCCACCTGTAGGATGGGTTCTAGAGCACAGCGCCTCCGATCCACGTAGTCCTTCATTTTATCTTTTGCCTTATTGTCCCGGTTCCTCACCTTCTGCGCTTGAGAATCTTCCTCCTGGTGTGGCCGTTCATGGGGTATTCACGATCTCACGGAGCGACCGAATATTCGTTCTGTTAGGCATATTCCAGTGGTGTCATGGGGTGTATTTTGATAATCCCTCAGGAGCTGACATAGTGATTGTTCAATGAGAATATCTGGTCTAGCGCCGGACCACGGCACTTGAGGCTGTGGATGGTCATATTGCGGTCTAAGGTACCTGGAGTGTTCATCAAGGACCACTAACACATATCATAGAAGTCAACTGCAACATCTTCCCACACACCCTCTTGGAGGGGTGTCATGTATAGGGGTTCTGGGGACACTTGTGGTTGCAGGCTGAGACATACATGGCATTCTTTTAGTGTGCTTTCGATGATCCAGTCCATGCCGTGGAACTGCATTTTCCTTCTGAGCATGTGTTTTGACGACACAATCCTTTTGTGGTTTTCATGTGCAATATCGACTGCCCTCTGGTGTAGGGAGGATGACAGCATGATTCCATCACCTTTAAGCATTAGGGACGATGGGGACAGAGAATGTTTGTCTTTGGATCTGGCCAGGGTCTTGAACACTTGTATGTCTAGTGTTAGATTGTTCTGTACTGATGCTTTGACTGATCTCCACCTGCCATTGAGAATGCAGGTGGCCGTGAGGGCCAATGTTGTGTCCTCTGCTGTACACTTTGACAGCTCAACCATAGGTATGACTCGGGGCACCGTGTGGTGGATGACGTATTTAATGTATCAGGCGGCCCGGTCATTGGGGGTAGGGAGTCCTGGTAGCGGGTGGTGAGATAGAAAGCCGGCTGGATTCTCATACTTGCCGGGTTTATGTATGTTGTTGTACCTAAACTACTGCAGGAAGAGTCACCACCTGGCTATCCGGGGAGGCATCTGGGTGTGGGCTTTCCGTATATGGTGATGAGGGCCTGATGGTCCGTGATCATGTTAAACGGTTTGCCATACAGAAAAAGGTCGAAGTGTTCAAACGCCCATACCACTGCTAATGCCTCCTTTTCAGCCTGAGAGTATCGCTGTTCTGCTTCTGTGAGGTTTTTGCTGGTCTGTGACATGATTTAATCTGTGCATGTTCACTGCCTGAATGTTGTGCAAGAATGGCAGCTAACCCTACCGGGCTGGCATCAACTGTGAAAGATAAATAGTTCGAAGCGAGAAAGCGAATATACATTTTGAGTCAAAGTGGTTCCAGAAATGTATTTGTGTTGGAAGCCGAGCCAGAGTGTGTCATCCTGCCTACAGGGAAAGCCTTACTCCTTGAGGTCTAAAGTCAGGCGGAGAGCTGGTTCAATCACATTTATTCATTTGAACACTGATCTTTCCTTTTGCAGACATTTCTCCTTTATTCACTTTTTTGTACAAGAGATAGGGCAGGCATTAGGTTTTGTTAGCATAGGCCATTTTGATTTGACAGACTCCACTAGGACTGCATTATTTATTATTTGATAGTCAAGACTACTCCCATCTTAGTTATAGGGCAGGCTAGGAGATTCTCCAACCCCAACCATTTCAATAAAGGTTTTACAAATCGTACCCATTGTGTGAGTGTCATACTTGTGATACCATGCCTCCCTTACATATGGTGTCAGAACTCAGAAATGGGATGCAACTCAATTGAGACAAATTAGGGGACCCTAAAATTCCAGAAACTTAGTGACAGAGCCTCAGACCCCTCTACTGCTATGAAAGAATCCATAGGCTTTGACATTTGTTGCAGTAGAGAAGCCACTATTCCTTCAGGGAAAAGAGGGATGATTCCCATGCACTAAGTCCTAATACCCCCTGTGGGTTGTTATATAAGATTGGCTCTAAAATCTGGCCTAGCCTGGAAGTTTGGTCTAGATGTCCTGGCAGGCATCATAGATCCAGACTTTCGAGGAGATATAAAGGTTCTCCTACAGAACCATAGCGAAACTCCATTTGAAATACATGGTGGGGACAACATTGCACAGGGAATTCTGAAGAAGGCTCTATTTCCCTGGTTTAAGGAAGAAAGTGAACCAGAGAAAACTGCGAGAGCTAGCTTAGGCTTTGGTGAGGCTGATGAAACACCTATACCTGAGGCAAAGAGGGAAGAAGTACCTACCATCCTTCCCGATCTAGCCTTCGCCCAGCAAAATAATCCAGCACTTGCCGAAGCTTTCTTACAAGTGATTCCTGAGAGATAAGGACAAGAAAAGGGGAGCCCCTTTTTCTTTCTGAAACAGGGATTATTATATAGAAAGGAAACCTCCCGAGGCGGCCTAATTAAAGCTCAATTAGTAATACCCAAAACTCATTGCAAGACCATGCTAGAAATTGCACATTCTCATTTGACAGGGTGGAATTTATGATAATCTAAAACCCAAGCTCACATCAGTGGGAAATTCTACTGGCCAGGTATTCATGCTGACATAAAGAACTTCATTCAGACATGTGAAATATGCAAGAAAACCAATGCACATATTCTCTACCTGGCCCTCTAAACCCCTTACCGATATTAGAAGTCCCTTTCTCCTGAATTGGGATGGATATCATTGGACCATTGGAAACCTCTAGACTGGGTAATAAATATGTTCACGTAATCGTTGATTACGCTAGCTGGTACCCACAGGCTTTCCCCATCCAAAACAACACCACACAGCAAATTTTAAAACACCTACTACCATTCTTTACTAGGGTTGGTTTCCCCAAGGACATTCTAACGTATCAGGGATCCAACCTCATGAGTAAACTTTTGGGTGAAGTCAAGGAATTACTACACATTGCCACCTTAAGAACCTGAGTTTACCACCCCCAAACAGACAAATTGGTAGAGAGATTTAACAAGACCATTAAAATGATTTTGCAGAAATTGGTAGATGAGGATGGGAAGGACTGGGATCGCATGATCCCATGGTCCCTATTTGCAGTAAGCAAGACCCTTCAGGCATCAAGCGGATTTGGGTGTCCAGTCAACTGGTCGACGACAAACTGGTCGACTGCAATTTGGTCGACACCATTTGGTCGAATGCCAAATGGTCGAATTTTTTTTTTTTTATATATATATATGTGTTTTGTGGGTTTTCGTGTGGGAAAAAAAATAAAAAAGAAAAAGAAGGGGGTTGGGGGGGACCCCCCCCCAAAAAAACCAAAAAATGGGTAAAAAAAAAAAAAAAAAAAAAAAAATTCGACCATTTGGCATTCGACCAAATGGTGTCGACCAAATTGTCTGTCGACCAAATGTTTTTGACCATTTGACTGGTAACCGCGGATTTGATCCTTTTGAATTACTTTACAGCAGAGAAGCAAGAGATGTCTTAGACATGCTCCGGGAGACCTGGGAAGAGAGAGAAGAGGCACCTATTTCCCTCTCACAGACAGCTACCCAGTTGCGAGAACACATGAAACTCGTCCGGAGTCTAGTCCACAGTCACATGGAAAAAACTGAAGCCCAGCAGAAGTCCACCTACAACAAGAAAGTGAATTTAAGATCTTTTTCAATAGGACAGAAGGTATTAGTCCTTTTACCTACATCTGACAATAAACTAGTCTCAAAGTGGCATGGCCATATGAGGTGCTAGAGCAAACAGGAACCCTTACCTATAAAATAGCCCAACCGGCTAGAAAACAAAAAGACCCACCTTTAACACATACATCTCCTAAAGGAGTGGAAAGAAAATTCTTCCGCTGTCACCTCCTCGATATTGTCTTGTTTGGTACCGGAGGAGATAGACAACTCTGAGCTTATTCCCCAAATACTGTCTACACAGAAACAAGAAGAATTGAACAACCTTATTATGGCATTCCCCAATGTATTCTGTGAGTAACCAGGGAGAGTACATGGTACTTATCATTAGATCAGAACTCCAAAGGGAAAAGTGGTCCATTTGAAACCCTATAGACTCCCATAAGCATGAAAACATAAAATGGTTGAGGAAGTGAAAAAAATGCTGAAGGCACGATGGTCCTCCCCTATTGTGTTGGTAACTAAACCTGATCATTATTGGAGGTTTTACATAGACTTCAGGCAGGTTAACGCCATCCCTGCCTTTGATGCCTATCCTATGCCATGCATTGATGAGTTAATAGATAAACTTGGAAATGCCAAATTCCTATCAACCCTACAGTTAACCAATGGATATTGGTAGGTCCCAGTATATGGACCTGATAAGGAAAAGACAGCTTTCTCAATACCCTTAGGACTATTGCAGTTCAAAGTCCTCCCTTTTGGCCTGCATGGGGGCTCAGCCACTTTCCAATGACTTTTGGACACGATATTACAGCCCTACTCCGATTTCTGTGGGGCCTATATTGACGACATAGTCATTCATAGTAAGACTTGGGAACACCATCTTTTTCATCTTTCTACTATTATGAGGACCCTCAGAGAGGCGGGCTTAACTACAAATCGATCCAAATGTAAGCTGGCTCAATCGGCCGTGAAATACCTTGGCTTCTTTGTCGGGAATGGCAGTGTCCAGCCCCAGCAAGAAAAAGTGAAAGCCGTCCTAGATGCCCCCACACCCAAGACCAAGCGAGACATCAGGGTATTCCGAGGATTGATTGGTTATTACCATAGATTTATCCCAAATTTCTCTGATAGAACAGCCAGGCTAACAGACAAACTCAAGAAAGCCAAGAATGCAGAACCCCAGAAGATTAATTGGATTGTTGAGGACGATGCATGTTAAAACAGCCTAAAACACACCTTTTGTCAGAACCCAATCCTAAAAGTAGAGGACTTTTCAAAAGAATTTGTGTTACAAACTGATGCCTATCTCACAGGGTTATGAACAGTTTAATCGCAAATACATGATGAGTTAGAACATCCCATCCTATTCACTAGTTGTAAACACTTCCCACATGAGAATAATTACTCTGTGTTGGAATTAGAGGCCCTTGCCATCAAATGGGCAATCGTCCATCTAACGTACTATCTTCTAGGGAGGAAGTTCAAACTTGTCCCTGACCAAACGTGTTCCATATAATTAACTTCCAGACTTCCCTTCCCCTTTTGCAACATCCCTTAACCCTTGACCCTTACCTCAGTCCCCTTCCCTTGCAGCTCCTTTACATGCTCATATTGCTTGGTCACCAATACCTTGTCACACACTCCCTTCCATTGCCCTGGCTCACGTGTAGACAATAGATTACCATGAGTTTCTATTCAGCCTCTGCCAGGCATGACGAGAAGCTGTGGTGGGAATCTTACTGGTAGATGTAGATATGGGATCTACCCTTCAACAATACAGAACAAACGACACTGAGGGGACTTGGCTTTTATTGTGCTCCCAAGAAGAACTTTCTTGAAAGTCGTTTGCATATTTTACTTCATGGAGCCAGAGGGTATGGCAAGGAGAGCCCATCTGGGATCGGGTGATGGAGAATGCGTAAGATCGATATATATTTATGTATTCAAGGAAGGTGGAGGGTGTTGGGGAGTATGAGTGTATTGGGGATTAGACAAGCATTGTAGCGTACATCCAGAGCCCTAAATGTGTACAAAGGTACAAGCTGTGAAAGTCCTTGTAAAATGAGCACACGGCATGGAAGCCAGAAACCACACATACATACCCAAAAGATATTTCCTTGTGCAGGCCCAACAAAGCACAAGCAGCCACACTTTAGTGAACCATAGCATATTCAACCAATAGCTGAACATAACCTCATGCCATAGTGAAAACAGCTGCATTTAACATTAATTAGGGAAAAATAAAATGTATTAACAATAATAATGAATGACAGTAACCCTCTACACTGAACTGAGCACATAGTACGTGTAGGCCTCAGAATCTAGTTAGCCACCTGAAAAGGATGAAAATCCTCACCCCACAGCAGCAAATATCAGCCAAACCTTTGCAAGGAAACACACACAAATCTCACTTGTAACGTTGTGAAGCCAAATGCTAAATTCCACGCAGTGATTGGCTAAGACAAGGGGGGGATGAACCAGTTCCCAAGCTTGAGATGCAGTAGTGAGGTAATGAGAGAGCAATAAAGAAATATATTAGTCCCCAGAGCTAAAGGACAAGAAATTGCACACTGATTGTTCCAATAACATCAGCATAGCTAGGTCCCCAAGCATCTGTCCAAAAGTGATTTAACAATTTGTGTTCCTGAGCAGTATGTTGAAATGTAATATAATGAAGGTAATAAGCCTGTGAGAGCAGAGCAATAACTGGTGGAAGATATGTCTGTTAAGAGAGAGTGAATAAGGTACAACGCTGCCCTCTGCAGGATAAATTACACCAATAAGGCTCCATTTGTTAAGGATGAGGTTATATAGAATGCCATTACACATGAAGTAGGATTGATTAGGAATAAATGATTTGTTTTCCAGAAGCTCACACATAACCCTCACCACATATACATAATAGATTTAAAGACACCGTCATGAGGTCACAAATTATATAGATACACACACATATAAGAACGTAAATATATGCACATATCCTTGTCATTATAAGAGAATTATGTTTACACACAGCTAAGTCCCAGCATGAAAAGTCAAAGGCAGGATAGAGGAAATCTTGAGAAAAGGAAGCCAGGCAAGTAATGTTTCCAACAACGAGTCGCAAAGTGTACTGGAATGAAAAAGTTCATAGTGGTGAGAATGGTAAAATGGTGCCAAACCACTTAGGTCAACAGGAAAGTATGTTAGGTTATAATCTCAATGCAACACTGTCACACTTCACATAGGGATTGGTTGAAATGTACATAATCATTCACTCCACTACTTCTTCTTGTGAAGCAACCAATTGCAAGTTGTGTGTCCCTGATACATGTTTAACAGAGAGCTATCCAATTAGAAAGCGTGTGATAGGAGATGAGCTCCATGCAAATGAGTTAACCTTTTTAACAATCTAACTTAGTCACTAGGTTAGAGTATACCAATTGAGTTAGGAAATGTATGGAAACAACTATAGTGCAAATGATGTGGGCGAATTAGAAGCCAGAAAAATGTTATTGATTTGTAACATATATCTTTTCCTTTCTGTAATATAATAAAACGCCATTTTTCAGAATACAAATGAATGTCTTTTGTAGATGTTTCCCTGACAGTTATAATACATTTTTAGTTCTTCTCATATCTCGTGTCTTCATTTTTTGCCTCCTTTGGATTGATTTTTTTATACTTGCCTTACAAGGGTGTTTGTATGTGTTTATGTTTGGTTTGTGTAGCTCTAGTGATGTGGTTGAGTGTTTTTGCAATTGGGTAAAGCATATGTGGAAGAATGCATCTTTGTTCATGTGACTATGTATGTTCATATGTGAAAATGTTAATTTCTGTGTGTGTCTTTTGTTGGTCAGATAAGAATGTTCTAGACAAGACAAAACATGAAAACACATACGGGCGTCATTCAGAGTTGGGTGGTAATGGTCAAATTAGCGTTATTCGGCAAATGCAGCAGATATTACTGTTGGCACAATTCACGGTTTGATGAAATAGCGCCTGCATTATTCCATAGGAATACGGACAGGAGTATTTTAAGCAGGTTTTCTTCTGAAAATCTGACTATTTTACCTCCACCTAATAGGTGGAGTTTAAAAAAGGCACAGTGGAACCAATTTTTGGATACATGTGATCCCTGTATATATGGGAAGTGCAGGCACTTTCTTTCAATACAGTGAATCATGTTTTTACAAAGGGCCATGATAAGGGGGTGAAAAGGTGGGCATCTGAATGCCCTCCTGACCACTTAATACAGTTTTGCATAAAAGCATCAGAATTGACAGTTTGTTGCATACAAATCTAGGATCTAAGTGATAATAACGAAAAGAAACATCTAAAAGCCCAAAATACTGATTTCTTTTACCCAATTTTACTACATATATATGCGGGGGGAGATTCCCGCAACCTCCTTATGCGTCACCTTTTTTATGAACTTATCCCACTTTTGGCACAAAGCATTCAATTTAAAAAATTTGGAACACATTCTCAATAAATATCTTTAAGTGGGCCACCACTCGATCAAATTTAACATTTGGTACGATTACAGTAGCCATAGAAACACATCAAAAATCATGTGATCAAGAGCAAAAACAAACACGGCAAATAACGGAATGGTATCATCAAGGTCCATGTGAACATGATGATGTCATGAAACAATATATAAACAAAGAGTCCATCTTGGATCGTGGTAAAACCGTGAGAAACTAATTTTAAAATAACGTATACAGGTTCTTTTCTTTATTTGGAAACAAGACATAAGATTGAGGTAAGATTGTGAAGTATATACTGTTCAAGACCTTTTCTCAAAATCTTGGATACAAGAGTTAACGTTGATGTCCTTTGCCCTGAGAAAATGACTGTCTGTTTACAGAAAGGGTGTCCCAAATATCCTGATCTATCCACAGATGAACACACTAAGGTAGGGGACTTGTCGCTTTCAGTAAGACAAAAGTACCAAAATGTTAGCATCAGGTTTCAGCAAAGGGATTACAAAAAGAAATCAATAAACAATTATTCTTTCCTGAAATGATTAGGAATCATAGGTCTGACTGACGCACTTAGGTGCCCACAAACATTTGTAAACGAAGCGATCAATGTTATTTTATGAACATATAATTATATTCACTCTGAAATGTTCTCTTTAATACTTGCTTTAGATAACTAAGACCTCCTGAAGATCTGCCGAATAATGGTACGGAAACACGTGTAGAGGCATCTAATTTGGCAACTCAATATATCATTTGAAATCTCTATGGAAACTATGTGAGATGGATACTTTTTTGGAATCATCAATTAAAAATTGACACCGTCTAAAAAACATTGGTACTTGGCGCATCCTTTATTAACAAGTTTGGGAATAATTGGAACATCTGCAACACTGCTGAAATCAAGACAAGTGTTTCACCCTATGTATACAGAGCCCATGGAGGCCTGGGAGCACTTGGTTCATTCAAGGCAGGCTAGATTCTGAAGGATTTCACATTTTTCAATTATGTTTTTTAAATTTTGAAGCTCTGGTCCAGTGAGCAACAGCCCAGCCAGCCTGGTGCGCAATTGCCACCTTGCCCCCCTCCCCAGTCCGCCCTTGTATACCAGCAACTAGCTCACGAGTGAGTCAAAATGATGCATGCTCATACCAGCAGCCAGTGCACCTGGGAGTCCTAATGATGCATGCTTAAATCTGCAACCAGCTTATCCCAGTAACTAGTGCACCAGCGAGTCCTAATGATGCATGCTTATACCAGCAACCAGCGCACCAGGGAGTCCTAATGATGCATGCTTATACCAGCAACCAGCGCAACAGTGAGCCATAATGCTGCATGCTTGCTTCGTGCTGTGTCTTCTATATTCATTTGTGATCTTTGGAATTGAGTGGGTCTGTAAGTTTAAGCGTAAGCGGTCTGTCTGTGTTAAGCACTTAATCTTTTAAAAAGAAGGACTTTGAGGACTGGTAGAGGTATTGTGTATTTCAGTGGAAAGATTAACCCTTCAATCCTATGCTCCGTACGCCCTGCCTTGCCATCCCCCGAACTAGTCCTTGTGCAATAGAAGGCATAGTCCTGTGTCTTGGCTGGCAACTTTGCTACTCAATGCACGCTTGATTCTGGCGAGGTCCTCAATTGCCCCAAGGTAGCAGAAGCATTCCACTCGCTTCTTTCAACTATCTGTTACGCTCACCTGGTCTCCGCGGGGGCGTTGGGGCATGGTTGGGGCCCTCCCGTGCTTGGCTCCTCGGAATCATCTCCCCCTCTAGATTGCTGCTGGGCCTGCTGCTCGAAATACTGGTGTTGCCCCTGAGTGAAGATGAGAGGCAATGAAAATGGAGTGGGGATATCGTGACTTCCCCCAACCCTTTCTTGCCAAAATACAGTGTGCAAGTACCTTCCCATGCGCGCTCACCTGTTGTTTTGCAATGTTGAGCTATCCGTCCTGCTTATCCTAGCAGGGACACGTAGAACGGACCGAGTTGCTTCACTGGTCCGTGCAAGTGTTGATCCAGACCAGCTGCGACCAATCCACTTAGAAGGTAAGTCTTTTAGTTATGACTATTGTTTGATTAGACTGTCTGTATTTTGTCTATAATAATTCTTGCAATGTCTCATTCCATCCACATAGGTACAAAGAAGTTAATCACAGCCAAGGAGGGTCCGGGAAGCCCCTAGAGACTGGTGGAGTTTCAACAGTGACAGGTGAGTTGGTCTTTATAAATAAGGAAACTCTAGTCTCTTGTATGGCGCGGCCAAGCGTTCGTTATTCATATGACTTCTAACCGGTTGTGTTCTTTCTTTCCTCGTAGGTGCAGCCTGACGGTGAAGAATGGCATCTGGATTCTCGATGAAGAGTCGCGGTTGCAGAATGAAGATACAGCAGAGAAAATGGAGGGAAGAGGAGCTCCGGGTAACTGGGCGCCCAGAGTACGTAAAATGAAGACTCCGGCTCCGGCAGTGATGGATTACAGGTAAAATGCGCGCACAGCGATGTAGCGGCTGGAAGAAGGTAAAGAGCGCCCTCAGCGATGGAGCAGCCAGATCATGTAAGAGGTGCACACAGCGGTGTAGCGGTTGGCAGCAGGTAAGGGGCGTCCTCAGAGATGTCTTCAGGAATGGATCTGCAGGAATCCAGTGATGCACAGGTAATCTCAGAGGAGAGTGTTACGCTGCTGAAATCAGAATAACGCAAAGCGAAGGCCCGTGGATGGGTGGCCTTATATAGGCTGGCTGAGGCCCCTCCCTTTAGCCCCGCCTACTGACTCCACCTTGCCCTTCCCAGGGACTCTGGCACGTGCCTTCCAATGCTGCTCTACAGCCACGCCCGGCCCAGCTGCACCTGCCATTGGCACAGAGTGGGCAAGGCACACTTTTACATGAGCCTGGTGCCAGAGGCGCCAGGACTGGGTCCAATTGGACCCTGAGGATGAGGAAGGACTGGCCCCTTGTCCAGTGGTCATGACACTATTTTGGCATTCCTACTTCTATCTGCATGACAATCCTTCTTCCCTCTTTTTCACTGCCTAACTATTTGGAATGTTTCTAGAAAATAAAGTTTAAAAAAAACAAAAGCAAAGTAATAATGCTCATGGATCCAGCAGACCTTATACCTGGGGTCAGCAAGCTGCGGTTCCCCAGATATTCTGGACTACAGCTCCCCTGCTCCCTTGCCATCGACTGTGCTTTGTTGACCTGATGGTAATTGTAGTCCAGAACAACGTAAGAGCTAAAGGTTGCAGACCCCCGCCTTAGACTGATTGGTTGATTGGGTTTTCAATCCAGGATTTTTGTATCCAGCCCACTTGTCCATAGGCTTTTGACCTGGGTCTGAGGACCTGAATGAATCATACTAATCACTACAATTGATAAATGTAGTTTACCATTTCTTGTATTAGTTGTTGATATGGGTGTATTATTAATGATGTAGGCCACTGTTTCATTCCTAAACTCTTTTGTATGTAAGATTACATTGCATGGTGCCCCATACTGGATGATACGATAGGTTATTTATAACTCATTTAATACCCAGTGGTTTCTAAGCGTGGACCCGGGATCGAACCTGTGTTGCTCTGTGTCGTCTTGCTTTGAAGGCGAGCATGTTGCCCCTGAGCTATCCTCCCGAGACGAACACTGGGAGTAAAACTAAGGTGTCATTGTTTTAGCCTTGTTGTTAATGTCCAGGGATTTCAAAGTTGTTTAGCAGACAGCATAGGAGATGGAAGGTATATACGTTTCTGTTTCACGGTTCTCCTATGCCTGCAAAATCTCTCTTTTTTTTTAATGCCAACTTGAAATGTTCATGCTGGCATGAATCTAATGTATTCCTGTGGAATCCACCTGTGATTAGCACTCATTAAAAGAAGTCAGATTCCATGAGGATCCACTGCAAATGGCGGGAAGAAGATCTTTCACGCTGCTAGCCCCTATGCTATGGAGCGCCCTGCCACCTGCTCTCTGCAACATATCCGAATATCTTCACTTCCGGAAAATCTTAAAATCTCAGCTGTTTTAGACTTGTTTTTTTGAAGTGGTCCTCATCTCTCACACATTATCGCCTTGATGCCTTTTCGGTCTTTGTCTGCGCTCTATAAATATCTATACAATGCAGTACGCCTGACATATGTTAATGCCAGTCAGCATTTACACTTTTGCCAAAAACGGAGTGAGAAAGCAAAGGCGTGGAGGCGATTCTGCTTATCTTTTGCACTCTATTTTACACATGATCAAAATTGTCTGCCGTGGACCCAGCAGAACGTAAATGCTAATACTGGCTATCCCCTGCATGCAATTTGCACTTCTTATAAAATGAGCTCCATAAAGATTTAGGGACCAATCAAAAAGCTAAAAAGAGTTTATTATTTACCTACAGACCAACAATCAACAGCTCTGAGGCAGCTTCCAGTTTCCTGGGAGCCTTCTTTCTTCTTACGGAGAGTCAAAAGGTAAAATAACAATGTCAGAACACATAGGAAGGTAGTCAGCAGGGTAAAAAGGTCATGTGAGAAGTCAAGGTATGAATGAAAAGAAACACATATTGCAAACAGACTCATTTGTCGTATTTGAAAAAAGATTGTGAAAGGGTTTTCCTCAAAAACAAAATTTCATTTGACGAGTTGCAACTTTTACAAACGTGTGCGTAAATATGATGCGAACTCTTTGGAAACTTAGTGAGAAATGTGCATTTGCACCTTTCAAAAAGATGGTAAGGGATGAAGAAGGTGTCTAGACACAAGGAGGGGTGGGGTTTTTAAACATTGCATGCATCTACTAACTAGATGCCTAACTAGAATGGCATCAGAGTCATGGTGAAATGTTGCCACTGTGTTCTGCTCAAACGTATGCACATGCTAACGGCCTTCATTGCGAGTCTGCCGGTGACCCGCCAGTGCTACCGGCAGACTCCCCTTATCCCCTTATCGTTTACACCCCCTGATATCCTGTTGCTACCGGTATATCACAGGCGGAGGAACGGTAAGTTCCCATTCCCTTGATACGACTCCATAATTCTGAAGCACCGGCACCGGTTCTTCAGTGACAAATCTGCACCGGTTCTTCAGTGACAAATCTGCCGGTAGGGGCCGGAACTACCAGCAGGTCAGGCTTGATGGTAGTTCACGGCCCCTACCGGCTGACTCAAAGTGTGCCGGTCCGGAAAAGGTACCATTTACATCGTTTTCGGCACCTTTATTTCCGTATCGGCTCACTTATAATGAGGGCCTAAGACTCATTTTGGAGGGGGAAAAAATGGGGACCATATAAAGGCATGTGTTCAATATGCCGAAGCAGTTCCTTTGTTTGTGAAGCTGCAACAGTAGTTTCTCGCATTTTATGTTGTGTTCATGTATGTACGTGTAATCATGAACATTTGGCTTACATGTAAAAGGCATACAGGCTTTACTTGCTGTTAGAACAATGGAATGTTGGCAGGTACAGGGCAGAGAATGCCTTGGATGAGGGTCATAATTAAGGGATAATACAAGCGCCAGGTGAGACTTTACCAGCCAGTCGGGCCCGTCCTTGTGGGTGGGTTATAATTACCTAAAGCAGATTATATGAGGTACATGGGTGCCTCATTTTTTGAGAACTTATGCTACGAGCAAAATGCCCTTAGATTGTGAAGTGGTCTTGAAAAATAAAACATGGCTGCCTTGAAAGATAGAAAGGGAGCTCTTTCAAAACAGAAGTGTCCCTCTTTTATTACTAACCGGGCCAGGATGTGGTGGAAGAAGGGCAGCCCAGGAGCAACAGATGAAAACTCAAACTGCCAGAAGGGCAGTTTGAGGACAGTATTACAGAAACTTTGTACTGGTGCAAGTGTTATATTATGTGGGTTATTTGTAGAGCGAAAAACGGGCCCCGCTATTGTGGTATCCTGACAATAGATGGGAGATGCTGCTGGTGATATGTCCGCCTACAAATTTGGACATCATAACTGGTTATTGTGAAAGAATTGTGATATTGCATGATATCGATTTTATAAGGTCCAAGCATATGGTAAGAATATTCAAAAATGTGCTTAATGACAGATAATATGAGTTTTTCATCACCTTCTTGAAAGAGTAGTGATGTAGTGAGACGTGAAAGGTGTTCCATAATGGGGGGTTGCCCCAGAGAGTTACACACCAGAAAGTAGGTCCTCCGCACATCGTACAAATTTGAATTTCGTTGCAAGAGGAGAACTTGAGAGGAGTGCAGTGGTCTATTCAGAATGTAGTGTTTAAATCACTCTCTTGGGAACATGTTCTAAAATGTACAGAGCATCAAGTGTAGCAAATTCCACACTTGTCTTAACTGGAAGCCTGTGGAGTGAGGATAGAGCCGGCAAACTATGGTTGGATATTACTAAGCGAACTAACTGACGTCATTCTGCATTCTGTGCCCCCTGAAGTCTGGCCTTCTCAATTTTAGCAAGGCTGAGAGAGATGCTATTTAAGTAATGTAATGTAATTTTTCAATTGTATAACACCTTTTCCCATTGTAAGTCCTCAAAGCGCTGTAGGTGAAGGCCCTTGGGGGACCGAAGTCCAATGTATGGGAAATTTGTCAGAGGAGTTTAGAATGCATGTGTGCATTTAAGCCAATAATAAGGTAGGTAGGGGTGGCCAAGTCCCTGTTAGCTGGCCATGGCGAGCTGGGATGTGATTGGGAGCTCGGTGGTAGTCTGGAGGGTATGCGAGTGCAGGAGACTCATTATGTGTCTAGAAAGACCAAATTCTCGTCGCTGGGTCGCTGGGTATAGCTGTATTCTTATGGTAGAGGTGTTGTGCAATGTCTCTTAAAGCAGCGTTTGATAGCAGATGCCTGCAGGGGTTTGGCTGTGCCTTCAGCTGTCTTCCATAAGCATGGAGTGTAATACGTACCCCGTGTGTCCTGCATGGCTTCATGGTTTTGTAGATGTGATATGGATTCTGTCCTGTGGTCTGCTAGAGTCTCTCTGCATCCCGTTGATACCCGGGCCTACCTGAGAGGTGGTTAAATGACCCAAAGTATGTAATCCAGGGGTGAGACCATGAAAGCCATCACTGCACTTGCCTACATTGGGAAGAAAAATAGAAAAATATATATAGATGCCCTAGATCGTGAAGATATTTACAGGCAATTATACCCAATTGAGTTAATAATGAGAGATTTCGATCTATCAGAGTGCCCAAAATGTTTACTTTAAGAGTACGAGTGGCACAGGCTCCTAATCTTTATCTGTGTAATATTGCTGGGGGGAAATGTAGTGGTGATGCTCCATTCCATAGAATGTCCCCTTTTCGATGGAGTCACTTTCTAGATGATTGTTTTCCATCCAGTTTTTAATGGCCAGTAGAGAATTGCAGAAAGCAATAATAGACTCTGGATCATTTGGAGATAGTTTAAAGTGACTATATGTGTCACCAGCATAACTATATGCCTTGAGGTTAAACCACTGGCTGGCCTGATTCGGGGAGCAGAATATTTATTAGAGAATGGACCTATGGCGAACACCGCACTGCAGGATTTTTGGGGTAATTCTAAAGGGTCTAACCCCAGGGTAAATTTAGCACTACATCAAACATTTCCCCAGTGCAAGAAACATGTTAATTACTTGTATGTTTGCATCAGGGCCTTGTCAGACCCTCTTTTAGCACACTAGTGTGACATTTGTCCTGGTGCAAAAATACATTGAAAAAATGTGTTTCTTGCTTTAGGGCAATTTTTACCTTATTGTGAATTACACTTATGCCGGGGAAATGTTTCTGTACTACCAGCCTAGCTGTCTAATTAAAAGGGGAGCGGGCGTGAGTCGCGAGTAGTCCTGAGCAAAAGTATTCAGGTAAGCTCTACACGACCAGCATTTCTGCAAGTTTTGTCAGGCTAGTTATATAATACTTCCTTTGCAGTTCAGGTGAGTTATACAAGGGACTCACTGTTAGAACTGGTTATTAGACTTGTAGGTAAAGGCAGAGGGTTACTGGTAACCTAGCTAGTATAGATAGGCAAGGAAGCATTTTTATTGTGAGTTACATTAGAGTAGTTTGAATTTTTTTAGGGAGAAGTAGAACAATGAAATAGAATTTAGTTGAGACAGAAATAGAAAAGGGACTCAGTAGGCAATCTGTAAGATCCCGGTAGCCTATACCCTGCTTTCGATGCATCTTTTGGCCTCTATTACTCATTTCATCCCGGTAACAGGCTCACTGCGGCATTGTTCTGGGGGCACTGCTGAGATCCAGCTATGGGGCACCTCTGTCCCATACAGTGTTTATTGTTCTCTGCTGTAATCCAGTCAGTGTATGCACATTGAGGTACTTTATCATTGTTGATATTTAGTTTGTCTGTTATGGTTACCGTGGTCCCTCTTCACTGTTGGTGGCATGGGCAAGCCCCACATCATTTGTTGAGCTGTGGCATAAGGTCTTACCCCTGAGGAATGTTGTATTCGTTGGGAAAGTCCCAGTAGATGCACCCATGGATGAGATATTGTTGATTACAGGACCCTTAAAGACTGGAAGGGAATAGTGTTGGCTGGATTCTGGAACACATGAGTCATGCTGTCCTATGGCGCTCACGGTTTTGAGAGGAAATACTTCGCCATTCATATCTAGGGGCGACACTTCCTCATAACATTACTCATTTGGTCTTTAAATGCATGGTGTGCAGTGAAACGTGTTAAATATGAAACGCCACCCCGTGCTCTCATGCCAGAAGGAACTGAGGCCCATCTGATTGATGCCCCAGTCACAGTGGCCGTGAAGGCTGCACCCCAGGTGACCAGTCCTCCTCTGACAGCGGGCCAATTAAGGGGAAGAGGTTTACCAGTCATTGGCTTATAAATAAAATTCAGATTCTGACAGACTGGTGATTGCCCTTATAATGAAAAACAGTGACATGTGATTGAAGCTCTACGGGGCCAGTGTTGAAAACGGTTCAATCCTTGCTGAACGCCAACTGCGATCCTACAGCCAAAGAAGTTGTGGGTGCCTTTTTGGGAGCACCGAACGTGAATCAGAACTAACGGGGAAGTTCAATGCCAAAAGGTTTGAGAGCGGTGAAAGACTGCTCTGATTATTTCACTGTATAAAGCAGCTCCTTTGCTGAGCCCAACAGGGAAAAGGAGTGGAGACAGAAAAACTAAATGAGTTCTGCCTAAAGCAGATACTTTGAGGTGTCAAGACTGTTCAATGTATGCTGGGATAACTGCTGCTAAAGAATGGCCGGCAAATCCAGTTACTTATAAGGACCTTCTAAACAAGACTCACAAGGTGGAAGGAGAAATCCATTAAGGAAGCACTTGCTGTCACCCAGTGAAGGGAGCAAATGTTTCCACTGAGACACCCTGAATGCTTTGCCGACCATTCATGCAACTCCAGTAGATGGTAGAGCGGCTATAGAACCAACTGGCAATTTTTGATACTAAACCCCTTATGTGAAAGGATGGAGAGACTCTACACCCCCTCAGTGGAAAGAGAGCACCAGCTGTTCTGAAGAGAACAATTCCCCAGATAGTTTCCTCCCTGACAAGCCATTCTAATTGAACCCTCCCGATGTTCTCACTGTTGTGCAGTAAAAGGACATTGCAGAGGAGTGTGCATCTTAGCAGAAGACTACAATAAGGTCAGTGCCAGAGCTGCTGCATTGAGAACACCCGCCCGCACCAGGTCAGGAAACACCACAGCGCAGCCAGTTCCTGCGACTATGTGAGCTCCAAATTGAAGGAAGAATCTCTCCCAACATGTACCTCTAGCAAAAGAACCAGCACTGCTGGGGGTATCCAAGCAAGTAGCAAGAGAGGTTCATTGTGCTCAGCAGCCAGTATCCACACCCCATTGACTTACTGCAACACCTCAAAGGTCACAGCCCCAGCTTACTTAGAAATCAGGCACAATCAGGCTCTGTTGAGCGGTGGATTGTTGGAGTACGCACTGCAACACCAAGTGCCATTAAGGCACCTTCCAATAAAATCGTTGCGTAGATTGAACCTAATGGTATTTGAAGACACCACTTGTAAATATCTGAGCTATGTCTGTGTGAAAATCCATCTAACACAGGAACAGTAGGAATAAATACCACTCTATCTGCTCTGGCATTGGTCTATCTCACCTGGAATGCCAACCCAGAAGCATATTTGGTGAATGGGGCATATTCTGCAATGTTTGTTGTCCTCACTAGGATGCACAAGCAGACGGCAGGTCAACAATATACCTGCACATTAACAGTTCATCCTGTCTACCAACCGGCTTATGTAACACAGTACCATCCTCCTGAGGGACAAGTAGTAGATGTGACCGCCATTAAGAACAGCCAGGGAAGTATTCCATCTCGTGGCCCTGTAATAACAGCCAGACATAGCTGTCTCCACAATACATGATTGAAGTCCCAGGAGAAGATACCTTGCCAGGGAACTGTTGTTTGAGAGGATGGTGCTTACCAGTACGATGGAAGAGATGGGAGAGAAATTAGCCTTTGTGTTCCTATCACCATTATCACAGATCATCTTGTGCAGTTGACTGCAGCATTAAAACTGCTCAATTCCACTTTGTTGACATGCTAACACGAGCCTTTGCTGTGCAAAGCTCATCCACAGACATTGACATTCAGTTACATTTTGATGATTCCCCTTTGACCACAAAGGAAATTAAGCAACTGAGCTTAGAGTCAGAGTGTGGGACATTGGTAAAGCACAAGGCATTAAACAGCACATCCAGGTGAGTGATAACATTTCATTCAGAGAACCATCGGGTGCATTGCTCCAACTTATGTGGAATATCTCAGATGCCATCTGGAGAAATTCTTGCAAGCTGATATAATTCAAGAGTTCAGGAGCCCTTATGACCTCTGATTGTGGAGGCAGAGGAGAAAATAATTGAAAATGTGTATTGATTACAGGAAACTCAACAGCTGCACTATAGCAGATCAATATCCCACATCAAGGGTGGAAAGAGCTCTAGATTGACTGATATGAAGCGCATTGTGGCGATGACCAGATATCCATTCACACTGAGGCCTGTGAGTAGACAGCTTTTATATATGCCATTTAGGATTCTGTGAGTTAACCTATCAACCCAAAGTCATCTCTGGAGCACAAGCCATTACATCGAAGTAGATGTAGTGCACAGTTGAAAGCATGAACTTGCTGGAGGTGTTAGTAAACCCCAATGACATCATTGTGTTTGGACAAACTCTGAAAGTACCTTACCAAAGACTGCTGTGGGTGTCGATCGTCAGCAGAGTCAGGGTTTGAAGGCGTCTTTGGAGAAGTGTCATTTATGTCAGAGCAGTGAGGAAAGACTGCCAGAAGGGAGGCTAGCCATGGACCCTGTAAACGTATGGGCTCTAAAGTCGACTAAGACCAAAGAATCAGAAGGATATAAGCAGCGTCTTTGGTATCTTGGGCTTCTGCAGTTACTTTTGAAGGTTTGTGCCACATTTACCGAAAATGGCCTGGCCGCTGGCAGACTTAGCAAGAACAAAGAGGTGATGGCTGTAAGGTTTAGAATGAATCTTAACCACTGGAAATGCTCTGGCCAACCCTCCGTTCTTCGCCTGCCAAGCCATTACAGAAGGGGAAAGACCATATGCAAATCAGATTTGGCCCCACCCCAAAAGGGTCAGTCCAGCCCAAACTGCTAGGCCACATCCTTTCTGCACGAGACCACAAGCATCCCCAAACATGTTTCGCCCTTGTTGGTGCTCATCAGTGAGGAGTAGCTTGGGTCTCTAGGCCCAGCAGGCACGGGACCCACGTCTGGGCATACCCGTCCCACTCGGGGTGACAAAGCAAAAACAAAGAGGCAATGGCTGGAAGGGTTAGAATGAATCGTAACCACTGGCAATGCTCTGGGCAACCCTCCAGACCACTGTTCTTTGCCTGCCAAGCCATTACAGAAGGGGAAAGACCATATGCAAATCAGATTTGGCCCCTCCCCAAAAGGGGCAGTCCAGCCCGAACTGCTAGGCCACATCCTTTCTGCATGAGACCACAAGCATCCCCAAACATGTTCTGCCCTTGTTGGGGCTCATCAGTGAGGAGTAGCTAGGGTCTCTAGGCCCAGCAGGCATGGGACCCACGTCTGGGCATACCCTTCCCACTCGGGGTGACAAAGCAAAAACAATGAGGTGATGGCTGGAAGGTTTAGAATGAATCTTAACCACTGGCAATGCTCGGGGCAACCCTCCAGACCACCGTTCTTCGCCTGCCAAGCCATTACAGAAGGGGAAAGGCCATATGCAAATCAGGTCTGGCCCCACCCCAAAAGGGTCAGTCCAGCCCAAACTGCTAGGCCACATCCTTTCTGCACGAGACCACAAGCATCCCCAAACATGTTTCGCCCTTGTTGGGGCTCATCAGTGAGGAGTAGCTTGGGTCTCTATAGGCCCAGCAGGCACGGGACCCACGTCTGGGCATACCCGTCCCACTCGGGGTGACAAAGCAAAAACAAAGAGGTGTTGGCTGGAAGGTTTAGAATGAATCTTAACCACTGGCAATGCTCTGGGCAACCCTCCAGACCACTGTTCTTCGCCTGCCAAGCCATTACAGAAGGGGAAAGTCCATATGCAAATCAGGTTTTGCCCCACCCCAAAAGGGGCAGTCCAACCCGAACTGCTAGGCCACATCCTTTCTGCACGAGACCAAAAGCATCCCCAAACATGTTTCGCCCTTGTTGGGGCTCATCAGTGAGGACTAGCTTGGGTATCTAGGCCCAGCAGGCACGGGAACCACGTCTGGGCATACCCGTCCCACTCGGGGTGACAACGCAAAAACAAAGAGGTGATGGCTGGAAGGTTTAGAATGAATCTTAACCACTGGCAATGCTCTGGGCAACCCTCGAGACCACCGTTCTTCGCCTGCCAAGCCATTACAGAAGGGGAAAGACCATATGCTAATCAGGTTTGGCCCCACCCCAAAAGGGGCAGTCCAGCCCGAACTGCTAGGCCACATCCTTTCTGCACGAGACCACAAGCATCCCCAAACATGTTTCGCCCTTGTTGGGGCTCATCAGTCCCAGCAGGCACGGGACCCACGTCTGGGCATACCCGTCCCACTCGGGGTGACAAAGCAAAAACAAAGAGGTGATGGCTGGAAGGTTTACAATGAATCTTAACCACTGGCGATGCTCTGGGCAACCCTCCAGACCACTGTTCTTTGCCTGCCAAGCCATTACAGAAGGGGAAGGACCATATACCCAAGAGCTACCTGGTGCCAAAAAAAATGATAAGAAACACAGGAACCATAAGCATACTCTACATCATCCCAGTGAGCATTTCCGGGAGTGGTGGACTACTGCGTGTAAACAAGGTTTCCAGACACTCATCGAGTCTTACAGAGGCTTTCGCGTTGGCCTCTCCTGGTCTGAAATTACTCTATGCCCTTCATGCGGATACCAGTTTCTATGGAGTATGTGCAGTCTTTTATCAGGAGCATATAGGGAAATTGAAGCCAGCTGAGGTCTGAACCTAACTGATAGGAACTATCCAGTCGACACACTTGAGTTCCTGCCTTTGAAGTTGGCATTGACAGAAAGCCTGCATCACTATCTCTGTCAAGCAAAATTCATACTCAGAACTGACAACAATCTGTTGACCTAAATACTGAAATCACCCAAAATGAGTTCTATAGCTCACTGTTGTTTAGCCACTCGGTTTGCATATGACTTACAATTCGTATACTAGCTAGGAGTGAGCAACGTTGATGCAGATGCACTCTACCCCAGGCCGCATCCAGGTAAAGATCCTGATGCACTTCTGTGGAAAGAGGTGAACGGTTGCTGTGTGAGCATAACCAAACTTACTCTGGACCATGTCAGAGTGCTGAACCACCTGGGAGGAACCACAGAGGGTATTAACAGGATCCTACAGTGACACTGCATGCTTGAACCCACCAGACTTGACATTGTTAATCTGAAAAGAAATATGAGATACCAAGCTAGGCGATGCCAGCATAGCTTGTTTCCTTCAGGCCAAGGAGGATGGAAGTGGACTTTATCTTTGAACCAGAGATGGTGCTGAGCACCACATCATGGCTATATAGTGGAAACAATGTTGGTGAATACCATGTAAGAGCAGCATGGGTATCTGGCAACAGATTGCGCAACAGAGTTCATTCGTACCAGCTTCTGCTGGCCATGGCAGAATAGACATACCCAATTCTTGCTTGAAGGAATCTTCCCATTGGGCCGCCTATCCAAATCAGAGTGTGCGTGAGAGTCGAAGTAAGGAAGGATAGGTTTGAGGAATTTGAGGGCTTATACCACATAGTTCGAAGCGGTCTCTGAGAGACAAAATGCATCTAAGCAAAATGAGTTAAGGGATTTACACTGAAATTACAAGGCCAAATTAAACACCTGAGGAAGCAGGGGTTGATGGGAAATGGTCAGGCACCCACACTAATCTATCCACAGATTGTAGATGAAAAGCAAGATGAAGAGCGATGCAAGATTTGAGAAATGACTTTACCATTGCACGTACAACAATGCCTGAGGGATCTCCAACAGTCATTCCAACTGTTCCACCCCTGGATGGGTGGGTTGGTCAAAATGTTTGCTCCAACCTCTGTATTTTAAGTGAAAACCACAAAAGGTACCGGTGGTCTGCCAGCCCTTGGCTAGCACTTCCTAGTGGGGGCAGGGGCAGCGGATTCCAGGTTCACACCTATACTTGCCGGTTCCCCCATCACAGCATTTCTGACTTGGGGAGGTACTAATTAGAGATGGGACAGTATGACTTTCCAGCTGCCACTTAAGCAGGCCTGGAAGGTTGCAGGGGGAGACGGA
The DNA here is from genome assembly GCF_040938575.1 of Ambystoma mexicanum. Classification (NCBI taxonomy): domain Eukaryota; kingdom Metazoa; phylum Chordata; class Amphibia; order Caudata; family Ambystomatidae; genus Ambystoma; species Ambystoma mexicanum. Next base: position 199,337,788 of record NC_090940.1, read on the forward strand.
GAAGATAACTTATTTGTGACGGTCCATGCACATTGGAGTCCAAGTGATATGGGAAACCTGGCTAAAGACGCCCCTAATATCCAGGAGGAGCCTCAGTGTTTCATTGAGGACCACCAAACAGTCATACAGTGTTACAATACATCCCGGGCTGGTACTAACAAGCTCATGAGGTTAGTTATGCCTCCCGGACATCATACAAAGACTTACCCTGCAAGCATAAAGGCCAATGGCAGATCCTAGGATACAAGATATATTAGAACAGGCTTGGAATGGAATTCATACTGCAAATTCATAAGGAGTGTGTGCTTTTTTCTCTGGACTGCACCATAATCTTCAAACTCACATTAAGACTATCTGTACAGGGTGGCAAAATAAACAGTTGTCAGAGTTAGTGACGGTAGTGAACCACTTTGTACCGTTTCAAGTACAGATGAAAGAGAGTATTGAGAACAAGCTTATGACACTACAGTTACAGTATCTGGAGGGCCAGGGTTCCCCGATAGGTAGAGGTAACTTCAGAGGTGCTTTTGGGGTAAGAGGAAGAGGGAGGGAAAGAGGAACATCAAATGGGAATTAGCCGAGACAATCTGCAGGAATATATTGACCATGTGGCCTGTAATTAATGTAAGCAGGTAACACATTGGAAGAATGAGTACCTATATAGAACACAGCGCAATAACCCTTCTCCCCCTCTTGGACAGGGCACCTTCCCCAATCCTATTGTTCTAATACTTATACCTAGTAGTAGAAAATAAATCATACAATTAATTCAAAAAGCACAACACAAAATCTAAATCCAATGGACAACAAACCGTTAGCACAGAAAAATTGAAAAATCACTGGCTAACTACAGGGTCCTAAAAAATTCCCTTTGGGTACCCTGACTTCTGGACAAAAAGAAATGGATTAATGAGATCTTAAATTGTAGAATGATGTGTTTGCTTTGTGTAATTGTAGTATTGATTGCGAATGAGTTGTTGACAGTATGAATGGTGTGATTGAGTATATGATTTACATGCATTGAAAACATAAATGTTGCTTGATTGTTTAATTTTTCTGAGCTAATGGTTTGTTGTCCATTAGATATAGAAGTTGTGTTGTGCTTTTTGAATTAATTGTATGATTTATTTTCTACTTTAAAAAAGAACTTTAAATAAAAGTGTCTTTGATAAATAAGACCTAGAATCCTTTTCTGTTGTTCAATGAATCCATGAGACAGCAGGGGCTAGAAGGAGTATATACACCTGGTGGAAGTTGGAGATGGTCCCAATCAGATTCTGGTGAGTAACAAAGAATGCAGTAAGCTCACTTAGAGGAAGGAACACCCTTAGGGCTGGCAATGCAAAAATCATACTACATTGCAGATTTAAACAACTAATTGGGAATATTGCTGAAATGTATGTCACCAGGTGAACTGCCTGGGTATTAAGATTCTAAACAAAGGGGGATTTTTAAAATTCGGTCAGAATACCCTTATGAACCAAAGGCTGCAATTTGTTGCAATCAGGATGATTGAATCCTATTTCAAATGAAAGAACATGAGGAGGAAAAACAGCAAATTGAAGTAGAGGATGAAATGCCAAGATACTTGAGGGTGGCATCTCTCAAAAGGGATACTGCCACACAGTTAGAAGAAAGCACTGAGATTCCTTGGTTAGAGGATTTCCCAGAATTCTCTAGGATGGTAGAGGAGCAAATTCAAGCTGCAGATGCTTGCACCAATGAAGAAGAGAAAGATCAGTTGAGGAAAATATTCATGGAATTCAAAGAGGTATTTGCCAAAGATGCTTATGATTGTGGGTGCACTGATTTTCATGTTGCTACACTGCCAGAAGAATATGATAGGGAGCCTGTATTTGTGCAACAATATAGGCTACATTTGGCCTGGTTAGAGTCCTTAGCAGAAATGATTAAGAATTTAGAGACCAGAGGAATCATTAGATCCATACACAGTACATACGCCCATATTAGGTGTGCTGAAGCCCAATGGTGAATGGCGTTTGTGTGCAGACTTAAGAGAACTAAATAAGAGGGTACCTGTGTCAAAGTGGCCACTTCCATTTATTGATCAAGGCATTGGGAAGACCCAAGGGTCAAACGTATTTACCATGATGAATCTTACAGAAGCGTATTGGGAGGATAGCTCAGCGGCAATGTGCTCGCCTTGGAAGCGAGATGACAAGGAGCAACACAGGTTCGATCCTCGGGTCCGCGCTTAGAAACCTCTGGGTATTAAGCGCAGTATAAATAACCTATCATATCATTGGTGTGTGCCCCTGGCCGAAGATATAGAAAATGTATTTGCCTTTTCATTTAATAGATTACTGTGTGCGTGGAAATGTACTCCCTTTGGGTATATAAATAGTGGAAGTGCGTTTGGGATATTTCTTAACAAAGCATTCCCAGATGCAGCCGAGAGAGGAACTGTGATCTATGACGATGATGTTCTAATAAAAAATGAAGACATAAAAAGCCACTCCAAATGAAATTAGACATGGTGCTCAGCCAGCTGCAAGAGACTGGGGCAAAAGTGTCATTGCAAAAAGCGGAAAGTGTGTAGAAAAAGAGTACATTTCTTGGGACATGAAGTGATAGAACAAGGCTTAAACCCACAAAAGAGGAAGGTTGATCATATACATAGATGTAAACCTCTCACACATCTGGAGGGTTTGAATAGTTTGCTAGGGATGACAAGCTACAACAGGAAATGTATTGAAGAATATGCAGGAATTACACAACCATTGACTACATTTCTGAAGCATGGGGAGCCCTGTAAATGGGGGAAGGAACAGTACCCAAATTAAAAAACTGCCACTAAAAGCCCCATGTTTAGCTTATCCAAAGGTCCAAGATTCCTTTATAGAAATAGGTTTCACAGATCATATGTCAACAGTCTTATATCAAACACATGATTTAAATAACAAAACCATTGCATCTGCCAGCAAAGCATTGTCACAGGTGGAAACAAAATGTAGTGAATGTGAAAAGGCACTGTTGATCACTGTGTGGGCATTACAGCATTTCCATCCCATTATTCAGGGGGAATGGGTCATTTTTGAAACTAATCATCAGCCCCTGCAATTTTTGCAGAGTAAAAGGATCAGGTCAGGGAGCTTAACTCAGTCAAGAATCACGTCATGGACATTGGCATTGCAGGGATTCCCAGTGGAAGGAAGATATGGACTGAATTAAAAGAGCCTAGTTGCTCAAGGGCTGGCAGACTTACATGCCTGTGCAGCCCTGGGTACCACAGATGATACAGAGTTAAAAACAAATTGGTCTGAATGTGAGCAATCCGCACATAAGGCCTTTGATGAAGAAGTGTGCAGGAATCTCCCAACTGTGTATGGGGATGAGTGTGCATATCACGTGGGGGTATGATTCTGAAAAATAATTGGTGGCAGGAAAGAGGAATGTGTGGGGACAAATGTAATGGCATCCCAAGGGTAGGCATGAGGCTAGGTTCCGAAAGCAGTCAAGTTGCAGAATTGGGTGCCATTTATAAGGCAAAATCCACAGCAGTAGAACAAAATTTAAAGAAATAGTTTTAGTTATCAATTATGATTATGCCCGAAACAGTTTTGTGGAATACTTACCAGGGTGGAAATTGAAGGGAATGGTCACATGTAGCAAGAAGCCACTCAAACATGGAAAACTGATTCAGGCCATTTTCTAATCTGGTTTCTGAGAATGACATGATCATTCACTGGAGAACGATACAAAGCCATTTGAAAATACAAGGGGAAGACAAAGAGGGGAATGACAAATCAGATCAGTTGGCTAAAATCGGGGACGTGATGGGGGAGTTATTTCCCATTGAGCATCTGCTTGGTGAAATCCAGGTGAATGTGGTAACACGTTCCAAATCTCAGGGTACAGTTGATCAGCCTGTGGTGCAGTGGAGGTTTGATACGCCTGACCAGGATTTGATCAAGGCACAAAAATACAACTCCATCTTACGTCTGTTCTATGAGCATTTGTCAGATGTAGAGCAAAATCCTTCAACAGAGGAGGACTGCAAAGGGAGAGAAGAATTGAGGGTGTTGTTGAAGAATAAAAAGATAATTCATTTGAAAGATGGGCTTTAATTTGAGAATCCATGTCAGGTCAAATCTAATGGGTGGCCCCTTGTCATTTCAAGGGTTGAGACTGCATTATGCCCATGATGCTATAACAGCAGGGCACAGAGGTTGACATAAAACATTGGAAGTATCAAAAGAATATGGTTATTGGCCACATATTTCAGAAGATTTAGAGCGTATACTCGTGGAGTTTGGTTTGTACACAATTTCAACCTGCCTCCCCAACACAAAGAGCACCATTAATGAAAAGCAGTCTGACACTACCCTGGTCAGATTTGCAAATAGGTTTAATTGGCCCAGTTCAAAGATCAGCATGGGTAAACAGATATATGCTGACAGTGACATGTTTAATGTCCAAATGGTTGGAGTTCATTGCAGCACCTGACTGGCGTGCGTAAACGGCAGCCACTTTGCTAGTGACTCATATATTCTCTAGGTTTGGTTTGCCTCAAAGAATAGAATCATACCGTAGAAGTCATTTTACTAGTGCAGTGATGACCAAAATGTGGCAGATTCTGGGAGTGAAAAGGAAACTATGTATTTCCTATCGCCCATCCTCTTCTGGTGGTGTGGAAAGTTGCACTAGATCAATTATTGACATTCTAAAGAAATGTGTGGCAGAAGCAGGGTCTAGTTGGGATTTGCAATTCCCTTTATTCCTAATGGCTTTGAGGTCCACATCAAGGTCCTCAAGCCTCAGTCCACATGTAATTATGACAGGTAGGAAGTTGGTTCTGCCTCAGCATTTGTTATACAGGACCAATTAGCAGGTCTTGGTAAATGCATCCACAATTCATGAATATGTGGAAGAATTGAGAAACCATTTACAGCACACATTTGCATTTGCACAGCAAAATCTGGAAAGGGCAGCTGAGAGTGCCAAATCATACTATAACAGGAAAACATCTGTCAGGGAATATGAAGTGGGGAACTAGGTGTTTACATTCCATTTTTCAAAAGGCAAGCATGCAAATGCTAAATTTCTGGCATCCTGGTGCAGCCTGTACAACATTGTGGACAAGGTTTTGCCCGTTGTCTACAGGATTATGATGAAGGAAGGAGATCTAGCTGTGGAACAATTTGTCCACGTCAATCAAATAAAGCCATTGCACCCAAAGTATGAGGTCAAAAGACTGGACCAGACTAGAGAACCAGTAGGGAATGAGAGGTGTAAACGTTCCATAAAGATCAAGGTGAATAGATCAGGCAATGACAGTGAGGTAAATAGCTCACACCAGGGATGCAAATAATTCATCAGAGTAGGTAAGTAGGTGTGTAGGGCGTGATGCGTATAAAGTTGTGAATACAAGTTGTCTATAGTTCATTTTTTTAACAGATAGTGTAGGAAATGTACAGGTTGTAGTTAGATATGTATGGTGATAATATTGGTGTTTTTTTACAATTAAAAAAAAGAAAGAATTGTAAAAGGTGAGTAGACAAAAACAATATTTTGCTTGATGCTTAACCTGTCTGTTTTTCTTCTGGTTTAGATTGTTAACTCGTTTCCCTCACCAGTGCCCCTGGAGCCGGGTGTCGACGGAGGAGGCCCCTGGACTGGAATCCCCTGGACCAAAAAGGGGGAAGAAGATGGGGGAGACTGGCAAGCATAAAGGAGAGTCCTGGACATAGGGGATGGAAATCTGCATCCTTGTTGTGATGAAATTTGTGGCACCTATCCAGTTAACAGACGCGTTGTGCTAAATTGCCGGGTCAGCATTGTGCCTTGTGATGGATATGCCACTGTTGATCTAAACGATTTTCCATTTTCTACTTGTTCTCTAAAATTCTTCTATTATATCCCAATTTCTTTAACCTCTGTCTGTCCTTGACCAATAAACAACTGTTGCATTGTATTTCTAGGTTTGGACACTGGTTGCGATTTATTCCTATGCATGGACAATCACTGCTACTTATTTCTAGGTATGGACATTTGCTGCCATATAACCCTTGGGATTTATTGACTTGATGGACCATGTTTGCTTATTTTATTAATCTGTGGTCAACTATCATTTTTATTTTTACAAGGACCCAGTTACTGCGATATTTAACAGGCCACATACTCTTAATAGATTATTGTTAAACTTGGTAAAAAAAAGAGGGGTGTTTAAAAAAAACAATTTGCAAAACATGTGTCCACAATCATACTCTTATGCTTAATGCCATGATGATTTGTGAATGATCAGTTCTATAGACAATTGGTGCTAATCTTAAATCACAAAAAAGTAGGTTTTCACACATTATCACCTCGTGTCAGAGGATCACATGGGTTGGTGAGGTGTTGCTAGGACTCATGTTTCTGTAGAGGCCCTTGTTTATGCAGGTCCTTAGAGAAACAAGTTGGGATGATGTAGGGATAATTAGTACACAGATATCAACCATGCACTCATTTTAGCAGCGCCAATGACTCCTATAGGATGTTGTGTGTGTCACTGTAGAAATGGTGCTAATGTTGCATCACGTGTTAGGTGTGTGACTTAGTGCTGATGTGAGGCACTGAGTGTGAACTAAAGAAGGGGTGATTTGGGATTTAGCTTAACAAGACTAATACTAGTAATTATAAGTAATTAGACTGGGGTTACTTAGGCCATAGTCCACACTGCAGGCTGTGGGTGCAGGGCCATTCACACTGCAACATGGGTTTAGAAAATAAATGCAAAACATGGAAAGCTAAACTGCAGTGTACATGGCAGAGCCCAATGAGACAGCAGAATGTATTCTTGCAAAGACAACTTATTTGTTTGAACAGGAAGAAACACAGAGAATGCCAGGATGCTATGTAGCACATTCATCTGAGTTAAAAGGTGTTGTACAAGGGTCATTGAGGAAGAAGAACTGGGAAGTTACTGGGGGTTGGCTGAAAGGGGAAGTGATTGATTGATGACCTCACGAAAACATTTATGAATATGGGTGGTGAAACAATAAGCATCTTTATAAATCTGTAGGGAAGGGGAGGAGGCAGAGAGAAAAGCTTACAAGCCAGAGAGGGAGGGGAGAATGGGGTTGGTCAAAAAAGGAGTGAGAGTGAGGAGAGGGGGATAGAGAGAAAAACAGAACCACCAGTGCTGGTGGTGCTGCATGTGAGACGGCAGTTTTGCTGAACTGGGCTGTGCAGGGAGGAAGGAGGGAGGTAGGCCAGGACATCGCTGGACTTCGGCAGGCAGAGAGATTGTGCATGTGAGACTGCCTGCTTCGTAGAAGCCATCTCTCATGCAGGCTGAACCATATATCACAGAGGAATGAATGAAACTATTCACTAGAATAACTTGCCTGATTTGGGAAGTGCCAGATCGGGATAAAACAAATACAACAGGAGAAAAGATTTGTTCTTAGTTATTCAAGAGCAGCTGTGTTCTCCTGTGCAAATTCTACTTTATGAAAAAGTGGCATTACGCAGATGCCGTCAGCTTACTTTCAAGGTTTCATATAAAACAGACACAAGTCTTCTGCCAAGTGTTGTATAAATAGTTTGCTTGAAGAAAAGGGAAATCAGTGCCTGGCGTGGGGGTTGCTCAGTGGGCAATTGCCGATAACTGAAAGCTGTACTTTATTATGTTTTCTTTCCTGTGTTTTACAAGTATCCAATAAGTGTACATTGGGATGTTTCCCTCTGTGTCTTTTTGCTCTAGTCTGCAGAAAGTTTCTAAAATGCTTCAGGGCATAGCTGTAAAAACTATGTGCACTCTCATTATTACAAAAGGTGTATCCGGATTGATGTCTTACTAATGTTTTCTCATATCTTGTCATATATGTCTCATTGTGTGCTGGAGTTTTCAAACAAGTATAAAAGTACATGTTTATGAAAGTCTGTCTGCTAGTCTATTTTTAGTGTGGCCTAGTTTAGATTTCATATATCGTGTCAAGTTTGATTTGCTTATTTATTTGGCAATCCAATATAACTGATGTGAAAACGTAGTGTCCCTGGTTTAGCACTAGGTCTGGCATTGCCCCAGCCAAGCATCCCATACAAAAGGGTAGATCAGTGAGCTAATGGCCCATGCTTTAGCAAACAAAAATAAAGATGCCAATATATATTTCCTTACACAGATCTTACCTGTGGTCCACTTGAGCCTTTGAGCCACGTCGCCATCACACACATGATGTCAATACTATTGTCTACAATGTAGTTGTGTATGTCAATGGCATGTTTGCCTAGTGATCGTGTGTTTAAGAGGGACATTTTAATTGTTCGGTTCATGAAGTGGGGGATTGCAGCCCCAACATTAATGGAGTTGTCTTCAATGAGGCTATTATTTTTATTTATGGCTGTTATCATTGTGTCATCAGTGACCAATTGTCTCACCCGGGTCCCTTTACACAGGGTCTTAATACTCGTATCCACTGTGATGTCTCACGAGGCAATGCTTAGAATGGGGTCAGTATTTAGTTTATCCTGAACTGCAAAGTCACTATCCCTCTTCCTTATCATGTCTCTGAACCAGTAATGATTGCACTATGTCCAATCACTTACAGCCTGATTTCCTCCTTAGGGTATCCGCCCGTTACCCCTTTAGGATGATTGTTGCTGTGTAAATAATACTGTACCATCTATTTTACCCCGACTGAGAGTTTTTCAGTGACCCCGATAAAACTGCAGAAACCGCCCTAGCTACAGCTCATATGTTTTTTAGGAGAAACTGATACACCACACAGGTAGTAACCGGTCACCTATGGTCAGTGCATGACTATGAAGTAGGTTGCATAAGAAATGCAGAGCCCATTAATACTAAGATAGATCAGTCTAAGAGACTGTCACATGTTCCTCAGTAACCTCTGTGACAAAAAGCCAAGGAAGGCACAATGCCATTGATCGAGTCCCGACTGTAAGAGCTGTACACTCTGCAGTTAATCCCGCTTTCCCAATACAATACAACTACTATTACATCCTGTATCCACTTCACTGTTGCAGAGTTGTGCCCAGCTATTTTTTCTGTCTTTCCAGCCATTCAGTTTAAAAAAAAAACTTTAATTACTGAGGAATTCCAAGTATGTGGATGAGGCGTCCCCAGGGTTGTACAGAATCACACACTCTGTTATGACAGCAGCTGTACAAAGATGTGGATGTTGCTCAATTTCCCAGGAAGGCAGTGGGGGCACAATATATAGATGACCTGTTGTTAGCCTCTCCATTGTATGAAGCATGCAAAGAGGATGCAGAGGTGCTACTAATTGCATTAGGGAACGATGGACATAAAGCACACATGCAAAATCTACAGCTGTGTAGGGGGAGAGTGCACTATCCAGGCCATATAATTATGTCGTGTCATTGATAAATAACTCCCTCTTGGAAGAAGCAGTGTATACAATTCCCAAACCTCAGACGGTTACCCAGATGTTGGCATTTTTTGAATACGGTGGGGTACTGCGGGCAATGGATATTAGGGTATGCAGACATAGTTAAGCCACTGCAACACTATACAAAGGCCAACACACCTGACCCATGCCAAAGGAAGGAGGAAGCAGAAAACGCATTTAACACTGTTAAGAAAGCACTAGCTGAAGCCCCTGCATTGCGTATCCTTGATTACAAAAATGTAATTTACCCTGCATTGCCATAAGCAGAATGGGTTTTGCATTGGCAGTTTCAACACAAACACAAGCTCGATATAAGAGACCTATTGCATATAGTAAGGAACTGGATCCAGTAGCTGTATGGATGTCCCCTTGTCTACGCTCAGTAGCCACTGCAGCCATAGCAGTCCAGCTATGTGAAGATGCGGTCTACGATCCCAGGTAAAGGTTGTGATTGTCCATTCAGTCATGCTATTATTGCTGAAAACTGAAAACCAAAACCACATGTCTGGTTCTAATAAGTATGAGGTGTTACATTTGAATTCCCCCAACATTACACGAACCCAATGTCCTATGGTGAATCTGACATCCTTCCTCCCAACCCTGAAGATAGAGCACCATATGATATTGAGATGCATGATTGTGTAGCTACTACTGATTCTCTGTTAAGCCCCATGAGGCATATGTCAGATACACCAATGCACAATGCTGACTTAATATATTTCATGGAGGATTTTTGTTATGGGGATAAACATGGTCTACTGGTGGTGAAGTGTGTAGTATGTACATTGGGGGATGTCATGGAGAGTAGGAAATTACCAAATGCCACCCCAGTGTGGATAGCAGAGTTGGTCACACTAACATGTACTTGTAGATTGTCAGAGCAGCAAACTGTCAATATATATACACAATGTTCATTTGGGGTTGCTCTCAGTTTCTGTCAGTTGTGGAAGCAATGTGGCATCCTGCAGTCATCTGGTTCACCCATAAAGGCTTTTCTAGAGGCAATAATGCTACCAAGGCAGATGGCCATAATTAAATGCACAGCACACCAACCTTTGGATAGTGAGGTTGCATAAGGAAACTATTTTGCAGACTCAACTGCTCAATTTGGCCGTTCCTCACTCTCAGGCTCAGTGTTAAGACTGAACGGGGTACCATAGTGGCTCCCCTTCTGAACACTTGAGGAGTAGGAGTACATTAAAGAGGCTGCTCCTTGTAAAGAAAAATACGTTTGGATATGAAAGGGCTGTCAACTACAAGACTCTTTATGGTGAGAATAACATGGTCGCCTCATTGCTCCAAAAGTACTTTTCTCCCACTTGACTAGACTATATCATGGGCTTCCAATGTGGGAAAAGGTGGTATGATTTCCACCATAAATTGGGATTGCTTTACCCCTGACTTTCAAGCAATGGCCCAGGGACATTGCAGACGATGTATGATCTGTTTACAGAATATATTGGGAAGGCAGTGTGAACAACAGCGGGGGCACATACACTACCATAGGATCCCACTGTCAAGCTCCAGGTGGACTTTATTCATTAACCTGAAGTAACCACCTACATTATGCATGGGTCATATTATCCATTTTCTCCAAATGGGTGCAGGCATATGCATACATTGGAGCACACTCTGTCTCAATAGCAAAGGCTTTGCTGAAAGACTCCTAGGCCTGGAAGTCTAGTCAGCATAAATAGTGACATAGGTGCAATTTTGTGAATCAACTCTTAAAGGAACTGTATGTGGCAGTGAATATAGAGCATACAAGCCACTGTCCATATCATCCTCGATCAGCAGGGGCAGTGGAGTCACAGAATGGAGTCATAGGAAAATGGACTTTCTAAACTCTGTATTGAGATAGGCCTTAAGTGGCTAGAGGAATTGCTACTGCTGTTGCTCAGCATTAGAAGCACTGCCAATAGAAAAGCAGTTGAGCCCCCACAAGATACTCTACTGATGGCCAATGCATTTACCCTTCTCACCGCCTGTGAGGAATGCACATGTCAGCAGCTATCTGTCTGATGACGCTCTTCTTGACTATGAATAAGTTTGATTTCCACTGTCAAATCTGTCCACATGCAGGTGAAAGAAGAAGTGCAAAAGGAGCCAGAAGAGGCTTACCATTTCATACAGCTTGGTGACTTGGTCCTCAGTGATATTATATGATAGGTTATTTATAACGTGCTTAATATCCAGAGCGGACCCGGGGATCGAACCTGTGTTGCTCCATGTCATTTTGCTTCCAAGGCGAGCATGTTCCCCCTGAGCTGTCCTGCCAAGACATTCATTGCTTTCAGTGGAAATCAACACTAGTACCCTGGTGAAGGAGTTCCTTTAGGTAACATTGACTAGTGGGTCAGCTGTGAAGGTTGGGAAACTCCCCACCTGGGTGCAGGCCTCTCACTGTAAGAGGAACGTACTGCCTGAAAATGAGGCCTGTAGATTTTGTGGTATGGGCAGTGCTGGGACTCTGCTAAATGTTGATTACCCTGAATGACTTTCTCCTTTCAAAGGCATATCAACCAGCACCAACCAGACAAGGATCTAACAGAAAATTGAATCTTTAGTGGGTTGTAACTACTTCAGAAGTGGAGTCTTGTCCCTGGTATAAGAAGAGATGTTTAATAACCTGGCAAGGAGGGACCTGTGTGTTTGGTAGACCCTGGAACTGTGGAATAGACCTTATCTTGAAATTCCTTCTGACACCAGCTGAGTGTCAACCGGGCCATATCCTTACCCTCATGAGGCCCTCCCTAATTGGATCTCTGACACTGACTATTTGAAAGCATTGGCTGAGGAACAGCAGCCGATGGCCTTAGCCCCTTCCGTTCAGACAAGATCTCTGCCTGCCCCTCAGAGAACTACCCCAGATGAAGTGTCTTGGCCAGAATCTTCAGCTTTATCTAATTTGCCTTTTCATTTTTCATTGTTCTTTTATGCTGTATTTTCTAGATGGCAGTTGGGGTATATAGAGGGAGTTGTGGTGCCATGACATATAGTACAAATGTATGTGTGGCATGTGGTGGCACATCAATCACGTGGTTGCATGACCATGATATATGATGTGGCATTTATAACGCGGCTGTACACAAGTGTTTCTAGGCACGAAATGGAAAGGTGGATATCCTACAGGGAGTGAACATGGTGTCAACAACGGCAAGACATGGAAATAGGTGGTGCAGTTTTTCTTGGTAACCTTATCTGAATTCAGTTAATATAACAACAAATTGTTTATGGTCAAACGAATCTGATCTATTTTGTCAACATTTACGTAGTAAGGAAAATGTTACCTGTTCTATTTTCCACCCAATGATTTCCCATCCAAGGTCAAGAAGTACTGGCAATGCCAACAGTTGGGGCTTTTGTGTAGGCATGGTAAAGGCAGTTGCCAGGGGCAGCCATGGTGGTATTAACTACCCACTGTTGGTAGCAAGTACAAAATGCTGTGAGTACCTGCGCATCTAGTAGCAATGCCTGGAAAAAGCTTCAAACTTACGCACAAGCCAAAAATGCTGGCTTTGCCAATGCTTGTTTTAAACTGGACTTCAGTGGCTTTGCAAATGCTTGCTGTTAACACAACATCAGTGAAGGACACACAGAGTGCTCATACATCAAGTGGCTGAAGGCAGGCCTGGTAGTAAGACATTTGTATTATACCAGTAGCGTGTTTACAACTCCAATTAAGTCATTAACTCTCAGAAGACTACTTTGAACAAACACTGGCAGGCACTTTGAATGCAAAGCCTGATGGTAAGGCTTGATTAAAGCGAGCTCAAAGAGTGCCCATGAGGAGGTGTTTTGGGCGGGCAGAGGCAGGAATGGGTGGTAATGGCCATAGGAATTAGCATGGCCATGGGCAGGCACATAACCAATCAACACCTATAGACTGTGCGTCCCCCCTCATATGTCATTCCTCTGTATCCCTCCTCATATGCCATTACTCCCTATCTGTACTCTAATGCAATAGTTTTGTCTTGTAGGTTTCACAAGCGATACCTAGTAGCCCAAACAAAAAATGTTCAAAATGTCATTAAGATAACTGCACAATCTAACTGGTATGGTATACTTAGGAAGCTAGACCAGTCCAGTACAGCTTCATTATCGTGAATGCATCCGGATCTACGTGATCCGACCGCGGCTGATTTTGCCGCGGCCGGAAAGTTTGCATGAGAAAGGTTCGAACCACCAAAAGTTTGCACCTTTCTCATGCGAACACACGTACATACCCACACCCCCACCCACACCCACAACACTCATGACACCCCCACCACCCACACCCTCAAAACACCCCACCCACACCCCCAACATAAACAAACCCCACTTACCTTTTTCTTCACGCTGAGTCCCTGTGGCGCCAGTTCCCTTTCACTTCCATGATCGGTAACCAGTGCCACAGGGTCCTTTTCTTTTTTTTCTTTTTTCTTTTACGGGGGCTGCAGGGGTTTCCCCCGCAACCCTCGCTCACTATACTGTAAAGTATAGTGAGCGGGGTGTTGCGGGGGACACCCCCGCAGCCCCTGTTTTTTTTCTTTTTTTTGCGGGTGTGCTGCGGGGGTGTCCCCCACAACACCTTGTTGCGGGGGACACCCCTGCAGCCCCCACAGTTTTTTTTTACTTACCTGCAATGCTACCCCCAACGGTTCGAACTTTTGGTGTTCAAACCTTTGGCGGTAGCATTTTTAGAACTTTTTGTTCATGTGACCATTTAGATACAGTCTTTTTGTACAATACCAATGCATCCATGGGTACTGTTACCATCACCATACCTCAGCCTGCTTTATTGAGTATTGGGTACTGAGTATTAGCTCACTATCTCCGTTAAGGTATCTTCTCGCTGTCATTGTATATTTCACTTGAGCTAAGCAGAGGGGCTGACTTAAGATAGATTGAACTGACTTAAGAAATTTGAACTGACATAAGATATTTGGTTTCCTGTTGTTTCCACAAAAGTAATTACCTCCAAGTAATTTACTTTGAAATCATTATTTCGAAAATACTATGGAAAATACATGTAGTTGTTGGTCAAGGGGTAAACAGATTTTGGGGAGGGGGTTGGGGCAGAAGTAGTAGACAAGGGGAAGGGGGACATAGGGTGGGAAATTACTACAAAGTAATTACTGTTGTGGAAATGGTGTCCGGTCAAAGGGTCGACTACAAAGGATCGAATGGTCAAAGGATCGACGCAATAGGGCCGAAAACAAAAGGATCACATTTTTTTTAGTTATTTATATTTTTTGGGGTTTTCATTTAGGGAAAAAAAGTGTTTTTTACCACAAAAACGGGGGTTGGGAGGGACCCCCCCCCCCAAAAAAAATGTTAAAAAAAAATGTGATCCTTTTGTTTTCGGTCTTTTTGCGTCGATCCTTTGACCATTCGATTCTTTGCAGTCGATCCTTTGACCTATAACCTGTGCAAACGACATGGAAACATATGTTATCAAAAATGTCTGAAAAGTTAATAGATCAGTCTCCATCTGGAGTGGGCGGGGTAAGGTAGGCCATCTTTTTGCCGCCTGGACTGTAAAGGTAGAACCTCCCACTTGCTTTCTACAATATTTGGGAACAACTACCTGTTTGTCCAAACTAGACCTTAAGGATCTTACAGGTATATTCCTATGGACTAAAAAGAAAATGGGGACTTACACCACCAGCGCCATTTGTAATCAGGCGGTAATACCGCCGGACCAAGTGGCGGTAACGATAATTCCGTTGGGTGCTATTCCAGCGGATTTACCCAAAGACTTTTAAATTCAGTACATCGATGTATTGCAGCCAGTGTAATGTGTGTAATGCAGGGGAGACGTGATCGTGTTTTTTCTTTTTCAGAGGAATTCATGGCATCATGATATGAACATGGTGTAATCAGTGAGTCAAAGTTCATGGAAGGCCCAGGTAGATACTGTTACTCCCGCCGTGAGGAGACCAGAACCTTCATCACCATGCTCTGATGATAAAATGTTAGATAGGGCAATATTGATCTCTGGTTTCTTATCATGAAGAAACAAGTGGAATTCACCTTTGAGATTTGCCTTAGAGGAGACCTCTTTTCAAATTGCTTGAAGGTAGTAGCTATTTGTCTAGTTCGGCAGCAGCAAGTATTGCTATCCTGGAGGCGTAAGAGAACATTTTTTGTTAGAGTGTGAGATGTGGCAAATACAACCTTTGCAGCATTGTGAATGTACAGGGGCAAGTTCCCTATTGACCACTTAAGCGATTTAGAGACATCTACAGAGCTTATTTCTGGTGTACAGCTAACAAACACAGATTCCAACATTGGTAAGCTCAGTGCGATTGCAGCTCTCCAAGGAGGGAAGATATGACTCCCCTTATTCACAGCGCCTCAGCCACTGCTGCAGCTTTGGAATGGGGCTTTGCTTGTACTGATGTTCATACGGATCAGGGAAGATGTGCTCCATCAGAACTGGCCACAAGAAATTGCAAATGACTCCAGTATCCCTGAAGATCTGTCTCAATGGAGAAATCCATGGAAATAAGATGAGCACCTTTCAGGCCAAGGGCCCAATTGGTGGTGTATAGGCTCGGCAAGCCAGGTCATACCAGCTCCCTGAACGGACTGTTATTGGGACTGGTTGGCTCATGTTGATGTATGTGAGGGGTGACCTTCTGAAAGCTTGGATCGATATATGACTACTCCCCCAGGAGCAACCACTGACTGGTTTATAGGGTTCAGCACCTCTATTGGTTGTTAAGGCCTCCTCAACATCAACAGCTACAATGGTTTAGCAAGATAACTAGAGGACCGGTATTGTTAGTGGGGTATAGGATATGTTGGGAAGGATATGCAAAAGGTAATATGCTTAAAGGTGCCATTTTGTTAAGGAAAACAAAAATGTTATAGAGGTGGTTTCATTGGCATCTGTAGATAGCCGCTTTTTACTTCAGACCAATACTACAGAGCATTATGTGTTTTGGCCAGCAGAAAGAAACCATGTGACAAGATTTCATTTTTACTTCAGGAAGAATTGGACCAGTTTGATTCCTTGGAGATTTGAGAATTTGTTAGTATTACTGCCGCAGATTGAGAAAATGAACGTGGCCCAGAAGGCATTGCACATATCAGAGGTGAATTTAAAGAAAACAGGCATTTCAAATAGCTCACAGGACTGCCACCGCGTGCAACCCCTCTGTGATGTGCTATCTCACTGAAAGTGTGGAGGAAAAACCTTTCTTTAGCACTGCACCACTGCATGCACCACCACTGCCTTGAGTCTGATACTGTTCTCTGTTCTTTCAGCAGGTTTGCTGATACATTTTTGAAAATGCAGAAATTAAGGAAACAGCAAATATATTACTGCCTTCAGACCCCCACGAGGTATCGAATAATCAGATCTATTGCTCATCAATTATATTTAATGAAGTTATCTATCACTGAGTTGCATGAAGAAGTCGATGGCATGATAAACGTTAATATTTAGATTGTAATTTAGTACTAAAGGCCTGTCTGTATAAGCCTGGTTCCTATTATGATGTAACAGGGCAAGGGACCAGGATTAAGACTACTTTCTGAAGAGTAACAACGTTGAAATATGTTTTTTCTGTGTTGAGTTCAAGTGCATAAAAGGGGCTTGTCAGTTACAGGACTAGAAATGTGCTGTTTAGCAGGAATCAGAGGCAATGCCGTTTTAGCCCACGTGATAATGCAGATTGTTAGGGGTGGTATGAAAAATGGACTGCTCCCAGAAGAGCAGAAGTCATCATGGTGCGAATCACGGGACAGAAAGTGGTCATATGACATGGCAAAAGGAAGTGGACACTCTGGAAGGACTAATGAAAGGATTCTTTTGTTTTGGTGGGAGGAGGGATTAATGGGCTGGAAGGTCTTGTGATGGGTTCTAGAATGTTCTTTGGTTTTTTAATCCGAAAGGTTACTACAGACCTATAAGGTTGAGAGGTCTGGAGGGCGGGCAAGGTTAGCTCAGTCAGTTCTTGATAGATGAAGTATGCTGCTTCCTTGCCTTGCAAGTCAATAAAGAAAGATTTCTCTGTTTCACATCACCCAGAATTGGTGTGTGAGCCTTGATTTCTCTCACAATGGTCACCCAGCAATACTATTGCATCCTGTGTAGGCTATCAATGAGCTAGTTATGGAGAGTTGAATACGGGTGTTCTGAACACTGATGCAACTCACCTTTCTTTTTCCAGCTATGCACTGCCCTTCTGCCTATTGTGAGGGGTCAGAAATGAGAGGCAGACACACAGTTGTAATCTTTTCATTGTTAGACATCTTTGTTAAAATATAATTTCTGGATAAAGGCCTCTCTGTCCCAATCCTAAAGAGAGTTTTCCCGGCCAAGGAAACTAAAACTAAAGATCAGTCTTTGTCTCATCTTCAAAATAATATAAACTGTCCTTGTGTCCAAAACATACCAATATGACCCTCACACTAGAAATGAACAACTAAGGGTGCAAGGAAATGTGTCTGACCAAAACGTGTTCACAATTAAAGCAAGTAGACAAATCCAACAAAAATAGTCTTTTCCAAGGAGAAATCCTTGGATCCAGAAGATGGTTCCCCCCCCTGGATTATTCAGGTAGGGTGGCAAAAGTGTCTCTTTCAAACAACAGTTTCCTTGGTTCCTAATACCTGATTCAGGAAGTTTCTGTGCAAACAATATGTCCAATACCATTTTGCTCTTCCTAGGTTTCTTTGCACTGAGTTCACAAACTAAAGGTGTCTTATTCACAATTTGATTTGAGGGAATTATAACGCGCTCGAAATGGACCAAGCCGTATAATGGCACAGATGACATCTGCTGAAAACAGATTACAAGAATTGTAGTCATAACTGTATTCCATCCGGGAGGGGAATCAGTTCCGACAAGCCCGAAATAACTAAAACTTTATTTAAACAAAAATGTTTTCAGGGCTTTGTGGAATTTAAGCATGGAATCCAAGGGCCTAATTTCCCTGGGTATACTATTTGAGAGTCTAGGACCAAACACACAAAATCTTCTGTCCCCTCTGGACACAAATGTGGAGGAGGGGATAATTAGCAGAGCTTGGTCACTTGAACGTAGACATCTGGATGGTTGATAATGCCTGAGCTTATCCTTCAGGTAGTCCGGTGCTAGATTGTTCAGACACTTAAATACCAGACACGCTAACTTGAATTTTATACGGTCCTCAACTGATAACCAATGAAGACGACGGCGTGAGGGAGAAACATGAGAGGTTTTATTTAGTCCAAAAACCATCCTAACCGCTCCATTCTGCGCTCTTTGCAGTCTGCTAATTGCTTTTTTGGAATGGCCACCAGTTGACTATTACAGTAGTCTAAGTGGGCATTTGTGAGTGCTCCCACCACTAGTGCATGTTCCTCTTCCTGAATATATGGAAGAGTTTTCTGTAGAAGTCTCAGAGAGTATACAATAGCTTTCACCTTGGATCTAACCTGGCTTTCACTACCCAGGTTATCCTGCCAGATGCAGCCAAGGGTTTTGACTTTAGTAGGAATCTTGAGTTCAACTCCCAATAGCTTGGGGAGTGGCTGTTTTTTATGGTGGCCAAGCGATGCTCAGGGCAAAACAGAATAAACTCTGTCTTGGCTGCATTCAGTTGCAGTTGATTGGAAGCCATCCACTCACTAATCTCCTGAAGACATTCACTGGTCTTGGCAAGGGTTTCCATGACCTTGTCAATTGTAATGAAAATCTGAGTATCGTCTGCATAAGATTGGAAACTTATTCCATGACGTCTCAAAATGTCCATGACCAGTCAGTGATACAAATTAAAAAGAAGTGCTGACAGTGATGACCCCCGTGGAACCCGCATTCCACAATACTGGGGTCTGACGTAAAAGCACCCAATCTAACACATTGGTAACGCTTCTCCAGAAAAGATCTGAACCACTGAATGGCATGCGCCAAAACTCTCCCAACCATCCTCAATCTATCCAAGAGGATATCATGATTAACCGTATCAAAGGCAGCTGAAAGGTCAAGCATTACTGAAACTGAAAGCCTGCCCTGATCAGCCACCTTCAGTAGTCCGTCATAAACTGCAAACAGAGCCGTCTCTGTGCTAAATTTCGGACGGACCCTAGACTGCAAGGAATCTAAGAGTGACTCCTCTTCAACAAATGCTTGCAGTTGTTGGGTCACCACTTTCTCCAGTATCTTCCCTGGCCAAGGGATGCCAGCAATAGGGCGATGATTCTGAAGAACCAAAGGATCCAAATTGGATTTTTTTTAAATAGGGGTTAACGTGGTGTTTTTAAGCATGAGGCACTGATCCTTGATCCAACGATTTGTTAACAAAGATAGTAACAAAAGGAGCCATTTCCTCAGCCATACGCTTGGCTGCTACTGCCGGTAAGGGGAACAAACAGTCATTAGTAGGTTTCACATTTTTCATTAGTGCACATATGTTATCCACCGTCACATGATGAAAATTAAACTGTTTTAGAGAAGGAGTAACTTGATCATGACCTCCAATATCTACATCAGTGCTTAATTGCACTGAGGTAAAAGGGTTGGATTCAAGGCTGTAAAAACTATTAAAAGTATTGGCCTGTGCCAATAATGGAGTAATAGATGAGTTATAACTGATAGGATGATGGAATTTAGAGATAATCGAAAAAAAAATGTCCCTTGAGGGATTACCTGCCTTGCTAATTTCTTTGTGAAGGAACTTTCGTTTCACCTCAAAAATAGCCTTTTTATAGATCAAGAGTGCCATTTTGGCTTTAGGGCTATTTTCTTCAGTGTGATGTCTTTTCCATTTTCGTCCTGTCACACTAACTTGTTTACGTAGTAAAATCAAATTCTGTGTAAACCAAGGCTTAAAAATCCTCTTTCGCATAGTTTTTTTTTGTTTGGTGCAGCCCTAGAGCAAATAACTTCCATAAGTTTGGTTCCAGTAAGAAATAAATCCTTACTGGACAGTGTATTGTCGACCTTGGAAAGTGAATTCATCACTTCTTGTGCAGGTATATTATCCAAATCTTGTCTCCGTGTTAATATCCCGATAACCTCTTTAGGACTTTGAGAATTCTTCGATTTGGCCGTTAATACAAATAGTTGCAACGAGTGATCTGGCCAATAAATCGGTATATTATCTAGAAGCGATGTACAAATGCCTCTTACTATGATCAGGTCGAGACAATGGGCCTCATTACGAGGTCGTCGGTAAGGGGTTAACGGCGCCGGTAAGGATGCCGGTGCCGTTAACCCCTCACCGCCGCATTCCGAGGTCCCTTAGCGGGTCCAGCAATGCTGGGTTTGATCATGTATGAATCTTGAGTAGGCAAAGGACACATTCCTGGGCATCGTGTAAAGAGGCAGGAATGTCTTGTCTGATGCAGCAAAGGTAATTTGTTTAAAACATTGCTACCATTGCCAGACATTGGGACAGGGGGATGCAAGGTGGAATTGTAAATGCATTTATGGGGGGCTATTTTCAGTACATAGAGGAGTGGTGTTATGGGTGAAGCTGTAATGAACAATGATTTCAAGAAGAGAGAGGTGTCATGGCGGCTCACCAATCCAGTTGTGTTTGGTTGGCATGGTGACAAGAGAACGAAGAGGCATGTATTGATGATGATGAAATGTTTGGCAGAGAATACAGTCTGCGGAGCGCTGGCAGTGAATTTTGAAGGTGCTGATTGGAAAGCAAGGAAGACTTGGCGTAGAAGGCACGAGTTGTTCACCCTCAATCATACAATGTGTGCCAAAAGAGGTGACACCTGCCGGCACCCGGTGTGTACTACCTGATGCGTGATCTGGGCAGTCAGCTCCTCAGACCCTTTCTGTGCAGTCGCCTGTTCCTAAGAGGCACAAACATTAATTTTGGCTGCTCAGCTCATTGAGCCTGTTTTGGACCCAGGAGCGTGCACAGAGTGCGCCGCCCTGCAGGTTGCCTGGAACCTTTGCAGGTCTTTTCTGCATTTGGAGCACTCTCCAACTCAATGGGCCTCATCACGAGTTGGGCTTTATCCCGGCTGTAATACCGCCCGACTGTAATAGCCTTAGCACCCACCAGTCCAACAGTATATCAGCCAGATCACGAGTTGGGTGTTAACGGTAAATCCCCATTCCCCATTGGTTCCATTGAATCCAATGGGGAATTTTTCGGCGCTAATACTATGGGCTAATGCAGCCAGCGGTAACATCGCCAAAAACTGGGATTTTCACCTCCAGAAAAAATCTGAAGGTGAAACAGCCCATTTAGCTCCCAACTCGTGATAGGGCCAACCCTTAAATGCAGCGGTAATACAGTTACCGCCGCATTTAAGGGCTACAGCCCATCTCGTGATGAGGCCCAATGTCTGCATCCAACAGCTTTGTCTTCACATGCTTGACCCTTGCACCATTATCAAGTTGGTGGGTGTGTTTTTCTTGCCCCTGTAGCTGAGTTGGCAAAGCCTTACCCCAAGACACTGGTAGTGTGGTGTGGCAGTGTCGGGGAAACTGAGGTGTTACCGATTACGCAAAGGAACCTACACCAGGTTGATGTCAGGGGCCTGGTGTTGTAGTTGGCACAGGATGGGGAGTAAGAGAAGAGGGTGAGGTCAGTCCTGCTTTACAGTGTTTACTTTCTTTTCCTGTTAGTCACACAGCCCTTGCACTGGATGGTCTCTCTGCAAGTGCATTGGCAATAAAGAATGAATGGCATATCAGAGAGTGTTTTACATTGTTTTCTGTACGTGCTCCTCTTATCTCTTTTACGATTTTTTTTAACCTTAAGGGTGAGGATCATTTTTTAGTTAATGGAGATGAACATTTATCTGATGGCGTATGAAAGTGCGTGAGCGGTAGATTTCACGGAAAGACATAGGGCTTGTTGGCAAAGTGACAGTTAAAAGAAAGGAGGCGACACCCTTGAAATTGAGGGTGATTTGCTAATTGAACAGAGGATAGCACAAGGGCAACGAGCTTGTCTTGGAAGCAAGTCCACCCAGAGCAACAGAGGTTCAAATACTGGATCTGTGCTCAAAAACCGAATTCAGGTATGGTATTAGGCGAATTGTAAAAAAGACAAATAAAGTATGATGTCCTTGGTGGATAAACAAAACACTCATTCCTTTCACCCTGGGTAAAGAACACGTGCATACAAACATGCATATATACATATAGTGATGTACGCCACTCTGGGGAGGATAGCTGAGGGGCAATGTGCTCTCCTTGGAAGCAAGATGGCGCAGAGCAACACAGGTTCGATCCCGGTCCGTGCTAGACGCGTTATAAATAATCTATCACATCATATCATCAAGGCCCAGGGAAAAAGTACTGGTTTATAATAGACATACAGTACAGGACAGTTACTTATCCTTCGTGATAACGAGGGCCTTGCCCTTCCTCTGAGGTCCACAATCTTTCTTTGCCTTAGCGATGCTGTTCTCTTTCTCAGGTCTTTTCCTTTTCACGGTACAGACTGCACATCAAGAGCCACGTAGAGTAGAACGTCATGGTCTCCATTCAGAGGTCACTGTCATCTTGGCAAATGCTGCATTCAGACTTGAATCGGCAGGAAAGATGGCACTTAGATTCCGTCCGCCATCTTGTAAGTGCTGCTTGGATCACTGTTATGACAGCAGACATTCTACCCTGCAGATTCTTTTTTTGCAGCTCTGACATGCAATGCTGGTCACCTTGAGGGCATACATTAACACCCTTAAGTGAAGCCGTTACGATCTAGTTGAAGTGCAACGTGGGTGCAAAATACGCTTGATGGTCCTTATACTGGAGCGGTTTGCAAAGCTCTGGGGGGGGTCTCTGGTCTGAGAAACGTGTGACGTGTGTCATGCTACAGGCCAGATCTATGTGATCACTGCAAATTTTTTACTGCGCATCCCAAAATGTTGATATTTTTTCTTTTTTGTTTTACGCGATTTCAATGCATATGTATGCGGGGGGGGGGCGCTGTCCCCCATACCTCCTTCACATTTATTATTAACCTAAGCCATTCCCCCACATAAATATATGCAGTGAAATGGGGCTTGATAAATTCCACATTTTGGGTGCGCAGTGATGGAGTGCGCAGTAATGGGGTGATACTCTGCAGGACGAGGGGTAGAGCTGGGGTGACAATGGGGGCTATGGACCACCACCCGCTCTTGATGTATGCCCCCGAGGATGTAGATGGTTGATCCCCCAAGCCCCCCAGCTGATCACTATCCTCCCTTGTTATAGGTCGATCACAGTGCAGACAAATACATAGTTCAGGAGGAAAAACAAAGCCGTCTGTGCAGCACCTACCAGGGGCATCTGCAAAATAATGACTTCCCTGAAATGCAGTTGCTTTGTTCCGAGGCTCTAGTCTGCTCGGGCGGTGTGCCAAGCTCTTTGAGAGCTTCCCATGCCATCAAAAGGTCATTTCCGAGATCTGAGAGAAACACATCCTGTCTGTTGCAGGAACCATAGCAGTCACCGGCCGGAAGTCAAGATGCGAGGGGGCTGAAACTGTCAAAACTAGTGACAAAACAATTAGATAACCCATTAGCCTCATCTGTCATTTCTGTAGTCCAAGGACTTGCACCCAATCCGTGGCTAGGTTTACATGCACTTCACACCTGCCCATGCTTAGGGGAAATGAAAGTAGGCTGATACGGGGAAGTGGTATGTGAGATATGCGTGTGGAGACGGAGTTTCGAGTGAAGCAATGCGGCAGATTTTGGGAAGTGGAAAATGGAGGCTGAAGCAGGAGTGGAGAGGAGGGCCGGCGGGAAGTAAAGGTGCGAGGAACAATGAAAAGAAGGTGAGAAACAGAGTTGAAAACAAGAATGGAAGAACTAAGGGGAGAAGAGAGCTGACCATAGGAGCAGAGACAAGACAGAGGCGGAGACCGGAACAGGAAGAGCGGGTGGGAGTGGAGTTAAGAATGTAGGAGGGGGAAGGAACCAGAGATGAAGGGAGGAGTTGAAAGGAGAGCCCAATGAGTATTAATAGAGAGAGAACGAGCAGGAAAGGTGAAACAGGGAGGGAAGGAAGACTAAAGTAGGCAAGAGAGAGGAGGGAAGGAAGGAGCGGAGGAGACAAGAACAAAGGAGGTAGTAGTCTGGGGAGGAAGGATGTTATGTTATGTTAGTATGTTGTGTTGATTTATACCGTACACTGCTACCACCGAGGGGCAGTCTGCCGGCGCTCACGTGGCTCTGCAAGGAAGAGGGCGGGGTTGGTTAGTGATGATAGAGTGAAAGGATCGGCCCAGAACCAGGAGAAACTGATGTCTGTGTGTGTTGGCTTGCAGATGGTTGATTGCGTGCACTGGCTTGTTGTATCCGTATGGGTAAGGCCCAATGCCTGGGATGTTTTGCGAAGGCTTGTTATGATGGGGTGTGTCTGTGTGTTTTATGTGCAGATTGGCTGGTATTTAAGGTTGTGGTTGTGCACACACGCTTGTTGTATCCATACGGGTAAGGCCCTGTGCCTGGGTTGTTTCTACGTGAGTGCTTGTTGTGTTGGGGTGTGTCTGTGTGTTGTATGTGTAGATTTGCTGGTATTTAATGTTTTGGTTGTGTGCACTGGCCTGTTGAATCCATATGAGTATGGTTCAGTCTCAGGGATTGTTTATTGCATTCGAGTCTTGCTTATGTTGGTTGTGTGTTTGTGTATGAATTGGCTAGCCCAGTGGGCGTGTATAGTACTTGGGTGGTGTGTTGGAGGGGAGCAGGAGCAGGGTCGTACATTGGCTACGCTCTTCCAGGTGACTAATCTACACAATTCTATCTATTGTGACGCATGACTAATCTTCCCAACCCTATCTAGTAATACACATGGTTCATTTCATAATCTGTGAGGCGTGGCTTATCTTCACAATCCCATCTGAATGTGACAAGTGCTAGTCTTCACAAATCTAAGTGTGATGCGTATTGGGAGAATTTTGGGAGAATTCGTAGAAAATGGTATTAGTTTTGTAAATTGTACTGTTAAATGTGTGACTTGAAGGCCTATCATTTTACCAATACTTGTTTTACAAGGGTTTGCAGTAACTATACCCATTATCCAGCTTTCTATCCAAAATTCATAAATTAACTTTCTAATCAGGGAGGCTCCCTGTACCCTGCATAGACATAGGCTGTCTATAATCTGCAATCCCTCCCTGGAGTTGAACTGCAGTAGTGCCTTGCACTCAGTGGCGTCGCCAGGAATCAAATTTAGGAGGGGCACAGAGGGGGCCAAAGACAAAAGTAGGGGGGCACAGACAAAAGTAGGGGGAGAACATGGTCGTTTTAGGTGGTGGGGCACAAGAGGGGGCACAGGGTTTCACGGGGGGGGCAGCCCCCCAGTCTCCCCCTAGCGACGCCACTGCTTGCACTTGAGTGCAGAGTAGTACTTAAGATGACATCATCCACGTGGGGACAAAGCTACCCATCTGGCTGTTCTTTCAGTGATGCCGTTGAACTTGCAATCTTGCAGCACACATCTCGGGTAAAAGCAGACTCGCAGAAAGCTGAGATGAAGGAAGAAGCTCTGGGGGAGGCCAAGAGAAAGCCAGAGACGGGAGAAAGAAAAAGGCTAGAGTGAGGAAATGAGGCAGAAAGGAATAAGACAAGAAGTGAGGCAGAGGAAGGAGGAGGTGCAAGGGGGAGAGAAAAGGTCCTCAAAATATGGCACATACTCAAAGTCATGAGGTGGGTGAAAGAGCCTTCACCGACAGCAAACAGGCCGCAGGTGCTTGGTCTTCACCCAATCAGGGGGAAAGCAAATTCTGGGTTCAAACTTTTACCCAAGGTTCTGAGACTCAACGTCATCAAGATGATCCAGGGCGTTATGGGTGCTGGCGCCATGTTTTGACCCTGAAGGAATGATGCAACATTCTGATGAGTCCTGATAAAGCGAAGAAAGCCTTTTCCAAGCTGCCAAGAAAGAAGTGCAGGGGTCACCTAGAAACCCCAAAGGTTAGGAGTAATTGCTTATGACCAGAAGAGGAAGGAGAAAGGGCTGACGACCACAATCCTCTATGTATAGGAAATCCCACCACCTGACCTCAGTCAAACCTGACCCATAATTTATTGGGACTTCAATAAAATCCGTGAACACCAGGTCTTGGCTTTGAGTTGTCTGGTGATTACTTGGCTGTGGGAGAAGGGAGAGGGGAGCTCGTGGTGAGTAGCAAAGGTGCTGTTAAACAGTGATTATGCAAGATGTCCATCCATCGACAGCATGTGGTGGGGTTTCGTCTTGAATGCATAGGTAACACCTGGCCGTCATCACTTTCTATTAGGCATGCAACACAAATGCAATGTGCCCTTCATGGTTGCTTTGGGGGAGGACCAGAATCATCAAATACACGTGCTACTGCCTGTCAGCATTAGAGAACACGTGGGGATCAAAACAGAAACAAAATGAAGTGATTGGTGGAGTTATTGTACAAGAGAGAGTAGAAATGACCACTCATTACCCATCACCCACATGCCAACATGCACAATACATAAAGAATTATTATTTGTAGAAATGGACAGAAAGGCAGAGTTGTGCAAAAACAAGCTAAACGAGAATTGGTTATTTATTTGGCATGAATTTTGAACCATCAAAGGCTCTAATTTGACCGATGAAGGACCTATGTTGGCTGAGTTCCAGAGTGTCCCTAGGAACATTGACTGCCTAGGAGGGATGGCACTTGGTACTGGATACATGCATGACTTTAGTCCTTGGCCGGTTGCCCTATTTTAATTATGCCCTGCTTAAATCTATGCGCCAGGTACTTACTGCATACATAGGAGGTCATTTGCATGGAGAGGACCCGTTATGTTTTTCATTTATATGCAAAAGAAAGTCCCCTACGTGCAATTTTCATCATTTGGACTACGAAGCTCTAAAAGTTGCAAAATGCGAAATTGGCTTCACAGCATTTTTTTGCATAGTAAAAATCGTGTAAATGCTGCCTGCTATTTACACATGGTTGGCAGCATTTTCAATGGATTTATGTGCAATCCAATGCATTAGTGCCAGAAGCTGGTGGTGCCGCAGGTGGATTTTTATGGTGTAGCGGATGAGAGTGGCGAAAGTGTTTCCCCACCATGCCCTCACACCACCAATAACACAATTGAAAATCTAGCAAAACTTAAAAAGCATGTGTAAAAGTTTTAAGTATGCTTTTGATTATTTGTTCATAGTTCACATGATGCAAAATGAGCCCCGAGTGTGTTTACTAGAAACACAGCATTCACTGTAATGGCATCCTTTTTTATTTTTGATTAAATTCCTGAACTAGAGAAATATTTTTTATTTTGCTATTTATTTTTTCTTCCGAAAAGAGTGTGCTAACCGCTTGTCAATTAACTTGCTGTCATTGCTGTGAAGCTTAGCGCGCATGAACCTATATTCTTCCTAAAATACCAGGAGGATAGGTCAGGCAACGTGCTCCCCTTGGAAGCAAGACGACACGAAGCAACACAGGTTCGATCCCCAGGTCCGCACTAAAAAACCTCTGGGTAGTAAGCGCGTTATAAATACACAACTAAGAGATGTATTCCTGTAACAGAACGCTGATGCCCACAGGCTGTGTGAGCGCTTTAAAAATGCAAATAAATAAATACCTGCGTGCATTGTGGGCTGAGTGCGCATGTGCAGGCTCTGTGAGTTACAAGGAGATACCTAATGGTGAAACAACAGACAGCATCTGGTTGAATTCTATCAGTCGGTGATCAGGGATCTGTTGGTGATTAAATGGTGGTGATAAGTGTTAATGAAATTAATGAAACAGCGGTGTCAGGCGAAAACAAGAAGAGGTATGTCCAAATGTTGCTCTCTAGTACAGCATGAAGTGGCTCATGACTTTGCACGCCAGTCAGCTAAAACTAAACATTGATAGCCCTGTCACCACCACTGCATCCACTGCTGTATAGACATCTGTTAACAACAAATACCCATGATTCTCCCGCCACTTCCTCAGACAGATCCTGATGCAGAGACGTGTGCTGGTTGCAGAGGCTGTTCCAAATGAGATAGCTCAGCGAGGCACTGCACCTGCTGCATAGATCTGAATGGAACTTGCAAGCCACTGCTTCCATTCCCAATAAGATAACTCAAATTGCAGATTCTCCAATGACAGAGAACTGCATGACCTGCAGGTCACAGTCCGAATCCGTGCATAGCGTAATACCTCGGTGCATTCACAGACCATGCTCCCTGCACACTATCTTATTAGTTTAATGGAATGGCTGCACAAACTCACCTGTAAGCTGCAAGTCAACGGTCCCATTTACAGCAAAATACCGCAACGGGTAGGTGCACCGGTTGTATGGATGTCTGCTATTGAAAACCCTAGGTGCCAACTGCAGTGAGATAGCTCAGAGGCTTGTGGCACCTGCTGTAGGTAACTGGCCGTATGCAAAAGGTTATGTTTCCAACAAGATAGCCTGAAAGTTACATAGCAGCCGACACAGTGATATGTGGTTGTACTTAAGATTTAGACCGCGTTTTGAGCAATCTGATTTTGCTGCCACACCCACGGAAGGTGATAATAGTGAGTGACCTTTCACCCATGATTCCCAAACACCACACAAAGGGCCTCATCATAGGTTTGCCGGTATCCTGACAGAAAATCGGCCAGGATTCTGGCAAACGCAGCTACCGTTTCCGTCGTCTGATATCCCGCAATACTGGGATATTACAGGCAGTGGAACAACCAGTAAATCCCCATTCCATGGAGTCCCATAGAACTCCATGAGGGGATTTGCTGGTATGTTGCTGGTGCAGAGAATACCAGCTGTTTTATGCCAGTGGGGGCCTGAGCTACCTGCAGCTCTTGGCTGGAGTTATGTCTGGTTGCCCCCACCAGCATACTTGCATTGTGCTGGTCCGGTAAAGTGCTGGTATATGTTAATACTGGCACTTTAATACTGAATTGGCCGGGTTATAATGAGGCCCAAAGGTCCTCATTATAGGTTTTCCGGTGTCCTGGCAGGAAATTTGCCAGGATATTGGCAAACGCAGCTACCGTTTCCGTCGTCTGATATTACCGCAATACTGGGATATAACAGGCAGCGGAACAACGGGTAAGTCCCCACTCCATGGAGTCTCATAGAACTCCATGGGGGGATTCGCCGGTATTCCCGGCACTGGCAATAGCGGTGCCAAGAATACCGGCTGTGCTATGCCGGTAGGGGCCTGAGTTACCTCCAGCTCTTGGCTGGAGGTAAATCTAGTTGCCCCTACCGGCATACTTGCACTATGTCGGTCCGGTAAAGTCCCGGAATTTGTTAATACCGGACTGGCGGGTTATAGTGAGGCCCGATGTCTACTCTTGTCTCTTCAAGTAATGGGAATTACAGCCTTTCTGTGCAGCAAAGAGATGTTCTCATTTTCATTTTCTTCTTTTTAAAAAAAAAAGAAATCATGTTTTTCCTCTTCAGATTTGCTCATGTCTATCATTTCCAAAGAAGCGGGTTGTTTTGGAAATGTTCTCTTGATGGCAGGCCAGTTGGTGGAACTTGCAAGCCCCCTGAAGTGTGCCTTGAAACGATGCAAGCTATTGTCCAAGATAATATGATTGCCTGTGGAAGGCAGGGGATGGAGTGAGTGTGGAGTGCGGCCCAGGATCCACAGCTGCACGGATTTAACTTGCATGCAGCTGGCCTCCTGCCGCTCCAGTGCCCAGCCCCCGCTTCTTCTTACACTACTTCAGCAAAGCGATTATTGATTGGCTTAAGACAAAGCTGGTGACCGGCCATATGTGGATGTCTGTTATCCGATTGGATTAGCACTTGAATCTGACTGCCTCCCAGCTGAAGGGTTTTACAATCAACATAGCAGTTTAAAAAGAAGTTGAGTGGCGGACCAGAATGATCAAACTAGAGCACTCAAACTGTTATTTGGAAAGTACTATGAACAACAGCGAGTTTCTGCAGCACCGAGTAATTGATTACCAATGCAACCCAGCCACAGGCACTTCTTGCAATTATTAGGCCAACTGTTGCACTATAGTGCTTTATAAAAGGGCATGTTTTCAGGGTTCATAATTTAGTTTTGCCATTTACTATTTGCAAATCTGTTACACGCACCAGTGCCAATTATATTCAAATGCAAATGCAGATGTTGGATAGTCACCCTGAAGAGCCACTTTGACTTTGTTGAGCCATTTAATAATGGTGAATTGGATTTATTTATTTATTATGTTATTTCTATAGTGCGCCTAACCCAAGGGCATATGGGCGCTTTTCTTAAAAGTAATGATACAGTTGTTTGCATGGTTACATATGTACAGAGTCATGGACACTTATTGGCACAGTTAGTTGGTTGTAATACATTGTTTACATAGTTGCATACAAACAAATCATGAACAGTTATAGGTACAGACGATTTACGCATAATACATTATTTACATAGTTGCATTAGGGTGTCCCCTAAGGACTAGTGGCGATGTGGATGATATAGGACATTATTTTGCTTGTAAAATGATTTCTTCCAACTGTAGCCCCCCCCCCATCTGGGAAGGTAGAAAGGCGCATTTTCGGTGACCTGGCAGCCTGTGGGACATTGTGTGACTTTGAAAGACATGCCAGAATAGATTTAAAGAGCCACCTTAAGATGTTAGAAAAACAGGCTGCCATTACTAATCCTCATTAGCACAAGCAGATGCCCATTGTCCTATTAATCAAAGCAAATCATTAGGCATTAATTAAACTTAGTAACAGTTTAATTGCTTGCTTATCTGGACTGCTGTTGCGTGTTCCAGACGGATTTGCCGTTTGGATTAATAGCTTAATGTTAAGGCAAGTAAACACACGAGCGGCCATTCAAGCTTCAGTAAAGCACAAAGGAACCCCCAACAAGCACAGCAGAAATACACATATCCCTGTTGTGGTAGTGCCTGGTATGCACAGTGGGCCCTGCCGAGGCCCACTACCACAATTTGCAATAAGAACATCAAGCTTAAAGTGATTCTGCACTCTCAAAAAACTGCAAACACTGTCCTTTTCAAATGTGCCGCAATATTCTGTTTAAGTGGGCAACATGTGGTATATTTCCAATCCGTTATCATTTCAATATAGTATGGTGGATACAAGATAGTCAATCCCTATGCCATGCAGTGCAGGTGATTCTGACCTAAAGCCATCCTTCTATGGTGGAACTCCCTCGGCAAGAGCTTGTCCTCAGTCAGGAGAGCACCAAAATGACGTCAGAAACGAATTCTGTAAGCTTGGTTTCAAGCTATTTTTTATATGAATTAAGCTGTAAAATGTACACAACTGTGAGCGATGTTATCCATTTGACTGTATGGGTCTATGCAATGGACTTTCCGAACAGTTTGTGTCTTTCTAGAGTGCAAATCATCACAAGAGCATTCTTCCGCTGCGTTATCGCCGCTGTCAAAACATATTGTGGTGCAGAAACAAAGTATAGAATCACCACCCGTTTTATATCATCGCCAAATGATATGTTTGAACTTGGAGTGGAGGATTTACTGCAAGCACTTTAACGCCCAAAAGTGGCGGATTTATGATTTACTGGCCACTGTAAATTTGCCACATTCAAAATGGCGTCCTGTGGGCTCCAAAAATGGAGGTCCACACTGCCATGCCGCCACTCGTAAACCTGCGATAATTCTGCTGTACTGAGTGGCGCTAACAGTAACCAAGTTTGGCGGTATTTCAGGGTATTACCACAGAATACTGCCAAACTCCGAATGACACTGATTGTCTTCATTATATCACTAGAACAGGGTTTATTCCCAACTTTAGGAGGGTGCTAAGATTAGCCCAAATATACCAATAAGATGAAAAACTCAATAAACAGAGTAACTCCAAGTGCAGGGAAAACCCAGCTTTATTCCGATACAGATGGCTGCTGGGAGAGTGTACAAAGGACAATCTCAAAATGGCATTAGGAACAACAACTTTTTAGAGGAAGAAATCATCAAATTCATGTCATTATTAGTATAATCACAACTTCAATTCTCATACTTGATTCAATGGTAGAGTATATAACATATAGTTATCTAAGAGTGAACCCCTTTATAATTGTTTCTTCTACAACTAATAACTCCTACGTAAGTTTGGCTCTCTACAAATAATACATTTCAATCTAATGTGCTATTGGTTGGCATTCTATTACATGTGTTGATAAGAAAACATACTTCGGTCATTTACTAATCTAATCTCAAACACTTTTATGCAGTGCCATATTACACGGTGAGGCAGGAGAGATAGACACGCCGCTATGATCCAGTTTTAAAGAAGCTACTCGCCTCCGTTCGCCAGGCATGAGGTCTTACTTGCAAGTCTGTTTGTGGCTTTGGTGTGTCTTCTCTATGTCTGGATGTACTAGGAAAATAGCAGGTGCGCTATCTAATTTGGCCAGAAATAAATGACCATTGTGTGGATCCCACGTTAAAGGAGCACTGTTCAGATCTCATTTTTATTTAATTATTGGATTTTCTGTTATTCTAACATGTGTGCGCTTTCCTTCGGCAGCCACTTGGGGCACTATATATTAATTTGTTATGGGACCAACTAGCACAGTAGCTACTTGCACTGTGGGGTTTAATCAAAGGCCCAAAAAAACATTACTGAAAGACCCACTGGAAAAATGACTTGCCAGTCTTCACGAAAAACCATCACACTGAAAATTGGCCTATTAAGGCAGACTTTGGGGGTTTCTGAAAGTAACACAAGGAAGTGCTATGTGAATGATTAAGCACTGGAAATCAAAAGGCCTTTCTTTCATTACAAAAGGAAAGGTCGAATTGGAAAACAGCCTTTTAATTCACAGTGGCATAAAAATTCAAAGGCCTCTTCTACATAAAAAACAGGGTGTTTAAACACTGAAACTAAAATGGCTTGCATGTGCGTTTTGCAGTTTGTAAAGCAAGAAATGAGAGAAAAATGTTATACTGCTAAAATAAAGATATCATAGAAAAGACTGAGTGTGTGTTGACAGGATACATAATATGCTTCACAAGCAAAATACTGGCAACAATTGTAAAGAAAAGGCTATTTTGTTTCCATAGGCCCAAAGCAAAGCAGACCCTGGTTTTGTTGTTGGGCAGACTTCACAAATGATTCACCACTGCAGGCCTGTTGCCTCTGTTTCTGGAAAGGGAATTCCTTTGAATCTCCTGCATCCCAACTATTTACAACTGCAATACAATTACATGAAAATAGAAGGTTTTGAGATCAAAATGATGGTCAACTTCAGATAACAGGACATAATTCCAGATGCCAGCATGGCCTCATGACACTGGGCCGGCCTGGCTCATTATCTGCAATGGGAGATCTCTGTGTGGCGATGCATCCCAACTATTTATGACCAGCAGCCCATCGACTTTCAAAGTACAACAGACCAGAGGTTTTTTGCAGATAGTGTCAACATTGCTGCCTAACAGGCTCTGTGCCACATGGCTTCAATGAAATAAAAACCAGCAGAGCTGAGCTGGACTGTTTTTGAAGAATGAAAACTAAAGAACATATACATTAATTAAGTGCCTATAGAATTATATTGGACACGTCATTTTCTTCCATAACTCTCAAACCGAAGGATGCAGAGAGAGTCCATTCATATGTCATCAGAAAGTCGGTTATTCTGATGTAAATTTGATCCACATGCGATTTCTGGAAATCATGTTATCACCCGAATTCTGTTTCCGGCTTCCCCGAAAATGTCCTGGATTTAAGAATTGGCGGGATGATGGGTTATACAATTAGATATCTGAGAATTAAGTTGCATATTCATAACTATTATACTTTTTGTCAAAAGGGCAAATAATTATAGCATACCCATGCAATAAGGTGCCAAAATTAAAGTAAGCTTCACTGATTCGTCACGAGGAGAGGTATATATATATATATATAAATATATATATATATATATATATATATATATATGTATAATTTGTTTGTTGTTTTGTTTTATTATTTATAAAGCGCGAGCGTACCCGGGGGTATCAGGGTGCATCCTTTACAAGAATTTGCGAAGCTTAGTTACAAGTCATAGGGTATACAAAGAGACAGTAAGGTACACCGATATTATATACATTTCAACAATGAAGTACATGGATATTATATACATATAAACAAGTGGGCACACGTGGTTACATTGTGTGTGGGTATCATGAAAATGGGACAACCTGGCAGTGGAGTAACTTTGACGGCCTACGTTTTCAGCCATGAAACTACCTTGGATTGGAAGTTCTGGTAGGGCAGGTCCACTCTGAGATTAGGCGGTAAGGAATTCGACAGTTTGGCTGCTTTCACTGGGAAGCTGTTCCCTATGGTGGCACATTTAAAGTTAGGGACAGAGAGGCAGTCTTTGTAAGCAGTTCTGGTAGGTCTCAGGGAAGACTGTCTATGGAATCTATTGATCAGGTAAGTAGGGGCAGCGTTATTGAGGTATTTGTGAGTGAGCGATGCAGTTTTTAAGAGAATTTCGTCGTTGATGGAGAGACAGTTATTCTGTTGACTAAGTCCTGAGATGTGCTCTCTTCTGGAGATGCCCAAAGCCGCTCTGAGAGCGTTATTCTGAAGAGTTTGTAGTTTGCTAGTGGTAGCCTTAGAGGATCCCAGATAGAGGGCATTACAATAGTCCAGGCGGGACAGTATAAGGGCTCTAGCGAGGGTAAGGCAACTAGTGTCAGACAGAAATGGTTTAGCTGTGCGGATTAATTTGCACATATAGGCTGTGGAGGAAGCCAGGGAGCTCACCTGTCTTCTGAAGGAGAAATTAGAGTACAGGTAAAAACCCAATGTTTTAACCTCTTGTCCAACCCTGATGTTCTTACCATCAATCATGAAAGAGTTGTAGACAGGGCCAAGTTTCTTTAAACTGCCCGTAGTGCCTAGGATGATAAGTTCCATTTTATCATCATTCAGGCATAGTCCATGTATGGCCATCCATGCCTGGATGATGATGCACACCCTATTTAGCAAGGCCAAATCCTTTCCATAATCTCCAGAAAACGGAAGGAGGATCTGGCTATCATCTGCATAGTTAGTGTAGGTGATACCGAGATGATCCAAATCATCAAAAAGGGGCTTGGTAAATATGTTGTACAATGTGGGAGAGACACAGGAGCCCTGTGGGATGCCACAAGTGATTGGTATGGGGTCTGCCGCCGCAGTGGGTGAGAAGACCCTCATGGTTCTACCGTTGAGAAAAGAGGTAATCCACGTGATGGCTTCAGTAGAGAAATGAGCTGATGTGTGGAGATGTGTGCAAAGGACAGAGTGATCGACCAGGTCGAAAGCTGCAGATAGATCGAGGAGGAGGAGTAGGGCAACTTGGCCGTTGTCTCTAAGCGTATCGATCTGAGCTTTCAAGTCAATGAGAGCAGTTTCAGTCCCATGTTGAGGGCGGAACCCTGATTGTCTGGAACCTAGTAGATGGTGTTCTTCCAGGTACTTCTGAATTTGTACATAGGCAACCTTGTCCAGGATTTTTAGTAGAATGGGAACGGTCGTTATAGGTCTGTAATTAGTGGGCGTGGCTGGGTCAAGTGTGGGTTTTTTTAATAGTGGAAGTACCCAATATTGTTTCAGATTGGTGGGGATGGAGCCAGTGGTGAAGGAGGCATTAATTAGTTTCGTGATGAAGGGGGAGAGGTCACGGACGGCATCCTTGATGAGCTGTGCCGGGCACAGGTCTCTCTGACAGTTGGAGGGTTTCAGAGACAGGATGATTTTTTCTACTTCAAGAATCGTGACTTTAGAGAAGTTGAAGCGAGTGAGATCTGTAAGCATAGGCTTATCTGCTGTTTTTGAAGGGAGAGTGTCATTGAGGGATACTTTTTTATGGGCGATTTTACTATGGAGGGTCGCAATTTTGTTTGCTAGGGTGCTTTGGATTTCTGAGCACTAGTTTTTGTCTTTGGTACAGGTGTCAGGAGGTGCTATGGGGGTTTCTACTTCTTTAAGGATGGAGAATAGTTCCTTCATGTTTGATTTCAAATGGGTTATGCGAGAGTCATAGGAGGTTCGTTTAGCCAGGTAAATTTATTTTTTGTAAAGTGTGGCTAGTTTGGAGAGTTTGAGTTTATTTGCGGCTGAGGGGGATTTTTTCCAAGTGGCCTCACAGTTCCTTTTTTGCTGCCTTACGTTTTTAAGGAATGGTGTGTACCATTTGTTTAGGTGCGTATTCGGTTTACTTGGTCTCAGTTTGAAGGGGGCAATTAGGTCCAATGAGGTGGCCATGATCTTCTTATATTCTTCAACCATGTTCTCTGGGTCCAGGTTGTCTTGGAGTGTGTTGAGTGTAGGGAGTAGGTTCGGGATGAGTCTTTCAGCTGTCATATTCTTCTTGTTTCTTGTCAGGGTGGGTGGGTGGGGCCCTGATTATGGGTAGGGGTGGGGGTCTGTCAGTCAAGAGCAGGAACGAGACCAGTTGGTGGTCGGTCCAGGCTAGTGGTGAGATATTTGTAATGTTCGCTAGACAGTTGTAATCGGCCACCCAATCGAGTGTTCTGCCTTTGGAGTGTGTAGGTGACATACTTCTTTGCGTGAAACCTAGGTCCGAAAGAGTGTTGACTATAGTGCTGGCGGAATGGTCTTCAGGATCATTGTAACACATATTAAAGTCGCCCAGGGTAAGAACTTGGGTAGAGCTTGTAAGGTTGCTGGAGAGGATAGTGTTAATATCTTCATCAAAGGTGCCAATGGGGCATGGCGGGCGGTAGATCAAATGGATGTTGAGAGTTTGGGTGTTGGTAAGTGGGACTTTAACTGAGAGTGTTTCGCATGATAGGACATTGGTAGGTGTTGCTAGTCTCATGGTAAGACTACATTTGTGAATGATGGCAACACCTCCTCCTCTGGAATTGGGACGGTCTTGTCTCAAGATAGAGTAATTATCTGGGACTGCCAACATAAGCATGGGACCTGCTGCTGGGTGTAGCCAGATCTCAGTAATGGCGAGAAGGTCAAGGTCTTCTTTGAGGATCAAGTCGGCAATTTCTGTAGCGTGAGCTACTAGTGATCTGGCGTTGATCAAGGCTCCCTTTATTTTGGGGCTGGTTGTATTTTTAGCAGTAGTAGTATAGCACTTGCCCAGTGTTGAGTCAGGTGTAGCCTGAGTAGGGGAGCTGAGTGAAGGTCTAGGGTTGGAGTTTTGGGGAAAGTTGGATTTTTTAGTAGAAGAATTAGGTAGAGTTTTGGAGTTCTGTGAGGTAGGCAGTGAGCGGGTGAGGGGCTACAAGATTTTGGCTAATCTGGCTCTAAGTCCTAGGTTCCGATCGATAGTAGAACAAGGGAGACTAGTACATTGTAGTAATTGAGGGTTGTTTATATCTGGGTATGAGGACTTGGTATTAGGCATAGCTGAGTATAGCATGTTAGGTAGCTGAGGTAGCTGAGGAGCCATTCTAGGCCGTAGTACAGTTTTGGAGATGATCAAGGTGCAGGCGAGCAAATTGGTAATTAATGGACACATGCTCAGTATTGGTGGCAGGAGTGTTGGGTGACCAAGGAGTAGGTTTGGTTAACACTGGTTAGACCGATGTACATTGGTATGGCACCTAGGTTAGAATAACACGATAAGGCTAAGATACATTAAGGTAGCACTTGAGTAGGGTTGAGCAAATTAGCTGCGAGGCATTGAGAAGCACCTCACTTTGGAAAAAGGTAATGTTGCTAGCTGGTAACACCTAGATTTAAGGCAATTTAAATGTAAGATATCTGACACAGCATGGCACATTGGCGCTTGGTGCACTGCATCAATAGGTGATCAGATACCATATTAGGTGGGATATGAGCAAAGTATGCTGGCATGTGAGTTTGAAGTGGGCACAGTTGACTAAAATGCAGCGGGGCAACATCTAAATTTGAGATAGGCACCTTTGGCTAAAATGCAGATAGGCAACGTCTAAATTTTGAGTAGGCATAGTTAGCTCAAGTGCAGGTGGGCAACATCTAAGTTTGAGATCGGCACGGTTGACTAAAATGCAAAAGTGCAACATCTAGATTTAAAGTAGGCACAGCTGGAATGCACTAGGGTAGCACCTCAATTCCAAAATCACAGTTAGGCTAAAGTACACAGGGCAGGGCAGCACCTAAATTTGAGGCATCAAAGCTATACTAGAATTCAGGATAGCATCTAAGTTTGAAACAGCACAATTGGCTAAGATACACAAGGGAGCACCTAAATTTGAGGCATCACAGTTGGGCTGAAGTACACAGGGCAGCACCTAAATTCGGAGCATCACAGGCTAAAATACACAGGGCAGGGCAGCACCTAGATTTGAAACATAGGGGTAGCATCTGAATTTGAGGCATCACAGTTAGGCTAAAATACACAGGGCAGGGCGACACCTAGATATGAAACATCATAGTTAGGCTGGAATACACAGGGCAGCACCTAAATTTGAGGCATCACAGTTAGGCTAAAATACACAGAGCAGGGCGACACCTAGATATGAAACATCATAGTTAGGCTAAAATACACAGAGCAGGGCGACACCTAGATATGAACATCACAGTAGGCTAAAATACACAGGGCATTACCTAAGTTTGAGGCATTACAGTTAGGCAAAATAACTAGGGTGGCACCTGAAAAAACAGGATAGCACAAATGCACAGGATCAGGTTACTGTAGGACTTTGTGGAATGCATAGCATAGCGGTGCTAACGTGCAGTAGTAATATCAGTGCGCATTGGGGAGTGTTGGTCAGGTACATAACATAGTTAACCCAACAATAGGCTAAGAGTGTAATTATATTTTATATATTAAATGCTCTGGGTTACAAGTTATGCAGGGCCTGGAATCAGGTATCAAAATGTGACTAGGGTATAGCACGACTGGGATCTGAGTATTGCGGTAGTCTAATGTACCGTGGGGCAACAGAGTGCGAGGTATTGACATTTGTATTTATTAAGGAGAATGCGCAAGGCAGTCAGTGTTAAGTAGGTTGAGGATACGCTGAGGCAGAGGTTAGATGCACAGAGTTCAGGAATGTTTATGGTGGAGACTGCTAGGTTGTGGTCTCTACGGTACAATGTTGCACCGTATGTTGCATGTTGCAGCGGGCGCAAAGTTACCTTAGCGGGCGTGTGTTGGAGGACCAGGTGGTCTGGCAGATGGCAGAGTCGGCAGAAAACAGGCTGAGAACAGGCAACGGCCTTATTCTCGTGGGCCTTGTTGGAGGAGGGCTGGCTGTGCCTGCCGGCAGCCAATCTAGCTAAATAGAGGCAGGGCAGCCAATGGGCGGTGGGTAGGAGCTGATGTGGGCCTGGCTAGGCTTGGGAGGCTTCCAGATCCGGGCGTGCAGCCATCTTTGAGTAGATAGGTACCTCGTGTACCTTGATGGTGCCCACAATGATCCGGGGAATCCGTTTCAACTATGAAGGGCATCGGCATGGGGTGTTCATCCGCAGCATCAGGGATGAAATATAAATGCTGTGTGGCGCTTCAGGGCGCAGATTCGGGCCGGGAGCAACGCTTACCGCGCTTCGCGGAAATCCAGCAAGGGTCAGCTGGACTTCGTGCCGGCAGCCAGCTGCTCCTGCAGTGGCAGATCCCGACGGAGGAGCTCCTGCTCCTAGGCAGATTGCAAAGGGAAGGACCACAGGCTGAGAAATAAATTATTAGCAAATAACATTTTGCCTACCTTTTGGCTAAAATGGACATATAAAAAAAATGTGAATTTCAAATGGAAGTTGCTATATTTCTGTTCTGGATTCCTGAACCAATCCTTAGACAGGTTTTAGACCTGGGCTTTGGAGAGAAATGTGAAGGTCCAATCCTGAGTGTGAGATCATAAGTTAGCACCTCCTGATGTTGGGAGGTTCTTAGAGGGTATAAAGGTCTTGCAACATGGAAAAAGGAAAAGCTGCCAAAAATCACAGAAGCAGATCTACTGAAATTTCATCTGGGGGCAATATTGGAAGTGTGCTGGATTTCTATTGCTGAGGAGACTAGAAAGCAAAGGCTGTGATTCTTCACTAGAGCCAGAGAGAGAGAGAAGTGCTGTGGGATCCAATTAGCAGAAGTGTTGGTTAGAATCCTGTTTTTGCCTACAAGCGAAGCTCTGCTCAGTCCCTGAGTGCCAAGCCCAGAGATGTTCAAAAGTAAGCAGATTGTCCAACAAAGGGTCAGCATGGGGATATATTAAATTAATCCATTCCCTTTCATTGGTGGGTTCTTTTCCATTAGTGGGTGGGGGAAAACTGTGTAGATCCTTAGCATATTTGACTGAATATTAATTTAATTAATTCCACTTTGGCAAAACACCACAGGGTGATTTTGATTAACATTCCAAATTGACAAAGCTCTTGTATGCTGAAAACTAAAGGCTGTAATGTAATTGGGTGATATAATTTTTCCTGTTGACTCCAACTTCTTTAAGGAAGTGGGGTGTCATTGGCCCTAAACTAAAAAAATCCCTGAACTGTCTACTTCCCCAACAAAGGCTTTTAAGTGGAGGGGGGACTGAACAACACAAATTCCGAAATCATTCCCATTTTACTATTCAACTTCCCCAACATGGGCCTTTAAGTGAAGAGGTGTCTGAAAATCAAAAATTACAAATAATTCCCATTTTTCTGTCCAACATCCCCCAACACAGACCTTTAAGTGAAGGGGGGTCTTAAAACACAACATTCCTAAATCATCCCCATTTTACTGTTAATTTTCCCCAATACAGGCCTTTAAGCGAAGGGGGTGGAGGGGTCTGAAAATCTGAAATTCCAAATCAACCCCATTTTTCTGTCCAACATACCCAACACTGGCCTTTAAGTGAGGGGGGCCTGAAAATCAAACTTCTAAACTGTTCCCACTCCCTAGACCTGCCCTTTGAATAGAGAGTTGTTGCATGTAATTGATGCTTTGTTTTTTTTTTGGAGCTGGGGGGGAGGAGTGCTTTGCCAAAGTGAGACCACATGTAGCCAACACTGGACATGTGATGTGTGTCTTGCTTTAAAGTTGCCCTGTGTTTATTTTGAAGCAACAGTTTGGGTGAAATAACAATTGCCATATGCATTTGTACAAATCTGTAAACCAAACTGCTAGGCTTTGTAAGCATGCAGTAAGCTTGAAATTGCACAGCACTGCATATGTAAATTGATTTTGTTCATTAACCAGTGTTAATTATTCCTCAAATTGAAATCTGCATATACTAAAGTATTGTGATTTGTGTTTTCCAAACCAACTTGTGTGATTTATTTATGTAAAAAGAAATTTAATTGTGAGCCACAGAGGAAGTGGCTTGTGTAGGTTTAGTGCGATCTTCATTACCTATAATTCAAATAAATGTAAATATATTTTCTGTGCACCAGCCTGGTTCTTGGCTCATTGGTAGTGCAGGGGGAAGGATCCAAGTGGCATGATGTGAGTCTGAAATAGGGCTGAACAAATAATCAAATAAACACTTTGTTCTGTGACTCTTTGATTGGGGAGGAAAAGAACTCCCCTTGTTGAGGGTGTCCTCTCAATAAAAAGTTACAGCACCTGGCATTCAGGGATATGTGTATTTCTCACTGCTACCAATTGAAACTGATGAACCTTAATAATTGTATGCTGTTTGCCCTGGGAAAAGTTATCTCGTGTGGTTTCAGCTTGCTAAGCAGAACTCCCCTCGGCGCACTGACCTTGGTGTCTGGGGCTCATCTGAGCATTGTGAGGCCTGGAAACTTGTTTAAAGCAATTTTATGTCAGGTTGCAGACTACAGAATTGAGGCTTAACTGAGTAATGGTGGTGCTTCTGCTCATTCTCCCCATGTTGTTTTCTTCATGTCTTGGATGATAGTGTTCTTTGTGTCTACATGTGAGTGTTCTTCGTGTCTATTGCTAGTGTTCTTCATGTCCACTGTGTGTCGCCATTTAATTATTCTCTATCTGTGTATGCAGCAGCCTCCTATGTATGTGAATATAACTACCTGTGCCCGATTTGTGTTACACAACCTATTCTACTCTTAGTGGTGGCTACATGACCATTTTGGGCCTTATTAACAGAACCGTTTCATAATGGTGCGATCCCATTGAATTACACTCTGTGAATCAGGCCCGTAGTGTTTTACTAACTGGTTATAGCCTAGTTCTCAACTTGTATCTTTGTGCATACTCAGGAATGGGTGGGGGTATGGCCACACCTGGTGCAACCCTCATCTCCATTATTACAAAGATATCTCAGTGAAATATTGCAATTGTGGATACCTTTGCAGAAAATACTACCGGTTAGGAAAGATTTGCACAGAATTGGTAAATCTTCCTGACCTGGGTCAACCCCAGAACTTTTTGCTTTATAAGTGGGATATTTTTCCATAATACCTCAGTTAGTAGGAACCTTTTTCCACACTCACATAATTTTTTTTTTTTAAACTTTATTTAATGATTGTGGTGCACAATATTGCAACAACATGACATTTCGTATATATCCATAACAGCGACGTTCAGTTCAGTTATATAACATAGTGTGCAGTATTACAGATCAGACACATTGCGGGGCCCTGCCGGGTTGTTACTGGCCGAGTCCGTTTTGCATAGATATACCCTAAACGGGGCCCAAATGTCCTTCGGTTTACATGAGTTTGGGAGTGACATTACGTAGTGTTCCTCACATTCATTAACATACATCAGTTCCTTAAGAAAGTGGCTCACTTGTGGTGCCTGCGCAGTCTTCTATTTTTGCAGAATGCACTTTTTTGCCACCGCGCATGCAATATTAAAGAGCCTTCTGGTTACCTCTGACTGTTTGCCAATATCCCCAAACAGATATTTTTGTTGTCTGAGGTCTGCCTGTATCTGAGTCACTTCCTCTAGGATATTCTCCACCTCCCCCAGAATACACATATGTGAGGGCAGCTCCAGTACATGTGTATCGAGTCGGCCTGATCCGCCCCACACTTCTGACACCTACCGGGACTGTTACTTGGAAATTTCACAATTTTATTCAGGGGTGTAGTGCAAACTTGTTCAACACCTTGAATTGGATCAGCCGAAGGCCCGCATTCATGGATACCCTCTTGGTCAATTCACAGTACCTCTCCCAGGCTCTGTCAGTTATGGTAGCACCCAGATCTGTTTCCCAGGAGGACTTTATCATATTTACCGTTGGGGTGTTGGCCTGCACAGCCATGTATAGCCCCGAGACACTGATTCCCGACCGGGTTGACAGGGCTACCAGGCACGGGTGTGGTGGGGGTTCGTCTGGGAACATTGGCCACCTAGCCTTAAAAGCCATTCTCATTCTATGGTATTGTAATATCATCAATTGGTCACTTCCCATCCCTGTTTTGAATTCTTCCAGCGTTATAAATTTGCCATTGGGAAATATGTCTTTGATTTTAAATTCTTCCTCTGGGTCCCATGCAAGAATTTTTTCCCCCTTCCGGATTTGCTCTGGTCAGTCAGCTGATTCTGGTATTTCATCTCCGAGTTGTGGTCTGGCATTCTGGTCGACTATCCGGTCTCTGGGAGGTAGTGGAATGGAGGCCTCAATGTATGTCATGGCTTCTGTGGGATTTTCGAAAAAGTGAGCCCTCCCACCATGTTGGATTCTCATTTTCGCTGGGAAGATGAGGGCATACGGTGCATTGCGAATTCGCAGTTGTTCTTTAACCAGTTTGTAGGATCGCCTCTGTGCCTGTATACCAGCGGAGAAGTCCGGATATATATGGATTCTGTTGTGTTCAAAATATAGAGTGCCTTTCTCTCTGGACAGTCTGAGTATCAAATCCCTATCCCTGTAATTGAGGAGACGTGCTATTATGGTGCGGGGAGGTGTCCCAGGCTTCGGCAGTGGTGCCAGCGTGCGGTGAGCCCTCTCCACAAGGAAATGTTCGGAGAAAGCATCTGCTCCCAGGATATTTCTCAGCAGGTTTTCCACTTGTCTCTCCATGTCGCCTTTGCCGAACGTTTCCGCAATTCCAATAATCCGGATGTTATTCCTTCGAGATCTTGACTCTAAATCTTCACACTTATTTTGAGTTTTTCGTAGCTCTGTCTGGAGGTGGGCTATGTCGCGGCCATGCTGTGTGATTGTGTCTTCGTTCGTGCTTATCCTGCTCTCCGCCTCTGTGATACGCATGCTCTCCTTTTCCACTCGAGCCTTCAAGGACACAATCATTGCGACTATGTCGTCCAGTTTGACATTGA
Organism: Ambystoma mexicanum; assembly: GCF_040938575.1. Classification (NCBI taxonomy): domain Eukaryota; kingdom Metazoa; phylum Chordata; class Amphibia; order Caudata; family Ambystomatidae; genus Ambystoma; species Ambystoma mexicanum. Next base: position 199,382,140 of record NC_090940.1, read on the forward strand.
CTTCCATGAATCCATTTTGAACCAGTGTCGCCAGGCAGTCCAGGGGATCTTCCCCTTGTTTGTCGTGTTCCTGTGGCGCCCCATCGGCCGCCCTGTGTGGCTGGGAGCTGGCGAAGGAGTCCATCGGGCCGTTTTTTTTCCCTCCTATGCCTTTCCTCTCGGTGCGTCCCACGTGGTCTGGTATACAGCCTTTGAGTGGACTGTGTCCCCCCACGTAGTATAGACTGCCGTGTAAATGTTCAAAGAAGAGCAAAAAGGGGGGGAGTGTGGAAGCGTTTGGCCTTCTTCGCACCCTCTTTCCTCCGGGTGTTTCGGTATTTGTTTGTGCCTTCTACAAGGCCAGGATCTTTGCCGGGCGGATCCCGAAAGTTTGGTCACAGAGACTGCCCCCATGCGGCTCTCAGCAGGGTGTCCCCCCAGCACCACTCCAGGATTGATGGTGTTCTGTTCAGCAGGAGCCGCCAAGTTCTGCCTGTATATACCGGGATATTAGTGGTGCACTTGTTACCACACCACGTGGGGTGTAACATTATCTTGCTCGGCGAGCACTGCCAAGTGCCGGGGGGGGATGCAGCCTTCTGTGCCCCCTCAGCCGCGGCAGCCCCAGCCCCTAGCAACCTCACGGGAGTTACCCCAGCGGTCCCCGCCGTGTTTCATACGTTGTGCACACAGCGCTATGTTCATTGAGTTTGGTACCGGCAACAGTTCCTGATATTTGCCTCTGAGCCTCCCCGTGATCTCACCCAAGGGTTATGGCGTGGCACTGGTGGTCGTCGTTGTGGGGGACCTTCCTGCCCCGCTACACTTACTTGAGATGAGGGGTGCAGCACGACACCCCGGCGTGTCTCCGCATTGCTCCCTCGTGCTCTCCTCGGTCCGCAAACACGGGGGACAAAGGGGCTGGCCCGCCGGCGGCGGCTGCGGCGCCATGCATAGCACGGCCGCGAGAGCGGTATGATGCTCCCTTAGCCGCTCAGATGGCCTTTCGCTCTTCTCTCCCGATGGAAACAGCTTTGGGTGTTGGTATTTTCCATCAGTGGCCTCTCCGTGTCCCAAGCCGAGGACGGCCGCTTCTCGGGCAACGCAGTGCGAGTTCACTGCTACGCCCGTCGCCCACTGCGGCCCGCTCTTCCCGGCGCACCTCCGGCACACAGTGGATGTTCTGTGGAGCCGGCGAGCGGCTGCATCAACGCCTTCTGTCCGCCAAAACGCTTCCAGGTGGATATTGCAAGTTTTCTTTGATGTAATGACTCGATTTTTCGGGTGCTTGCTCCAGAGGTCTTCCGCCACAGGAATTCTCCTCTTACGAGCGTTTGGAGCGTCGCTGAAAGGATAAATTGGAAGCAGGATTAATGATTCAGCCGGAGCTCTCCTCTCAGGCGGCCATGTTCGTTGTGCGCAATAACGCCCCCCTGCCACACTCACATAATCTTTAACTCTTTTTATGGGTTTCATTTTTAAGACTCTCCATAGTGTCTTTTAAAAGTTATTGGGCCGCATTACGACCCAGGCGGTAAGGGGTTTACGGCAGCGTAAACAGCGCCGACCCTTACCGCCTGATTCCGAGGTCCCTTAGCGCCATGGAGGTTTTAACACCTGTTTTTAGCAGGTGTTAAAATCCATGGCGCTAAGGGACCATGTTGTTAATTACGCCACCGTGATTTACGGTGGCGTAATTAACGCCTTCTCCACTCCCATTATGCCCTATGGGGCAAAAATGGGAATGGGGAAGGGTAAATGGGGATTGGGGACTTACCGCCCGCCGACCTCGGAATGGGGCGGTAAGTCCGCCAACCACCATGGCGTAAACATAGTTTACGCCATGGTGGTAAAGGTACGACCCAGGCGGTAACTTACCGCCTGGGTCGTAATGAGGCCCATTCTCTTTAGCAACTTATTGGCAATAAGTGCCCGTTGTTGCTGGGTTGCCCTAGGGGCTCCCCTTTTAACTTTCTTGTGCTAACCTTGAGTGAACTACAGTTCCCAAGGGTAGAAAGGATCTTTGGATCCCATTTACATTTTATTTAGTGAAACTAGCACAGTGTTGTAATATGCACGGGCTCGTGCATAGGCACACTGGTGGAATGTTGATGCACGTTCTGCAATCAACATTCCACAGTGGCCGTTGAGTGAGGGGAGCCGTAGCTAGAGGCTGCAGGTTCTCGTCAATAAAGAAACTTAATTACACTTACCTGTGTCGGTGAGATTGTGTCATTGGCGACGAGGACGAGGATTTTGACGAGACCCTGCCCCACATGTGTGCGGATCAGCTGTTTGACTCCTTATCATCTCGGGCGCAGTCGGCGAGGACATGGGCCGACCAACGCTGGATCCGTTGGAGCTGTTGCTGCAGGCCTGATCCAATACTAGGGCGGGTGGCTGCCCTGTGGAGGAGGGGAAGACGAGGAACTGTTCGGGTGCCCAGTCGGGGTGTTCATTCAGGGCAGCTTGCCGCCGGTTTGCCGTGAGCAGCTGGACGTGTCGAGGGGTTTGTCCAGCCGGATGTAGTGCTTCCTTTGGTTCCCTTGGCTGCAGCGGAATCTACGTGTGCGGGGGTCCAGTCGGGGCCCCGCTGCGAGTGGATCGGAGGCCTGTGCGCGGAGCGCACTGCATTTGCTGTCCGCCAGCAGCTGGCCCCACCCCCGGTGGCGTCCCTACGCTGCGATGTTCAGCATGGATTGAGGAACGAGGAGGGGCTGCGGTTACTGGCATTGGCAGTCCTCCTGGCAGCTGGCTCCGCCCCGACAGCGTGTCTATGCTACGCGGTTCAGCGTGGACTGTAGCCTCCTCAGCTAACGAGGAGGGGCTGCGGTGACGCCCACGCCGCTCAGCGCGGTCTGCGGTCGCTCCAAGGAAGGAGGAGGGGCTGCGGTGGCATTGCGCAGTGTGCTTTCATAGCAACTGACTGCGGCTGCTGGCGGATGAGAGAAGACAAGGGGAGAATACCGTCAGCTACGTGGCAAGTTTGAGGAGCCATTGTTCATATTTAAGGTGGACCTGGAGGGGTGTTGCTGGTAAGGTTGGGCCACACTAACCCCATTTGGCCCAGACAAGTGAAGGTTGGCAGCTTGGCTGGGGCTGGGATTGTGCAAATCTTTTGGGTACATCATTGGTTGTGACTCACCCTGTGCCAGGACCTGGCTGTCCTGCATATGCGTGGGGGTGCACGCTCGCAAGGCTACAGGGGAAGACATCTGTGTGCGTTCACTTTGGTTGGTGTTGTGACTTACACATTGCTGAAAAAAAATAAGAAACGTGGGAGTGCACTGACGCAAAGTGACAGACAGGTCATTTTCTGATTATAGGGGGCACTGAAAAGCACAGTGTTGAGTAGGTTATTTTGGTGGGCACAAGGTTCTGGGCAGCAAATTCGGCCATGTTGCATACAGCTGCTAGGCCTCCACCTGCCTTTCTGCCTAACCCAGGAGAGCCGGTTGCGCCTTGGGAGCAGTGGGTAGATGCCTTTAAGGTATATTTGCGGGCTGCGGGTGGGGCAAAGTTCAACGATGATGAAAAGGAGGCTGCTTTGCTTAATTGTATTGGTACTGAGGGCTTGAGAGTTTTTCGTCACCTGCCTGGAGAGAATGTAATGGTTCAAGGGGGAGGTGAGGGGGAAATGGTTGTAAGTGCCTACGAGACGGCTTTGAAGAAACTGCAAGTACGTTTTGGAAAAAGAGTTAATGTGGTTTTAGAGCGGTATAAGTTTTTCTCTAGGGCACAAGGTTCCGCGGAAAGCATAGATTCATATGTTACAGCCTTACGTGCACTCATGGCTACATGTGGGTTCCCAGGTAACGGTGAGGAACATATAAGGGATCAGATTATGATGAAAACGTCAAATCAAAAAATTAGAGAGAGATTGTGGATTGAGAGCGATCCTTCACTTGATAAGGTTTTGGAGATTGCTAGAGCAATTGAAGCCTCCAAGGCGAGTGTACAAATTGTTACTGAAAGGGATGGAAATAGGGAGATGGTGCATGCGGTGGTGGCAAGGAGCAAGAAGGGTTTGGACAAAGGGGTCGTACAAGGGAATAGAGCATCTAAAGGTAAAGAGGTGTGCAAAAATTGTAGTTGGTCGAGTCACACGGTGGATTCGAAATCCTGTCCGGCTAGCAATGTAGAATGCAGGAAATGTAAACGGATGGGCCATTTTGCACGAATGTGTAAAGGGCAGGTGGTCGCAAATGTAACTACAGAGGAGTTTACTATGGGGCTGGAGGGAGCATCAGGTGGTGGTCCCAAACAGAGTGCCATATTACATGTGGAGGGTTGTGGGCGGAAGGGTCCATGGGTGTCGGTATTGGTGGACCAGCACCCTGTGGATATGCTGGTGGATTCAGGGTCACCTTATACCCTGGTGTCTCCAGAAGTGTATCAAGAGGTTTTGGGTAAACCGATCTCTACTTTGTTGGCTCCAGACATCAGACCATATGCATATGGGCAGAGTTCCATTGACCTGCTTGGTTATAATTGGTCAAATTTCTCATTCAAAGGGAGGCAAATCTTAGGTAAATTGTATGTGGCTTCAAAAGGGACAAGTGTCTTGGGTTGGGATGAGCAGGCTGCACTAAAAATACAAATTAATCCAGGTGAAAAAGAACCGGTTCTCAGTGTCATGGAGGGAATGGAAGAGAAGGACGTAAGAGTTACCCCAACAGTGCTTATGAATGAGTTTCCTGAGGTATTTTCAGACATCCTTGGTAAGCTTAGGGGCTTTACTCATCGCATTGTGTTGAAGAAGGGTGCAGTTCCTAGAGTTCATAAAGTGAGGGGGGTGCCAGTTTCAGTGAGGGAGGCATTTAAGGCGGAATTGACTAAGTTGCAGTCGGCAGGAATAATAGAACTTATTGAGTCCTCGGAGTGGTTGTTTCCTGTGGTTTTAGTGAAGAAGAGTGATGGCAGCATCAGAATGTGTGTAGATCTCTGGGAGTTAAACGCTAGCATATGGGTGGATCGGCATCCTTTGCCAAATATTAATGAGTTGCTGTTGACGTTGGGTGAAGCTAAATATTTTTTCAACTTTTGACCTATCAACGGCGTATCACCAAATTGACCTGCACGTTGAATCTAGACCCCTTACTTCATTTGTGACTCCGTTTGGGGCATTCAGATTTTGTTGCATGCCTTTTGGTTTGGCTTCGGCTTCGACGGTGTTTCAGAGGCTGATGCAGCAGTTGTTTGGAGGGGTGGTGGGTGTCAGCTACTTTCAAGATGACATTTTGGTTTGGGGCAGCAGCAAGGAGCAACATGATGCAAGGGTAAGGAAGGTCATGTAGATTCTTAAAGAGAGAGGTCTGACTGTAAAATTAACAAAGTGTCAAGTGGTGGTGGAGGAGGTCACATATTTGGGACACACATTGAGTTCATGAGGTGTAAGCCCAAAAAGGGAGTTGGTACAAGTGTTGAGGGATACGCCAGCTCCGGTTAATAAGGATCAGCTAAGGGCATTTCTGGGTCTTGCAGAGTATTATGTTAAATTTGTTTCAAATGACACTGAAAAAACAGTGGCCATGAGAGCTCTTATGAGGAAGTGTGTAAGATTTGTATGGTCTGCGGAGTGTGCGGCAGAATTTGAGTTGGTTAAGAGGGAGGTGGAGAAGGCTCCATGTCTTAAGTCACTTTACCCAAAAAAATAGAACTGCGTTGACGGTGGATGCAAGTGAGGTGGGTCTAGGGGCAGTGCTAGAGCAATGCATTAAGGGTGAATGGGTCCCGGTGGCCTTTGCTTCGAGGACCTTGAGAGATGTGGAAACCAGGCACTCTGTAATTGAGAAAGAGACTTTGGCAGTGTTGCGGGCTTCAAAACATTTCAGGACATTTGTGTGGGGCATACCCTATGTGGTCAGAACGGACCATAAACCGTTGGTACAAGTATTTTCTTCTAAGGGAGTCATGGCAGTATCCCCGAGGATTGCGAGGTGGTCAGTACAGTTACAAGATTACAATTTTTCCTTGCAGTATTTTCCGGGGAAGTTTAATGTTGTTGTGGATTGTTTGTCCCGTTTGCCAGTTGTAGAGGAGGACAGTGAGGGGGGACTAGTTAAGGAGGATGATTTGCAAGAGTGTCAGGTTGCTTTGGTCACTTCTGCTGTGGAGAAGTCGGTGTGGGATCAGGAGTCTGAGGATGATCTTGAGTTAAAGTGGATTAGGGAAGGTCTGGTGAAGGGGTGGCACACTGTGAAGGAAAGGCCGGAAGGGAAAGGTTATGTCCAGGTTCTCCAAGAATTAGCCGAGGGTCCCTGGGGTGTGACTAGGGGTAGTAGGTTGATACCCCCGATAAGTCTGAGGGGAAGAATGATGAATTGGCACATGAAGGTCATTTGGGCCGATCTTTGACCAAAAGGAGACTGAAAGAGGAGTATTGGTGGCCGTCAATGGACAAGGATGTGGAACAGGTGGTGAAAGAGTGTCAGGCATGTTCTGTCAGTGATAAGAGCAAGGTACTGCATCCACAACCTGTGCATCCTGTTGAGGTTCCAGAGCAGGTATGGTCGAAATTGGTACTGGACATTATGGGTCCGTTTGACTGTTTAGAGCCTGAGTCCAGATATATGTTGGTGTTGGTGGATTATACGTCCAGGTGGATCGAGGTGGTGGCGTGTTCAGGTGTTACAACCAATACCGTAATTGATTTTCTGAGGAAAGTATTTGACCGTGAGGGTTTACCTGCAAGTTTAGTTACGGATAATGGTGTGCAGTTCACTTCTAGAGCCATGAGAGAATTCTTGGAACAGCATGCCATTTCTCATTATAGGACAGCTCTGTACAATCCTTCTGCAAATGGTCTGGTTGAGAGGGCCAATGGAACGATTAAGTCAGCCATACAATTGGCTTTGGCCAATGGTTTGAATTGGCAGGAAGTTGTGACACAATACCTGGCTGCATATCGGAGAACTCCTGCAATGCTTACGGGAAGATCTCCATTTGAACTAATGAGGGGCAGGAAGGCAGGTACAATGTGGAGAACCCTGGCTATGGGTGGTGGTGGTCCATGCGATGTGGATTTGCGAGCAATTCATCGCAGCATTTTAGAGCGCCAGCAGACTATGGGGTCCTCACAAAAAAGTAGGAAGGAGTTGAATGTAAAGCCTGGGGATGAGGTGTACATAAAGAATCCTAGGATAGTTCATAAAGGATACAGTTATTTTATGCCCTCAAGGAAGGTGGTTAAAGTTGAAAAAGGGCATGTGCACTTGGAGGATGGCTCTCTCTGGAGTAAGAGGCGAGTGGTGGTGGATGGATGCAAACGTGTGGACAGGGCTGGTGTGGAATCTGAGGTTGAATCACAGGAAACAGCGCTGGATTATAATCCTGTGGGTTCACAAGCCATCGGGTGTGAACAGCAAGAGGGGGTACCAATTCCAGGTCCTGTTGATCCACAGGTCAATGTGGAATTTCAGACTGCTATGGCTCAGCAACCTGATGCAGGTCAACAAAGGGGTCGTGCGGGTAGGAGCTGTGGACCTCCCATAAGATTTAGGGATTATGTTTGTTAAGAGTAGAAGTACATTTAATGGCACCCATGCTACTTGTATTGATCTAGCTGTTAAAGTAAGTTGTATTTATGACATGTCATGTGATATTTGTTTCATTTTCCATTGTTCAAATTTGGTGTCAACATTTTTATCCAAGGGCAGAGGATTTGTTGTAATATGCACGGGCTCGTGCATAGGCACACTGGTGGAATGTTGATGCACGTTCTGCAATCAACATTCCACAGTGGCCGTTGAGTGAGGGGAGCCGTAGCTAGAGGCTGCGGGGTCTCGTCAATAAAGAAACTTAATTGCACTTACGTGTGTCGGTGAGATTGTGTCACACACCCCTCCTTATGTGGAGTGCTGGGGAGATACAATGTATCCCCTTTCACACTAAAACTGCAACAATTCTGTTACAGTGACAAGCTTACCTTCAATGGCTGGTGGCAGTGATAACTTGTATTAATTTGGTGCACCTTTAGCGTGGGCTGTCTTCACAGTTGCAGTAAAGAGACCTAAGGGAGTCCATATTTACCAAAATGGGCTCTGTCTTCTTTTTTCGCCATTTTTATGTTTCTTGTCATTTCTTGTTCCTTCCAATGACATCCAGGGTGGGAAATTCCTTTGTGTGATTTTTATCTTTGGCGAGAGTCCCCTGGACTTCCTGCCCAGGCTCCAGTCTGTCTGTGAGAGCAGGAAGTGAGGGAGGAGTCCAAAACTCCCCGGCCCTTTGTCTTATGTCTTGCTTGAATGGGGACAAATCCCAGTGGGGGACTGGCTATCCTGATTGGACAACCAGACCACCCCTCCTTGTAAAGTGCGGGGAGAGAATGTAGAGGTTGTGCTGTAATTCCTGATAAATACTGCAAGTTTGGAAGTTGAAGATATGTTGACCAATGGAACCGAAACCGAATAGGAAGATGAAGGAAAAGCGGCTGAGATGATTTCCAGTGACCAGAGAGCCTGCTGTGCAACCGGAGCCTGCTGTAGCCCTTCCTTCGAATCGACCTGGGGACTCCAAAAACGACAACCCCAACCCAGAGCCTAGAGACACCCACTAGACTCAAGAATACCTACATTTTGAGCCATCCCACGCATTGCTGCAACCTTGTGATGATGGAATACCCCAATACCCTGGGACCTCAAGCCATCGTGCAGTGCACTGTCTTCTGAATTCTGAAACTCGTTGAAACATCATGGGCATCCTGGTGGATCTCCAGAGACATAAATCGAGTCCAAAAAGTCTCCTAATCGGAGTGCTGGACCTTTAAAACGACGTGAATTCAACCATGATTTTCTGTCTTCTTCTGTGGTCCTTGAAAAGGCGCTAAAGCCGCAGAACTGCATTCAGCCATGAGGGAAACCTTGCCTACATCCTTCTTCATCATTCCCTGCTGCAAAGTCCCTTCTGAGGTCTTGTTTTCAGTCTCCACGACAAGGAATCCATTGACCGGGTATTTGGTTGCAGACCCTGCAGTTCTCCTCCTGCAAAATCTTCTTCAATGCTGAGGTACTGTGTTGGCTTTGGTATGTACTTACCCTAAGCCTGTTAGGATTTCTATGTAGCTGTGGGTTGTTTTCTGTGATGAGGAGGCCTCTCATCCAGTGCACCCAGCCCCACTGCAAGAATCCTGCTAGGATGTCTTCTGCGAAGCCCCTGGACCTGCTTCTAACTATAAAGTAAAGTACTTACCTGTTTGCCCAGTTTTTCTAAGGAACTCTGACTCTTGCTACTAAAGAACCTATTCTGACACTGCCTGTTGGTCACTAATCCTAGTGACCCCCCTTCTGCCACTGAGAACACTCATTCTCCAAGAATAAGGGAAAGACTGTCAAGGGATTGGGATTTCTGCCTAGAAAAGAAAATAAGTGTTTCAAAGTTACTTACTTGTAAAGAGTTGGTTGGTAACTGTAATTCTAAGAGTGGACAGATACAAAAGTTCTTACTGATCCTGAATGTGTGATGCACGATTCATAAAAGTATGGTTAACATCTCTTCTTCCTTAGCCACTGTTTTGCCAGCCTAATAGAAAGTAGATGTAAAGGTATTTTACTCTCCTGTGATTAGGTTGTGCCTCTTCCCAAAAGTAAAGTGTTGGTATCACCAGATTAGTCCCTTGAGGATAATTTCATGAGTGTCCCCCAACTGGGTCTTGCTTCCCCTGACTTGCTGATAGCCTGTCCTTAATAAGTCTACATTAGGTTGTTGCCTACCTAGAATAACTTTGAGTCATTCAGTAAAGTGTTACATTGGGTTTTACTTTCCCCTCCATTGTGAGGTTAAAACAAGTATCTGGGTTTTACTTACCTGGTGGTAGTTGTGTGTCATCCCAAATAAGTTAAAAGAGTTACTGCTTACCTCAATCTGGGGTTCCCTGATTTCAAAAGCACCTGTAATTGTATATCACATCCTTAGGTTTTACTCACTTAGTATAACTGCGTTATGACAAAAGTAGTTATAGGTTTTTACTGCACTTAGAAAAAGTGTTTCCCTATTCATCAAAAGTATATTTTCCAGTTTACTGCTTGTTTGTTACAGAGAGTCCTTGTACAACTGGTAGGGTCTGCTGCCCTTGCATTACTGAATGTAATCTGAAAGTAATTCCATTGGTTTTTACTCCCCAAGAATAGGCTTGACCTATACTGAATGTGTATGAAAAGGTTTTGACTTCCCTAGAACTACTGTTGGGTATTTCAAATAAGGTCTATACTTGGGTCTGTGTACTTTCAAGTATAGTGTTGTGTTTTTATATTGTGATTTCATATGATGGGTTAGTACATACTTGCCCCTAGATTTATCTGTGCCTACCTGTATTTAAATAAATCCTTTATTTTTACAATACAAAGTGTTTCAGTGTTTTTTCGGATCATTTGTATGACAATTTCATTTGTACTGAACCTACTGCCCTCTCTGCCTCCTAAAATAAGCCTGGCTGCTCTGTCTACACTACCATATACTCAGGTCGTACAGCCGTATACTAAGAGTGGAGTCTTGTACCGCCTCAGTTGAATGGTTTTACTAAGCCCTTAGTTGGACTTCAGAAAAACTGTCCTAACACTACCCCAGAGCATTCACATGCTGTTTCAGTGGAAGGTCCATGGCATAGCCAGGTCTTACAAAGTGACTATGGCTAGTATTAAAACAGGCCCCTGTCACCAGTGCAGAAATAAACAGATTTCCTCTGTGACTTCTAGACACCAATAGTTTGGGCTACGTTTCTAGTAAATGAAATCACAGTGACAGAAAACATTTGTCTTTTAAACATTACATTAATCTTGCCTTGGAAAACACAATTTGTTATTATGCTATATGCAAGTTGTTTTTAACTTTCTCATATACCGGCAAGTAGACATGCTGTGTATCCAACCAGTTCAAATACACCCTTGCATATTTTCTTTAGAATGTCTTTTCAAATGCTGACATTGTACATCTTTTTCTGTAACAATGATAATGCAAAAATATGTATTTACAATGTGCAGCAGCATTGCAGTCTGCACAGACTCCCCTTCCTGATGTTGCGGTGGTTGTATAGGTTATAGATAGTGTTGCTGAGCAAATATGGAATAAAAAACGGGGGATGGTGAAAGCTACGGTGCCCTGTATCCTTTGGGGCCCATGCATAGTATGCCTAATCGATAAACCATCCCTGCATGGAGCCTGTTTTACTGCTTGGACATAGGAGCCAAATGACGCAGATGTGGTATACATGTAAGAGTCTTGCATGCCTTTACAATTCCTGAACTCCTACACTGCAAAAATAAGAACATTGAATGACTGTTACTCCAATGCCTGTGAGGAGTGTCATCTGATACAGGCGATGGAAGTAGTGAGCTGGGCGTGGAAGCAACTTGCATGGTTTGTGCCCCAAAGTCAGGTGTGCGAAGGCATCATGAAGCAAGACACAGAAAACAGATACACCTTTTAAACAAAAAGGATTTTATATGTCAGGATGGTGTAAGGCCTAACATGCACTATGCTAAGGTGGGATTGCCTTACCTAAAGAAACTAAGGATTGTCTGTGTCAGTAAGTTCAACTTAAAAGTCTGCCTGTGTCCGAAACCTATGCTTGCCCTCACAACTAAAAGATATACAATGTGCAGGGATGTCAGTACCAAAAGAAACAGTGTTCAATGTAATGTTCTGAGCTTCTTCCAGCTCGAGCTTGGGTCAGCTTCCCCTTCCACAAGTTCAAATAGTTCAACAAAGAAACAGGACTCTGGGTTAGGTTGATTCTACAGTGAGCAGCGGTTGCTGGGACACCCCCCCCCCGACCCCCTGCAAGAAAAGAAAAAAATCAGGGGTTGCAGGGGTGTCCCCCGCAACACCCCCCTCACTATACAGTATATCACGGAAGTGAAAGGGAACCGGCGCTGCAGGGACACAGCACATCTGAAGGAAAGGTAAGTAGGGGGATGATGGGGTGGTGGCCGTGTGTTGGGGTGTGAGTGAGGGTGTGTGTTTGAATCTGTGTGATTTGTAATGGAAATGTTTGCAACTTTTGTATTGCGTACATTTCTCATGCGAACATTTCCGTTGCAGGTAATTTACCTGTGAACAAATCATGTAGATCCTCCCTGGCGTGTCCACAATCTCTAACAAAATGGTATCTTACTATCAATTTGTGGCGAGTATTTTAATATAACTAAATGCTGTACGTCTTATAATATCTAGTCTTTAACAATGATTATTTGTCAGAAATTAAACATTTCAGCTAGTCTAACATAATTTTGAACACTCACCATAATTCCGCTGAGGATGTCCTGAATGGAATCAACCTATCTACACTGCGTGCAGAGTGCATACTCCCGTGGGCGCCATTTTTTATTTGAAAATGTGCAATGATAGACGTATGTCGTCCTACGCACACACTGCTTGTTGTCATTCTCCCATATAGGTTAACATCAAAAAGACCAATCGAAATCAACATTAGGCATTCAATGCATTTAACTAAGGTGGTAATCCTAGAAATAATTGTGTAAGTCCTTGATATCATATCCAATGGCCTATTCATGATTTGGGCTTCCCTCTTTGATATCAGTTACCCCATATAACGTCACTTGTCCTTAGTAAGGTAGGCATGCACATTGCTTATCTATGAAGGTTCTTACTAAGTTGACAACTATTTCTAAAATATATTGATTACCATCCAAATTTGGAGATATCCTTTAATGATTTTATCATATGTCTAAGTTTACCATATTATATATCTTCTTCCTCAGGATGTCCTGTCCGGAATCATCCTGTCTATACGGGTCCCGCATCTAAACTCATGCAGCCGCCATTTTGTTTGTTTTTAAATATACCATAATCAATGTGTGATGTCATGCGCACACAGTGCGTGACGTCACTTCCCTGTGATAAGGTAACAAGAAAACAGGTGCGGCCAGCACTGTGCGTTCAGGGCCCTCAAGTAAAATGATCCCCAAGAATTAAGTTATATGTTGCAAAATAGCATGATAACAGTCAGTGCATAATTTAAACTATCCTCTATTAGAGTCATTTACCAAGTATGTCGTCACTGTCCCCTAATTGGCAGAACATAACCTTTGTTTTGAGTATGAGTGGCGGTCATTCTGCTCACATGTTTACCTTGGTGTACTCCTCAATTCAGCATAAGCATTGCGTCTTAAATTAATATAAAAATGTACATGACTAAACATCTTCTTTGGTCTAGAGTTATGCCACAGACTGGACATGCAGTGTTGCCCTCTTCCCAATGCTGATTTTAAAGCATATTGTAGCCAATTGTAATTCTAAAGTAGCAATTTTTTACACTAATAGTCATCCTTGTGGTTTGTAATTTTGGGTGCTCCACCTGTCAAAATAATGTTCTAGATTACTGTAATTGGAAACAAAATAAATAGTGCATTTTGTGCATCAAATTATCCTATTCATGAAATCTAACAGTAAATAGTGTTAATCAGAATATGTACAAAAAACAGCACGACCAAATGCTGGACAAAATTAAGTTATATCTTAAATTCAAACCGTGTGTTTTATAGTTCTTAATAGGCATATTCCTGACATGATCAATTTAGCACTTCATTGATTAACCGCATTGATAATTGCATTTTCCTGTACCTTTACTATAATCGTTGGGCCTCATTATGAGTATGTCGGTCTGGTAACAATGGTGCCGGTAAGCTACCAGCACTGTTGTTACCGGACCGGCATACTCTGAGTTCTGCGAGTGGGTGCCTTTCCGCCTGGAAGGGCACCAGCTCGCACACTTTGACGGTAGCACCGGCACCATCATGAATGGTGCCGGTGCTACCATCCTCTCCATTCCCATTGAGTCCAATGGGACTCGAATGGGAATTGGGAGTAATTTTTCCCGGCGCCTGGCAATGGGGAATTACCGGGACCACCGGGGCTGTAAGGCCCAGGTAATTCCACATTGCCAGGCGCCGAAAAAAAAAACGACTCTGGCGGCAGCCGTGCCGTTTTTACCAGCACAGCTACCACCATGGTCGTATTGACCCCCATTGTACCATTTAAAAAAAACACATTCATCTCATGTTCCAAGATCAAAACCCTCGGTTGTGCTCCGTAGTCTACAGATGCATCTAGCTTTCATCTGTCTGAGTAAGGGTCTTCCATCTCTGCCCTGTTTACCCGATTTGGCTTTCTGTAAAGATTGCTCTTTTCTTCCATCTGATGATGTTCTTGCTAATGGTTGGCCAAAGGTAATCTCAGATCTTGATGGTTGAGGCTTGATAGATGTTCTCGTATGCAGATTCTCAATTGTCTTATTGTACTGCCTATGTACAATTTTTTACAAGCACATATTACAGCGCATACCACATATTTCATTTTACAAATTAATGAAGTCCTTAATTAGTATTTCGGTGCCTTCTTTAAATACAAATCTGTCACAATCCACATGTGTATATTTGCACATACTGCAAATACTGCATTTATGGAAACCTTGTTTTGCTCTTAACCATTCACTTCCACTTATTGGTTGCTCTTTAGTAGAATTTAGAAAATATTGACGCAGTTTGTTCCTGATAGTCGGAGCGCTAGTGTAAACAAACCTTTTCTCTCAATAAACTGTTTAAACTCATTTTCCAATCACAAAAGGTGCCCATGTCTCTGCACAATCTGATATAATGTGTGCATATTTTTCGAATATTGCATACTAATATCGATATTGGGTCTCCTTTCAGGTTTGCCATTTCCTAAAGGTTTCATCATTGTAGCCCGATCTATGCTCTTGATCTTATCATGATCTAATGCATGATGTTTACCCCCTAGTCTGAAATCTCTCTGTTAGCATTTTGCATTCTTGTTCAAAACATGTATTTTCTCTGCAGTTCCTGCATGCTCTGTAAAATGTCCCAACAGGTGTGTTGTTAACAGTTCAGTGTCTGTGGCAGCTACTCACAAAAAGTGTGGAATTCACTTCAGTGGCTTTGCAAAAAGTTCTAGTTACTATTTTGCCATTTGAGCTATGGATGTGTAAATCTAGAAAATCAATAGCCTTGTCATCACAATGTTCTGTGAAATATATTCCAAAGTTATTGGTATTGCGATATCTTGTATATTCATCAAATAGCTGCTCATTGTTGCAAAGTGCATGCATTGTTTCAAAATGCACCATAAAGATGTTTGCCAAAGGGGGGCATATTTCACTGCCATCACAACCCCATTTTGTCTGTACACAAACAGAAATACATTGTGATTGAGGGTAAATCTCAGGAATTCCGTTATCATCTCACTATGTGATAGATGTGATGCAGAGAACTCCTTAAAGAAGTAATGTATTGCCATAATTGCCATCTCGTGGTCAATTGATGTGTATAACGCTCTGACGTCTATCGTGGCTGATAGATATCCTGGTTGCCAAACCGTGTCTTGTAAGAACTGCAGTACTTGTGTCCTGTCTCTAATGTATGATGGTAGTTTCAAAACCTGTTCTTTGATGGCATCATCTATATATTTCAAAAGACCCTCCGTAGCTCAACCAATGCCACTCATGATTGAGCATACTTCCGTTAATGTATTGTGTTGAATTCTTTATGGATTTTAGGAAAGAAATGTATGGTCGGCATGGTTGGTTCAGCTACATTAAGGTACAATTTTTCATCATCTGTAAGAAGTCATTTTCCATGCCACTTGAGTATCAAACTTTGTAACTCTTGAACCACTTATCTAGTTGGATTTTAAACAAGTTTCTTATAGCAACCTGGAATCTCAAAATGAGATATACCCATGTTAATGGAGTCTTCCCTGTTGAGTATAAAAACATTCCCGCCCTTGTCTGCTTCTTTTATAACTATGTTATCGTTGGAAAGTGATTCTAGGACCAGCTGTTCTTCTATAGTTAGATTTGGCTGTGCTTTCTTGATGAATATCAATTGTTACTGCCCTGTGAAAGGTGTCTATGACACGTTCTGTAGATGTTTGTGGTGTAAATTTAGATTTTGGTCTAAGCTCTTCCACCTTTAAATTCCTGGGATGTACTTCCAAATCTGTACAAATTTCTTCTTGATTGACACATGTGTCTTGTTCGAGAGACATCAGTAAGTGGGTATTTTCTATGTCTGAAATGGTGAATTCACTAAGTGACTTGATATATGTCCTGACTTGATTAAGAAAGAACTTTTTAAATGTAAGTTTTCTAACAAACTTAAATAAGTCAATGTGGAAGTCTATAAAATGTCCCCCTTTTGTGAGTGCGAATGATGAACCTTTGTTCAATACGGTTTTCTTGACTGGAGTGAGCTGTCTGTTAGATAAGTTGATCACTAAGTTGGTACGGGTTATTTTATCAGCTGTTTCTTGGAACTCAATCCCGTTAATCTCCTTGTGTGATCTTGATCCTCATCTGACTATTTTCCTGCCTCCTCTCTTGCCCCTGATGGTATTCTGTGTCTTAAGATATTTTGCACTTGGTGTGTCTGAAGGCTCCCAAGGCCTAGTAGGTCCGCCTTTATCTCTCATTGTTTTATTTACTTTTCTTTCCCATGTTCCTTCCCTGTTCCCCTGTAGGCACATCTTTGTCTGCCTCTTCCGTACCTGCGTATTTCTTCTAATAAAAACTTTCTCTGTCCTATGTTGCATGATGCAGTGGTAGAGGACTGAGCTGCAGCTCTCTGTGTGGCTTCCCCATCTGAGTCGATATATCTGAGCTACCACACAAAGTATTGGGTGTACTTTCTCTAGAAGTTGTTTGTGTGTCTCATCAAATTTGTTTGAATGGTGTAGACTCGATCTTCGCGATAGTCCTGATCATCCCTAAAATATTTTCTAGATTTTCTTAATTTAACTTCATCCTGCAAATACTTCAGGATATCATACATTGTGGTGAAGTGGTTTTGTTTGGTGGCCTCTAAGCTATTCATCTCCACAATTTCTTGTCTAACATTCCCTTCTATTTTTGTTGCATTCTACCATGCTCCTTGGTAGCATCTTCCACCAATAATTGCATCATGACCCTGGAGCTCTAGTTCAAGTTCTAGTCCCATTTTTCTGCTAGGTCTTTGTCTACAGTATTATCAAAATTGAGAAAGATTAGAAATCTAAGGCCTCTGGTGAATTTCCCATTATCCTGATAATTTGCCATAGATGTCTGTTCCCAATATTTGTTGATTTCATTTTTTGACAATCTTTCTAATGTTATGAATTTTTTATGAAGTGTTTCTGTTGTGTGGTATTATGCGTAAAGGCATTGCTTGAGCACCCTATCGGTGCGAACAAGGCTGTCCTGTCCTCATCTCTATTTAGCAGATATTCTGCCATATCGGTTTGAAAAAGTGTCCATAGCAGGCACTTCTACCAGTGTATTGTAGTTAGGGTAATGCACTATTGTGTGCACTAGGACTGTAATTTTCCCTGGCCACCTGAGTAGAGGATCCAAGGGGAATAGATGTGAAGTCACCCTCAGGTTTCTCACAAACCCTTTCCCTATAAAAACAGCTTCCCGCACAATGGTCTGATGCTGTTAAGTTTTTAGGGGGTGGTTCTTGTCCTGATTCCTCTGGTAACCCCAAAAAATTGGCAAAAGAAAAGTGGTTGGTTTTCCCTTCCATTTGTGGGTGAAATAGTTCTTCTGGACAGGGAGGTCGACCCCTGGATGTTCTCAATTTTATTTGGGCTACTTGTGAGACCCATTGGTTGAATTGGGGCCAATCACTTCCCAGGATTAACTGGGCTGATAAATTGGGAATTACCACCAAAATTAGGTTGATATTTCTTCCCAAGATGGAAATGGGGATCTGGGTTAAGGGGTGATTTTCCGTATGGCCATGTGTACAGGTCACCTTCTCTTCTCCTACTTCTTTCCATCCCTGGTAAAGTGACCCTATTCTTACGCGTGCTTTTCTTATTTCCTGCATCCAATTTAGTCCAAATAGTTTTTTTCTCTAAGGTAGCAGAGATTTTATACGTGGTTTAATCTCCAGTACATGAGGTTTTCTCTGATATGATATGATAGTTTATTTATATAGCACCTATGCACAATGTGTTTCAAAGTGCTTCAAGGCAAGGGAGGGATAAAGGAAAAATACAATGGGCCTCATTACACGGATGGCGGTAAGGGTTTACCGGTACCGGTAAATCCTTACCGCCTTACTACGAGGTCCCTTTGCGGGTTGGGGAATTTAACGCCTGCTTTTTGCTGGCATTAAAAACCAACCCGCAAAGGGACCCAGGGAGCTAATTATGGTACCGCAATTTGCGGTACCGTAATTAGCGCCTTCCCCATTCCCATTATGCCCTATGGGGCAAAAATGGGAATGGGGAAGGGCAATGGTGGAAGGGGGTATTACCGCCCTGCCAACCTTGGAATGGGGCGGTAATTCCCCTTTCCACCAAGGCGGTGCCAGTATTTTACCGGCATGAACCATGGCGCTAATAGCGCCATGGTTCTCGGCCATGCGTGTAATGAGGCCCAGTGACATTCTTACAGGACATGAATAGTAAGGATGTGAAATAAACTATTGTATTCGGCCTGACGACATTTCAGATAGTGCAAGAGCTAAGACATAGATAAGGAAGGGAGGGGGAGAGTGGGAAGGAAATGGAAACAGACAGGCGACTACCGTACTAGGCCTGACGACATATCTGGTATAGCCGGAGAAAAATAAAAGGTGAGGGAGAGGGGTGCAGAAAGGGAGGGGAGGAACAAAACAAGCGACTATCGTACTAGGCCTGACAACATTTCAGATAGTGCTGGAGGGGGGGGAAGGGGAGGAAAAAAACAAGTAAGGGGGGAGGGGAGGAGACCGACGAGGTTGCTATCCTACTAGGTCCTGGGACAATTCTGATAGAGTAAGTGCATAGAAGAAAGTAAGGGGAGGATGGGAGGGGATAGGAAAAGGTAGAAAGGGGGAGGAGGAAAGAACAGAAAGTAAGCAGTCAAAAAGAGTGGCGAAGCAAGAGGTGAGAGCAAATACAATTGCAGAAGTCAGTAGTAACACATAATGTTGCAAGCCAGGATACAAGAAGAAAATGGGATCAACATGATTCAGGGCCACCATGAGTACAAGATGCAAGGGTTACCACCAAACTCATGATGAGGCCCAAAGTCTCTAGCTATTAAACTGAGAAAGGTATGCAAGGTTGAATGAGAGGCGTTTTTAGAAAAATCAGGCAGTGAAAACAGAAAAGAACTCAGATTGGACAAGAGAATATTTACTATAGTTTACTCTATGACTAGAGCATTCTGGCTAGAATACCAAGGAGGGACCAAGTAAGCTCTGGAGTTGATTCATGACTTCAACACCAAATCCCCAGTGTCTTCTCCTGGCGGAACGAGTCGGATCACTTGAAGTAGGATGGATGGGTTAAGATTTACACAAGATAAAATGACTAAAGAAATGGCGCTTAGCAAGATAGGTCAAAGACAGGATTGCAATAAGGCTTCTGACAATGTGACAAGTTATTAAGGTAGGTTTGGATGGTTTGAGAACGGGATGGAACAAAACAAGGTATGCTATGATTGTATATGCTTCCTATTAATACTTATAGTCCACTTTAATTTCAACCATGAAAGATTTGGCCTACATTTCCCAATTTTGTACATAGATGCACATTTACCCCTGAGATATGTGTACAAAATGTCATGTGCACAATTTCCATACTTTGCCCACAATGGTTATTCTTCACAACTTCTGTTCCTTATGCAGTACTGGGTTCAAAGAAAGAGCATAACATTATATTTACACCTACCAACTTTCAGATATTTCCTCATTCTTGTGGCAAAGTTAAATGTCTTTAAAGTTCAGTTACAAATAGGCATTTAAACACCAAATGTCATTAGCAGTTTTTTTTCTTTTTTTTCAACTGGCAGCAGCTGTCAAATTCCTTCCAAATAGGACGAGGGGCCTCTTTGCTTTGACTGAAGTTTCCTGCATTTCAAACTGACAGGTGAGAGTCTTAGCCTGCTATTGCTATGCTATGCACTGGGAACCCCCCATTATCATGGGATTCAAAGCCCCGATGCTCACAATTAGCATTTCCTGATACAGAGGTTTATGAGGTGTCACCCTTTCTCAGGGCTAGCACTCTGGGATAGCAGTTTTTTTTTTCTTTGACATAGTTTGCCATTAACCCTGGGTTTTTGCTTTGATGTATACTTTTAGATCTTAAATTTAAACATATAGAATTAAACTGTTTATATGTGTATTTCTAACAGTAGCAAATCCTTTCACATGCTTGAATAATCTAGCCTTTACACAATGATCTACTTTTAAAATAGGCGATTTTGCTCTTCATTCAGGAAAAGGCACATTTAACTTATTTCTTTTAAATTCGTTTTTCCTCTGCAGCAAATACCCATTTTAGTCAGCTAGCTTTAGTCCTTCCCTTGAGTGCTGGAATGGTTTGCAGCATGAATAAATGTATCAAGCATTTGTTTAGAGTCTTTCTCTGGACAGCTGATTCTTGATACTTGTTGCAAAGAAACAGCCGCGTTCCCATGAAAATGAAAACAAAACCGGGGTTTGTTTCACAAGTTACTTTTTCCTGGAGCTGTCATTCAAATGAGGCCTGGTTCCTCTGAGACTTAAGACTGATCCTGGGCATTTCAGGGACTTTTTGATCATAATGGTTTATGAGAAATGAATGGATTCAGCACCAAACAGCCCTTTGAAGGTTGAAAAATAACATTTAAAAGAGGCATTTTGGGTTTTTCAGCACAATAATGCCGCTTCTTTCCTTTGCTCCATGTTGAATGTGGCAGAGAACACTGGCATACTCCTGCAGTGCATACTCTGTACTACCCCACCTGCAATGTGTGTTGGCAGGGTGTGCAGCCTTTTTCTGGTTGTGACACAAACACAGTTTTAAAGATTTCGGCGCACACAGGAGTCAGCGTGGTTATTTTGGGCTGTCTCACCATTGCAGTAAAGTGATGTAGTGAGGCCCATTTGTGTGGGTCAAAATATCCCACAACCTTGGGCTCCAGAGGTCCTCTGGGACGTCAGCTGGCATCCTGGCTCCTACCCAGGTCCCACCACGGCTGCCTCCTCATGGAAAGTGTCCCCTGCTGGTCTTTCCCACACAGGCCTCCCTGTTGCCCTACCTGCTGTTCTCTGCCTCTCCCTTTATACACCTGCAACCACTTGACAGGTAGCAGGTGTAGATTCTCAATTGGACTTGCCTGACTTTGATTAAAGGGACATGCCTGACCATCACAGTATTCTGCAGCCATCTTGCTTGTCCCAGTACTACAGTGGTGAAATGGGTTTTTAGTGTTCATCACTCTCAGTTTCCTCTTCCTCATCCCAGTACTATCATACAGAGATAGAGATAAAATGTGGGGAAATCAGGGGAGCTATCTTACAATAGCCTATAAAGGCTGGTGGAGGGTTAGGTTGATCTTCAATTGGGAAAGGGGGATACCATGTCTCGCCTGTGGGTATCCCACTTCCAATCCCTGAGGACCCTCCATCCAGGTGATTCTTCCTCGCTTCTCCACCCCATGTTGGTTCCAAAAGCAATAGCCTTTCCCTGGCCACCTGAGAAGAGGATCCAAGGGGGGTAAATGTGGGGATGCCCTTACGTTTCTCACACTACCTATCTCTTGTGAAGAGCCTTATGTGTTAAGTTATCCCCCCTTTGCCCATGTAGCCTTTTGGATTCCCTTTTTGATCTGCAGGATTGTTGGGTATCTCTGACATGCCAATTAATGTATCTTATCCGGTGAGTATTGTCTTTAGTTTGCCTTACATAATACCATCAAAGGTGTCAGCTCACAAACTCTGGCATTGCATGTCCTATATGGGGCCTTAGCACCAACAGTACCGTTAACAGCAATTGTGAGCGTGGAATTTTCTGACTTTCCTTGTAATCACAAGGAGCTTCTAAGTACTTCACATACATCCCCTTTCATGTATTTTCTATCAACTTGCACTTGCAAAAGCTGGATATAAGCATGCATGTATATTGGTTCCCGAGTGCATGTTGTGTTATAACACATTTGAGTAAGTACATATTTGCTCTCTGTTTGATCTTGGGCACAATTCCATTGCCAGTATCCACCCTTGACCGACCCATCATAACAATCGTATTTCCATAAAACCTTCACCTTGTCACGACCCTTACCCCAGACCCCCACTGACAAGTCCACTTGCCAGGTAGGATCAGGGCTTGGGGCTCCATCAAGGCCTTGAAGGCCTTGAAGGCCTCGCATCCACTCCCAAGACTCTCTTGGGGCCAGTCCTGGTGCCTATGGCGCCAGGCTCACACACTTTGAAGAACATGTGTAAGGGGGACTACTTTTTTCATTTGGGCCTGCAGCCAACATGGAGGCACCCACATAGCTTAGTTCCTGGGAACTAAGCTATGCGGTATAGTGTTTTGGGTGTGGTGGCCTAGGGACTACTTTACCTGGACTACTTTGTTGAGGCTATTTAAACCACACCCGAACAAGAAAGCACGCTTCGCGATACTTTGCAGACTACAACGTGATGCTCACTGTGTCCTGTGATACCCACAAGCCTCGAAGAAGAATAACCTGCAGAGGAGACAAAAGGGATATCGTAAGCAGCATCCTATCTGCAATCTCCATCCTGTTATCCGCTCTCAGCTCCCGTGAACAGCTTCTTCTGGACTCTGCATACCTTCCGGACCAAAAGACCTGAAAGAGGGAAGGAGAGCACAATATTAGAGAAGGCATATTCTGACAGTGCTAAACCACAAACAGCATAAGAAGCTTACCTGCTGGTCGCCTCCCGGCCGGCACCGCTCCGGAGTTCCGCACACGCTGGAGAAGAACTGCGACCTGTAAGGAAGAAAGAAAACAGGTTAGCAAAGGCAAGACAAGGCAGCGCTGCGCATAGCGCTTACTTACCGCATAGTAGCGCACATCACGCGCCATCATTTACCGGTGAGGCCCTAATCAACCAGTTCGCCACGCTGAAGCTCTGCACACCTAGGGTAGAAAAAGACATTATTAAACAAGAAAGGAATGCACGAATAACAACGCTATACAGAACTGCTGCAATAAAACCTACCTGAGAGACATTGAAACGGGCATGTGCCAGTGAAATAACTTGGCTGCACACGCCCACAGAAGACAACGCGCCCCTGCCAAGAAGGTAGGACAGAGAGCATGCCTAATCGCACAACAAGGTGAGGAGATGGCCCACAGGGGCTGAAGTCACACGGGGTGGTGGGAGGATATTTACCTCAGTTGGCCAGTCTTAAACCCAGCCCTCCTGTATTTTCAGGTTGAACATCCACCATAGACAACACCAGGGAAAACTGGGGAGAAGATACCTGCAACCAACCCGGGCTGAGTGGCGTCCCCGTGGATACCAGGTGAGCGTAACAGAATCTGAAGCCTACCATAACTAATCCACCTGGGTGCCATGGAGACATTGGAAATCAACCAATTCGCTCAATTGTTAGGACAATTACGTGCCGAGGTCCATTCTGCCAGGCAAGAGGCTAATGCCCTCCGGAGGGACTTAGTAGTAACCAAGGATCGCACTGAAGAGATCGGCAGGCAGATCTTGCAATCACAGGCAGGACAGACTGCTCTGCCCGGAAACAATCCATCGGCACAAGACCCCACTTTATCATCCATTTCCCCCACTCCAGTACAAATTATGCTGCCCGGAACCGTTTCCCTGGCACCACCAGAACGGTTCTCAGGCGACCCAAGGAAGTTTGCAACATTCATCAATCAGTGTCGCCTTCACTTTCTTTGTAGGCCTGGAGCATTTCCAAATGACCGAGCTCGGATAGCTTTTGTTTTGTCCTACCTGAGTGGTAGCGCAGCGGACTGGTCGGTGCCACTGGTAACCCATGATGATCCTTTGTTACATGACTTTGGGGGGATCCAGAGAGAAATGGAAAAACGTTTTGCTCGCTATACTCAAGAACAAGCAGTAGACAACAAACTCTTATCACTCCGACAGGGGAATCAAGACTTGTTAACGTACATTGCCACCTTCAATAGACTGGTTGCTGAAGCTAGGTGGCCTGAAAACAAAAGAACCACGTTATTTCACCAGGGCCTATGAGGCAAATTAAAGGGCATTCTAGCCCAGGTGGTTGACCCACCCAGAGACTGTACCAAATTCATTAATTTGGTCGCACAGCTAGACCACCGGTTGCAGGATCGAAAAGCAGATCGGTCTAGGGTGAACGCTCGGACCGTGTATGTTCGACCAAGGGTCAATGTATCACGTGTGCCAGAAAACACTGTAGAACGCATGCAAATCGGAGGGATACGACCTCCATTAACAAAACAAGAGCGGGTTAAAAGACGACAACAACAACTTTGTTTGAATTGTGGAAAACCAGGACATTTCCTTAAGGACTGCCAAGTGAAACCCCCAAGGAGAACAGTCGGGGCCACAGAGAAGGATGAGGTTAAGGAGTCGGATAACTACCAAGCTCAGAAAATGTAGAGGTCAGTTTGTCAAGTGAGAAGAAAGAGCCACTGACCTCACACTTTGCAATACCAGTGATCTTAATTAACCACCAACGGTCGTCTAGGATGCATGCCGTCAAGGCATACATAGACAGTGGAGCAGTGGGGAATTATATTGATCAGGATCTGGCAGCAGAGATGGGGCTTCCTTTATGTTCAAAGCCGACCACAGATGAGGTAACCACCGTGGATGGGACAGAAATCGCTTCCGGACCAGTAACCCAGTGCACAGCCGGGGTAACCTTGCTGTGTCAGGATGGACACCGGGAGTCCATTTCGTTTGATCTCATCAAGGCACCTCAGTTCCGGCTAATATTAGGGATGCCATGGTTAGTTGCTCACAATCCTTTGATAGACTGGCATGCACAGAAATTAACCTTCCCTGATGACTGCTCCCCTGTCTGCTATTACCAAGAGCAGAAACCTGACTTCATTACCACCATGACCCCCAGAGCGGCAGCATCAACGCTGGGAGTAACTAATACCCTACCAAGTGAATACCACGATTTCCAGGATGTGTTCCAAAAGGACCAAGCAAACACATTACCGCCGCACAGGCCCTATGACTGCCAGATGGAACTCGTTCCAGGTGCACAAATTCCTTGCAGCATAATCTATGCACTCACAGAACCAGAAAACCTCCACCTGAAATCCTATCTAGACCAGTACTTGGCAAACGGATGTATCCGCCCGTCTAAGTCCCCGGCAGCCAGTCCTTTGTTCTTCGTACCAAAGAAAGAAGGGGACTTGAGAACCTGCAGCAACTACCGCGCATTAAACCAGATCATCGCGAAGAACCGCTACCCCTTGCCACTCATCCTTGAAATGCTAGACCAAGTCAAAGATGCCCAGATTTATACCAAATTGGACCTTCGAGGAGCATACCACCTGGTCCGAGTTAGAAGCGGAGATGAGTGGAAAACCGCTTTCCGTACCAAATACGGCTTGTACGAATACCAAGTCATGCCCTTTGGGTTATGCAATGCTCCTGCGGCATTCCAATATTTCATGAATGATGTCTTGAGAGAATTAATTGATGTTTGCATCTTGGTTTACATAGATGACATCTTAGTGTACTCGGCCTCGAAGCAAGACCATGTCAAGCATGTTCGTTCTGTTCTCGCCAAGCTCCGTCAAGATCACTTATACGCAAAGCTTGAGAAATGCTTCTTTCACGTTACCGAAGTAGAATTCCTTGGTTTTATCCTCACTCCAGGAGGCATCAAAATGGACATGCACAAGGTAGACGCCATTCTGAAATGGCCATCACTGACATCTCTGAAAGGGGTTCAAAGCATGCTGGGCTTTGCGAACTTCTACCGCCGGTTCATTCCAGACTTCTCTCAGATTGTACACCCGATCACAGAACTATTATGAAAAAACAACAAAAAGTTTGTTTGGGCCCAAGAAGCGGAAAAAGCTTTTCAAGAACTCAAACAAAGGTTCACTTCTGCTCCAATCCTGCAACACCCTCATCCAGACCTCCCTTATGTCATAGAAACTGATGCTTCCAGTATAGCAATGGGGGCTGTCCTTTCACAGAGGGACCCTGAAACTTGCCAGCTACACCCTGTGGCTTTCTGGTCGGAAAAAAGTTCTCACCTCCGGAGATCAATTATGCCACCAACGACAAAGAACTCCTGACCATTAAATCCACTTTTAAGGCCTGGCGACACTATCTCCTGGGGGCCAGACACAATATTACAGTAATCACGGACCACCGAAATCTGCAATATCTAAAAACAGCAAAGGCCCAGTCCTCGCGCCAACTACGGTGGGCCCTTTTCTTCGCCGAATACGACTATGTAATCACGTTTCGACCAGGAGTCCAGAATGGGAAGGCTGATGCCTTATCCCGTGTGGGCATTGATGAAATGGTGTACACAACTCCAGATCCAGTACCCATTATTCCTGAAGTCAAAAACTTGGGTCTCACGGCAGCCTTGACGCAAACAGAACTCCGAAACGAAATTCAACGAGCAATGAATCCCGACTCCTTACTTGCATGGCATACTCAGGGAGAACAATACTCCATCAAAGACCAATTTTCCGTCGCTAGGGACCGTCTATACCTACCCAAGAAGGAACTACAACAACAAATTATTTCAGGTTATCATGATTCACTGATTGAAGGTCACCCAGGAATCACCAAAACCCTATCCAAGATGAAACAGAACTTTTGGTGGCCTACCTGGCGTAAGGACATCATCCAGTATATTCAGTCCTGCGGTATATGCCCACAAAATAAATCGCAAAAACAGAAACCAGCTGGTCTCCTACAACCATTGGACATTCCTCCTGCTCCATGGAACACCCTTTCCCTTGACTTCATCACCAACCTGCCTCCCAGTCAAGGGTTCAAAACCATCCTAGTAGTTGTTGACCTGTTCTCGAAGATGGCACACTTCATTCCTCTCAAGGGTCTCCCAGATGCATCCAGGTTAGCGAAAGTGTTCCTGGAAGGCATTGTTAAACTACATGGCTTTCCATCAGTTCTGGTCTCTGATCAAGGCAGCCAGTTTGTGTCCAACTTGTGGAGAAAGTGTTGTGCAATGGCACAAATCGACGTCCAACTATCCACCAGTCACCATCCCCAAACGGACGGCCAAACAGAGAGGACCAATCAAACTCTTGAGCAATACTTACGGTGCATGCTGCACTAGGAGGAAAGGAAAGGAATTGGAAGGACTTACTATGGATAGCAGAATATGCTTATAACAATTCCTTGCACTCTAGCACCTGACAGATGCCTTTCTACACCCTTTATGGCAGACACCCACGTACTTCCTAACTAGACCTTCCAGACAGCTTGGAAATGCCAGCAGTGAAGACTCTTCACACAACCATCTCTCAGGCTTTTAAAAAGGCGGAAGAACATCTCACTCACGCCAAGGACATGCAAAAGAAATTTGCCTATCAACACCGAAGAAGAGCTCCTGACTATGAAGTAGGAGACAAGGTTTGGTTAGCCGCTAGATTTGTACCCATCAAGGGAACCCGGACCTTTCGTCCTCGATATTTGGGACCCTATATCATCAAGGAAATTATCAACCCAGCAGCCGTCAAACTGGAATTACCACCTAATCTGCAAATCCACCTGGTATTTCAAGTCTCACTCTTGAAACTGGTGCAACCCGGTACACAGGTTATGACACCACCAAAACCCATACTTGTTGACGGAGAACCAGAATTCAAAGTCAAGGAAATCCTGGACTCAAAGTACACTAGGTCCAAGTTATACTATCTCGTCGATTGGAAGGGGTATGGACCTCAAGATAGATCCTGGGAGCCCAGCGAGAACATCCATGCATCACGTCTGATCAAGAAGTTTCATCAGAACTTCCCAACTAAACCTGGGCTGAGCAGAAGGACCACCATGGGAGGGGCCTTAGGGAGGAGTGCTGCCATGACACATACCCCAGACCCCCACTGGCAAGTCCACTTGCCAGGTAGGATCAGGGGTTGGGGCTCCATCCTTGAAGGCCTGGTATCCACTCCCAAGACTCTCTTGGGACCAGTCCTGGTGTCTATGGCGCCAGGCTCATACACTTTGAAGAACATGTGTAAGGGGGACTACTTTTTTCTTTTGGGCCTGCAGCCAACATGGAGGCACCCACATAGCTTGGTTCCTGGGAACTAAGCTATGCGGTATAATGTTTTGGGTGTGGTGGCCTAGGGACTACTTTACCTGAACTACTTTGTTGAGGCTATTTAAACCACACCCGAACAAGAAAGCACGCTTCGCGTTACTTTGCAGACTGCAACGTGACGCTCACCGTGTCCTGTGATACCCACGAGCCTCGGATAAGAATAACCTGCAGAGGCGACAAAAGGGACATCATTAGCAGCATCTTACCTGCAATCTCTATCCTATTATCCGCTCTCAGCTCCAGTGAACAGCTTCTTCTGGACTCTGCATACCTTCCGGACCGAAAGACCTGAAAGAGGGAAGGAGAGGACAATATTAGAGAAGGCATATTCTGACAGTGCTAAACCACAAACAGCACAAGAAGCTTACCTGGCTGGTCGCCTCCCGACCACACTGCTCCGGAGTTCCGCACACGCTGGAGAAGCACCGCAACCTGTAAGCAAGAAAGAAAACAGGTTAGCAAAGGCAAGACAAGGCCGCGCTGCGTATAGCGCTTACTTACCGCATAGTAGCGCACATCACGCGCCATCATTTACCGGCAAGGCTCAACTCACACCTAGGGGAGAAAAAGACATTATTAAACAAGAAAGGAATGCACGAATAACAACGCTATACAGAACTGCTGCAATAAGACCTACCTGAGAGACATTGAAACGGGCACGCACCAGTGAAGTAACTTGGCCGCACACGCCCACAGAAGACAATGCGCCCCTGCCAAGAAGGCAGGACGGAGAGCACGTCTAATCCCACAACGGGGTGGTGGGAGGATATTTACCTCAGTTGACCAGTCTTGAACCCAGTCCTCCTGTATTTTCAGGCTGAACATCCTCCATAGACAACACCAGGGAAAACTGGGGAAAAGATACCTGCAACCAACCCGGGCAGAGTGGAGTAACACACCTCAGCTATTATGGATACACCTCTGAAATCAAACAATTTACACAACTTCTATCCTTTAAATACCTACTTGTTTCTGATTTCTTACATGTGAAAACAATAGCAGTTGCTTTTTTTTCCAGCTCCAGAGTCCAGTTACCCACCTGGTAAAAAACAACTTCAAACGTCTGTTTCTTGATATTACCTATCTGATGAGCAAATCTAAACCCTCTGTTCTGGCTCATCTACCGATGCAACAGGCAGCTGTTTCTTCCTGCTGTGCATTGACTTGGGTTCTCTCAATATATTTGCCATACTTGACCTCAAAGTTGGCTGCATTCTGTACTAGACAACAAGATGACTTGCGATACCTAACCTTCACTTACCATCCTATCTTGTGCACCCAAACCTATAATTTTCATGCTTCCAGCTTCCTTCAGTAAACAAGTTCAAACCTACAACCACAAGATACATAACACACGTTATTAATACACGTAAACACATATTATATTAAAATCAAATATCATGATAAACTTAACTCACTGTTTTTGTTTTTGCGATATGTTGTCTTTGGTCTAAAATTCATTATTGTGAAAGCAATGTAATGTGTTGTGTAAAGATTCATTTAAAAAAGTGATTATTGATTTTTGTTTTAATTCATATTACATTTGTGCTGCTTTTGTAAGTATTTACAGTGTGCATTATTTACTAAACTGTATCTACCACACATATTACATGTTTGCATTTTTATGCACAGAGCGATCACTGTAAATTTTATGTATACCTTATTTGTAGAAGTAAATGTTACTAAGCTTTTATTGTATGTTACATTTTAATACTTTTTTAGTTGTTTACTGTATGTTTTCATTTTATGTTATGTCATGTTTATTGTTTAGTAGATTATATATATTTGCAATGATGACATGTACTGTGTTCATGTGTTCATTCACACTGATATATATGTAAAGTATGACACTTTTTTTTTTTTATTTGTCCCTGGTTCAGAAATGAACCTTTACAAAATATCCATATATTAAAAAAAGCAAATACATATATACAATTAACACTTTAAAATATTCCAAAAATATTCCAAAAAGACGGAAGAGAAAAGAAGAGAAAAGGCAAATTTCAACTAAACAGACAACATAGACTCCAATTTCCTCTCAGACATCTTGTACATCAGTATTATTCTTTTCCAATTCTTGTTCGATATGTTTCAACGGCCATCCCAAAGCATAAATCAATGGCCGATAATTACAGTTCATCATCCTGTTCCACAGAAATTCTAAGCTATCCTCAAATTGGTTGTTTGCAAACTTCATCAACACATTAATCCTTTGTATTTTAAAATGATTACAGTGAAATACAAGATGTTTCAGTGTTTCCACTGGATCATTACAAAGAGGAAAACAACATTTTAGCATATTCACCTCATCTCCCTTCTTTTTCCAATGATATGTTCTTTCTCTCGTGTAATATAAATTCATCCTAAATCTCATATAAGCTGTTCTCATAATCTTGCATGGGAATAGTTCTAAATAACCTGACCAAGGAATTCTCTTCCTTGGAAATTTAGCATATTCCGTATACATTTTATAATTCCAAATCTTTTGTACAGTCATACACCAGGCATGCTCAAATAATTTCTTTTTAGCATGACCTGGTCTCAAACATAGATCAGCAGGTGTTATATCAGCATCAGATAAATAAGCCCGCATCTCCTTCTGATACATATTTAATGAGGGGACATTATTCGATCATAAATTAGTCTCCAAATCCTGATATAAGGAATTTTTTTGCATAATTTGTTAATTGCCTCCATTTCCTCCTTGTGGAAAGTGCAATCAACCCAAACTCATGTCTTAGTATACTATTTGGCAGATAGTGGTAGATGTAATGCCAGTTTCAATAAGCGACCCTGAAGAACATCTAAGTATTCACCTATGTTCAGTAGACAAACATCCAGCGCATACAGAAGAACGCTTTCGATTTTTAGATTCATGAAGTCTATCAAGGGCGTTAAAGAATATTTACAATACTTAGCCACAATTATTTTGAATTGCGATAGAAGTGGTTGGGCCATTCTATTCAGTTGATCAGCCCATAACTTAATCGAATTCCTCTCTGTCAAATGATAACCCAGAAAAATGGTTTCTGCAATTACCGGAATAGTAGTATTCAATATTTGCCATCTGACGTGCTTTTTCTTCCTGTTCATTAGTCCAAATGTCAGTATTGCGGTTTTAGCTGCGTTTGGGCTCAGATTGTGCTGCTCTGCAAACTTCTCAAACAAATTCAGTTTATTCTGCAATCCTGATGGAGTAGGATCAAAGAAAATTAAATTGTCAGCAAAAGCTAACCATTGTACATGAAGGATTCCCAATTTAGTAGTAAAGAGATTTAACTCCCTCCAAAGTTAGCCTAAATCGGAGATATACAGATTAAAAAGAGTGGCAGCAAGGTTACATCATTGCTTCAGCCCTAAGAATGTTTTTATTGGGTCTCTAGTTGCTCCCTCTTTCGTAATCCGTATTTTATAGGATGTATTAGTATGCAGTTTTACAATCCAATATATTAGGATTGCAGGTATACCCATTTTTGCCATTTTATTCCATAGAATATTCGAATTATGGAGTCAAACGCTGCTGACATATCAATCAGGGCCATGTAGACAGGGCACACATCTTTACCTTTGGTACCAAATGATATATGAGCTAATATGGTGCCATTTAGAACAGTACTCATTGACTTCCTAAAGCCTATTTGGAATTTTGAAAAAAGATAATACTTATTAGTATATTGTTCTAGATCGTGAAGTAACAATACTGCAAAGATTTTTGCTTCTGTATTAATCAGAGAAATAGGGCGATAGTTCACTGGTAGAAGCGGATCACCTTTTTTATATATCGGTATCATGTTCGATATTACCCATTCCTGAGAGATTTTTCCTGAGATCATGATCATTTCAAATTTAGCTTTTAGTATATCGGCCCATATATCTGGTTCAGACTTGTAAAGACAAGGAGGAATTCCTTCAGGTCCCGCAGATTTAGAAGAGGATAGATTCCCAATAGCCCACTTTATATCCTCCAAAGACCATTGTAAGCGTCCCAGTAGATTATAACTCTTTGATACAAAGGTTAAGGATTCGAATCTTACTGGCAATTTAAATTTATTTGACATATATTCCTGCCAGATCTGAGCAGGAATCAAATTGGCAGAAGGAGCCGTAGTTCAATTATTGCTGGACTTGATAGTTTGCCAAATAGTACGTGTGTCATAACTACAAATGGCTCTGATTAATAGACAATTATCTTTGTTGTAATTTCGAATATGCCTCTCCTTCATCTTGTTCTTAAATTTCAGCATAATATGCTTCTTAAGTTCAGCATAGTTTGATGTACTAAGTTGGTTCCTTGATAAATTTCTCAACTCTCTGTTTTTTTCCCTTTTTAACATTTTGCATTCAGGATCAAAACTATGTGGATGTTTAATCGTGCTTACACTATTTGACTGAAAATGCACTAATGCCTTATCTATAGTTCTAACATAAATCATCTCCTTTTCTGCGGTTGACATATGATGATTTATATTGATGCCTCTAGATACCTATGCTGTAAAACGCCTGCAAAGGCCAAGATTCCAGCGAAGGTATATCGCAGAGCGATCTACTTCAGGGAGCGTTAATGCAGGAACCACCTCTAATCTGGAGTAACCAATCCTCAAAATTATTGATAATGGTGCATGGTCACCATGCTTTATGGGATAGATCATTACAGGACCAGCTAGATGACAGATATTATGAGATAAACCTATATAGTCAATCATGGACATTTTTCCCTCACGACTCCAAGTGAAGTTAGGACCATTCACATCAAATTCAACAATGTCAATATCCCAATCTTTGAGATATAGTTTCCATAACTTTCCTCTTCTCCGCATTAGCAATGAACAATTACCCAACTGAGAGTCATACCTATTCTGGTTACATATGGAGTTAAAATCACCTCCAATTAGGATGTCATAGATACCCTTTTGTGAGTAGAATATTTCAAAGCATTTATCTAACTCATCAAATTGAGATTCAATAGATGTTGATGCAGGGTTCCAATATAAGTTTGTTATTAGTATTGGATTAGTTTGTTTGTTTATTCAACTCAGCATTACACTCAGAAGATTGTCTGACTCCCATACAAGTTGAGTATCACATCTCATGTTGTTATTAATGGCAATTACCAAACCTCCTGATGGTCGCCCTCCATTAACCCTTGTCGCCAGAGAGCAAAAGGTTCTATATCCAGGAATAACAAATACCTCCTGTTTCATGGTTTCTTGTAATAAGAGGATATCGGGATATTTGTCATTAGCTAATAGATTGAACAAATTTTCTAAATTTCTGAATCCACAGGAATTCCAAGAGATGATATTCAATTGCCTTACTAAAGATGGCTAGAGAGCGGGTGATGGTGATAGAGACCCAGCAATCATTTTTAACATAGGTTCGAGGCAAGATATATTTTTGTTATTGGCTGCTAACTCTATCAGATGCATCATTGTTTGATTTTGGTTGGTAGTATTGCTTTTAGTTTCACACCTCTTGTTGCCACTCTCAATTTCAACCTGCCAAGAGTACTCAATGAATTCATTTGCACTTTGTTCATTACCAAACGTAAATAAGGTAAAGCCTTGCTCCCTTATCTCCGCCCTGAATGACCAAATATATTTCAAGATTGCTTCCGAAGGTAAATAGCAAATCATTCTGTGGTTATTAACACTTGCTAAAGAGATCCTTGTAAAGTCCTTAGAAGTGAGTGATCTCAGTTGTGGAATGTGAGATAATATCCTCAGAAAATAAGCCCTGTTGATACGTGTTGAACCCAAGACACTAGGATTACCTTCTAGTCCAATAATGTTATATTCACCTTCCTTTCTTTGCAGATCTGTTCTATTTGTGGATGGACCCTCATTTAAGGACCCTAAGGGAACTTGTGTATTACAAGTGCCACCATTACCCTGTGACACTATTGTCTAGTTTGTCTGACAAGCCATTAGTTAAATTAGCCAATGTAATCAAGCCCTCATCCAATGCTCTTCTTAGTGTTCTCAGCATTTCCGCACGGTCTATATCTATCTGTGCCGTCCCGGGATTCAAATGACAATCTTTAAAAACTCCGGGACCATGTGAGATACATTCCTTGGGCTCAGTCATAGGAGGATTGGTGATATTACTTTCAAATGTACTTCCTATAATGTTACCAAGGGTTTTAAACGAGATAGCTTCAGGTAATTCTCTCACTTTACTAGCACCATTTATGATAAGAAAAGTGTCCTTCTCAACCAAAATATTAGACTCATCGGATTTTCCAATGTATTGGCATGCTTCCAGATAGGATCTCCTATGGTGGAGCTTGCTCCGAGGTTCTAAGGGCATGATTTCATTCACTTTAGGCAATGATGTGTCACTTGACAAAATTTCGTCGAACAACTTCTACCACATACTGGAAAGTAGGAGTTCGTGTTTTTTTTTTTTTTTGCAGTTTGTCAACAGAAATTGGAGATACGCAATGTTTTTCCAAGACTTGGTCATTACTAGACTGGGGAGCATGCGCCGGTAGCAATTCATTGCTCAGTATAATAACAGGCTCTATCAGTGATGCATTGCACTGCTTATTTGGTTGAAAGGCAGTTTGATTCTTATTTTTTTTTCGATGATTGATATTATCACCATGGTCGCCTTGTTTCAAATTCGATGGCAGGAGTACTGCTTGGCTCTCAATTGAGAGCTGTGCAAGATCAATATGATCATCCTCACCCTGTTGTACTAATTTGTTTTGCAAAGGCTCCACCGATCCCAATGATATCTGTTCGGTGTGTTTATTCCCATCCTTTTTTTTTAACAGCAAAAGTGCCTCTCTTTTTCTTTTAGCTGTTCGTTTTAATGCACGTAGATAGTTTTTTTTAATCCTTTGTGACATAAAGGTTGTTACATCATTAGTAACAATAGACGCCTCCTGTTCATTTTTAGAGTGTTCCATAGCATTTAGTAAAGCCGATGGACTATCCGGACTATCAAATCCCTCCATACATGGACTGTCCATCACCTCAATTATTGGAGTTTTTTCTCTAAGTTCACCTATCAAGGCCCTTAATACAAGCAACTCTTCACTAATCGAACCTATACTCGGTCCATGCTCATAGGGGCACGGAACCTTTGTATGTTCACTCATACACTCTTTGGAACCATTTATTTCAGCCATCACTTCACTTGTTGTTTGTGTACTTTTTTCACCTCTCCAATAGGCATTTATGCTATTGTCATTCTTAGCGTGGGCTTGTTTTGAGACACCTAGTTCACATGCCAGCATAAACCCTTCAATTCTATCTAATTTCAACTCAACCTTCCTCATTGATTGTTTAATCTCTCTCAGTTCTAAATGAGATAGGTCATGGCCCTTGTCCAACAAATCCAGTATCCTAATAATCACTGGGAAAGTATATGGACGTGCATCAACATTATTATCAGTAGTCGAATTTCTTGATATGGAATCATGTAAACTGTAATTAATCATTGGCTGAGTTAGTTCAGGAGAGCAATTACAACAATCTGGAATTTTTTCTTTGTGTATATAGCTATTCATAGGGCTATCTATTATGTTTAACAATGGTACCTCTGTATAACATTGGAGGATCTGTTCCGCACACATTGGAATAGACAGATTCGAATTACTCTTAAGATTGCGTGATACCAAAGGTGTTGTTGATTCAAAGGAGGCTCGTATTTGTTTGTCAAGGTTAATAATATTTTCCAACCCAAAGCTACTTCCATTCCTCTTTTGAGATGTAATAGAAGGGGAGGCATACTCATTCCTAGGAGGAAAGTGCTCAGATTCAACTAGACCTCAATGAACACGTAAAGGCGTGCTAAGTTTCTCTAAGTTAGTACCAACTTGCAGTTCCCCCAATAGGGGAGGGTGTATTTGCGCAATATGAGCAGATGGCTGAGTGGCTGTTTCTTTAGTTTCTAGGGCCTTACATTTTTCCATAGGTAACAGGTCAATATACGAGATATTCCCAGAGCAGACCATGGAGTCAATACTGTTGCTTGTTAGCCCACTAAAAACTGCAGGTTCACAGGGGCGTCCACGTACTAGCTCCGAAGCCTTGCTGCGCAGACCGCTGGCCATTATAAATAAATGTAAGCCAAATCGAAAACAAGATGGTATAAACAATACTTATAGAATAGTTCAAAAAAATCTCTCTGAAAAAT
This sequence comes from Ambystoma mexicanum, assembly GCF_040938575.1. Taxonomy (NCBI): domain Eukaryota; kingdom Metazoa; phylum Chordata; class Amphibia; order Caudata; family Ambystomatidae; genus Ambystoma; species Ambystoma mexicanum. The sequence goes on from NC_090940.1 coordinate 199,418,296, forward strand.
AAAACTACAAGAAACCAAGCTATTTTTACGTCAACGTAAGTTATCTAACGCAACCTAAACAAAGCAAATAAATCAAAAATTAAACCCATATGTCCCCTCACACACTCACCCGCACACCCAAACAGCTCAACAGCTCACTTGTACCTCACTTGAATGCGTGCACTGAATGCGCTACATCCGGTGGTTAAGTGAGTTTTGCTGGGAGCTTGGGGGTGGGGCTTGAGGGGTGTACACACGGATTCTAAGAAAAAAGAACAAAAAAGACAAAAGCAACATAAATAGGTTGCACGATAACGTGCTCAACAACCCACCCTCAGCAATAGGAGGTGGCTTAGCCCAGCCCACTTCAGCCAGCCCACTTCAGATGCCCGCTTCAAAGCAGTCAGAGATCAGAGATATTTATTCTGGATAATGTAGGCAGCCCGTAATGTCCACAGGGAGGGTTTCGCCTCGGATTACAGTTCGTCCTTCCTCTTGTGCATGGGACCTTGCACTCGCAAAAAATGAAATGCCAAATAAAACGTGGAAGGCACGAAGTCCTCTGCCACAGCTCAACAGCTCACTTGTACCTCACTTGAATGCGCACGCTGAATGCGCTACATCCGGTGTTTAAGTGAGTTTTGCTGGGAGCTTGGGGGCGGGGCTTGAGGGGTGTACACACGGATTTCTGGATAATGTAGGCAGCCCGTAATGTCCACAGGGAGCGTTTCGCCTCGGATTACAGTTTGTCCTTCCTCTTGTGCATGGGACCTTGCACTCGCAAAAAATGAAATGCCAAACAAAACGTGGAAGGCACGAAGTCCTCTGCCACAGCTCAACAGCTCACTTGTACCTCACTTGAATGCTTATGTATATTTTGTTATTAGAGATTTTTTTTAAAATATTCAGTGAATTTGTTTAATTGAAAATTTGCGCAGGAGTTATGTTTGTGTATATTATACTTTAAGTTTATTTTGTAGTAATTTTGTATTACATTTTTTAACATATTAAAAACTTACATTTAGTGTACTTGTGAATAATTTAGCATTTTATACAATTACTTATTTTGAAGTGTGAAGTTGTTATAATTTTATGGTAATATTGTATGCTTTTAAGTCTGTGGGTGATTTAAGGTTACCTTGATATTTGATTTTGCTGTAATACATTTTTAAATGTAGTTTTTGTTGGTTTAGCCTTCAATCCTTTGTAAATTATATTTTCAAATAATGTAAACTTTTTTATGTTTATGTGATTATTGAATTTGAGTGTTTGTTGTAATACTAGCATGTGTTGTAAGAGCACGTAGTATAAGTGTTTGTGGGGCATAAGCACATGTTGTGTTTGTTGTAGGTGCATCTGTTTATGGAGAACATGTTGTAGGAGCATGTGTTGAAGGAGTGTGTGTTGTAGGAGTTTGAGTGTGTCATAACAGTGTGTGTTATAAGAGTATGTGGCTTCAGATGGTGTGTTATGGGAGCATGTGCCATAGGAGCATGTGCCATACATCCACATGTGGTACTCGCATGTGCTATATGTGCATGTGATATAGCTGCACGTTATAGGTGCAGGTGTTATAGGTGCATGCCTTTTAGAAGCATGTGTTAGGATCGTGGGTGATAACAATGTGTGTAGTAATAGTGTGAGTAATATCAGCACATGCTGTAGGTGTGCACGTTATAAGAGAATGTTTTGTAAGAGTGTGTTGTAGAATGATGTGCTGGATAAGTATGTGTCACAGGAGTGCATGTGGTAAGATCACATGTCGTAGGAGTGCGTTTTATATAAGCACGTGTCATAGGAGCGTGTGTTGCAAGAGGGTGCATAGTAAGAGTTTGTGTTATTAGTGTTCATATACACAATCTTTTATCACAAATGTACATGTAGGGTTTTATTATAAAATGTACCTATATGCATTTTTAATTTGTATGAAATGTGTATATGAAAACTCCAATGTGTGCTTGTATGTAATTTATAGCTCCTGAAAATATATATCAAAGAAAGCCCTGACTTTGCTGTCAGTTTTCAAAAGTGTTAAATCACAGTTTGTATGAAAAATGTACATTTATTGCATCCCCCGAAAACTAACATCAAATCTAGCCTTGACTGGTGTGACGTTTTAGATGTTAACTGAGTAATGTATGAACTGTGAAACTCATACACCTCTTGTTACAGTTTGTATGAAAAGTGTACATTCATTACATCAGCTTAAAACTAAATCAAATTTAGCCCTCAACTTGCTTTGATGAGAGTTCTCAAGAGATGTTAATTTTATAATATACAAGCTGTAAACCCTGTATGCTATGCATACATGTTTACAGCACATGTTGTAAGCATCCGTGTGGCAGGAGTATGTGTTGTAAGAGTGTGTGTCTTAGGACCATGTGCTGTAGGAGCGCATGTCACAGGAGTATATGTCATGTGTGCATTAGGAGCATGTGTTGTAGCTGCATGTGTCATAGGAGCGCATTTTGTAGATGTGTGTCATAAGAGCGTCTGTCTGTAGTAAGAGTGTGTGGTAAGTGTGCATCGTAAGAGTGTGTCATAAGAGTATGTTGTAAGAGTGTGTGTGATTGGAGCATGTGTCACATGAGCATGTGTCATATATCCACATATTATGTGCAGTAGGCTCATGTGTAGAAGCTGCACATGTCATAGGAACATGTACTGAAAACCTACATGAAATTTTTCCTGATATTTTGAAAATATGTAACTTGCGTAATCTACAAACTGTGAGAGTCATATGCCCCTTGGTACGGTTCATATGAGAAATGTACATTTATTATATCCCCTGCAAAGTAACATCAAAATTAGCCCTGACTGATGTTAGTATTCAGATGCAAATTTCATAATGTACGAACCCTGAAACTGCTTGCCTTAGATATGAGTTTTTAGATGTTAATTGTTTAATGTACAAACTGTAAAACTCATATGCTCTGTGTACAGTTTGTATGAAATGTGTTCATTTATTCCAGAACTTTAAAACTGACATTAAAGTTAGCTGTGACTTGCCTTTCATGTGAGTTTTTATGAGATGCTAATTTTGGAAGGTACAAATAGTAAAACTCATATTCTATGTGTACAGTTGTTATGACTTGTGTGAGAAACTAAAGGGTATCTCACCTGCTAGTCCTCGGGCACCTGTCATCCAGGTAGCCAGCCCACAGCCATCGCATTTTGATCCAGTTCCTGGGGTTGACCAGTGCGGGAGGATCACCTGTGTGAGGGGTCTTCAGGGAGTGGGGGTGAGATAGCCGATGGTGAGACGCAGTATTCCCCCCTGTTTTGTCAGCTACCCGATCGTATTGTTTTAGGATTTTCCAAAGTCCCAACTCCCTCCCTTTACAAAAACACTGGGCAGAGGAAGATGGTGACTGAGAGTAACCAAACGAACTCTCTCACATCGTACTGGACATGTTCCGTTAATCGAGTCAGGCAAAATCAGGTACTTTACCTTAAGTGTAAATACCTGATACCAATGAACTCTCCTCACATGAATAAAGATGTAACACGAGAAAAAGCATAACTTCCAAGACTAAGGCACACCTACTGGAGCAGAGCAGCAAACCAAGGGATGAGAGCAGCAGGTTTAAAACCCCATGGCTTCCCTACTGGAGGTCTCTGCCTCTGACCGGCTGCAAAAGATGCGTGGCGAAAGCCAGATCCCACTAGTAAAGATTGCATTGTGTTTTAAGGATGCCAGCGACCCTCCCCGGTGAACGGCAGAGTTGGGGAGGAAAAGTCAATCCTGTCGTACTAACGTTGACTCAAAAATCAGAAAATGCAAAACAAGAAAGAAGCGCACACAACCAGTGAGTTGGAAAGTGACCTGAGAGACTGGTGTGTGTTAAAGTGAATGTATTAGCAACATCATATCACAAGTAAAGGCTGTACAGATGTGGATGAGACGTGAAGAAAGGCAGACCTGTGAATGAACTTCAAAGTGAAATACAGCTGCAAGATCAGCAATACTAAGTAACGGAGTGGTCGATGAAAGGAAGTAGCCCATTTGAAAGTCTCTGTGAAAGGTGACTTGTTGGAAGCCAAAGGGTGAACAAACGGCAAGAGTGAAAGTAAATAGTGAACATTGAGTCGAAGTGGACCTGCGGTGGTCTGTAAAGAAAGCCATGCACATTCGAAAGACTTCGACATCCGAAAGTGGTCTGAGCTCGATTGAGGGAGACCCAAAGTATATTAAGCTTATGGCAGGGAGCCCCCTTGCAACTTTGTGTGAACTTTATCATGAGAGGTCTGTGCCCAGACAAGGGGGACCTATGAAAACTGAGTGGTGAAAGGTCTGAGCCTGGCAGAGGGGGACCTCTCTGAACATTTTGGTTGAAACATTATTTTGAAAGTGAGAGAAAGGTATGTGGAAGGCCAGGCGGGCCACGATCCACGTATTTTGAACTGTGTACTGTTATGGAATCTGAGCCAGAGTGTGTGATCCTGCCTTCAAGGATTGCCTAACCTCGTGCAGCCTAAAGTTGGGAGGAGAGCTGGTTCAGCCACATTATCTTTTGAACACTGACTTTTCCTCTTGCATACATTTACTCCTTATTACACTTTTGGTACAAGAGATAGGGCAGGCATTATGTTTTAATTAGTATAGGCCATTTTGATTTGACAGACTTCACAAGGACTTTGTTTATCATTTGATGGTCAGGACTACTCCCATCCTTGTTAAAGGACAGAATAGGAGTTTCTTCAACCCCAACATTTTCAATAAAGGTTTAACAAATTGTATCCATTGTGTCAGTGTAAATACTTGTGATACCATTCCTTCCCTACACTTACCTTTGATGTGAGTTTTCAGGAGATGTTAATTTTGCAATGTACCAAATGTAAAACTCATATTCTCTGCATATATGATTGCAGTGCATGTTGCAGACGCATGTGTGGTAGGAGGATGTGTTGTAAGAATGTGTGTCGTCGGTCCATGTGTTGTATAAGCACATGTTATAGCAGCATGTGTCATAGGAGCATGTGTCTGTGTATTGGGAGCATGTGTAGTAGCTGCATGTCATAGGAGCACATGTTATAGGAGCATGTATTGTAGGAGTGTGTGTGTTGTACGATTGTGTTAAGTGTGCATTGTAAGAGTGTGTGTGGTTGAAAAATGTGTTGTAAGAGCTTGTGTCGTATGCCCAAATGTTATGTATAATAGGCACACATCTAGTAGGTGTGCTTGTCATTGGAATATTTATTATAGGAGGGTGTGTTGTAGGAGTGTATGTTATAGCAGCGTGTGTTGCAGGAGCATGTGTCATAGGGGTGTGTGTCATTATAGAGTGTGTTGTAAAAGTGTTCGGTAAGTGTGTATCAAGAGAGTGTGTGTCATGAAAGAAACTATTTCTTTTTGAAGTCCAAGGGCTTACCCTACCCCTTGACATGGAAGCCTCTAGGGTGGAGGCCTCCACGTCATGGGGTGGGGGAGCTCCATCACTTCAAAAAGAAATAGGGCCCCATTGGAGGTCAGCAGTAATCTGCCAGTGCCACTGTCAGGTTGCCGCCGACCCCGAAACACTGAATCCGCTGCCTGACTTCCCAGTGCCACCGCGACACTACAAGTCCTGGCAGCGTGGGAAGTCAGGCGTCGGATTTGCTAAGTCCCCATTCCCGTGGAGTCCCACGGGAATGGGGACTCGGAAGCACCGGCACCATTGCTAACAGTGCTGGTGCTTCCGTGACAATTCCACCTGCAGGGGCCGTTGCGCTAGACAGTGGCCCCTGCAGGCCCTTGCGTTGGCAATGGCACCTGCAGGCAGGCTTGTAGTGTAACGGCCCGGAAACAAGGGTGCCGATAAGCTTACTGGTACCTTTGTTTCCAGACCACTACAATTGTAATGAGGCTCATAGTTTCTTTTGGAAGACATTATTTCCATTGTGGATCGGTCCTTAACGGAAATCATTTTTTTTATGAAGTTGGAGTGACTTCAAAAAGAAACCATTTCTTTTGGACGTAATAGAGCTCCCCTCAACCCCATGACGTGTGCGTGTGTGAGTGTATGGTGAAAGGGTGCACACTTAAATGTGTAAGTGGCTGCCTGTATGAGTGTATGGTGAAAAGGTGCACACTTAAATGAATGGGTGGCTGCCTGGGTGTGCCGGTATGGTGAAAGGGTGCACACTTAAATGTGTAGGTGGCTGCCTGTGTAAGTGTATGGTGAAAGGGTACACACTTAAATGTATAGGTGGCTGCCTTTGTGAGTGTATGTGAAAGAGAGCACACTTAAATGTATGGGTGGTTGCCTGGGTGTGTCTGAATGGTGAAAGGGTGCACACTTAAATGTACGGGTGGTCACCTGGGTGTGCCTGTATGGTGAAAGGGTGCACACTTAAATGTACGGGTGGTTGCTTGGGTGTGCCTGTATGGTGAAAGGGTACACACTTAGATGTATGGGTGGCTGGGTGTGCATGTGTGTGTATGGTGAATGGTGTGTGTTCTTGCAGGGGTGCAACAGAACCTACATTTAAGGGTGGGGTGCTAACCCTTCAAATGTTGGGAGAGGTGCTAACTTCACGGGCCGTAGGGGAGGGGCATCTAACTTCTTTATGCATTCTAATGAGACTATTCTAATGCAGCTTTAATGTTACAGGTAGCTAACTCTCTCCTTTAAGTCTGAAAGCACCCACTTATTGATTGCTGTGAGAATAAGCGGTCTCCTGTCCCCTCTCTACCCTTCTAATCACTTCCCTGGGATGCAAGTGTGTGGGAGTGACAGGCCGTTTGGTCCCCCCTCGTACATTCTGAACGATATGGACCACTTGCTCACGCATTAGCGGGGGACGCCTCCATTGCCCTTATGCTAACATTAGCATAACTGGGGCTATTGCGGGATACACTTGGCTTCCATTTTGTGTGCCCTCGACTCCATCTTTGGACTAAGCCTCACTACAATAATACGAAAAGTCTTCTCTCCCCTCTGCAGCGCCGCGCACAACGCGCTCATGGCCCCCACCTTTTTCTCCACCATCTGAGAGCCTCACAAATCCCTTTCTCACAGATGTGCCGGGGATAATTGAAACAAATAGTAAAATGTATCATCTCACTCTTCCTCTGTGATCACTGTCCTGTGTGTGAACCGGCTCGAACCGTGCTTTGTAGCTCATCCATCTCCACAAACCAGCTCCTACACCCTTACCCCCGCTGTTAGAAAATTACTGCCAATGTAACCCTGTGCCCTCCTAAGGTATTCTCTTGATGTACCAGAAGTGTGACCCTGCTGTGCAGCCCACCCCAGAGTGCCCCCACTAAATCCAGACCTCTGTTGCAGTATATTGTGTCCTAAAACTAACATATGTCATTATACTCGCCACTCGCCTTGATGTGCTAAGAATCGCACAGTCGCCCAGGTTATCACGAAGGACAAGCCCCCTAAGCCCTTTACCTCATAAAAGTCCCAATGAAAGATGCTGCAACTTGTGTATGCAAATTATAGGTTTATAAGATTTACTCAAAGGGTATACCCATGATTGTTGTTTATTATATGTCTAGTGGTCGTTTCTCATGCCAGCTTAGTTAGTGTCAACTCTATCTCACCGTGACCTAACCCTCACCCCTCCCGGACACAGGCAGCTGGACCTCATAATGCTCACCCTCCCACCAACTGGGCAGCCTATCCTGAAGAAGCAGCGCCTACACTACTATATGTTACATCGCTCCTCAACCAATCCTGTACTAATGTCATACCCTATGTTAGTGACGTCATCGATGATGCTGTTTTGCTTTATATTTCCAGGTAAGTGTATTGTTTTCCAGAGCGCTCTCGAGGCAGCAGAGTTCTCTGGATGCCAATTTTATAAAGACGTATTAATCTTGCAACCTGTTCTCCTAGTCTTATTCTTATGGGATGTGTCATATTTTATAAGTTTGCATTGGTAAGACGGGGAATGAGCTTTTACATTTGGTGACCCCCGCGATGTGATCGAGAAGGGTGTGCTGAAAGAGACCCCTGTGCCGTGCGGCGAGATCCGGGACGCCCCCAGCAAAACCATTGCCTCCGAGGTTGACCAGTGTGCGCACAAACAGAAAGGCTCTGACTGCTTGTCGAGGTGGGTCAAGGCTTGGTTGGGGTGCAGCCCCGATTGTGGATAGACCGTGAACGGAGGCTCTCGGACCATCCTGGACAAGTGAGTACTGGTTGCGAGATTCTCAAATGAGGGGCAAAATTGCGAAATATTTGGGGTAAAGATAAGAGCAAGAGAATAGGGGAAATTGAAATGTGGGCGTTAAGGACTGTGTGAGTGAAACTGTTAGGCTTTTCTTATCTATCATTTATATGGCCATTAGGTTGTTGTGGGCAAAGAGATAAAAAGGAATACGAGATCCTAGCTCCGAAGGGGGGTATAATGCGGAGCCACGTAGCATTGTCTCGACCAGTGCAGGATATAAGTGGAGCTAAAAGAAAAAAACGTAGGAGTCTCATATATTTAGTGGGCTCAGAGTAGTCATTTAGAATATTCTTTTACCGTGTGAGCAGAATTCTTAAAGGAGGTAGCGTAAAGGGGCTAAGAGGTGGGGAGTGAATGAGAAAATAAGAATAAGGAATAACAGACAACAAAATAAAGGGGCGAATTGCATTAGAAGGTGGTACATGTTACATGTCCAATGTATTGAAGTGTATTATGTTCGTCTGTGGACAAAGTATTTGTGTGTTTATGTTAATCTATAAAATAAGCATTGATGAAAAGTGTTTCATGGTTCCTGAAATAAGGTGTAAGTAAAAAAGGTTATTGACATTTAGCTTGGTGTGGATCAAAAGGTATTGACGGGAGCATAATGGGTGGGAATACACCGTTAGCACATATTCAACACCTCCCTTTGTACAGTGAAAAAATACAGAAATACCATGAACAATGGCTAACAGAAATAAAAGGAGAGGGCTCGTCCCAAATATGGCCAGAAGGAGGGTCCTTTGAGAAGAGAGTGTTAGATCTTGTAGAAACCCATTTGTTAGCATAATATCGAGGTAAGCAACTGCAAAATAGACGTGAAGTACTAGATTTATGGAAAATGTTTTAAGAAACAGCCCCGAGCATTGATGTAAATAAGGAAGTGTTCTCGGAAGGGCCTACAGCCCCGATGGGGAGGAGAGGGAGTAACCGTGGAGGAGTGTACAGTAAAAACAGGAGAAAATGATCTCACTAGGCTTTACCCATTATTAACGAGGCCCGCAGTAGGATACAGTGATCCCAGGTATGTGCCTTCGCCGAGTGCCCCGACAACCCCAGCTGCCACAGCACCGCCACCCTATGACCAGAGGGGGCTATAGGGGCCGACTAGCGCCACTCCAGTGGATATAGTGTGGCTTACTGGAGACTTAGAAAGACAACTTGCTAATACTCAAATGGAAATAACACGGCTAAGAGCACTGTGTGATAGGGGACAGATTTTGCCCGTGGGAAGAGAGGTACCACCCAGTGTAGCCAGTGACTTGACGCCTCCACGCAGTGTAGCGGGGGGTCTACACCATCTCCGCTGCCCCAGGGGAATGTCCCTAAGGGACCGGAACTTGAGTGGCAATCAGGAGAGTTTTTCTTCCATTTAAATGACAAGCCAATAAGGATAGTGCGAGCAGAAGCTGCAGACGACAAAGGTGGAGAGGGACAAGGATAGAGAGAGAGTCAGATGAGGAGATAGATGAAGTATGGAGTGATCTGGATGAGTACGAAGAGGGGGTTGCAGCAGTAGGATATTCGCTTCCCTTTCGGGAGGACCCAGAAGATGGGGGAGGGCTCCCAAGATGGCAGGGAAGACTGAGACAAAGAGTCAGGAACATGTTGTTAAGTAAAGCAAAGAAGGTAATGGTAAGTAAAAAAGGCAGTAAGGCCAAACTACAGATGCCTCTGATACGTAAGGGAGCGGCGGGGCCCCACTACGTTGGAATGGTGGGGGGTGGGGACATTTTTCTAGAGAATGCCAAATTAGACCAATGAGATATTACCAAGGGCCACCTCAGATGAGCAACGAGCAACAATTTGGTCACCCACATCCAGGAAGTCCCTATGGGTTACCAATGGGTGGGAATGGGCAACACGAACAGTGCTATAATGAGTATCAGCAGAGAACACAACAGATGCAACCCAGACAACAGCCCCAGCAGCAAGGCATGCAACAACAGGTAGTACGTCAGAACACGATGGGAAATGCAAACACTAATATTTTTGCAACAACTGCAAATGGCACGCTGGCACCGTGTCGCGGCGCAGCTGTAGTGGGGGACAATGTCTTTTCCGTCTCCGGAACAGAAACATAGCCAGACTAGGACATCCCACAGAAAGCACTTGCGTGTCCAGTCCTATCAACTACCCTACATGCAGAAGAGGAACCACTGGTGGGTGCGAAGATAGACAACAAGCAGTTCATCTTTATGGTGGATTCGGGAGCTGAAAAATCGTGCCTCATAGAAGGCCGGTTCCCGCTCTCTGAAATAAATTTGGAAATGCAGGGGCTCTATGGGGCTATTTTAAAGTTCCTTACACAAAAGATCTAGACATAACGGTGGGGGGAAAGACAGTGCGAACACCCCTACTATATCATGAAGACTCGCCAATACATTTGATGGGACGGTACCTCCTGAACAAATTGAATATGACCATCTCCTTCACGAATGAGGGATAGTGTGCTCCACTCCAGGGGTATGCCCAGTAAGAGCTTTGTTGATGATAAGTACTGTGACAATCGAAATTGCAGTAAGAGGAGTGCCCATAGATATAGACATGTTCATTTATGGAATACGAGTACTTGCTAGAGTGGTGCCTGAGATAACCGGCAAAGAATGGAGAGTGCCATCTGATTTCGTTTTCTGCCCCATTTTAAACTCAGTTATTTTGGCAGGTACAATAATGTCTATTGATTTAGAAGGGGTACAAGTTTCAAGCAAACGTATTCCATTGATAGGACTGGACAGGCATGGATGCAAGTGGAGAACAGTGCTGTGCATAGATCCAAATATAGCTTTGTGTGATTTGACTGATGAGGAATTGTTCACTGACAATGATACAGATGGGGAGATTCTAATGGAAATAAGTGTACCATGTGATATAATGATCCAGCATAGAGAAATACACAACCCCCTCATGGCTAGAGTTAGTGCACCACCCACTATATTTGATGAGGATAAGGAAAAAGTGCTGCCAGAATTATGGACAACAGGCCCACACAGTGTAGGGCTTTTGCAAGAGGAAATGCCCATAAAAATAAAATTTAAACCAGGTGCAATTCCGCCTAGAGTAAAGCAGTACCCATTATCGAGAGAGGCAGAGGAAGGAATAAAAGAAACAATAAATGCATTATTAAAGCAAGGTATAATAGTGCCATCAAATTCACCTTGTAACACAGTGATTTACCCAATCAAGAAGGCAAGGGGCGGGGCTTGGAGGATGATACAGGACCTCCGCCCACTCAATGACGTCATACAGAAAGAATTTCCTCTAGTGCCTAACCCAGCATCCATTTTATGTAGCATTCCAAAGAAGGCAACATGTTTCACAGTTGTAGATTTGAAAAAAACTTTTTCTCAGTGCCACTTGACCCAAGTTGTAAGTATCTCACAGCCTTCACTCTGGAGGGAAATAGATATGTTATGTTATGTTACTTTGCATTTATATAGCGCCTTATGTATCACTGGTATGATCTCAAAGCGATGGTAGGTTGAATGCCCTCGGGAACTGTAGTTCAAGTCAGTTAAGAGAGAGAGAGAGAGAGAGAGAGAGAGAGAGAGTCATAAGATGCGTGGGTGCAAAGGATATGTGTGCATCTGGTGAGGCACTTGCATGATAGCTGCTTCTTAGCAGTAGGTGAGGTGTTTGGGAGGTCAGGAATATGTGTTCATTCTGAGAGTTGACACCCAGACTAATTTCTGGCTGCGTTAGGCCTGAGGAGACGCTTAGGCTAGCGGTGTGTGCTCAGCTAGCTATTTTTAATTAGGATGTTGAGGAGTAAGAGGCAGGTGTTAGTATGAGAACAGCTATACCGAATGTGTCATAGTATCGCTGTGTTTAGTTGAGTGGTGGTGTATAGGAGAGAGTAAGCGTGGTAGTGTGATATGGTGGTTTTCAGTAAGGCCGTTCCATCCACTCCGTCTGTTCCATCCACTCCATCCCTTCCATCCATTCCGTGTACTCCATCCGTTCTATCTACTCTATCCGTTCCATCCACTCTATCAGTTCCATCCACTCTATCCGATCCATCCACTCTATCCGATCCAACACTCCATCCGACCCATCTACTCCATCCGATCCATTCGATCCGATCCATCCACTCCATCCGATCCGATCCATCCACTCCATCCATTCCATCCACTCCATACACTCCATCTGTTCCATCCACTCCATCCTTTCTATCCACTTCATCCGTTCCATCTACTCCATCCACTCCATCCGTTCCATCCACTCCATCTGTTCCATCCACTCCATCCATTCCATCTACTCCATCCGTTCCATCTACTGCATCTGTTCCATCCACTCCATCCGTTCCATACACTGCACCCATTCCCTCGTTCCATCAGTTCCAATTTGTTCCATCCACTCCATCTATTCCACCTACTCCATTTGTTTCATCCGCTCTATTTATTCCATCTGTTCTATCCGTTCCATCCACTCCATCTATTCTATCCACTTCACCTGATCCATCTACGCCATCTACATCTGTTCCATCCACTCCAATCCGCTCCATTCATTCCATCTGCTCCATCCGTTCTATCCATTCCAACTTTTCATTCAACTCGTTCTATTCCATCCACTCCTTCTGTTCCATCCACTCCTTCAGTTTCATCCACTCCTTCAGTTCCATCTACTCCTTCAGTTCTATCCACTCCTTCAGTTCCATCTACTCCTTCAGTTCCATCCACTCCATTTGTTCCATCCACTCCATCTGTTCCATCCACTCCATCTATTCCATACATTCTACCTGTTTCGTCCGATCTACCTGTTCCACCCATTTCATCTGTTCCATCTACTCCGTCAGATCGATCCACTCCATCTGTTCCCTCCGCCTCATTTGTTTCATCAACTCCAACTGTACTGTCTACTGTATCCGTTATATCCATTGCATCTGTTCTATTAATTTGATTTGTTCATTCCACCGTTCCATCCGCTTCATTTGTTCCTTTCGCTTTGTCCGTTCCATCCACTTCGTCCGTTCCATTCATTTTGTCCGTTCCATCCACTTCATCCGTTCCATACACTTAATCCGTTCCATCAGGTTCATCCATTCCATCAGCTTCTTCCGTTCCATTCACTTCATCCACTTCATCCGTTTCATTCACTTCATCCGTTTCATTCTCTTCATCCGTTCCATCCACTTCATCAGTTCCATCCACTTCATACATTCCATCTACTCCATCCGCTTCATCCACTCTATCCATTCCATCTGCTTCAACCGTTCCATCCCCTCCATCCGTTTCATCCACCTCATCCGTTCTAGCCAGTTCACCCATTCCAGCCACTTCACCCCTTCCATCCACCTTCGTCCCTTGCATCCGGTTCATCCGTTACACCTACTGCATCCGATTCATCCGCTTCATCCGTGTCATCCACTGCATCTGTTTCACCCATTGCACCCGTTTTATTAGTTTCATCCATTTCATTTCTTTTATCCACTTCATTCCATTCTTTTTAGTTTATCTGTTTTAATTTACACTGGCAATTTTAGTTTTCCATTTTTCACAATCGGGTCTCGATGCTTTTTTGAATTTAGCAACCTTGGGTTACTGTCTATTCTTGCTGTTTAAATTGTTTGTGATTAAGAGTTCATTTTTAGGGGAAGAGCCACATTTTCAGTAATTTGCAGAAAGACATGAGGTTTTCGGTGAGTCGGATGTGGGGTGGAAGTGAGTTCCATAGAGTCGGGGCCAGGGCTGAGAATGATGATCCACCTAGCCTAACTGAGTTATTTTTTGGTATCACTAGGCGGTGGGCAGAGCGTGATCTTAGAGTGCATGGTGGATGGTAGGGTCTAAGTTTGTCATGTAGATATTGAGGTTTGGTTTTATGCATTGCTCGGTTCGAGATGCATAAGGTTTTGAAGGTCACCCTTCGGCCAACCGGGAGTCAGTGCAGAGTTTTGAGAGCTGGGGAGGTGTGATCCCTTGGGCCAAGAGCTAGTAGCAAAACAGCTTGTGCAGTTTGGCTGCAGCATTTTGTGCTCTTTGTAGTTTAGTCAGGTGGTACGCATGGACTCTGAGGTAGAGGGAGTTAGTATAGTCTAGTCTTGACATTACAGTTGATTGGACTGCAGTGAGTCTGTTGGGAAAGGAGAGGTACAGAAAAATGCGCTTAAGAATTTTGAGGTGGTCGTGGCAGGATTTAGAGACATTGTTGACTTGGTGCGAGAGGGTTAGGTCAGAGTCGAGAGTGCATGCACGGTTTTTACTGAGGTTGAGGTTGTCGGGGAATTGCCCATTGCAGGTGGCCAGGGTAGAGGGTGCAGAAGAAATTTGGTGTTGCCACACACCATGATTTCAGTTTTGGAGGGGTTTAAAAGGAGATGGTTTGTGGTCATCCAGTAGTCAATGTCAAGGAGGCAGGCAGCGAGGTCGGGTTGGCAGTTGGGTTTTGAGTTAAAGAGTTTTAGGATTAGTTGGGTGTCGTCAGCGTAGTTGTAGCACAGGATATTATTGTGCGAGCAGATTATTCATGGGAGGGTGGACATGTAGAGGTTGAACAGGAGGGCTGATAAGCATGCTCCTTGTGGAACTCCAGTGTTGACTGGTTGGTCGGCGGAAGCAAAGGAGGCGAGGAGGGTTATTTGTTTCCTATGTTTCCTATTGTTAAGGAAGGATGCTATCCACAGATTCCTAGGGAGTGGAGGCAGTCGAGGAGGATAGTGGTTGATTGTGTCAAAGGCAGCGGATAGGTCAAGAAGGATTAGTGAAGGACATCCCGCAGAGTCTGCAGTGTTTTTAAGGTCATCCCAGACTGAGGTCAGGGTGGTTTCGGTTCTGTGACGAGGTCTGAAACCTGATTGAGCGGAGTCTAGGAGATTGTTGGCTTCGACAAAGGCGTTTCGTTGGGAGTATGCAGTTCGGTCGATGAGTTTAGCAAGGAACCTGGTGTTTGAGATGGGGCGATAGTTTTTGGGGTCATTTTGCTGAACTTACCCTGTGCTTGATTGCAAAGGCAGACGTTGATTCAACACTGCAAAGTAAAGCGAGCAGATCCGTAGTAGCGCTGCTCTCTGCATGCGTTTTAGGACTGTAGGAACTACAATCCCCAGCAGGATTGTAGTCCTCCAATCAGATTTTACCTCAAACCCAGCGCGAACGCGCCAGCGCAAACGGACAGGCACAGTCTGCTTCAGTATATAAGCAGAGTGCCAGCCCAGTTCGAACAGAATCCTTTTGAAAAACTGCATGCAGATTCTTTGTTGTAATAGGTCCGACATTTTAATCGAAGTTGTTTTCAAGATTTTAGCTTACTTAGTCTCGTAACTTTTCGTTTGGTAAATATTGTATAACTCATTTTACCCTGTGTTTGATTGCAAAGGCAGACGTTGATTCAACACTGCAAAGTAAAGCGAGCAGATCCGTAGTAACGCTGCTCTCTGCACGCGTGTTATGACTGTAGGAACTACAATCCCCAGCAGGATTGTAGTCCTCCAATCAGATTTTGCCTCAAACCCGGCGCGAACGCGCCGGCGTGCACGGGCAGGCACAGTCTGCTTCAGGCTGTGCAAGGAGGTGCTAGGTGGTACCCTGAGGTAAGCGACGCAGTGCTGTAAGGATATTTGGCGTGTTACAGTACACAGTACAGCAATACTGCACAAGTAGCACAATTTTTTTTTGCAGCACCACCACCACAAGGGTGCGGTGCATTGCTATATGGGTTAGCAGATTAACAAGGAAAGACAGGCTATTCAGTCAAAAAAACGATTTTAACATATAAGATGCAAAGCTATTTTTACAGTTAAAAGCACACGTGTTCATTTAAAAATGCACACTATTTTTCACCTGAAATGCCTATATTGCTAGAGACACATTTGAAAATTAACAGCTAACCTATTAACAATTAACCTGACTAATAAAACCTTATTTTAATATAACCCACTAATAAAATGTGTTCTCTACTGCAGAATTAGGCATACTTTGAAAACCAGTTAAATGAGTGTGCAGATTTTTTTTTCCTCTCTTCTCTGCCTGATTATCCGTGTTGTTGTGCACAGTAACTGCAGGAGGAAGGAAGTCAGATTTGCAACAATTGCAAATGTATAAGCGAAGCTATTGTTGAAGAGTAGGAGGATGAGAGATGATGGATTTCATTGGAACACGTCATAAAGAGGGCTGAGAGGAAAGTTTTAGTGGGCAGTAGCAGGGAAAAAGACAGGCAGACATCTTTCTGCACTACTGGGGAGAAGACCTGGCTGTGGGGGTGTCCTGCTGCAGTCGAGACTGGGGAAAGCTGAAAGAATTACCTTTCCACTGGCAGAGGCAGTCCTATCTGAAAAAGCTGAGAATTCCAGGCAATGACCCCGGCTTGAGAAGGCAAGCGTTCCTTTTTGCTGGAATTAAGCCAAGAGAGCCACATTCACAGAGAGAAGCCTCTGAACAGATAAGGTAATTACCTAACTGGGGGAGCTGTGTGTGTGCACGAAAGTATGCAGTCAGTGTAGAAAAATGAAAGTCCCGTGCGTGTCTTAATCAAGTGCTAATGTTGCAATTTAAGTTCTGTTCTCCGCCACTATAATTGCAGTGTGTCATTGAAAATGCTTTGATTGTTCCATTTTATTGCTGTAAAGAATGAGATCATGTCTAAATGCAACTTTTATAATACAGAAAATATTTGAAAACAGACGGGTGGTTTATTTTCTATTTACCATTACAATGCCAATGATGTGGGGAGATTTTTAAACAGTGCAATGGTCATTTTAAGACAGATGTGTGTATGTCAGAATCAGTATGAATAATTGTGAGTGACTGTAGTATAACTTGTTGGAGGTACATGAGCCAACGGGAAGAGAGACTCTCTGAACATAGCTCCCTACCGTATATAAGGTAGTGGAAATTACCACAAGACTACCACATATAGCTCTCTGTCGTAAATAAGTCAGTGAGTTTGCCCATGGTGGCGCACCAACACTATCACTGGAAATTGTGGTATCTCTAGAATGCAGGTCTGAGGTCTCTCTAGTGATCACACGAAAAATCTAAGCGAAGATAAGGGATTCTGGACATTGGGGCCACAAATAAAACAAGGGAATTATGCTCACCAAAATACCACCAACCACGTATACCAAATATGCAGGTCTGGGTGCTGAAATAATGCATGTCCATTGTATTATTGTTGCACATGGCCAAATCTGAATACAAAGAGTGATTATTGCTAAGTTATTTTTCGGCGGTAATAAAATACCGTCAGGCCCCAAATCTCCACAAAATACCCTACATATTTATGGTGCGTTGGCCGGGAAAGTGATCATAGAGTACCTACTGGGCGTGGCAAGCGTGTCTCACACTGCCATTTGCACATTAAAGGGAACCCATTTTATAATAGCAGTGTGCCACTAAAAACGAATTTCAGAATGTCACAAAGGGAAACCACATTCTCAGATCTAGTGCAATATTTAGAGGCAAAGTTATTTGCACATGGGAATTGGTCTTCGAACAGTACCTTAGAATGGAGTAACCGCATTCAGGGTGAGGTGCAGAAAGAAAAACTAGACAATATTTTTGCAGAAGGCAGCATAATTCAGGTCTGCCTTACAAGATTATTGAATGCAGCCGATAAAAGTGCAGAGAAAGACTGTTTAATACGGCTATGCGGCAAAATATGGTTTATTTTAAACAAGTCCCTGCGAATGCAAGAGAATGATACTCAGCTAATTAACAGGTTAAAGACTGAATTAGATGGGGCAAGTAAAAATCAGGAAATGTTGAGAGCAGAATTGGATGTATGCCAAAAAGACATGCAATTAAAATGCAGAGACTTTGATACTCAGTTATCCAAAAGCAAGAAACAATTTGAAGATAGTGAGCAAGAATTGACACACTTAAAAGCCTTAGTGGATCACATTAGGCAGGATAAAGATGAGGTTGTTTCAGAAATGCAGATTTTACAAAAAGAACATTGCGAAAAAGAAGGTGATCTCCAGAGTGCAGAACAAGAAATGATTAAAATGATCCAAGAAAGAGACAAGAGAAATAAAGAGTTCAATGAATGCCAAATGCAAATGTGCGATATGCAGGAGGCAATTAATAAAATGAGTGATGAAAATAATTATTTGCATGATGAAGCCAACAGACTCCTTAAAAAGTGTAAGGACTTAGAACAGCAAATGTGCATTCCCAGGTCCCAGGAGAGGCGGCAGGGTACCACATTCAATGGAGTGGAGGTGAATTCTAGCTCTGCCCAAAGAGCTAGTGCCCCAGTGACAGGACCGGTGACTGAACTTGGTTGCAGCGCCCTTGGGGGATTTGATACTCCCATTGGGGGCAGCCACCAATCTCATACACCTGAAAACAGGATTGAATCACAAAATAGTGCAATTCCATGCATTGCAACAAGTAGCCCCATAAAAATAATGAAATCCATTAAAGCCCTGATCAAACCATTTAAAAAGGGAGGTGAATGCTGCATTGAGGATCACTTAGAAGCGGTGCATGACATTTTTAAAGCGCTCCAGATACCTAAGGAACAGTACAGACAATATTTTCATTTAACTTTAGATGCCCCGACGGCCAGCATCATAAGGGGATTAAATGAACAGCAGAATATGACATGGCTGGAGTTTGAAAAAGAAATTAGGCGTCATTTTTCTCCTTTTCAGTCATTGCAGGAGGCAAAGAAAGTCGCGTACACTATTACTGCTGGACCTAATACATCACCTCGCCAATTTTTACAAGACTTAAAAAGAGCATTCTCTCGCTTTGATGTATCTTTTGACTCAAATTCCAATGAGTTTAAAACCGCATACTTCTATGGGCTACAGAAAGACATCATATCCCAATTGGTCCGTGAATTTGACCGTGACAAGTCCCTTGAATGGATTGTACATCAAAGCACCAAGCTATATGAGGTACTCTATTGTCAGGGTAGAGAAAGTGATAAAATGAAAGATACTAGGCCTAAATCTAAAGAACCCTCAGCCACAGTAATGGAAATCAGGTCAGCCAAAATGTCCCTTGAGTCTGCTCAAAGCCAAGGTAAAAATAATGTGACACCTGAACAAAGGGGTAATCAACAAAGATCGCCATTTCCTGTACCAATGTTCCAATCACATGATCCTAGTAATAGAGAGAGCTACATCAGCCCTAGATATTTAGGAGATAGACCCCGGGTAAGGTACCGGTCTGATATGGCAGGTATGAACAATAACCAGAGACAAAATCAAGATCAAAGAAATGATGGTCCCTACCAGTCATTGGGGACACAGAGCAGATTTGATCCCAGCACCATGATATATGGTAATCAGGATAGGCCCCGATATGTGGATCGATTTACTGATAATGGAAATCAATATAGGGGCCAGTACCCACAATCTGAGAGACAGGACATGAAGCAAAACGTGAACTACAGTCCACGCCAGTACAATGATTCCCCACCAGGGGACTATAATCAAAGGATGGGTGCAACCCGCTCCCCTCCACAAATGAATCAAGAGTTCAGAAACCATCCCAACCGGTATCAATCACCTGAGAGGTATCAGAATAGATCCAATCAGGGGGAAAACAACCAATATCGACCTAGGCCACAGAAAGAGGATCCTAGAGAGGTGGAAAGGTTCCAATGCCTTGAGGCCCAAGTGAAAATGTTAGCTGAGCAAATAGGAAAGCTCTATACAGCGCAAAAACAACCTTCCAAAGAGGGGGCTGATGGCCATAGCAATGACCGGGGGGCTTCCGAAAAGTGACTAAGTACTCATGATAACTGCAGTGCCAAAATGACAGATTGCTCTGATATAACTTTGCATAACGACTCTGAGATGACTAATGGATTAAAAATGAAAGTACCAGTAAATGAAATTGTGATGGAAAGTGTAAATACTTCTAAAAAAGAGGTACGGTTTAACTTAGAGCTAAATAAAACAGTAAAGATTTGCACAAATGAAAAAGAAACATTAGGAATTCCAAAAGAACAAAGGGACAGATTTAAGAAAAATGACTCATGCATGGGGAATACCAGTGAACAGGGAGTAAGTGGGGATGCCATAGCTCCTTCCCTGGGCAAGCAAAACAATGACCAAACACAGACAGAAAAAGGAAATACTCACAAGGAGGGTACAAGTCAATCACCTGAAAAATTCATTGAGCCACATATTTTTGAAGAGGCTGAAAGGGCTGGTATTACACTAAATGATCACAAATGCACAGAATTAAAAAATGACAAATTGCTGAATGATGTTGTGACACATGTTCAGTTGGAAGGTTGTAATGTGGTCTCTGATGTTACCCAGATGGATGGGCGAACGGTGGCCACACTCCAAAAAACCTCTGAACATGGAGAAATGAATAAAATACCTCGCACAGAAATGGGTAAAAAGGAGGGAAAAATGTCTTTTCATTTACCAATGTGCTTAGCCAAAAGTGAAAAAGACCTGAGAAAGGTGAGCCCTGAAATCAGTAAGAATTCACATTTCTTATGTGTATTAGAGGAAGTTGAGGACAGATATTATGCACCCATCACTGTAGAAGAAAAATGCCACACCTTTGCTATGATTGACACTGGCGCACAGGCCACAATTATGTCCAAGGAGCTGGTAAAGAGTATCAATGAAGGGAGGCCTCCACAGAGTCAGATCACAGTGAAGGCAAATCAAGGCCCAGTGCATAACTTTAATGGGGAGGAGGTGCCCATCATAGGTGTAACTGAGGTTGACATAAAAATAGGAAAGCACAGAATGAAACAAGAGGTATTGATCACATCTATTTGTGAAATTCCATTTCTGATGGGGACAGATTGCCTGAAAAGATTGTCTCCTCTCATAGATGGGGTGAATGGAGTGCTGTGGTCCTTAACCAAAAAACCATTGAGGCCTAAGAAACTAAAATCACAAAACAGCAATATAAAAGAATGTCACACCGTTGCCAAAACAAATGATGCTGTGGAGGTATATCTCCAGAATAGCTGCATACCTAGTGTCACTGTTATATTAATGTGTCAAGACAAAGATCAGAGCGACAATGAAAAACTACCTGTACAAATATACTTGGACCCAAGGAAAGATTGGCAGACTGCTATAGATGAACACACATTACGTTTTTACTCAAAAGAGAATACATGCAAACAGAATATTGTTCCTAAAACAGATTCAGAAAAACACATTACCACTCTGGCAGAGATACACATGGAAGATGAGCAACCATGGGTTCACGTTGGTATAAATGATTATCTTAAAACAATAAAAGCCACTTTAGCGCTTGAACATGAAAGGAGTTTCATTAATGAGAAATTGTTGCAAAAAATTATGGAGAGGGAAGAAATCCCGAAATTTAGGATTAAAAACCAATATGTTTCTGGGTTGGACAGTCCAGACTTTGAAAACCGAATTACAGGCAGATGCATGCTTAAAATTAGCATTGGGCAGAAAACAATTTACCATAATGTATGGATAGTGAGTGGAGCACAAAATGAATTTTACATGGGCAATGACATCATGCACAGAATGTGTATGGTGTTAGATTTCCTTAATCAAAAAATATGGTCACGCCTAGGTGGGCCGGCGCCTGAATTTGAAGACAAAAGAAGGGCTTATCATTGTGCACAACTAGTTCCTTATGCAGTCGAATTACAAATGAGGAAAAATACTATTGTTCCTGCATTTACAAAACAGTTTGCAATAACACTGCAATGCAAAAATGGACAGCAGATGAAAGGCTCTGATGCATTTGTATGCCTGAATGAATCCATAAAACAGCAAGGCCTGGATTATGAATACATTCCATTGGTAGACATTGGTGAGGGATCTGTAAAAATCATGGTAAATAATAAAGGTTGTCAGGACGTTCATTTAGAGGAAAACTCCCCATTAGGAATGGCCATACAAAAATCACATTATACGGCAGATTTAAATAACATGGTGATTGGGAATATTCCTGAAAAATATGTAGATGCCAAGGGCGAGTTACCAGAACACCTGGACTCTCAGCCCAAAGGAATATTTAAAATTCATTCTGTGTATCCTTATGATTCAAATGAGACAGTGTGCTGCCATCAAGAGGATTGCATAATATTTAATTTAAATGAAAATGAAACAGGAAATCAGCCCATTGAAGTGGAAGCTGATCTGCCAAAATATTTGAAAGTGGCAGCTCTACAAAAAGACACAGCCACACAGTTAGAGGAAAGCGCTGAGATTCCTTTACCAGAAGAGTTTCCAGAATTTTCCAGAATGGTAGAAGAGCAGATCTCTTTAGCGGATGCATGTGACAGCGATGAGGATCGACGCAATCTGAGGGAAATATTTATGGAGTTTAAGGATGTATTTGCAAAAGATGCTTATGATTGTGGTTTAACTGATTTACATGTGGCCACACTACCAGAAGGTTGTAGCAGAAATCCAGTGTTTGTACGCCAGTATAGACTACCGCTGGCATGTTTAGAATCATTGGCAGAGATTATTAAAAATTTGGAATCACGGGGAATAATTAGGCCCATTCATAGCACATCCAATACGCCTATTTTAGGTGTGTTAAAGCCAAATGGTCAATGGCGGCTGTGTGCAGACTTAAGAGAGTTAAATAAAAGAGTACCAGTATCTAGATGGCCACTACCATTCATTGATCAGGGCCTAGCTCAGATACACGGTTCAAATGTATTTACCACGTTAGATCTCACATCTGGATATTGGTGTGTGCCATTGGCAGAGGAGATACAACACCTATTTTCCTTTACATTTGACAGGACTCAATATGCCTGGCTTAGAGCTCCGTTCGGGTACATCAATAGTGGGAGTGAATTTGGCATATTTTTGAGAAAGGCCATGCCGGATGCAGCGGAAAGAGGGACAATAGTTTATGTGGATGATGTCTTGATAAAAAATGAAAACCTTAAAAGCCATTTTGATGAAATAAGACATGTGCTTGGCCAATTGCAGAAAGCAGGCGCCAAAGTATCTTTGCAAAAAGCACAATGGTGCAAGAAAAAAGTGAACTTTCTAGGGCATGAAGTGACTGAACATGGGCTAAATCCACAAAGGAAGAAAATAGAGGCCATACAAAGATTAAAAGATCCTAAAAATGTGAAAGGAGTAAAAAGTTTATTAGGGATGACAGGCTATAACAGAAAGTTCATTGAGAATTATGCAGAAATCACTCAACCATTGACTAAACTACTTAAACTAAATACTCCCTGGAGATGGGAAAGAGAGCAATCTGATGCAGTGGCTAGATTGAAGGAATGTCTTGTAAAGGCACCATGTTTAGCATACCCCATAAAGGACAGGGATTTCTTTATAGAAATAGGCTTTTCTGAACATTGTATGTCAGCAGTGTTATCACAAAAACACGATTTGAATCACAAAACCATTGCATATGCAAGTAAGGCATTTTCCCAAGTTGAAATGAAATTTAATGAATGCGAAAAGGCCCTATTAACCACTGTGTGGGCGCTACAACATTTCCGCCCCATTATTCAGGGAGAAAAGGTGATTATTGAAACAAATCATCAACCTTTGCAATTTTTAGAGAGTAAAAGAATTAGATCAGGCAATCTAGCGCAATCCAGAATCACTTCATGGACACTGGCATTACAAGGTTTTCCCGTAGAAGTAAGATATGGACAAAATAAAAAGAGCCCAATTGCTCAAGGGTTAGCTGACTTACATGACTGTGCAGCTGAACAAATAACAAATGAAATGGATGTGGAAGCTAGTTTACAGGAATTTGAACAATCACCACACAAAGCTTTTGATGAAAAAACATGCAAGGATTTGCCAACTGTATATGTGGATGGTTGTGCTTTTCACATTGAAAATGACAGTAATAAACAATTAGTGGCAGGAATAGGAAATGTCTGGTTGAAATGTGAAGGCGTTCCTAGTATAGGGATGAGGATTGGAGATAGGAGCAGTCAGGTGGCGGAATTGGCAGCCATCTATAAAGCAATTGCTACTGCAGTTGATAAAAAGTTCAGTGAAATTGTCCTGGTGACTGATTCTGACTATGCACGGAATAGCTTTGTGGAATATTTGCCTGGTTGGAAAGCAAGAGGCATGGTTACATACAACAAAAAGCCACTTAAACATGGAAAAATGATACAAGCCATAGACAAATTGGTGTCAGAAAATAATTTAACAATATACTGGAGAAAAATTCGTGGGCATTTAAAAACACCAGGAGAGGATAAGGAGGGAAATGATAAGGCAGACCATCTGGCTAAGATTGGGGCTGTGATGGGAGAATTGCTACCTATTGATTATTTAATGGGTGAAATACAAATTGATGCAGTCACACGTTCTAAAGCACCAAAGGAGGTAGATCAACCGGTGGTGCAGTGGAGTCATGACACGCCAGACCAAGATTTGATTGAGGCACAAAAGAATGATCAAATTTTAGGAATCTATTATAATCATTTGATAGATCCTGAACAAAATCCTTTAACAGAAAATGATTGTATGGGAAAAGAAGAGTTGAGGGTGTTATTAAAGAACAAAACACGAATTAGATTACAGGATGGACTCATGATTAGAGAGTCCATAACAGGGCAAATACAGTGGGTAGTGCCCCTTTCATTCAGAGGACTAATGCTACACCATGCACACGATGCCATAACTGCAGGCCATAGAGGTTCACAAAAGACATTAGAAATACTAAAAGATTATGCTTACTGGCCACATATGTCCCAAGATGTGGAATTATATACTAGAGGATGTCTAGTATGCGCCCAATTTAAACCTGCTTCACCAATGCATAGAGCACCATTGATGAAAAGAGGCCTAACTCTCCCATGGTCAGATTTGCAAATAGACTATGTAGGTCCTTTAAAAAGGTCGAGCAGGGGACACCGCTATATTTTGAGTGTGGTATGTTTGATGTCAAAGTGGATTGAGTGCATTCCCGCACCAGATTGTAGTGCGCAAACAGCAGCCACATTGCTGGTGAACCATGTGTTCTCAAGGTTTGGGTTGCCACAAAGAATTGAGTCAGACAGAGGAAGTCATTTCACAAGTACTCTAATGAGTAAGGTATGGCAAATACTAGGTGTGAAAAGGAAACTACATATCGCATATCGGGCGGCGTCTTCAGGTACAGTTGAAAGAAGCAATAGGTCTGTTGTGGATATTTTAAAGAAATTTGTGGCAGAAGCAGGTTCCAGCTGGGATTTGCGTTTACCATTGGTTTTGATGGCAATCAGGTCGACTCCTGCCAAAGCAACAGGTGTTAGCCCCCATGAGGTCTTAACAGGTAGGAAAATGGTGTTACCACAACACCTACTATACAGAACACATGAGCAAACTCTAGTGAGTGCATCCACAGTTCATGAATATATTGATGAACTGAGGAGGCATTTGCAACATGCATTTGCTTTTGTGCAGAGAAATCTGGAAAGAGCTGCTGACAGTGCTAAGTCATATTATGACAAAAAGACATCAGTAAAGGAATACAATGTAGGGGATCAGGTGTACAAGTTTCATTTTGGAAAAAGTAAACAGAAAAATTCTAAATTTCTGGCAGCCTGGCAGGGGCCATTTCGAATTATAGATAAAGTCTCTCCTGTAGTGTATAAAATTTTGAAAAATGAAGGTGAAACAGCAATAGAGCAGTTTGTCCATGTAAATCAAATCAAACCATGCCATCCCAGACATGAGATCAGGCAGCTTGAGCATGTGGAAACGGATAGAGTCCCTTGAGAAAATAAATGGGTGTGATCAGGAGGCAGTGACAAAGAAGTTAAAAAAAGTTGATTGTAATGATGGCACATAAACACTGTAATATATGTGAAAATATATAATATAAATAAATAAATAAATAAATAAATAAATAAATGCACATATAACGGAAGCTCGTGGTTGGTGTGCAGAGAGAAAGTGTATTAAATATTGAATGCTGTTTTATATGTGTTTGTTTTCTTTTAACTTGTGTTTAATTTCAGAAAAAAGAAAAAAAAAACGAAGTATTTTTACCAAGCATGTTTTATTTTTGGCAAAAGGATGAAGTTAGTATTGTGCTATGTACTTAATCTGTTTATTTTCTATTTTGATTTAGACAATTAACATTATTTGGTCGGAGGTTCCGGGATCAGAGGCCACGGGAGACGATGGAGTCCTGGAGTCCCTTGGATGAAGACCAAAAGATGCCTGCCTCCAGGTGGAGGTGAAGACAAAATAACCGGAATGCCAAAAGAGATGAATACTGTGGATTCAAGATTGCCAAGATGAAAGAGTACTCGAATGAACCGAATAACATCGCTGGTCGGGACATACCAAAAGAGACAAAGCAAAAGTTCCGGCATATGAAGTTCCACGTATTTATTATTTTAATTATTTATTTTAACTTGTTATATTACTTATTTGTTTTAGTTAGTTGTTTTATTTCATTGTTTTTAATTGACTTGGAAAATTTAAACTTAAAGTAATGCCACTTCCACCGAGAAGGCAAATGTGGAACATTTTATGAACTGATGGACTCAGATGAAATGTTAATTGCAAATTTTCATTGATGCACATGAATATTCATTTTGTTGGATTGCTATATTGTAAAAAAAAATAGAACAAGTTGTTTTTAGGAATTGGCTTGGATTATAGCCAAGTTCTAAAAACAAAAGGAGGGTATATGTAAGGATATTTGGCGTGTTACAGTACACAGTACAGCAATACTGCACAAGTAGCACAATTTTTTTTTGCAGCACCACCACCACAAGGGTGCGGTGCATTGCTATATGGGTTAGCAGATTAACAAGGAAAGACAGGCTATTCAGTCAAAAAAACGATTTTAACATATAAGATGCAAAGCTATTTTTACAGTTAAAAGCACACGTGTTCATTTAAAAATGCACACTATTTTTCACCTGAAATGCCTATATTGCTAGAGACACATTTGAAAATTAACAGCTAACCTATTAACAATTAACCTGACTAATAAAACCTTATTTTAATATAACCCACTAATAAAATGTGTTCTCTACTGCAGAATTAGGCATACTTTGAAAACCAGTTAAATGAGTGTGCAGATTTTTTTTTCCTCTCTTCTCTGCCTGATTATCCGTGTTGTTGTGCACAGTAACTGCAGGAGGAAGGAAGTCAGATTTGCAACAATTGCAAATGTATAAGCGAAGCTATTGTTGAAGAGTAGGAGGATGAGAGATGATGGATTTCATTGGAACACGTCATAAAGAGGGCTGAGAGGAAAGTTTTAGTGGGCAGTAGCAGGGAAAAAGACAGGCAGACATCTTTCTGCACTACTGGGGAGAAGACCTGGCTGTGGGGGTGTCCTGCTGCAGTCGAGACTGGGGAAAGCTGAAAGAATTACCTTTCCACTGGCAGAGGCAGTCCTATCTGAAAAAGCTGAGAATTCCAGGCAATGACCCCGGCTTGAGAAGGCAAGCGTTCCTTTTTGCTGGAATTAAGCCAAGAGAGCCACATTCACAGAGAGAAGCCTCTGAACAGATAAGGTAATTACCTAACTGGGGGAGCTGTGTGTGTGCACGAAAGTATGCAGTCAGTGTAGAAAAATGAAAGTCCCGTGCGTGTCTTAATCAAGTGCTAATGTTGCAATTTAAGTTCTGTTCTCCGCCACTATAATTGCAGTGTGTCATTGAAAATGCTTTGATTGTTCCATTTTATTGCTGTAAAGAATGAGATCATGTCTAAATGCAACTTTTATAATACAGAAAATATTTCAAAACAGACGGGTGGTTTATTTTCTATTTACCATTACAATGCCAATGATGTGGGGAGATTTTTAAACAGTGCAATGGTCATTTTAAGACAGATGTGTGTATGTCAGAATCAGTATGAATAATTGTGAGTGACTGTAGTATAACTTGTTGGAGGTACATGAGCCAACGGGAAGAGAGACTCTCTGAACATAGCTCCCTACCGTATATAAGGTAGTGGAAATTACCACAAGACTACCACATATAGCTCTCTGTCGTAAATAAGTCAGTGAGTTTGCCCATGGTGGCGCACCAACACTATCACTGGAAATTGTGGTATCTCTAGAATGCAGGTCTGAGGTCTCTCTAGTGATCACACGAAAAATCTAAGCGAAGATAAGGGATTCTGGACATTGGGGCCACAAATAAAACAAGGGAATTATGCTCACCAAAATACCACCAACCACGTATACCAAATATGCAGGTCTGGGTGCTGAAATAATGCATGTCCATTGTATTATTGTTGCACATGGCCAAATCTGAATACAAAGAGTGATTATTGCTAAGTTATTTTTCGGCGGTAATAAAATACCGTCAGGCCCCAAATCTCCACAAAATACCCTACAGTGCCCAGGACAGCCACATATACATTTATTATTATTGTTAAATTTAAACTCCCATCAATATTCTACCTGTACACTTGGTAGCCCATTAGGCAATTTCAGGCACGCATAGGGCGGGGTATAGGAAGAGATATGGTGGTAACTCCTATAACGATGAGAAATGAGCTGGAAGGGGTTGATTCACAGCAACATCCCCACACACCACCTCAACAATATGTTATAGGGAGTACATAGCTCTCCACAAAACAGCCATACACGAAGATAAGGCAGAGTATAGGTCGCACACAAGACACCACAATCTTGAAAATAGGTCTCCTAAATACGCGCTCATTAAGCAAATATGCCCTTAGCGTCCACGTCCTTATAAAAGAGAGGGATTTGGACCTTCTCTGCCTAACAGAAACCTGGCTGAAGGAGCCCATTGGCCCACTAGTTTCAACAGCCATCCCAGAAGGATACATTTTGAATAACAAAAATAGAGACAAGGGACAGGGCGGTGGAGTGGCAGTCATAGCAAAAGAAGCCTTACATCTTTTTAAAGCTAGTTTTGAATGTATAGGTTGCGAGTCTATCCAATTAAAATTGACCCATACACCCAATAATTGTCTGAATATCATTGTGGTTTATAGACCCCCTGCGCTAACCTCAGACTTAAAAAACGAGGTCGCCAGTCAAATCAGTAAGCTAACCTCGGCAAACTCCTCCACTATATTAGTAGGTGATATGAACAGGTAGAGGGCGGACCCGGCGGACAAAGAGGCGTTGACACTAGAAAAGACCTTGAATAACATGGGCTTCTATGTAATCAACAACGACTCTACAACACCCCAGCTTGATTGGATCTGCACTAACAATTTACAATCAGTGCACATTTTCACTGAGCCATGTATTTGGTCTGATCATAGCTTGGTCAACTTTGAAATAATATTCGAACCCCTTCCCAAAAGACAGGATAATCCACACATAGTAATCCAGAGTAGAAATTTACGGATCTAGGGCCAGAACTTCTTAAACCCGGCTTACAGCAAGCCTTAGAGTCATTTGAAGAAAATGATAGCTGTGAGATCATGCTAGCCAAATACACCTCACATCTGCAAAAATTAGTTGACAAGCACGCCCCATTAAAAAACAAGTCAGTTAGAAAAAATAACAACCAGCGCAAATGGTATAACGATGAAATGAATATACTTAAACAAGCAAAACGCTCCAAAGAATGAGCTTGGCTACAGAACCAATCTCAAGAGAACAGAAATGACTGGAAATGTAAGGACAAGGAGTATAGAAAGGCAGTCAAAGAAGCCAAATTAAACTACAATAGAGAAATAGAGTCTGCTGCAAACTCAACAAGCAAACTCTTTGAAATTCTCAAGTCAATAGAAAAAGCTAAGGCACTTTCACCACCCCACAATCCATCCAAAGAAGACTGTGAGAGAGTACAAGAAGCCTTTGCTGCAAACATTTTGAAAGCCAGAACCAATATAATACAGGCAAGGGAGTCCACCAACCCAGAAACCTGCACCACTGAAGAGCCCAGATCAGGAAATAGAGAAAGCTTCCAGTTTGTAGCCCTAACAGAGGAGGATTTTTGTCAGGTGCTGTCCAAAATGAAACCAACGTCCTGTGCTGAGAACATCCTGCCCACAAAGATCATTCTGGATAATAAGAGCTTTTTGCACCCACCCTTACCAACATAATCAACGCCTCGTTTTCCGAAGGGAAAATACCTAACACCATTAAAGAAGCAAAGATAACCCCTCTGGTCACAAAGGCGGGTCTGGATCCGAAAGACCCTAGCAACTTACGCCGATAACAAACTCCAACTTTGTACTGAAGATTCTGGACAAAATTGCCACGAATCAGTTACAAAAACACATGGAAACGCTGGAGATGTTACACACCCAGCAATCAGGTTTTAGAACAGCCCATAGTACGGAGTCAGCCATGCTTGACCTACAATCTCACATGCTAGAGCTGATTGACCAGGGCAAAGCAGGGATGCTCATGCTGCTGGACCTCAGCGCAGCATTCGATCTAGTGGATCATCAACTTCTACAAGCCGCACTAGATAAAATCGTAGGTTGCTCCCCACCAGCACTGACTTGGATAGCGTCCTTTCTAAGTGACAGGAAGGCACGTATCCATTGGGGAGACACATTTTCAGAAGCAGCACTCATCCTATTTGGAGTACGGCAGGGAGCCAGCCTGTCTCCTCTGCTTTTTTTTTTACATATTACAGCAGGAAAAAAACGAAACAGTTCAACTCCCCCTGTTCCCTTACCCCTCCCCTACCCTCCCCCCATCCCCGAGAAAGCCCAACACCCCAATGTCCCTCAAAATAACACCACTCCCAAGACTCCCCTTCCCCCCTATTCCCCTCCCCCTACCCATAGCCCCTCACCCCTACAGCATAGGTCATCCGGCTTGAAAATCTAGCAACTTAAGTCTCTGCGGTCGCCATTGCTCCCGAAAGTCCTCCTTCAAACAGTCCAAGGTCTCTCACCATTCCGCTGCAAAGTCCCGCAACTTATTGTTAGCTGCAAATGTGGCCCATTCTAAAGTCACTATTTCCCACATTGTCCTCAACCAGTCTTGTTCCGTCCTCTGCTTTTTAACCTTTACATGCGTAGCCTCTGTGACACTACGCTGATGATACACAGTTCGTTTTTGAAATGATGGGAGATTATGCTACAGATAGCGCTAAAATAGAGGAGGCTTACAAGATCATTGACATCTGGATGCAGAGGCACTGGATGTGTCTCAACAACAGCAAGACAGAACTCATGATTTTTGGATCTCGGCATGTAAGATCCAAGTTAGGAGACCAATACAGGGAATTCATGATAAAAGAAGCCATTATACCAGTGCTACCTCAAGTCAAAACATTAGGGATGATGGTAGAAGCATCAGTGGGGGCTGAAGCTCAGGTAAATTATTTATCTAAAAATAATGCATACTACCTGCGCCTGTTGAGAGCCATCAGACCATACATCAGCAAAGCAAACGCTGCAAACATCGCAAGAGCGATCATTTTGTCCGGTCTGGACTACGCAATGCGATACTAGTGGGTGCCACCAAGAGGGAGCTGCAACAATGCCAGGTCATGCAAAATGATGCCGTTCGTATCATCAAGAAAGCCAAATATGGAGAACACATATCGGCCGCAAGCAAAGATCTTCATTGGCTCAGAATTGAAGAGAGAGTCAATTTTAAGGCCATGATGATTGTTCATAGATGCCTATATGGCAAGGCGCCTGGATACTTTAAAGATAAATTCTCACCCTACACACCTAGGAGAAACCTTAGGTCAGCAAACATAGGCCTCCTGGCAATCCCAATGGTTAGACGAGCAGCAGGTGGAGGCAGAGCTTTCCCGGTCAGAGTAGCCACGTTTTGGAATAGCCTCCCAGGGAACCTAAGACTGGAAGGAAACAACAGCAATTTCAGGAAAACCCACCTATTTCAGTAACTCCCTGATAATCCAGGGCTTTCCCTGTGTATGATCACGGTTAACCTTGACCTCCCTTTTTCTCTCCTCGGTTTTCCCATTTTCCATGCAAATCCTCCTTAGGAGCACTCCGTGCCCTGATGCCTGCGGGCTGTCGGCGAATTATAAACACATAGAAATAGAAAAATAGGGTTGAGGCCCGTTTTTTTTTTGGAGGGGTTTGACATGAGCAGTTTTGAACGCATCAGGAAAAATTCCTGAGGAGAGGGATTAATTTATTATGGTTCTTGCGTATTCTCCTGCACAGGTAGATGTGAATATTTCTTTGAGGGTTGAGGCTGCGCAGGGGTCTAGCGGGGAGCCAGATGGTCTCCGGGCAGAGAGAAGTTTGGTAAATTGGTCAGTTGATATTGGTGTGAACGAGTCAAAAGTCGGTTGGGTTGTAGTTGCAGGCGGAGGATTGGCGGGTGGGGTGGGTGGATTGTGCGGTAGGTGCAGGAGGGCCAGTTTGTTGATTAGGGAGTTTTTTCTTTCGAGAGCAGTGGTGTAGAAGTGGAGAGAGAGTGAGTCGCAGAGTGATTATAAAGGGGTTGTTCGGGTGGTGTTACATGATGGTTTTGGTGAATTCAGAGATTATTTTGTGGAGTTCTTTGCTGTGGTTTACAATGTTGAGGATTGGAGAACTGTGATGGCCTTTTTTTGCCTTCCGGATTGCGGCTTTGTAGTGGTGATGGTGCCGGGCTAAGGTGGATCTGCTCAGGGTGGTTTTATCTTTCCGTCATTTGCGTTTGAGGGATTTGTATAGTTGTTTTGCAGTCTTGAGTTCAGGTGTAAACCATCTTGGAAAAGGGCCATGGCGCGTGGATGATTGGCAGGTGGGCGGGTTTAATGAGGTATTGACCATTTGTGTCAAAGGCGTTTGGGGTTAAGGGTACATTGCGTGTGGAGGTGGAGAGGGAGACTGAAAGAGCGCGTGGGCTAGGTCCGGAAGGATTTTTAGTTTCTTCCAGCATTTGCGTAGATTTGGAGGTTCTGGTTCGGGTTCGGGGAGGGGGGCAGGTAAGCGAATGCTGAAAGGGACAGTGAAATGGTCAGACCAGATGATAGAGGTGCGGGGGATTTAGAACATTGCAGATTGCCATAAGGGTACTGTGAGAGCCCCATCTTCTTCAATAGAATTTTACACGAAAACCGTGGTAATGTGGATGTAGAGAGCACAATAATTCAATATGTGGATGATCTCCTCATCTGCAGCAAGAGTGAGGAACACTGCAGGGCAGACTGCATTACATTGCTAAATTTACTAGCTACAAAGGGGTACAAGGTGGACAAGGGCAAGCTCCAATATTGCCTCCAGAAGTGTTGTACCTGGGACAATTGATTTCAAAAGATGGTAACAGTATTATACCTGACAGAGTGGCAGCAATACGCCACGCAATAATCCCCAAGACAGTGAAGGACATGCAGAAATTACTCGCCATATGTAATTATTGCCGTGCATGGATTCTGGATTATGCAACCTACACACACCCGTTATTGCAAGCATTGAAAGAAGCACAAAAGAACAACTCCCCAATAAAATGGACACAGGAAATGATGACACAATTCTTTAAATTAAAAGACGTCATCACACATGCCCCAGTTTTAGCGAACCCCGATTATGACAGGGAATTCTACCTCTTTTCAAACTGCAATGGAATACTGATGACAGCAGTTCCAACACAAAAGACCTCACTAGGCCACAAGCCATTGGCCTACTACTGCGGCACATTAGACTCAGTGATGCAGGGCCACTTCCCGTGCGAACACGCTCTCGCAGCAGTGGTCTTTGCGATAGAGAAAAGCGCCACAATTGTAATGGGATGCTCAGAGACACTATATGCAGAGCATTCAGTATTCACTATTCTGGAGAGATCAAAATAGACACTCACCACCCAAAGAGCCACGCATATGAGATAATAATCTAAAGCCCAAACGTCCATGTAGTTAGATGTAAAAGTGCAAACCCTGCTACATTCATCACAGAGCCCTGCACTGTAGAAGACATGCAAGCACATGATTGTGCCACATATGAGGGAGAAGAAGATGACATTCCAAAAGCCAATGAAAATGCCCTCAAAGAAGGAGAGATATACTTCGTGTCGTGGATGGGTCAGCATCAATTGACAGTGAGACAGGAGAAAAACATGTAGGCACAGCAGTAGTGAGAATAGAAGGGGAAGAGTATGAAGTTATAGTGCAGAAACGCCTCCCATCATATTACTCAGCGCAAGCAGCAGAATTGATTTTGCTAATTGAAGCATTACATACAGCCAAAGGATGTGCAATAACAATATACTCTGACTCGGCATACGTGACAACGACAGGATATTCGGGGTGGTCACGATGGCGAAGAAGTGGGTTTAGGAGGGTAGATGGCTCGCCTGAACAACATGCAGCACTATTGAATGATTTAATTGCGGCACTATGAAATCACATATGAAATCATTGAAGTCCTGCACTTAAGATTTCCAAAAATAGCTAGAAAGGACATGTTTTTTTTCTCCTTAAACTGGCAGACAGCAAAACCTTTGTCAATGGTGCAACATGATCAGGGTTTTTTGTTTTCAGTGTTTATGTTTTTTTCATTCTGGTGTTGTTTCTTCAGCCTTTCCAAGTTTATCAGTGATTGCCCATTGTTTCACTCAAAGAAATCACAGTTAAATTTGTTTTTACATTTTATATTTTATTGGTGCAGGCACAATATGCATAATTGTTTTCAATAACAGATTATTTGTATTTGTATTTGTATTTTATTTATTTATATAGTGCACCAGGCCCAAGGGCATCCGGGCGCATATCTTGGCATGGTAAGGACAGCACAGTAATAATTACAACAAAACACAATGTACAAGAAATACAAAATAGAAAAATAACAATGTAAGGTGAGTGCAGTATATACAGTAGCATTATACATAGTATACAATATGATGTTCAGCAATATCTACAGTTAGCATGAACATAAATACATATGCTGGGCAGGTAGCGAACCAAAAATGTCCTAAAGTGGATTTAGGCTTGTGTAATGGATAACCACAGTTTGGTTTTTTGTTTGAAGAGGGTTGGAGAATGTTCGGATCTGATAGTTAATGGAATCGAATTCCATAATTTGGAAGCGAGGACTGGGAAGCTAGCACCCCGGCTAGGGATGGTCAGGCAATGTGCTTGAGCCGATCTGAGTAGCCGGGTAGGCGAGTAGGGAGAGAAACGGGAGGCAAGATAGATGGCGGCCTGATTGTTCAGACATTTATGTGTGAGGCTAAGGGATTTCAGAGAAATTCTTTGTGTTACTGAGAGTCAGTGTAGGCTTCTCCTTGTTTCAGAGATGTGTGAAGATCTGGCGATGTTGAGGGCAGCTCTAATGGCATTATTTTGGGTAACCTGTAGTTTGTTAAGGTTACGTTGGTTGGTCCCTAGATATAAGGCATTACAGTAGTCCAGTTTGGACATAACCAATGTCCTAGCCAGGATAGTACAGTTACAGTTCTGTGTGGTTAGGAAGGGGCGGCAAGCTGTGATAAGCTTACATGTGTATGCGGATGCTGAGACGACTGTGTTTGTTTGTCTACAAAAGTGACAAAGTGGAGTCGAGATAGATTCCTAATGTTTTGGTGTCGGTGGAAACTTTAATAGAGTTACCATCAAGGTTGAAGGTTTTGAAGGAAGGGTCAAGTCTATTCAATCGGTGTTGGGAGCCCACCCAGGATGAGGAGCTCTGTCTTGTCATCGTTAAGACAGAGCTCATGCTGGGTCATCCAAGCTTGGATGACTTGACAGATGTCGTTCAGGGCTTTAGATTCCACTAAGTAGTCACCTGTGATGAGTAGGTGTCATCAGCGTAGTTGGTGCAGGTGACATCCAGATAGTCAAGTACATCAAACAGAGGTTTAGTAAAAACGTTATAGAGCGTTGGTGGAATGCATGAACCTTGAGGCACCCCACAGGGCCCCGGTGAAGGCTCTGCTGAGGCGATAGGCGAGAACACCCTTGTCTGTCTGTTATCCAGGAAGGAACTGTTCCATTTGGTGGCTTTTACGGAGAAGTGGGGCGCTGATTTCAAGCGGCGACAAAGGATTTGATGGTTGACTAGATCAAATGCAGCCGATAAATCGAGGAGTAATAATAAAGCCATTTTACCATTGTCTTTTAGGTCCTCAATTTGAGTTTTAAGATCTAGTAAGGTAGTTTCCATCCTTTGCTTAGGTCGGAAACCAGATTGTTGAGGAGTAAGAGGCAGGTGTTAGTATGAGAACAGCTATACCGAATGTGTCATAGTATCGTTGTGTTTAGTTGAGTGGTGGTGTATAGGAGAGAGTAAGCGTGGTAGTGTGATATGGTGGTTTTCAGTAAGGCCGTTCCATCCACTCCGTCTGTTCCATCCACTCCATCCCTTCCATCCATTCCGTGTACTCCATCCGTTCTATCTACTCTATCCGTTCCATCCACTCTATCAGTTCCATCCACTCTATCCGATCCATCCACTCTATCCGATCCATCACTCCATCCGACCCATCTACTCCATCCGATCCATTCGATCCGATCCATCCACTCCATCCGATCCGATCCATCCACTCCATCCATTCCATCCACTCCATACACTCCATCTGTTCCATCCACTCCATCCTTTCTATCCACTCCATCCGTTCCATCTACTCCATCCACTCCATCCGTTCCATCCACTCCATCCACTCCATCCATTCCAACAACTCCATCCGTTCCATCTACTGCATCTGTTCCATCCACTCCATCCATTCCATACACTCCACCCGTTCCCCCGTTCCATCAGTTCCAATTTGTTCCATCCACTCCATCTATTCCATCTACTCCATTTGTTTCCTCCGCTCTATTTATTCCATCTATTCTATCCGTTCCATCCACTCCATCTGTTCTATCCACTTCACCTGATCCATCTACGCCATCTACATCTGTTCCATCCACTCCAATCCGCTCCATTCATTCCATCTGCTCCATCCGTTCTATCCATTCCAACTTTTCATTCAACTTGTTCTGTTCCATCCACTCCTTCTGTTCCATCCACTCCTTCAGTTTCATCCACTCCTTCAGTTCCATCTACTCCTTCAGTTCTATCCACTCCATTTGTTCCATCTACTCCTTCAGTTCATCCACTCCATCTATTCCATACATTCTACCTGTTTCGTCCGATCTACCTGTTCCACCCATTTCATCTGTTCCATCTACTCTGTCAGATCGATCCACTCCATCTGTTCCCTCCGCCTCATTTGTTTCATCAACTCCAACTGTACTGTCTACTGTATCCGTTATATCCATTGCATCTGTTCTATTAATTTGATTTGTTCATTCCATCCGTTCCATCATCCGTTCCATCCGCTTCATTTGTTCCTTTCGCTTTGTCCGTTCCATCCACTTCGTCCGTTCCATTCATTTTGTCCGTTCCATCCACTTCATCCGTTCCATCCACTTAATCCGTTCCATCAGCTTCATCCATTCCATCAGCTTCATCCGTTCCATTCACTTCATCCACTTCATCCGTTTCATTCACTTCATCCGTTTCATTCTCTTCATCCGTTCCATCCACTTCATCAGTTCCATCCACTTCATACATTCCATCTACTCCATCCGCTTCATCCACTCTATCCATTCCATCTGCTTCAACCGTTCCATCCCCTCCATCCGTTTCATCCACCTCATCCGTTCTAGCCAGTTCACCCATTCCAGCCACTTCACCCCTTCCATCCACCTTCGTCCCTTCCATCCGGTTCATCCGTTACACCTACTGCATCCGATTCATCCGCTTCATCCGTGTCATCCACTGCATCTGTTTCACCCATTGCATCCGTTTTATTAGTTTCATCCATTTCATTTCTTTTATCCACTTCATTCCATTCTTTTTAGTTTATCTGTTTTAATATAGACTGGCAATTTAAGTTTTCCATTTTTCACAATCGGGTCTCGATGCTTTTTTGAATTCAGCAACCTTGGGTTACTGTCTATTCTTGCTGTTTAAATTGTTTGTGATTAAGAGTCGATTTTTAGGGGAAGAGCCACGTTTTCAGTAATTTGCAGAAAGACATGAGGTTTTCGGTGAGTCGGATGTGGGGTGGAAGTGAGTTCCATAGAGTCGGGGCCAGGGCTGAGAATGATGATCCACCTAGCCTAACTGAGTTGTTTTTTGGTATCACTAGGCGGTGGGCAGAGCGTGATCTTAGAGTGCATGGTGGATGGTAGGGTCTAAGTTTGTCATGTAGATATTGAGGTTCGGTTTTATGCATTGCTCGGTGCGAGATGCATAAGGTTTTGAAGGTCACCCTTCGGCCAACCGGGAGTCAGTGCAGAGTTTTGAGAGCTGGGGAGGTGTGATCCCTTGGGCCAAGAGCTAGTAGCAAAACAGCTTGTGCAGTTTGGCTGCAGCATTTTGTGCTCTTTGTAGTTTAGTCAGGTGGTACGCATGGACTCTGAGGTAGAGGGAGTTAGTATAGTCTAGTCTTGACATTACAGTTGATTGGACTGCAGTGAGTCTGTTGGGAAAGGAGAGGTACAGAAAAATGCGCTTAAGAATTTTGAGGTGGTAGTGGCAGGATTTAGAGACATTGTTGACTTGGTGCGAGAGGGTTAGGTCAGAGTCGAGAGTGCAACCTTTTTACTGAGGTTGAGGTTGTCGGGGAATTGCCCATTGCAGGTAGCCAGGGTAGAGGGTGCGGAAGAAATTCGGTGTTGCCACACACCATGATTTCAGTTTTGGAGGGGTTTAAAAGGAGATGGTTTATGGTCATCCAGTAGTCAATGTCAAGGAGGCAGGCAGCAAGGTCGTGTTGGCAGCTGGGTTTTGAGTTAAAGAGTTTTAGGATTAGTTGGGTGTCGTCAGCGTAGTTGTAGCACAGGATATTATTGTGCGAGCGGATTATTCATGGGAGGGTGGACATGTAGAGGTTGAACAGGAGGGCTGATAAGCATGCTCCTTGTGGAACTCCAGTGTTGACTGGTTGGTCGGCGGAAGTAAAGGAGGCGAGGAGGGTTATTTGTTTCCTATTGTTAAGGAAGGATGCTATCCACAGATTCCTAGGGAGTGGAGGCAGTCGAGGAGGATAGAGTGGTTGATTGTGCCAAAGGCAGCGGATAGGTCAAGAAGGATTAGTGCAGCGCATCCCGCAGAGTGTGCAGTGTTTTTAAGGTCATCCCAGACTGAGGTCAGGGTGGTTTCGGTTCTGTGTCGAGGTCTGAAACCTGATTGAGCGGGGTCTAGGAGATTGTTGGCTTCGACAAAGGCGTTTCGTTGGGAGTATGCGGTTCGGTCGATGAGTTTAGCAAGGAACCTGGTGTTTGA
The DNA here is from genome assembly GCF_040938575.1 of Ambystoma mexicanum. Classification (NCBI taxonomy): domain Eukaryota; kingdom Metazoa; phylum Chordata; class Amphibia; order Caudata; family Ambystomatidae; genus Ambystoma; species Ambystoma mexicanum. Next base: position 199,457,429 of record NC_090940.1, read on the forward strand.
GATGGGGCGATAGTTTTTGGGGTCATTTTGCTGAACTTACCCTGTGCTTGATTGCAAAGGCAGACGTTGATTCAACACTGCAAAGTAAAGCGAGCAGATCCGTAGTAGCGCTGCTCTCTGCATGCGTTTTAGGACTGTAGGAACTACAATCCCCAGCAGGATTGTAGTCCTCCAATCAGATTTTACCTCAAACCCAGCGCGAACGCGCCGGCGCAAACGGACAGGCACAGTCTGCTTCAGTATATAAGCAGAGTGCCAGCCCAGTTCGAACAGATTCCTTTTGAAAAACTGCATGCGGATTCTTTGTTGTAATAGGTCAGACATTTTAATCGAAGTTGTTTTCAAGATTTTAGCTTAGTCTCGTAACTTTTCGTTTGGTAAATATTGTATAACTCATTTTACCCTGTGTTTGATTGCAAAGTCAGACGTTGATTCAACACTGCAAAGTAAAGCGAGCAGATCCGTAGTAACGCTGCTCTCTGCACGCGTGTTAGGACTGTAGGAACTACAATCCCCAGCAGGATTGTAGTCCTCCAATCAGATTTTACCTCAAACCCGATGCGAACGCGCCGCCGTGCACGGGCAGGCACAGTCTGCTTCAGGCTGTGCAAGGAGGTGCTAGGTGGTACCCTGAGGTAAGTGAGGCAGTGCCCAGGACAGCCACATATACATTTATTATTATTGTTAAATTTAAACTCCCATCAATATTCTACCTGTACACTTGGTAGCCCATTAGGCAATCTCAGGCACGCAGAGGGCGGGGTATAGAGATATGGTGGTAACTCCTATAACGATGAGAAACGAGCTGGAAGGGGTTGATTCACAGCAACATCCCCACACACACCTCAACAATATGTTATAGGGAGTACATAGCTCTCCACAAAACAGCCATACACGAAGATAAGGCAGAGTATAGGTCGCACACAAGACACCACAATCTTGAAAATAGGTCTCCTAAATATGCGCTCATTAAGCAAACATGCCCTTAGCGTCCACAACCTTATAAAATAGAGAGATTTGGACCTTCTCTGCCTAACAGAAACCTGGCTGAAGGAGCCCATTGGCCCACTAGTTTCAACCGCCATCCCAGAAGGATACATTTTGTATAACAAAAATAGAGACAAGGGACAGGGCGGTGGAGTGGCAGTCATAGCAAAAGAAGCCTTACATCTTTTGAAAGCTAGTTTTGAATGTATAGGTTGCGAGTTTATCCAATTAAAATTGACCCATACACCCAATAATTGTCTGAATATCATTGTGGTTTATAGACCCCCTGCGCTAACCTCAGACTTAAAAAACGAGGTCGCCAGTCAAATCAGTAAGCTAACCTCGGCAAACTCCTCCACTATATTAGTAGGTGATATGAACAGGTAGAGGGGGGACCCGGCGGACAAAGAGGCGTTGACACTAGAAAAGACCTTGAATAATATGGGCTTCTATGTAATCAACAACGACTCTACAACACCCCCTACAACACCCCAAGGGAACCAGCTTGATTGGATCTGCACTAACAATTTTCAATCAGCGCACATTTTCACTGAGCCATGTATTTGGTCTGATCATAGCTTGGTCAACTTTGAAATAATATTCGAACCCCCTCCCAAAAGACAGGATAATCCACACATAGTAATCCAGAGTATAAATTTACGGATCTAGGGCCAGAACATCTTAAACCCTGCTTACAGCAAGCCTTAGAGTCATTTGAAGAAAATGATAGCTGCGAGATCATGCTAGCCAAATACACCTCACATCTGCAAAAATTAGTTGACAAGCACGCCCCATTAAAAAACAAGTCAGTTAGAAAAAATAACAACCAGCGCAAATGGTATAACGATGAAATGAATATACTTAAACAAGCAAAACGCTCCAAAGAATGAGCTTGGCTACAGAACCAATCTCAAGAGAACAGAAATGACTGGAAATGTAAGGACAAGGAGTATAGAAAGGCAGTCAAAGAAGCCAAATTAAACTACTACAATAGAGAAATAGAGTCTGCTGCAAACTCAACAAGCAAACTCTTTGAAATTCTTAAGTCAATAGAAAAACCTAAGGCACTTTCACCACCCCACAATCCATCCAAAGAAGACTGTGAGAGAGTACAAGAAGCCTTTGCTGCAAACATTTTGAAAGCCAGAACCAATATAATACAGGCAAGGGAGTCCACCAACCCAGAAACATGCACCACTGAAGAGCCCAGATCAGGAAATAGAGAAAGCTTCCAGTCGTAGCCCTAACAGAGGAGGATTTTTGTCAGGTGCTGTCCAAAATGAAACCAACGTCCTGTGCGGAGAACATCCTGCTCACAAAGATCATTCTGGATAATAAAGAGCTTTTTGCACCCACCCTTACCAACATAATCAACTCCTCGTTTTCCGAAGGGAAAATACCTAACACCATTAAAGAAGTAAAGATAACCCCTCTGGTCACAAAGGCGGGTCTGGATCCGAAAGACCCTAGCAACTTATGCCCGATAACAAACTCCAACTTTGTACTGAAGATTCTGGACAAAATTGCCACGAATCAGTTACAAAAACACATGGAAACGCTGGAGATGTTACACACCTAGCAATCAGGTTTTAGAACAGCCCATAGTACGGAGTCAGCCATGCTTGACCTACAAACTCACATGCTAGAGCTGATTGACCAGGGCAAAGCAGGGATGCTCATGCTGCTGGACCTCAGCGCAGCATTCGATCTAGTGGATCATCAACTTCTACAAGCCGCACTAGATAAAATCGTAGGTTGCTCCCCACCAGCACTGGCTTGGATAGCGTCCTTTCTAAGTGACAGGAAGGCACGTATACATTGGGGAGACACATTTTCAGAAGCAGCACTCATCCTATTTGGAGTACGGCAGGGAGCCAGCCTGTCTCCTCTGCTTTTTTTTTACATATTACAGCAGGAAAAAAACGAAACAGTTCAACTCCCCCCTGTTCCCTTACCCCTCCCCTACCCTACCCCCATCCCCGAGAAAGCCCAACACCCCAATGTCCCTCAAAATAACACCACTCCCAAGACTCCCCTTCCCCCCTATTCCCCTCCCCCTATCCATACCCCTCACCCCTCCAACATAGGTCATCCGGCTTGAAAATCTAGCAACTTAAGTCTCTGCGGTCGCCATTGCTCCCGAAAGTCCCCCTTCAAATAGTCCAAGGTCTCTCCCCATTCCGCTGCAAAGTCCCCCAACTTATTGTTAGCTGCAAATGTGGCCCATTCTAAAGACACTATTTCCCACATTGTCCTCAACCAGTATTGTTCCGTCCTCTGCTTTTTAACCTTTACATGCGTAGCCTCTGTGACCAATTGGAAAGCATCGGCGTGTTCTTTACAAACTACGCCGATGATACACAGTTCGTTTTTGAAATGACGGGAGATTATGCTACAGATAGCGCTAAAATAGAGGAGGTTTACAAGATCATTGACATCTGGATGCAGAGGCACTGGATGTGTCTCAACAACAGCAAGACAGAACTCATGATTTTTGGATCTCGGCATGTAAGATCCAAGTTAGGAGACCAATACAGGGAATTCATGATAAAAGAAGCCATTATACCAGTGCTACCTCAAGTCAAAACATTAGGGATGATGGTAGAAGCATCAGTGGGGGCTGAAGCTCAGGTAAATTATTTATCTAAAAATAATGCATACTACCTGCGCCTGTTGAGAGCCATCAGACCATACATCAGCAAAGCAAACGCTGCAAACATCGCAAGAGCGATCATTTTGTCCCGTCTTCACTATGCAATGCGTTACTAGTGGTTGCCACCAAGAGGGAGCTGCAACGATGCCAGGTCATGCAAAATGATGCCGTTCGTATCATCAAGAAAGCCAAATATGGAGAACACATATCGGCCGCAAGCAAAGATCTTCATTGGCTCAGAATTGAAGAGAGAGTCAATTTTAAGGCCATGATGATTGTTCATAGATGCCTATATGGCAAGGCGCCTGGATACTTTAAAGAGAAATTCTCACCCTACACACCTAGGAGAAACCTTAGGTCAGCAAACATAGGCCTCCTGGCAATCCCAATGGTTAGAGGAGCAGCAGGTGGAGGCAGAGCTTTCCCGGTCAGAGCAGCCACGTTTTGGAATAGCCTCCCAGGGAACCTAAGACTGGAAGGAAACAACAGCAATTTCAGGAAATTGCTGAAAACCCACCTATTTCAGTAACTCCCTGATAATCCACGGCTTTCCCTGTGTATAATCACGGTTAACCTTGACCTCCCTTTTTCTCTCCTCGGTTTTCCCATTTTCCATGCAAATCCTTCTTAGGAGCACTCCGTGCCCTGATGCCTGCGGGCTGTCGGCGAATTATAAACACATAGAAATAGAAAAATAGGGTTGAGGCCCGGTTTTTTTTGGAGGGGTTTGACATGAGCAGTTTTGAACGCATCAGGAAAAATTCCTGAGGAGAGGGATTCATTTATTATGGTTCTTGCATATTCTCCTGCACAGGTAGATGTGAATATTTCTTTGAGGGTTGAGGCTGGGCAGGGGTCTAGCGGGGAGCCGGATGGTCTCCGGGCAGAGAGAAGTTTGGTAAATTGGTCAGTTGATATTGGTGTGAACGAGTCAAAAGTCAGTTGGGTTGTAGTTGCAGGCGGAGGATTGGCGGGTGGGGTGGGGTGGGTGGATTGTGCGGTAGGTGCAGGAGGGCCAGTTTGTTGATTAGGGAGTTTTTTCTTTCGAGAGCAGTGGTGTAGAAGTGGAGAGAGAGTGAGTCACAGAGTGATTATAAAGGGGCTGTTTGGGAGGTGTTACATGATGGTTTGGTGAATTCAGAGATTATTTTGTGGAGTTCTTTGCTGTGGTTTACAATGTTGAGGATTGGAGAGCTGTGATGGCCTTTTTTTGCCTTCCAAATTTCGGCTTTGTAGTGGTGATGGTGCCGGGCTAAGGTGGATCTGCTCAGGGTGGTTTTATCTTTCCTTCATTTGGTTTTGAGGGATTTGTATGGTGGTTTTGCAGTCTTGAGTTCAGGTGTAAACCATCTTGGAAATGGGCCATGGCGCGTGGATGATTGGCAGGTGGGCGTGAGCGGGTTTAATGAGGTATTGACCATTTGTGTCAAAGGCGTCTGGGGTTAAGGGTACATTGCGTGTGGAGGTGGAGAGGGAGACTGAAAGAGCGCGTGGGCTAGGTCCGGAAGGATTTTTAGTTTCTTCCAGCATTTGCGTAGATTTGGAGGTTCTGGTTCGGGGAGGGGGGCAGGTAAGCGAATGCTGAAAGGGATAGTGAAATGGTCAGACCAGATGATAGGGGTGCGGGGGATTTAGAACATTGCAGATTGCCATAAGGGTACTGTGAGAGCCCCAGCTTCTTCAATACAATTTTACACGAAGACCGTGGTAATGTGGATGTAGAGAGCACAATAATTCAATATGTGGATGATCTCCTCATCTGCAGCAAGAGTGAGGAACACTGCAAGGCAGACTGCATTACATTGCTAAATTTACTAGCTACAAAGGGGTACAAGGTGGACAAGGGCAAGCTCCAATACTGCCTCCAGAAGTGTTGTACCTGGGACAGTTGATTTCAAAAGATGGTAACAGTATTATACCTGACAGAGTGGCAGCAATACGCCACGCAATAATCCCCAAGACAGTGAAGGACATGCAGAAATTACTCGCCATATGTAATTATTGCCGTGCATGGATTCTGGATTATGCAACCTACACACACCCGTTATTGCAAGCATTGAAAGAAGCACAAAAGAACAACTCCCCAATAAAATGGACACAGGAAATGATGACACAATTCTTTAAATTAAAAGACGTCATCACACATGCCCCAGTTTTAGCGAACCCCGATTATGACAGGGAATTCTACCTCTTTTCAAACTGCAATGGAATACTGATGACAGCAGTTCCAACACAAAAGACCTCACTAGGCCACAAGCCATTGGCCTACTACAGCGGCACATTAGACTCAGTGATGCAGGGCCACTTCGCGTGCGAACACGCTCTCGCAGCAGCGGTCTTTGCGATAGAGAAAAGCGCCACAATTGTAATGGGATGCTCAGAGACACTATATGCAGAGCATTCAGTATTCACTATTCTGGAGAGATCAAAATAGACACTCACCACCCAAAGAGCCACGCATATGAGATAATAATCTAAAGCCCAAACGTCCATGTAGTTAGATGTAAAAGTGCAAACCCTGCTACATTCATCACAGAGCCCTGCACTGTAGAAGACATGCAAGCACATGATTGTGCCACATATGAGGGAGAAGAAGATGACATTCCAAAAGGCAGTGAAAATGCCCTCAAAGAAGGGGAGATATACTTCGTGACGTGGATGGGTCAGCATCAATTGACAGTGAGACAGGAGAAAAACATGTAGGCACAGCAGTAGTGAGAATAGAAGGGGAAGAGTATGAAGTTATAGTGCAGAAACGCCTCCCATCATATTACTCAGCGCAAGCAGCAGAATTGATTGTGCTAATTGAAGCATTACATACAGCCAAAGGATGTGCAGTAACAATATACTCTGACTCGGCATACGTGACAACGACGGTATATTCGGCAGATGGCTCGCCTGTACAACATGCAGCACTATTGAATGATTTAATTGCGGCACTATGAAATCACATATGAAATCATTAAAGTCCTGCACTTAAGATTTCCAAAAATAGCTAGAAAGGACATGTTTTTTTTCTCCTTAAACTGGCAGACAGCAAAACCTTTGTCAATGGTGCAACATGATCAGGGTTTTTTGTTTTCAGTGTTTATGTTTTTTTCATTCTGGTGTTGTTTCTTCAGCCTTTCCAAGTTTATCAGTGATTGCCCATTGTTTCACTCAAAGAAATCACAGTTAACTTTGTTTTTACATTTTATACAACATTTTATATTTTATTGGTGCAGGCACAATATGCATAATTGTTTTCAATAACAGATTATTTGTATTTGTATTTGTATTTTATTTATTTATATAGCGCACCAGGCCCAAGGGCATCCGGGCGCATATCTTGGCATGGTAAGGACAGCACAGTAATAATTACAACAAAACACAATGTACAAGAAGTACAAAATAGAAAAATAACAATGTAAGGTGAGTGCAGTATATACAGTAGCATTATACATAGTATACAATATGATGTTCAGCAATATCTACAGTTAGCATGAACATAAATACATATGCTGGGCAGGTAGCGAACCGAAAATGTCCTAAAGTGGATTTAGGCTTGTGTAATGGATAACCACAGTTTGGTTTTTTGTTTGAAGAGGGTTGGAGAATGTTTGGATCTGATAGTTAATGGAATCGAATTCCATAATTTGGAAGCGAGGACTGGGAAGCTAGCACCCCGGCTAGGGATGGTCAGGCAATGTGCTTGAGCCGATCTAAGTAGCCGGGTAGGCGAGTAGGGAGAGAAACGGGAGGCAAGATAGATGGCGGCCTGATTGTTCAGACATTTATGTGTGAGGCTAAGGGATTTCAGAGAAATTCTTTGTGTTACTGAGAGTCAGTGTAGGCTTCTCCTTGTTTCAGAGATGTGTGAAGATCTGGCGATGTTGAGGGCAGCTCTAATGGCGTTAATTTGGGTAACCTGTAGTTTGTTAAGGTTACGTTGGTTGGTCCCTAGATATAAGGCATTACAGTAGTCCAGTTTGGACATAACCAATGTCCTAGCCAGGATAGTACAGTTACAGTTCTGTGTGGTTAGGAAGGGGCGGCAAGCTGTGATAAGCTTACATGTGTATGCGGATGCTGAGACGACTGTGTTTGTTTGTCTACAAAAGTGACAAAGTGGAGTCGAGATAGATTCCTAATGTTTTGGTGTCGGTGGAAACTTTAATAGAGTTACCATCAAGGTTGAAGGTTTTGAAGGAAGGGTCAAGTCTATTCAATTGGTGTTGGGAGCCCACCCAGGATGAGGAGCTCTGTCTTGTCATCGTTAAGACAGAGCTCATGCTGGGTCATCCAAGCTTGGATGACTTGACAGATGTCGTTCAGGGCTTTAGATTCCACTAAGTAGTCACCTGTGATGAGTAGGTGTCATCAGCGTAGTTGGTGCAGGTGACATCCAGATAGTCAAGTACATCAAACAGAGGTTTAGTAAAAACGTTATAGAGCGTTGGTGAAATGCATGAACCTTGAGGCACCCCACAGGGCCCCGGTGAAGGCTCTGCTGAGGCGATAGGCGAGAACACCCTCGTCTGTCTGTTATCCAGGAAGGAACTGATCCATTTGGTGGCTTTTACGGAGAAGTGGGCCGCTGATTTCAAGTGGCGACAAAGGATTTGATGGTTGACCAGATCAAATGCAGCCAATAAATCGAGGAGTAATAATAAAGCCATTTTACCATTGTCTTTTAGGTCCTCAATTTGAGTTTTAAGATCTAGTAAGGTAGTTTCCATCCTTTGCTTAGGTCGGAAACCAGATTGTCTTGTGCCAAGAAGATTGTTGTGTTCTAGATACTTCTGAATCTGTAAATACACAGCCCTGTCCACAATGTTCAATAAGAATGGGACCGTGGTGATTGGCCTGTAATTGGTGGGGATACTAGGGTCCAGCGTGGGTTTTTTTAACAGTGGGATGACCCATGCATCCTTGAGGTTATCAGGAACAATGCCCGAATGGAATGAGGAATTGATAAAGGTGGTGATGAAAGGGGCAAGTGCATGTGCAGATTCCTTGATGATGGGGGTGCGGCAGAAGTCACCCTGACAGTTGGACGGTTTCAGTTTACTAATGATGCTTTCTACCTCAGTGATGGTAAGAGGAGCAAAGCTAGAAGGAGTATGTGTGAATATGGAGGTTTTAGGTTTATTAGTCATGAATTTAGTTTGGAAGGAGGTTTGAAGGCAGTGTTGCTTAGCATTGATTTTACACTGTAAAGTGGATATTTTGTTGAGGAGAGCTTTTTGAATATTCTCACACCATGTGCTGTCCCTATTACAAATATCGGGAATGGAGGAGGGGGATTCTAATTCTTTGAGAATTTTAAATTGCTCCTTTGTATTAAATTCAGTTTGTGAGATGCGTTGGTTGTACGTCTCTTTTTTAGCTTGTACAATTGCTTCCTTGTAGATGAGTGTTGCTATGATGAGGTTGTCTTTATTAGCCCTGCAAGGATGGCTTTTCCAGAGTGCTTCAGCATTCTGTTTTTCTTTGCATAGTGTTCTACGAGGTGGAGTGAACAAGGAATTAAGATGGGCACACTGTTTGGGTTTCCTAGTTTTGAGAGGTGCTTTGGTGTTCATAGCTTTGAGCAAGGTTTAGTTGAAGATGCCCACCAAGACCGTTGAGTCATCATGTGAGAAGGCACGATTATTCAGTATTGGCAGGATGAGAGAGAGAAGTTTGTCCTTGGTAATGTCCTTTTTGTTTCTTGTAGGGATGGAAGGCGCAATATAAGGTTTGGTGCGTGGATTTTGGCTGGTATGTTAAAGATGATAATGTGGTGGTCTGACCAGGCATAAGGGTTGTTGGAGTCAACAATCCAATTGAGTGTCCTCCCTTTGGAATGGGTAGGTTTGAGAATGCGATGAGAGAATCCTAGGTTTGAAATATTGCTAGCAATCTCTCTGGCATGGGAGTCACTAGGATCTAGTAGACCGAGATTGAGGTCACCAAGAAGTAGAACTTGAGATTTAGGTTTGGTATTGTCGGCCAGGATGGTCGTGATGTCATTCGAAAATGTAGCGAGTGGCTCGGGGGTCTGTAGATGAGGTGCAGGGTAGCTGTGTTATTGTGAGATAGAGAGAGTTTGACTGAGAGGGACTCAGCAGAACTGAATTGTGTATTGGGAATCAATCTCATTTTGAAGTCATGTTTGTGGATAAATGCGACACTGCCTCCTTTGGAGAGGTTGGAGTTGCGGTCCTTTCTGATAATGGAATATCCATTAGGGATGGCTAGTGCCAATAGAGGACCTGAGGCTGCATGTAGCCATGTTTCCGTGATGGCAATAAAATCAAGGTTTTGTGTGGTAATGAGATCTGCGAGGGCGTAGGCCGGGAGGGATCTAGCATTGATGAGAGTGCCCTTCAGCTCATTTTTAGGCGGTGTCTTGAGGTTGTCAGGCTGTACCTGGGCCGTCTGAGTTTGGATAGTGTTTGTTCGCGGGTGGTATGATGGAGTTTGGGTATGTGAAGAATCTGGTTCTTAATCTGAGGTTTCTCAGATGTAGCAGGCAAGGTTGATTGGGTGTGGGTTTAGTTGCAAAGTGCTGAAGCCATAGGGCAGGAGAGTTGATGTAAGGATTAGTGGTGTGAGGAAGGTTAAAATTTTGGGTGAAACAATGTGTAGGTGTAGGAGGTGAGATGGGTGTAGTGGTGTGGTGAGCCAGTCGTTTGGTAACCAGGTTCAATGCCGGAGACGTGGTAATGAGATAATAAGCGTGAGTCTCTGGTGTGGTGTAGGGTGGTGAATAGTGAGTGTGAGTCAAGGGAGTAGCCAAGGACCACAGTGCAAGGAGTTGGTGAGCAACAAAGAGGTGCAGCAACATAGCGAAATCCAAATGTAATGAGGGTGGCTAGTTCTGAACAAGGTGAGAGAGGCGTGGCAGTATTTCTAAATCCTGCGGTAAGTAACACGTTTGCTAATACTATTTATGCACATACTGTGCTTCATAGTAGGATGAAGACATTTCAGAGGCAAAGACACAATTGCCTGTGTGCACGTAATAATAGCTTTGGTGCGCAAACATAGGAGTATTGAAATAGTAGACAGTAATGCTAGGACAGTTACTACGGTAGCTTTGTAAAACACAGGCATGCCAATGCACAGATCTATCTATGCAAGGGGGAGGTGCAATACATTATGCATAGAGTAATGGTACAAGGCAAGTCAGAGTATACATGGTACGTTGTTAAGACAATGCAGCTAGAGGCGCAAAAGAACTAGCGTATTTAGCATGTTTAAGCGGCGGTTATAAGGCAGAATAAGCAGGCAGCTTAATCTTACAAAGTACATAGCGTACAAGGCAGGCTAATGCAACAAATCAAGTGTGACAATGGAACTACTACCATGCATATTAGAGATGCGGCAGGTACTCAGGACTCATGCGTGTAGGCACCCGTAATGGCGCAATTAGTGTGTGACATCGTGGTACTCAATGTCTTAGGGACCGGGTCTGGGTGCTTGCAGTGCGATTAGTGCTAATACATCCCTTGTTGTCTTTTTGTGTTCCTAGACTTGTAGTTAAAAATGTATGACAGAAAAGGAAAACTACACATGCAAAATGCAAAGACTCAAACAAGTACTTCATGGGCTCGTGTTGGGCGTTTTTGTTGTAATCCAGGAGATGTCCTTGGAGGGTGTCAACAAATGAACACCACGTGGACTGGTCAGCTAAGCCGTGCCACATTTTGAGGCATACTCTGCTTTAAACCTGAGGGGAAGGAAAATTGAGGGCTCCTTCCCAGACTGTTACAGTCCTATGACACCAACGGCAAGGTGGTAACGTTTTTATTTCTCACAAACTGGTCTCCGACTTACGAAATATACCAGCTTTTGAGGAAGCTTAGACTGTCCTGAGGAATGTGGCTTTATCAAAGTTAGGGTACTGAAACCGGTCGACGGTGTTTGTTACATCTATAAAGGCACCAATTTGCCTATTTTGTAGCTTGAACAACCCGTTTTATATTGTCCTACTTCCCGTTAGTAAAAATAAGCCCTGCATGGGAATCGGTGACTGTATTGTCTTTGTGTTGTTGGAATAGGAATTTATCCTCTTCCTGTATGTTTGTGTCATTTTAACCCTAGCAACCCAGGGTCAGTGTGACAATCAATGGGTTGTTAAAGGATTGTTTATCCCATTAGATGCCACATGAGTTTTCTAAAAAGGAAGAAATGTATCCTTTTACCTTCCCTGTTGTGCTTCTTCTTTTACTCGTAGTCTCTTCCGATTTCAATTAATCTGGAGGAGAGTGGTACTGGACATACAAGACTGAATGTATTACACATCATAGAAGTTGGTAATTTCATTCTTATTCTGTCACTATTAGACAGGCGTTGTAACACCGCAACCTAGTTGAGAGTGCACATTAGGCAGGGATAGTACCTCTTTTTCACTCTATCCTTCTGTCTTCCGCCACAGCCTTGTTTCTCACTTTATTAATAATCAGAGTCCACACCACAGTTACTCTTGGGTTTGGTTTTACCAACTGGACCTCTCTTGGGTCTTTTTCGGCTGCTTATAGCCTATAACACGGTTGTGTGTTGCCTACTCTTTTTGTGTGAACTTCATGGGCTCCACCTGCCTGACATAGGGCAAGTTAAGAGCTTGCATTTATGTTACAGTGAACCCTAAGGTATGCACTACCTAAACTTAAAATCAATCATTGTGTAAAGGAGAGAAAGGCGCATGGGGCACAGAGGTAGGTCCATTTGTATTTTCCAAGATATGTGCAAGACAAAACAAAGAACTGAGCAACCTTTTTTTTAATTAACACTGCGGGGAACTACACTGCCATTCACACCGATTACAATGAAGCCCTTGGTAAAAATGTAAAGCTTGCATATTTACTAAATAGATGGTTAAATAAATCCTGGAACCATATAAAAAAGAGCTGGATATTTAAATCAGTCACAATTAGGGATACCAAATCACAAACATAATGTTGCTATTCTTCAACAAAATATACAATCACCTTTTGTTGCAAATTGTGTATTAGGGGATTCAAAATGACTTTACCTTGTTCCATTTTCCAAACAGAACTTGAACAGACTAGTACTTAATGAAGGATCATTGGAGATCAAGACACCATGTGATCAAGTAGTCCATTTTGATCTTCTCTGAGAAGTGGCTAGCTGAAGTTTTAATTATAGCCCTATAGCTCCAGGAATCCAATATTTATCTCCAAATTCCAACCTTTTGAAATACATGGCTCATACAAAAAATAATTATCAAGGGAAACATATGAAATGGCCTATTTCAGTTTGACTCATTTTCAGTTAGGAAAATCTCTGAAAATGTCCACAAGATGACAGTGCTGACATTGCTTTTAATTTTATTGTTTAATACAAGAATTCATGAGTAGCAAAGTCAGCGCTGTCATCTAGTGAACATTTAGGGATACATGTCTAAAAGGGATCATTATTTCTGGGGGGCAGAAATCAGATTAAATAAGGTTTTACTGAAATCCAAAAAAGCCTAAACCTAGTCTATTTTGTAAAAGAATAAATAACAAAGTAAAAGTACTTGCCACCATCTGGCCGTACTTTTACTTTGTTATTCATTCTATTATCCCATGTTCTGCACTGTCCCCTCCCCCTTCCACCTTCCTATGCACTTGCACGATCTGAATGACACCTGGCCTAGTAGAATGATTGTCTGTCTTCCCTCTGCTCCCCCTCCCTTGCCTCATCGCGCCTTGAAGCAATTGTGTATAGGCGCATTATAAATGCCATATCATATCATAACTACAAGTCACATTTATTTTGAATGCTCCTGCACAACATTTGTAAACAAGGGTTTAAATATTTCTGAGTTTGTTGGCATTAACGTTTGGCCAGTGCCTTCCTACAGGCTAAGAAGAGAACTTCCTATAGATTCATCAAATTCCAAGATGGAAGGTCAAGTGATCATGGCAATGAAGAGTCCATATTGAATAGTCATAAAGTGACAGTACAAATAGTTTGTTGCACTGTAATGCAAAAGGTAGACTGATACGGACATCATTTAGGGGTTACCATGGGTACCAGCTAGTACCCTTTGCAACTCCCTTGGTAATGGTGACACTGCACTGACGACCTTTTCTTTACAGAATGTAGGGGCAGTTCTGGCCCACTGTCCCCTAGAGCCATTCAGAAGATTGTGAATAGCTGCTGAAGGTCATGTACTGATTGTAAAGGGGTTGGAACTCAAGACAACCATTTGCGAGGCTGCCAGGACAACAAATTAAGCAATGTATAAAGTGCCCTCTTAGACAAAGACAATTTCCTGGAGAAAAGGGTTTGCATTTGAGCTCATTTGCATACCCACAATGCCTTGCTGTTGTGGTTCAGAACTGGAGGTGAACCTCCAGCAATGTCTACAAGGTGGCGTTGTGGAATGCGTGACTTGGTTCAAAAGGACTTTCCTACTTTCACATTTCAGGTGAAAGGATTTTTTTTCAAACCTTTTTAAACCCACAATAACTTTCTTAGTGTTGTGTACAAGTGCTTTGTAAAGTGCGAAACGTGTCAAAGGATATATCCCCTTGGTGTCCTGCCTCTGTGTATTTAAATGTTAATAAACTTGCTAGTCATTTGACCACACGTTTCCTTTGCCTTTACTTTGTTGTGGGCAGCTCTGACATTGTTTGTGGGCTCAGAATGCAGCTGCCGCGGCTCCTCTTTACTTGTGCATATAAATAAATATATATTTTAGGTTTATTCAGAATATACAATTCCATTAAACTTACAATACAGAAAATCATTTCAAATTCAATGTGAGGACTCCCAATTTCATCCATTATAAAACAGTAAGCATGTGTACATACATACAAATAAAGGACTTAAAACATATGTTAAATCCAGTCAATATAAAATGTACCCTTTTGAATAAAAACCCTTGCTCATTCCAGAAATGTGCCAGCATCACACACCAAGGGAGGCCTTTATGCATCTCTTAATTTTAGCCTTTTGGCTCTCATATTCAATGATGGCTTAAGATACATTAAACGTGCTGAATCTATAAAAGGGAAACTTGCTCTAAGAAGATATAATAAAGCTTGTCCACATTGTCTAAAAGCCAAAGGTCTGAGAAGTGGGATCTAGAAGAAATGGTGGGCTATTGTACATGAAGGACAGAATCCTCGACATCTACCCTGGCATTTTTTGAGGTGTTTCCCGTCCACTTCGCAGTGATCCCATTTGAAGAAAGGAGATTGAGCCTAGCATGGGTAATTAAGACTCTGGGCCTCATCACGAGTTTGGCGGTAACCCTTAAATCTGGCGGTAGCGCTGTTACCGCCGGATTTAGGGGTCCACCAAATCAGGACCTTGGTGGATTTCTCCCCAGCTCTGAGCTGGGGGGAAATCTGCCGAAAATTCACGCTCATACCACCGGCGGGAAATCCGCCGGCCGTTTGAGCGTGAAATTTCCCCATTGAGCCCATTGGGGAATGGGTCATTCCCGAATGGGCTCAATGGGGGATGGGGATTTCCAAATCCGCCAAACCCGTGATCCGGTGCTAATAGTGCCGGTGGGTTTGGCGGTAGGGCAGATAGCGCCAGCGCCATTAGCGCCGGTGTTACCGCCCAACTCGTGATGAGGCCCTCTATCTTTTTTTATCCTTGGCTAAACAAGGTAGCAAGGAAGCAGGCTCTCCGCAGGAAGTATATATCTTCTCACGGATTGCTTTTCCAATTCTGTGTGTTTGCTGTCTAGCTTATAACATTGTTGAAGTGCAGCAATAAATGAGTCGGCTGTTACTTTAGTAATGGTTGTATCAGAAAAAGGTATATTACAATTTGTTATGTGCAGAGATTTTCTCACAAAAACTATGCATGTTATCGTCCAATAGTTTGTTTCACTGCCCAGCAATGATTATATACTTTTTCTAGTCAGAACTGCTCTCTTGTTAGACCAGACCCTTATCCAAAGATTTACAGGTTCTATTCTCAACCCATCTCCAAATGGAGATACATTAATTTGTTCTGAACTGCATGGTTCGGTGCTGTTATTGACAAACCTAGAATACATTTAAAAAATCTATTTTCACCTACAGATATGCCAGCTGGAACAAACTATATTCCAGACCGCAGAGACTGGTTGTCAGACCACATTATAAAGTCTGGTGCTAGCATTGAAAATAGACAGAATCAGAGGCTGAAATCTCACTGGTAGGTATAATCACCTCACTGATGGAGGAGCAGGACCACCAGCCAACTAAAGAAAGCTTGTTAGAAAGTGAAATCTTAGGCCTCTGTCCAGGGTGAAGGAAGTCTAGCCCGACCAACTCAGGTGAAGGGGAGAATACCTACTTACTTTGTTGTTCTTAAACCACCCTACAGTAGGGGAGTGTAAAGACTTTTCTGGAACCTGCATGTGTTTGTCACTAGCACCTAGATCAACAAGAACCATTGCCAGAGTCTGGACGTCGACCAAGCCAATGCAGAACATCCACCATTGCTAAAACATTTATTTATTTATTTTACATACATACATATATATACAAGGAAACAAGCTCTTTGAGCCACAAAGGAGCGTACGAAAGGTAATATAGCAGATAACTGGGAGACAGTGAGCCCCTTATAATGGGGAGCGTTCGAGTGACATGATGAATTGGTATGGAAGGGGAACATTGGACAGATACGGGAACAATATTGTGCACAAACTTAGGACAAGTAAGTATCAGTGGGTAGGCAGTAAAGCCAGATACGCACAAGCTGTGACCTCAAACTATTAAGTGCTGCTATGGTCTGGAAAAGAGAGAGAAGAGTCCGGTTAGCGGCGAGGAAAGGTGTAAGTAGTAAGAATGTAGAGGTGAGCCAAAAGGATAGCTGAGAAGCGTTGAGGTGTGCTTTCAGTTTGCTTTTGAATACAACAATGTGGACCGTGTTTCGAATTGCAGAGGGAATTCCAAGTAAGGGGAGCAAAAAGAGCAAAAGAGCGGAAGCAAGAGGAATCATGGGGTGGGTGAGGTGCGACAAGGGTGTTGGATGTGGGAGAGTGAAGGCAGCAAAAGGGTTTTTATGGGTGTGCCTTACTGTGGATGGATTTATGCAGTACTAGAAAAAGTTGAATTTGGCCCTGTTTTGCATAATTACCGAGCCAGCCTGCTGGTGATAGGAGGAAGTAGGGGGTGAACGAAGGAGTTTGAAGAGAGTCCCTATAGCAAAGTTAATAATCTTGTCAAGGAGACAGAATGCATAGTTTGGAACACCAAAGAGGATACTGGCACAGTAGTTGAATTTAGAAAAGACAAGAGTGGTTAGGAGATGTTTGGCCGTTTGGAAGGGAAGCATGTGGCTGATTTTCCTGATAGTTATTAGGTCGATGCGAGCCGCCATTTCAATTTTAGAAATGAAGGTGGATAAAGTGTGTGAAGGCTCATAGAGAATACCAAGGATTCTATCTAAAGAGGAGTAGGGGAGAGTGTCAAGTGGGCACGGAAGGAGAAGAGAGAAGGAAAGGAAAGCACCTCTGTTTTGGAGAAGTTCAACGTAAGAGAGAGTGTGAAGCCATTCAGTATTTAATAGCAGAGAGACTGTCTACAGATGTGTGCAGGGGCATGGCACGCCTTCTGACTGCGAGATTGATGTTTTAAGTCATTGCAAAAGCTTAGATATGTTCAACATATGTTTAAACATAGCCTTTTAAAAGTGAAGGCATTTTATAATAATTCATACACTGTGTGGCGTTCAAAAAGCAACACACAAAGGGCCTGATCACGAGTTGGGTGGGATACTGCCCAATGTTAATTGAATTAGCACCACCTGGTCCAGCGCTATTAACGCTGGATCACTGGTTGAGCGATAACAGGAAATTCCCATGGGCATTTTCAAAATAATTACTGCGTGCTAATACCGTCTGTGGTAATTGCGCCGAAAACGGGCCGCTAAGTGGGATTTAGCAAAAAGCTGGATGTAACACAGCCCATGTAGCGCCCAACTCGTGATCAGGCCAGCCCCAGTATTAGCGTTACCTCTGCATTTAAGGGCTACCGCCCAACTCGTGATCTGGCCCAAAGACCTAATGTCTGAGCAAAAATGGTTCTCAGAGGAGTTACTAGGAGTAGTTCTGAGTTACTCCTGTGGAGAGACTTTTCATTTTCAAAAGAAGATACCCTTAGCAACTATGACATACTCCTGAATAACTGTTGCCTTTTCAGGAGAAAGTCAGAGTTACTCCTGTTACATTTTTTGCCCGTTGAATTTAATTTCTCCAGGAGTAAGTCAAGAGTAAATAAGAGTTGTCTTTGGTAACTTCTTTGTAAATCAGCCCCGAAGTGATGAATGACGAACACCCAGCTAACATGGACCTGTCTGCTTAGGACGTGTGGTACTGTGCCAACCTTTAAGATGTCATGATCAAAACACAAAGTAGTTTTTTTTCGAGTTCCTCGGAAATTGCGTGGATGGGACCTGTACATTTACACTTTTGCGTAGGGAGGTCACATCTGCCCAATTTCCAACATTTCCACAGCAGTGTGCAAAAGTGAAGAGCAAAATGGTGGCGCATATTCCTGTACGCCGCCCTTTCGCAGTATGCCGTGCAAACTGAGTTAACTCCACCTCTCTTGTACGGATGGCAGGTGGCATTTAGAATGGATTCCACTTGCTTTACTCTAGTGTAAGATGCAGGCGTAAATCGTTGTTTTGCACTGTGCTTTGCAGATGTTGAAAATTGTGCGGTTGGGACCTAGCTACACAAAGGCCTCATCACGAGTTGGGCGATAACACTGGCACTATCTGCCCTACCGCCAAACCCACCAGTGCTATAAGCGCCGGATCACGGGTTTGGCGGATTTGGAAGTCCCCATTCCCCATTGAGCCCATTCAGGAATACCCCATTCCCCATTGGGCTTAATGGGGAAATTTCACGCTCATACCGCCGGCGGATTTCCCGCTGGCGGTATGAGCGCGAATTTTCAGCGGATTTCCCCCCAGCTCAGAGCTGGGGAGAAATCCGCCAAAGCACTGATTTGGCGGACCCTTAAATCCGGCAGTAACAGCGCTACCACTGGATTTAAGGGTTACTGCCAAACTCGTGATGAGGCCCAAAGACTTAAACGTAGCATTTTCCCTATTCGCACTTTACGAGGAACTCGAAAATGAGCTCCAGAATATGACATCTATATTTAAATTAACCTTTAAAGTTTTAGAGAGCATAATCTGGAAAGTCGCTAAAATACTAGCAGGAAAAAGAAGAAAAAACATCAATCAAAGACATATCTACCTATCTACTACCGTGGCCAGGGGTCAGCAACCTTTGGTTCTTCCGATTTATTGGACTACAACTCACATCATCCCTAGCCACAAGAGTCAATGGTGAGTGCTGATGGGCTGTGTAGTCCAAAACATCAGGTTACAGACCCCTGACCATGGGGAACACCCGAATGCACCTTGCATCTGCGCCCATCGCGTGTAATCACCATGATTGGTGATGTTCCCAAAACAGCGACCCTCCTTCACTGGGTTTTCACTGAAAGCAGGACCCATAAACCCTTTCTAGCTCATTAATGGTTTTAAGATCCTAATGACACACTCAATTGCACTAAATGAAAATCTAATCCTTGCCTAATTCCATTGGTTTAAGTGGATTACCTAACTCTTGCTACCCCTGCAATCAGCCATGTAGTTGGGCGATTAGGCCCTCCTAATACAACACGTCTACACATTAAGTAGCATTTAGGGCTCATTTATTTGGGCTGGCAAAGAATAATATCACTGTAGCGTGAACATCCTGTGGCAATGATTCGATGGGGCTTTCCTCCAGACGTGTTATGGCTGTGTCTGCTGATTGCGCATGCTCAGTGATGTAAATGGTATTTCCCAGACGAATTGATGTATTTCTATTTTTTTCTGTGCTTGCCATCTGTCTTGTTTGAATGTTATACGCAACGTGTTAATGAGGTACAGATGCAGATTACAGCATTTGGGGCACTTTTAAAAACTGCCTATAGACTCTCACGGAAACATTATAACATTCTCAGATTTAATATAAATCACAATGCTACCACTGACCGGCCAGTTGCTCCAAAGCGAGGGGATGGGTTGTTTGCTCATGTTTACACGTGATTACAGTGCACAGACCAGTCCACGGTAAACATCATTACCAGAGACGATAACGAGCCCCATATTCCCAAATATAGTGTAATTATATATCAGTTATGAACACAGACACACATGCGCCTGCGCGCCCGACTCCATAACATTCACTCGACATCAGGGCCAGCAGTCCTACCCAGAGCTTCACCTTTCACCTTTACTGTTCCCCTGCCCTCTGGTGCTGGACCAAACATTTAAATGTCGATGTGTCGCAGTTTATGGGCCCTTTTGCTGGTATCTGCTGCCTAACCCATCTTGCCAGCAAATCCGCAGACTGGAAAACATCCATATAAAGAAGCATTGACAAAGCCAACAGTGTTGGCTTATTTTGTAGGCAGGGCAAAGGCATTTTCCAGGCACTGCCATTATTTTACTACCTGGACAGAAGGTGGCAACAGCGGACACACAATGCTAGTACCTGGGAATATTATGGTCTTGTCTGGCAAATGCCTTTTTAATGCCCACAGAGGAGCCAGAGAGGTTGGCTTTGTCAATTCTTGTTTTAACAGGAATTCAGTGCAAGGAACAGATGCAAGGGCACATATTGCTTACAAATCAGGCGACTGAACGTACATCTGATTAAGACTTCTATTACACCAGAAGGTGCAATTAAATCTCAGAATACTTCTTAAAAATAACAGCATCCCCCTAAAGTACTGAGCTATCTCAAAGAGACCCAAGAGGGATGAGTCTTGTGTATGAAGGGCCTAGCATGGCCATAAGTGGTTATTACGACACAGGGACCGTGTGCTGCAGATAAGGACTTTCTTTCCATCATCCACAGGGAAACCCACTTCCAAAATACTCTCCGAGCTTCCACAAACCAAACATTCATCCCAAGGTTTCCCACAGACTTTCCAAGCACAGGGGCATCCCACAACACATTCCCCATTTCCAAAGGTGGCAAAAACAATGGTATGTATATTATTTATAGATATTGGGCATCATCACAAGTCCAGTGGTAACCATTAAAAGCGGCAGTAACAGAATTACCGCTGCCAATACTGCTCCGCCAGATCATGACCTGGCGCAAACACAACCGCATCAAGTCCATGTTAGGTGCAATTATACAGCCGAAACCATGGCGCAGTTACCTCCAGCTTACACTAGAGGTAAATAAACAAAGGTGCCCGAAAGTAAGCCAAAGATTAACCCAATCTACCCCAGAGGGCTACATAAGGCACACCCCTTCCCCAAAAACTGTTTCCAACACCATGCTGCCACTAGAGACTGTGAGCTGGGACAGGCAGCTGCTCCTGCTGCACCTGGAATTAGTGAGGTAGGACAACCCAGCCAGGGCACAGGAAGTACGGGGGGGAGGAGGAGGTGGGGAGGAGGAGGTGAGCCCAAGCAAGGCATGCAGTGATCCGCAAGGTTAGGTATTCACCCTGGAGCCTCACCGACAACCAGTTGGTCACCCTGTACCGCCTCAACAGGGAAACCATAACAGAGCTGCTTCCCACAATACAGGACAAAATCCGGACAGCTGTGACCCCATTGCTGAAGCTAGTGTCTGACCTACAATTTCTTGGAACTGCCACCTTCCAACACTCTGTGGCCATGATGCACGGCATGGCACAGCCCACCCACATTCTGTGCAGTGTTGGTCCAGGTGCTCGAAGCCCTCCTGCGGCAAGTGCACTGCCACATCTCACTGCCTAACACCCCATCCCAGGTGAATGCCATGAAGTCACAGTTCTATGCCATTGCCCAAATGCCAAATATGATCGCTGCCCTGGACTGTACCTAAGTTGCACTGGTGGCCGCCTAGGCCCACAAAGCAGTGTACCGAAACCGGAAGCACTACCACTCCCTGAATGTGCAGGTGACCTGTGACCCCAACCTGTACATCTCCCACTGCAGCGCCCACTACCCGGACAGACACCTTATGCAACATATGCTGCAAAGGAACAGGGTTTCATGTGAAGCACCAACAATGCATGACACAAGTGTGACACTGCATTCACAGACATAGAATACTTACATGCAGTGAAATGAAAGTGCATGCACAAGTAGTCCATTGACCTGTCATTGTGCAAGTCCAATGTCACACCCTACACTGGGCCTCATTACGAGTCTGGCGGTAACCGAGGTGGTAAAACCGCCTGGTTACCGCCAGACTCGTATTACCATTCCTCCTCTGTGATTCCCGGAATTACCGGGGCATTACAACCCCGGTTTCCCGGGAATCACGGAGGCGGAATGGTGTTAATCCCCATTCCCATTGAGTCCTATGGGACCCAATGGGAATGGGGATCATGGAAACACCGGCAGCATCTCGTAATGCTGCCGGTGTTTCCTCGTCCGCCTGCAGGCAGGCGGTGTTAAACCCGCCAGGTCAGACCTGGCGGGAACATCACCTCCCGCCTGCAGGAGTCGGGATCAGGCGGTCCGGAAACAACGGTGGCGGCGGGTTTACCGCCACTGTTATTTCCGGACCGCCTGATTTGTAATGAGGCCCACTGTGTGTAATGCCTGTGCCTCCCCCATGCTGGTGACTCCGGATACCCACAGCTGCCCTGGCTAATGACCCCTGTGCGTGATCCACAAATACTGCAGGATATTGCCTACAACCATGCTCACAGCAGGACCTGTGTGTGCATCGAGCTTCCTTTGGCCTCCTGAAGGCACGTTTCCACTGCCTCTACCGTACTGGGTGAGCCCAGATGTATGCGCTAAAGAAAGTGGGTATAATTGTGCTTTTGTGTGCCATGCTGCACAATATCTGCTTGAGGAGAAATGTTCCACTACCCCTGACATGGACATGCCACCTCCAGAGGATGAGGAAACAGTGCCTGTGGCTGAGGCAAATGCACACATTGCCAGAGATTACATGAGGGATGGGAGATCAGCACACCAGGGACAATTTCTTTTGGACACTTTCACACGGCATAAGCCATGCATGACTGTGTGACACCACCTCAATCTATAAATACGACAATGACACAATCATGAATGTCTTCTCATTGATGAAGTTCAACAGTTTGTATGTAATGAAGTGCCCCAACTATCCCCCCTGCCCCACCACCAACTCTCCATCACATTATCCCCCTCCCCTCACACCACCAACTCCCATCACGGTGTCTAGTCAAATGGTCGACAGACAAATGGTCGACAGACAAATGGTCTACACAATTTGGTCGGCAGGACAAATGATCACATTTTTTTTTATTTATATATACATATTTTTTAGGTTTTCGTTTTAGGGGAAAAAGGGGCTTTAGCAAAAAAAAGGTGGTTGGGGGCGACCCACCCAAAAAAAAAAATGTGAAAAAACAAAAAAAGAAATTCGATCATTTGACCTGTCGACCTTTTGGTGTCGACCATTTGTCCTGTCGACCATTTAGATTCGACCAATTGACCTGCAACCTCCCATCACACTATCCCCCTCCCACCACCAACTCCCTATCACACTATGCCCCTCCCCCTTCCACCACCAACTGCCCAACACACTATCCTCCTCCCCTCCCACCACCAATTTCCCATATCACACTATCCCACTATCCCCCTGCCCCCACCAACTCCCCATCACACTATCCAGCCCCCCCCACCACACTACTAACTCCCCAGCATGGCACTCATGCCAATCAGTGTCTCAGATTCCTTCACAACCATGGCCGCTTTCATCCCTGCCAGCCCCTGGTGATTTTTGTTGCAGAAGGCGCTGTGACTGACACCTCAACATGCCCTGCTGTGGTTATGGTGGAAGTGTAAGGGATGGAACCTGTCCCCAGGTTTTGTTGGCGTTGCACCTCCGTGCTCTGCCGTAGTGTGGTCTCTGCCAGTGTAGAGATGCCTTCTTTCATCTCCCTGACACACTGGGCGTACAGTGTCAGGGCGGCCGTCTTGATTGTTGTCTCGACTCTGTGGTGTGCGATGGCTCTCACAATTCTGCGTGTAGCTCCTTGGATGCTCACTAAAATGGCATGCAGGTGTTCGGACTGCGTGTGTCCAATTGGCTCCATCTCCC
The DNA here is from genome assembly GCF_040938575.1 of Ambystoma mexicanum. Lineage (NCBI taxonomy): Eukaryota > Metazoa > Chordata > Amphibia > Caudata > Ambystomatidae > Ambystoma > Ambystoma mexicanum. The sequence goes on from NC_090940.1 coordinate 199,481,104, forward strand.
GCTGTCTCTGCTCCGTATACTCAAGCCTCTGTGACAGCATGCTGCTGCTTGCTGTTGTGTGCTGTGTTTGTGAGGGGACGTGCACTGGCCCTGACCTGTATTCAGGGAAGCTATATGAGGGTGTATATGATATGATATGGCATTTATAATGCGCCTATACACAAGTGTTTCAAGGCGCGACGAGGCAACAACAATCCTACTAGGCCAGGTGTCATTCAGATCGTGCAAGTGCGTGGGAAGGGGGCACAGACAGTGCAGTACATGGGAATAAATAAACAATAAGTAAAGTAATGGCCAGCATGTGGCAAGTGCATGGGTAAGTGCAGACATCAGGTGTCAGGCTTGTAGGGGGACTGTAGGGATACAGAAACAGTCCCCAAGTGTGAGGGTTGCCAGGTGGGCAATGCAGGTGTGTGACGCTGGAGGGGGAGGGACCTGGGCCCGAGACCAGAGGGTGTCCAGGTAGCCAGTGCAGTTCCGGTTACAGCCAGGAGGTCAGCAGAGGAGAGGAGGAGAAAAAGCAGAAGCAAAGAGAAAGGTTTTGAGCTGCTTCCGGAACCAGAGATGGTTCTCCGCAAGTTTAAGGGAGGAAGGGAGGCTGTTCCAGAGGGAGGCACCAGCCGAAGAACTCGTTGCTTGGAGAAGCGACTGACCCTGAAGTAGTTGGAGGCAGATGAACGGAGAGCTTGAGACGGAAGATGTTTAGGGAGAGAGAGTTGAAGGTATTGCGTCCCCAGTCCCTAGAAGGCATTTTGGATGATGCAGAGGGTTGTGAACTTAATCCTCGCAGCACTGGGAGCTAGTGCAGAGATTTAAGTCCTGGAGAGATACGACCCCTGGGCTTGAGACCAAGGACAAGTCTCGCAGTCCTGTTCTGGATAAGTTGCAGAGGGCGGAAAGTAGAAGCAGGCAGATTTACAAAGAGGCTGTTGCAATGGTCCAGCCTAGAGAGAACCAGAGCTCTGGAGACAGTGAGCTTCTGGGGGAAGGAGAAGAAAGGAAGAATACCTCTGAGGAGGTGCAGTTGGTAGTGTGACTTCTTAGAGACGTCAGAGACGTGAGGGGAGAAGGAGAGTGTGGAGTCGAAGATGACCCCCGAGGTTTTCAGCATTGCACGTGGGAGCAGGAAGAGGGCCATCAGCGTCCGGCTCAGGTTTCCATGAATGCTGGTGGCGTGGTGGGCTCTCTGGGGAGTGTTGCCACTGGTGGTGTGGTGGGCTCTCCGGGGAGTGTTGACGCTGGCAGCGTAGTGGGCTCTCCGTGGTCGGTGGCCCTTCGATAGATCGTGACACCGGGCTGGTGTACCCCTGTGCCTCCTCAGGTGTGGCCTCAGTGTCTGTGCCTCTGGCTGCGGGTGTGGGCGCAGTGTGACTTGCACTGCTCCGGTTGGCCTGTGGTGTGGGCATTGGCTCCTGCTCTGTTGTGGTGTTATGCGGTGGGACATTTGCCTGAATGTGGCCTGAGTGGGTCTTTGCAGGGTGGTGGTGGTGGCAGACCTTGAGGGCTTGGATGTGGCGCTCCCAGATGGCCTGCAACGTCCTCCTCCTCTGATGCCTCTGGCGAAGCACGAGTGCCTGTAGGGGACATAGGAAATGTAGTCCGGTATGTTTCCCCCATTTGTGTTGGCCTTCAAGACACAATTGCTATGGTACAGAGTGGGACCACACACATATGGGCAAATGGGCATGGTTGGTCAGGGGAGATTGCATGTGGGCCCAACATCATGGCATTGCTTGTAGCAATGAGTGTGCGACACATGACCCGTGTATGGGGAAAGCAGGGTGTCCATGCTGGGGCCGCTTTCGTCTGGCATCCATGCTTGTGGCCCTTAATTCCCGCACATTTCCTCCCCAGGTGGCACTCACATGGTGGGGGTGGTGGCTTAGTCCATGGCGCTGTCATGGTTCTATGGGGCACGGCTGTGCAGCCAGTAACACTGCACTAAGGGGCACAGTAATTGGCAGGCTGGGCACATGTCGGTGTGGGTGACGTGTACTTCCCTCTGGCTTGTCTGCAATGCCAACATGGGGCAGGCCAACTGGGCCTGCAACATGCTGGTGTGACTGCTGCATGGTGCTGTGGTTGCTCATGCACCTCAATCCCCCTGGCACCAGTAGGGGTGTGGTGCGCATGTCATTTGTTTAGGTCACTTGCCAACCCTTCCCACTGCTGTGACGCTCAGGGGTGCCCTTGGTGCCCTGCCCCATGGCTTCTGTGGAGGGTGGCTGATGTGGCACTCTGTCACTCTGCCCTGTTGGCATTCCAGCTTCTGGGTCTGCTGACATGTGTCCCTGTGCACTGGGGCATCTTATGCTCGGCTTTCATTTGTGCATGCACTTGTCTTGGGGATTGGTTGGTTGACCCACCTCCTGCCTCTGTACTGCAGACTCCCTCTTTTGATGTCCAGCACTGTACTGCATTTCTCGTCCCAGGCTATGAGGACCAGTGGTTCCACAGTGCCTCCTCCAGTCACCAGGGACTCCTGGTGGTCTTGGGACAGCAGTCCCCACAGCCTGACTCTCAGGTTGTTCCACTGCTTGCAGCAGTCCTCTGCATCACAGGTTACACTTGCCACTGCTGTCACCTTCTGGCAGATGGCATTCCAGATAGCTGTCCTGCAATGCCCAGTGGTCTTCCGCTGCTGTCTGCCATAAAGTTCCTCACAGTGGGCAATGATCTCATCTGTGAGGACCACCAGCTCCCCTCACTAAATATGGGTTTGCGCAGGTCATGTTCTGCCATCATGCCTCTTATCCTCTGCTGGGACATTCTTGTTTCTTTCCAGGACCGGATGGCTGCAGCCGCAATGCTTCCCGTTCTGGCGGAGTCACAATTTCCTCTAGTGCTAATAGCGCAGGGTTCGCCGGCGGTATTGCTCTTAGTGCTGGTTTGTCTGCGGTAACCCTTATTTCGGCACAGTTTCTGCTAAGTGCTAATAGTGTTACTGCCACAGTCAGGGGACCATTCACTTCAGGTTGTTGTGCAGCGCTAATTCCACTGCACAAACCGGTGGAAATGCTATTTCCACTGCAGATATTGCACCAGATTACTGCCAGACTGTGATGAGGCCCATAGTCTATTCACACTAAGGCGGGCCTGCATGTCTCAAACTGCTTCCAACATTGTTGATGGCTGCAATGTGTTAGCCAGCCACTCCTTGAGTCGTATCCGACTTGTGTGAGGAGGTATGGATCAACCCAGAACTCATCTGGGGCACTGGGCAGCAGGCTACAGCTGTGGGAGGGCTCCCCACTCTCATCTCCTTGCCTTGTGAGCAGGTTACCTTTAGCTGTGCACTTAAGCAGACAACCTATGGAACAAAATGCTCCACCCTCTAAAATCACTGCCTCATTTCCTCACCACTCTTATGGTTTTGGGACCTAAGAACCTCTCTTCCAAGCACTTGACTCCTAGACTTGGCTTGCACACCAAAAACCAATCACTCACTTCCAAATAAAGGGGCTGGACTTTATGGTTGCATCAAAGTGTTGCTGTTAGGGAGTTTGCGCTTTCTGGATGGCTCGCACGGTGCTGTGCCTATCAACTGAAACAGAGTTGGCTAGCCCCACCCAGCTGGGACATAGGGAGGTGTCTGCAGTGCTTAATTTGTGGGGGTGGTTGCCGGTGCCCAACACTGGCACTCTTTTTTGGGCACTGGAACTAATCATAGGGGGGGGGGTCAGCGCACGTGCAATTGCTTTATTTGTTCTTCCACTTCTTTTTGCTTCATTATAAATCATTGGGTTTGTTTGTCATTGTGATCTCTCATGCTTGCAGGTGCAGGCCATGGCTGGCTGGGCCTGTGAGGGGCCAGCAATAGCAATGAACAACAAGTTACAAACAACAGCCAATGAAAACTGCCATTCTGTTGTTACTATGCAGTATTTGATACATTCTGTATAGTAGCACAATGTGCAGTTTTCATTGGCTGTTCTTCTGGGCCAGTGAAATTACATGTTGACGTGTTGATGTTACAGGAGTCAGCACAGCGCCACCTTCCTTTCACAAGTTACTGTGAAGTGAAGGTGTCTAGGCGTGGCATGGGAGAGCGAGTGCCTGCCCTGCTGCACTGCGTGGTGCGGCCTAGTTGCTTCCTAGGGCCCCCCCTCTGCCTGCTTTTTCATTTGTGCCAGTGTGTGCCCCCCCACCCTGAGGCCCCAACAGGAGAGAAGACCAAGTCCCAGTCGGCAAAGCAGGTAAGTCTGGACCGTAAAACAGCAGCCTGCCCTGAGCCTGTCACAGTGATCAGGCAAGGAAGGCCCAGTCCCGGGTGGTTGCGCGGTCCACTGGTGGTTTCCTGACTGCCTAGGGGTCAGGACCCCACCAAGAACCCATCCGCATCCGGGCTTCTGTCTGTGTGACCTGTATACTGCTGACTGCAGTGCCAGGCCCATGCCAATTTCTGTGACCACCAGGCAGGGCTGCCGCGGCGCAGACTGAGTCGGATGACTCTGCCGCGGCGCGGGCCTGTAGATTGTGCCCACATTAGTACGTTTTTTACTTTTTTCTTTTAAAACCTGACCTTTCGTGGGGCCGGTAGCCGGGGCCCCGCCTCACGGACGGTAGTTTTTAAAAGAAATAAGTATTTTTGAGTGGCGGCTGGGGCCCATCACTTTCGAAAGTGATGGACCCCCGCTGCCCAAATATACGTTTTTTCTTTTAAAATCTTACCTTCCGTGGGGCCGCTGCGCACCTATTTTTGTCATCAGCATGGCTGCGGTGGTGGTGGCGGGTGGCCCCACGGAAGGTAAGATTTTAAAAGAAAAAACATATATTTGGGCGGCTGGGTCCCATCACTTTCGAGCAAAGCCCTCCCACCCCTCTAGACTCCAAGAGCACAGCCACAGACCCCTGAAACAATGTGAGCACAGCCCACTAGAAAACTACATGCACAGGCAGCCAAGGGGATCACTAATGCACAGCCCCCAGGACACCGCATGCACAGCCCCCAAGGACACCACATGCAAAGCCCCCCAGGTCAACACATGCACAACCCCCCAGGACACTGCGTGCACAGCCCCCCCACCGGACACAGCGTGCACAGCCCCTCAGGACATTAGGTGCTCTCAGCCTCCAGGACAACGCGCGCACAGTCCCTCAGGACAGCGTGTGCACAGACAGCCCTCCAGTACACTGTGCACAGCACAGTCCCTCAGGACTGCACAGCACGTGCAGCTTTGTTTGTGTCAGTTAGCAATCCAGCCCCATGCCCTACATCACCTGAGTGGAGCCGCAATATCCTGGGGAGGGTGGCGGGTGGGGGTCGCAAAATCCTTTGCCCAATTGATGTGCGTTTAGCCCCCCTTCACAATGCGGTACACCACAAGGCCATGTGCAGGTTTTTACACTTGCATATTTCCTTTTCCATAATTTATATCCTTCGGGCCCCCGTCTGACACCATTTTGATTGCAGGCAGGAGAAGCCATTGTCTTGTCACCTATGCCTCTCTCCACTGCACTAACATACTGCACTGCTTCCTTCACCCCAAAACGCACACCCGGCAGAGTACCGGAAAGGATTTGGGTGATGCAGGGGCTGGTTGTTTCGTTTTCATTGAAAAGATAGCACCGGCTCGGACTGGCCTATAGGGCAATGCACGAACCAGAAACACATAATGCTACTGTGGGCCAGCTTTTCTGGTCCATGTGGGCCACTTTTTTGTCCCATGTGGGTCAGTTTGACAAGTTACTTCACCATTCGGCTAGTAGTTTGGGCCAGTAAGCACCTTGAAACACCTGTGTATAGGCGCGTTACAAATACCATATCATATCATATCATATCAGTATCACTGAAAAAATACTCTTTAAAATGCACAATTTGCCTCACATTTTATCAAAAAGCCTCCCCTGTGGGTACTACTCAGTCTGTCACAAAAGGAATGAATTGTCGTTTGCAACTTTGGCCACTTTTTCATTGATGCCCGGCTCGAGACAATTGTATGCCCCAACAACACCATGCTCATGCTTGAAGGAAGTGTGAGGGGGGGGCATTTATGAGATGTGATGACTGATAAGGGCTTGAGAGTAAATTGATTACACAAAACACCTGGATGAGCTGAATGAAAAACAGGCCTAGTGGAGGGTGCTCTTCCTGGAGGCAACCGATTAACAATACTTGGTGTACTTTAACAGACTGTCAGATGTGGCAGAATGGGTAGAGACAAATACAGTGCAACAGTGACTGAAACAGAATGCTTTATTATTTATTTGCATTAATGTGCTCACACAGCCCAGGGGCATCGAGGTGCAGTTACAGGAGCAGCATGTCTTAGTTGTGTATTTATAACGCACTTAATACCCAGATGTTTCTAAGTGAGGAGTCGGGGATCGAACCTGTGTTGTTTCGTGTCGTCTTGCTTCCAAGTGGAGCACATTGCCGCTGAGCTATCCTGAGTCTCAGGACAATGATTGCAACGCAGCAGTGAAAAGGGAGCTTTACTTGATGGGAGTACACTATGGATGCCTACCTCTTACCCTGGAAAAGATGGCAAGAACAAGATCTGAAAAAAGAAAGCTCTTGGATGCGCCAGTGAGGACTTTGTCTTCTTTGGCACACATAGCCAGAGAGCTAGAGCAATCAGTATAGACCAAACCTAAGTGAGTTTATGACACAACTTATTTCATTGTGCGTCTTAAAGCGATGCAAATAAAGTGGGTAAATAAATATTTTGCCTTTTGCATCTTATAGTTTTCCATCCAGGATGTGGAAAATAAAGGTACACTGATATTATTTTGGCCCAATATGCTGCTATAAGGATTTACATGTTGTCATGAAGCTTTTATGCAATTTGTGTATTTTGCAAGTAAACTATAGGACGTTATTGTAGGTCTTGTTGACAACCAAAACTGAAATATTTGTTCCATGTAAAGCATGGAAGAAGGTGGCTGTTCTGTTCCCAAATTGGGTTAAAATCCCTGCTTCGCTGTTCAGTGTAAGTGTGTGATCCCGGGCAATAATGTAATCTCACCACCCTCACTTCAACTGCAAAGGGTGCCACTCTACCCCCTTCTTCCCCTCTGCATTTTTGAAGGCAAGTGCAAGTCAAACATATGTCTGCGGGTGCTGTGATGAAGGTCAGTAAAATATGGTGCAGTTTGTAACGTCCTGTCATGTTAAGTCCACCTTGCCATAGAAACTTTGCCCTGTTAGTAAAATGTCTCACTTGCAATACCTACAGATTTGGCCCACTGTGTTCCTACCCTCAAGTTTGAGTTTATACAAATTAAAGTGGAAAAGTAACGGCGTCACTTCCGAACAGCATATGCTGCTCGCTACAGAGTGGGGAGTGTAAGGGTGTGCAGCTCAGAGCAGAATAACCTGATGCTGTATTACAAAAGTAACAAGTAAGGGAGCACCTGTGAGATACCTCCCGCTAATAAAGCAACTGCGGCCTGTACATCCACAACCCGAGTCAGTGTATTATTTCTGAGGGAGTGTTAGGGGAGGTTATGGGAAAAGGGAAATGTGTGGAGGGCCGCAGGTTAAACCAAATTGAATTTATAAACCTGGTAAATCAAATGCAGGGCCCATGGAAGGCCGGTGTGCGGTGCTGCGGTTAAGCAGGGGGATGCGCCGAGTGCAAGGAGGAATGTAGCAGACACCATCATAGCCACTACCCGTAGCCGGACACACTTGGGCCCATGTACCCCATCCCCCTCCATCAACAGGATGGGGGGGATCAGGGGTGGGGGGACCTCCTCAGACTGGATGGCACAAGGAGACAGGAGAAGGGAGGGAGCAAGAAGGTGCTAAAAGGGTGTTGGGGGAGTGGCCTAGACCATCCCCTATCTCAGGCTTAAAGGCACAGGGAGGTGAGGGAAACCACGTCATTCTCCGACAACCAAGAAGTGTTTTGCAACTTTAAAGCATTATACTTTCTCAACCCATGTGTGCTCTTCCCCATCCATCCCACTACTAGCCTGTGCCAGCAGTTGCTGCAGCACCAAACATGTGACATAGAGCAGCAGCAGTGTGATGGGCCGATCTAGGTCTAGCACTGAACTGTCGTGGGCCGCGCGCCCGCACTGCGGGCAGCACCCCACGCGGCATTATGGGGCCAATATTTTTTGGGCACTGGCACTTATTTTTTTACAAATTAAGCACTGGGTGTCTGGCTCCCTCCCCTTCAGAGAGACAAATGGTGACACATTGCTTGAGAGTGGGGGCGGGGGTGCAGTACGCTCAGACCATGAGCTTCACTACGTGTCTCCATAGTAACCTCCTTACCGATCAGGCATTTTGTTCTCTCTACTAACCAATTGGCACGGGAGTGATACAGAGCCATTCTGCTGTGCCTAGTGGACATGTTCCCTAAAAACATCTTCATGGTTTCTGATGTAAACTGCACCCCGTTATCCATAGCTATCCCCTGGGGGAAATCCCTTGATAAAAAACTTGCTATGAACTGGACTAGGGGTAGTTGATGCTACCACGTATGATATGATGAAGTGTGCCTCATGGATCTTGGTAGCTCTTGACACCACGTAGCGCTAGAAGTAGCAGAAGATAATAGCATACATAGGGCCTCATTACACGTTAGGTGGTAAGGGTTTACCGGTACCGGTAAGGGCACCGGTACCGGTAAACCCTTACCGCCTTACTACGAGTTCCCTTTGCGGGACCCGACTTTAACGGCTGGTTTTACCAGCCGTTAAAGTAGGGTGCCGCAAAGGGACCTTGGAGCTAATTACGGTACCGCAATTTGCGGTACCGTAATTAGCGCCTTCCCCATTCCCATTATGGGGCAAAAATGGGAATGGGGAAGTGCCTTGGTGAATGGGGAATTACCGCCCCCGCTCACCTTGGAGTAGGGCGGTAATTCCGCCATCCGCCAAGGCGGACACAGTAAAATACCGGCAGCTAATAGCGCCATGGTTACCGCCTACTGTGTAATGAGGCCCATAGACACCAACCTTTACATTCGATTGTTCTAGGCGCCTTTGTTCTAGTGACACCTAAGTGTTGTAATGGGTTTTGGCAGGCTACGTGGGATACCGCTTTCTAGTGGCTAATGGGTGAGTGTTTATTTCGTGCGTGCAGTTGAAAATTATGAGTGGAGAGTGAAAATAAGATGTGGCAAGGACAAGAAGAGTTTAGTGGCAGAAGGATTCAAGGATCCTATTTACTGTACCGAGGCTTAGTCTCCAAAAAACAGTTAAGAAGATGTAGACAACATGATCTGTGATGGTGATCTGTGCAAAGGCATGCCTCCTATTTATATTGATGGTTGTGCCTTCCATTTGAAGCATTTGGGAAACCATTAATGGGCAGCTGGTATTATCAATACAGGTGTCAGTGCCAATACATTTATGTCTGTGTGACAAGACATTAAAAAAGACACAATCAAATGATTCTAGTTTAAGGTGATTTCTTTGCTTTATCGGGATGGTTTTTGTTTCTTTGGGGTTTTTAGGGTGTCCCCCACACTATAGAATAGCCTCTTCTAGTCAATCTACTAGCTTGGCTTTGCCCAGGGTAAGTAATTTCGGCCGTTTGAAAATTCTGAATGCCGAAAAGTTAGACCAAATCAGTCATTCGGTGCTGGGGGTTGTGGGGGTGTCTCCCACACCCTTGCTCACTATATTGTGAGGAGGGGTTGCAGGGGTATCCCCCGCAGCCGATACCGGAAAGCCACAAAAAAAAGGAAAGGACCCTGCGACGCCTGTTCCCGATCACGGAAGTGAAAGGGGACAGGCATCGCAGGGACACAGCGAGTTGATGGCCGCCGACAGGTAAGTAGGGGGTTGGGGAAGGGAGGTGGGTAGCGGTGTGGGGGTGGGTGGGAAAGGTGTGGGGGCCAAGTCAGAAATGTTCAGGGGAGAAAAGACAAGGTTATTTCAGAAAAATAATATTCAGTCTTTTCTCCCTCAAACATTTCCGTCATGGGGCCTCATTACAAGTACATCGGTCCGGACTTATGCCATGCCATGCTTCTTGTACAATACTGCAGTCACAGGTATTGTAAAATTCTGTTTTTAGGAAGAAGGCCAAAAAAGGAGCTTGGGAAAGACTTCTCTTTGATTGCGCCACTGCCTCTGTCTATGAGTCACTCCATTCACACTTTACCCATGCCTTTAATAAACAGACTAAGGGGTGAGTGATCTCTGTGAAATCCTCAATGAACTTGCGAATGAAGTTGGTCAGTTGTAAGAGGCTTCTTAACTTATGCAGATTTATGAAATTCTTTAGGGATTTCTGAGGGTTAAGACCTTCAAATGTGATTTAATGTATCAGAAAATGTACTTTGGTTCTACCAATGGCCTGTCAGGAATGATAATTTGGCCCCTGCCTCTGTAATTGTGTTAGAAATAGACAGATCTGTATTGGGTCTTCTTCCACTGTCTTACTCTTTTATTAAGAGATCATCAGTGTACGCCAAGTTTCCTCTACCACCTAATTCAGGCATTGTCTTATGCAGGAAGATGTTACATTCATCCCCACTATTGCTGTACCTAAAGGTAAAGGCATGTTTGTACTGTCGTATGCAAATCGCACATACCGTCCAATATCACTTTGTCAAATCAACGACTAAGTACACTTCTGATCCATAGATTTGTGCAAGTCCTTGGACAATGTAAGGACAAGGCCAACTTGACATGTTGACCCTCTTACGCAGTTCCTTGTGGATGGCACAAAGTCTCCATTGCTGATTGACCTTTAATATCACCACTACTGAATTATCAAAAACTACTATTAATCTGAAGTTGATCACATGGGATTCCAAGTTAAAAAAATCTCTGTTAGTGATTACATGTAATCAAGAGAACACTGGTATTGTCTGGGAAATGCTGGAGCCATAACAGGATACTCTGTAGATTGTTGTCTAATACAGGGATGTAGGCCCACTGTTATAGGAGTCAACAGAGAAGATGCTCTGGATATGCCAAAACGTCTTTCTCAATTTTTATCTTTGCTCATCAGGCACACAGGCATCAGCCAAACCGGTTCTTAGACAATCTTAAGGAAACCTTGGAACACAGCAGGAGTAGCAATGCTTATTTTGCATCCTTGAGTTAAATAGAAAAATCTCGATATATGATGTCTACCTGGATAGGCTATTCTTTGGTCTCAAAATAGTTATTTGTATCTCAAAATACATTTTCAGATCCAAAGTATCACAGATAATATTCTACACCCTATATAGGCAAAGGGAATACACCAATAACCCCTTCTCCCCCTTGTTGAGTACAGATAGCTTCCTTCAAATCTGATGCCATAGGTATTCCTATAATAATATTCAGGTAGTTCACAATAATTTGGATTTGTTAGATACATCAAACATATTGTGAATCAATGGCCATTCAAACTGATCTTTCTTTACACAAATTGATAATTTGAGGATCATTTATTTTGAATGCCAGTTAGACTGCTGATCTCACTAATCCACTCGTTGACCTTGAACCTAATCATTATCTCCTGTGCATAAAATCTGAATGTATTCCCGTCCAAAGTGGAGAATCGTGCATTGCTTGGTTGAAGATTGATATTCAACGGTTGCGATGACGTTACCTCACTGTCATTCTGTCCAGTTACAGAGAGGATTGTACTGTCGGTCACCTCATTATTTCTAAAAATGAATTTCAAATTGGTTTGGATGCTGTTCAGTCAAGTGACAAGAACCATTTAAGCTGACATATTTGTCACTCTTCTTTAACTTGATTGGGCCAGCAGGGGTGGGTCCACAGGACGGTTCACACAATCACTCAAATGAGAGAGATTGCATATTAAATCAATTCCCCTGTATACATGGTATGCCCTTGGAAGTCACAACAATCACTAGATTTGTGAGCCCATGTGGTCTGTTTTTTTTCTAATTCTGTGATTCTGAACTTCATTGTCATCCAAATTGTGAAATTTTCCAGGAAGAGGTTTAAGAAGGATGCCATGTTGCATGCCACTCACTTTGTTTAAGGTGTTGAGTATGTCTTATGAAATCAAGGTCACTTGAGACCCTGTGTTCATGAGAGCCAATATGTCCTTGTCCATGAACTAGAATGAGAGTGAAACAACCTGTCATCTTTCACATGTACAGAGAAAATGTGAATTATCAAACAATTTGAAGTATATTCTATTGATGTTGCTAGCCTCATGAACTTGACCTTTGGTTCCTATCGTGCAGGCATTTCCCTTGAGATAAAGTTCAGGTGGGTTAGCTAAGGGATCTGTTGTATTAAATTTGCATTTTGAAATCAGGAATGGGACAGGTATATCACTTTCTGGTCAGATTATGCGTCATTGCCTCCTTTTTCAGGGCAATCTGTAGAATCACTTTGCATGGATGGTATACCTTTCTTTTTCAGTCTTTCAATAAAATGTTTCTTGGTCTCTTTATTTTGGATCTCAAGCCTAAGCATCCCCCCTGTAGTCTCTTTGTTTTCTATAGAACGGTCTATCGCTTTTTCTATAAGCTTGGTCACTTTTCCTTTTAGAGATCTCCACCCACTTATGAAAGAGAAAATCTGCTGTCTCAACTGAGTTTTCTTCACCCCCAAAGGTGATTTCTACATTTTCTTTCTTCATCAAATTTAACTTTTGGTTCTCAATTCACTTTGATTTAGCGATAAAGAGGTGTCGCCACTGGTTTGTAACTGTGTTTCTGACAAACTCATTTGGTTATTTTATTGGGGCATAAAATAAGCTTCCTTTAGGGCTTCGCATGCCTGTTCGATTGCATTTCCCTTTTCTTCCAATGTTTGCATGTTTTTATTTTGACTATTTTCCTCATGTCCTCAATTCAATTGGAATCAGCCCATATATTTTCATCAGAACTTTGAGTAGCATTTGTAGGATGAGTTTCTGTTGGGTCCTCATCGTTAGAACAAGGCTCTGGGACTATGGATTCAACCGTGGTTTCAATTGAGAGATCTTTTCCCCTCTCTCTTGGTTGTGGGGAGGCTTTTTGGTGATACCTCTGTTCTTCCTTAGGATTGTAACTTTCTCTTATAGGCGTGTAGTTAGGGTGGTTCTGATAATTGCTGCTGTACAAATTACTTGGTCTCTGTGCAGCTGTTACTTGGGTCTATTTTTTTTCTTTATTGTACATGGTTCACACAGAAACCTTTACAATCATAGTCAAAAGAAGAAATAGACAATAAACACAAAAAACAAATCTTAATGACAGCACAAGATCATAAAACTAAAGACCTCTGTTAAAATAGTTCATTTAGGGCAATAAAGGTTTTTAAGCATAAGGTACTTTCTCAGACCCAAATTCACATTCATAATCAATAAAATAAAAAAAAATCTGATATCAACAATATTGACATTTAAATAAATATAGCACCATCACTTCATTTTTCCTTAAAACTCGGGTTCCAATTATAAACAACTCAGAGATCCCGTAACAGCAAACCCCACTGAGGTGGGGACTCTCTCAAGACATCTTTGCCAAAGTAGATCCCCATCAAACACAAGATAAGTTAGGAACAAGTTTTCTAAAATAGGTAATACGAAGCGCTAAAATCAACAAATGTCTCAAAATTTCTATTACAGTTTTATCATTGCAGAATCAACAGTAGATATCATCCCCATTCACAGGTTTGCACCTAAGAAGTATTTCCTTAGTTAATAACAAGTTCCATCTATAACGATTAGGGAAAATGTTCTGGAAGGGTGCCAATACCCCCTGATTTTTATGCTCCAGATATAAGTGCGACATAGATAGATAGTTTTGAAATCGCTCCATTGTAGTACACAAATCTGTCTGATACAGGGCATATTTAACATTAGTCGAGTTCGCACCTAGTTCCTGAACATTTCGCCCAATCCCATCAAGCATCGATTAACACTGATTTCCCAAATTAGAGATTACATTCTCAGCATTCCTAGACATACATAGTTTCATTTATTCATATAAAGCATTCAGTGTAGGGAAACACACACTACAGTGCAAACTTAAAAGCCTGCACCTCACTGTAGCTGGTAGAGACGTGAGTCCCAATTCATACCTTATGGTAGCAACTGCTATCGAATTTGGCACTCCCAACACCTTGTGCCAAATTGCAACCTCAATGTTATCCAGTAAGTCATAGGCCCACAGTCCCAGAAGTTCCATATCATATATTAATTTTGGTATAGATTTACCTTCATAGAACATTAAAGCATGCTTAATCGAAAATCTCCTAAACCTACTATTAGTTTCTATCATCTCATTAATCAGGGTGATGGCCTTTTGTTTAAACAGGGTACACAGTGCCACTACTAAGGTTGACCAGGAAATCCCTGATAAATCATGCTACCCGCCTCAAGCAAAGCAGCAGTTTTTAAATATTATGTATGCATGCATTGATTTTTTTCTTTTTGAAAATTCTAGTTTTTCCGGCATTAACTGTCAAATAATTTTCTTTGGCAAACAAAGCTTTTGCATACAAGAGTCTTTGCCTACCAATAGGAGTTTGATCAAATATTAAAAAGTTGTCTGAGTTTGCGAGCCACTTTATATTAAATAATCCTAATTTGGGGAAACAAACGAAGCTGGTGTCAAATAATCTCTGACGTCTGACAGGTTAAAGAGGCATGGAGCCAAAACACATCCCTGCCTCAGTTCTGTTCCAGTTGCAACCCTGTGGGACAATTAACCCCCTTTATTCAATGTAATGTTAATCCCAGAGGACTCATGCAGGTCAATTATCAGTCTCAAGAAGGCACCTGGCATGCCTCACTTTGCGAGCTTTGTCCAAAGATGATTTTGATCAACCTAATGAAAAGCAGTTGACAAGTTGATTGATGCTATATACAGCATTGGCACTTTTTTAGTCCAGCCTGGTCCTCAAGAAATCTAACGAGAAACCCATTTAGATTTTTACTATGATTTTACTTAGTCAACCAGACTCATATACCCATTTTCCAAGATGCACCAATAAAATGGATGCAAAGACCTTGCTGTCTGCATCCATAATAGTGCTGGGACGATCATTTTTAGGATCAGTCTTCGTGCCCCTTTTAAAAATTGGAATGACATATGATGTCCATGGTTCTGGAAATCTTCCAAATAAAATTATATTTTTTAACAAGATAGTAAGTATACAAGTGCCCAAATAATTTTTTAAAAATCACATTAGATAACTGATTAGGGCCGGGCACTCAGGTTTTACTACATCAACTAATAAGTGACAAAACATCCTCATGGTCAAAAATGAGGCCCCATTTCACGTGTGCTCCTGTCAGATTCTGCCCAGAACTAAACATATTCTGTCCTTTAGAAGAAGAATAATGTTCTTCAAAATGCGATACCCAGTCATCTTCAAACCGCATTTAGCAGTTTCTTTCATTAAGATCCCGCACATTAATAACCCCCAAAAAAGACAACGTTCCTATTTTTTAAGATTGCCATCATAAATTCAGCATCATTCAGTATTAATGTTGCTAGATATTGCTTAAAAAAAAATCTATAGCGCTGCTTTACTTTCCTAACCATAGAAAATGTCTCCACTCGTGACCTCAATGAAGCATTGATAGATCTTATAGTTTTTCTTCTACTACTTTCCCATAAAAAGCATGCAAGTGAGATTTCACTTTCCTTTGGGAAACCTTGCTACTACTATTGACAGAGAAAATATCTGAAACTAGTGGAAAAGCCTGTGCACATGGGCTAGTGTGCGTAAAGGAAGAAATGTTCAGAGTGTAAACATATTATGTGGTGTATTTTAATGTCATTAATGTTTAAAAAAAATGGTAAAGGATCTTGCTCCTTTTACGTGGAGGAATAGTAACCTCAAACAAAATCTCACAGAATCTGCTGAAAGTTCAACATAGTACATACGGCCAATTATTGAATCTGTTCCTCCTTGTCTTGGATTCTACTTATGGTTTTTGGACTCAAATATATAATGTTGAGGCATGTCAGATTAATACAATGCATGTGCTGCATGATTCGAAGTAACCATGAGACCATAAAACAAAGTTAATTGAAGTCAAATTAAGTTTAAAACGTACATGAGGTATATTATTGATATAATAATACATACTAAGAAATATTACAATGAATAATTACATAATACATAAATACATTGAAAAAAAGTTATTTATTTTGTTAGAGAAATAGTGCTTAATCAAATGAATTTCTGTTCATATGTTTTTTTAAATTTATATATTTTCTTAGTGTATGCAACTTGAAGTATACTATTGAAGTGGTATGTCTGTTTTGGGCCTTTTCTGCAGCTAATTGTATGTTATCATTGTTGAAATACACATATACTTGAAGTCTTATTGTTGTATGCGTAAGGCAACAGCTCCTGCTAGTGGTGATAACAGGCAAAGCGGGCAGGACGGCTTCAGACAAACATACATCTGGACTTTTATTATATAGTATGATAAGAGTCTCAACTGAGTTCTCAAAATTATGTTAAATGTCTCCATTTTCCACTCATGGGAGGTCCTACTCATATATTCAATCGATGAACCACAGAGTCCCTCCAAATGACACAATTCTCTCCATGATTAATCAGAAGACCTATAGAGACTCACACTTTAGCATTTCCCATGCCAATATCAAAATCAGCAAGCAACATACTATGACCACTCCAATCGTTCCTTATAATTCCTAATTAAGAACACTCTTGCAATAATTGGTAGTCAGTAAACATATAATCAAGGGTTGATTCCTTGGCACCGCTGTGCCACGTAGCGTGACTCAGAGAATCCTCCAGATTTCTCCATTTAAATGATGCAAATCCAAAGAGGATAAACCTGCAAACCACTTACTTTCATACATCTCTTTACCTGTGTGACCAAGATTAAACCAAGTTAAAATCATCAATTCCATGATTAATACATAGGGAATTAATGTTGCCTGTGAGTAATACCAGCCCTCTTTCATTCTCACATTTCCAATCTAAAATAAAATTTGTGACGCTATTCAAAAACCCATCCAAGTCACCTACCCTTACATGCCATTAAAATGTCACCAACTGTAGTACATACAGATACTTCATTATCAATGCTTCGAGCACCAGCAAGGACACAATAGGTCACCTTCTCTGCGCCTTCACCACCAGAGCTTGCATTACCCTTTTCAGACCTATTCCCACACACTTGTGGCAAATTAGAAGTGCTACTAGGTACTCCCTCATTTGGGCCCCATAACAGGTTTACCCTACTGACCCCATTGTTAACTTTCCTCTCACACCCAGGCCAATAGAGTTTCCCCAACAAACCAGTATTTAGACTAAACTGGTCTCAAATACTTTTACAAGAATCATGCTGCTGTCTTTTCTGAGAGTCCGAAAGCATACCGATTTCCCCTGAATGGAGTCATTCTTTTGAGCAACCTGTGGAAACAGAGGTAAGACAGCTTGTTGGATACAATTTGGTTAATGATGCAGAATATGCCCAGTTTTCACAGAAACCGTTGGATTAAGTGCAGAATCGGTTTCTTCCATGGTACTCAAAGTCACACATTCAACAGAGGCCACTGCGTCCTCACATCCGATACATTTCTCTCATTCAACATTTCCAGATCATCCTCTTCAGACACCACCGCAGTGTACTGAACAGAGTGAGTAGTCACCTTCCCTTTTATAGTAACTTTGGAAGACTAGCTATTCAGGGATTCCAAAATAGTCATATTGCGCAGACATTTCAGAGACAATTTGCCTCTAGATTCACTCTTCTTAATATTTTTAGGTTTCTTGCTTTGTTTCTTCCTTCCTTGCTTCCCCAAACATTGAACCAAAACCCCAGAGGCACCTTCCATGGGGTCGTCAATTTCTTGTTCCAGTACTTGTTTATTGTTAGTATCAGGAATTTCAACTGCAGGTCCCACTGATCCAAAAACATCTGCATTTATTCTTATGGGTCCAGGACTGATTAAATCAGCTTGGTCACCATCCCAGTCATATTCTTCAGGCATTTGAACTTCATACTGTGTGGCACATGTAACAGTTTATAGCAGACCGAATGGAGACCCAATACCGACAAAACCAACATTTTCTGTTTCAATACAGAGGTGAGGGGATCCGATGTTGGGGAAAAGGTGTAGGACGGTATACATCTACCGCAGATTCCAGCTTTATCTTTATATCACTAAACATCAGTGTATGGGCTCCCATATTGTCGCAAATGTTGTCATATAAATCGACAAAGGAGCTCAGAACTGTGTTTAAAGCTAAAATTGTCGGGAAGGTTAGCCTGATCCATTCATCAGCTTCTCTAAGTGTGTAATGCACAGAGGCACGCACCCTCTCATGACTTAGCCCCTCCCGATCCCCTGAATGTATTAGATATTATCAACTCTGTTAGCGCAGTAGGGGTGCCTGGTCAGGAATCTCCATGAATAGGAAAAATAGGGACATCCATTAACTCATCAAATTCATGCCTTGCATCCACAATTATATTACTAGGATCTATAGTCTCTGCTAACTCGATCATACTCAGATCATTAACATGGGAACGATCAGTTGGGGCAAGTACATGGATCATTTTAATTTACCTTACTTCAGTGCTTGTACCGATCTTGGGAACAATTCAGAAATCTTATGCCCAGCAATCAGAGTCCCCAAAGAAGAAGGCAACGTAACTGATTTTACTGCAAGAGGAGTACTACCTCTTAATTACCTTATCGAGGAAAATGTGGAAGCCAAAGAGCTGTCCACTTCAATTGCTGTGCTTAAAAGCCCCACAGATTGAGCAGCAGTTTGGATACAATGGCTTTTTCAGTTAGGCCTCCCACATGAAACTCTACGCAATCATCTCCACTTCTCAGACCATTAACACTTCCATTATAGTTACCATGAAGCAAAAATGAATGTTTGAGGAGCACATATGTGGACCAGCCTGACATAGTGGTCAGATGCTGGGGAATTCTGAATATAAATAAGGAAGTAAGTAGTACTCACAATTTACTGAACACACACAACTTGAATAGCATTCCACAGTTGCTACTCGGGCCGCGCTGCCCAACTTCAGTGCACTTGGGTCATACTTGGCGGCTCGCATGCACTTTGTACTCAAATGTTTTTTTAAAGGCACCCCAGAGGCAGGTTCAGAATGATGAGCTGAGGGCTCCCAGATTGAACCAATGGATTATAGAGCCTCAAGGAATAGCAATCACTGCAAAATGAGAGGATTTCTCTGTAGGTCAGCCAACAGCTCACAAAACAGGACTCTCTGCTGAAGTGCAGTGTAATTGGGTCACACTTGCCTATCGCACGCTTCACACTCAAATGAGGTTTTTAAAGGCACTATAACAACAAACAGGGTATGTTGTTGGGGTAAGATACCAAGAGAGGGCACGGACAAGCCGTTGAGTTCCTTTTAACCGTTAAATATAACTTAAGCGTGGTAGCACAAAAACAACGGTTTTATAGGAAATAATGTTTTAATGCTTGAAAAATCTGAGGCAAAAAGCTGGAGGTGTGTATCCTCTAACTCATAAGTGCAAGGCGTTCACAAGAGGGTGGCAAATCCAAAGTGGTTAGTGCTTCACAGTCCAGGATTGGGGATTAGATTCTGGAAATGTGAGGTGGTAGTCCGATCTGGATCGGGTTAACTGTTCATATTCTGTATTCTGTATAGTTTCTTTAATGGTTCCCGTGGGTAACAAAGAATCAGAGATATTTGGTGCTTGGAAATGCACAGATTAAAAAGAGTTCTTTGGCCGAGGGGCCAAGTGTTGAGGGGAGGCTCTTCTAAAAATTCGACACTCATACCATCTGGGAGTGTGCTGGAGCAGTAGTTTACACAATATCTTATTCCTTTCTATTGAGATATTTGTTATAGGTCATGAGAGCCCTCATGACCTGCAGGGTCGACCGGTTTCAATGGCAAATGATATTGGAGCCATCTTCTTCAGGACCGTAGTTCAAGACTTGGGTTGAATCCAGGGGTTTCAGAGTATCTGAAACAAGGACAAGCGCTGTGATCTAGGGATACAGGAAGGGTGCAGGGAGAAACAGATGTAGAGCATGAAGGCTCCTAGGTATAGTAATAGTATCTATGTCATGCAGTAAATGCTGGACACCTTACCCAAATGGTAAGAGGAACAGTGTGACTCAAACCCAAGTAATTTCGAGGTGTAAAGTATCAGGAGAAATGAGGTGCCTGATCATCGGTGTCTAAAAACAGTGACTCATCAGAGCAGACAGGGGGTGTGGACAGGGAAGGGGGGGGTGGGGGGGTGGTGGATAATCCGGTAGCTGTACGTGTTGGGAAGAAAAACAGGAATGGCTACATGTAGTCAAGGGTACCTCTGTGCAGGCTGGATGTGCTGCAGGAGGGCTGTCGCTGTCTACTGGGTGGCTCTGGAAGACAGAGAAATGGTTCTATCAAAAAAAGGGCTTAATTCAAGGTGCTGGAGGCAGCAGGCTATTCTCAGAAAGAACGGTACCTGGTAAGCGTCTCCGTGGAGGCGTCTGGTCGATTCTGTGATGCAGCTCGAAAAGAGCGCGGTGTCGGAACAAGGCCAACCGCCTCTAAAAACAGAGGAGAGACACGCACTCGTCTAACGTCAAAATGACGTCAGCGGGCGTCGTGGCCACGTCTGTTGTGGAGCGGTGAAGGTCCACACAGGAAAAGCGTGCACGATCGCCCGTGGATAGTTCCGAAAAGCACGTGTAAACAGCTGCTAGATGCTGTACGGGGCTCCAGCTGAAAAAAGTGCCCCATGGTACTGGGTGCACTTTGGAGAACACTACTGGCTGGGTAGGATGGACAAGGGGGGGGGAGGGGGAGGGATGGGTGGGTGTGGGAGGGGGGGGCTAGGGGGATGAAGCTGAAATGGGAATTCGGTGCGGGGCACCGGTGGGGGGCCAAAACTGGCCAAGTAATGAAATGTCAATGTAGCAGGAGAACCCACAAAGGGGAAGGGTGTGTGTGAAATGCATAAACACACAAACGATCCCTCAACTCAGGGAAGAGAAGTGAGCTAGAAAGGGCCTATATTCAGGGCAGTCTATGGTAGTACTGCTAAATCGTGCCACTGGATGTTTTCGTTGAGTCCTTTAGAGCATGTGTTGAGTTTGTAAATCCACTGCTGTTCCCTTCTAAAGAGAATGTTATTAAAGTTACCCCCTCTCACAGGGGGTGTGACCCTTTCTATGATGGTCCATTTAAATGAGTCGGCTGTGTGTCCTGCAGCTGTAAAATGTTGGACTAGGGGAGCAGTGAGTTTGTTGGTACGTATACATGACCTATGTTCTACCATGTGTATCCGAACTGCCCTGGCAGTCATGCCAATGTATCTAAGGGCACAGGGGCAGGTGATCATGTAAATCACTCCTTTGGAATTGCAGTTCGTCAATGTCATTTGCCTCCAAGGTGTCCGCCATCCTATGTCGATCTCTGTCGTGCGTGATGTTTGGGAGCACATGGAACAGTTGCCACAGGGTGCATGTCCTCTGGCTGGTACTGTATTCCAGAGGGTGCGCTGGTGGGGTCCTGTAGATAGAGTGGTGGGTGTTAGTGTTTTTACCACTTTATCTCGCAAGATCATCCGTCTTTTGAGGGCGAAACGGGGTAAGGGGATGGTAGTGTCTCCTGTGTTCAAGATCGGCCATAGCTTCTTTACTTCTTGTTTGATCTTGTTAAGGAGGGGTGAGTAGCTGAATACTGCTGTGATCCCTGTGGTGTTAACTGGTTTCGTATGTTGTTGGTGGGTCACAGATCTCGGAATGTTTCTGGCTCTTTTGTAAGTGTCTCTGATGATTCTCTGCGGATATCCCCTTGCTGCCAATTGTTCCCTAAGGAGGCTGGACTGTGTGGTGTATGTGGAGGTCTGGCTGCACAGCCTGCGATATCTTAAGAATTGGCCGAAAGGCAGGTTGTCTCTGAGTGCTCTAGGATGGTAGCTAGAGTAGCATAAAAGGGAATTTCTGTCAGTAGATTTTTTGTACACACTTGATGCTAGTCCCCCATTCTGGGCTGAGATTGCAAGGTCCAAAAAATGTGTGGATTGCTTATCTTTTTCTAGTGTGAACTGAAGATGTGGATTCAGTGAATTCAGCCAGGCGTGAAAGGACACCAAGTCCAATTCTGTCCCTTTGAAGACTATGAAAATATCATCAATGTATCTCCGCCATATGCTAAGATTGGCGGCGAAAGGATTGGTGGCTGAGTAAATGTGATCTTGTTCGAAGAGGTCAACATATAGGTTTGCTAGGCTGGGGGCAAAGGTGGCTCCCATCGCAGTGCCGGATATCTGTTGGTAATAGGTATTTTGAAACAGAAAATAGTTTTTGGTCAATGCAATCTCTGCCAGTTGGTGGATGAAGGTGGGCGGCACGCCATGTAATTCGATGCCAGAATGTAGTAACCTGCTCAGCATGTTCAAAGTCTCTTGTTGAGGGATCCGAGTATACAGAGACTCGATGCACTCAGAGACAACCTGCCTTTCGCAGAGAATCATCAGAGACACTTACAAAAGAGCCAGAAACATTCCGAGATCTGTGACCCTCCAACAACATACGAAACCAGTTAACACCACAGGGATCACAGCAGTATTCAGCTACTCACCCCTCCTCAACAAGATCAAACAAGAAGTAAAGAAGCTATGGCCGATCTTGAACACAGGAGACACTACCATCCCCTTACCCCGTTTCGCCCTCAAAAGACGGATGAACTTGCGAGATAAAGTGGTAAAAACACTAACACCCACCACTCTATCTACAGGACCCCACCAGCGCACCCTCTGGAATACAGTACCAGCCAGAGGACATGCACCCTGTGGCAACTGTTCCATGTGCTCCCAAACATCACGCACGACAGAGATCGACATAGGATGGCGGACACCTTGGAGGCAAATGACATTGACCAACTGCAATTCCAAAGGAGTGATTTACATGATCACATGCCCCTGTGCCCTTAGATACATTGGCATGACTGCCAGGGCAGTTCGGATACGCATGGTAGAACATAGGTCATGTATACGTACCAACAAACTCACTGCTCCCCTAGTCCAACATTTTACAGCTGCAGGACACACAGCCGACTCATTTAAATGGACCATCATAGAAAGGGTCACACCCCCTGTGAGAGGGGGTAACTTTAATAACATTCTCTTTAGAAGGGAACAGCAGTGGATTTACAAACTCAACACATGCTCTAAAGGACTCAACGAAAACATCCAGTGGCACGATTTAGCAGTACTACCATAGACTGCCCTGAATATAGGCCCTTTCTAGCTCACTTATCTTCCCTGAGTTGAGGGATCGTTTGTGTGTTTATGCATTTCACACACACCCTTCCCCTTTGTGGGTTCTCCTGCTACATTGACATTTCATTACTTGGCCAGTTTTGGCCCCCCACCGGTGCCCCGCACCGAATTCCCATTTCAGCTTCATCCCCCTAGCCCCCCTCCCACACCCACCCATCCCTCCCCCCCCCCCTTGTCCATCCTACCCAGCCAGTAGTGTTCTCCAAAGTGCACCCAGTACCATGGGGCACTTTTTTCAGCTGGAGCCCCGTACAGCATCTATCAGCTGTTTACACGTGCTTTTCGGAACTATCCACGGGCGATCGTGCACGCTTTTCCTGTGTGGACCTTCACCGCTCCACAACAGACGTGGCCACGACGCCCGCTGACGTCATTTTGACGTTAGACGAGTGCGTGTCTCTCCTCTGTTTTTAGAGGCGGTTGGCCTTGTTCCGACACCGCGCTCTTTTCGAGCTGCATCACAGAATCGACCAGACGCCTCCACGGAGACGCTTACCAGGTACCGTTCTTTCTGAGAATAGCCTGCTGCCTCCAGCACCTTGAATTAAGCCCTTTTTTTGATAGAACCATTTCTCTGTCTTCCAGAGCCACCCAGTAGACAGCGACAGCCCTCCTGCAGCACATCCAGCCTGCACAGAGGTACCCTTGACTACATGTAGTCATTCCTGTTTTTCTTCCCAACACGTACAGCTACCGGATTATCCACCACCCCCCCACCCCCCCTTCCCTGTCCACACCCCCTGTCTGCTCTGATGAGTCACTGTTTTTAGACACTGGTGATCAGGCACCTCATTTCTCCTGATACTTTACACCTCGAAATTACTTGGGTTTGAGTCACACTGTTCCTCTTACCATTTGGGTAAGGTGTCCAGCATTTACTGCATGACATAGATACTATTACTATACCTAGGAGCCTTCATGCTCTACATCTGTTTCTCCCTGCACCCTTCCTGTATCCCTAGATCACAGCGCTTGTCCTTGTTTCAGATACTCTGAAACCCCTGGATTCAACCCAAGTCTTGAACTACGGTCCTGAAGAAGATGGCTCCAATATCATTTGCCATTGAAACCGGTCGACCCTGCAGGTCATGAGGGCTCTCATGACCTATAACAAATATCTCAATAGAAAGGAATAAGATATTGTGTAAACTACTGCTCCAGCACACTCCCAGATGGTATGAGTGTCGAATTTTTAGAAGAGCCTCCCCTCAACACTTGGCCCCTCGGCCAAAGAACTCTTTTTAATCTGTGCATTTCCAAGCACCAAATATCTCTGATTCTTTGTTACCCACGGGAACCATTAAAGAAACTATACAGAATACAGAATATGAACAGTTAACCCGATCCAGATCGGACTACCACCTCACATTTCCAGAATCTAATCCCCAATCCTGGACTGTGAAGCACTAACCACTTTGGATTTGCCACCCTCTTGTGAACGCCTTGCACTTATGAGTTAGAGGATACACACCTCCAGCTTTTTGCCTCAGATTTTTCAAGCATTAAAACATTATTTCCTATAAAACCGTTGTTTTTGTGCTACCACGTTTTTAAAGGCACCCCAGAGGCAGGCTCAAAACATCACACCGAGGGCACCCAGGTGGAACCAACGGATCACAGAGCCTCAAAGAATAGCAATTGCCACAATATGAAAATATTTCTCCGTAGGTCAGCCAACAGCTCATAAAACAGGACTCTCTGCCAAACTGCAGTGCACTTAGGTCACACTTATCTCGCCTTTTGCCTATTATTCTGGAACATAGGAGGGGGTGGGGGATTCTTTTGGTATTTTGTTCCAAGGAGAAGGAGATTGTCGCTTTGTAATTCTGGGTTTTGATTATCCCTCTACAGTATGGGAGTATATCTGTAACCAAAGATAGGCCTATACCTAGCTCTGTGGGTCAGGTTTCCATTGGCTTTAGATCTGTATTCTGGAGGTCAGGTGAAGGACTATTCTGTTAGGCTAGTGCACTTTTATGGCAACTGCAGCAGGTGTTAGTTTGGTCATCTTTTGAGTATTTGCAGACATGGTAGGAGTTTGTACTGCATAGATTATGGTGGCCTGAAGTGCAATCCTCTCTAATAACCTGGTGTTGTTGAATTTTAAGACGGATGCAAGTGAACATTTTTTAAAAGTCCCGACATGTTAAGAAATTGCGGCAAATGCACACTTATGGTCCTGAGCAAAGTCCCTAGGTGACTGATCATTAGCACAACATACATGGTATGCTGTGATTTCTGAGATACTCTGTGTGTACTTTTTTCCGAAAAAATATACTACCATTCTTTTGCATGGTGAAATGAATTTAGTAACTTCACAAGTAAAGATTGAAAAAATAAAGTCGTCATTGGAGGATAATAATTTTAATAGTTTAAATTCATCCAGGCAATAAAATGGTTAGATTTTCCCAATTCCTCAAATCCGAATGCCTTTGTTGAAGCAAACCAGATCATTTGCTGGATATAGTCCATCTAGTGACTTTGTAATATGTATGTATTGCTATGTGATGCTAGGAGTTACTGATGTCAGATGAGAATCATTTTTAATTTGGATCACTTCTACCTGTGTTAAAGTTAGGTTTAAAATTCTCATTTATTAAGGTTGATTTTAGAACTCACTACTGATCTGGCCCTGTGCAGTTCTTCCATTAAATGAGAAAGGGCCCAGACTGGGTTCACAAAGGGGCTCAGTATGTCATCCACAATCATGTGCCATTTTCAGTTGGTTCCAGTAAAAGGTATTATTTGGATGAGTGGATTGTCTCCGATTTGGGATAAAAGTCACTTAAGAGTCAGAGCAAACAGCAAGGGCCAGAGGGGACAACCCTGTTTAATCCCCTTTGAGAACCTAAAGCTCTCTGAGCAGTAACCATTAACCAGGTCTTTCGCTGAAGGTTGAGCATGGCTGGTCTGAACCGTTCTAAGGAAATCGCCCCCAAAACCTGTCTATCGAATCATTGAAAACAAGAAAGACCAACTAACTCACTTGAACATGTTTTTGGTGTTGGGTTAAGATTAAAATAGCCGGAAAATGCTTGCTTGGAGATTTTCCCCTGAAGTGGCCAATTTTTGGGAAATTGTCAACTATCTGTCGACCTTGCACACATCTTGATTGGTCATTATCCCACTAGTTGTGGTAAGAAGGTGTAATGACGTTTATCTAAATAATACATTTACTTTTCTATTGATGTATGCATTATAGAGGAATATCCCCAATCTAATATCCCCACCACAATAATCCCATCCCGAAATCTGGGCAACAAATAGGCTTCTTACAATCTCAATATTCAGTTTTGTTTTACATAATCAAGACATTAAAGGTGTGCCTCTAACTTTCAATGCTGTGGAAGCTACACACAGGATTCCACATGAGGACAGGAAGCTTGTCTACAGAAAAGATGACCAGCCTTCTCTGATCTTACTTATATTGCTATTCATAATACAATATGTCAATGATCAGGTTTGTTGAGTCCTTAGTCCAGGAACCGGACTGAAGCACACCTGCACTCTCTTCCAGGCAAGGACTACCACAGAAATGGAGATCAGGATTTGAAAGCTTTAATGAGAGCCCTGTCTAGCATCATGGACAGGCAGAAACTCTGTCCTTGTCACGTACCATGGCCCTTTTATACAACATTTCCCAGTAGGCTGACCACACCCGAGACTTACAATATCTCCATATATTTTCACAGTGTGTAGACCAAAGACTTTCTTTGGTACATGAACCAGGGGACCCAGGTAACAGGTTCTTCTTCACTGGTGTGTAACTGGACATGGTTTAGCCATTAACCATGGAATGCAGTGTACTTCTCAAGGGCACCTAGTTAGGCATCAATCACCCTGAGGCTTCATGTAGACACACTCCACTGTCACTGTAGTTGGACCGCACCCTGTGTCACCTAAACAGATAGAAAAGCAGCAGCATAAGAACAGAGTTGTGTTTTAATCATTTCAGTCAACACAATATCAAACTTATTTTGTATAATCACACCAACATCTATAATATGAATGGGTATTCTAGATAATAAATGGATCTTCTAATACCTGTGAAAACTCAAAACTGAATAATACAAACTTTAGAAGAAACAGTTCACTGAGGAAGAAAATAATTATATTGTGCACTTAACAAATTGTACCGTCAAACTATTGTGTCTACTAAGACAGAGATAAATTCCTTCTATCTCACAATATCATTTATAAATATTTTTTTCTGAAAGTGACAAATTGAATTGTAAGTATATGGTAATTTGAGCAAACATTTCTTTATTTTTACATCAGTACCAAAGACAAGATATTTTTGTGGTTAAAACATGTGGCAATCAATGTCAGCTAGAGCAAAGGTACATTGGGCCTCATTACGACCCAGGCGGAAATTGACTGACCGGACCGCAACAGCGTAAATAGCGTTTCCGCCATAGCACGAAGGAGCAAAGTGCGGCCAATCACGACCCATCGGGCACGAGCATTACGCCATGGCGGAATCCGAAAGGCTGCGATGGCGGAAATGACCCCAAAACGGCCCTTACCGCCGCCGTACGCTGCACCAGGTGCAATACCGCCACCCATCTTAGCGGTCACCGTAATGAGCGGTCACCGTAACGAGCGTGCACCGCAAATTACGGCCACCGTAAATATACGGAAACGGAAGTAAAAGCATGTGGCCGGAACGGGAAACAGCACGCCGCACAACTATAAAATCCGAATCCCAACACAACCATAAAAAATCCGACCCTGACACACATCCCAACCCGTTAGCAACCCCAGTTAAAAAAATAAATATGGGAAAGGTAGCCAAGAAAGCGTGTGACCGCAAGCGGCAGGTACACTTCTCCCGAGAGGAACTGACCGTGCTCACCGAGACCCTACAGGAAAATTCCGCCGTCGTCTTCTCCAGTCAAATGACCAGGACGGCCCTTGCCAACAAGAAGGCCATATGGGTCCTGGTGGCACAGCGCGTAAGTGCGGTGGGGACAACACCCCGCACGCCACAGCAATGTCGCAAGCGGTGGGACGACCTGCGGATCCGCGTACGCAGCATACTTTCTGCGAACAGGAACATCGCCACAGCTACCGGGGGGGGTTCAGAGTCGCCCATCAAGTTGACCCCCTGGGAGGAAATCTGCGCCTCCACCATAGGAATGGAGAGCATAGAGGGAGTCGGAGGGATGGAGAAAGGAGTGCCGACATCCGGAGAATCAGGTAGGTTGGCCAAGAGAAACAATGCGAAATCCACAAACCACAAACATGTGCAGTACCATGTGACCCCATAGTGCAATACATACTTAGCCCTGACAGCGCCCTCTAAAAGTCAGAATGAACAAACAAATCAATCAAGAAGCCATTAACAACCCCTACATGTGCAGCATGCACCCCCTAACTGCAGGCAGCCAAATGAATGCATCCTCAATCCACACGAAAATGAGACCACCTCCAAGGCCCAGTCCCAAATCAGCCTCATGTACCACCCCAATGCATTTGATACGTTGCCATTCCAAATCCGACAGACCCATAACTAACGCTCGCCCCTCTTTACTCCACCACAGGGTCCGATACCAACGACGAGCTGCAGGACACCCCTACCAGCACGCCTGCAAAGAGGGCCAGGACCAACGTCCCAAGAGCCTCCACCTCAGGTGCAAGGATCAAGACACGGCAGCAGCAGGAATCAAGTGGCAGCACACTGGAGGGGACTGCAACAGGCACCCCAGCAGCCAGCAAGTCCACAACCCCAGCACCACAGGTCCCCCCAAAGAACGTATCTGATGGCACTGCCTCTGGTGGTAGCAGCACCATAGGTGACACAGCTGTCATGCCAGCATGCTCCGACACGGAAAACAGTGCTGGCGACGTAGGTACCATCCATGACCTTTCCCAATCCCCCTGCATGTTCCATCCCCTACACCATGACGAAACCACGCAGGGGCACCCTGAAGACGACGACTGGCCAACCCCCACAAGTCCTGTGCCAAGGCAACATGTGTTGAGCAGCCCCCCTGTCACACCACCGCAAATGTCCATGGCCCAGCAGAGGCAACAGTCCCTCGACCTGCTGATCGAGCAACAGCAGGAAGCGTCCACGCTACTCAAGGACCATGCAAATGAATGCGGGGGTTCCAGGGCAGCCATGGAAACATCCACCGAGACACTCAGGGCACAAATAGAGAAAAGTAGTGAGAGCCTCAGGGGAGAAATGGAGAGAAGCACCGAGAGCCTGAGAGCGCAAATTGAGAAAAGCACCGAGAGCCTGAGGGGGGAACTGCATGCGACGTCCAAAGACGTCTGTGCTGAACTTGCTGCTGTGCGCCGTGTGCTCTCGGAGCTCTCACAAACCCTCAGAGACATGCATGGACGCGAGCAGGCAGAGACCTCATCCGTGGCAAGTTCCGTCCAGGGCAGCCCCCAACGCAGATCTGGCAGGAACCTGCGCTCCACGGGCAGGGGTGCCCCTGATACCCGTAGAGGGGGCTTGCAATAGCGTCTACCCACGGACAGCATGCATATTTGGACACTGGTGTTGGGGGGGGAGGTAGTAGGGTGGAGGGGGTGTGTTGGGCTTCACTGGGTGGCGGGTCCATAGGGTGTATAAATCAAATCACATCAACAATACAGCACCTCATTATCATCCAATGACATGTGTGGACATTGATATTTGCGTACGAGGCCTTCATAGGCGTACAGTCCACAATGTGCCTGTACTACACACACACAGTGCCACAGGTCCCCTTTCCGTGTAATAGGCACCATGCGTGGTTGCTAGAAGCATGCATCTATGATGCTCTGTCGGATTGCACGTGCATCCTGTGCCTCATGGACTCCTTGAGGTGCCTCCACATCCCCACCCTCATCATCATCATCATCTTCAGGTGCATGCAGTACAGCGTCAGGGGGCATGGGCACATTCCTACGTATGCACATGTTGTGCAGCATGACACATGCCATGACCATCTTAGAAACCTTCTCATGGCTGTATATGAGTGCCCCGCCAGACCTGCTGAGGCTGCGGAAACGAGCCTTCAGTAGGCCGAATGCCTGTTCAATGACCACACGGGTACGTGAGTGGGCATGGTTGTAGTCCTCCTCATGCTCGTTCTGTGGGTTCCGGATTGGTGTAAGGAGCCATCTCTTCAGTGGATACCCGGCATCACCTGTATGAGACGAATAAAGGGTGTCAGTGGAATGATAGTGCTAAGTAGCCCCCCCCCCCCTGCAAGGTCATTGACGCATCAAATGGGCCACGATGTCATGCATGGAATGAGACTCACCGAGTAGCCAGGATCTGTGCCCTGCGTGTCGCTCCATGTAGCGTGGTATTCTTGTGTTCCTCAGGACCATAGAATCATGGGTAGATCCTGGAAATCTGGCACAACAATGCGTAAATATCTTGTTGGAGTCACACACCATTTGCACATTGATTGAATGAAATTGTTTCCGGTTGCGGTACTGGACCTCCATGGCATGTGGGACAACCAATTCAACATGGGTGCAGTCGATGGCACCAATGCAACCCGGGATGCCGCCAAGTGCATGGAATCCCACTTTAGCGTTGGTAATCTCCTGGTACGTGCGTGGTAGTGTGATGTGGTCGTCGGCGTGCTTCAGGAGGGCATCGTGCACTTGGAAGAGTGTCCGTGAGAACAGTGGCTGTGAAATGCCATGCAACTGTCCCACTGTGTGCTGGTAGGTGCCTGTGGCCAGGAAGTGGAGTGCAGACACCACCTTCAGTAGGGGTGGGATGGCGGTTGGGCTATCTATCATGCTCACGAGGTCAGCATGTGTCATGTCCACAATGGCGATTATGGTGTCCCGGTCCAAACGGTAGAGGGTGTGGATCTGCTCAGCAGTGAGGTTGAACGGATCGGCTCGGAGGCGTGGGATTGCGGGCCGCCTGCGTGGTGGTAGTGGCAGTGCTTGTGGGCCTTGCTGACCCTGCCTTGCCCTCCTCCTCCTCCTCCTCCTCCGTCTCCCCTGTGCGCCCGGTTGTTGTACCTGTTGTTGTTCGTCGTCTTCTTGTAGTTGTAGCACTTGCAGTGCTATCTGGTACCCCAGGCCCAACATCGCTAGTCCTGCCGGTAGCATTTTGGAGTGGGAGTGGTTGTGGGAGGGGTTTGGGTCTGCAATATATGTGCTGTCGGCCTGTATGGCCTCCACCTGTGCTGATTGAATGAATCTGTGGCAGATGCAATCCCTTCTGGCCGAGCACGTCCCGCACGTAAGGCTGCATTTGGCCGCATGGCATCTTGGGATTGGAATCATGTATCTAATCCCGATGGCAGTGTGATGTACTTTGACTGATTTTCATGCTATGCTCCCATTGTTACACATGCTATGATTGCAGCCGCTTACATACCTGTGAAGAGTCAGTGGTATGTAGGGCTCGATCGATGGCCGACCCTCATGCAGCACAGTAACGTACTTCACCGACGGGCGTGGCGTCCCATTTGTGATTGCAGCCAGTTAGCATCATGACACACAGCCGCACTACATTGATGTAATTGTGAATGCAAGCGTTCACAGAAGCCTTTTCGACGTAATGTTGCAAGTGAGGAATTCGAAGGCCAGCATTTTGGGTTTTGAAGTAGCGGCGAGGATACGCCCACAGGTCTGGCTGGAAATGTAACGTTCTATTGTAGAATGTCCTTGGGACATGGCCCATAACGAGCAGGCAATGAATGATATGAATTGAAGGGGATGCGCAATAGCGTAGTGGACGATGAGGCAGGACGTTCCCAAATCCATCTTGCTTCACAACACTACAGATCCGGCCAGGGGCACAGTGGTTTTTGCGGACTGCATTACGCACAGACGCGATGGAAGTTTCACATATTATGTGAGTGAATATTCATGCGTTTTCATTGCGGGATGAGGGAATGATGTGTGGATGCATGGACTGATGAATCCGTTTAGGGTCTGCCATGTACATGGGTTTTTTGGTTCACTCCCCTTCCCCTGCGTTATGTGATGCAAGGCTGCCATAGTGGGACATACGTCTCTCTGCCCTTGTCGGATCCTCCCTGTCTCGACGCGCCTTCATACACTTGTGTCTAGGCACGTTACTAATCCCATGTCATGGGTTCTATCTTGACGGACGCATGCACAGTAACCGACGTTGCCAATGGTGTATTTAGCTCGATTGGTTTCGTTGTGATTCGATACTGGATTAGGGGTGTGTATATTCCTTTGGAGTGGGCTAGCATGCATATGGGTGTGGATTTGGTGTGTTGAATGAAGATTGTAATGCATCATGAGACCCGTAATGCAATCGGTTGATTTGTGTTTCTTTTGGGTGACAGGTATCTCCTGCCCTATTGCAGATGCCATCTCTACGCCACTCCTCCAGATGGTTTTTACTCTCGACTCCTGCAGCTTCGGGTGAATCAGTGGAGCACCATTTCGATCATATGGGACGATCGCCAATGGGCCACATGCCCTTACGCTGTACTGGTGGCTAGGTGCAACATTTCGGCCTTTCAGCTCGACTAGTGCCTGCCTCATGGGACGGACCTGCGGTTCTTGCCGCTTCCATGTTGCCTTTTGGAACGTTGATGTAAGCCCTGTGTGCCATGATGGTACAGGGCGTCACACAAGTGGAAGCCGGTCAATTATTGCAGATGCAGCCCTCGGTGATGATGGTTGTTTTGGTGGGATTTTGCAAATTGATGTGGGGCCTTTGTCATTTGGATGTGCATTTAAATTGTATTCCGATATTTGTCGTGTTGCGTTGTTCTTTGCAGGTGATGTGGCGATTTTCGCTTTGTGGCGGTATGTATTGCGTGATGATCTGCTTTGTGTTCCGCCTTCTGAGTTGAGTTGTGTGGTACAGTACTGGCCGCGTTTGCCTACGTAGCACAGTATGGTCACGGATAGAGGCTGCCATTGTGTCTGTTTACATGATGTGCTGTTCAGGGGCGGGGGATTGGCTTTTGGCCGACTGGTGCCTGTCAGCCAGGTCGATTGGTGGAATGATGGGTTGTTCAGAATGTGGCTGGTCACAGGTGACTGTGTTTGCGTGCGTTTGTTGGAGGGGGACTGGGGTCATGTCCATTGGAATAGCTTCTGTATTGATGCCATCTGTGCCCTGCAGCTCCCATCGGCCCCTCTTGGGATGAGCCTGGCTGCTCAGTCACTCTGCCGACTTGTGTGGTACATGCTTCTGCTGATGGTTGGTTTGTTTACTGGCATGAGTACAGGGCTGGTGCAATCCCCCTCAGGATGCTGTTGTGGATGTTGCCTTGCGCTGGTGGCAAGCGATGGGGGACTACTGTTGTTTTGTGTCATGTGTTCTTGATTTTCATTTTGATGTGTTGTACCTTCACATGCCTGTGCTGCGTCAGTACGGCTATGGTGACATGCCGTACATGGATGCCCACTCACGGGGCGCTTTGAGCCCCTGCATGCTTTTCTACGTTGGCATGCATGGGTGAATAGTGGATTTCACTGGTTGCATAGTGTGAGTACATTGCGCCTGCCAGGAGTTGTGCAATGAGGCCAGGGAGTGGAGTACAGGCACTCAGTGGGCCATTTACGGTTGGTTCGCGTTGCCGTATTTCTCGCCATGGCGGAATGGTACTTTACGACGTGCTTGATGGCGTTCAGTACATGTCCGCTAGGGTCAGAATTCGCGTACCGTTGGTCATGATCGCAACGAGCGGTGTTCGATGGCGGTATTGCATTTCCGCCATCATTTTTCCATTTCCGCAAGGGTCGTAATGAGGCCCATTGACATATTAAAATATCACACAAGCATGAGATTGTGAAACAATTGAAATGGAAGAGGAATCTACAAATGTAACTTAATTGGCGTTAGGAGTCCACTTAAGGCAGAATCAGTCTATTTCTGCAAAATATTACTTGAAAATATTACGGTGGTTATTTAAATTAACATCATTTTTTGGGAAATAAAGGGTAGAAAGTAACCTTATTTCCGATGCCTCACAAGGAGTAGAAACCTCTATTCAGGATTTTGTATGTATTGAAAGCTCAATACGTTTATTAATCCCTGCATACCCATGAAGTACGTTGTACACCACCACCACAAACCCAGTCATAATTTGTCCCTAGTAAACCCTAGGAATTAATAAATAATTTGTTACTGAGACAACTAAGCCCTGCGGAATTGAAGATTCTAGGACAATCTATTTTAAATGTACATTCATGAAGTTTATTTTACAGGCCCAATCCCCCCTTCAGTGACATCATTCTTAAACAGGGGACCCCAAAATACTTTAATTAATTATTGGGATAGTTGTCTGAATACTTTAGTATCATTGTACTCCCTTTTGGCTTTCAAAGGCCGGGTAGCAAAATCAATCAAGTTCACGAAGCACCACTAGGCCTGCTTTACCTTTCAGTCTGT
The DNA here is from genome assembly GCF_040938575.1 of Ambystoma mexicanum. Taxonomy (NCBI): domain Eukaryota; kingdom Metazoa; phylum Chordata; class Amphibia; order Caudata; family Ambystomatidae; genus Ambystoma; species Ambystoma mexicanum. Next base: position 199,515,604 of record NC_090940.1, read on the forward strand.
TCACCTGCTCCCAAATAGGCTCTAAGGGAATCTGGTTCTGTCTTGGGACATACTCCTATACACACTCCCATCTGGAAAAGACTTTCTTCAGGAGATTTCACATCAGCTACTTCTAGGTGGAAACCCAATCAGCTTGTCTCCTGTCAGACAGGGTGTCTGGCTTTTCTGCTTCCCAAAATTCTCTCTTCCTATGTGTTTGAGTTTAAACACCCATCAAAATATACCTAGGCAGCATCATTTGACACAGCATTTTTATATTGGACAGAGCCTGAGATAGGTTCCTTTCACTTAGTCACCCACTAAGGTCTTCCTCTTTGCTTTTATTGGCAAATTGAATTGTCTGCATCACAGGGGGTGAGGTAGCCCTCCACTCAACAATGAATAATTACAATGGGCTGAAAAACAGATTATTACTTATTATAATTCCTGGTTTGTGATGTGAATGTTAATGTTAAAGGATATTTGTACCGTGCACTATCACCACCGGAGTGTTTCCCTGGCGCTCTGGCGGCTCTGAAAAAGGGAAGGGGGGGTGAGTGAGTGGGAATAAGCTGGACATGTGCAAGAGAGCAGTGATGTGCTGTTGGCAGCCTGGTGGGTCCGTTGACTGGGCTTCGGGTGTTTTATGGTCGGTAGTTGTTGTGTGCTGTTGTGCGAGTCTATGTGCGGTTTGTTTTGTTGTTGCAGTGTAGTGAAGTTTGTGCGGATTGTTGTGTTGTAGGCTTGTGGTTGTGTTTGGTTAGAGTTTGAGAGGTGTATGCAGAGGAGTGACATTGTTAGTGGATCTGTTTATTGGCATTGCTATCCTTGCAGTTATGTCTAGGTGTGATGCTTGCTATCATTCACTATTCTATCCGAGTTTGGCACTTGCTAATCTTCAATATCCTATCCAGATGTGAGGCAGACTAGTGCTCACGATTCCCTCTTAGTGGGGCACTTGGTAACATTCAGTTTCATTTTTAAGTGTGGCATATGCTAACATTCACATTTCTATCTAGATGTGACGCAGGCTAAAGTTAAGAATTCCATCTAAGTGTGCACACGCCAACATTCATAATCCTATCTAGGTGTGACGCAGGCTAAAGTTAAGAATTCCATCTAAATGTGGCACAAGCTAACATTCATAATCCTATCTAGGTGTGACGCAGGCTAAAGTTAAGAATTCCATCTAATTGTGGCACACGCTAACATTCATTATCCTATCTAGATGTGATGCAGGCTAAAGTTAAGCATTTCATCTAAGTGTGGCGCATGCTAACATTAGGAACAATAGGAATTATATATTCCGGATCACAAGAATATTCTGAATCCGGAGACATGCTTTATGTGTTTGTCACAGCGTGCGTAACAGAGTTGTTATTAAACTATGTAAATTGACTACTACATTTTACATTTTTAAACATCCTTTTTATATGCATGCAATTTGTGTGGTTCTACTGAATTCAGATCTATCTCCAATCTTTGATTTGCATCAAGGGTTCCATGGTTATGGCCCACATGCATTTCCCACTTGCCCTCTAAATACATTGTTTTTTGTACAGAACAATTACAAATATGTTCTTTTTATGAAATTTGAATTTCGATTGCATGTGACCTAAACCTATCAATAGAGACATTTGCTTTATGACAAAGGGTCATCTTAATAGTTTGCTCGATGGTCACATGTAAAGTAAGTCAGAATGTATGCTTGATTACTGTCTTTCAATTGTGATTTTTAAAGACACAATTTCATCCCCAAAGTCATTAGCATAAATAGTGCTGTCATTCAAATTGGATTGTAAATTTCCGTATGTCTGTAAACTCTGATTGTATGTAGTACCATTAAGGCACAGAAGTTCAAAGGAAATGTTTCCATTTTTCTTTATCCAAATATATTTACTACAGTTATATGTAGACAAAGGAGAAAAACAAGAACCATACACAAAATAAGGGTAGCAGAAGACACTACCCTACTACAATTCTAGTTCAACTGCCATATATCTCCATGTAATAACACCCCAAAGAGGAAGAAAAAGGGATTGAATACAGAACTTATTATCACAAAAATATGGTAGAAAACCTTTTCTAACCAAATTAAATAAAGGTGTAGTTGCAAATGTATTATTTATTATGTTTTTTCTGTAATATTAGTCATGTGTTCGCATTGTGGTATTGTTGCTTTCCTTCATCATTAGTGTTTAGAATAGACTATAGAATTTGCTTTCTTTCTGGCTAATACAAATGGACTTTAGTATAATGATTGATTCATAACTAGTGTGTTATTTGCTTCCCTGTTAAATAACTTCCAGGAATGTGTGCATCATTTGATTGAAACATGGAAGTTACAGAGGCAGCAGTTCTGTGTGAAGCACCAGAGGTGTCCCATGGCATGGACCATATAAACAGAAGGCTTTGAGCAGGTGGCAATGGAAAGTTGAAGTCACATGCGAGAAGGAAAATGGTGACCCTTATTGTCACTCAGGAAGGATCCAGCTCAGGTGATCAGCATGATCGAGACACCTCCTCAATTACGGAATTTCCGAATCTTTCGAGAAAGAACTGGAAGGAAAAGAGAGACCTCCCCGGAAAAGAGAGGCCTCCCCCAGACACTGGACAGTAGACCATTGTGTTCAAGGGTTTTCTTTAGGTTTCAGTTTTGGTCACGTGTCATAACCTTTAAAGGTGGAAGTCTAGTGTACGGGTCATGTTGTTGCGGGAGGGATCGTTTTAGTACAGTGAACAATAAACTCTGTAGATTGTCTTGCAAGATAATACAGCTATCTCTGTCTTTGCTACTAACAGAAAATGATTGTTTGAGCTCGGTTTCTCCAACAAAGGAAAGGTTTATTAACATTTGCATTTCCATGTGCAGTAGAACCATTGTCTTTGTTCTGAAAGTGATGTATGGTGATCTTGAAGAAGATCACTGAAACTGTGCTTCTATTTTTTCAGCTATAGAAGATGTTAAGATGAAAGAGAGTGGGATGGATTCCCATAATCTCTAGAACAAACAGCAGATTTACTATAGAAATTGACAATGGTGTGCTTGGATGTGGTGGTTAGCAAAGAAACCAATCTTCAATATCTGTTGTTCATGTCACTCAATATTTTGGAACAAACTCCCAGTATGACCAGTATCAAGCTATTAGACACGGTAAACTTAATTAGGTCCTCGACTGCTGCTAAAACCTATTTTACAAAAATGCCCAATCATGGGCATGCCCACCGTATGTGACTATTTCCCCTTCATTCCACGCCCACGTTAGCACAATACAGACTTCTAGGAATATCAATCATGTTGTTCCTTTGGGGTGTGGTACCAGTTGAACATAATTTTGGAACAGGAGTCCTGTGATTGCATAAAGGTGTTGAACTGGGGGATATCTCTTTAGAGCTGGGCCAAGAGTTTCTTAAAAGTAGGGTTATTAGGAGTAATGTTCCATTTGGTGATGTAATGCCATTGCACCCCTTGCTTCACCCACAGTAAAGCTTTATAAAGAATGGGTGCTTGCACTCACTGGTCTTTGTGAGTAAGAATTTGTTTTTCAAACTGTTAGATCTAGTAGCAGAATTTCTGTTTCCTCGATGAAGGATCCAGTGCTGGAGTTGGAGATATGGCAGCCTGCTTCTTCCCTGCCTCCCCCCCCCTGGCAAACTCTATTTCACAGTATGAACATTATTGAACTCCATTGCCTGTAAACAAGTCACATAATGTCCTATAGCATTCTTGGCACCAGGGCATGAAAGCATTACCCAAAATGCTGGTGTTTTCATTCTGGATTTGAATGTAACGGTGCTGAAGGATATCATCTGTAAATTAGGGCATGGACTATCCCACATACCCGAAGCACAATACCATAATCTTGAACACATGTGCATTAGAAGACCAATAGTTTTATTTAAACACATCACATCTTTAAAAGATTGCCCCACAAAATCATGGTCTAAAGAGGACCATTAAGTCTCTCTGGATCCTTGGTCCATTCAAATTGGATATGAGATTGTGTGGCCTAGCATTCAAGACTACAATGACAGGCAAATGCTTACTTGGTGGCTTTTCTATCAAGTGGGAATGTTTCTGATACTGCCAAATGTCTTTCATACTTGTATAAATCCTGATTGGTCATTTCCCCCTAGATGAGGTAGTAATGCTTTCAAATATATAGCTAAGATTTTTGTAAGATTTTGGCACCAATATTACTTAAAGCTATAAGCTGAATTGCGTTGGGTTCTTTGCAGAATTGTGTGTAATGGACCTCAGAAATAGATGCAGTAACATGGTTGGAGGTTTTAAAGCAATTATACAGCTATGTCAAAACAGGAACTCATTTCTGTGCATGCACTTTATAAAAAGTCCCTGTAAATTCATGTGGGCATTTTATTGCATTTTAATGATTTAATTACATTGTCTAGCTCCTTTGTGGAAAAGCATCTCTCACTTCAACAAAATTAACAAATATTTTAAATCAAAGGTATATACCACAGCAGTGTTAACAGGGAGAAATACCCTGACAGCAATAACCACTTGTTTCTTGCGATATGCTTTGAGCTACTAGAACTTGGACCCATAACACAATGCAATCATGTGTAAAACTCTCCTCTCAATGAAACACCCCAACTAAGGAATATGCAACTTTCAGTATAACATCTACTTCACTTTAATTTACATTTCTTCAACTACATATTTGCGCAACTCACTCATGCAAGAATATGTATGCACATTCCTCCTCAACCATCTAAAATTTAAATTCGAACATCATCTACGAAAGGTACAAATACTCCTACCATATCATTGCAAACATATAGCTTGCAGGCATCAGGGTGATTCAGTAGCATGTTTGTCTTTAAATGAAGTGATAATGTGTGTCCTATATAGTTTCGTTGATATTGATCACCAGTGTCAATATTGTGGTTTGGGCCTCTATCATTAGCTATTTCTATATTTGGATATTCCAATGTGAGATCTAGGAAGTAGCACCCATCTTCGGTTGAGGTTATAATGTGTGTTTGATCTTCATGTTGAAATTGGTTCCCAAATGGAAAACATTTGTAGCCCCTGATTTTATTTCTTTTTCTGGTTCGGGAAGCCTAGTATTATAAATACTCTGGGCCAGAAACAGTCCTACAGGTGCCACCTGGTTAAAGGGCACTGGTCCAGGCAAGGGTGTAATCTTCCCTTCCCCAGAGCAGAGACAGCTTCCATGAATACTACGCCACCATCTCAGACCAGTTGCTCTGGTGGGGTGCACTAAGCAACCTGCAAATAAAAAGGTGTTAATTCAGGAGATGGGCCACAATACCGAGTTCCAGATGTCAATAAGGCATAGTACTCCAGAGGGGGAATTTTGGTTCCCTTTCAGGCTTTTATATAAAATGAACATCACTTCTCATCTTTTCTTCCCCAGGAAGGAACGCTCACCCTTTTCAGTTTCCCATTCCACTTGCTGTATACAAGACAAAGTAAAAGATACCATGTAAACAGCCCCTCAGCGTATGAACGCTGGCCAAGTTATCAACTTCACATACCCTGGGCCTCCGGCATCCTTGTCAACCTTCCCATTAGCCCATCAAAGACATTTCATACATTTCCCATTGCAACACTTTGAATAACCTTGGCAGCTGCAGTCTGCCCTTATTAACTTAACCACAGTTGCAAAGTCAGTAAAGTACAGCACCTTTTAATGTAGCAATCACTGCTATACATTTCTCATAAATAATAATCCTTATCTAAATCATGAAGGAGACGCAATAGGAATATGCATCTCTCCCAACAACAAGGATACTAATCAACCCCAAAAAACTACTAAAAACCTCACCACTCCTAACACACCTCTCACACTCTATAATCAAACACAACCAAACCTCTTAATACCGAAGCAGCCTGCACGCACTTCACCACGTCGCAACAACAACCACACCACACAGACCCACAAGCAACAGCACACAGCGGACATGAACCCAATAACACACCAATATGCTTGGCGAACAGTGTTAACCGAACCTAAGCTGGCAACAGTGCCCCACAGCTCCCTTGCTCTTCTCCAAGCGTTATCCTACTAACACGCCTAACCTACCCCTGTGTTTCAGATCTGCCAGAGCACCGGGGGACCACACCTGTGGTGTTAGTGTGCGGTACAAATATCCTTTAACATTAACATTAACTTTAACATAGTTCCATGTAGGGCTTTGAGAGCCCCGATTCTCCTTTTAGGGCTTGAGGGCTCCTGGTGGTGATCACAATGACTGAGCTTTGGGAGCCTTTGGCTTTCCTCTGTGGTGGTGCACCTATCCACTGAAGTCCCTGGGTTTTCGAAGCCCTTTCTTGCATTCCTCTCTATGTTGGTTGTTTTAATTTGATTGGGGCTCTGGCAGCCCTAAAGGTTTATTAGGGCTTATAAGCCCATCTTGTCAAAGCTAGGGTTAACCTTTCCTCCGTCATGGTACTTATTTAGTTGGGCATTTGCCAGCCCTAAATGTTCCTTTGGGCTTATAAGACCATGCTGCATGCTGGTAGAACAGCGGTTAATGTTATTATTTTCCTCCACGGCAGTGCGGCTCTGAGCGAGGAAGTCCTTGTTGGACTCCGCCCAGGTCCGCCCACCTGAGCACAGTCAAAGCGCCCTGCCGACACACTCTGCAATGAGCCCCGGCCCCTTAGGATGTTGCAGCCAGGGCTCCAGGGGATTTCCGCTTTCTCCTGCTCTCCCCATCTGGCCCAGGGCAGAGCAGATTGCCGGCAAACACCCCAGCAGTGCTGGCAGTCACGCTGGTGATGCTGGGGTCTTCTTTTCTTCAATGCCACCCTGCCTGGCCATGTGGCAGGTGGGCTTCCTGCGGCATGGTCATGCTCATCACCCGGGCCGCACCGCACATGTGGCCCGGGACTTCTCCTATCTCTGGGCTGCCTAGATTGGCCCCCGGGTGGCCTCTAGCCACCAGGCCATGCTCCGGTACAAGTCGCAGCGAGACGCGGCATGGGGCAGGGTGTTTTTTTCACCCGGGCCGCGCTGCACACATGCCCCAGGACTTTCTCACTTTCTCTTCTGGCCCGCCTTCGTTAGGCCACCGGGCAGCCAATTGCCTCCCTGGCCATGCTCTTGCTCGGGTCCACCTGGCCCACGCAGCCCAAGACATGGGCATTTTTATTCACCTAGGCCGCTTCACGACGTGGCCTGGGGCTGCTTTCTTTTCCATGCCGAGCTGCAGCTGACAGACAGGCAGCGACCTCCCAGGCAGCGTTAATCTTATTTTTCTGCTCTTTCTTGCTTTCTCTAACTCCTTCCACTCCCTCCTTCAACTGCCACCTCTAACGCTTTTTCTTTCTCCAGACCGTTCTCCTAGTCTCTTGTTGTAGGCAGGGGAGACCTGCCTATTGTCGCACAGTCCAGTGTGCCAGGTGTCCCCCGTGGTGGGGAACGTGTTACAGTCAGGTAAGTCCATTAGTAAGCACACACATTGAATAAAGCTTTAAATAAATTCCTAGTTTATCTTGTCTTTATATATTTATTTATGTACTTCCCATATATGTGTATAGCCCCTAGCTAACACATTTATACTCAATACTTCTATTATTAAGTTCCTTTGTGACAACGTGTAGGTTTCGTCCCCTTGCAAGTGCCTAAGGAGCTATGTCTTGGTACACTTGAACTTGAACCCCTGATCATGAGAAACATAACAATGCCTATTTTGGCATCTCCAACAAGATGTTTTATTTTAGTTGAAATTCAGTGATTTTCACTACTATATCTTTGGATTTGGCAAGCTCTTAGCTCCTCTTGTGACCAACCCTGTGTGGTCTTTTAATATGAATTTCTCCCAGGCACTGTGCAACAATAATATCAATGAAGATCTGTTTCATGCATCCAATCAAGTCTGTCTCTTTGATCCCTTATTTCAAGATTTTAATAGGCATGTTGTCTCTCCTCAAGTCATTTTCTAAATATTTGCATTTGAGTTGGAAATATTAGCCACCACCTCTTCTAGTGTATGAACTTTTTTAGCTATTGCACCAGTAGTTTTGCTAGTTGATGGATTAATGATTCCTTTGTGGCAACGTTGTCCACTAACTTCTGAAGTCTTGTTTTAAATTCTGAGAGGGCTGTAGTGAGTTCATCAATAAATCCGAAGAGCTGGTGTAGTCGACTGTGTCCATTCTAGACACTGCAATAGGCCATCTTTAATGATCAAATTATTTGATGTGGTCCTCGATTTTAGAGATGCCCCCTTTGATGGCGATTGTCATTGTGTTGGCTCTTTCCTCCAATGTTACCACATGACGTTTTAAGTGACTTTCCAGGCGTGCCTCTTCATTCATTTAGTCCCATCAGACCTCTGGAATAAAATAAATGGTGGTAAAGTGCATACACATGCGGTTTCTCCACGCATGTGCTGGTCTGCATCTCAAAGCACATCTCAAATTGTGCAGAAATCAAATAGTTTGTAGAGTGGGAAGGCATCAACACATACATGTACATCAGCAGGAACACTGCTAAACAAGTGGGAACTAGAATCCAAGCAGGCAGGGTCTCTGAAGGAATTCATTTTATGAGCACAGTGAGGTAATCCCCTTATCTAGATTAGGAAGACAAAGTGCCCTCATCATGACTCTCTTTGTCGCTAGGTCTCCTTGCTTCCCCAAAAGCACTGACTGCCAGTTGGCACTAAATCTGCATATGCAGCATCAGTGAATCAGTGACAGGTCCCCAGTAGACCCTACAGAAGCCTCCCACACATGGGATGTTAGGGGCCATCCAGGAGATTGCTCTTGAAAACCATCAGGGCTAAATCCACAGCTACTTTCAGGTCAGCTGCAGAGTGTTGCTCATTGTGCCTAGCATGGCAGCCATCTTGCAGAGTCTGGGACAACCATGCAGATCGCTCTTTGTTCTGAGAATTGGCAGCAAAAGGTGATCTACCGGGTCCACCCAGCTCCTTGGCATTGGCACATCAACATTCTATACATTCTTTTTAATGAAGTCCTTATTGTGCAAGTAATACCAACTAGCTGGAATCGTGTCATCATTCTCCTGATCTATAGCAAGGGAGATAGGGTGATATGATAATTACCTGGATGAGCCCTATTTGCCTTCTGATTTGCGAAAGTAAGATCTTCGTGTCCTTGGTTTTGAATGATTTGGTTGCTTGGGCATCCCAGATAAGCCGGCTGCAAAAATACCAGCCCGGTTTTTAGAAGGGTCCGGGGACCAATGGTCTAGTGGTGAATTTGCTAAAAGAAGATTCAGAAAGGCCAGGGAACCTGCCACTTTATATTGTAGCCATTGATTGTAGTAAGGCATTTGATGGTGTCAACCGTAACCTGTCATGGTGTAAGTTAAGAGATTGGAAGGTCCCTGAACCGTTGGTATCCATCTTGATCTTCACGACCATACTTTTCTTCAGGTATGTTTGAACGGGCATGGTGCGCTGGCCTCAGACCTTTGAGCTAACAGAGGTCTTCGTCAAGGTTGCATATTGGCTCATTTCCTCTTCAACCATTATGATGTCAACACACCTGATGTCTTGATCTCATCCGGCCTCCCCCTGTCCACCCCCCTTATCGCGCCTCTCTCCTGGAGTGATCATTGCCTCCTCTCATCTCTCCATCTTCTCTCCCCAAGCCAAGTCCACTCCTAGATCACCACCCATCTTCTCGGATATCCAGCCCATGAAGCGTGTGTCAGTCGAGGCCTTCGCTGCAACCTTCTCCTCCTCCTCCACCCCAGGCTGACTCACACCCTGACACAGCCCTCTCTCTTCTCTACTCCTCTATTTCTGCTACTCTTGATACTCTTGCCCCCGTCATGAGGATACGTTTGAAGTCCAAAGCCAAGTGCAATTCTTGGTATGACTCTGACCTAGCTACACTTAAACGGAAGTGTTGGGTGGTGAAGCGGAAATGGAGGACTTCCTGCTCATCCTCTGACAAACTGGCCTGCCACCTGCTCCAAAGGCAATAACGACTCACTGTCCGCACTAAGAAGAGAGTCCACATACAAGCCTGCATCTCTGCGACATCAAACAATTCGGCCAAACACTTCAAAATCTGCAAGGAGCTGGCCAACCCTGCTGCAGTCTCCACCCCTCCTCTCGCCTCCAAGGCTCTTTGCAATGCCCCTGCCTCTCACTTTATCTCTAAAACCAGTAGTTTTAGAGATAACCATCCTGTCATCCCTCTCCTCCGCTCCCCCTCCTCCTCAGCTTGCTGACCCTCCCTCTGCTACCCCCTCCCCTTTTCTATCCTGATGAGGTAGCTAGATAAGTCTGATCTATGAAAACCTCATCAAAACAGGTCCATCAGTGTTCCTCTAAAACCATTAAGGACCACATTGACACCCTTGCACCGTCCCTTGTTGATGTCTGCAACCTCTCCTTTCCCCTCCCCTCTTGAGCACTCCCTTGTGCATCCTCTCCTCAAGAAATCCTCTGCTGATCCATCATGTCCGGCAAACTACCGCCCAATTTCCATTACTCCCTTTTTGAGTAAGCTCCTGGAAAAGCTGGCCATCTCTCAGCTTAATCTCCATTCCGACTCTGTTGGCTCCCTCCATGACCACCAATCTGTCTTCAGAGCTGCCAGAAGCACGGAAACTGCTCTCCTGAACATCCGTTTAGACCTGCTCTCCAGCCTCGATTCTAACATTCCTTCTGTCCTCATCTTACTTGATCTCTCCTCTGCAATTGGACACGGTCAACCATACCATCCTGCTCAATTGTCTCTGTGACAACCTGGGTATCACTGATCAGGCTCTGGCCTGGCTGGCCTCTTTTCTCTCTGATTGACCCGCCCAGGTACAACTTGGGTCCTTCCCATCTTCTATCTCCCTCTCCACATGTGGTTTCCCCCAGGGGTCTAACCTCTCGCTCTGGCTTTTCAACCAATACCTGGCAACTCTCGCTTACTGCATCTCCATTTTCTGCTCAACTTTCCAGTGCTATGATGACATCACCCAACTCATTTTCAGGCTTCCTTCAGCCTCCTCCTCTCCTTCTCTCATCTCCGATTGTCTAATCGCCATTCAAAACTGGTGTGCTGCCAAAGATCTATGTCAAATGCCAACAAGACCGAGATCCTCCTTATTGGTACACCATCTACATCCTTTTCTCTCACTCTCTGGCCGGCCCCTCTTGACCCTCCTCCTACCCCCACCTGCGTGGCTAAGAACCTCTGAGTTATCTTTGACTCTACACTTTACTTCTCCGCACACATCTGAGGCCTCCAAAATGTCAAGCTTTTTACTTCACCTCCTTAGAGGAATTCTGCCTTTCCTCTCCTTCCCTCAAAAGCTCACTGGCAAGCTCTGGTTCTTTCCAGACTGGACAACTGTAACAGCCTCTTTATAAATCTACCTGCCTCCACTCTCCGCCCTCTACACCTAATCCAGAATAGGACTGCAAGAATTGTCCTTGGCCTCAAGTCCTGAGAGCGTATCTCTCCAGTCGTGAAATCCCTTCCTTGGCTCCCAGTGGTTGCAAGGATTACATTTAAAACCCTCTACATTGTCCACAGGGCTTTCTGGGGCCTGGGTCCAAAATACCTTGAACTATCCCATCGTAAATACCTCTCCTCTCAAGCCCTTCGCTCCTCTACTTCTAACTCCCTCAGGGTTAGTCTTTTTGCAAAGAAACAAGCTGGGTGTAGATCTGTGTCTTCGGCTGGTGCCTCCCTTTGGAAAAACCTCACAGCAAACCTTGTAGCTCGAGGAAACCCATCTCTGGTTCTGGAAGCATCTCAAGTACTTCCTCTTTGCCTCTGCCCCCCTTCACCCCTGTTGATCTGTTTCCTCTCTTGGCATGGTGTACCTGGCCATGCTCTGTTATTCGGGCCCAGGTACCTGCTCACCCTGCCACCCTCCTGCACTGCCTCCAGGCCACCCTCAGCACTTGGGTTCTGTATCTGTATCCATACAGTTCTCCTCCCACTTTTCTTCTGCACTTATCAGATATACCTTTCTGACTTACTTTCACCTGCCACTTGCTGGCTGCACCACCAAGGTTTATCACCCTTATTTATTATTTATTAAATTACATTTTTATTTATGTTTTCTCTACTCTACTCTGCACTTTCCACTTCCCCCCTTCCATGCACTTTCCCCAGTTTCCCTTTTTCATACACTTGTGCTTTCTTAAATGTCACTGGGCCTACTAAGATCGATGTTTTCTTTTTTGTTCTCCCTTGTTTTTTTAGCCTGGTCGCGCTCTGAAACACTTGTGTACGAGCGCGATATAAATGAAATATCATTTCATTTTCTTTTCATCTCTCCGATCTGGGTGATTTTCTTTCTAAATCTGTTTGCACCCCACAGAATTTCCACCATATTCGTCCCCTACTTAACCTTTTTGCGGACAACGTTATCCTTATGGACAGGACTCGGGTGGGCCTTCAACAACAACTGAATGCTGTACTTGAATACTCTGCGCTGAATTAATTGTGTATTAACGGGAAAAAACGAACACTATTAGATTTGCTAACAACAAGAAATCAAAAATGTGTTACACCTGAAGTTTTGTCGATCAGCAGTTAGTACCAACACATACCTTAACATATTTGGGCTTCCAATTATACACCGATAACAACATGGAGAGTATGATGGTGCACCTACTGACTAAGGACTCACAGGCAGGAATTCAGATGAAGAAGATCAGAACCCACTATTACAGGTTCTCCATTTGCCCTTCGATATCCTTCTATAGGATGAAGGTCAGACCCGGTTTATTGTTTGTCTCTGATATCAGTCACGGTTCAAGGTATCTGGTATATGATAAATTGGAATCACAGGTCTGTAAGAGAGCTCTGGGTCTACTGGATTGTGTCCCAATTGCCACACTCAGGTATGAACTAGGTCTTACATCTCCAGGCTGTCTGGTGGACCTGTCCACTGCTGGCCCTATTGAAGGGATCTCTTTACGAGGACTCAGCTGATGTACTGGTTAGAACAACATCACCTGCCCTGATTAATCTTAAGAAAAGGGCCGATTCTGTTTTAATAAGAGCAAAATTGTCCGTCATTGAACTAATTGAACAACCAACAACCACAAGTGATAAATAAAAAAAATCCTGTTAAGGCAGGATTGTATCAATACGATAACAAAAATGAGGGAGTAGAGATTGTATAAAATCCTTTCATCCCTAGATAAAACTTTGGGAATTATTCCAAATATCTAAAGAAAATCCCAAATGGATACTGTGCTGGACAATGTCTAAGATATAGGCTCAATCTGCTACAGACCGGGGAGATTTGTCATATCAGATCTTTGGGTGAGGAAACAGGAAAAGGTTGCCCCTTCTGTCACAATGATGAGGCCATTCAGGAAAGAGAAACCTAGCCTCCTGAATTGTCCAGCACTAATGGCAGTTAGAATAACATGGCTGGGTCGATTTGACACAATTAGGCCCTATAAGATCCAATACAATTTGAAAGAATATCAAGTGGCGATGAAAATGTTGGAAGGGAACGTCACATTAGTTTGGTAATGTAGAGAAATCATATGTAGAGAAACTATTATTACCATCGCAGTCATTAAAGTTCGGAAAGAAGCTGTTTTGATTAAGTTACGATGGTAAAGTTGAAAACCTTTATTTGTCCAGTTTATATGATGTATCAAATGATTTTTTTTAATGCTTCTCTTAGGATGTATTAATTGATTTTAAATACAAAGTTCTTTTTTATGTATATGTTATTGTTTATGCTTGCATGTTGTACTTGATAAATGTATTCTTTCTTTTTGTGTAAGGTTGAGTACGTACAACCAACCAAAATCACAATAACAAAAATCTCCATCAACACAGGCAGGGGGAAGGATGTTCACCCAAGGGGAATAAACATCTGAACCAGGGCACAGGATCTCACAGGAGCTGCATCTGCTTCATGGTGTTGCTACTCATGCCCTGTCTGTCTGCCTTCTTTTGATACTATGTATATGTGTATTTCTCCTTGTTTATATTTTGAATTAATTAATTCACTCATCTTTTATAATGTGCTTAATACTGGAGACCAGTCTCTATGTACGGGATTGGGATTCAAACTTGTGTTGTTCTGAGTTGTCTTGCCTCTAAGCCAAACACATTGCCTCTGAGCTATCCTGCCGGCCCTCTATGATGTCTTGCTGCTGATGTATAGAGGTTTGGTCAACTTCCAGTGCCCCTTGGATTTCTTTTATTTCTTCTAATCTCTGATTGTTATTTTTTGCATATTTATCAATTCAACGTATGTCATTTTAGCAGATTCTTTTGAATGTTTAATTTTGGCATCTATACCCATTACTCTGCTGTCTACCATACCAACACAAGATGAAAGAGCCAATCCACAAAAGGATTTGCCACCATTGACTTTTCTTTTTTTTAATAGTGGCTAAATATAATTTTGCTAGGACTGATCTAATGGTCCCTTTTCTTCTCAAATATTGCCTCTCACATTTGCTTCTATGTTATTTGTCTGTTCCTTCCATATCCTTAAATCTTGTTTCATCGATTCACTGTGATGAAAAAATATGAACAAGGCTTCGGCTTGTGTCGTTTCTATGTTGAACATAGCTTGATACATTAGCTTAACTAGTTATTTGACAAGAATCAAAAACCCATAATCAATAATCAAATACACAGTCTACCTTAACCATATTTTTTTTATTCTATTGGTCAAAGTCATTTAGTAAACTGAAAGTAATTCTCTACAAATACACAGCACCAATTAAAACATTTACTTACAAGTGCAAATCAATATTTATTAATCTCAAATTTATCAATAACAAAAACAAAATGTTATTTGATTATCATTTTTTGTTGATATTACAACAATGAGTTTAGCTTTGGGGGATTGTCCCTGGGAAAACATCTAATTTACCACAACAAATCAACCAACAAACAACTGTTAGCTTGTGCACAAATCTGTATTGAAGAATGGGATTCTGCTATGGTAACACTTGCGTCCCCTATTGGCGGCATCCTGGAAAAGCCAACCCAAAGTCTGTAACAGCACTATAATTGATCAGCACCAGATTCAGGATAATGTAACAATCCCCCCAAACACGATTCACACAACTACTTAGAACAATAAGAAAGAACCGAACACATCTAAAAAAAATATAGAACCTGCCAGAAAGAACATCACTCGCCACATTCTCAGCAACTACACCAACACAAATGGCTAAAAATAACCCTCTACCTTTAACAAAAACACCCTCATCTCTACGTCTCTTGAATTAACTTATACATCTCACCCACCACCCAAAACACCCTGACATGGAAAACACTTAAGGTGTCCCATCTGCAAATAAGGAGCCTGCGGTGTACAAATCAATACTCTGTAGAAGGCAACCTGGACAGATTCCAGTTACTCCTGGTACTACATGCACCAAATGTTAAGCACAACTCTTTGCCCTTTTCCCCTCCTTCCCTAACCAACCCTCCCATTTTTCCTTTTCAAACCACAAGATTGCCTGGACACCATGCAAATGGCAGCGGTATGTTGTATAAATCCCAATGACATAACATTAATTTGGGTTATTTTTCCAATCCAGGCAACCCAAGTTTAATGGTGTCATGTTCAAAATAAATGTGTAATTCCCCATTCATAATACATGGGAAAAACATATGAACTACTCTTGACAAATCCTTGCAAAGAAAATAATATAGTCTAACAGGGTAATTCATGGAAATTCGCACAAAAGTGGCGCAGGCGGCTGGCGCACAGTGTTCCCGTGCGATAGACTGTGCCAGCCGCGTGCGATAAAATCCATTTCAGCGCACAACATATTCATGGATTTTAGCCTCCAAAACCAGCCGTGGCGCAGCGACCCTGCAGCAGCGCCAGTTACGCCCCCAAAAATGCCCTCGCGCAGGGAAAAGGCATCAAAATCCCCAATCCAGTGCAAAGGTCTGCGACAACCCAAAACCAGTTTACCGGACTGCTAAACAGCAAACGCCAAGCGGGGAACATGTATTACGGGTTTCGCTGTAACTTTCACACGCGAAAGGGCCTGTGCGAGCGGGTACGTGTATAGCTGGGGTTCGCGTGAAGTTTCACACGCGATTGCCCTGGGTACGTGTATTTCAGGGGTGCGCGGGAAGTTTTACACGCGACTGGGCTGGGTACGTGTATTTCAGGGGTGCGCGGAAGATTTACACGCGATCGGGCATGGGGGAGCGGTGTACGTGTATTCCAGGGGTGCGCGGGAAGTTCTACACACGATTGGCCTGGGTACGTGTATTTCAGGGGTGCGCATGTGTTTTCACACGCGACTGGCCTGGGTACGTGTATTTCAGGGGTGCGCGGGTGTTTTCACACGTGATTGGCCTGGGTACGTGTATTTCAGGGGTGCGCGGGAAGTCTTACACGCGATCAGGCCTGGGGGAGCGGTGTACGTGTATTCCAGGGGTGCGCGGGAAGTTTTACACGCGATTGGGCTGTGTACATGTATTCCAGGGGTGCGCGGGAAGTTCTACACGCGATTGGCCTGTGTACGTGTATTTCAGGGGTGCGCGTGTGTTTTCACACGCGACTGGCCTGGGTACGTGTATTTCAGGGGTGCACGGGTGTTTTCACACGCGATTGGCCTGGGTACGTGTATTTCAGGGGTGCGCGGGTGTTTTCACACGCGATTGGCCTGGGTACGTGTATTTCAGGGGTGCACGGGAAGTCTTACACGCGATCGGGCCTGGCGGAGCGGTGTACGTGTATTCCAGGGGTGCATGGGAAGTTTTACACGCGATTGGGCTGGATACGTGTATTTCAGGGGTGCGTGTGTGTTTTCACACGCGACTGGCCTGGGTACGTGTATTTCAGGGGTGCGCGGGAAGTTTTACACGCGATCGGGCCTGGGGGAGCGGTGTACCTGTATTCCAGGGGTGCGCGGGAAGTTCTACCCGCGACTGGCCTGGGTACGTGTATTTCAGGGGTGCGCGTGTGTTTTCACACGCGACTGGCCTGGGTACGTGTATTTCAGGGGTGCGCGTGTGTTTTCACATGCGATTGGCCTGGGTACGTGTATTTCAGGGGTGCGTGTGTGTTTTCACAAGCGACTGGCCTGGGTACGTGTATTTCAGGGGTGCGCGGGTGTTTTCACACGCGATTGGCCTGGGTACGTGTATTTCAGGGGTGCGCGGGAAGTCTTACACGTGATCGGGCCTGGGGGAGCAGTGTACGTGTATTCCAGGGGTGCGCGGGAAGTTTTACACGCGATTGAGCTGGGTACGTGTATTCCAGGGGTGCGCGGGAAGTTCTACACGCGATTGGCCTGGGTACGTGTATTTCAGGGGTGCGTGGGTGTTTTCACACGCGATTGGCCTGGGTACGTGTATTACAGGGGTGCGCAGGAAGTTTCACATGCGATTTGAGCAGGGTATGTGAATTATTGGGGTGCGCAGGAAGTTTCACACGCGATTTCAGCAGGGTACGTGTATCACTGGGGTGCGCGGGAAATTTCACACACAAATTCAGCAGGGTACGTGTATTTCAGGGGTGCGCAGGAAGTTTCACATGCGATTTCAGCAGGGTACGTGTATTTCGGGGGTGCCGGGGAGTCCTACACGTGATTTGGCAGTGTGGGTCCTCCCAGGTGTTCCCTGTACACCCTCCACGGCCCCTGCAGGCAGCCCACACCACAGGGGACTACCCTGCATCCCTGGTCATGTCCCGCAGGCAGCCCACCCAACATGGGCATGCCCCCCAGCAAAGGCACATGTCTCTTTGCACTACTGATCACCAACTCATGTCCCATTGCACCCCCACCCACCAGCATTGCGGGGCACCTGCCAGCAGGCCCCCACTCATGTCCCACTCATGTTCCCCTGCACCCCCACCCCCCAACATTGCGGGGCACCTGCCAGCAGGCCCCCACTCATGTCCCCCTGCACCCCCACCCCCCAGCATTGCGGGGCACCTGCCAGCAGGCCCCCACTCATGTCCCACTCATGTCCCCCTGCACCCCCACCCCCCAACATTGCGGGGCACCTGCCAGCAGGCCCCCACTCATGTCCCCCTGCACCCCCACCCCCCCAGCATTGCGGGGCACCTGCCAGCAGCCCTGACACATGTCCCCCAGCCAACTCGTCATCACAATCTAGATCCCTGGCCCTTATGGGCAGCCTCCACATGCCAAACACCCACCCAAGTATTGCATCCACCCACTTAGAAATGCCAATTACATGATACAACCCCAATGGCAAGTATGTAAATGAACACATGTCCCTCACATACACACAATGGGTGTAAGTGAATGTCAAAACCCATATCATGATATGCATGAAACCAATGAGATGATACTACACATTGAAGTTTGATGAAACAAATGTATTAAAAGCAACATAAAGGGAATTAAAAATAAACAAACGACAATGGGAATTAAAAACCAAAAGCAGCATGTCCGTAGAATAATGAAAAACCACAAATCATAATCCAAAGGAAAGGTGTCCAAAGTCACAGTTCAAAAAAGTAAATCCAAGGGAAAAACAAAACCGAAAACCATTGCTCCATGGGTAAATCCAAAAAGAAAACTAAAATCCAACAGTCAACTATATACAGATAAACAATCCAGGGTCCATGATCCCACATGAAGAAATGAAACCTATCTAAAAATACTACCTAATAAAAAAATTTGATACAAAAATGTGGTCCATTGTCCAAAAGGTCCAAAATAAATAAAAAAGCAAAGGAAACCTAACACTAACTACATAACTATTTACAAGGGCAGCGGGCTAGTCCGACGGCTCACTGGTTGTTGTCATGGGCCAGGGCATCATCGAACTCCTGTTCAATGGCTTGGAGGCGGGCATGTTCCCTGGCCCCGAGGTCTCGCAGGGATAATGCAGTGTCCAGCTCCAACTCCCTGCGAATACCCTCGAGGCACTCAGCCCGCCTCAGCGCCCTCCGCATGGAGTTCCCCACCCTGACCATTGTGAGCTGTTCCTCCTCTGCCCGCTGCCGCTCCGCACCTATCTGCTGGCCCAACCGCTCCCACACGGAAGACACTCCCATTCCAGGGTTCTCCTGCCCTCCGGCCAATGCCTGCCCCCCTGATGTTGATGGCCCTGAGCCATGATGCCTCCCACGTCGAGCCTGCCGCTGCCTCCGACGCAACTGCCTGTGCCAGCACGACGGCATCCAGGCTGATGGAATCCACCGACGCCGTCATGCACGTGCCCTGCCCGATGATGCTGTCACATCCTCCATCTGCTGGGGTCCAGTTGCTGGTGTGTCCACCCCTGCTGTACCTCCGACTCCCGACTTTTGCAGGGATGGGATCCCCACCGAGTTGGCTGCGTTGGTTGGGGCAGGTCCACTTGGGGCCCTGGTGGCATCTGGGCCGGAAGACGGCATGGAGAACGACTGGCGCATAGCCTCCACAGAGGAGGAGAGGGTCGCCAGAGTGCCTGACACATGTACGAAACCCCCGACCACGGCCGCTCCCAACTGGGCCACGTTGGCACGGTGCTCTTCGTGATGACGTGCGGGCTCCCCCCGGGAAGCACGCACCTCATCACGAATGACACCCATGCGCAACGCAACACCAATCAGGACCTTCTCCATACGGCCAGGGGTCCCCTCGTCCGCAGGTGGAGGGGAGTCAGATGACATGGACATCCCCCCTACCTGCGGACGGGCCTGGGATGGGGCAGCCCTGCTGGTGCATGGTGGTGCAGTCACAGTGTCAGGGACAGTGACATGCACAGGCACCTCCACGGCGACCTGTGCTGCCTCCTGCCCCTGCCCCTGGACTGCACCACTTGCACCAGCAGGGATGCCCCCACCAGGCCCCATGTGCGGCTCAGTAGCGGCTTCCTCCTCCTCTGTGGAAATCACCAACCTGGATGGCTCCACCCCGTCTTCCGCCGTTGCAAGCCCCTGTGGGGGCTCACCCACCCCTTCCGCTGCAGCCGTGGGGGCATCCCCGCCGCTTTGGTCCACAGCGCCGTCTCCGCCCTCTTCTTCACTTTGCGATGTGTAGAGGGAGACATAGAACACTAGCATCAGGCTACTGTACAATGGTCCCCTAGACAGGAAGCAATAGCAGATGAGTGGCACTGTCAAAGATCACTTCCATCATGTCCCTCCTCAACACATGGGTCAGTGCAGGCAAAACACATGCAGTAACAGGCATGGCGCATGCTATGGACATTAGCAAACATGTCCAAGGGACTCTTGAAACATACAATGTTGTTTTTGAACTCACATGCATCATGGGTCATGCCTATCACATGCACACACTTCACCGTACTTTCATCCATCTGCACTCGTACACCCCAGACACAGTGGATGCAAGGATAACTAGGCTGCATCAGTGATTCTGAACTTTGTCACAGACATGTGTCAGGCATCCATGGCATTCACAAGTCACAGACACGCAGGTCAGACACACAGACATGGACACCATACATGTACATGGCATCAGCACCCATCCCTCACCCCCACCCATGTCCAGAAACAGAGACTGGCATGCTCTCATGTGTCCATTCCGCATAGGGCTCCCCATGTTGCATTTAAACACATACACCAACCGTGTGCTTCACACATTACTGGTCTCACATGCATGACCATGATGTCCCTGCACACACACACGCGTACATGGCCTATGTCACACATACAGGCAAGTATCAGACAACCAGCACACTGCAACATGCCCTGTCTCACACAGCAATGCTTGGCCACTTACCGCTCGACTCCAGACGGGTCTGCCTCTCAAGGATCTGGGCATGGAGCGCTGGGCGTACGCGTTCCAGGACCCTCAGCTGGATGGTACTCATGCTGCCCCGGCCCCCCTCCACGAGGCGCCGGGCCTTTATGAGGGTCCTGGACCTCAAGTCCTCCCAGCGCTTCTTGACTTGCTTGATGTTGCGGGTTGCCACCCCCTCCGCGTTGATGGCAACCACAAAGTCATCCCAGATCCTGTCCCGTCCTTCCTTGTCGGCGCGTGATGATCCGAAGAGGGCATCATAATGCCCCAGGACAAGCTCCACCAGGACACCAACTTCCTTCTGACTGAAGCTGGTGGCCCTCTGCCCCTCTGGCTGGGGGTCGTCAGTGTTCCCGGATGGTGTTTGCCCCGACATGGCGACCCCCGAGGCAGGCGTGGGTGGGCAACTGGGTCCTGGGGCTGGGCTGTGGAGCGATGGTATCCCAGTCGGGAGTCTTCTGTTCCAGCAGGGGTGGACACAGCAACTGGACCCCTGCAGATGGCTGATGCGCAGGCACCAAATGG
This sequence comes from Ambystoma mexicanum, assembly GCF_040938575.1. Classification (NCBI taxonomy): domain Eukaryota; kingdom Metazoa; phylum Chordata; class Amphibia; order Caudata; family Ambystomatidae; genus Ambystoma; species Ambystoma mexicanum. The sequence goes on from NC_090940.1 coordinate 199,536,772, forward strand.
CAGGGCACGGTGGCAGCAGGCAGGCAGGCAGGCAGGCAGGCAGCAACAGATGGCTCGTGGGAGGCTACTCAGGGCTCTGGGGGGCAGTAATTCGGCCTTTTGGGCAGGAGCGTGGTCTTCCGTGTGCTTACGCGTGGCCAGCTTGATACGGAGTGATTTTGCACGTGAAAATTCTGCAGGTCAGCGTGTAATTCGAGGAAAGGCCCTTAGCGCGTAAGCGCGTCAGCACGCCTACGCGATTCCATTGGACCAAAGGCCCTTAGCGCATATGCGCGTCTGTGACGTATCGCGCACGGGTGTTGCCCTGGCAGGGCTTGAAGATCCCACGTGGATTTCCATTGCTCTGTACGTGCTTTTCGTGGGGTGCGGTGCGTGTGTTTTGCAGGCGTTGGGGTTCACACGCTATTACTTCACAGTGGGTGGGTGTTGGCTCGGCGTTCTTCTACACGCAAGGCAGACGGTGAGTGGTACCCTGCTCCCCCAGGCCCGATCGCGTGTAAAACCACCCGCGAGCCCCTGAAATACACGTACCCCGCTACCCCAGGCCCGATCGCGTGTGAAAACACCTGCGCACCCCTGAAATACACGTACCCCGCCCCCCCAGGCCCGATCGCGTGTAAAACCACCCGCGAGCCCCTGAAATACACGTACCTGCTCCCCCAGGCCAATCGCGTGTAAAACCACCTGCGCACCCCTGAAATACACGTACCCCGCTCCCCCAGGCCCGATCGCGTGTAAAACCACCCGCGAGCCGCTGAAATACACGTACCCGCTCCCCCAGGCCAATCGCGTGTAAAACATCTCGCGCACCCCTGAAATACACGTACCCAGGCCAATCGCGTGTAAAACGTCTTGCGCACCCCTGAAATACACATACCCACGACAATCGCGTGTAAAACTTCTCGCGCACCCTTGAAATACACGTACTCAGGCCAATCGCGTGTAAAACTTCTTGCGCACTCCTGAAATACACGTACCCAGGCCAATCGCGTGTAAAACTTCTCGCGCACCCCTGAAATACACATACCCAGGCCAATCGTGTGTAAAACTTCTCGCGCACCCCTGAAATACACGTACCCAGGCCAATCGCGTGTAAAACTTCTCACGCACCCCTGAAATACACATACCCAGGCCAATCGTGCTTAAGACTTCTCGCGCACCCCAGAAATACACGTACCCAGGCCAATCGAGTGTAAGACTTCTTGCGCACCCCTGAAATACACGTACACAGGACAATCGCGTGTAAAATTTCTCGCACCCGTGAAATACACGTACCCAGGCCAATCGCGTGTGAAACTTCTCGCGCACCCCTGAAATACACGTACCTCGCTCCCCCAGGCCCGATCGCGTGTTAAACCTCCCGCGAGCCCCTGAAATACAGGTACCCCGCTCCCCCAGGCCCGATCGCGTGTAAAACTTCCCGCGCACCCACGAAATACACGCACACGCTATTATTCACACAGCAGGTGTCCGTGTTTGTCGCGTACCCCTTTGCACGTCATTTGTCCTAGAGGGCCACAGTATGGGACTTTCATCAGAGCTGTGTATACGTGCTTTTTGTTAGCGCACATTTTGCCGCACATTTTTTTCATGCGCAGGGACGCTACTGCCTGCTTTCGTGTGGCGACGTGTATGGGTCTGTGCGCGTCTTTGCCCGTGCGCTGGTTTGCTCTATTCGATTCCATGAATACGTGTTGTAGGCGAGCGTGTGGCCGTTCCGCGCACTTGCCTCCTGTACTTCCCCGTGACGCCCATATTTTCACGAGTTGTTCCCCATTCCGCGTGTCATGCCCCGTGTTCCGCCTACTTTTGTTATGTGCGCCGCCCTATGTGCGATTTCGCCATGGCGCACGCCGTTAGATGACCTGTGCGCCGGCGTGCGCCGCGCACTTTTTCAGCGCACATCCAATATTTTTCTCGTGCACGGACTTCCATGAATCGATGTGCGCTGGTTTCCCTGCGATTTTCGCACTTGCACTGCGATTTTCGCTCTTTCACTGCGAATCGCACGTTTTCGCACGCTTGCGCCGAAATTTTCGGCGCACATTAATTCCATGAATCGGCCTGTAAATCTTTTTAACTTTCAAACAAAACAGAATGAATAACGAGGATTGAAATGGCACTGCTTATTCCAAACAACAACCCACCTTTAAATCAACATGTGAATGTTTGTTCAGAATAGATTTGCTATCTTATTCACTTGTTTTAAATGGCAAATGCAATCATCACAGTAGCATTTAAATAGGTTTGCTTTTGGAAATGTTGGAAGGGAACATCACATTAGAATCACATGCTTTGAAAAAAATCAAAATAGTTAAAGAATCTACAGCTCACTCAATGTTGGGATCAGATGTTAACTTGTGAATAATCTCCTTCATATCTGCGATGCTTTAAAATCCAAAACAGTTGACTTTTTTAAATTTGCAAATATTGCTTGATTTCTCAGGGACAATTACAATGGAGACCGACTCACTGACAGGTCTCTGTGGATCATTTGCCTATATCACCATCACCTTTCCAGACCTTCTATGGAAATGGCAAAAATAGGCTCATCGTTTCTGATGTTTATTTAACCCAAGCTTTTCTAAGGCAGCAGATCTAAGGATCACACCATCAATCTGTGAGTTGTACATGGACCCTTTGTTTCTGCAGTGTCCTAGGAAATTAATTTATGAATTACTAAACGCAGAGGTAACTATCCTCTTCAATACACTTTATGTTCTATCGGGATCTAACATGAAATAAGGTTTAAGGTCCTCAGTTCACTTGCATTTTTGAATTTCTTTGGTGGACACAGGATAGCAAACCTTTGTGCAGAATGGTCAATCTGGGTGACTCCCTCACGCAAATCTTTCTCCTCAATCTGGAACATTACCTAGGCCAACCACTGGCCGGAAGGAACCAAATCCACTTGTAATCAATATGGGTCTGCTTCTAAGCACTATATTCCCTCTGCTCTTATTCCAAAATGGATTTTGACTTCAAAAATGGCTTATGGGTCCCTTCTCTATATGTTCTCCATTTTCTCTCCTTTTGGTGTTTTCCATCCTGTTTTCCTAGGTGACTGTTTCAACTCCCCTACAATCCGTCTATATAGAGACCCTTTAGCACTCCTGCAGTATTATGATATGGGAAAGTTGTAATTGGAAGTCTATTCAAGTTGGATAGTTCCCCCAGTGGAATATGACTATGTTTACCTCCCAGATTGGTCATTTGTTCATTTCGGGGGAAGCTATGTAATCGGTGTATTTTACGTTCAGATGTCAGAACTCCCCTATCCTTTGGGAGAGTGACATGGTCTTTCCATCCCTCTACTTGTGTAGTGACATCTCAAGTGGACAAGTTGGTTAAAATAAATCTAATGATTAACAACTAGGACTGCTAAATATTTTACAGCTTCGCGTCAGCAGCATTTATGAATAGCAGATGTTTAAATATGCATGATTCTGTTGATCCTTTGCTGATTGGAACTGTGGTTTTCCTAAATCACCCTTGCACCAATTTACTTAAGAAATATGTTTTCTGAAGGTCAATATTCTCCTCTTTGCAAATCTATTTGTGGTATTATTTTGTATTTTAAAAGTTTGAGGTCCATGTGAGGCAGTGCCACAGAAAGCCTTCAAGATGTATTTTAGAAGTAAATAAAGAGAAGTTGAAGGCAGACTAAATAGGATCTGTAAAAGATAATGTGCGGCTGGAGTGTGTTGCCTGTGCCTGGAAACTGAATTTTGCAGTCTTTCTACAGCTTCTGATGCCTGAGGAGGAGCCTGTCTTTCAAAACCAGCCTCCCATTGTGAAGCGTCACGGAATGTGGCTGGAGTGTGTTGCCTGTGCCTGGAAATTGAACTTTGCAGTCTTTCTACAGATTCTGTTGCCTGAGGAGGAGCCTTTCTTTCTAAACCAGCCTTCCGACGCAGAGCGTCACAGAGTGTGGGTGGCTTGTGTTGCCTGTGTCTGGAAACACAACTTTGCAGTCTTTCTACAGCTTCCATTGCCCGAGGAGGAGCCTTTCTTTCAAGACCAGCCTCCCGACGCAGAGTGCCATGGAGTGTGGCTGAAGTGTGTTGCCTGTACCTAAAACAGAGCTTTGCAGTCTTTCTACAGCTTCCGCTGCCTGAGGAGGAGCCTTTCTTCCAAAATCAGCCTCCCGACACAGAGCATCACTGAGTGTGGCTGAGGTGTGTTGCATGTGGTTCCTGTGGCCCGAGGCCTGAGTCAAGAGACAGACAGGTCCTAATACATCATGGAATCAGAGCTGGCTCAGAGTGTTCCTCAATGTACAAGAAGCCAAGCTCACTTACAACTAACTCCTTGGAACCACGAAAACAGCACACAGAGGAGCTGATGGGCCCTATTAAAGAACTTACATCGTTGCAAGGTCTGTGCAATTTAAAGTGTGTTAGCTCCACCCCACCCACCCCAATGTCTGCTGACTTGATGGCGCTCCTTATTAGCACCATGCGGTAACCCATATGGCAAACCTCTTTGATTAGCCGCACAGTTAACTCTGAGAGCTCAGTGGGTTGCAAAGCAATAGACACATTCTCTGCTCCCAGCCCCAAAACACACAGTTGGAAATATGCCACACACCCCCATTGTTTGTCCCATGGAAGGCAGGAGATTCTTTGCTTCGAACTCAAAGTCCTCTCAAAGCCCTGTGAGTGCTCCAAACGAACAGTAGTGACCAACCAAGACAAATGTTTAACCTCCCATATAGAAGGTGAGCTGTAACACTTGGATCTTCTTGTTGCGGCTAATGGTGAATTAGAAAGTGTTTTCACTTCCTCGCATGATGAGTCACATTTTGAGCAAATCAGAGGAATGCTTTCTAAAGGAATACCAACTGTAGAACACGCCAGTAAAACATCTTCAGCGCAGATGCAAGCAAGCCCTAGTGAGACACAGCGGCTTGCAGCTCAAATGCTCACAGATGTTTTAGAATTGAACTTGCCAGAGAGACTCGAACCATGCCCAGTGACACGTACGAAACTCTCACCTAGAACACCTATGGTCATAAATGTAGAGACTTGTTTGACCTCTTTTTTGGTGCATGCTTCTCCAACAAACCCGAACCCCACAGTAATGCCAACCCTTGATCGTTGGTTGAGTACAACCTGCATGCATCCTCCTTAATTCCACTGAATGTACAGCACAACCAAATGCAAACAGTGACCTTCTGACGTCCCAAATACACAAAACAAATAATCAAACATCTATACTGGATCTTCAGGTTAGTCCAGCCAAGAAGAGGAGGATAAATGATCAGCTACCAACTGACGGATAACACTATTGAATGCAGTCCCTCTTGTTGTCATGCACATAGCAGTCGAATCTCAAGCCTCGGAATCGAACCTAGCACAATCTGCTACCTCAGATCCGTCAACATCCGACTCGAGACCCACAAAGAGATTGCACAGACTAGACAAAGTTGACAAGAGTCAAAGGGGAGGGTTGAACTCTACTCATCATACCCAAAGTCAAAGCCAGCAAGACGCTGCAAACACCCAAGCATTGCTAATGTCCTTGCTCACTATTCCTCTTACCCCATTTGTAAAGCTTTATGAGGCCATCAATGACAATTTCAAAGACCAATCATCTTTAACAGCCATGATGAATTCCAAACTAATCTATATTGAATCAGTCTTGGACAACACAAACGAAAGATGGGTCCGAGAACGAGAGGCAGGAGAGAATACCAGGAATGATCTAATATCGCTATTGAAAGAGGTTCGAGAAGAAACAAACTCTTGCTGAGCCTAAGCAAAGATATTTTCTAAATCCCCTGCAAGATACAAAACTTCAGAGGTAGAGGACCCAAATGCCCCTGCCATGGCACCCAACGGGGGAATAAAGGGTTAATTACTGAAAGCGGAACACTTTACAATGTTCTGCTCCAAGCAAAGGCACAAAATAAACTTCATGAAGTCTTGAAGTCTACGGCCCCGCAGCAAAACAACATTTTTTTAAACCTACCATCAGTGAAGAGAACCAAATCCAATGACACCCGAAATGTAATGAGGAATTCAAGATTTGAAGTAACAGCATCAACCTCACAACACCCAAAAAACACAACATTCAAACGAGACACCCAAAATCAAAATACCGGCCAAGAAGCAGAAAACATAGGCCTGGAGACAACAATGTCTGGCGACATTGAACAGGAATTACTAGACCTATCAGATTAGGATGATGAAGACGCCAGCATGGAATCAGTAAAAAGCAATGACAACTTGTCTCCTTCAGGAGACAAATCCCTCAGTCCCTCTCCACAACTAACAAAACATGTACTTACCAGTCTCAGTCTAGACCACGACAAAAAATATCTGTTTGTGACCTTGGCGGAGAAGAGAGCCTTACTAGACAGAGCCTATAAAGAAACCATAAAGATCCCCCCTTGCCCGAAATCATCAGAGGTTGGACTGTTAGGCAGAAACCTGTGCAGTTCCCTTAGGGACCACTGCAAAAGATTTAAGACTACAGGTGTTGGCAGTCAACCCACTTGGTAGAAGTCTGTACCACCCAGATTTACCTGGTAGCTGTGGCTGAGCAGTCAGACTTCCCTCAAGAAGAGTTAGGCAGTATGCAAAGTATAGAAAATAGGCACTCAGATACAACAATACAAGCAAACACTGACCAGAGCTTTGGTATCAAAGTATATAATAATTTATTTAAAAACACACAGTTTGAAACACTCCAGCACTCTTATTGTAAACTATTCTAAACACAGTTACTATTGTAATATATACACCCCTTTTCCCTTATCGGATAAATCACAGTAAAACACCACTTACTGTCATACAGAGGTGAGCGCTTAACTAGATTGCACTCTGATATGTTTGTGAGAAAGGGGGGGAGACAGAATATGGAAAGGTACACCACTCTAAGATTCAGGAACACTGTTAGCAAGGCAGAAGAGCAAAAGTCATGGTGAGCCAAAGTCCAAAGGCTGGGCCCACTCTTAGAGAGAGCAGAGCACAAATGCGCCCAAGATCACACATTTACACTAGGCTTAGAAATTCTTGCAGAGAGTTCAAAAAGAGCTTAGAGAGGCTTTAAGAAAGTTTAGCCAGGGTGTCCCAGACGAACCCAGGTTCGAAAGCCGGGGGCTAAATCTACCCTGTACAGTCGGTAGCAAGGGAAGCCAGGCGGGACACGATACCTTAAGTGGGAAGGATCCTCCAGCGGTGGCAGTTGTTCCTGGTAGTGGGTGCAAGTTGCGTCGTCGTCCAGGGGAAGAGAAGATCTCGATTTGGAGGAAAGATGAAGGTCGTTGCACTAACAGGGAAGAAACCAGCCGTGGAGTTTTCCGGTTAAAGGTGGTACCTTTGTTTCGCGGTCGTGGTAAAACGTGGTATCCCGGTTGCCGGGGTGCTTGGCACAGGCAAGGCGGCCACGAGGTACGTCGGGAAGGCGAAAAGACTGTGAAACTGGTTATCCCCACCAGTCAAAGGAAGAAGACTCTCCGGCGGGAGATCTCCTCTGTCGTTAGGAATAGTGGTGAGGCAGTCCAGCAGGGCTCCACCGGTGGTGCTGTCGTGACAGGTCGGCTCAGCTTCTCCCTCGTCGGATTCTTAGGTCCTGTGGCGACTTCTGAAGTTCCAGTCCCCAAAGCCCTGCTTTTATGCAGCAAACCCCCATTCACTCAGCCTAGCTGTCACTCAAACATGCTAAGTGGTGAGCCGGTCGGCTCACCACTTGGGCCAATCAGGATGGAGTGCGACTTGAGTTGCCTAGGCAACTCAGTCCAGGGTGCCTAAATTTCCCTCCACCCCTCCTAAGTACCCTAGACAGAGTGGCACCACTTTGGAGGGCTTCTGTGGAGAAGCCCGCCAAAAAGTGGAACAAAGGGCTCGACTTGGGTTGGAGTCACAGAAGAGAACACAAATGCCAGTTTAGAATCAAGTTTTGGCAAAAAATACCAACTGGAGAATTAATATTAATTAAATAAATCGGCGGTATGTTCGAGGCTACCGTAAATAATTAAATAAAGATAGTAGCCTAAAACAATGGGAAATCCCATAGGAAAATATTCACGGTTGAATATAAAAAGTAGTATCCACTGCCACTAGCCAAAACTCGATCAGGGGGGACGGAGACGTGCCCCCTCGACTAACAGACCCCGGGGCAATTGAATTGCCCCAGCCAGTACATCCACAATATGATGGTGTGTACTGGTTCTGTTCAGAATTTAAGACTAGTAAAGTCAATGGTGACTTTACATGCCCTGGGAGACAGTAGTCAGTCCCAGGGTATGGAGTCTATACTGGGGGGTCACTATGACACCCCTGTGTCACTGCACTGAGGGTGCTGTGTAACACACATCACAAAAACACATGAAGCCCTATGGGGTAAAAGACCCCATAGCCCATTAAACACATCTAGATTCAAAGAAACAAACTCAAATCATGCCCAAGAGTGAGGGTAAAAGAGTCTCACTCTTGGCAGGAGAATAAAATAAACCCCAAAAATCCAGCAAAGCTGCTGGGGAACTCACTAGGTTACGAAATTCAGCCTAAACAGAGAATTCTCTCTAACACTCGCCCCCCCCAGACTAAGGGACAGGAGGATTTAATCCACTCCTGGATGAACCTCATACCTCTAGTCGATGACATACATCCTAGAGAGTCCATCAGCATTTTGATGGTGACACCCTGACCTGTGCTCAATGGTGAAATCAAACCCTTGCAGGCAGATTGACCATCTCAATAGTTTTGGATTTTCTCCCTTCATTTGCATTAATCATCTCAAGGGTTGGTGGTCAGTCTGAATGACAAAAGTAGAACCATACAAGTATGGCCTAAACTTCTTCAGTGCCCACACAATAGCAAAGCATTCTCTTTCTATTGTTGCCCACCTTGTCTCAGGATCCTTCAGCTTACGGCTGATGAAGCAAATGGGGTGCTCCCTACCCTTCTCATCTAGTTGGCTTAGAACTGCACCTATACCTACATTGGAAGCATCAGTTTGTACAATGAAAGTTTGGTGGTAGTCAGGAGCTCTCAATACTGGAGCTTGGCAAAGAGCTTTCTTCAGTTTTTCAAAGGCCTGATTGCACTCCTCATTCCATTTGACCTTTTTAGGGAATTTTGGAGAGGAGATTACATTCAGTGGAGAAGCTATGGTCCCATAGTTCTCAATGAAATTCCTGTAGTACCCAGTGAGGCCTAGGAAGGCTCTCACTTGGGTTTGAGTAGTAGGTGTTGTCCAATTTTGCACAGCTTCAATCTTGCTGAGCAAAGGCCTTATTTCTCCACCTCCTACCTCATGCCCAAGGTAGACCACCTTACTTTGACCTATCTGGCATTTACTTGCCTTGATAGTCAAATTGGCCTGTCCAAGAGCCTGCAAGACATGTCCTAGGTGGTTCACATGATCCTCCCAGGAGTGGCTGAAGACTGCAATGTCATCCAAGTATGCCATGCAGAAGTCCTCCATCCCAGCTAGAACTAACTTGGTTTACCATCCTTTGGAATGTAGCAGGTGCATTTTTTAATCCAAAAGGCATGACCTTAAACTGGTACAAGCCAACTGGGGTGGAAAATGCAGTTTTCTCCTTGGCATGGTCTGTCAAGGCTATTTGCCAATAGCCTGACGTAAGGTCAAATGTGCTGAGGTACTTGGCTGCACCAAGTTTATCCACCAACTCATCTGTCCTTGGTAAAGGGTGGGCATCAGTCTTGGTGACTGCATTACGAGCTCTATAGTCCACACAGAATCTCAAGTCTTTGGACCCTGCCTTTGGTACTAACACAACTGGGCTAGACCATGGACTAGTAGAGGGTTCTATTACCCCGAGATCAAGCATCTTCCTGACCTCCACCTTGATATGGGTTCTCACATTTTCTGACATTCGGTATCCTCTGCTTTTGACTGGCAGACAGTCACCAGTGAGTATCTCGTGCTGTCCCCAAGGGGTCAAGCCTGGTGAGAGTGAGAACAGGGAGGCAAACTGATTTAACATAGATTTGCACTCCTCTCGTTGCTCAGGTGTCAGATCTGAAGAGAGATTGACTCCTTCAATTTTTTCATCTAAAGGTACACCTCTGAGGAGATCAGGGAGAGACTCACTCTCTTCTTCCTCTGCTGCTGAAGCTAGAAGCAAGGCTCCTACTTCAGGTCTGGAGATGTACGCTTTCAGTCGGTTGGTGTGGAAGACTCTAGGAGCTTCCCTGGGTCTGCCCAGATCCACCAGATAGTTGACCTCTCCAAGTTTTCCCACAACTTTGAAGGGTCCCATCCATTTGTCTTGCAAGGCCCTCTGCCTTGTTGGGAGCATAACGAGAACTAGCTGGTCTTGAGTGAACTCAACCATGTTAGCCTTTTGATCATGCCAATGCTTGACCAAAGCTTGTCCAGCTTTCAGGTTATCACTAGCTTCTGCCATCATGTGTGACATTCTCCTTCGGAGACCTATCACATAGTCAGTCACTCTGACTGGCTTGAGGGGAGGAGCGCCTTCCAACCCCTCCTTAATCAGGGCCAATGGACCCCTGACCGGATGACCATAGAGAAGTTAAAAGGGAGAATAACCTACTCCCTCTTGAGGGACTTCTCTATAAGCAAAGAGAAGGCATGGCAGTAGAAGGTCCCACTTTCTTTTCAAAGGTTCCTCCAAAGCACCTATCATGCTCTTCATGGTTCTGTTAAATCTTTCTACCAGCCCATTGGTTTGGGGGTGGTAGGCGGTTGAGAACTTGTAAGTAACTCCACAGGTTTTCCACATGGCTTTCATGTAGTGGGACATAAAGTTTGATCCCCTGTCGGATATTACTTCCTTAGGAAACGCAACCCTGGTAAAAATACCAAGGAGGGCCTTAGCCACAGCCAGAGCCGTAACAGTTCTCATAGGGATTGCCTCAGGGTACCTAGTAGCATGGTTGACTACAACAAGGATAAACCTGTTGCCTGAGGAGGTAGGGGGATCAAGGGGACCAACAATGTCAATCCCTACCCTCTCAAATGGGACTCCCACAACTGGGAGAGGCACTAAGGGTGCCACATTCTTGGCGCCAACCTTACCAGAAGTTTGGCAGGTATGGCAGCTCTTGCAAAACTTATCTACTTCGGCCCCCATTTTTGGCCAATAGAAGTAGAGGGAGAGCCTTTCCTTGGTCTTCTTGAAGCTCAAGTGACCAGCTAAAGGAATCTTGTGGGCTAAGTGCAAGAACTGTTGTGTGTTTTCTTGAGGTACTACAAGGCGTTTGTAGTCTCCAGGTTCAGACTCAGTTGGTTCACTGTAGAAGAGGCCATCTTCCCAGTGCAACCTATACTTCCCAGGCTCTTGCCCATCAGCCTGAGCAGCTGCTTGTTGGCGGAGACCCTCCAGAGTTGGACATTCTCTTTGTCCCTTACGGAAAGCTGCCCTTCTGGGACCACCTTCTGCCAGTAAAGACTGCAGCTCAGGATGGTCCTCAGGGTCTAGATCTCCAATAAATTCTTAGCTTCCCACTAGCTCTTCTTCAGAGTCTAGTTCAACCATACAGGGTTGTACCTCCCTCTCAGCCTCAGCTGGAGGTGGAGTTACAGGTGTAACTGTTGGAAGCACTGGAGTGCTTGCTGCTGACTTTTTACTAGGAGTCTTGGGTTGCCCCTTTGCTCCTGATCTGGTAGTTACTGCAGTGAGTTGCTCCAGTGGTAAAGGAGTGATCTCTGTCATCATCTCCTGAGATAACCCTCGCAGGGTTTTCTCTCTTGCAGGTTTTGTGAGCTCCTGTAACCTTTTACTAGGTGGTCTGGTGGTATGTGACACAATTCCAAGAGCTTTCAGGTCATTACCCAACAGAACCCTACCTGGCACTTCACATTGTACACTGACAGGTATTTTTACAGCCATGTCATTACACTGGATGAGAACTGGTAACTGGGGACACATCTGCACAGGCCCTCCAGCTAACTTGGTGAGGCATTTGGGTGCCTTAGCAACATCCTCTGCCTTGAATAAAGATTCATCCACCACAGTTATGCTGGCCCCAGTGTCTCTAATGGCAGGAGTCTCCTGACCATTTACCTGGACACTGTCTTTATAATACTCTTTAGTATTATCTGGGATAGAATTATACACATCTAAATTCTGTTGTTCCCACAACCCCAGAGAGACTAAAGAAACACTGGCTGAGACTCCAATGGGTTCATCAGCCAGCAGTAGAAAGTGTCCACTTGCCATTGGGACTTCCTCTTCTGGAGCGAAGGCTAAGGAGGCAAGTTGGATCCCTGAAGGTTTACCCTTGCATCTGGGATCTCCTTTCACATGGTCAGTAGAGCCACAAACAAAGCATTTACCAAATGCCTTCTGGAATGGAGGCTTGTTCTGACCTCCCTCTGGTTTAGCACCAGAGGAGACACTATTCTGCTGTGGTTTCCCTGGTGGCTTACCCTTCTGGTGTTGTTTGGGGCCTTCTTTGGAATTTGCAGTATTAGAATTCTCTTTGGAGTCCTTTTTAGGCTGTTTCCCCTCATCCTTTTTCTGAGTTACCCCAGAATCCTTGTGAGTGGCCCTGTTGGCAACCCACAAGTCAGCAGCCTTAGCTAGTTTTCGGGAATCTACTTCCTTGGAATCAGCCAAGTGCTGTCTGGGCTCAGGAGAGCAGGCATCATAAATTGACTCCAACATAAAAAGATTCTTCATACCTTCATAAGTGTTCACTTTGTAACCCTTAATCCATCCCTCTAAGTTTTTCAACCCTTCACTCACCCAGGTAGCCCAAGGGGTACCATCATGCTTTTTGAGGGTTCTAAACCTCTTAAGATACCGGGAAGGGGTCTTCCCAAACCTAGCTATCAAAGCTAGTTTCACACATTCATACTCTTTCCTATCCTCCTCCCCCAACTCCATTACCACATCAGTTGCAACAGGGGGAAGCCTAGAGAACAACCAGGTGAGTAAGTCATTTCCTGTGATGTTCTGGAGCCCATGATTATATTCAAACAGAGACAACCAATCCAACACATCCAACTTAGGCTCATACATACCAACCAATTCTTTAGGCATCTGGGGTCTTTTAGGACTGGAACTTCTAGAGGAGCCAGAGAGAGAAGCATTTTCGACACATTATTTCTTCATTTCTAGCTCATGCTTGAGCTCCATTTCCCTTAGCCTTAGTTCTTGATTCATTTCCTGATGTCTCTGTTCAGCCAGAGTATTCAGTCTCTTGAACTCTAGTTCAAGTTTCATTTTCTCTAATTCGAGATATTGAGGACTAAGTGTGGGACTTGGCAAAGGCCCAGTAGGTATAGCAGGTAGAGCAGACAGAGGCCTAGGGGGGACAGTCACAGCAGCCTCACCCTCCTCTTCTGACTCTTCCTCAAGATTATCAACATTTTGATCAATATCAATTTCTATACTGTTATCTACATTTTCTGGCATGGTAGGTTCCTCAGACCCATCATCCAGACTTTGGTTAGCTAACAACCTTTCTATTAATTCCATTTTCCTGCCTTTAGTCAGGAGGTTCTTATGCTTACATAATACTCTTAAACAATCAGCGGTTTTTGTAGCAAGGGACTCTTGACTATAAGTTTCCATAGTTGACATGTTAGAAAGATTACTTTTTCAGTGCTAAGCTTTGTGGTTAGTTGTACTAAGGTATCCTCAAGCACTCTAAAGTGTATACTCAATACAAATCCCACCGCTGTACACCAGTGTTAGGCAGAAACATGTGCAGTTCCCTTAGGGACCACTGCAAAAGATTTAAGACTACAGGTGTTGGCAGTAAACCCACTTGGTAGCAGTCTGTACCACCCAGATTTACCTGGTAGCTGTGGCTGAGCAGTCAGACTTCCCTCAAGAAGAGTTAGGCAGTATGCAAAGTATAGAAAATAGGCACTCAGATACAACAATACAAGCAAACACTGACCAGAGCTTTGGTATCAAAGTATATCATTATTTATTTAAAAACACAGTTTGAAACACTCCAGCACTCTTATTGTAAACTATTCTAAACACAGTTACTATTGTAATATATACACCCCTTTTCCCTTATCGGATAAATCACAGTAAAACACCACTTATTTTCATACAGAGGTGAGCGCTTAACTAGATTGCACTCTGATAAGTTTGTGAGAAAGGGGGGGAAGACAGAATATGGAAAGGTACACCACTCTAAGATTCAGGAATACTGTTAGCAAGGCAGAAGAGCAAAAGTCACTGGTGAGCCAAAGTCCAAAGGCTGGGCCCACTCTTAGAGAGAGCAGAGCACAAATGCGCCCAAGATCACACAGTTACACTAGGCTTAGAAAGTCTTGCAGAGGGTTCAAAAAGAGTTTAGAGAGGCTTTAAGAAAGTTTAGCCAGGGTGTCCCAGACTAACCCAGGTTCGAAAGCCGGGGGCTAAATCTACCCCGTACAGTCGGTAGCAAGGGAAGCTAGGTGGGACACGGTACCTTAAGTGGGAAGGATCCTCCAGCGGTGGCAGTTGTTCCTGGTAGTGGGTGCAAGTTGCGTCGTCGTCCAGGGGAAGAGAAGATCTCGACTTGGAGGAAAGATGAAGGTTGTTGCACTACCAGGGAAGAAACCAGCCGTGGAGTTTTCCGGTTAAAGGTGGTACCTTTGTTTCGCGGTCGTGGTAAAACGTGATATCCCGGTTGCTGGGGTGCTTGGCACAGGCAAGGCGGCCACGAGGTACGTCGGGAAGGCGAAAAGACGGTGAAACTGGTTATCCCCACCAGTCAAAGGAAGAAGACTCTCTGGCGGGAGATCTCCTCTGTCGTTGGGAAAAGTGGTGAGGCAGTCCAGCAGGGCTCCACCGGTGGTGGTGTCGTGGCAGGTCGGCTCAGCTTCTCCCTCGTCGGATTCTTAGGTCCTGTGGCGACTTCTGAAGTTCCAGTCCCCAAAGCCCTGCTTTTATGCAGCAAACCCCCATTCACTCAGCCTAGCTGTCACTCAAACCTGCTAAGTGGTGAGCCGGTCGGCTCACCACTTGGGCCAATCAGGATGGAGTGCGACTTGAGTTGCCTAGGCAACTCAGTCCAGGGTGCCTAAATGTCCCTCCACCCCTCCTAAGTACCCCAGACAGAGTGGCACCACTTTGGAGGGCTTCTGTGGAGAAGCCCGCCAAAAAGTGGAACAAAGGGCTCGACTTGGGTTGGAGTCACAGAAGAGAACACAAATGCCAGTTTAGAATCAAGTTTTGGCAAAAAATACCAACCAGAGAATTAATATTAATTAAATAAACCGGCGGTATGTTCGAGGCTACCGTAAATAATTAAATAAAGATAGTAGCCTAAAACAATGGGAAGTCCCATAGGAAAATATTCGCGGTTGAATATAAAAAGTAGTATCCACTGCCACCAGCCAAAACTCGATCAGGGGGGACGGAGACGTGCCCCCTTGACTAACAGACCCGGGGCAATTGAATTGCCCCAGCCAGTACGTCCACAATATGATGGTGTGTACTGGTTCTGTTCAGAATTTAAGACTAGTAAAGTCAATGGTGACTTTACATGCCCTGGGAGACAGTAGTCAGTCCCAGGGTATGGAGTCTATACTGGGGGGTCACTATGACACCCCTGTGTCACTGCACTGAGGGTGCTGTGTAACACACATCACAAAAACACATGAAGCCCTATGGGGTAAAAGACCCCATAGCCCATTAAACACATCTAAATTCAAAGAAACACACTCAAATCATGCCCAATAGTGAGGGTAAGAGTCTCACTCTTGACAGGAGAAAAAAATAAACCCCAAAAATCCAGCAAAGCTGCTGGGGGGCTCACTAGGTTAGGAAATTCAGCCTAAACAGAGAATTCTCCCTAACATGGACATACAAGGAAATTTGTAGAGGATGAATTGCAACTACCGATAAACAAAACCTTATATGGCAAAAAAAAAAAATTGCACAAATCCCGAATTTGGGTCCCAAAGCGCTTTTCAACATCAACAAAAAAAACAAACAAAAACGCTGTATAGTTCAAATCGGTTAATACTTGAACATATTCTAAACACAGAAGATGGTCTCATATTAAACCAAAAGAACATTCTCAGTTTATTTAATCAATTACCATAATTGACTGCCATCACATCAGTAGGCATCACAGTGGTAGAGTTTTGTGATGAGGAGAAACTCAACTGTGTATGCTTACACATCCCCTCCTCTCTAGTTTACAACCATCAATTTAAAGCGTACACTACATTAAGGACTATTGGTTTCAAAATAACAGAAAACAAAGGGAGCATAACAAAAACCAAGGGAAAAATGGCACCCATTAAAGAAAAAAATCGAAATCAGTGATCAAAAGGTCCACATCAAAAATACTCATCAGGAAAAACTTAAAACACCTAGCGAACACATCTAAAACGGCATCGCAATTCTTGCTTAAAAGTAACAGTGATTCTAATCCTCTTAAAGTATCCTTCAGTACTAAGAGTGGGGCAAGAAGTTCTATTTGGGAAACCCCCCAAAAAAGATTCAATGCCGACAACAATGAATCTTGGGGATGGCTTGCAAAGGCCCCCTCGACCCGCCAAGAAAATGAACATCAAATGAAAGACAAAGTCATCATGCTATCTTGGAATACATGGGGATCTAACCATTTGTTCAAAAATACAGTCCATGCTGCAGATAAATATGAAATCTTATGCATGCAAGAGACCTGGCTGAGGGGGCTCAAATGGGAATGGGGAAGGGCCCTGGTGAATGGGGAATTACCGCCCCCACCAACCTTGGAATGGGGCGGTAATAGCTCCATTCACCAGTGCGGAGTCAGTAAGGGTTTGGAGGCAGCCATGGTGCTAATAGCGCCATGGTTACCTCCAAACTCGTAATGACCCCCACACTCTTGATCTCTCAACCATCACATCTACCGCTAGAAAGCAGCTATCACACAAATGCCACACCAGCTGCACACATATCCAGTGCTCACACGCACCGTATGACTCTCTCTATCCTCTCCACTGACTTGAACTTCGGTTCCCGTGGGCGTTCAACCTACCAGCGCCTTCAGACCATACCAATGGTACATAAGGCGCTATATAAATGCAAAATAACATAACATAACATCTAGTGATAGATTACAGACCAATTCTCAAGGACTATAGAGAAGAAAAAAGGGCCATTGGGAACAAACTCAACTTCAAGCGAAAGCATGTATTTGATCATGAGATTGCAGAACAAAATAAAAGGCTTCAGAAAGATCTAAAACAGCTGTGAGAACTGCCAAAATTGACTAAAGATGACAGTTGCAAGAGGCGCAAACAACAGTATATAAACTGGGTAATCTCTCACAAGTGCATCATGCCTCGAAATGTTAAAAATCATTCTGGAGAAAAACTCAAGAAGGTTTTGGGAAATTATAAACAACATGGGTGCAACACAAGATGCACTACTGGTCAATCCCATCCCAGAAGAGGCTTGGGTTTGTCATTACAGTGCACTATATGCTGCTCCATCAGCAAAGGTAAATGACACGAATATAAAAAAGCCAAAATCAAGGTCCCTTCCATTTGAAAAAGGGGAAATCTTGGTCTTAATCAACAACACAAGTAGTTTCGGAGTTCCGTGGCCAGATGCGCTATCAAACTACATCTTAAAATCTGCTCCCAAAAACTGGACTGAATTCTGCTGCATCTTATTCTCTCATGTCATGAGGAAAGCTCAAGTTGCCCCCTCACGGAAATGCGCAGTATTGGTTCCCATATTCAAGAAGGGTGAGCGGACGAATCCCAAAAACGACTGTCCAATCGCCCTCTTAGATGTGCTAGGGAAAGTCTTCGCCTCATTGATTCTAAAGTAGCTGAATAAATGGACATCAGATTATGGAATTCTGGACTCTCGCCAAACTGGATTTGTCAAGGGTGTAGGTAGTAACATAAACCTCTTCCTTCTCAACACAAGTCATTACGACCCAGGCGGTAAGTACGCCAACTTTACCACCATGGTGTAAACTATGTTTACACCATGGTGGATGGCGGATTTACCGCCCCATTCCAAGATGAGTTGGGCGGTAAATCCCCATTTCCCGTTTTAACCTTCCGCATTCCCGTTTTTGCCCCATAGGGCATAATGGGAGTGGGGAAGGCGCTAATTACGCCACCGTAAATTACGGTGGCGTAATTAGCACCAAGGCGGTTTAGCGCCATGGATTTTAACGGCTGCTAAAAGCAGCCGTTAAAATCGGAATCAGGCGTTAAGGGTTAAAGACGGCGTTAACCCTTAACGCCTGAGTTGTAATGAGGCCCAATGTGTTAAAATTGAGATGCATAAAGAATAAAAGCCCTTTGTTACTGGCTTTCATCGGTTTATAACAAGCCTTCGATAGCGTCAACCAAGACTGTCTGTGTGGTAAGATGACCAATTGGCAGTGTCCACCAGATTTACTTTCAGAAATGATGGCCCTGCATGAAGAAACAACCATTCAAATAAGACTAAATGGAGAAGGATTGTTGACAGAAAAGATCAAGACATTCAGAGGAATAAAGCAGGGATATCTGCTAGCATTGGCCCTGTTCAGCCTATTCATCTCTGATCTGAAAGACAACCTAAAATTGCCATCAGCTTGTCCTCCCAAAATAAATGGCGCTCCCCTAGGTTAGTTGGTTAATGCTGATGATTTAGTAATTCTAGATCAGATCCCAATAGGGCTACAGCGAAGCCTTGCATGCTTACAAAACTAAGTTGAAAATAACATCCTAAAAATAAACATCGAAAAATCAGAAATCCTAGTTCTACGAAATGTGGCAGAAAAAACAAAAACGTATTTACCATTGGTGGATGGGGAATGAACCAGTCACAGTAGTAAGCGCAACAAAATATTTGGGAATCTGTCTCAAATCAAGCGTTGATGACGCACCACGAATAACACAACTTAAACACAAAACTAATAATCTGAGAGCGAAAGTGCAAATTTTACATAAGAAATATGGACAATTTTCATTAATTCATGTATTCAAATTTTATGAGCAAAAGGACGTTCCTTTCCTAAAATATGGTGCTGAGACAACATTGTCCACTTCTTGGGAAACATGGGACCAATTAGAGGGGTCATTCTGGAAAAAGATCTTCGGCTTGCCTAAAACTGCCTTAAGATATGAACTTGGTCCACTATCGATGCATATAGTAGTAGTTTGGAATTCTTTGGCTCCATTTCAAAAAGTCATCATGGAAGATAGCTGGATACAATTTAACATCTTAAAAAGAAACTTGGGACAAAGCGCAGAATGGATCTTGGAGCTTTGGTCACAAAGATGTAAAGAAGTATTAGAAAGCATTAATTCAACAGAATGGTTAAATAAACAATTATGGTGTCTTGATTGTAAAGAAACAGAAAAAAGATGAGAAACTACAACATCAACTCTCTTGTAAAAAAAAAAATGTAGATTCTTAAATATCGTTCCACATTATCTAACAAAATTCCCAAGTGCCTACCACAGAAACGTATTTCTAAGATTCAGGTTGAACATTCTCCCTACAAAAGAAATTCTTTTTGCAAAACACTAAGCAGAAACAAACGACGCCTGTTGTAGATTCTGCAAGCAGAACGAATCATCTTTACAGCACCTAATGCTCTTGTGTCCTATCCTAAGATCTAAGAGAACCAAACATATGGGTGATTTAATCACCAGAAATCACCATCTAACGGTAGAAGAATGGTGGGAACGCTGTTATGGAGGACACCATTTTAAGTTGATATATGCAATAACTAACCTTATGAAGGAAATAATGTAACTCGCCTTAATTTATGTAGAGGTGCTGTGCATTGTATGTATTTAAGGGTAAATGAAACATTAATTAATTGCTGATAAATCACGTGTGTTATAGTGTTTTTATGTAAAAGTGTGTAATAAACTGAACACTTTTTTAATACTTTTTTTTAATGTAGTTGCAAATAGATATCATGGCACCTACTTTCTTGTTATCTGCTGTGCAAATGTCAGGCTGCAAGATAGGCAGAACAGAGTTGGGAATGGAGAGGAGGAATTTAACCACCAAAACTAATAGAATGCTACTTTCAAATTACCTTTGGTTCCATTTTGTACTTATAATTGTTCTTTGCGTGGCTATGCGTTTTCTTGCTTCTAAGGCAAACGCGTTGCCCCTGAGCTATCCTCCCAGTCTAGGGCTTCGGGTATTGAAGTACAGCAAGAAGAGCATCCCATTCTCATGAGCTGCAGCTCATGTAAAACTCTGCATGTTAAGTCTCAAAAGAGTACATCATTCTGGATGTATGCTTTTAAAACACCCGCTAGATGTACAAAGTACACGTTTGAAAGCTAAAATGTTGCCATGAAAAAGACGCTTGTCCTAACACACTGATGGCTCATACCCGTGGACATTTGACGAGCCGGTAAGATAGCTCAGCAGGTTGAGCGCTTGCTGCTGTGATCCACGTGTCACCTGTAGGTTGCAGGTTTGAATCCTGGCAAGGGCATCCTTCAAAGGTGGATAAAGGTATACCAACTTCAGTTGGGAAGATTCTTTCTTTCAATTATCGGAGGCGTGGGCGGACCCACGCAGGCGCTTCCCCATCCTAAAGGATGATGTGCACCAGACCCACCAATCAATACTTAGCTCACATGTATGTAAATATGTTCTCTGTACAGTGCTTAGGTGTAAGCGCTAAATAAACAACAAATCATTAGTTTAGGAAATTAAAGGCACTCATGGGATAGAAAGCATTTTCTGTCCAATTGGTAAAGTATTTTAAAGGTTGACTTGGCATGGATTTAAGATCTGCACCACCATGGCGAGGTTTTAACCTGGATTGGGTAACAATAAAGAGAGGTTTGAAGGGAAATTATAGAGCATATTTGAGAGGGAAATAATGTATTTGCAGATAGGTGTTATGGCACCTACCTCCCAGCTAACTGCCATGCGGCTGACAGGCTTCCTGATAAGCAGAACATAGATGGGGAAGGGGAGACGAGATGTAAATCCTAAAGGAATGGAAACCTACTGTGAGTCTTTAGGGTTACCGTACAGCATGAGAGCATCACATTCTTGAGAGCTGTTCCTCATTAAACACGTTGCATGTTTATTCTCTAAACAGTGACCCATCTGGGATGTAGGCTTTTAAAATGCCAGCTACATGTACACTGATGAAGTTTAAAAGTATTATTTTATGATATATCGCTGAAGAGTTCTAAATATTAACGGTACTTCATTTCAAGCGTGCCTATTTTTTAAAATGCCACTGCATTTTTAACAGACAACAGCTGTGTTGCTGCAATGCAGGCACAGGGAGACACAAGCTATGGATAGGATTCCTTGTAGATAACAACATCAGTTGTTCATCTGGCAATATTCACTAATACATCTTCTTAAAATCAGAGGCTGGGGGCCATGGGCTGTTATCATTTTTTCAGAAGATGTGAACAAAGAGTGAAAGAACTAACATCTGCTGCTTGTAGACAAGGGATTTTACAACACACACTTAATTTTACCCCAGACTCTGGACATTGTAAATGTCACAACATTTCAATAATCAATCACTACGGATAGTTGAAGGCAGATATTGATCTATTTCTGATATTTAAATGCATTTTCTCCAATACATGTTCACCTGTTGGGGAGAGATAATAATCTCTTCTGAACGTCTTTTTGTGAAATCTAGGGAGTTATTCTTCTGAGGCGTTCACACAACAGCACCAACAAGCAAATTGTACATCTGTTTTTTTAGAATAAATGAACAAAAATCCCCAAACTTCGCTTGTGTGAGGATGCAGGTGTATGGGGGCTTCTTAAGATTCTACTGGCAAAAGAGAGGTCATTTGTAGATTAATCTGCACACATAACATTGTTGTTTTCTGTACTTAAAATCCCACACGAAACCTTCTAAACCCTCTTTCAGGACTAAACACAGAGGTTTATGATGCATTGCAGTACCTTCATCTGGGAGGGTCTGCTCATTCAGGGAGTAAGACAAGTGTTCAGCATTTTGTGCATTCCATAATTTGACTCAGAGTGGAGCCTTTCAGTTAATTGTAAAATAGTATATATCTAATTGTATCAACGGTGCACATGTAGATGCTGTAAATGATAATGTCATGTTAGGTTAATTGCATGTTTAGGCAATGGTCGCTGGTGGGAGACGAGCGAGGGAGCTTAAAGAGCGTGCAGGTGGAAAAGTGAGTCACGGGCAGTACAACAAGGAGACCTGAGCAGTAGTCAGACCTGCTATTCACCAATTTTGAGATCAGGGATTTGGGGGAGTCAAGGTGAGGTTGAGTGGATTTTTCTGATGCTCGATAGATTAAGACTAGCTGACCAGGCCATGGAGGTGACGAACTGCTGTAGTTTACCTTCGCCATAAAGACCCCCCAGAATGCACGCCTTGGGGAATGGATTGATGACATCAGGTGGGAACGAAATGTGCGAGGGGAGAAGAGTGGACTGTTCAATGCTGGGGGGACTATAGCTTTGCTTTTGAAGAGTTTAGCAGTACAGCATTGAGTGCTGCCCAGTAACAGAATGGTAGAGTGACAGCTGGAGATGCCAATGGAAAGTTCAGATGTCAAGTGGCAGAAAAGGTTTTGGCCATCCTCTGCACAGAAGCGATTGGAGATGCCCAAGCAAGAGATGAGTTTGCCAATTGATGCGGTATAGAGTGTGAAGAGAAGGGGACCACATACCGATCCCTGGGGAACCCCCACTCGGAGTGCAGGTGCAGAGGGGGTGAAGTTGTTCCAAGAAATCATGACTAATTGGTCAGACACGTTGGAAGAAATCAATTTAGGAGCTGTGTTCTGGAAGTGAAGGAGTGAGAGAGTGTGTGATACAGTGAGGGTTATTAAGCAGTGCTGGATGCTGCAGAGAGGTCAACGAGGATGATGATAGAAGTGAGCTTAGAGTGGTGGTGAGTGGTGAGGGAGTTAGAGATATGACTTAGTGCCGATTTAGTGGAGTGCTTACTGTACAATCTTAATTGGACGAGTCATAATGGTTGTTTCTCTTCAGATAGAATGCTCTCTGGTTGAATACCACATGTTTAGGAACCTTTAGAGCAGTGCAGGTGGTGAGGGACAGTATGATAGGTAGTGGGTTCTTGGGGTCAGCAGATGGTGACTTCAGCAAGTGTATTACAATTGCTAGTCTGAAGCAGGCTGGGATGGTCCTAGCGGCCAGCGAACAGTTAAGAGTGGAGACATGATGGAGCAGGTAAGTGATGCTAAGGCATTTATTGTCTATTGCGTAGAAAGGTCAATAGCAGCACAAGATGGGCGGGCAGTTTTGAGCCCAGATGTCAATTCTGCTGGGCGAGTCGGAGAGAGGGAGCGTAAGGTTGAGAGCTTGGATGTATTGGGTGGAGGCGAGAAAAAATTAATAAAGTGGGAGGGACAGAAGAACAGGGAAGAAATCTCAGATCTTGAAGATGTTTGTGAGAAAAAGAGGGCAAAGTCATGAGCAGAGAGCAAGAGAAAGTGAGAGGGAGATATGGAGAGTTAATCAGGAGATGGAGCAAGAGCAGGGGTATAGAGTGCCTTGGAGGGTAGATGAGAGTTTGTGGGGATGGGAGCGGAGAGAGCAGATAAAGTTGATGTACTAGGAAGATTTTGCGGAATCAAGAGGACGAGGAGAGATGCCGTACAGGTGGCGAGCAGAGGGGAAAAACAGTGCTTCAACCAGAAACGGATGTGGAGTAGCATGGAGGCCCTACTTTTTCAGATTAGAAAAGTCTACCTACGGTTGGGGCAGTATGACATAGACAGCAGGATGGAGCAGGACAGTAGTGTTCAAAGGGAGTCGTTAGTGCCGAGTTAAATCCATCTTAATGAAGATTGAGTGTGGTCAGGCAAGAGACTGAAGCAAATGCCTGACCTTGTGATTAGATGGAGCAAAAGAGTGCTTGTGGAACTGCATTCAGTGTTGGGTGAAGTAGTTGCAGTAGAGGGTGTGTTGGAGTCAGAGATGGAGGAGTGAGTATGTGATCAGATGGAGTTGGTTCAATGGAAATGACATAGGGCCTCATTACGACCCAGGCGGTAAGTTACCGCCTGGGCCGTGACTTTACCACCATGGCGTAAACTACGTTTACGCCATGGTGGTTGGCGGACTTACCGCCCCATTCCGACCTTGGCGGGGCGGTAAGTCCCCAATCCCCATTTACCCTTCCCCATTCCCATTTTTGCCCCATAGGGCATAATGGGAGTGGGGAAGGCGTTAATTACGCCACCGTAAATTACGGTGGCGTAATTAACTCCATGGTCCCTTAGCGCCATGGATTTTAACACCTGCTGAAAGCAGGTATTAAAAGCGCCATGGCGCTAAGGGACCTCGTACTCAGGCGGTAAGGGTCGGCGCTGTTAACGCTGCCGTAAACCCCTTACCGCCTGGGTCGTAATGAGGCCCATAGTGTCTGAGGCAGGAATCAAGGAAGCCCAGGTGAAGAGAGTTGCCACAAGATATTGTGGAAGGTTATAGAGAGAGAGAGAGATCAGGAGTGGCCAGGCAGGATGGACTCAAGTTGGAGGTGAGGGTCTTCAGGCAATTTTTAATGGTTGAAGTCATCCATTAGCACAATTGTCGTCTCATATCGAAGGGAGCTACTCTGCCGCCTCCCTTGGTCTGACGAGGGGAGTGGGAGAAACGTGCTGAATGTGCGTGATTTATCGCGTGGGGTAAAATAGGCCTTTGCAATTGACATTGTGGCCATATGGTGGGTGAGGGAATCGCAATGGTCAATGAACACAGATGTTGGATTGCAGGCTGAGGTGTGATGTCAGTGCGATGATTGGAGGTTGATTGGGATGTGGTGTCAATGGACACATGGGATATAGATAAGGATGGGAGAGGGGGGCCGTAGATTGGGCAAAGACATTGTGCAGTGCCATGGAAGCACCAGGTGAAGATTACAGAGGGTGAGGAGAGGAGTAGGGGAAGCACGAGGAACCACATTGTGAGCAGCGATTGGTTGGTGATAGTTGGGGGGCGGTTGCTGCAATACAAAAGCACATTATATTGCTAGTGCCCCAAAAGTGCCGCAGTGACCACAGAATAAGAATGGAAGCTATATTGTTTACAATCTGGCACATAATGACTCTAAAAAGAAGAACCTGGCCCATATCGACCAACGGAAATTATATTCATTCGTTTAGCTGCAGTGGACAGTAAAACACTTTAAAAGGGCCAGCACTGACAATGAAATCAGTGATGACTTATTCAAATTTCAATCAGGCCAATATCGACCAATAGAATTTACAGTCAGACTGGGAGTGACCAGCACAAATTAAAACCATGCCACTAGACTCCCATAGCGACCACTACACATTTCAATCAGGTTCATTGCAACCAATATATGTTGCTGCTGGATGCTTTAGGAACAACGCGTGTGCCTCTGCCTACAATTCAATATTTGCCAACATAGCATGTCCATTGGTGGTCAGATTGCCCCAGGCAGACAGCTGTGAGGAAAAAGCAAACCTCAAGTATGTTCCAAATCAGCGCCGTCTGCTCCTGAGGGCATGGAAAATGCAACCCCTAGGTCCTGGTGGCACTGAGGTATCCTGGTGAAACATACAACATTCCTGTCAAGTGTTGGGCACGTTTTCCTGACACAGTTTACCCGCTTAGGTGTCGGTTGTTGCTGCCTGACGGTGCATGGGCAGGCGCTTGCGCTGTGATGCTAGTCTAAGCGTCTTAAAAAGGAGTCCACGGAGTCGGCCACCAGGGGGCGCACGAATGAACTCTCTCTTTGTGTAAGCTCCGAGCCCGAGGTCCGTATAGTGGTCCTGAGCCCCCACTTTACGACCCCCCCAGAGCTGGAAATAGAGCACGGGACATGTGAGTGTGGCCCCCCACCCAGGAAAAAATTTGAAGAAAATCGGAGGTGTCTTCGTGAGGAAACGGACGAAAACGTTGTGCGATTCCAGCCACAACATGACCAGCAGCAAAACGAAAACAAAACCGCCGGAGGCACACGGGCATCCGAAAGGAGTGCGGGCTCGCCTAGCAGCCCCCACATAGAACGGACCTGAATCGGGGACAGGTATCTGCCTCTGCCTGCAGACCTACGCTATCAGAGGGACGTCGCCAGTGACCCTGCCCGCCCAGACGCACTGGCCCTCCCTGGCCGAAATCTGTCTCCATGCTGAGGGCGGCAGAGACTTGGAGCGTGCCTATCTTCGTGGATAAGATAGGCGGCTGCCCCTCTCCTCCCGCCCACAGGACCACGCTCAGCGTGCATCCATCCTGCGCTGCAGTTTACCCCCCGGCGGCCTGGGACTCCGCGCTGGCACATCAGAGCCTCCCTCTCCCCTTGCCTCCATCCCTGCTGGCGACCGCATAACACGCGCGTCTCACAGGCAGCCCCTCCCGACACGGAGCCGGAGGCCTGCGCCTGCAGTGCGCAAAAAGTATAAGAGTGTCCATATGCTCAAAGGCACAGTCGCCCCCCACCCGGAGTGCCCCAAAGCACCCGCATCGCGCAATATACAAGAAGGAACCAAACCCTAATTGATCAGGGACTCAAAGGGGAGGGAGGAGAAGAAAAGGGGGCAGAAAAGAAAGAAGGAAAAAAGAACGGAGTGAAGAGGATTTGGAGCACCAGTTAGCACATGCCCTAAACTGTGAGGCCCCCAATGACCACAAACGCACCAGAGCTACATTCACTGGATACTGTGCATTGGGGCCACTAGTGGTGAGGTCTTTTCGGCGCCTCTGACAAATCACTCCTTCTCTCAACCAGCATCCAGGGGCACCGGCCACAGTTTACACATTCGGAACCACGCCCCCCCCCCATAATCCAGCACTGGGAAAGTACACAATTACATTAAGGAGCTCCTAAAACTTCTATGAGAGAACGCCCCTAATAGCGCACCTCTATTCAGCCGAAGCAAGAAAACCCTGTGCCGAACCCATCGAATCAACAAAAGTCCGCCAGGACTGAGGGTTGGGCCCCCGTAACAGGGGCGTGTGCCTCCTCAAGCGATCCAGCATACAACAGGGCTGACATCAAGGGGACATCCCGCAACCTCCCCCCCTAAACCAAGGACCCCGCAGGCTGCACGGACTACTCAAGATTGGGAGAGGGCAACAAGTCTGTGTCCCGAGAACAAAAAGAGCAATCTGAGCATAGAAACGAGTAAGAAACCTGGGAGCACATGGCACAGCCACAGAGTGAAGCCCTTACACCCTACCTACGCTAAACTCGAATCTGAAGCAGTGGGAAAGGACCCCGAATATATGCAAGCAAAAGAAAAGCTAGGCACTTACACCTACGCTCCCTCCACCCACAAAATTGCCACCCCCAAGATGGCAACCGAAACAGTAGCACATGGCGAGACAGCGGCCACGAAAGGTGACATAGCAGCCCTGCTAGCAGGAATAAAGAATATGGGGGCCAATATAGGTGGCAAAATCGACAAGATCACCCAACACATAGACAAGATTAAGGACAGGCTAGAGAGAGTGGAAAACAACTAAGCCTCGATAGACACTTTGGAAACGCAGTTGGCACACAGAATTACAGAACTCGAGCAGCGAGAGGAAGAATACAGGTTAAAAATGGACGATTTGGAAAATCGAGAGACGGAATAACCTGCGTTTCTTTGGAATCCCGGAACAAGAAGGGGAGACAGAAGAGGGCCTAAAAACAACACTTCATGATATCATTAAGATCTTGGCAGCTGATGACGAGATTGACGAACCAAGGACTGAGTGTTTCCACAGGGCAGGAGACCCACCACGAGGCCCGAGATCGGTCCTCGCCCGCTTCCACAGATATCAGGACAAGACCAAGTTCCTTGAAAAAGCAAGGCGTGGGGGTGTGATCGCCCTTAATGGAGCTCAAATAACCATATTCCAAGACCTATCTGCCATGACACTAGCTCTAAGGAGGATGTGTGGCCCCCTGACGAAATGGTTGAAGGAACGAGATACCCGATACAGGTGGGCATACCCCTTCTCCCTCTCTTTTGAACATAAGGGTACGAGCATCAGACTATAATCAGAGAGCGAAATAAAGGCATGCACATCCAAACTCGTGGAGGCAAGTGAATGTAGAAACGATGGAGATGCACCGAGGGGCGAAGGGAGAGAATGGAAACTTCAAGGCCCTAAGAGACAGAGAGTCAAAGGATCGAGAAAATATTGAAGAGGCAGTACCTCCCCGGAGGGGGGCAAGAGAACCGGATCAGCAACAACTGACTTCATAGTATACTAGTGTCTAAAATAGGGGCTGTTTTCGGTCCGGTGCAAAATCCATGCTCGATGGTTGTAAGTTCAGGTTTAAATGGGGGGATGAAGTCGGGGCTCAGAGACATGTGGTAGTTATTCTTAGCAAAAGGACCTTGAGGTAACGGTCCCTGCTGGTGGTTCGTTGCTAGTTCAGTGTATTTAACTGGACCCGCTCGGATGCCACCATATGAGGGGAGGGAAGGGATAGGGAGGGAGGGGGGAAGGGTCGCAAAACATGGGAGAGGGAAACACCGAAACAGATTTCTCAATTACTGCTGAGGAGGGGAAAATATTAATACTGGTTGAGGGCATGAAACACAGGGAATGGAAGCCTATTATCATGAATACCTCATATGTCACATATAGATGGCCACCCTTGAAGTTAGCATATGGGGCCCCTTGAAAGTGGGGACGCTTAATGTTAAGGGGCTTAACTCACCAACCAAGAGGTCGTTAGTATTAAGGGAGTTTTGAAGAGCCAGGATTGACATCCTATTCCTACAGGAAACCAAAAACATGAAAGGGGAAGAGAGGCCTATCCTGGGGAGGGGGAGTGGGAATCCTCATCAAAAAGGGAATCGAATTTCATGTCACCAAAACCTGGTCGGATGTGGAAGGGCGAGCCTTGCTGGTGGTGGGAACCATTGGGAAGGTTGAAGTAACGATAGCTACGATCTACTCCCCCAATGTGGTACAGCTCAGATTCCTCTCTAGAACCATCCCCAAAATAATGCTGGAGGCTACCGGACATGTTGTGCTGGGCGGGGACTTTAACCTATAGGCAGATCACAACTTAGATCGGAAGGCGGGTAACCCAACCGTCGATAATGGAATAAGAGGGGATTGTAATTACTACGTAAGCATGATGCAAGTGTATGCGCTGGTTGATGCGTGGAGGGGAATGCACCCGAATGAAAGAGGATATACATTCTATTCTGCCCCACACAACACTTTCACTCGAATAGACTATATTTACCTTTCACAGGAACTGTACAACATCACATCACACTCAGAGATCACCCCAATAACATGGTCCGATCATGACATGGTCACAGTTGATATACAGTGGGAACACTTACCGATCAGAGGTGGGAAATGGAGGTGTAATGAGGCCCTGTGGAGAGATCCGGGTTTTAAAGACGAATTGGAAACAGAGATCAGAGAATATTTCAAAGCCAATAACACCGGGGAGGTCTCCAAACAGGGGGTGTGGGAAGCGGCCAAAGCAACCTGGAGGGGGATCCTCATACGAGAGGGGGCCCGGAAGAAAAGAGAAAGAGGGCTCATTAAAAATAAGCTCAGGGGCGAAATATGCCAACTAGACAAAGAAGCAAGGGAGGGGGACATCACAGACCCCAATAAGATCCAAGAGGCCAAAAAAAAAAACGGGAAGAACTCCGTCACTTAGAGCATGACCAGATAGTGCGTAGGCTGCACTTATTGAAACAAAAATGTTATGATAAAGGAGATAAAGCCGACGCACTATTAGCGGCTTAACTTAGGATGCAACGGGCAGAGTGTAGGGTAATAGAGATAACAAATGACACCCCCGACCAGGAGCAAAATAAACCCTCCATCCCTGAATTGTTCACTAATTTTTACGAATCCCTGTACACTTCAGAAATAGACCCAGACTCACAAGAGATAGACAATTACCTCGCCGGCATCAATCTTCCTAAAGTGGCGGCTACAGACTCGGCCCACCTCGAGTCCCCCATAACTGAGGAAGAAATACAGGAAGCAATCAAAAGACTAATTTTGGGCAAATCCCCAGGAGAAGACGGATACACAGCCGGCTTCTATAAAACCTTCCGCGCCCTCCTAACTCCATTCATGGCCGAATTATTCAATGAAGCCCTTGAAACGGGAGTCGCTCCCAACTCCTTCGTCCAAGCACTCATAACGGTCATCCCCAAGGAGGGAAGAGACCCCAAACATTGCGGGTCGTATCGCCCCATATCTCTGCTTAATCTGGACACCAAAATGTATACAAGGGTACTAGCAGCCAGATTAGAGACCCACATGCCCCATCTTATCCACTCCGATCAGGTTGGATTCATAATCGGGCGACAAGGAGCAGACACCATGAAGAAGACTCTCCATTTGGTTGCGGCTTCCCAAACTATGAACGATGAGCCTGCCTTACTCTCCATTGATGCTGAAAAAGCCTTTGACAGAGAAGATTGGGGCTTTCTCGCTGCAGTCCTCCACACAATAGGAATAGGACCAAAATTCAGAAGGGGAATAAAATCAGTCTACACAGCACCTAAAGCCTCAGTATCGGTCAACGGGGAGTACTCGAGATGGTTTGAGTTGAATCGCAGCACCCGGCAGGGATGCCCCCTCTCAGCTATTCTCTTCGCCCTTTAGGTAGAGCCCTTGGCCCAAAAAATGAGAAAAGACACCCAAGCAGACGGAATGTCATTAGGGCAGATGGAATATAAGGTAGCGCTGTATGCTGACGATTTACTTCTCCATGTGACAAACCCCAGCACATCCATCCCCAGGGCACTGTACCTCCTGGAGGAATACGACCACATATCAGGGTTTAAAGTTAACAAATCCAAGTCAATACTCTTCCCCCTACAGGGATCGGTGGAAATGAACACTGATAGATACTCCCCCTTAGGCCTTACGATAGAACACAAACAATTGAAGTACTTAGGGATACAAGTCACAAGATCATTCCGAGATCTATATGACGCTAATTTCCCAGCGCTTCTCCAGAAATTCCACGCAGACCTTGCCTGGTGGGACAAACTGACCATATCCTGGTTGGGACGCTTAAATGCAATAAAAATGACCTGTCTCCCGAGATTTTTATACCCCTTTCAAATGCTCCCCATTCAGATGCCACGTCAATTCTTTGCGGAAGTCAAGAAGGCGATTATAAAGTTCCTATGGCAGGGGAAAAAAACTAGAATTGCATACTCCGACCTGATACTACCAAAGGACAAGGGCAGGGTGGGCCTCCCATATATTCAAAAGTATTATGAAGCGGCTCAATTACGAGTCCTCATTCCCCATCTCCGTCACCAAAAAACACCCCAGTGGATTTCCATGGACAACCACTATCTGTCCCCAGCGACAGTCTCCGATTGGCTATGGTCCCCTAGAAGAACAGTATTAGGGAGATCAAAAGAACACCCGATGTTCGAAACCATATGGGAAATATGGCGAGAAGGCAGGGAAATGAAGAACATCACCACATGGCCATCACCATTAAGTCATCTATGGTCCCCTGGCATCAATGACCAGATTCCCATGTAGAGAGATTCCAATCCTGGTATGAAGCGGGCCTGGAGAGGGTGGGACAACTCCTGAAAAATGACTCATTTATCACGCTCCCTGAGCTGGAGGAAGCACTGGGAATAGGCACACTGTCTGCATTCCACTTCCTGCAGATGAAAGGTGTCCTGACGAAACCCAAATGGAATGACAAGTTGGGAAGGGAACTCACCCCGTTTGAAACCATAATAGACTCCAGGACAGAAACAAAAGGATTGATCTCGGCCCTGTATAAAACATTAATAGAGGCAGGAAAAGGCTCAACAGAACCCCTCAGACTAAAATGGGAAAGGGACATAGGAGAAAATATTGACCCGGAGACTTGGGATAAGATATGTCGGGCAGCACCCAAAGCTTCGATCTCATGCCAATATAAATTACATGCAATCAAACTACTAAACAGATGGCAATATGATCCGCACAGGCTCTCCAAAATGTACCAATCTTCTAGTCCAATGTGTTGGCGGGGTTGCGGATCCACGGGAGACTATTGGCATATGTGGTGGAGTTGCCCTCGAATCAAAGTATATTGGAATGAAGTACTGGGGTGGATTAGAGACCTAGACGGGATCCAGAGGACAGCAGACCCCTACCTTGTCTTGTTTGGATTCGAAAAAATTGAGGATGAATGGAGGAGGGTGAGAGATATAGCTGCACAGCTGTTATTAGCCGCGAGGGCTCTGTTAGCCATGAAATGGAAATCCCCTACAGTCCCGACCGAGAAAGAATGGGTCAATGTAACTTCCAATATTTGCACCATGGAAAAGATCACATCATCCATACATGGGAAATCCACACAATGCAATGTCTTATGGATGGCGTTCCTTAACAAGTACATGCCAGGAATAATACACTAACATCTGGTAGCTGACTAGTCCCACAGCTCTATGCCGTGAGAGAACCCCTGCCAACAGAACACACAACTTAAGAAAGGGATATACCACGATAACCTCCCTAACAAGGTGGTCTCCAAAACCTATCAAGCAGCTTGCCAAACAATAGATAACACAATCCTCAGTAGAAGCGAATAAAGTCTTGTGGGCTAGGGGGAGGGATGGAGGGAGGGAGGGGACGAGGGTGGAAGAACTGTTAATGTACATTGACATTATAAATGGGAGTTAATTACGAATGGAAAGTTCATAAGGGTAATGTTACCAGTTTAAATGCTTGTTAATTTCCAGCGAAAAAGCTGTAACTTGTTTGAAACAAACCCTAATAAAAACAAATTTAAAAACAAAAGGAGTCCACAGCGTGAAGCACCACACGGACATAGAGTCTTTCCCGCAGTTAACGCACTGAGAAGCTGGCTGGTGCATGGTGCTGGCGCTCACGTTGTGACGCTAATCTCAGCTTGTTCAACAGGAAACCACATTGCGACGCACTGCGTGAAGTGTTACGCACAGTGTTCTCTCCCTGCAGTGTATGCAGCTTAGGTGGGTCACGTGACTTTCATGTCCTGCGAACATGTTTGAGCCTTAAATAGAAACCTGAGGACATACTAGCATGCCCTCCAAATGGCGCAACAGAACATGGAATCTGAAACACCACATGTGACGTATTAGAAGTAATGCAAGACGTGGTTCTGAGAAAAGACTTCGATATTACCTCTATAAATCAATCTACCCTTTTAAGGTGGCCTAGAAATGTTGATAATGAGGCACTCTGTTCACCCTCAGAGTTCGAAAATCTGCAACCGCCATCACCGTGCCTAGATAAGACATTAGATAACGGTCGTTGCTTTCAAATTCTGGCCTCATTTTTTGAAGCTGGAAGGGATATGCAAATGTTGTGTGTTGGACTCTGTGTGTGTGCCTTCTCTTTTCTGGGATTGTAGACATATGGCACTACATATTTGTGGTTTCCTTCATGTGCATGAGGCGGCTCGGCCAGATGCAAGTGTCATGGTAGCAGGCACGTGGAAGAGTGCACTCCTGTGACTGAACATCGCTGTGTCACATCAGCTATGATGCAGGCCTGTTGCTGTGGCATTATGCAGTAATTTTCTTAACAGCTCTACCAAGGCGTTGCTTAGCAGCAGATTATAGGGAGTGCAAGAGTGTTTAGGTTTTAGGCAAGGCTGATACTGCTTTCTGACCAAATGTGTAGTAACGGTTCATCAAATTTAGCAGGGAAGAGAGAAGTGTGTGTGATAATGTTCACATGACAAAATGGGATTCATTTGTTAAAAACTTTATTTATGCTTGGCTGACACAAACAGTAAACAGTGAGTTGATACAAAATAGGGCAATACAGGATGCTGTGATATATGGCAGGTCACATACCTGCATCAGCTTAGTTTTCTGATCCCTTTAGCTAACAGTGATCCCAATGACGCTCCTCTCGGACATCACTCTACTAGTGCAACATGGGGTGACCATACAGGAGATTGGCTTTGAGCTAGGAATACACGAAATTCACAACATATGTCTCTGGGCCTAGGCGACCCCGGCAGGCTTCTAAAAACAGCTCTTCACAATCTTCTGCCCATGTCAATTCTCTTAGCCAGTTCATCTCCTGAGGGGCGCCGAAGTCTTTCCACTTTTCCAAGATACACTGCTTAGCCAGTAGGCATCCCAGATTCAGGAAGGATCTCTGTGATCAACCCACTCATTGGAGATAGTTCTAAGAGCAGTTATATCACTTTAGATAGTGTGACGAACAGTTGGCCCCAGAAGTCCAGTAATTTATAGCAGCTCCACAACATATGCAAGTGACCAGCGTTTTGAAACTTACATTTCGGGCACGAACCATCGTGTTCTGGGAATATTTGTGCACGTTTTTCTGGCATGTAATGCAATCTATTCAGTAGCTTGAATTGAATCAATTTACATCTCGTGTTTAAATCGGTGTGCATAGGTTGAGTGCACAGTGAGTGCCGTTGGCTCCTGCTTACCTGCTCGTGATATATACTTCAACTTTATCCACAAGCATTTGTCTTCATACAACGTGCTGGAAAACTGCTGAATAACGCCAACGTATCCTGATTGGCTGTTACAATGGAATTCATTTATCTCATTCGCTCTCTAGCACAAGTTCCGCTACTTGACCAGGAAGAGACATAATTGCAGCCTCCTGCGCTCATTGGCACACGCCCGTTGTGCATTGGTTGAGTGCACAGTGAGTGCTGTCAGCTTGTCTGGGAGTCGGAGAGCAGCCTGATTGGAAACTTCAAGTAAGTCATATTTGTTCTATTCCTAAACCATAGATGGAAACGGTGCCTAAACAAAGGACCAAGTTTATAAGATATAGTTGTAGGGGAGGACAGGAGAACACAGACACTATATTAATAACAGAAATAACCTGGGTCTGAACAATTATACCCTGCGGTAAGCATAAGCAAACAAAGGGATAGAATTACAGCATTCTACAGGGTGGTAGCTGAGGCTAGGAAATTTACCTTAAATAGGACCTGCACGAATTTGGCTCAATGCATCAACACGGCCCACAGCGCAGCAGAGCAAAAACTTATTGTCATTTGATAACATTGATAATAACTCCTTATTAAATTGGTTATATTCTTTGCAGCAACATATGGAGGTACCTGCCGACACAACTAACTTCGAAAAAGGATTGATAACAGTTGTAGAAGTGCAGGTGCCAGCTTCGAGTCGATCAAAGATTCTAATCGGCTATCCACCTCACCAGGCCATTTACGGAAGGGGTTCACACAAAATTGGGATCTTAAAATGGTGAAGGGTCGTTTGGAGGGGGACAAGCCAGGGGCACATACATGGAGACAAGTACAAAGCAGAGCAGCTTTAGATTACTTTTTTGTAAATATTTCTGTGGTTTCAAAAATAAGTTGGTTATGTGCTCAATGAAATACATGGAACGATCATGCTTTGCTGAAATTGAATCTAAAATGCGATCTAAAAGAAAAGGGAAGGCGATTGGAGAAATTCTAATTAGTCAGCCTGGTTATCGAATTAGTTGGTCACAAAAAAACATATACAGAGAGCTAAAGAAGCGACTAATACCTATGATTTAACCAAGGTGCCTAAATTCTTGGGTAAATATATTGACAAGTTGGAGGCATGGTTCACCGAATTCTCTGATCAGTATTCTAACTTTAGCAAGGCAGTGAATGTTCAAACGGACATTAATCATCCGTGTTACAATAAAGAAATTTGTGACAGGAAGCACAAACTTAGACAGTAATTGCACAGACTTGAAGTCAGCTCGATGAATATCACTGATAAACTGTGCCTGATGAAGATACCTAAGAATGCCTATCGGAATTGGAGACGTTGGTGACAAACGTCTGAGCACTGTACTTAGTGGCAAAGAATGCTTAAAGTGCTAGTTTCTGGTAACTCTAGATCCATATGGCCACTACTGGGTGAAGCCACAGGTAGTAGAATATGTAGGGTGCTCATTCTTATCAATGAGAATGAATGAGTACAGCATTTAAGTACGAGAGGTACAACAAAGGGATTGTTAATTGAAGCTTTTGCTTATGCCGTGATAAGTGATCCATTTTTGGAGCTTGGAGATTGATGATATAGTAATGGTAGACTAAAATCTTCGAGGGCACCAGGGCTAAATGGATTAGCCAATATCATTCTCAAACAGGAACCAGAATTCTGGGCACCCCTACTTAAGATAATGTTTGATAAATTCTCAATTGAAGGTATGATACCTTTATCTTGGCGAACATCTATTATGATCCCAATGTTGAAGAAGGGGTCCCCTCTATTCCCCAACAACTATCGATTGTTATCGATGTTAGACTGTACGGGGAAGTTGTACTCCACATTCCTACTAAAGGGTCTACATAAGTGGGCAGACAATGCTGGTTTATTAGATAGATTCCAGTGTGAATTCATCCCGGATATTATGCATTAGATAATTTTAGACTGATGGATTATCAATCGGAGAGAGCACGACAGAAGGAGGCACCTGGTATAGATCCCCTCTTTGTAGACTTCAGATCCGCGTTCGATCTGGTGGATAGAGCTAGGTTTCGGGAGAAGTTGGAGTTTCTTGGCTGTCCACCCAGGATTTTGCACTTTGTGAAATTATTCCACGCCAGTACTACAGTTAGGATTAAGTTGGACAGTGAGAGAGTCTTAACAGCTCCCATCCTGCCCTACAAAGATTGATACTGTACGATGCCAAGTACTGGCCTATGCAGATCATCTAGTATTGCTGATTCATAAATGTGCTGGGCTAAGGCGGGCAACCGAGTACTTATAGAAAAATGCTGAATTAAACTTGCTAATTATAAATGGAAGCAAAACAAAGTTAATTTTATTCACTTCCAAACAAGTTGCACAACCACTTCTGATAGTTAGGAGTGAAATGAATGTGTATGTTTCAGAGTATAAATATCTAGGAGTTGAATCGAAACCCATAGGGGATATGAAGCATGCAAAAATGCACTGCTCGAGACGGCACTGCTCGATTTAAAATCCCATATTGCTGCCATTGTTGATGAGGGCAATACAGCCTTACTGCTGCTTCTGGACCTGTCCGCCGCATTTGATCTTGCTGATCACCAACTTTTGGCGAACAGGTTAATATCAGTTGGCAAATGCACCAAAGAAGCAACGACCTGGTTTAAATCTTTCCTAGGCCCACGTAATATGAGAGTGACCAAAGACAATGCCTTCTCCATTGCCTCCATCCTTCTATGTGGTGTCCCACAGGGGTCATGCTTATCGCCCCTTCTTTTTAATATATACTCACGTCTTCTCTGTGTTCCTCTGTCGGCCATGGGCATATATTTTGCCAATTATGCCGACGACACACAGTCATCAAATTTACAGGCGAATATCAAAAAGATCTTGAGTGTATTAATCTCATCTTTAGGGAAATTCAGAACTGGATGGCCTTGAATTCTCTGGCCCTCAATAACGCTAAAACTGAGTTGCTCATTGTGGGCACTCAGCAGCGGCTAAAGAAATTGGATGTGAAATACGAGAATTTTTTGATTGGTCATCACGTTATTCACGTATCAAAAAATGTAAAAACTCTTGGGGTATACTTTGACCCTCAGCTGTCTTTTACTCGGCAGACCAACTTCCTCAAGTCTTCTTGCCACTTTTACATCGAACTTCTATGCCAGATCCGTCCTTATCTGTCCAGAGAAAATCTTGCATTGATAGCGGCTGCAATTGTGAACTGCAAGCTGGACTACTGTAATAGTCTTTTGATTGGTACATCTCAGACAAATCTTAGAACATTGGAGGTGATCCAGAACAGCACAGTGCAAGCTGTGCTTGGACTTGGGCGAAATATGCATGTTTCTGAAGCAAGACGCAGCCTGCATTGGCTGCCCGTTCAACAACGACTGCACCACAAGGGGCTGTCAATCGTGTACAAATGCATGCATGGCAAGGCCCCATCATACCTCAAGACCAGGTTAAAAAAGAAACCTGATGGTCGTTTATTACGATCCAGTGGCAACATTTCTTTGTTCCAACCTATGTTTACGCTGAAGAGGTTTGGAGGAGCCCGTTTCAATTCCTGGGCTCCTACCCTGTGGAACTCCATGCCAAAACATCTGGCCAATATCAGTTCAGTAATTGTCTTCAAGAAACAATTGAAAACCTTTTTGTTTGATCTAGGCCATGGGTAAGGCCTCCTCACCATTTTGCAACTGACACTACTCTTATTGTGTCTGCTTTATAACATCCTATGACTCCTGATTCTGGTAGAGTCCGTATTGTTCCTACCATCCTTGTTGTCCTTTTTTATATTCTATGTTCTTCGTTGTCTGTTTCTTTTTCTCCTGTGTGCGCCCTGAGGCCTTAGGGTTAGTGGCGCAATACAAGAGCACAGATAGATAGATAGAAAAATGCTCATATAAGTAAGGCGGCCCAATTGACATAAATGATGTATTGGTTTGTAGCAAGGACAGGAGGGTTTACTTTGAAAGGAGCAAGACGACTATATTCACAGTGTTGTTTCTTTCCTGCCATTATCTTTGGATTGGAAAGTCTTGCTATGATTGACCGTGAGTGGTTGCATTGTATCGAGGGTACATTTTGGAAAAAAGATGTTGGGTCTGACTCCATGCATGCCGATGGCTACTATAAGCACAGAATTTGGACTGCTTTCCTTACAATCAATGGTTCTGAAAGGACGGCATTAATATATTTGCAGACTAAGATGTGTTCTCAATCTCACTTTCTGCATAATGCGGGGCTTTCTTCCTATAATAGCGAATGGAAACTGGTTTACAAATCAAAAATTGTTGAACTTTTTGAATTGTTGTGTTGGTCGCCTGACTGGCAACAAGGAGTGTAGGAATTGAAAATGGAATTGTACACAAGAATGGACCTCTGGGACTGGGGGAAACCTTTTTGTCACTTGTTTGCTCTAAGTAGTCATGGTTTTGTATCTAAAACGCTTTACACCTACAAGAAACCATAGCCATATCTGGTCATTTGTCCATCTAAGCATCTCTGGCAATTTATACTACTTCGATTAAATCGCCTGCCTGTTTTTGCAGCGACAGGTAGATCACTCAAGGTACTGAAAGTGGAAAGAATTTGTAGGATCTGCAGAAATCCTCGGGTACTAGAAACTCAAAAACATGTTCTGAGTGCCCATTATTGAGTCCTACCTATATGAAATATTTCAGTGAATATGTTCAATGCCTGGAAAAAATTAAAATTACAGCCTTTCCGCGTTGCTGCTGTAACACACAAAGCAAAAGCTTGCATTTGGATCTATATAGGGTCTGGTTAACAGTTTTAGATGAACTACAGGGGCAGACAGATCTGGGCCAGTGAGCATAGTATAATATAAGGATATTATATTGTTGATACTAAGATAAGTTAATCGTTTAAATGTGATAGCTCAGGAGGTTTTAGCTAGACATTTTAGTAGGATGCAAATTATTTTAATTGTTATTGGGTTATCTTGATGTAAAGGATTGAAATTGAAATTCAAAGTAATGAATTGTAAACAATGGAATGAAATGATTTGATTGAATGAATTGAAACCATATATGATTTTAGATCAATTTTATGTAAGCGTGTATGGAGAAATAAAACGTGTAAAGTTTTATCTACTAAAAAACATGAATACATGTGGTGCTTGTCAGGGAACCCATCCTACCCCAGAGTCTGTCATCTATCTCCACCTCCATTTCCGTTACCTATTTTGCTCTTGCTTTGGCGACCTGTATTGGGGTATTTCCCACAATCATCTTGTATAACTAGGCTAACAATTTGCAACTGCCGTATGAATTGGAGATGTAGACAAGCAGTTCATTGTTGGGGGGGCTCCATCAGGGTAACCTACCCACCATTTTGAAACTGCTGCCCTCAATCTATAAAATTGTAATATCTCGGTGGGTGTGCCCATATGCCCTTCGCTTCACATATGCAAAGTTAAAAATGGCCCCTCTGGAAACAGGTCACCTAGTATGTGGTACCCTACCTTTTCCCAGTTCATGCACAGTGTATTTTCCCAGGAGGGTGGGTGATCTGGAAATCTCTGCAACTGGAGCATTTATAATATGGGCCTTCAGCACCCGTCTTCACAAATATAGCCCTCCAGGCTGTAAGTGTGGTTTGTACTGAGTCATATAGGCAGTCATCTTTGTATGAGGTGTGTAGTAGTAGTATTTTCAAGTCAGTCTTGTCAGCAATGAAGCACTCTAATTTGACGTGTGATGGGGTATGATCACAGCAATAGCAATAAGACGCGAATTGCACCTGTGCTGCCATCCAGTAGGTCTCGAAGTGCTGGCCCACAAACCCACCCTTGTCATAAGGTAACGTTATGTCCTCCCATTTATTTCAGACCACCCAGGCATGCCACAAAAACTGAGACAAGGAAATTTAATTTGGCGAAGTATCCAGGCCATACAGGTACATTCACAAACAAATAATGCAACTTGGGTAGGAGAATCATTTTAATCAAAGCCAACCTGCCAGCCAGTGACAGTGGCACCTTTAGCCATTTGCTCAATTACGCAGTCACATATGTCTCGTTTACAGTGTAATTATCAGTGAAGAGAGATTCTTTACCCCTGGATACCACCTCTCCCAAGTATTTCATCCTGTCAGGAACCCATTTCAGGGGGTATATTCCTTCCAGTCACACTGTGCTATTAGGGGAACATTTCAGATTTAGTGTAATTGATTGTGAACCCTGGGAACTCACCGAACTATGTTATATCTTCTGTTATTGGGTCAAGATTCCCTTGTGCTTCCCGGACCTATAGTGATACGCTGTAGGCATACAACCAGGTAATGTCAGGGGGTCCGGAGAGGTGGATTCCACGCCCCCATGGTGCTCCTGAATTAAGTCTGCCATAGGCTATATTGCCAACGCAAACAGAATTGGTGACAAGGGGCAGCCTTGGTGTGTGGCCCTTTTTAGTATGAATGTGTCAGACAGGCATGCATTCACAAGAACCCTGGTGACTCAGCGAGTGTACAGGAGTTTAATATATTTTATCATCTGATCCCCAAGTCCACACTTGTTCAGAATGACAAATAGGTTTTCCCAGGACACCATATCAAATGCCTTCTGCGTGTCTAGTGTTACTGCAGCCCCCGATGCCTCGGGTGATAAGCGGGATATGATATTGAACAGTTGCCAGATGTTTAAAGTGGTGGACCTTCCCAGAATAAAGCCTGTCTGGTTGTGGTATACTAGATGGGGCATCAAGGGTAGTAGTCGGTTTGCTCTGATGTTCGCATACATTTTGGTGTCAACATTAATGAGTGATAGGGGCTTATACGATCCACATTCATTTGTGGCTTTTCCTGGCTTGAGTAGGGCTGTTATATTGGCCTTGCAAAGCGTTCTTGGGTGCTGTGCATTTCTCAGTGATTCCTTCCAGACCTGCAGCATGTGACAGGTGAGTATTGCACCATTTGACATGTAAAATTCTGTGGTTAATCCATCAGGGCCGGGGCTTTGTTTCTTGGGAGCTCAGTAATAACCTGCATAATTTCTTACACGGTAAACCGTGTGCTAATTTGCTCCCTAGTGCTACCGGAGATCCTAGATATTGGGAGGTTGTCTAGTAAGGCATGAATATCGGGCTCACTCCTAGGGGCACCAGCACTTTAGAGGGTCTCATAGAATTTTCAAAAGACAGTGCTGATATCATAATCAGTGAATTTACTACTACCTTGGACGTCTTGCATGCCGTCTACCTGAGGTGGACCTTTCTCCATCTTTATTAATCTTGACAACAGCCTCCCAGTTTGTTCTCCCTCCCCATATCTCGTGGCTGTTTGGGTTTCACAAACTATTTAACTTCCCTGTGTGCACGTACTGAAGAGAGGGTCCTAGGAATTCCCCACTCATCCCCATGTACATGACGGCCTGAAGAGTCAAGAATGCATCAAGCCACTCACTATTCAGACAGCCCCCAGGAGCACCAGTGACAGACACGTATGCAGACAAGTGCTTTCTCAGACAGCCATTCAAACCTTATCCAGTGAATGTCTTTATGGATACAGGTGCTTAAACAGTGGTCATAGACCCAAATGCCATGATGGATGACGTTGGCTAAATGCCGAGAAACCATTGTGCTGACGTCATTAGTGACACCACCACACAGCCAGCTTAGTCATTAAGTGCACTCGCAACCATGCACAACTTAACACAAACACACACACTTGTGTAGACGAAGAACATGCTTACACAGTTCTGTAGATAGAGGACGGATACATATTGTCAAAAGCTTTTTAATATTTTCCTCATCAGCCGAATGCAGAAACGCTGAACGCAAGGCATCGAAGAGATGCAGCACAAGCTTGCAGATGCTTATGGAAACTAACCCTATGGAACTTCAGGATCATATAAGAAGCCTGGCAGGACCAAATATAACTAACCTATAGGAAATATAGTCTGATATAAGTGTGCAGAAATCATAGTATACGTATAATGAAAATCACACAAGGCCTAAAACTGCAGGACAAGAGACAAGAGAAAATCAGAACCAGGTTACACAAAGCGGGAAGGCCAGGGCTCACAGCCAAGGTCAGAAACAAGCAGCACATTCCAAACTTAAGACGACATGGGTCCATCTGCAGAAAAACAGAATAAATCCTCATAACAGCAGACCTAAAGAGCTCGATTTTGTGGTCTTCAACCACGTAACGCAGCCGAGATAGACAATGGTTAGTCACCTGAGGTGAGAAGACGAGCAGTTCTCAGCACTGCAGAGATAAAGTGAAAAATGAACAAGTTAACTATGTTGCAACATGGAGAGCACTCTCACAGCAAATAACAAGGGGGTTCCTGGGAGACTCTCTGCCAGACATGAGTCCTGGTTTACAAGAGCCTTACCCAGAGTCTTTAGCTCACTATCTTTCACAGAGGAGAAATATCCTAAACATATCAGTCTTTGTCCTGCCCTGGGGCAGTCCAACACCGAAATGCTAGGAAATTCTCCACTGAACAAGAGTACCAACAGCAACCCCAGACATGTGTTTCAGTCTGGTTGAACCTCATCAGTAGGGTGTAGCTGTGCCTCTCTAAAAATAGTGAGCAAGGGGTCCACATCTGGATTCCCCTAGTAACTTAGGGTGGGACCCAAAGTTACTTGAAATATGCAAATAACAAGGGGGGTCCTGGGAGACTCTCTGCCAGACATGAGTTCTGATTGCAAGAGTCTTACCCAGAGTCTTTAGCTCACTATCTTTCACAGAGGAGAAATATCCTAAACATATCAGTCTTTGTCCTGCCCTGGGGCAGACCAGCACCAAAATGCTAGGCAATTCCCCTCTGAACAAGAGTACCAACAGCAACCCTGGACAGGTGTTTCGGTCTGGTTGAACCTCATCAGTAGGGTGTAGTTGTGCCTCTCTAATAATAGTGAGCAAGGGGCCCACGTCTGGATTCCCCTAGTAACTTAGGGTGAGACCCACAGTTACTTAGAATATGCAAATAAGAAGGGGGGTCCTGGGAGACTCTCTGCCAGACATGAGTCCTAGTTTACAAGAGCCTTACCCAGAGTCTTTAGCTCACTATCTTTCACAGAGGAGAAATATCCTAAACATATCAGTCGTTGTCCTGCCCTGGGGCAGTCCAGCACCGAAATGCTAGGCAATTCTCCTCTGAACAAGAGTACCAACAGCAACCCCAGACACGTGTTTCGGTCTAGTTGAACATCATCAGTAGGGTGTAGCTGTGCCTCTCTAAGAATAGTGAGCAACGGGTCCACGTCTGGATTCCCCTAGTAATTTAGTGTGAGACCCAAAGTTACTTGAAATATGCAAATAACAAGGGGGGTCCTGGGAGGAGACTCTCTGCCAGACATGAGTCCTGGTTTACAAGAGCTTTACCCAGAGTCTTTATCTCACTATCTTTCACAGAGGAGAAATATCCTAAACATATCAGTCTTTGTTCTGCCCTGGGGCAGTCCAGCACCGAAATGCTAGGAAATTCTCCACTGAACAAGAGTACCAACAGCAAACCCAGACACGTGTTTCAGTCTGGTTGAACCTCATCAGTAGGGTGTAGCTGTGCCTCTCTAAAAATAGTGAGCAAGGGGTCCACATCTGGATTCCCCTAGTAACTTAGGGTGGGACCCAAAGTTACTTGAAATATGCAAATAACAAGGGGGGTCCTGGGAGACTCTCTGCCAGACATGAGTTCTGATTGCAAGAGCCTTACCCAGAGTCTTTAGCTCACTATCTTTCACAGAGGAGAAATATCCTAAACATATCAGTCTTTGTCCTGCCCTGGGGCAGACCAGCACCAAAATGCTAGGCAATTTCCCTCTGAACAAGAGTACCAACAGCAACCCCAGACACACGTTTTGGTCTGGTTGAACCTCATCAGTAGGGTGTAGCTGTGCCTCTCTAAGAATAGTGAGCAAGGGGTCCACGTCTGGATTCCCCTAGTAATTTAGGGTGAGACCCAAAGTTACTTGAAATATGCAAATCACAAGGGGGGTCCTGGGAGACTCTCTGCCAGACATGAGTCCTGGTTTACAAGAGCCTTACCCAGAGTCTTTAGCTCACTATCTTTCACAGAGGAGAAATATCCTAAACATATCAGTCTTTGTCCTGCCCTGGGGTAGTCCAGCACTGAAATGCTAGGCAATTCTCCTCTGAACAAGAGTACCAACAGCAACCCTGGACAGGTGTTTCGGTCTGGTTGAACCTCATCAGTAGGGTGTAGTTGTGCCTCTCTAATAATAGTGAGCAAGGGGCCCACGTCTGGATTCCCCTAGTAACTTAGGGTGAGACCCACAGTTACTTAGAATATGCAAATAACAAGGGGGGTCCTGGGAGACTCTCTGCCAGACATGAGTCCTAGTTTACAAGAGCCTTACCCAGAGTCTTTAGCTCACTATCTTTCACAGAGGAGAAATATCCTAAACATATCAGTCGTTGTCCTGCCCTGGGGCAGTCCAGCACCGAAATGCTAGGCAATTCTCCTCTGAACAAGAGTACCAACAGCAACCCCAGACATGTGTTTTG
This sequence comes from Ambystoma mexicanum, assembly GCF_040938575.1. NCBI lineage: Eukaryota > Metazoa > Chordata > Amphibia > Caudata > Ambystomatidae > Ambystoma > Ambystoma mexicanum. The sequence goes on from NC_090940.1 coordinate 199,581,568, forward strand.
GTCTAGTTGAACATCATCAGTAGGGTGTAGCTGTGCCTCTCTAAGAATAGTGAGCAACGGGTCCACGTCTGGATTCCCCTAGTAATTTAGTGTGAGACCCAAAGTTACTTGAAATATGCAAATAACAAGGGGGGTCCTGGGAGGAGACTCTCTGCCAGACATGAGTCCTGGTTTACAAGAGCTTTACCCAGAGTCTTTATCTCACTATCTTTCCCAGAGGAGAAATATCCTAAACATATCAGTCTTTGTTCTGCCCTGGGGCAGTCCAGCACCGAAATGCTAGGAAATTCTCCACTGAACAAGAGTACCAACAGCAAACCCAGACACGTGTTTCAGTCTGGTTGAACCTCATCAGTAGGGTGTAGCTGTGCCTCTCTAAAAATAGTGAGCAAGGGGTCCACATCTGGATTCCCCTAGTAATTTAGGGTGGGACCCAAAGTTACTTGAAATATGCAAATAACAAGGGGGGTCCTGGGAGACTCTCTGCCAGACATGAGTTCTGATTGCAAGAGCCTTACCCAGAGTCTTTAGCTCACTATCTTTCACAGAGGAGAAATATCCTAAACATATCAGTCTTTGTCCTGCCCTGGGGCAGTCCAGCACCGAACTGCTAGGCAATTCTCCTCTGAACAAGAGCACCAACAGCAACCCCAGACTCACGTTTTGGTCTGGTTGAACCTCATCAGTAGGGTGTAGCTGTGCCTCTCTAAGAATAGTGAGCAAGGGGTCCACGTCTGGATTCCCCTAGTAATTTAGGGTGAGACCCAAAGTTACTTGAAATATGCAAATCACAAGGGGGGTCCTGGGAGACTCTCTGCCAGACATGAGTCCTGGTTTACAAGAGCCTTACCCAGAGTCTTTAGTTCACTATCTTTCACAGAGGAGAAATATCCTAAACATATCAGTCTTTGTCCTGCCCTGGGGCAGTCCAGCACTGAAATGCTAGGCAATTCTCCTCTGAACAAGAGTACCAACAGCAACCCTGGACAGGTGTTTCGATCTGGTTGAACCTCATCAGTAGGGTGTAGTTGTGCCTCTCTAATAATAGTGAGCAAGGGGCCCACGTCTGGATTCCCCTAGTAACTTAGGGTGAGACCCACAGTTACTTAGAATATGCAAATAATAAGGGGGGGTCCTGGGAGACTCTCTGCCAGACATGAGTCCTAGTTTACAAGAGCCTTACCCAGAGTCGTTAGCTCACTATCTTTCACAGAGGAGAAATATCCTAAACATATCAGTTGTTGTCCTGCCCTGGGGCAGTCCAGCACCGAAATGCTAGGCAATTCTCCTCTGAACAAGAGTACCAACAGCAACCCCAGACACGTGTTTCGGTCTAGTTGAACTTCATCAGTAGGGTGTAGCTGTGCCTCTCTAGGAATAGTGAGCAAGGGGTCCACGTCTGGATTCCTCTAGTAATTTAGGGTGAGACCCAAAGTTACTTGAAATATGCAAATAGCAAGGGAGGTCCTGGGAGACTCTCTGCCAGACATGAGTCCTGGTTTACAAGAGCCTTACCCAGATTCTTTAGCTCACTATCTTTCACAGAGGAGAGATATCCTAAACATATCAGTCTTTGTCCTGCCCAGGGGCAGTCCAGCACCAAAATGCTAGGCAATTCTCCTCTGAACAAGAGTACCAACAGCAACCCCAGACACGTGTTTCGGTCTGGTTGAACCTCATCAGTAGGGTGTAGCTGTGCCTCTCTAAGAATAGTGAGCAAGGGGTCCACGTCTGGATTCCCCTAGTAACTTCGGGTGAGGCCCAAAGTTACTTGAAATATGCAAATAACAAGGGGGGTCCTGGGAGACTCTGCCAGACATGAGTCCTGGTTTACAAGAGCCTTACCCAGAGTCTTTAGGCAGTCCAGCACCGAAATGCTAGGCAATTCTCCTCTGAACAAGAGTACCAACAGCAACCCCAGACACTTGTTTCGGTCTGGTTGAACCTCATCAAGCACTCTCACAGGCAAAATTGGTACGGCTAACAGACACAATGGGTACACATAGTCATTCTCGTCACCTTGAAGAGGTCCACGGAGTGCTGAGAACCGAACTGGTCCCTAGGCCGGAGGAGACCAGTTCCAGCCAATCAGGGGACAGAAGTCACAGGGTGGGTGGCAGGGGGCATGGGCCAATGGTAATCGTGCGACCCTGCAACAATGTAATAGATAGTTTCATGGGGAAGAGGCAGGCCAGCCACCTGACATGGAAGGACCAATTGAGTAGGATGTGCGGGGCAATCTATAGTGTCTACCACTCCAAGCACCCAATGAGTATGTGTGATAGGTTTTTTGGGGAGGACCCAGATTGTGACGCAATTCTGTATCAGAACAGGGTGACATGAGTTTGGGAATGGTGAGTGCAGAGAGTTTTGAATGTCCTGTATGATCCCTGTCAGTTTTTGTAATACATAAAGTTCTAACTTGCCCATGGCTGAATCCCCCATTTGTTATGGGGGCAGGGTTGTTGGGCCCTTGGGAGCTGAACGGGTGAGCTTGTAGTAACCCCCAGACCTCTGGCATACCAGACCCCACCAACAAGTTGATAGCAGAGGATGGTTGACTAGGCCCATTCGGCATAAGGCTGTGCCTGGAGGGCTGTGGGGCACCTTGTGAGACCCGAGAATATGGGGTGGTGCACCCCCGTAGAAGGGCCATCAGGAGCCAGCTTGGAAATATCCTGCCTGTGACCTGTGAGGAATCCAGCAGATCAGAAGGGTGGCATGGCAGCTTTTGGAGAGCCGATAGCCAAACAGCATCAGTGGATCACAGAGCGTAAGTATTGACTCAGCCACACAGCAACTAAGGGGAGTGGGAAAGTAACAGGGGTGTCGAGGGTGTTAGTGAGCATTGTTGAGTATCCATGAAGTATTGTTGAGTATTGCCCAGTAGTGTCGAGTATTGTGAAGCATATTAGGGAAAGGAAGCAGTGGTAGATGTCATTTTTGTGGTTAGGGCACATTCAATTTTAAGGGAAAAGGTTCTGGTGAATAAACTAGACTATTCACTTAAAGGCACGGATGACAGAGGTTATGTGAATATTGGATTTCCTGTGGATTGGGTGTTTTAGCTGAAGTCATGGATGATGGTATCCCTGTGTAAGGTTTAGCAAAGGGAGCTGGCCTAGATTTTGGAAGGTGTTCGTCTGGTTAAGTCTCACAGAGATGTTTTATCTACAAGGTGACGCTGTAGGTAGAGATTGAACATGCAAAATATTGGTATCCCCTGCTAGGAGGCAGGAAGACAGCTGTGGGTTCATGTTGGGGATGTGTACATTTTTGTGTAACAGGACATTAGCATTGTGCACATTGTAAGTGATCTTTAGCACTACCTTGTTTAGTGTCTTGGTGACGTCACCCATTAGGTGTGTGCATAGGACACGGAGAGCACAAGGAGCTATAGAAATTGGTATTGAGAAGCTTGAAATTGGCAGAGGAGGCTGTTCAGTGGCGTTGGGCAGAAGCAGCATGTGCAAGATTGGCAGGTGTGCCTGAGTAGGCAGAGAGTTGCAGAGGGGCGGTGCGCAGAGCACGCCTGACAAGTTGCTTTGGGTCCGAGAGGCTGTTATTTCATTGTGCCTATGTAATAACAGTGTGTCGAAAGCCTCGATTTGAGGTCAAGTATGTATAAAAGCAATGTATCAAGGGAAGTGCGGGGGACACGCCCCTACAACACTTGTGTAAGACCCTTCCACGCTATGAGGAAAAGATTTGTAAATATAGCACAGAATGGACGAAAAATACAGACGGTAAATTGACTAAGCCATGGCCACAATGCAGAAGGTTCTCCAAAAATATGCAGCAACCATTACTGACACACCTACAGGACACCTATAAGGGGAAGAAGTTAGCCAATCATATGGCAATATTGGAACTCGAATGTTCCAGGAGGATGAGGGGGAAGTATCGAGGCATCAATGAATGCTGAGCCAACCGGAGACACCTGGGCCAGCGTCCCCACCCTCTGCTCCCCGACCTTCTCTTGCGAGCAAAAAAGAAGGGGACACAGAGGAAGGTCTAGCTTTATACCCTATATGGGAGCTAAAGGCAGCAAAGGGGTACACAAATCTAGTATTTCAACCTCCACTGTATAGGAGGAGGGACAAAAGGGGGCGGGACAGACAGACAATGGAAAGGGAGCATGCGGTGAGACACAGACTAGCAACAAGGAGGGGCTAGAGGGCATAGCCTCGAATGAATGAGTAGGAGGGCAAATACTCTTAAAATTGGATGTGAAGGCAACGGGAGACGCACCCTGGGCTATCAAAGAAATGGAGGGTGATAAGGGGAGCAGCGAAGCACAAGACTGGGCAGAGATAATGGAATAAGTACAACAAAAGGAAAAGGAAGAAGAGGATAAATGTGAGAGAGGGCGTAGAGACAACCAAAGGGAGGAAGAGAAAGAGCAGGAGCAGCGAGAGAGAAGAAGGAGGAAGTTCGAAGAGTTAGAGAGGCGAAGAGAAGAAGACGAGAAGGCAAAGCAAGTTTTAGTAAAGAGGGAATGGAGAAAGTGGGAAATAGAGCTCAAACGTAGGAAGGAGGAGGAGCATGCAATAAGAGACATAAGGGCAAAGGACATGGGAGATGACAAAATGGGAGGAGGTAAGCGAACAGAGCAAGACAGCACTACCACACAGGACAGGACTGCCACTCTATCAGACAGGACAGACATGGGGTCCTGCAGTAGAAGGGGTAACAAGGACCTGATTGACTTTGGAGAGAAGCCCAGCGAAGACACAGCCTCGAGGAGGCTGAGCTTCGTGGGCACTTTCTGCAGTGATATGGACACCGACTCAGACAGGGTCATAGAGGGAAGGGAGGACGCGGGAAGAGGGCGACCCAAGCATCGGTCGACGGGGAATAGGGCAGAGAGAAGCGTGGCATTGAAAGCAGGGAAAGACACAGGGGGGTTTAGGGGTAACAAAGACGATCGATCTCAACGGACCAGAGAAGCATCACACAGTCTGGACGACTTGCTCCCATATGTGCAGAGACTTAGGGATCTCCAGGGCGAAAGAAGGGGGAGTCAGCCAAGGGATGTAGTGTCATTAAAGATGCTAGGGGACCAGATAGGCAGATCCAATTGACACAAGGAGCGAATGGGGAGATCGGGGTCACACAACTGCCCTTACTGGAAATGGGAGGGAGGTGACCTCAGTACATTCCATGGAAGCACATAGACAAGGAAAACTTGAGGTGTAGGCTACCTTCCTTAACCGCAGGTGCGGGGAAATGGATGTACGAAATGGAAAGAATAACAGCGGGACAGAAATTGGCAGTGGGGGGTGTAAACACTTGTGTACAAGCGTGATACAAATAAAATATCAATATCAAGGAAAGGGACTACTAGTGGCAACCCTCAGGGAGGCCGCTGATGATATATGGAAAAGGGCAGGGTACCCACCCAGGACACGGTGCACAATGCTGCACCATTTGAAAATTGTTGAGCGGCGATATGGCAAGCTCTAAGGACACAGTACCCAGACACGTCAGACATTAGTGCGATTATGGCACGCAAAATGGAAGAAGATGACGACCCCTTACACTACATTCAGAGGATTCAAGAGCTTTGGCGCCTTGAAACGCGAGATCCGTGGGACAAAACAGTAGCATTATTCTATCACATATTATGCCATGGGTTGCCAGAGCAGGTGCAAAAGCAACTCAAGAAACCTATGGGGATGGAGGCAAAGTCTTGGTCAGAAATACAGCTCACGGTAGTACTCTATTGTAGGCTATTGCAAGAGAACGCAAGTAAAAAGCGTGAGGAAAGAAAACAGGAGGGTGCGAAGGAAGCAGTCCAAATATGCCTTGCAAGGGGCGGTATTGATGAGCACGGGAGGACAAGGGCCACCATAGATGCAGTATGCACCACCGCCTGCGGGGGGAAGATTCATGGGTTGGGGGAATGCGCAACATGGGTTTTGAGGAAGAGGGGGGCCACGAATATGGCATCAGGTGCAGCAGAACCACAGGGGATACTGGAGGGGGGGTTTGAAGATATGGGCATTAAACACAGCAGGGCCCAGAGGGTTTTCTGGGGGATTCCAAGGGCAGGGGAGAGAGTCACTACAGTGTTGGGTTTGCGGACAGATAGGGCATATCTCAAGGGTGTGCAGAAACAGGGGAATGGCACTACAGAATGGGGGAATGCCATACCAGCCGCATACCCGGCAGAACAGGATGATTACTACATGCAGGACCAGACACCACAAAAAGGACAGGCACCAAATGCATACCCACAGACACATCAGCCCATGATGCATGCACCGCAAATGCAGGTGCAAATGCAGCAGTATTCGCAGGCACCACAGATGTCACAGATGCAGGGCAACACACAACATGCATACATGGCACAGCAAATATCACATGTGCAGAACAGCACACAGCCAAATGGCGGGGCAATGGCAAACACAGACTCCATGACAACTCCCATTAGGAACTTGGGGGCTGGTCATGGTTGTGGAAGGCAACCCCTTCTTGGGAAACAGGATGCCATTATACCCTTAATAGGATGGCCCACAGACAGACTTGATGTGTTCCATCCTATCGATTACACCCAGCCCTGCAGAGGAACCAAATAAAGGGGTGACAATAGGGGGCAAGACATTTTCCTTTCTGCTAGACACAGTTGCGACAAAATCCTATATCCAGGAAGGGAAATATAATATGTCAGCTGATGCCATAAATGCGCAAGGATTCTCTGAGGTGACAGAAGTGGTTCCTTTTACAGACGATATTGCACTTTCAATAAGGGAGCATGATCTATCCTTGCCCAAACTTTATATCCGACATACACCTGTAAATATACTCGGGAGAGACAACATGAGCAGACTTAACATGACCATTTCCTTCACCGACAAGGGTATAGTGTGTTCCACACCAGGGATACATCTTCTAAACATGGGGGAAATCATTCAAGTCTATTGTGGATGAAGGGTACAGAGAGGGGTGTCAGTGGACGAGGATCTGTACCAATATGGGGCTGAAATCATAATAGCATAGATTCTGGGGATTTAGGCCAGAGATACCATTAGATGAGTAAAAGGGGACGATAGTACCACTAGAATTAGAGGCAGTAATCATGGGAGACAAGTGGATAACAGTGCATGGGACAGATGACACAGGGTGACCATGGCAAGCAGTGATCGCCATAGCTGAGGGTTACAGGTTGACCACACCCACAGATGAAGAACTATTCAGAGACAACAGATAAGATCACGAGATGGTGGTTCACGTGAGCATCACATATTGGGTGAAAATACATTTCAGAGAAGTACCACAGAGAATGGCGCTGAAAGCACCACCAACCTTTCCCGAGGAGGATTTGACAAAGGTCCCAAGCATCCTGTGGACCCCTATGATGTGGGGCTTCTGAAGGGGATAGGAGTAGTGAAAATAAAACTGAAGCCAGGAGCAATTTTACCACAAGTTGAAAAATACCCACTTTCTAGAGAGGCAGACGAAGGTATCTATGAGACCATTGCCGCACTAGTAAAGCAGGATCACCAGTGCCATCAGAATCACCATGAAATACTGTGGTGTACCCTGTCAAAAAGTCAACAGGGGGTCATGGCATTTTACACAGGACTTGCGCCCTCTTAACCACATTGTAGAAGCGGAAAATCCTTAAGTTCCTAACCCAGCAACAATTTTGTGCAGCATCCCCATGGAAGCTGCCTACTTCACAGTCATAGATTTGAAGAATGCCTTCTTCTCTATACCATTGCACCCAGACTCACAAGACTTAACTTAATTCCTATATAGAAATAAGAAGCATAAACATGCAAGACTTCCACAAGTGTACTGTGAATCACCTTCGATATTCAATAGGGTCCTTCATATGGACCTGCGCAACGTGCAGATTGACAACACATTTATACAGTACGTATATGACATATTGATTTGCAGCAAGACAGAAGAACAGTGTATGAATGTCTCAATGCACATGCTGACAATACTAGCAAACAAGGGATATAAGGTGGAAAAGGGCAAACTACAATATTGCCAGACAGAGGTTTTATACATTGGGCAGATGATCTCCCAAAATGGCTGACAAGCGAACCCAGTGAGGGCAGAGTCAATACGCAGGACAGCAAAACCCACAACAGTTGGAGAAATGCAGCAGTTTTTGGGACTATGCAATTACTGCAGGGCTTGGGAATTTGATTACAGCACTTACACTAGGCCTTTATTAGGTGCACTAAAGGAAGCACAGAAAGGGGAGAAGATGATATGATGGACCATGGCAATGACTGAGGCATTTAACATGATGAAGGAAGCAATATGCCAGCTCCAGTGATAGGGATCCCAGACTATCAAAGTTTTTTTTCTGTTCTCACACTCCGACGGAGTAGTAATGACAGCAGTACTGACACAGAAGACCAGAAGGGGGCACATGCCACTAGCTTACCACAGTGGGAAATTAGACCTAGTAATGAGAGGACACTATCCATGCGAACAAGCTTTGGCTGCAGCCGCATTCGCAGTGGACAAATCAATGAGTATTACCATGGGATGCCGCACCACTCTTTACATAGCGCATGCTCTCTTTGCAATACTGGAAAGACCAAACAGCACACTGACAACACAAATGGCCTCGGGTATGAGGCGTTACTATCTAACCCAGCTCTCAAGATAGTGAAATGCAGACTTGTCAATCAGGTGACTTTCATCACCGATGTTCTAGAAAAGGGTGACTAGGCACACGACTGCATAGCAAACTTAGAAGAATTCAGTGATACTCATAAGGTACAAGAGGAAGCTCTTGAGGGGGGAGACGTGTTCTATATTGACGGGTCTTCAACAATTGGCCAGATGAGTGGGGAAAGACATGCTGGGACAGCAGTAGTAAGACTGAGAGAGGATGGGACAAGGTCAGGCAGTGGCGAGTGCACGGCTGCCATAACATTATTCAGCACAAGCAGCAGAGTTGGTGGCCTTAATATTAGCATTAGAGGGCAGCAGGGAGAAGGAAGTGATGATGAATTCAGATCCAGCTTACCTGACATCCACAGTGCATTCTGGGCTTTCACACTGCATGAGGAAGGGCTTCAGACGTACTGATGGATCACCAGTGCAGCACACACTCCTATTGGACAGATTGGTAGACGGCATACATCTCCCAGAGCAATTAGAAATTGTAAAATGCCAAGCACACACAAAAGGGGAGGTTCCTATCTCAAGGGGAAAGGAAGCAGCAGACACAGAGGCAAAATGTGCCACCTATTTTGGGGACATTTTAGAAATGGAGGCTTCATCACACGCATGCAACTATTCAAGAACTGTGATACTCAAAGAGCGGTATGATATATTACCAGTAACACAAATTATGGAGCTGCAGGGAGCTTCACCCAGGGAGGAAAAGGAACTGTGGCTCGGGAGGGGGATGTACAGTATTCCCGTCAGATGCCTTATGGGGACAAAACAACAAAGGAAAAGTGGTTATGCCACTTGCATTATTGCACACAGCACTGACACAATTACATTATCAGACCCACATAGGGAAGGAGGTGTTGTTCGGTGTCCTGACCCACGTTTGGACTATTATGCTGCAACATTTGGTGCTGTGGGCTTAGAAAATCCAAGATGGCCGAAAAAGCCCACATTGCGCCAGAATCCAGGAAAACCGCGCAGTTTTGGCGCACACCAAAATGTTCCCCTGACCTGCCACCCACCAGTGCGAGCGTGATGGGCCATGAGTGCCATGAGTGAAATGTGTGCCAAAGGAAAAACAGCAGTGCCAGTTGGCTCAAAAAGCGCTTTGAAATCACCTTTGTTTCTCTGAAATGCAAGCTAAAAATGCCTATTTTAAACATTGCAAGATATTCAAAAATCTCAATGAACACCAGCAGACATTTGGCAGAATGTAGTCTTGTGTGCATACAAAATCTGGAAAGATGAAGAGCCCAAAACAATGTTTATAACAAAACTGGCTGAGCTGTGGATGTCAGCAGCCTAAGTTAAATTGGACTGAAAGACACTAAAATCTAAATGTTTAAAATAAATGAGTGACCTACTGTTGAGTGTCACATAGTTTGCAACTGTTAAATGTCATAGTTTTGAACTTAGAATCAGCGTTCTAGCTGCACGTGTAAAAATTGCAAGTTTGATTTGGATGAAAAAAAACTGGGAACAAAAGTGACATATAGCTGAAGCCTGGCTTAAAGAGATTGAATTCTGCCTGACAACTACCCCCGACGGGAGTTGAAACTTGCTCAACAAATGTTCCCAGGCCTGGCCTGCATTCTCCTGCCCTCACCAAAGGAAGATGACACCTCTCTGATTGAATTAGGGGAGGAGCAGCTGGGGACTGCAGGAAACTGAACAATGAGCCTTCCTTGGCTCAGGCAAATGTTAAATTAGAGGGGGTCGTAAATGGCTTCCTCGTGAAACTGGGAGGGGCAGTGTCTCTGTGAGCAACTTGAGTTGGAGGAAGTGGACAAACCAGAAATTCCACCATGTGCTTTGGGAAACCACACCCCTCTGGGCCAGAGCATAATTTTAAAAAGATGGATAATTCATAGTACGGACTTGTCAAAATTATATAAATAATATCATCATTCTTGTGATTTTTCTGTGCACATTTTAAGAGGTGTTAGGACTCTGTACCATGTTCTGAGGCAAAACCCCATGAATTATGGAGATTGCAGACACGGGGCTCATGGTAGAAAAATGAAAATTTACTGGAATATGTGTAGAAAGGCGGTGTACATCTGTGTAATAATTGGTAAAAATCCAATATTGGTAAACCAACTAAAAACTAAAATAAGTTGCCATTTTTGAACCCTGGCTCTTAGAAACATTAGAGTCGGAACAGAGACCTACCCGAAGTAATATATGATATGTACATGTAATGTCAACCACTTGTGTATTTGGGAAATATGTTTAGTTATGAAAATTATTTTCTAAGGTAAAAGCAAAGGGGAGTGTTCTTTCTTTGGAGCCATAAACATGACACCTGATGACATAGGATGACTCACTGCTCCCTTCTCAAATCAGGTCAAAGAGAAATCCTTGACCTATCAAATCATGAGTGGGTTGGGCATAGAAAGTTAGCATCCACACCCATTTTCAAAAGACAAAAAAAGAGCCACTGGAAGCCTGTGCGGTTTGCTGCTTGCTAAGAGTCCTGTGTATCCAGAACAGAACCAGTACCCAGAAAGCAGTGAGGTATCCAGAATCCACTTGATCCAGACCGGCAGAACCAGAGACCCAGACCAGACCGCTGTGAACAGAACCGGTGCCTGATTGACCCGCCGAGCAGAGAGAACCGCAGCTAAACTTGTTGACCAGATCCGTGACGAGGCCATTCATTTCAAATTTATAGTGTGAGTACCCAGCTAGAACTGTGCAGAACCCATCTCTTAGCTTAAAATAATCTGATTCAAAACATTTTAACCTGTTTAGAACTACATCATAAGAAATTGTATGTTCCTCCTGTTGATTCAAACCTTTCAAAGCGCATCTGTCATTCCGAAACTGTAATTTCATTTCTGAAAAACTACCTTTATAAAATCGTATGTATCTTTGGAACCGTGCATCCTAGGAACGATATTACTTTTATTGTAAAGCTAAGATTCCCAGCTTTCCAACAAGCTCTAAACCGACTTGCTACTCCTTATAGCGCCTCCGTAATTGCGCTCGACGCACTCGAAAAAAAGTGCTGCAATTTCACATTTTGCTTCATTTCAACCACGTGTAGAAAGATCTGTCCTTTGCTTCCATTACTGAAATCCGTTTTCAACCTGATAATCCCTCATTAATCATTGTTAGTGTGGACCTGAACTGATTTAAAGTATCTCTCACTCACCCTGAACCTCTAGAGGGAATTAAAATCAAATTTAGCATATTTCACTCCCTTGCAAATCACCTGAAAGTTTTTCGCCTGTGTTTCAAAATCATCCCTGGTGCTATAAGCTTGCTAGGGGGGAACTGAATTCGTACTGTACTGTGATTGTATTCCTGAAGACTGTGTGTGTTACTTCCACCTCCTTATATTGCATAGGGGGGGAGTGAATTGTCAGAGAAAAAGTGATCATATTATCTTTTGCTGAAATCATATCAAGTTTATTTCTGTACTGCCTTTTATTCATCTTTGCATCTCCTTGAAACCATAAAGCATTCTCAGCTACCTTATCCTCTATACTACTCCTAAGTAATTAAACCAGTGTGCTAGTATAACATCATCCATTGTGGATCACTGTCATATGTCTAAGTGTGATATCAAATATTAATTTATTATAAAAGTGTGATATATATCTATTGTTTAATTTTTCAAATAAACCTTTTTAATTTGCAAAACAAACCTACTTCTTGGCTCAGTGGAGTCAGGGGGATTCTAAGAGAGGGGCGTTATACAAGGGTTCATCATCCAGATTATAACTTGTCATAAAAACATATTAATAAGGGCTTCCCTTGAACAATCCCAGACAAGGCACTGACTTAGTGGGAATGCTTGATTGGAGTCATTAACAGTGTTTACCGCCCATATCGGAGAAACATGGTTCTGTCCTAACTTGGCGGAACGCGTGGCCAAATTCATGGTTAATTGCTTGACATGTAAACAGTCTACTGCTGGTCATACATTAAGGCTAGTGAGTGCAGCCATATCTCACTCAGTGGGTCCATTCCAACACCTCCACATCGACTATATCGATATGATCCAAGTTTGCCAAGGGTACTGCTACATGGTAGTGGTTGTGTGTACATTTTCCTGTTGGATCGATGCTGGTCCTTGTTCCCATCCTGATGCCCTCAGAGCAGAAACATTCCTGGTCCGGGAAGTATTACCACAATGGGGCATGTGTGGAATCCTGCGGTCTGACAAGGGCCCTCGCTTCGCCAATGAGATGTTTCAGGACATTACAACTTTGCTGGGAATCCAACGCAAATTCTCTTGTGCCTATCACCTATAAGTGAACGGCGTGTGTGAATGGCTTGCTTCAAAGAAGTTATACCTAAGACCAAAAACAGATTGAACAAGAATTGGCTCAATTGCCTACCCTTGTCTGCGCTGCGCAACAAGCCCAGGTCCGACCACCGTTTAATCCCACATGAGGTGGTGACAGGACGACGCATGCAACTTCCCCTGGCTCCTCCCACTAGAGCAGTGAAGGATGCTGAAAGGGTAGCAAATGTATTGGGTCAGGAAATTTATGATTATACAACTTCCTTGATTGCTAATGCCTCTGTTATTTCTCACCAGCTGCAAAGACACCAGGAGGGGCCTGAAGTTGGAGAAGAAAACACCAACGTCCAGAACAATGAGGACTTATTTAGGCAGCCACCTGTATACCCCGCAGACCAGGTTCTCCTTAGGAATTTCACTAGATGTTGGGACGCACCCAGATTCGCGGGTCCTCACACAGTTGAAGCAGTGACTAAAAGAGCTGTTAAATTAATTGGGAAGAGCTTCTGGAATCACTTAGGCGACATCAAGCCCTACAACGCTGTGGCCTCACCTGGCAATGACATTGACAGGGCCAACGATCCTAAACAATGAGAGCAAAGAGACAATTTGGAAGCAGCACTGCTGAGCAGAAGACACCCAATGGTTACTCGCTCACAGCAGCCGAGTTAGGGCAAGGACTTCCTACAAATCCAGAGTGAGGGTGCACTATCTGTTTGTTACTTTTCTTTCCACACACATTTATCGTGAAAGTGTGACTGTTTTTTATTGCATTTCTTCCATGCTGTCCACTGATCCTCAGCCTGATACTTTTCAAGATCAATTTGTCCAATTCATTAGAAGATCCAACAAGTCTCGAGCACGTCCTCTCAATGTGTATTCCTATGTCTTCGTAGCATATTTGGCCCATGTTTACCCACAACTAGAAGGCAGAAACCCACCTGTCCTTGCAGTCCTCAGAGACCCTAGAATTAAGGCTATGTGGGAACAACTATTCATTTTTGCCATGACAGATGACATGGTCTATGGGCCTTGGGCTACATGGCACTAATATATTTACACTCATTTTTAAGCATTTCATATGGGCAACTGATATCTTCAAGCTCCATCAGGTTCCAAGCAGCATGGAAAAGGTTATAAAAAAATGCTCATCTTGTCTTGTCTCTTATTTCCAAGCAGGGTTTTTGCTCTTCTTTTTTGGCGAATATCCCTTGAATCTAGTGCTACCGCTGTATCCTCTACTAACATTACCCCAACTTCAGCAGGTTGTACGACCATGGCATGTGAACAAGGAAGCAAGAGGTAAGCACCATGCTGATACCAACATGGGAGGGGTTGACTTATATCTCACTAGCACTGCTCGGGTGTCTAACATTATGTGGTACAAGCACATGACCAAAGTAGTTAAAGAACCCACTGGGGAGAGCTGCTATGTCTGCTCACTAATTCCCTATGCCATGAGTTCCTCCAGAACATTTATAGCAATTGAGATACCAGCAGCAAGAGCACAATGCATCATGTACCTATCCATGGTTACAACCTGAGGATGATTCCAGGGGAAAACAGTAACACTGAATGGATGTCTCAGGCAACATTCCCCTATGAAGACAGTTATATAAAGACTCTTGACATGATATACATATACTGGCAATTATACCAAGCTAAACAATACGTAACTGAGGGTCCACAGAAAGGAGAGACAGAAACAAAACACTAAAGGAATTACCATGCTGAAGAGGGGGGTCAAGGATATAGGAGGAGAACCAGGAAGCTGGGAAAGACCACAGATGCTCATGTACGGCCAAGCATATGCAGCAGAAGGATGGAAAGAGGGAGTAGCAGGAAGCAAAGCACACACCATAGTACATGCACCACTTAACACAGCCCAAGGAGAAAACAATTAGTGCCTGAAGGAATGGGATGCAAGCACCAAATTGCGCATCTGGGTAGACAATAAAGCTGGACCAATGCCCATAATACAACTGAAGAAGCCAGAATTGTGTTACCAGAATGAAGGTGCAGTTAATGTTGGAGATAACACAGAGTGCAGGTACACAGAGAAGCATCCAGCCATGAAGGTTGGCACAGCAGTATTAATAGAGTAGTATTGGGCGTGTGGTTCTAAGGCATATGAGAAGCTGCCATCCAACTGGGAAGGAGTTTGCTCGTTGGTACACATCAGTATGCCAGCATTGGTAGTACCACAAAAGGACGTGAAGATAGACGACTTTCCCAAGATGGATACTAACAAAAGAAAGAAGAGGTCGATAGAAAGGGAAGAAATGGAAGAAAGAAATGGTCAGCAGAAAAGAGTACAGTGAAAAGAGACAACTATTTCCCATCAGAGTCAGAAGCATCACCAGACGATGTACCACCTGAGCATCGGTAGTTCAGCAGGACTGAGATTTTTTTTGCGTCAGTAGTTCCAGCAGTCCAGACATACACAAACGCAAAATGGTTGCAGATAACAAGATGGGAGCTGATGCAGACAATAAACTCTACAGTAAATAGCTTCAATGTGGGAAAAGAAGAGCTCTGAGCAGTAGGGTAAATGGCACTTCCAAACAGATATGTTCTAGACCTTCTCACAGCAATGGAAGGAGGAGTTTGGCCAAGATTGGGAGTTCCTGTTGCACATTCGTACTGGCAAATGACAGAGAGAACCACAGACTGACACAAGCAGTGACAGGATTATCGAAAATGCACGCCAAGATGGAGGGAGAAGCCAAAGGTACAGGAAAGGACCAGAGCTGGTTGTCATACATATGGTCGTGGATGCCATCATGGTTAGCATACTGACTGAAAGTGTAAGGAGGGGGACTAATATTAGTACTAGTGGGACTTTGTGTGGTGAGGATCTGCATTACACAATGCCGCAAAACTACAGAGAAGACAATAGGGATGAAAGTGCTAGTGGATGTGAACGTGGAAGGAGAAAAAGACAAGATAGTGGAAGAAAGGAATAGCCTGAGAGCAAGGATAAAGGAATGTCTGATGTTCCCAACAGAGATGATAACATTCTACAATCCATTTGACAATAACAGATACCAGGGGAAATGGGTATGGTGCAACCCAGAGGGAAAGTGCAGCTATATGACCTGGAGTTTCGATGACCCTGCAAATGACTATGGACATCTTGGAGGAGCAATGGAAATATGGCTACCAAGAGCAAGAGTGATTAAGTATGGAGGATTGGTCGACATGTCGCCCAGAGGGGGGACTAAAGGGAGGGCCCCAGGAATGCCCCCCCATCATCCCCATGAATATGATGGCCTGAAGAGTCAAGAATGCACAAAGCCACTCACTATTCAGACAGCCCCCAGGATCACCAGTGGCTGACAGATATGCAGAGAAGTACTTTTTCAAACAGCCATACAAACCTTAACCAGTGAATGTCTTTATGGATAAAGGAGCTTCAACAATGGTCATAGACCCAAATACCATGATGGATGAAGTTGACAAAATGCAGAGAAACTACTGTGCTGACGTCATTAGTGACACCACGACATAGCCACATTAGTCATGAAGTACACTCGCAACCATGCACAACTTTACACAAACACACACATGCGTACACGAAGAACATGCTTACACAGTTCTGTAGATAGAGGACGGAGACATATACATATTGTCAAAAGATTGTTATTATTTTCCTCATCAGCCAAATGCAGAAACGCTGAACACAAAGCAACGAAGAGATGCAGAGCAAGCTTGCAGATGCTTATGGCAACTAACCCCATGGAACTACAGGATCATATATGAAGCCTGGCAGGACCAAATATAACTAACCTATAGGAAATATAGTACAATATAAGTGTGCAGAAATCATAGCATAAGCATAATGAAATTCACATAATGCCTCAAACTTCAGGACGAGAGATGAGAGAAAAGCAGAACCAGGCTGCACAAAGCAGGAAGGCCAGGGCTCACAGCCAAGGTCAGAGACAAGCAGCAGATTCCATACTTACGACGACAAGGGGCCATCTGCAGAAAATCAGAATAAATCCTCATAATTGTAGAACAGAAGAGCTCAATTTTGTGGTCCAACATGGAGAGCACTCTCACAGGCCAAAGTAGTACAGCTAACAGATACACTGCGTACATATAGTCATTCTCGTCACCTTGAAAAGTGCACGGAGCGCTGAGAACCAAACTGGGTCCCAGGTCTGAGGAAACCAGTTGCACCCAATCGGGGGACAGAAATCCTGGGGTGGATGGCAGGGCGCATGGGTCAATGGTAATCCTGTCTATGACCAACAGTGGTCATAGACCCAAATGCCATGATGGATGAAGTTGACGAAATGCAGAGAAACTACTGTGCTGACTTCATTAGTGACACCACGACATAGCCACATTGGTCATGAAGTACACTCGCAACCATGCACAACTTTACACAAACACACACATGCGTACACGAAGAACATGCTTACACAGTTCTGTAGATAGAGGATGGATACACATACATATTGTCAAAAGCTTTTTATTGTTTTCCTCATCAGCCAAATGCAGAAACGCTGAACGCAAGGCAACAAAGAGATGCAGAGCAAGCTTGCAGATGCTTATGGCAACTAACCCTATGGAACTACAGGATCATATACAAAGCCTGGCAGGACCAAATATAACCTATAGGAAATATAGTATGATATAAGTGTGCAGAAATCATAGTATAAGTATAATTAAATTCATATAATGCCTCAAACTTCAGGACGAGAGATGAGAGAAAAGCAGAACCAGGCTGCACAAAGCAGGAAGGCCAGGGCTCACAGCCAAGGTCACAGACAAGCAGCACATTCCAAACTTAAGACGACAAGGGGCCAGCTGCAGAAAAACAGAATAAATCCTAATAATTGTAGACCAGAAGAGCTCCATTTTGTGGTCCAACATGGAGAGCACTCTTGCAGGGCAAAGTGGTACAGCTAACAGATACACTGAGTACATATGGTCATTCTCATCACCTTGAAGAGCTGCACAGAGCACTGAGAACCAAATGGGGTGCCAGGCCTGAGGAGACCCGTTACAGCCAATCAGGGGACAGAAATCCAAGGGAGGATTGCAGGGGACATGGGTCAATGGTAATCCTGTGACCCTGCAACAATGTAATACATAGTTTCTTGGGCAAGGGACTGGCCAGCCACCTGACATGGAAGGACCAATTGAGTAAGATGTTTACGGTAAAACTATAGTGTCTATCATTCTGAGCACCCAATGGGTATGTTTGATAGGTTTTTTGAGGAGGGTGCAGATTGTGACAAAGTTCTGTGTCAAAACGGGGTGACATTTGGGAATCGTGACTGCAGAGGTTTTTGAATGTCCTGTATGATCCCTGTCGGTTATTTTAATAAATGACAGTTCTAACTTGCCATTGGCTGAGTCCTCCATCTGTTCTGGGGGTAGGGTTGTTGGGCCCTTGGGAGATGAACGTGTGGGCTCGTAGTAGCCGCCAGACCTCTGGCATACCAGACCCCACCAACAGTTCTCTGAAATGTTCCACGGTGGCCTGTATGTCTGCTAACAAAGCAGGGCTTGGGATATGCATTTTCCAACTCAATAAGTCTACGCTTGCACTGCTCCATGGTACACCTGATGGCTTTGAGTACTCTGAACGCCTTAGCCACAGCCATCCCCCTTATGTACACCTTAATGGTTCACCATAATGTGCCATAGGAGACCTCTTCTGTGTTATTGAATAGGAAGAATGTGCGTATGCCATTCTCTATGTCAGTCCTAAATATGATGTCTTGTAGTGCTTCGGATTTCAAAAAGACTTCTTTAATGTATTTACAAACAAACAAAAAATAATGTCTGAAATCATAAGATACAGCTCATAGACATATCTGAGATGACACCATAAATCTTTGCAGGCTGAGTGCTAGACTATCGTTTTTTAGTCTGTTTGCTGAGCAAGCATCAATTTTATGAGATAGTTTGTCCTCATCACTGAAGGAGGAGTGCTCCAAAATGTAATTGCTGACAATAAACCTAATTTAGCCACAAATAATAGAAGGCCAAAAAATGGTTTTATGGCCACTAAATCTAGAAAGGTAGCTTGCAATTGACGGGTAAGGAAGAAGAACAAACAACAATGAAAAAAATAAACAAAGAAGTAATTATTAGTGAGGCATCAAACTTTTCATTAATTACAAATTCAGCTGAGCAGTTTGAATTAAGAAAAACCTCCCCAATATTTTAAGAAATGTGAAAGAGAAAAAGATGTGACTTCAAATTACATACATACATTTTTAGTAATTCCACAGTTTACAGAAATAGCCTGCTCTGATGTACTAGACTGTAATAACTAATATACTGTTTTATCAACTGTGTTGAAATACTTTCTATCAGTGGCAATGACAAGGAAAGAAACCTTAGAACGACTCACCAATGGGGATGAATTCTTGGACCCACTCGTGGCCGGAACTCAGGTAAGATGATGCTGATAGGAATTCCCCTGAACTCTCCCTCTTCCCCCGTGGCACAATACCCCGGACGGAGAGAAAGACCCCATGGAAACCCTCGGGGGGAAGAAAACCCTGCGTGTCTGTCAATTCGTCTACTTCTGGTGTTCTCCTAAGCAGTCGTACTTCAAGGTTGGCTCACATCGTGCGGTCTGATATCAGAAAATGAGAAAGACACAGTAAGTAATGGTAAGTTTAGTTTGGACAGTATAGTATTGGAAAAAAGAAAACAGTTTGAGATTCACACCTTGTAGTTGACCGGGAACTATGTTACGTGAAAACAGAAGGCTCTGGTTTTGGGAGACTTCACTGTGATAGAAAGAACATGTTAGAACGGGCTGAGAGAGAGAGAAGTTAATTGTACCTCTAACGACAAGGAGTACCTGTGCTGAGGAACGGAATAGCCTTCGAGCAGTGGTTCAGATAAGTAGTTTGATGTTTGTCGGGAGTGGCGGAAGCATAAGATTGACTGGGAGAGAAGGTAACAACGTTAGAACAAATCCTACTGTGAGAAAGAGAGGAAGAAAGAGCCAGCCCTGCCTTTGTACCTCTGAGGTTACCGAGGGATGATATTGTTTGAAGTGCGGAGGTAATCCAGAAGACTTCCCTGAATTCGTGAGAGTTTGTTCCGCTCGTGGAAGTACTGCGGTTTCGGTTCTACGGCTGGGAAGTTAGGTGTACTGATACGGGAAACAGAAAGGTAGAAGGTAATTACAAACAGTAACGCAATAAGGACAGAAAGACAAAGCCAAGGTCCGTACTTACGCAGCGTTGATTAGAAGGAGTAGCAACGCACCCGCTAGTTTGCAGAAAGTGGCAGATATGTTGTGCTTGGTCGAGGGGGCGCAGCCGAATAGCCATGTGGTAACAGAGCAGCTAGACTGCTACAGGCAGTTGTAACCGCCATCTTAGATGTAAAAATGGATGCCGCATACCCTCGAACCCAACGGTGCCATAGTGACCATTGTTTCCTAAGGGGCGTGACAGTATGCCCCATCCGAAAGGTCAGGGAACCCTGCTTACCGGGATGACACCGATAGAACCGCCGGATCAAATCCGGGGCATGTACAGCAGAAGCAGGTTCCCATGAACGATCTGCAGGAGAATAACCGTGCCAATCAACCAGATATTGCAGACGACCCCGATAAAACCGGGAGTCACAAATACCGGCCACTTCATATTCTGGACCCAAAGGCGTAGAGACAGGAGGGGGACGAGAACCCCGGTGTCTAGCAAAACGATCCATCACATCCTTCTTAAGTTGGGAGACATGAAAAACAGGATGAATCCGGGACCATGAGGAAGGGAGCTGAAGCCGGAAGGCAGCAGATCCCACCCGTTGAAGAACAGGGAAAGGATCAAAGTACTTGGGTGATAACTTGGACGGCACCAAATGACGAGGCAAAAAGCGGGATGCCAACCATATGGAATCTCCTGTGGCCAGCGGTGGAGCCGGGATGCGGTGTCTATCGGCAAAGCTCTTGACACGTTCTTGAGCAGCAAGAAGAGAGGCCCGAGAAGACTACTGACTCTCCCGGATGTTCAAGAGCAAACTATCCACATCTGGAAATTTAGACGGAGAAGACAGACCCACAGGAAAACAGGTTGGATGAAATCCATAAGAACATTGGAATGGGCTGGTCTTCAGAGCAGAATGACTTGAGTTATTGTAGGCAAATTCAGCCAAGGGCAACCATTTGCACCAATTGTCATGGGAAGCCAAAATGTAACAACGTAAGTAACCCTCCAGTGTCTGATTGAGACGCTCTGTCTGGCCATTGGTCTGTGGGTGGAATCCGGAGCCCTATTGATCTGTAAGCATTTGCAGATCTGGCGCCAGTACTGAGAGGTGTACTGCGGCCCTCTATCCGAGACAATGGTTTCTGGAAGTCCGTGAAGCGAGAAGATTCGGGCGATAAATATCCTTGCCATCTGAGCGGCCGTGGGACCCTGAGGAAGTGGAATAAAATTAGCCATTTTTGTAAAGTAGTCCACGACCACCATTATTGCCGTACATCCTTCCGAGACAGGTAGGTCGACCATAAAATCAGTAGATATAATTTGCCAGGGACGGACTGGAACAGGCATAGTAGAAAGGAGACCCTGGGGGGGCTGTATGTTGGGCCTTGGTTTGTAAACAAATTGAACAGGCTGAGACATAGTCCTGAATATCCTGAGCCCACTCGGGCCACCAAAAATGCCATTGCACCAGTTCCGTAGTGTTGGCAATTCCTCTGTTTCATGCCACTCGTGAATCATGGCATAATTGCAACACCATCCTTCTCAGATTTTCAAAGGGTAAAAATAATCGCTTCTCTCAGGAGGCACAACCCTGGGACAGCACCAGTTTCAAATCATTCAAAACTGTAGGATTATTTCTAAGAAACAGAGCTGTAGCTTCAGAGACGGACTGTAGGAACGTAGTAACTACCTGCAGGGAACGAGTCCTGGGAAAAATCGGCTCTGATCGAAAAGGATTTGAAAAGATGGAATCCTTCCTTGACAAGGCGTCAGCCTTGAGATTGACCCTACCAGGTATGAATGTAAAAATTATCTCATAAGGGGAAAAGAAATGCGCCCAGCGGGCTTGTCTACTATTTCGAGTCTGGGCGTACTGTAGGGCTCGGAGGTTACTGTGGTCTGTTCGAACCTTGATTACATGACACGCTCCCAACAGCAGATGCCACCATTCCTCGAAGGCACGTTTGATTGCCAGCAGTTCTTTTTCGAGGACGGTGTAATTTCTTTCAGAAGGTGAGAGTGTCTTGGACATGTATGCCACCGGACACTCTACTCCCTGATTATTCTCCTGTAAAAGAACGGCTCCCAATGCGTGGTGAGATGCGTCTGATTCCACAATAAACCTCTTAGTTTGGTCTGGGGTAAGAAGGATTGGTCCTGAGACAAAGCGCCTCTTAAGTTTTTGAAAGGCCAACTGAGCTTCATCCGACCAAAGAAAATGCACTCCCTTCTTGAGAAGAGCGGTCATTGGTAAGATATCCTCTGAGTGGTTAGGGATGACACGCCGGTAAAAATTGGCGAACCCTAGGAATCTCTGAAGTTCTTTCACACTCCCGGGAGTTGGCCATTCGGTAATGGCAGAAACCTTTCGTGGATCCATAGATATTCCTTGAGAAGATAAAATGT
Source organism: Ambystoma mexicanum (assembly GCF_040938575.1). Lineage (NCBI taxonomy): Eukaryota > Metazoa > Chordata > Amphibia > Caudata > Ambystomatidae > Ambystoma > Ambystoma mexicanum. The sequence goes on from NC_090940.1 coordinate 199,604,074, forward strand.
ATCCTAGATAAGCCACTCTGTCCTTGTGAAACTCCCACTTATCCAATTTCCAGTACAGGTGATTATCGGACAGTCTTTGGAGTACTTCTATAACATGTCGAATGTGTTGAGCAGGGGATGAAGAGAAGACCAGAATATCATCCAAATAAACGATAACTGAATGGAGAAGAAGATTGGAGAAGATGTGATCCATAAAACACTGGAAGACGGCAGGGGCATTTGAGAGACCAAAGGGCATGTGTGGGTGCGATTTCTCGCCGTCACCATAATCAGTACAAAAGGGACCCTATAAAAACTCAAACAGAAAAGAGTTGAGTAAACATTGCTTTATTAACACACAAGCATTCGCGAATGGGCCACAAGTTCAACCGTCTCGCAAAGCAAGTCGTCAAAGTGCCGCCCTCTGCCCTGCACATCGTGGTCCTTTTATACCCATCTGTTTTACATTGTCATACATTGCTGCACATAGATTATGTCCACCACAAGGCGGTTCCTCCCAGTCATGACTTTGCATCAACGGTCAACAGTTCAACATCTGCTATTGTGGTTTCCTGTTATCTGTTATTCGCTCTCTCTCGTGCCCCTCTGTGTCCTTATCTCTGTGCACAAGGCTGTGCTTACTCATTCCTTCCCCACCCGTAATCTGCAGATAGTTTTAGCAGGCTCAGCATGCTTCGACATACAGTGACCAAACACAATTCTTCTGTTAAAAACAAGTTCTTGCCAGGTCAGCAGGTCTTAAATGCCGCTGTATAAAGAGAAGGCCTCTTCTTTTAACAAAGGGTACATTCTTTTAACACATATGGTGATTAGTACAAACTCCAAGTGTGAGCACAACATTACATATGTATGCGTACCTTCAATCCACCCTTTGCTCACACTTGAGCATCAATCTAAACAGTCCTAGCATAAGCAGATGGCAGGAAAGCAACATCATCACATACTGTATGTACCATAATCTTCTCCAGGCCTCCCATGTCAAAAAATTCCTGTTGTACATGGCTTTTATCCATTGGATTTAGGCGCGTTATGCTGGAAGAACACATGGAAACACAGCACGACACACATACCGGGAAGCATTGAATGCAGAGACAAATTCCTACAACTATTGCCGCTAGAACCAGTATAGGCGTAAGAAGTTGCCATCCAATTTCTTTCAGGAGCTTCATCCACCAGCTATCTCCTGACCCTTCCTCCTGGTGGATGCTATCTGCCACTTTATGCAGTTTGTTTACTGCATCCAGGATTCCTGTACTCCCTTCTGGTATGTAAACACAGCATTGGGATCCCACCAAAAAACAGACTCCGCCCCTTTCTGCAGTGAGTATGTCTAAGACATACCTATTTTGGAGAGCCACTAGCCGAATTGCTTTCATTTCATAAGTGATGTTTTCCATTAGGTCTGCAGATTCTTCGATTACGAACTCAAGGGCCCTGTTTAGCTTTTGGATTTCTTGACTGTTCATAAAGATGCCCGCTGGAGGAACCAGGACCCCCATCAGATCTATAAACGTTTCCCATCCTGTAGGTTGATACGTAGGAATTTTTGGGTTTACTGCTCGTTTATTTCTGCTGTGTATTTCTTTATGCAGAGTAGACGGGGCATATACCATCACAGCCGGCATTATTCTGGCTATGTAACATACCCCACCAAAATCTTTGGCTAACCACAAATAAGCCCTCTTGTTACAGACGTAGGCATGTCCTTCAATCTGTAACAATCCCTTCGTGTAGTTATTTAGATTCACCATTTGACTGCACCCCGAGATCATTCTTTGATTACCTCTTGCGCTCCTCTTAAAACATATATTCTTTGGCCTAAACTCTTGTGTGATGGTGATAGGGGGAGGAGGTTCTCTTACTATCTGTACCATAGCAGGTGCAAGCCCGATTCCCTCAGTTTTGATTTTATAGCGTATCTTTTCCTTTAGAAGGGTTTTGTTCTCTCCTCTAACATAACAAGCGGTATTCGGTATCATGTATTGCTGTGCTGAAACTATTCTCATGTAAATTAATGTACACCCGGCATCCTCAGTAACTGGCAATGCGTACACTGGGATGCCTTCACTGCTATGTCGGGGCATGTGGGTGCAGATCCAGCAATCAGTTTTATTCACTACCCCATATGTTGTGTTTATTATCTTCACGTATTCATTTTTAGCATAGTCTTCCGGGTCGTGTTGGTCATAGGCATCTCGATTCCTGCTCTTGACCCAATCTGTTCTCCCTGTTTTCATTTGACTCGGGCAACAGGTTCTTTAATTCATATCTAGATGGATGTTCCAGATACCAGAATATTATGGCAAATGCTATTAGTACTACTATCGTGCATACAGAAAACAAAATTTTGCCTCTTGTGGTACAAACTGGTATTTTCCTCTTACCTTCTGTGTTTGAGGAGCATACACTTATCCGTTCAGGGACTAAACCAGCATACACGGGTGTAGACATAGTTCAGTATATGGCTCAGTATACAGCGTATATCAGTTGCAACCTAGCGATATAGCAATATCCCCTATTTAAAGCACCAGTGTCCTTATTACTCTAATAGTGGTAGGTCTCACTGAAAACCTTCATCCGATCTGTCCCACGTCTCGTAGTGCCTGTCCCAGGAGGGGAACGCCGAAGGCCCTTCAGGCTACAAGCCCGTCGTCTTCAGTAAGGCACAATTCTGCTAAAACCAACAAGAGAGTCCAAATGTTCATCTCCCTAATGATCAAAGTTCAAAACAGTGTCCTTACACGTTGCTTGGCACATACACGTCACGGGATCGGAGGCGATGGGCACACCTACTAGTGGCATCTGGCAGTACTGTTGCAACCTGGGGTTGGTTGGTTCCCTTTTCTGGATCCACGTGGTACCAGTGCGATTTGCCATCAACTTTTACCGCAGTTTGTGTTGCGAGGAGAACCTGAAACGGGCCCCTCCATCTGGGTTGCAGTCCGCTGGTGCGATCGAAGGCTTTTATAACAACCCAGTCACCGGGCTGCACGTCGTGACCTTCTCCTATCAGAGGAGATGGAGCTACTGCGTTCACCTGTGCATTAATAGAAATCAGTCTATTAGTTAACCCAATACAATACTGTTGTAATGCAGGCCATGCTTGCTCAGACAATCTCTTAGGTGATATGGGGGTCCCAATACTTGGTGGACGCCCCATAACAATTTCGAAAGGAGATAAACCATGTGTACGCTTAGGCATAGTACGCATACTCAATAATGCAATAGACAATGCATCCGGCCATTTCAGTCAAGGGCATCCAGTGTTTCAATATGCATTGTGCTGTGGAGGTGGCACTATTGTCCCGCAGGGGATATGCTTCCACCCATCCTGAGAACCCACATCTCATCACCAAACAGTAGGAATGTTTATTTACAGGCTCCAGCTGTATAAAGTCCATATACACCACCTCAAAAGGGCAGGTGGGTAACTTACTGTGGCCCGCCGGGGCCGGTACACCTTTCCCCACATTATATAAAACACATATTTCACATTGTTTTGCCCATTGGCGACAATACATTCCCAATCTTTTGTTGTACCACACAGTACTTAAAACTTCTTCCATAGTCCTTGCGTTAACGTGAGTTGGACCATGAGCCACACTCACTATCACAGGTAAGTATGCATCAGGTAGTACCCAAGTATTCGTTTTGGTATGTGCCCATAGCCCATCTACCGTCTCCTCAAATTGATCATCCTTGTGCCAAGATAGTCTTTCTTCAATGGTTGCATCTGCTTGGATTTCCTTTACGCGCTCCTTCGTCCCTTCCATAGTCACATCCCTCCCCACTATGAGCTGTCGGGCTTCCCACCGAGTGTCCCTTGTGGCAGCTAGTTTAGCCATCTGGTCAGCCAAAGAATTTCCCTGCGTGACATAATCCAGTGTTTTTTTATGCGCTGAGCACTTCACTACAGCCACCATTTTGGGCAGCGTAAGGGCTTGCAATAATTCAGCAATCAATCGGGCATGTTTAATAGTATCACCTTGGGAGGTTAAAAACCCACGCTCTCCCCAGAGTTTACCAAAACTGGAAACCACCCCATGAGCGTAGGCTGAATCAGTATAAATTGTCACTTTCATACCGCTGCTTAACACTAATGCTCTCGTTAGCGCAATCAATTCGGCTGCCTGGGCCGATTTTTCACACACTTTCCCACTCTCAATCAACCGTTCCCCTGTAGTTACTGCATACCCTGCTGTTGTCTCCCCATTTGGCAGTTTGAAACAGGAACCATCACAGAATAATATACCCTCATTATCAACCAGCGGGGTGTCTTGCAGGTCTGCTCTACCCTTAGTGTGTTCTTCCATCCGGATCACACAATCATGCCTAATGTCATCAGGTGAGGTGGGCAAAGGAAGCAGTGTCGCTGGATTCAAAGTGTTACACCGTTCAATTTTTACATTACTGGCAAACAGGATCATCTCATACTGTGTGGGTCTAGCTGTAGTCAAATGCTGTGTATGCACTCTATTCAGAAGAACATCTACCGTATGTGGAACCTTTACTGTTACTTCACTCCCTAGGATGATACCTGCACTTTGTTTTAGGGCTGTCGCTGCTGCAGCTACTGCTCTCATGCATGGGGGTAGGCCTCGAGCTACTGAGTCCAGAGTGCTAGAAAAATATGCACATGGTCTCTGTTTACCCCCTTGTTCCTGTGTCAAGACTGACACAGCGCAACCTTCCTGTTCATCAACAAAAAGGCAAAATCTCTTAGTATAATCAGGTGTGCCTAAGGCTGGTGCGTGGCATAGAACATCTTTCATAGCTGTCAGGGCTTTTTCCATCTCAGGTGTCCATTCTAATGGGCCGTTTTCTTGTACTTCTTTTAAGGCTTTTAGCATGGGCTGGATCAATACAGAGAATTCAGGAATCCAGTGTCTACAGTAGGATAAAACACCAATTATCCTTCGGAGACCCTTTGCCGTGTCTGGACCTTTTATGGACTGTATCAAAGCAATGCGATCAGTAGACAGGGTTCGCCCCTCTTCGGACAGCTCAAAGCCTAAATAATGGACCTTTTGTTTTACATACTGCATTTTGGCTAGGGCTACCTTGTGCTTATTCTTTGCTAAGTGCATTAGCACCAATCTGGTCACATAATGGCATTCCTCTTCGGTGGCTGCACATAATAGCAAATCATCAACATATTGTATCAGAGCAGTGTTAGCGGGTAGGGCTAGGTTATCCATCTGTGTTTTTAGTGCTTGGCTGAATATGGCGGGACTTTCTGTATATCCCTGCGGGGCTCTAGTAAATCGATACCGTCTATCTCGAAGAGTGAAACTAAACAGGTACCTGCTTTCTTCGGCAATAGGAATGCTGAAGAAGGCATTTTTCAAATCAATTACCGTAAACCATTTCGCTGTTTTGGGAATTAAAGTGAGTACACTTGAAATATTAGGGACAACTGGATATCTGGGTTCTACTATTTTGTTTATTTCTCTCAAATCAATAATAAAACGATAGGGTAAGGCTTCATCACCTTTCTTGTGTACTGGAAGGATCGGAGAGTTACAAGGGCTATCATTTGTTGGCTCTACCACCCCTAACCGTATCATGTCCTGTACTATTTGATATAGTGCCTGCTCTCCCTCGTGTGATATGCGATATTGTTTTATCCTGGGCAACCTGGCACCAGGCTTTAGTTTGATTACTACTGGGGAAACATCCAACACTCCTACATCATTCCCATGAGTGGCCCATAGTTCATTCGGGATGTCTTGGAGTTCCGGGGGCAGGGTTTGCATTACTCCTATCATACTCATAGGTTTGCTTATGGTCATTCTCACTCCCTGGGGGGAGCAATATATTGTGGCCCCTAGCGTTTTTAATGCATCAATACCTAACAAGTTTTCTGGGCAGTGATTGGTCAACAGCCACCCATTCTCCCATTTTACCCCATGAAGTTCCGCTTCTACTATTTCACTTACAGGAGTCCTTATTGGATTTCCCCCAAATCCAACTGATACCTTGCTTTTATCCGATAATGGGACAGCGGGGACGGCTCTGATATTCACGGAACTGTTTCCAGCTCCCGTGTCTACCAGACATCTCAAGTTTCGGTGGGGGCCGATCCTAATAGAGGCATAAGGCCCCCTTTGGTCTATAGGAACCTGCACCACTCCCGCTATCTCATTCCGGCATCCTCAGGACATATCGCTTGTGTTATCCTGAAAATCGTCGTTATAGTATACCCCTTCTCCACATTCTTCACCCTGGCATACACCTTGTACTTGTGTCGTTTGTCGTGGCTGATACAGTAGATTGGGGGGAGGCGGGGCCGGCCAGGGAACATCCCCTCTTGCTTGTCCGTCAAAGGCATTGGGTTGAGGGGGTTTAAACATTCTATTGTCTTGGTTGCCGTACCCACCAGTCCTATTTCCTGGGGCAAATGTTGTCTGTGAAGGGGGCCGTACGCCCCTTCCTCTCCCACCACTCTGGGGACACTGGGATTTCCAGTGTCCGGGTCTCTTGCAGAAGGCACATACATCTTGGGGTAGCCCATCCCTCCTCCCATATAGCGCACCTCCTTGCACTGTACCTCTTCCTGTCCCTTGGCCCCCTATCATGTTGCTACTATAGCCCTGTGACGGGCCGTTATAATTGTAGTTATACCTGCCTTGGGGCCCTTGATGCAACTGTTGCATCAACACTTTGGTTTTTAAATCCTTCTCTTGTCGTGCCTTTTGTTGTCCCTTCACTCTTTCCCCTCTTTCGTAATACCTAGCCATTTCGAGGAGATCCCGGGGGTTTCTAGTCATCCATGTACTTTCTGCCCTCCTAATGTTCTCCTGAATTGGCCCGTGGAGCCCCTCTACAAAGTTTGTGGCAAAGTACCGTTGGCCGTTTCAGACCCTATCTCTAGCCCACTGTGCGCTTTGAATGCTGCTTCATAACGCAGAAAGTACTGTGCTACTTCCTCACTTGCACCCTGTATCACAGCGGACAGTTTCTCCACATTCACATCAAATGGGGGTAACACCTTTTCTAGAGCCCTCAGGACTGCCATGCCATGCCCCCTTAGGGGTTCAGGATATTCCTCATGCAGTTTTCTATTTTTGCTCGCATCCATTACATCTTTCCATTTTATTGTTTCATTGTCTTTGGCACGAAAGGGGGTCCATATTTCTCCTGGGACAATGTCTAACAATATGTTATCTACATCCTCTACGGTAAATAACCCTGGTCTGAATAACTTTCCTACTTCTTTGTAGAATCCTGCCGGGTCTGTACGGGGGTCGGGGATGGACTTGGTGATATGCATTAATTCAATTCGGGATAAAGGGACATACACATAGGTGCGCATCATGTTACCAGTGGCTGCCTCTATGGTGGGTTGGCACTCTCTCATTGGCATTAATAGTAACTTTTCCGTATTTGTTTGTTCACTCACAGGGGCCTGCGCTGGTGGCGAAACAGAGGATTGATGACTAAGAGCTTTCTCTTTTATTTTTTTATAATCTTTTAATAGTTTCTCCACCTTAGCCATCCTCCATTCTTCCGCCCCTGAATCATCCACTCTTATATTAGATAGCAGTTTCTTATCCAATTCCGTCCTAATCCTATTCCACTGGGACACATACCTAGGCTCCTTTTCCTCTTCTATATCATCCACCCTAATAAGAAGATATTTAATTACGTTTACTTGTATAGGCCAGCCAAGGCCCTCCATCAGACTCACCAGGGTGGACAGGGACTGCGAGTGTATGGATGCTATCATACGATTAGCTATGTTTTGGCCCGCCTGGTCTGCATCTTTGAGTTTAGCCTCTCTTTCCCTCACCTCTCTTTCCCATGCCCTCTTTTCCTTCTCCCATTCAACACCGCCCCTTATGACTTCCGCTATTATGTCGGACATACATCCCCATAACTGAACACTGGACGCAGTCACTGGTAGTAACGCGACAGCGTCCTGATATGCTGAGGGCAGATCCGCAGTACTCTGTCCTCTCAATTTACAGTTACCCTCATGAAAGGTATATAGTTTAGTGGCCACTGTCCTAAATTCCAAAGGTGTCAAACGCCCCAATTGGTCCCGTAGGCTGTCATTGAGGGGTGTGCCATACAGCCCGGTCATAAGGATTTGCAAGTCTCCATCTCTATCCTTTTCTACAGTAGTCGTTCTCCTATGGTCTATCAACCTATCTGGGTCTCCATACTTCATTGGGAATTCCACCCTTTCACCCTCACTGTCTGCCGGTGGAGCTGTAGCTCCTGGAAACAATAATTCAGTTGTTGTTTGTTCTGCTTCTAGCCCTATCACATCTTCATATCGAGGCACCGGCACGGCAGGATACATACCCCCACTGTTCTTAATCATCATATGTCTATCCAACTGATCTAGCCTCTCACCCTTCTCTTTTATCTCTAGATCATGTAATTTTTGATTTACCGTTCTCTTCTGCTCCTTTGCTTTTTGTTTATTCTGAGCATTGCGCCTGCGCATTGCTTCTACCCTCCATAGTCGTATAGCCTCAAACTGTGCGGGTCTGACCCGTCTTTTTACTAATTCTATTTCTACTTTGGATATGCGGTCCACATCAAAGGACCCGGTGTCTGGCCATTTATGCTCAATCAAATCTTTTGTGTATTCGGACCATTCTTTTAAGAACAATGTTGAATTCAATCCATGTTTAATCAACATATCAAATGCAGGGGTTCCTTCAAGAGGGGCATAGTGTCTCTTGCCTATACCACTCTTGCTGGAAGCCGCTTGACCCATTTTGTTGGTATACCACAATTGCCTAAAACACTCACCTTTCCCAAATATGCACCTATTGGCTAACAATAATAATACATCCTCCTGGCGTATCTAACATATCATATCATCATTTCAACATTACTTCTTCATAGACGGACTTACCACCGTCCTCTTCACAAACCCTGAATCATTATTTCCTTATTCCATCATGCATCCGTCCATACCACTTATCTTAAGGGTCCCGCCAGAGTGTTCCGGACCCGAAGGGCGACAGCCTGCTGTTCCACCGCCAACGGAGCCGGAAAAACAAGGATGACGCGTTGGTTGCAATCAAAGGTGCGGATTCAGTTGTTGGGGCCCCGTGATCAATTCCTTCTCCGGTTCCGCCGCGGCGTTCCTCACCCAGTGACGGACTGTCGCTCCTTCGCGTCCCACTTCTGACACCAAAATTGTGGGTGCGATTTCTCGCCGTCACCATAATCAGTACAAAAGGGACCCTATAAAAACTCAAACAGAAAAGAGTTGAGTAAACATTGCTTTATTAACACACAAGCATTCGCGAATGGGCCACAAGTTCAACCGTCTCGCAAAGCAAGTCGTCAAAGTGCCGCCCTTTGCCCTGCACATCGTGGTCCTTTTATACCCATCTGTTTTACATTGTCATACATTGCTGCACATAGATTATGTCCACCACAAGGCGGTTCCTCCCAGTCATGACTTTGCATCAACGGTCAACAGTTCAACATCTGCTATTGTGGTTTCCTGTTATCTGTTATTCGCTCTCTCTCGTGCCCCTCTGTGTCCTTATCTCTGTGCACGAGGCTGTGCTTACTCATTCCTTCCCCACCCGTAATCTGCAGATAGTTTTAGCAGGCTCAGCATGCTTCGACATACAGTGACCAAACACAATTCTTCTGTTAAAAACAAGTTCTTGCCAGGTCAGCAGGTCTTAAATGCCGCTGTATAAAGAGAAGGCCTCTTCTTTTAACAAAGGGTACATTCTTTTAACACATATGGTGATTAGTACAAACTCCAAGTGTGAGCACAACATTACATATGTATGCGTACCTTCACATGACTCGGTATTCGAAATGCCCGAAAGGAGTACGGAATGCTGTCTTCCATTCGTCGCCAACCCGGATACGGATAAGGTGGTAAGCTCCGCGGAGATCCAATTTTGTAAAGTTGGTAGCCCCTTGTACGGCTTCAAGTATGTCAGGGATCAAAGGCATTGGATACCTATCGGCAATTGGGATTTTATTCAATCCACGATAGTCTATGCAAAGTCTAAGTTCTGCAGTATCCTTTTTGGGAACAAAAAATAATGAGGCTCCTGCTGGGGATGTTGATTCTGCAATGAGACCCTGATGTAGGTTCTTTTGAAGGTATTGCTTCAGAACTTCCTTTTCCTGTGATGACAGGATGTACATGCGTCCAAATGGAATAGGAGCATCAGGCAGGAGTTCGATCGCGCAATCATCTCTCTGGTGAGGTGGGAGTTCCGCATATTCAGTGTTTGAGTATACCGTATGAAAGGGCCGTCAACTGATTCCACTGGAATAGCTAGCGTTTTTAATGAGGCTGGTACACCCACTTGTTGAGCCCACTGAAGATCAATAAAATTACCAGCGGCTCCGCTGTCAATCAAGGCAGGTACTTCCACGGGTTCAACAGTATCCCATCGGAGAGTTATGTGCAGAACGACCATTGGAAGATCTGGAATCTCAGTAACTTTAGAAGGCACATGAATAGGTGAGGAACCGTTTCTCAGTTCCCTATCCGTGGTTCCCCTGACGGTAGGGAGCGAGTGTTTCCCGATCTCCTAACTGGAATTACGGGACAATTCTGTACGGCGTGATCCTTGGCCCCATAGTACATACAAAGATTTTGTTGTCGACGTCTGTTACGTTCTTCTGGAGTCAAACGGCCTTGTGTAGTTCCAATCTGCATCGGTTACTCTGCATGAGCCCTTGCGGGTATGGAGGTGAAATCAGGTGTATATCTTGGATTTCTGGGCCTGCGACGTTCTCTATGTCTTTCCTGTATTCGGTAAGCCATTTGCATCACCATAGAAATCAGTTCCGCAAGATTAGGGGGGGCGAGGAACTCGAGACACCTCATCCTTTAACTCCTCACTTAAGCATCTTCTAAAAAGAGTAATGAGTGCGTCATCTGCCCAGGAAGTGCCTGATGCCAATTGTTTGAACCTAGTGATGTAAGACAGTAGGTCCTGTGACCCTTGCCTAAAGTCCAAAAGCTGTTCCTGAGCTGAGATAGTGATCTCTTGTCCACTAAACATGGTCCTAAGGCTATTCAGAAAAGCTGGATATGAATCCAGTAAGAGATTGTTAGTAGTGACTAATGGTGTAGCCCTAGCTAAAGCTGGACCAGTTAAGTTAGACATTATATGACCAACTTTATCCCGATCACTGTGAAAGAACGCAGCCTTAAAAGAAAACTGAACGGTGCAAGCTTCAATGAAAGCTTTCAGTTTATGAGGATCACCGTCATATAAACCTCCGGGTATTGGGCCAGGGGGTAATTCAGAGCAACTGGGAGCTCTCCCCATATGTTGGCGTAAAATAGCATTTTCCTGTTTTAAAGATTGTACCTCGGCGGTCAGTGACTGCACAGCTGTCAGTAATTGTTGCTGTTGGGCCGGGTCCATCTTGAGGTTTATTCTCAATTGGGGAGCGAACCAAAATCTCACCCCTTGTCCTACACTACTATTTCCTCTTTCTTTTGGGCAATGCTAACTGTAATAACTAATATACTGTTTTATCAACTGTGTTGAAATACTTTCTATCAGTGGCAATGACAAGGAAGGAAACCTTAGAACGACTCACCAATGGGGATGAATTCTTGGACCCACTCGTGGCCGGAACTCAGGTAAGCTGATGCTGATAGGAATTCCCCTGAACTCTCCCTCTCCCTCCGTGGCAAAATAGCCCGGACGGAGAGAAAGACCCCATGGAAACCCTCGGGGGAAGAAAACCCTGCGTGTCTGTCAATTCGTCTACTTCTGGTGTTCTCCTAAGCAGTCGTACTTCAAGGTTGGCTCACATCGTGCGGTCTGATATCAGAAAATGAGAAAGACACAGTAAGTAATGGTAAGTTTAGTTTGGACAGTATAGTAGTGGAAAAAAGAAAACAGTTTGAGATTCACACCTTGTAGTTGACCGGGAACTATGTTACGTGAAAACAGAAGGCTCTGGTTTCGGGAGACTTCACTGTGATGGAAAGAACATGTTAGAACGGGCTGAGAGAGAGAGGAGTTAATTGTACCTCTAACGAAAAGGAGTACCTGTGCTGAGGAACGGAATAGCCTTCGAGCAGTGGTTCAGATAAGTAGTTTGATGTTTGTCGGGAGTGGCGGAAGCATAAGATTGACTGGGAGAGAATTTAACAACATTAGAACAAATCCTACTGTGAGAGAGGAAGAAAGAGCCGGCCCTGCCTTCGTACCTCGGAGGTTACTGAGGGATGATATTGTTTGAAGTGCAGAGGTAATCCAGAAGACTTCCCTCAATTCGTGAGAGTTTGTTCCGCTCGTGGAAGTACTGCGGTTTCGGTTCTACGGTTGGGAAGTGAGGTGTACTGATACGGGAAACAGAAAGGTAGAAGGTAATTACACACAGAAACGCAATAAGGACAGAAAGACAAAGCCTAGGTCCGTACTTACGCAGCTTTGATTAGAAGGAGTAGCAACACGCCCGCTAGTTGTAGAAAGAGGCAGATATGTTGTGCTTGGTCGAGGGGGCGGAGCCGAATAGCCGTGTGGTAACAGAGCAGCTAGACTGCTACAGGCATTTGTAACCGCCATCTTAGATGTAAAAATGGATGCTGCATACCCCTGAACCCAACTGTGCCATAGTGACCAGTGTTTCCTAAGGGGCGTGACATAGACATTGAAAGGGTTGAGTAGAATCATGCGAATCATGGATTGTCACAGTGTTTAGATTCAATAGACAAGCAAAATTCTCCTAATAATGATTTTATTATACTAAAGATTTGCAACCTCTTTTTCAAGAACAAGAGATGGCAAATAACACATCTTTTTCCTCTATATTACAAGAGTCCACTTACCAGTAGTGAGCGAGTTTCAGAGGAAAAACTGGACGGCTGGCGACATAATTTTATTGCCTGGAGAGCTAATTATACTGATTCCAGCAATCTTAAAAAATACCAGCCACATCCCTAAAGAGCTGTCGTATGCTGCAATTTTTTTATGCAGTTCCAAATCTGAGAGTACTTGCGACTCATGACAGAGAACATAGTGGAATTTCCAGATCTAAAAATCACTCATTATGCAAATGTAATTTGAAGAAACCAGCCATTACGAGAAGGATTTTGTTAGAACTTAAGCTCTTTCTGGTTATGAGTTATGATGTATTTATTCTTAAGAATGCTCAAAGCCGAGGAGGAGGTATGTTTGTAAAAGAAAACTTGGAGAAAATGCTAAGTAAAAGGCTTGGCCAAGATTTTGGGCAGGCCAAAGGATAACTAACACATCTAAAACTTAACTGTGAATGATCTAGCTCAGATGAGAGGGTGTTTAGCTTTGAAATGTTTGTAGCTCTGTGCCATGATACTTCTATGAAAGATTGTTGTTGGCTTCTTACCAATCTGTCATCAGATTGTAAATTGAGGTCCAAACATTTGTAAGCATACCTTTTCTTATTGTCATGCAATTCTCATGAGTTTCATAGTATTATAGGAGGCTCTATACTTCCTACGTAGGCACGCCATGTTCTTTTTACAAGAAGTATGGTTATAGAAACCACCTTCCATAGAAGGATATACATTTTCTTTAATTGTTTTATTTGTATACAGCGTATTACAAACCTTTACAAAACAATACATGTATTTTATTACTACAATAAACAAACAAAATTAATTTACATCCAATAAATTTATCGTCACAGTTCCAATAAACTGGTGAGTTCATATAAAACATCAAGAAGTGCAAGGGAGAAAAATAAATAAATGACAAACTTTAAACATGACGGATTAAATCTGTTCCACAAACCCTCTCAAGGAACCTGATAGCAGCAATTTGGAGGGATACAGAGTGTGAATTTAAAATTCTTCTCCAAAACTCTTTAGTGTGAATGTTGCAAGTAGCATGGACAAATCTATCATAGTCTAGGTGTGTTGGGCCACCCATTGGGAGGGATGTTAGCTGCCTATAAAAATACTCTACCCGTTGCATTAGATGAAGTAAATTGTGCTAATTTAAATATCCCTTGTTTTAAAATTGAAGTGAATAGACTCCGGTGTTCAAAGCATATGGTGAATAATTCATGTTTATAGTTCACCAGGTAAATCACACAGCCACTTAGTCAGACAACTAGTATGTTATATTTTAGAACTCTGGTTAAAAACACCTGCACCAAATGAAATAATATTCATGGGAGATTTGAATGTAAAATGCCTGGACTTATATATATATATATATATATATATATATATATATATATATATATATATATATATATATATATATATATATATATATGATAAGAAAAGGAAGAAGATAAATCCTTTCCACATATATTCCAGGCCCAATGTTCAGCACAAGTCAAGTTGCCAGGGGCAAAGGTCGGCCAATATGTTACATGCATGGGATCTGGTCATGTTAATTTGATGTAATGATAAAGATATCCCAGTAAATATGGCTGCATCAAAATGACTCCTCACCCATGATACATTTCTGCATCAAAATACAAAATAGAACTGCATAAAAATGACTCCCGCCAATGAAACATTGATGCATCGAAATAACTCTCCAACAAGAAAACATAACTGCATCAAAACAACTCCCCACCCACAAAACACAGCTGCATAAAAATGACTCCCGACACACAAAATATAACTGTATCAAAACGACGCCTCACCCATGAAACAAAGCTGCATCAAAATGACCTCCCACCCATGATATATAACATCATCAAAACGACTCTCCACCCACAAAACATAGATGCATAAAAATGACTCCCCACCGGAAAACATAACTGTATCAAAACGACTCCCCACCCATGAAACAAAGATGAATCAAAATGACTCCCCACCCATGAAACATAACTTTATCAAAATGACTCTCAACCCATAAAACATAGCCGTATCAAAATGACTCTGCACCTATGAAACATAGCTGCGGGAAAATGCCTCCGCACCCACAAAACACAGCTGCATTAAAATGACTCCCCGCACATGAAACATAATTGCATCAAAATGACTCTTCACCGACGAAGCATAGATACATCAAAATGACTTTCCACCCAAGAAACATAACTGCATCGAAACGACTCTCGGACCATGAAACATAGATGCATCAAAATGACTCTGTTATGTTATGTTACCGAATTTGTAACACGCACGTTCTCGTAAGGCATCTTGGCGCGGAGGAAAAAACATACCCAGGCAGACAGCTGAGAACTAAAAGAGTAATGTTTTGAGAAGGTGTGGCAAAAAAACTTAAGATGATTCTCAGCGCCTCTTGAGGCAGGAGGAATGCTCTTCCATAGTTTGCTAGCTGCAACTGAAATGGCTCCACTGCCCATCTTAGACAGGCGGATCCTAGTGACCACAACCAGATGGGAAGCAGTGGAACGCAATGTTCATTGAGGAACGAAGGGCTGCAAAGTATCCTGCAAATAATCAGTGCCTTGGTGGTAGTAAGCTTGATGCACCAAAACTCTCTGTGCCACTGGAAACCAGTGGAGGGCATGAAGTACTGGGCTGATGTGAGCACCATAAGGCATGGAAGTAGCAACTTGAGCAGCTAGGTTCTGTAAAAGCTGTAACTGATGAAGAACTACCACTGGCTGGGCCAGGCAGAGGGCATTGCAATAATCAATGTGAATCATAACCATGGCGGATACCAGTCGAGGGCACAGCCCAGAAGGCAAACATGGCATCACCTTGCAGCATATTTTAAGAAACAAGTGACCAATTTTACAGGTGACATCAACCTGCGAGGCCATAGCCAGGGCAGTCGTAAATGTCACACCTAGATTTTTTTATTACTGTCACAGGCGTATGTATATTTCCCAAATCAAGAGGCCTAAAGGAAGAAACCCAGAGAGTAGGATCAGGAGGAAAACCCACCACCACAATCTCAGTCTTGTCCCCATTAAGTTTCAGCCAATTGTCATCCATCAACCACTTCACGGCCCCCAGGCATGCAAACAGGCGCAACAACACTTCAGGCTGGTCCGAATCTAATCGAACCAGAATCCGAGTGTCTTCAGCATAGGCGTAGCACTGGAAGCCATGTGAGAAGATCAGGCCGACAAGAGGCTGAACGTCAATGTTAAACAATATAGGGGACAAGGCAGAGCCCTGAGGGACCCCACATGAAAGCAAGTGAGAAGAACTGAAAAGGGGCAAAGAAAGAAATGGGCTTCTATTGGACAGATCTGAAGAAAACCAGGCCAGGACAGGCCGGAGAGGACAGTCACAGCTATGGTCAGTACAATGGCGTGGTCCACAGTATCACATGCGGCAGAGAGGTCCAACAATGTTAGTGCCCCCACTCACCACCTGAAAACATAACTGCATCAAAACAACTCCCCACCCATGAAACATAGCTGTATCAAAATAACTCTCCACCTACGAAACATAATTGTATCAAAATGACTCTCCACCCACGAAACATAACAACATGAAAACGAATCCTCACCCACAAAACATAGCTGCATCAAAATGATTAACATTTATTTGTTTGGTTTGTTTCGTAGAGAACCTTTACAAACTTTATCAGTAATAATTCAACAGTTATCAATGTATAAACAATCTAAAACAATCAATTCAATCAGTCAATCAATCATTATTCAGTACTGCTGATAATCTCCCTGTTCTTCATAAAATGTCATCACTGAAGCATCTATATTAAATAAGTAAAAAGAATCTCATTTGCATACAATAAAATAAATAAACTAGCAAACGACTGTAATACAAATTCTAAGTTACTATGAACCACTTAAAACAATGCCTACAGTGGGTCATCTTGAATTAGCATTAAAAGTTTAACAAATTGACGCCATACCCATTCCAAGGCTATGTGCACCTGCTATATGCACCTGCTCGGAGTCACTATTCAGGCAGTAGACCCAAAACGTGCCACTCTTTGAATCATAGTGATGCAGATATTTACCCAATATAGTCCAGTATACTGACCCAAGTGCTTTACATTCCATAAATACATGTCTGGGAGTCAATATTATTCCTGGTAAGATACAAACACAACATTATTATTCCTGGTAAGATACAAACACAACATGTCCTTTGGGAAGCTTGGCATGTGCACCCTTGAAAACAAAGAGCGGGAGCTGGTTTGTTGCACAATCTTAGCATTAAATTCCACACTGCCGGAATTGGGCTCTGCTTCAAATAGCTTTGTATTTTTAAAAATGTATGCGTAAAATAACTCTACACCCATATAACATAACTGCATCTTAACGACTCCCCACCCATGCAAAATAGATGCATCAAAATGACTCCCCATCCATGAAACATAACAGCATCAAAATTACTCCTCACCCATGAAACAACTGCATCAAAACGATTCTCCACCCACGAAACATAGATGCGTCAAAATTACTCCCCACCCAGAAAACATAACCATCAAAATGACTCCCCATCCATGAAACCTAACTGCATCAAAATGAATCCCCACCCACGAAGCAAAGGTGCATCAAAATGACTTCTCACCCATGAAACATAACTGCATCAAAATGACTCCCCGCCCAGAAAACATAAATGCATCAAAATAAATCCCCACCCACAAAGCATAGCTGTCTCAAAACGACTCCCCACCCACGAAACACAGCTGTATCAAAATGACGCTGCATTTCAGCAGTCTCCCCCCCCCCCCCGTTTAAGTGCAATTATTCAACCTAGATGCATGTGTTATGGACTAAGGCCTGAACGTTGTGTAGATGCGATGTATATTAGAAGTGTACACGATTTTCCATTCTTTCTTTGTCCTACCGAGAAGGTTGTGTGCCGTCCCCCCTCTCCCTTCCATCGCACGCACGCACGTACGCACGCACGCGCGCACACACACTCTCTCTCCTGCTTTATCTGGGCTCTCGGCAGGTCAGTGTGCACTGTACAGTGGCAGCCCGAGGGCGTAGGCCCCGGGGCATGCCGGTGTTCACAGTAACCAAAGGTAGGGGAAAAGGACCAACAAGCCTGGTAGAACCCCTCTCCCCTAAAATCAACACATTCTCCCGTTTCTCGCCCCAAATCTGCAGTGCGAGAGCGAGGCAGAGAATACAGTGTATGTTCGTCATCGCTACATAGTACACACGGTTGCTCACAGATTACCTCATGATAAAATATTTCATCGCTGAGGGATTTAATACCCATTAAGGTTGGAATGTATTGTCCTCAACCTTGGGCGTCAAGTCTACAGAACGGGCCTTTCACGGGCGTGTTTAGTTTGTCTTGACCACGGCGGCCGGTGTTATATCGCGATAATCCTCCGCGCTTTGCACCTCCTCAGATGCCCCGGAAGAGCCGGTTATTGTGCAGTTGTTCGGTGCCATTTTACAGCCTCGCGCGCACACACACACACGCGTCCCCCGTCTCTCTGCGGCGGCGCTGGGGTGTCTGGGCGACGGACGGACGCGTGTATTTTGTACGGAGGCGCCATTGCAACCAACGGTTCCATGAACTAGACGGACAGGCCGCAGTGGAATGATGCCACAGATCCGCGAAAGCGCGGGAATGTAACGATGCGCTCCACAGCCAGTCGCGCGCGCCTCGGGGTGCATGGCTGCCTCTGCCTGGCGCGCGTGTGTGCAGGGCTGGCACGCGCACGCGCCATGGCCCAGTTCCACATAGTACTCTACATTTGGGTCTTTCGACCCTACGGGTCTTTGCTTTTATTCTACTGCGGGGCTGCCAAAACACCACAGCGCCGTTTGCTTTTGTCACATGAGCGTTATGTCGCGTTTACATGCCGGGTATACGTTTTTTTTTCTTCTCACAATTGCGTACAATATCAAACGGTACGGGTCAGAAATGTACACCAACCAACCTGCCCGAAACATCGAAAATAATGCGATGAAAGAGAAGCGTGCCAGGAGTCAGACCATGTTTATTCAGTGTAAAATATGCTTTACATGCAAAAACATATGTAAACATATATGCAACCGTGCTGTGTTGATTTGACCATGGGTCAGTGATAACTTTAATGCCAAACTGAGTTACTATGTATTTGATATTTACACACACTACAGCAAACCATCCAAACAATCGACACCACACCTTGAAACACGTTTTAAAAGAAATATGCAGTGCACCGTTCCAGCCTCCGCCCCATCATTTCTTTAAATAGCTTGTTTAGAATAACGGCGAGAATACAGTATCCTTTTACTCTCACGTGGGGACATGACGGAATTCCAAACTGCTTTTGTTTATCGAGGAAAGGCCGATTTTAAGTAGGCCATGCGTGGGAGCGCCATGAAGCGCGCCCCACGATGCACTAGGCGCTGGCTCAAGTGAGCAGCGCGGAGAGCATTTCTGCGGCTGGCGGTGGGGGGGGGGGAGCCTCCATAAATGATGCAAATGGCTCGGGGGCGAAGCGCGGCTCAGAGAGCGTAATCTGGGCCTTTTCCGTCCGAGTGAGCGGGCCGCCCAGGCGTGCTCTGATCCGAGCAGACACCTCCAGCCATCCGCGCCATCTATCCGCCTTCTTACTCTCCCAGCCTGAGCAGGCCGGGGACACGCTGTGCCTGATACTAAGTGAAAGAGGGGGGGCTCGCTCTCCCCAATTCACATCCCATTGGAGGATGTGCCTGTCTCGCTAATCCCTGCCTCGCCGAGGCAGGCCTCTCTTCTCAGAAGAAGCAAGCGAGGCAGACACCGAGCTGACAGCACGCCAAGGCGATGCACGGAGCAGGCACACGGGAACATATTGCGAGTAATTCCTGGCATGCAGTCATGCCTCGAAAAGCACTAGGACAATAAACCGCTCTGTACTGTGGGAGTGTGTGTGTGTGTGGCGCTGCTCGCACTGGTGTCATGAACACAGCGGGTTAGAGGGTGGGTCCTGTTCTCCTGTAGTGACCATAGTCAAGAAGGAGTGGCCTGCCCCTGCTCCCCAGAAACTCCAACCCCCCACCCCCTCCACCACGCGCATCCCAAACCACCAAACAAACACACCTGCTGTTTAAGGGAATGTTGAGTGTTGTGCATTGAGGAGCACATTTCAACGTGTTCCCACTGTACCATTCCGGAATGGTTTCTTTTTGAAATAAAAGTATAGGATAAGTAACATTTTTTTAAATAAATAAATGTGGGGGCGCACCGCTCCTGCCCACTTCCACCCTTGCCTTAAAAGAGGGGGGAATGGGCTTCTCCACCTCCCGAGAGGTTCCTGGAATCTCGGCTGCCCTGACCTGCCGATGACTTCTCACTCTCCCGGGCTATTCTGGGTGTGTATCCGAGGGCGCTCATCCGAGGACAATGTTTTCAGCGGCATGAAATCATACTTTACACAGATCCGCCAGCCAGCGGGGCCCGCAGAGCGGAAAAAGAGCCGCACCTAAGGGATGGCAAAGCCCCGATCGGATTTCTACGGCGGTGGGCACAGTTCTCTGTTCCACATCACTGGAGCTTGCGCAGCAGCTGCTTCGTCCCATGGACACGGCCATTTTAGGGCTTTTCAATTCTCGTTTGGGTTTTTAAGAAAATAATACCACAACGTGCCTTTGCTTTGTCCCCCAAGGCCAGGCTTCTCATGTTGAGCCATTAGACCAACAGTCCTCTTAGTTTAAGATGAGGCTTGCATGTCTGCCTGGGGTCGTTTTGAGAGCATTTTGAGGGCATCTGGACTGGGATATTGTGCCCCCAAAAATCAAATGAAATGTTGCAGTGATTTTCACTGGAGCAAATCAGGGGCTTCCTGTGAGCGTCTTCGATTTGCACCTGATACCTTATCCCTTGATTCACAAAGCCTAAAAAATGAGCAAATCTGGAGATGCAGTGACTGCAGGGGGGTGGCTAGGTCTGGAAAAGACCCGGGGCTAAGCTGATGTCGGAACTGTTGGGACTGGGGGCTAGCTAGTCTTTTGGCTGTAGCTCCTGAGATTCTATCCGGGGCTACAGCCAAAAGATCAGGGGCTATAGCCCCCTTAGCCCCCCCCCCTAGCAACGCCCCTGGCTGTGAGGCTATCCTATTTGCACCTGATACTTTATTACTTGATTCACAAAGCCTAACACTGAACCAAATCTAGAGATGCCCGTGCGCGTCTCTGATTTGCACCTGATAGCTTATTACTTGATTCATAAAGCCTAAAACTGGAACGAATCTGGAGATGCCCATGAGAGCCTGCGACTTAGAACAGGTACCTTAATACTTGATTCACAAAACCTAAAACTGGACCAAATCTGGAGATGCCTCTGAGCGTCTCTAATTTGCACCTGATATCTTTTTACTTGATTCAGAAAGCCTAAATCTGGAGCAAATCAGGACTTGTCGATGAGCATCTCCTATCCCATTTGCACCTGATACCCTATTACTTGATTCACAAAGGCTAAAGCCAGCAAATCAGGAGTGGGCCGTAAGCGTCTCCCACCCCATTTGCATCTGATAACTTAAAACATGAATCCCAAAGCCTAAAACTGGATCAAATCTGGAGATGCCGTGATCATCTCTGACTTGCACTTGATACCTTATTACTTGATTGACAAATCCTAAAACTGCAGCCAATCTGGAGATGCCTCTGAGTGTCTCTCATTTGTACCTGATACCTTATTACTTGATTGACAAATCCCAAGACTGCAGCAAATGTGAAGATACCTGTGAGCATCTCCCATTTGCATCTGATAACTTATTTCTTGATTTACACACAAAGCCTTAAAATGGAGCCAACCTCTAGATGCCAGGGAGTGTCTCTGATTTGCACCTGATATTTTATTACTTGATTCACAAATCCTAAAACTGCAGCAAATCTGGAGTGGCTTCTAAGCGTCTCCGATTTGCACATGATACCTTATTACATGATTCACAAAGCCTAAATCTGGAGCAAATCTGGAGATCCCTGCGAGTCTTCAATTTGCACCCGATACCTTAATTCACAAGCCTCAAACTGGAGCAAATAATCTTGGGATGCCTGTGAGTGTCTCTGACTTACACCTGACACTTTATTACTTGATTGACACATTCTAAAACTACAGCAAATCCGGTGATGCCTCTGAGTGACTCCCATTTGCACCTGATACCTTATTACTTGATTCATAAAGCCTAAATCTGGAGCAAATCTGGAGATGCCTGTGAGCGTCTCCCATTTGCACCTAATTACTTGATTGACAAATCGTAAAACTGCACAAATGTGAAGACGCCCGTTAGCATCTCCCATTTGCACCTGATAACTCATTACTAGATTCACAAAGCCTAAAACTGAACCAAATTTGGAGATGCACGTGAGAGTCTCTGATTTGCACCTGATACCTTAATACTTCATTCACAAAGCCTAACACTGGAACAAATCTGGAGATGCCTGGAGCATCCCTGAGACGCCCTTGAGCAAATCTTCATGAATCACATTAGCATGTGAGCATCTCAGAGTAAATGTGGCCCAAGATTTGGGTGTCAAGAGTTGATTGTCGTGAAGATTAGAGAGACCTCTGGCCACAAGTACCACACAGGGAGAAAGTAACATCACTCTCTGTGCAATCCTTGAGGCCACAGGTGGGAGATGCTGGAAGCCCGGAACCACGGAACAATGGAAACCCCAAAGCCGCTGTAAAGCAAAATGCCTGATTAGCACCAAACAATCATAGTAACCGATACAATATACATGAAGGGTTGTGATTGGCTTACCTAGCAAGGACAGTGATGTTGCTGCTAACCACACTGGGTTTGGGGAGTGGGTCTGTGGGAGACACGTGACTAGCACCCCAGATGGAGACAAGGGTGAGTTGGGAGAGCTCACTGCGGTGCATAGCAAACACCGACTGGCCCACCTGTAGATGACGTTGGAGGAAACAAGGAGGTCCGTGAAACAATCCTGAAGTCTGTCAATGACAACTAGAGAGCGTATTCAGAATGCCAAAACAGCAGGGATAATCCAAAGGAGTCTGTGTTGCAATTCCGAGGTCGAGGTCTGTGAAGCAAGAGCAAACGCATCAAAATACAAGGGAAAATCCAAAAGGGGTCCGTGTAGCAATTCCGAGGTTGAGGTTCGTGAAGCAAGATCAAACAGTAATCGCCGTACAGGGTTCAGAGGAAACAGCTGTGAAGCAAGGAGCATAGGGCGAGTCACTGGTTAAATACAGATCGCTTCCTTTTCACGTGACCCGCAGCAGTATCACGTGAACAGGAATTCGTACCATGTGACCGGGAACCAACTGTCACGTGATACGGACGCAATCATTTGCGAATGCCTGCCCCAATGCGCCAAGGCAACTGCCACTGTAGGAAGGGGTGCAATCAGGACTGCGGACGGCGCCTGCATCGCTTTGAACTGGTGAAGCGTCCCAGAGGGAAACGTGGAACCGGACGCTCACGTGACCCCCGCCCTTTGTGAGTAGTAGAGGAGGGAGAAGCGGGGCCTGGGAGCGCTATGGAGCACTTAGATGTGTGGTGCATGACAGGAGGGAGCAGGACATGTGTGGGTGTGTGGTGCATGACAGGAGGGAGCGTGACATTGGGCCACATTTACGCGTTGTTAATTAGCTATTAGGTAGCAGGTGAAAATCAGATATGCTCATGGGCATCACCTCATTTGCTGCAATGTAATTGGCTGTGAAGCAGTCCCAATGCATCTTGGTTATTGTTCAAGCCAGAGAGGCTTTTCTGTAGTACAACTAAGGTCTTTTAGATAGAATAAGTTGCTCCTGTGTTTTCATCTCAGGTTGTTGAAGATTGATCAATTGGCCCTACAGATCTGTGTGTCATGTTAGCATAGCCAGCCCATGTGTCCATCTAACCTACACCAACGGAGGCTGGCAATGGGTGCAGACCTTTATCCGGTAAATTGGTTACAACAGCTCCTAAACTGACCACCCTGGGCCCCTACTTGTTTGAACTGATTTTCATCAAAACATTGCAATGCTGCTGTTCAATTTGGCACTGGAATGCAGGGGGACTGGCAACTTTTGGCCTGAGCACAAATGCAGTTTTCTGGCCCATGGTGCAGTGGCCCAAGACCACAAAAGCAGTGTCCCTAACTTCATGAACAACTAAGCTTAATACCAATCCCTCCCCCACACACTCATTAACATTGCATTCCTTTTCGCAAAATATCTTTCAGTTAGTTATGCTTGAGTTTTCATAGAGACCAAGGCCTCAGGGAACCTCCCCCACATACCAATCCAACTAAAATTGCTTCACCAAGATAATATCATTTGGTGAAATGGGTAACCTGGGATTTCAGCCTCAAAAACCTCAAAAACCTCACTTTACATGCTACCTCCCCACCTGTACGCATTACATAAATGGTTAATATTTATCTATGGAGTAACACTGTAAATTATAAACGCATGTGAGTGAGACTTTCCCTACAGACTGTTAAGGAAAACAAGGCACAGTGATGAAAATTGACTTGCTCTGGGTAACATAATGTGTCAATTGTGGTAGGTGGGACTTTAAGCCATAGCTTCCTGGTTCCCCAGTTTTAATCTTAGACAGCAGAGGAGACTTCATCTTCTCCGCTTTCATCTTCAATAATAGAACCAACAAAACGCTTTCTGCAAAGTTGTTATTCAAGGGCTAAACTAGTAGACTGTTCAATAAATGTGGTTTTCAAAGCATCAAGTCATGTGACAAAGCAACCTGACAAAATATAAGAGAAGCCTTAATTGAAACATATCTCCATTAAGCAAGTATGCAGGAACTTTGTAAGTAAAAGGAAAGGGATTGAGCCTGCCCCACACTCTGGTACAGTGACTTGCAGGTTAGGCCTTAGCGCCAAGATAACTCCGGGTGAATGTTGCGCTTTAGAAATTCACTTCACATAACATAACATAACATAACGTCACATAACATAACGTCACATAACATAACAGGCACATATCCCAGGAACATGCTTTCAGTCTGCTGAGCTATCTTTTCAGATTTGTACCCCTGTCTCATTTACCCAATTTTCCTTGTCCATCAGCCTCCGGTGTCCTTTCTTTGCATCACATCATTGATGCCTCTTCAGTGCCTTGCATACAATTTACTTTCAGACTTCCTTTCCTCTTTTTCACCATCCCTTAACACTTAATGCAGTCCCTTTCCCTTGTAACCCCTTTATGTGCCCACATTGCTCAGTCACAAATTCCTTGTCACACACACTCTGTTCCATTGCCCTGGCTCACATTTAGACAATAGACCACCTTGATTTGGTAATCGGCCTCTGCCAGACATGACGAGAAGTTGTGGTCTGGATCTTATTGATAAATGTAGCTATGGGGTCTTCCCTTCAACAATGCAGAGCAAAAGACACAGAGGAGCCTTGACTTTTATTGTGCTCCCAAGATGCACTTTCCTGAAAGTCAGTTGCATATTTTACTTCATGGAACCAGAGGGAACAGCAAGAAGAGCCCATCTGGGATCGGGTGTGTGGTATGTAATCAAAAGCCCCAAGCCAATTGAACTAAAAGACCCACTGGAAAAATGACCTGCCAGTCTTCATAAAATAAAAATAATAGAGCTTTCACACTGAAAAATGGACCTGTTAAGACAAATGGTTGGGTTTCTGCAAGTAGCACAAGGTAGGGCCATGTGAAGAAGGCCTGACTGTCATCGCAAAAGGAAAAGCCGAATTTTGATTCACAGTGGCTGAAGAAATTCAAAGGACCCTTACACAGGAAAAACAGGATTTTTAAACACTGACATAAAAACGGCTTTGCATGTGTGTTTGCAAGTTAAATCAAGACATGAGAAAAATGTTCCCCAGCCAACATTAAGATGTCAGGGATAAGACATGGTGTGTGTGTTGACAAAAAATAAGGTAGATTATGCTTCACATGCAAAATACTGGCAAAACATTTGAAAAGAAAAGCCAGCTTGGGCATATTTAGGCAGATTATGTGGGTGTCTTTCTGCAAGGGAAATACAGAGAAAGCGAAAACAAAAATGTAATCCGAGTGCAGATTGGAAAAGCACATCGCATTGCACAGTGGGAAATCAATGTATAATTTTTCAATGAAACTGTCACCCATCTAAAGGGGTACACTGTGACAATTCAGACCCACTTTTCAGCAGAAAAGCAAACAAAAGACAATAAAAAGTGTATTTTATTAATGACTGAAAGAAACAGCCTTGCTCTTAAGGCGCAAAAGCAAAGTGAATCCTGATCAGTAAAACACACCATATATCAAAGAATAAAGGATGAGTTTCGAAATTACAATCTGTGACTTCCATTTCAGCCAGGGACAAATGGTGGGGCTCTGGGCAAACCTCACAAAGAACTCCCCAACTGGAAGCCTGGCTTTTACATTCCCCCAGCTGTTTACAACTGAAATAAAGTGTGGCTACTAAGAGGTGTCGAAAACAGACTTTCCCTGGACTTGGTGTCTCTTAAAGGGCAGTTCTGAGCAGGGCAAGTGCTCTAGATGGTGCATCCCAGGTATTTATGAGTTGAAATCAACTTCAAACAACCAACTTCAAAGAGACTAATAAAAAATACTGGCCCAGTGAGAACAAATGGCCTGGAGTCAGGAGAGCGACCATTTGACCAACATGAAGATGTACTATTAATTTAAAAGGACTATTATAATTTAGGCCTTTTTCTCAGTAACCATAAGTCGTACTGATTACATGTATGTTTAATTTTTTTCAGATAATTTCTGGGCGATTTCGGTGATATAGAATTCATCCACCTGTGACTCAGGGAACTGTAATAGCCATCTAAGATGGGTTTCTGTCTGATCTGAAAATGTTCCAAATGTGAGAGTTGGCGTGCTGGTGGAGGGTGAAATTAGGAAAATGAGTAATAAATTACATGTTCCTAACTATTATGCGTTTGGTAAAAATGGCAGAAAATTGCCACACGGCTGTGCAACATGGTGTGGACCTGGCTGTTGTCTTATTTATTTCCCCATGATTAGCTGAATCAGAAAATATGTACATTAAGGCAGTTATTCATATGAAGTTTTGCCACATAACACGTTTTTGCCAACAATTTGACCTGAGAACAAATGGGAATTGCAAATAGAATCTGCCAAATGCCTGCTCCAGACTTTTAAGCCAATCCTTAGAGATGGCAGGAGTTGGCAGGAGAGAGAAGGGTAACTGTCCAATCCTATTTGTGAGAAGTCTTGCAGGATACCCCCCCAAGATTGTAAACTTGATGGTGGCATTGCTGCTATATAAAGTGGAATGCACAATGAGGAAGGGACAGAGCTACCTGCTTAAATTTAACATCTTCGAGAGCTTCTGAACTTTACCATCTGATAGCTGCCAGGAAACACCAAAAGGAGATTGATTCATTTGAAAGTGTTGGGACATCTGTATTGGACTCCATTACGTATGTGTAAATTAGGACTAGCTGATGATGATTTGTGTTGGGGATGTGGGAAGGAGAAAGGAACATTGATTCATATGTTATGGTATTGTTCTCGGGTGTTAGACTTCTGGGTGGGAATATTGGATAGACTGGATGCGATTTTGTCCATAAGTTTTCCCAGGATGCCTATGTAGTTGTTGCTTTTATCAGGTAAGGGGCGATGCGTGGTTGCTCGTAGATATGGACAATGGATTGATAAAGCACTTGTATTTCCGGTGAAACAAGTGTTGATGGTGTGGAAGACAAGGAAAAAACCTAGAGTAGAGAATTTGATTAAATATTTGTTAATATTATCAGACTTTGAGCTCTGATGTTTGTGAGACAGAGAAAAGAAGATAGATATCTAGCTCTTTGGGCGCCATTCAATGATTTATATGGTGACTGTGTATCTGAGGATTAGTTACTTTTATTGGGTCCGACTAACTGGTAATGTGCATGAGAATTGATTGAGGATTCCCCACTCCCGTTGTTGTTTTGTTTTGTGCAGTCTGCGGGATGTCTTTGTGTCTTTGTATTGTTCTGTGTCAGAGTTTTGGTGTACGAAAGATTATGAATAGGTATTTATGCATAGAGTTAAGTTGAAATTGTTCCGGTTATCTGTGATGTTTTAATATTTCTGCATACTTTGGATTGCTTTTCATTTACTTACCTATGTAATGCAGAGTTATGTGTGTTGTACTCTGTTAAGCTTTTGGTAATGTATGGTTTGGTTATTTGAAAATCTTGAAAATAAATATGGAGAAAAAAAAACGGACTGGAATAGGTCTAACATGTTTTGATGCTCGAGGAAGTCTCTGAGCTGGGGGATGACAATTGCTTTCAAAGCCTTCATCAAAAACCTCAGCAAGAAGATTGGGTGAAAGTAAGCCAGGTCTGCTGGTTCCAGCATAGACTTCTTCAAAACAGGGGACATTTCTATCCGTATATGGGCTATTGGAATTAACCCCTCACTCAAGGAATGCTTCAAGGCCACCGTCAATAATGGTATGAATCCAGAACCCAGCCTCTAAATCCTGCCTTTTGATGGGGAAACCCTCTATGGAGAAGGGCACAAATCAGGAGATCCACACCGTGCACGTCCCTGCTCTGTGCAAGGAGTCCCCCAAAATCTCCACTCGCATCACAATTTCATGCAAGTAGAAAGACTGGGATGCCTACAGATTCTGCCTGCTGTTTTGCATTACAAAAAGGCAGGCAGTGTCCATTATGATTCCGTGTAATAACATCTATCCTCTACCCCCCCTCTGTGTCCCTCCGTGTCCTACCCCCCGCTGTATATCTGTTCTGTTGTTACCGCTCACAAGAGCTCTGTTATGCATCTGCGCTGTGTAGACCACAGTAAAGTGCTCCGTTGCTTCTCGAAGCTAGATCTGCACTCAATAAATACCATAATAACAATAA
The DNA here is from genome assembly GCF_040938575.1 of Ambystoma mexicanum. Lineage (NCBI taxonomy): Eukaryota > Metazoa > Chordata > Amphibia > Caudata > Ambystomatidae > Ambystoma > Ambystoma mexicanum. The sequence goes on from NC_090940.1 coordinate 199,632,694, forward strand.
TAACAATAATATCAATATCTAATTTGTTCTTGAGGGCCGCCATTACTGATTGCCGCTGTGCTGCATGCATGCGTGCACTGTAGTTTTCCTAGCGCTTTAAGCAAATAGTGCAGTACAAGACACAGGAACCTGTGAAACTCCTGGGTTTCTGTGTCTTTCCCCGCATTATGCAGTCAATGACAAAACTTCCAGGGCATGAGACAGATTTTCCATCATGAATGACATGGGCCAGTAAGTAGTGCCTTTGCGTGCTCGATAGTAGAGTTGAGCAAGCCACAAGATGCATAGGAAGATCCCAGCTAGGGACCTGGATTGACTTTAGGAGTCAAATAATGTTCAGAGCCTTAAGAGAAATTATTATGTAAATCACGTGACATCATATTTTATACATCTTAAAAGTGATGCAGTCTGTTGTATATAAACCCCTAATACAATAAATATATGGTGTTGGAGTAATTCCCATTATAATATTGAACAGCTTTGTGGGCCCCACTGTTTGGCGGGGATGAATAATTGCATACTCCCTAGTTTTTTGTTGACGGTGGGTCAAATCTGTTGGAAGGGAGAGTCTACGAGGAAAATGTGCATAACAGATTGACTACCCTTCTCTAGAGGTCCTGTACGTAACACAGGGTAGGGTGGAGGGTACCCGGTTATATAATTTGCCTGGGTAACACCTTAATGGGGACAATTATTTAAGCTGACTGCAATTTTGCAAAACATAAATCTCTTTAATGGTTTGTCATAAAAACATATTTAAAAAAACATTACGAACATTTTTCTCTAATGATCATCAATCATACCATTCATCCAACATGTATATTTTAAAACAACGGGGTTCTATAACTTACATTTTCTTCAAGCATAACGATTATTGTTGGTATGCATATATGACATAGGAAAAAAGCATTTAGTTTTCCTTTCTTGGTCGACATATGTTTCGGCCCTTGATGGTGTACCACCTTTGTCTGCGGTGGTCAGTGATATAGATTTTGGGCCATCTTCATGACGTTCATTATTTCTAGAAGGTCAGTTTAGTTCCCCACCTACATAGAATAAGAATCTGTGGTCCATAAACTATATTTTGGACTTCTGAGCTTGGACTACTGGCTGTAGCAGTGATTTGGCATCCAGTGTCAAGTTTCAGAAGAGCATGTGTTTAATTTTGCGTCTTTTTAGCCAATTTTTATCTTGTCAGGATGGACGGTCGTCCATTTACTGAACTGTTGGATGTAGCAATTAATTGATGTCCAGTATCAAGTTTCGGTCAGAGCACATGTGTAGTTGAATTTTCTGGGCCAATTGCAATCTGATGGAGATAGGCAGTGGTGCCTTGTTAATAAGGGCGTCAGTCCAGTGGTGGTTACTTTAGACTCTTTAAGTATGGTGCATTTGCTCTTTTCCTGCTCCCGACGAACCGTATTGCATCTCGTTAGTTGTTCCCACTGTTTGGCTCAGCCGTGTTGTGGTTCTTGTAGGGAACATCCAATTATACTACAAGTGTCTCTCTACATCAGGGGTCTGGAACGTGTGCCTTTCCAGATGTATTTGACTGCAACTCCTATCAGCCCTAGCCAACAAAGTCAATGGTAAGAAATCATGAGTGTTGTAGTCCAAAGTATCTGTATAGCCACAACCTGCAGACCCCTGCTCCACCTGGATACCTCGTGTATGCTCCAGTATGGAGTCCAATAAAACGTGCTCATACAACAGAGTGAGAGAGTTATCGATGTGAACACATATTGTCCTGGCTACCGCCAGCCCCTGGGACCAAGTTGGACCAGTATGACGAGTTAGCGAATGATGTCTGACCTTAAAACGTGAGACCTTATAGTAAGCTTATGTATAAGCATGCAAAAGCTGAATGTGGTAGGCTCCACTGATTGGCTGGCGGGAAGAGTATTTTAATGGATGAATGGGGGCATCCCAGTGACTGGGACCTGAGTGCCCTTTGCCGCCCCAGTTCCCTATAAAAGTGAAGAACCTGCTCCATTGCTTTGGAATATCTACAGACGAGTCTGAAGTATGGAGGATGACACCAACCCAAAGAGGAATTCTGAGGAAGCCCTTCCAATAACTTGAACCTGGGAAGACCCTTCCTGATGGTGAAGCTCTTCTATACTACCAACTGTACGAGATTTCCATCTACCAGAGAGAGAGAGATCAGGCTTTCTGCTTCCGCTGACTTACTGGTACCAACCTAATTTAATTAACTTCAGATCGATGCCGAAAGAAAGTCTCCAGGCCAGACCCTATGAAGATCTGACATGATAGGTCGAGAAAGCCAGACGCCGAGCTTCTCGGTAACCAACACTGTCTGAAAATGGTGACATCTAAAGGCTCAGGCCTGAAGGTAACTGCAAAGAAATCCAAGTGAAGAAAAGTTCTCTGTGGAGTGCTCCTCTTAACTGAGCTGCCATCACTGGACATCAGCTGCATCGGGCGCCACCTGAAATACTCCTCCACTAGGCCGGACAGCTTGCTCTGCTCCTTGGCTTCAACGGTTCATTTTCTCCAGTAACTCTTTACCTCCATTGGCCTCCACAGCTGCCCTTCTTGCTTGAAGATCTTCTGACAGACGCTGTTTTACTGCGAAGACCAAAATACCGGGAGCCACTACATCTCCAAACCCGAGCACTAACTGGGCGCTGTCAGAAACTGGCAAAATGCTTGACTGCAAGGCTCCATCCAGCTGACTAATCATCAGAAAGGCGTCCAAATGTTCCCAGAACAACACAATATCTTTACCATTGGGTCGATGCTGCAGGAAAGGAGAGAAGAGCTGTCTTTAAGGAGATGTAACAAGGAGGATGAAAAGATCGGCGAGAGAGCTGGACACCTCCAGGCAATAACAGGTAGTTCGCCAAATAAGAAAAAAAGCTGCACATAAGTGAACAATGATAACGTATGTGCTGTGCTAAAACATGTTAACAAACTGTGCACGGTAGACGGTTAAAGTGCAGCGCATTTATGCAAGCCATGCCTGCATTTTCAGACTACTTCATTAAGGACCCATGCCTGCTTGTCTGTGACAATGACACGAGTAGGTAGGTCATTCTGGGTTTTGTGATTCTGCATCACTATCTCATGCCTTTTCCTTGTTCTGCAACACCCCAAAGGAAAATCGAGCCCTAAAATTATAGACCCTATAACACTAATTTGGAGTTGTGACCATGAACGTAGAGCAGCAGATATCTTCCTTCATTCCAAAGTCTGAAGAAAGACTTTTCACTTGCCTCTCTAGGAACCAGCCAGCTGTTATTATTTGGAACTGGTTCTGGAAGAGACTTTAGATCATTTGCAGGAAGTCCCATATGACGTCAAGAACATTAGAGATCCCCAATCTGTCAATTTGATGCACCTTTGCTATTAAAGGACCTCAGAGAGCCAAGAACTGCAACAAAGCAAAAATAATCTTGCTTGAAAATATAGGAGATATATATGGGACAACATTTTATGCAGGGTGTTCGTCCCCCGCACCCCCAATCAAAATCACCACCCCAATATCTTCAGTAACACTGTCTTTAATACATATGACACCACTATAATCCCTCACCGCTTTTCCAATAGGCAAACCAAGAATCAGGCCGGTGTGCATAAGGAATATATATCTATTATTTAGTAGACAAAATTGACAAATTCCTATCACACAATAAGTATCCAAATACACCCCCTTTTCCTTCTAATAACTTCAATACAAACAAGTTGCACAATTAACTTTTTGGAGTAAAATTTGTAGAACATTTACGATACAACAACATGTGTATTTTTCATCTTTACTTTCTATTCCCCTTGTTAAATAGAAAAACATGTCTATACAATACTTCATATACTTGGGCCACTTACAAAATACACTTAATATCAAGTTAATGTATGCAGCACCCCAGAATATGAATTGGCAGCTTTGCTTTACCAATAGGATGTAAATGGTCTGACTTTAAATAAAATGCAATGCTTTTGTCTTTTGCAACAAAATAGACATGCACAGCGCTCTTTATTTCGGTTCTCCCTGCACATTTCATTTCTCGCAAGATTCCGACACAAGAACATTAATCAGCAACCTCTTTTCTCAATATATTATGTTCCCTTTTCCTTTACCCTGAGGCATTGAACCCTCTCTCATTCAATAAGGAGTCTCTCACTCACTCTCATTAGAGAGTGTGCCTTTAAATTAAATTGTTTCACTTTGTTTAACTTAGGAAAGACTTTCCTGAACAGCACAGAATCAGAGATTCAATTGGTATTTGGCACCCTGTCTGCTTTAATGCAAGGCAAAAGGAGTGTTCAACAGTTTGAAATTTTGTTTTACATCCCCCTTCCCTTCAGTGAAATTTTGAGGGTTGTACAGGGATGCAGGTGGTCAAACGTTACTTTATAGGACTATAGCCTTATTCACACTGGGAGAGAGGCTGATGTTTTCTTTTTTTTTAAAACTTTTATTTATATTCAGCTTGGTAGCACAGGTACAGGTGAGCAACAACAGAGCATATAAAAAACAAAACAATTTAAAGCATCACAGACTCATACAATAAGTCGAAAGACTTGTCTTGCGCACAAGGGAGGGTACAAAGCAGATCGGTACAACCCCCGGTGAGGGGCAATTCAAGAGACGACTGGAGAGTAACGAGAAGAGGTGGCTGGGGATGCAGGACCTGCGTCGGTGTCAGGGGGGGACATAAATGAGCGGAACTTCAACCAGATGTCTCTGGGTCTAGAGCAGGCGGGCTGCTGTACCGCCCATGATTCCTCCGTGTCGGATGCCCACGTAACTGCTCTGAGCCACTGTGTGTGAGTAGGGGCGGTAGGCCGAAGCCAGCAAAGTAGTATAGCACGCACAGCCAGAAGCATGCAAAGGCCAGCTAGTTTCCTAGAATCCCGTTGAAGTTCGGGAAAGTCATGAAATAGGCCTTTCATTGGAGTTGGGGAGATAGGGTGATCCAGAATAGACGAAATTGTGGAGCAAACTGTGCTCCAGAATTGGGTGAGGCGGGGGCATGACCAGATCATGTGGATATAGTCGGCGTCATCGTAGCCGCATCTAGGGCATCTGGGGGAGGAGTTGTTAGAGATACGGTGTAGCCTGGTCGGGGTGTAGTGGTATCTGTGGAGTAGTTTAAATTGAAATAGCTTGAATCGGGAGTTGAGGGAGACCCGCTGGATACGTGAGCACATATGGGGCCAACGATCGTCGGTCATTTCCAATCCGAGGTCAGACTCCCAAGCGCGCTTTAATTTAGAAAATGAATGGGGCGATCTGGATTGGATCAAGGTGTATAATCTGGAAATTTTGCCCCTCATAGGGAAAGGTGAGGACAGTTCGGTGATCGCCAGCTCATCAGGTGGCAGTGCTGGGAAGCATGTGTGTTTATGTTTGAGGACTCTGCGGAGGGATGAGTATTGAAGCCATACAGAAGGCCTCTGTCTGAGGGACGGTGGGAGGTCAGGCCATTCTATGAAATTACCACCTTCGAATATGTCTCGGAGCAATTCAAATCCCGCCTCAGCCCATGTGCGAACAACCGATGGGGGGACCTGTGGGACCCCCGGGACAAAGTTCCAGATCGGGAAGTTGCCATGGAAGGGATGGGTGATGCCCAATATTTGCCATGTTTTGGATAAGGCCAGGGACGTGCATCTCACCGGATCTAGCGAGCCCGATTCCACTGGCATGGGTGTGATCACCAGTGATTGGATGTCACGGTCGCTAACCGATAACTTTTCTAGTCTGACATGGGGAGGGGGGTCAGATATATTGAACCAATGTGCAATGTGTTGAAGTTGGGCCGCCAGCCAGTACTTGAGGAAGTCAGGTGCACCAAAGCCGCCGACTTCCATCGGGGAAGCAAGGGTCTTAAATTTAAGGCGGACCACCCCCGAGTGCCAGAGGAAAGTATTGAGGGTTCGTGTCAGTGCCTGAAAAAACTCGACTCCAGGTCATTGCGGAACATTAGCGAATTTATACAATAGCTGGGGGAGTACCACCATCTTCAGTATTCCTACCCTACCTGCCAGTGAAATCGGGAGTTTGGTCCAGCCCTGAATCTTCAGCATGAGATTTGTGAGGTATACTTGATAATTCTCCTCGTAAACCCGATCAATGTGACGTGACACCACTATACCTAAATAGGTAAACTCAGATTGGGCCCAAGTGAATCCAAGGGTATCGGGAGGGGGGAGTGTGCTGGGAGTGAGCGGGAAGAGAGTTGATTTAGCGCAGTTCACCGTCAGGCCAGAGATACGGCCAAAGAGAACTACATCCTCTAGTATTGGGGCCAGATTGATTTCAGGGGAGCGAATGAAGAGGAGAGCATCATCAGCATATAGGGAGACTATATCAGAAAAACCGGTAGTGCGTAGGCCTCTATGAGAATGAAATTGGCGAAGCATATCCGCGAACGGCTCCATTGCCACAGCAAAGATTAATGGAGAGAGGGGACAGCCTTGTCTAGTACCCCTAGCTATTTGGAAGAGGGTGGAGCACCGGTCCTCGGTGCGAACTCTGGCAACGGGATTTGAATATAGTAGCCTGACCCAGGAAAGAAAAGTGGGGCCGAATTTGCATTTGTTGAGTACCCGCCAGAGATACCTCCATGAAACTGAGTCGAAAGCTTTTTGCATGTCAAGCGTTGCGGCCACTGCGTGGACATCAGAGCTCACTCTGCTTATAATATTGAAGAGGCGCCTCAAGTTCAAGGAGGTAGAGCGTCCCGGAATAAACCCCGCCTGATCTGGATGAATAATATGTGGCATGAAGGGAACCAGTCGTATAGCGAGTAACTTTGCGTAAATCTTGACGTCGCAATTGATTAATGAGAGTGGGCGGTAAGAGCCGCATTGAGTGGGGGATTTACCAGGTTTTAGCAGGACGGTTATAGTGGCTTCGCGGAGCGTGGGAGGGAACTGACCCACTTCCACCGATTCCTCCCAGAGCGCAACCAGACGAGGGAGTAAAAGAGATTTAACCGCATATAGAACTCAACGGGTATACCGTCCGATCCCGGGGATTTGCCTGATGAGAGGGAGTCTATGGCCTCCGAAAATTCCAAAGAGGTAAATGGGCTCTCAAGGGCTGCGATGGTGTCGGGGGAGAGAGCCGAATAGGGGAAGCTTGTCAAGAAAGATGTCGATCTCTGATATAGTGGCATTGTCCGCGTTAGCATACAAGGATTGATAGAAGGAGAGGAATTCGGAATTGATATCCCCAGGGGAAGTGGCCAGAGAACCGTCAGGCCTCTCTATACCAGGTATGGGTGGGGCACCGAACTCACGGCGGAGAAGCCTAGCCAGGAGACGGGATGGGCGTTCACCCTCACCATATCTCCTCGCCAGCCCAGGGTTATCGAGAAATCTCTGCTCCCGGTCCGCAAGTGTACGGAAGGTATCCAGCTCCGTGCCGATCAACGCCAGGGTCTCAGGAGTTTGATTTAGTGTATATTGGGTTTCCAACTCGGATAGGGTGGCTTCACTCTCGGCTATCTCCCTACGGATGGTTCTAAGGATGCCATTTTCCTTAGAGAGAGCAATGCCTCTGATGTAGGCCTTGAAAGCCTCCCAGAGGGTGGCCTGTGATGAGACGGAGTCGGTATTGGTCTCAAAGAACTCCTCGATCGCTGACTCCAACTCTGAACTAAAGACCGGGTCGAGGAGGGAGAGTGGTTTCATCCTCCAGTGTCTAGTTCGGTCGTGATACGGGCCCCAGCACAGGGTGATCGTCACTGGTGAGTGATCGGAGAGAGTTCTGGGGAGGATCGTCAAACCGAGACACTCCTTATGAGTATATCAGACACTAACCATCTATCAATGCGGGAGAAGGAATCATGCACTGAGGAATAAAAGGAGTAGGCGCGGGAGTCGGGGTAAAGGAGCCTCCATGCATCAAACAGGGCCAGGCGATGAAGTGAAGAGAGTGTAGTATATGCAGCCCTAGTGAGTTGACGGGGACGAGAGCCAGACCTATCGAGATCCACATCAAATATTGTGGTAAAATCGCCTCCCCAGAGAATCGGTACCAACGGGAAGCCATCTAGGAGAGATGTAAGGTATGTATAAAATTCAGGATCGTCGGTATTGGGGCCGTAGATATTTAGCAGGACCACTTCCCTATTCTGTAAAGTACCATGGATTAAGACGTATCTGCCCAGGGGGTCTATTGTCGTGGCTATGGGGTTGAATCTAATGCTCTTGTGAATAAGGGTCATAACCCCCCGGCTTTGTGTAGAGTAGGAGGTATAGTATCTCTGTGGTCCCCATGCTTTGGCAAACCTTTCACAATACTCAGTAACCGCATGTGTCTCCTGAAGAAACAGGATCTTAGTTCCTTGCCGTTCAGCCTGAAGCTGTAGTAGTCTCATTTTCTTGTGGTTACCCAGCCCCCGCACGTTCCAACTCATGAACGTCAGGGTTTCTTCACTCGACACTCCCACAGTAGACACAGAGGAATACAGGCGGATGGAACAGCACCCCCCACAATCGGTCCCTATTGTAGTCAGATCTGCGACGGCGTTGAGAGCATGGTGCTCTGAACTCTACCTTCTCTGCAATTACCAAGCCTTTTTTAACGTAAACTTCCCTACCACCCACCCCCTCCCACATCCCTCCCCTAATCAGAGGGATGAACACCCCATATCCAACCAACCAAATCCAAAACAATGGCATCAACGCCTGGGGGGCCTGTAAATCGGCCTGGCGGCGGTGCTCGGTACCATGAGGCAATTTTAGGATAAACTCAATGCCTGACAGTAATAGCAGGTCTCATCCGGAGATGTTCCTGCGGGGGGGAGAGGGTAGGCATGACCAACGTAATGAACCAATGTAACAAAATTATAAGGGGTAACCATCTGATCCACCTGATCGGGGTGATGTATGTGTTCAGTCACAAATATTAGGAGCAAGGGATTATCGCAGAGTTCCTGGACAATTGAGAGGGCAAAGGATGTATGTGGTGAATAACCAGGACGCAACGGCGGAGAGGAGTCCACGCCGTCAACCGTCCAACAACTAGAACACTCTCCGTCCCAATGCGGACAGGACGGAATGGGCGGCATCCCCCTCGGCCCACGCGCCCTCGTAGATGCCGCAGCTGGGAATGATCGAATGTCACAAGTCTAATTGAGTTCAGGGCTAGGGCCCAATGGCATCGCCTCCACAATGGGAGCCTGTTGTGGTAGGCCAATGTCACAGTGTGTGGTCCAAGGTGACAAAATATAAAGCAATGACAGAGAGTGTTGCAGGTACAGTTCAGCCGGGGAAGTGTTCATCTATGAACTTAGAGGCCTCCTCCGGTAGCGTGAAGAAGTATACTCTGTTTGCATGTTCGATTCTCAGTTTGGCGGGATATAACATAGCATATTTGACCTGGAACTCGCGCAGTCTTCTCTTCACCGCCAGGAAGGACTTACGCTCACGCTGGACCGCCACCGAGAAGTCCGGATATAGGTGGATTTTGGCTGCGCCCAACAAAAGGTCTCCCTTGATTCTTGCCGCCCTGAGGAGGGCATCTCGGTCGCGAAAATTTAGGACTCTGGCTATGATGGGGCGAGGAGGGGCGCCAGGCTTGGGCTTCGCTGTGAGTGCACGGTGGGCTCTCTCGATTGCAAATTGTGAGGAGAGTTTTGGGGAATCAAGGAGTCGGAGTAGCATGCTCTCCACGTAATCCTCCATGGGTTCTTGTATGCCATCCTCCGGAACCCCGATTATGCGGAGATTGTTGCGCCTCGAGCGAGACTCGAGATCCTCGTTCTTCTTCTCCACCTCTGACACACGGGAGGATAGTGTGGAGATCTCCGCCCGGAGGGAACCCAGGCCGTCCTCAGCGGTGCTCACCCGCGATTCAATCTCGGTCACACGACCATCTGTCCTCTCCATATGTGCCTTAATGGAGGATATCGTACCATTCATGTCATCTAATTTGCTATGGATTGTGGTGAACCCCTCACGGATGTATTCCAGCATTTTCTGAGATTCGGATGGGTCCAGTTCATGTGAGGTGGATGGTTCTTGTGTAGGTGCCTCCTCACCAGATCCCCCGGTGGCCTCGTAAACATATTGATGGAAGATTGTTTTTTCCCCGTCCGTGTCGACATGATGCCGGCTCGAGATGGGCTCAAAACTAGTAGGGCGCCAAGGGAGGGCACCCGGAACGACCCAGGCCGAGTGTGCGTGGGGCCACAGCCGATCAGCAACACGAGCAGAGGCGACCGAAACCAGATGAGGGGGGACCAAGCTATGCTGGAGTGCTGGTTCTGAGTCAGGAGGGTCTCCCAGGACAGCTAATATGTGTAGTAGCGGGTGAACCCCAAGTAGACTTCAGAGATCCTGTAGAGGCCAGGGCTAAGGAGACAATGACCACTGGGAGAAACAGGAGAAGTCTCTGGTTGTCGCTGTGATGAGGCGGGACAGGGGTATACCGCCGTGCGTGGCTGCAAGGCGGTCAGCACTCTGGAAGACAAGGGCCAACAAGACGAGGACGTCCCAGATCAATGGTGTATCAGTACGGGAGAATCGGGGGCAGTGCGTATCTCGGTACAGCAAAATGACCTGACAATGGGTACCTGGGTAGGGGCAGACGCCTCAGACTGTCCACGAGTCAATTTTAGGCTGATGGGTCCGGGGGGTAGCGTGGCCGGGGAAAGGGTCCGCCGGGGGGCAAGCTCCGGTGCGGCAGGGCCCCAGCCCTTAGGATACCAGGATGAAGGAGGAATGGAGCTGCCGCCACCAGACAAGGCCAAGCGCAGCATCCGGAATCGTGGGAAGGAATCCAGCGTAGGTGATGAAATATTGCAGGGCCCAACGTGTTTCAGGGGCGCCCTCCCTCCGCCCAAGGTCGCCGGGAATATGGAGCTCCGGAGGGGTTGACAGCGGGACGCGTGAAGCGGAGACCAGGGGGCCGGGGGGGGAACTCACCACCCGGAGCTCGAAGAGGAGGCTTGGTCCAAGTCAGCATGCCGCCTAGGATGGGGCAGCGGAGCAACGCTCTCGAATCCCAGGATGGTCCAGGGGACAGGCCGCAACACCGATCAGCTACTCTCCCGTAAGGCAGGAGAGAGCGGCCGCGTAGGGCGGGAAGTATGCCCCTCCCCCACAGAAGGCCGCAAGCCACGGGACACGGCCGCGATCCCCCGGAACCCAGAGCGGGGTCGGAGGAAGCGATCGCCCCCGTTCACCCGCGGCGGTCCACAGCTCCCCTGTAAAGGAGGTCCGGGGACGGGACGTGGGCAGTAGATGCCCAGTAGCAGCAGCCCACACCTCCGTCGGTTGATTGCTTAATCGCCGAGGCAAAACAGGAGGATTTCTGAAAAAAAGGCGCCTCGCGGCTCGGAGCTATTCAGTAGACGGCCATCTTCCTTGCGCGCAACAGCGCCCCCCTGAGGCTGATGTTTTCTAACTTCTCCAAGATCACCCTGTGTCATTTGGCTAGGTGGGAATTAATTACATTATTAATGAATCGCAATAGCGGTGTCTGTGTGGGAAAAGATAACAATTTAGCAAATCCCACAAAACGAAAACAACATTTGTTGAGATTAGGTACTTTCATTGAACATCTCTCTGGAAGTATGCTCAGGAAAGTCATCAAGCTCCAGCATCATCTCATTGGAAGTATAGGGATCTGGCTATAGATAGACTCCAGCATCAATCCCTCTGTTCTGGTTCCCTCCATATTCTCCAAGTCTCATCCACCTCCTTCTGTCTCCCTTCCAATAGTTGTAGAGTGCTACAGTCATCTTAGACAGCTCAGATCATTTCAGACAGCTCTCTCTCTCCTCTTTTTAGTCAGCTTATCATTCGGGACAGACAATCCTCATTTTGGCAAGAGCTCCCTTTCCCATTGTGCAAAACTCATAGTGACACCCCAAATTGTCCAAATTATGAGGTGTCAGCCTTTTGGATCCACTGATCTGTTCACCTTGCTCTCCTGTTTTGGGTTGTACAAGCATTTAAGGGAATACTTAATGGCACAGCAGTGCTTTTGATGATTTTAAGGTGCAGAGGAGATGACAATCAACCCTGACATCTGGGTTGTGAAATATACGTGAATAAGATAAGTTCCTGATTAAGGAACTCCCGTCCCCATGCACACTATCCCAAGCTCATAAATGAGCTAAACACTTAGGAACATTTTTTAAGTAAATTTAAATTCATACATTCAATTATGATTGCTGGCATACAAGCATATTGTAGTTTCCAATGATAGATCTCAAAGATGAGGATATTTCTTCAAAGGTATTTTTTATTGTTCAAAAGTTCCTAGAAGGCCCAACGCATTTCGAGATAAACATCTCTTCTTCGGGGGTATATTCAACATTATGCAACACATCTATAGAAAAATTTTAAAAAAACATAATTACATTTATAGTAGAGTACTTTTTGTTACTGTTTTGCATATATAATGGTAACATTTTTATGTTCAAAAGGAAAAAATAGAAAAAAGTGGTTCTTGTGATACTATATACAGCTGTCTAGTCATTCTAATAATTGTAACTTATTTTTTCAACTTATTTTCAACATTGACTCTGCTAATCTGAAATAGAATACTTGTCAACATACTTGTCTAAGCAAAATATGGCCCAAAGCAGACCGTTAGTCTAAAAACCAAAATGGAATAATCAAACAAAAGGCTATGGATTATCTGTAGGTACTGTATCATAGTTGGTCAAGGGGATAGTCTCGTGTGAGGGCATGGTACCCTAATAGTCTTACAAAAGTTTGCTATGGAGTATAGAAGTGTGTGATCTTAATGGCATTTGTGCCCGAGAGAGTTTAACAATTATAAGACAAAATAGCTTATACATAGGTCAGATTGGATGTTGGTAAACACTGATAAAGTGCCTGTTGGTAGTGAGAGTAAGTAAGTTCTTACCCTAGGTAAGGGTCCAGAAATCGCCGCTGTGTGCGGTGTACAACTTAAGGTAAGAGATACCAGGTAAGTCAATGCGTTCTTATGGCGTTCCTTTTGCTAGGGAAAAGGTGAGTTTTCGTACCGTTAGCTTAAGTGATAGAAGAACAGGTAAGTGAGGGTAAAGGGTAGGGTAGGGTGTTGTCAGCAAAGGTTGAATGCTGCTTACCTCTGGCTATGATCCAAGAGTGTGGAGGTTCTGTTCGCGTCCGTAGCGTGATGTTAGTAAAGATAAAAATGGCTGTATATATTACAGCGATAAGTAATGACGTCATTACGTTGTGGCGTGACGTGACGTCACGGATATAAACAAAATAATTTTTGTTCTAAATATGACAGAAGATGTTCATGTGTAATAAACAAAAAGATTTTGATAGTGGTCTGCTTGGACACGAGGAGTTTGTTATCTGTGATCACGGAGTAAATTACCATGCCGTAGAAGTGAAAGTAACACGGTTACTAGACAGAGACAGAAGCTTAAATGGGGTTATGGGTTTAGGGAGCTGGGATGGTAAGGGAAGAATTTCCTGGTATAGATTTCTGATGGTCAATAATCAAGTATACCAAATTGATAACCTGTAGGATACTTTACATTGTGAGATGTCTAGGTAAAGCATGGTCTCACAAGTGATAAATCGTTTCAAACTTGTACAATGATTTCCTGTAGGAGACTTACATTCTGTCAGGTTATACACATTTTATGTACACTGTGATGTACTAATCAACAAAAATGACCTTGTCATTGTGACTTACATTCTAATGGGAAACACAACTTGGTCCTGTTATGACATCTATATTGTGGTTTGAGGGACGTTGTCCATTTTCTCCCCCATATGATGAACTCTCTAAGTGTATTAAATACTCCCGTGGTGCCTAAAACAATGAGCACCCTATATCTGAAGAGCAAACTAATCGTGACTATTCCAGAAATTGTTATCTATTGTTTTTTTGGTTGTTATATAAGTATGCACCCAAGTAGAAATCTTCGTTGAGACCTAATGGGGTAATAGCGTCCAGAGTATGGATCCAATATAATTCTCTTTGTGCCAATCGTTTGGCCATATCTCCTCCTCTGGGTGCTGGTCAAATCACTTCTAGTACAACTACTCAGTTTTTTTGGCTTATGATTAGGATTGTACATCTACTGACTCCCCAAATCCCTGCCTCCCCTCATCAATGATTGGTTCCTTTAGTTACTAGGCTCCATTTCTGAGAATTATGTCCCCACCCATTTGGAAATGGCATTTCTAAACACTTCACCTGGGCTTCAAATCTTCAACATGACACTTTTCTTCAACTTATAAATAAGAGCTGTGAACTATACATTTTTTACTTGGTCTGATCAGGCTGATCGGAACGCACTGTGTCTCATGTTGGCACACAGTTGCAGGTGCGAATGGCAGTTTTATAGTTTATTCAAACAAGATAACATTTTGCTTCACATGATTTTATAGACAGGTATCTAATTTAATAAGCTATCGACCCTCCGCTCCATAACCTTTTCTAGGAAGCTATAATCATATTTTAGCTTGAAACTCTGATTCCCAAGGTCGAAGAAGTATCATCAGATGGGGGCTTTCCATAAGCTTTTCAAGCATATTTGCACGATTTCTGTAAGTGTCACAGCCCTCAAGTTAATGGATAAAATATGACTCTCCGTATTAACCCATGGCATTCTATTAAGTACAAAGCAAAAACAAAGAGGCACGGGACCCACGTCTGGGTATACCCGTAACACTCAGGGTGACAAAGCAAAAATAAAAAGGTGACGGCTGGAAGATTTAGAATTAATCTTAAACCTCTGGTAACTGCTCTGGGCAATCCTCAAGATCATCGTTCTTCACCTGCCAAGCAATTACAGAAAACGGAAAGACCATATGCAAACCAGACTAGGTCCCACCCCCAAAGGGGCAGTCCAGCTCAAACTGCTAGGTCACTAGCCTTCTGCACAAGGCCACAAGAATCCCCAGACATGTTTCGGCCTTATTGACATCATCAGTAAGGAGTAGCTTGGGTCTCTAGGCCCAGCAGGCACAGGACCGCAATCTGGGCATACCCGTCCCACTTGGGGTGACAAAGCAAAAATAAGGAAGTGATGGCTGGAAGGTTTAATCTAAAGCCTCTGGCAACTGCTCTGGGCTAGCCTCCAGACCATCGTTCTTTGCCTGCCAAGCCATTATCGAAAGGGGAAAGACCATATGCAAATCAGGCTTGGTCCCACACCCAAAGGGACAGTTCACACCGAACTGCTAGGTCACATCCCTTCTGCATGAGACCACAGGCATCCCCAAACATGTTTTGGCCTTTTTGGACATCATCAGTGAGGGGTAGCTTTGGTCTATAGGCCCAGCAAGCACAGGACCCACATCTCAACTTACTCATCCCACTCCGGGTGACAAAGCAAAAACAAAGAGGTGATGGCTGGAAGGTTTAGAATTAATCTTAAACCACTGTCAAATGCTCTGGGCAACCCTCCAGACCATTGTTCTTTTCCTGCGAAGCCATTACAGAAAGGGGAAAGACCATATGCAAATCAGGCTTTGTCCCACTCTCAAAGGGGCAGTCCAGCCCAAACAGCTAGGTCAAATCCCTTCTGCACGAGACCACAACCATCCCCAGACCCTAGAGAGTACTCTAGGTGCTGGAGATGGTATTCCACAAATGCAGGACACCTTCATATGTTTTGGAACCTCAATGCAGTAAGCAAATAGTGTCTGGGTGAATAGTTCATGGGCAACCTGTTCACCTTGGTACCCGGATGATGCTGTGCAACGTGGGTTAAATAGTCTGGTTAGGCCCGCTCAGGCAGTCCTTTATCTTCTCAAACTCGATAAACTGAGTACCAAGAGTAGATAATGATGGTGAGGACAAATATTACAGCACGTAGAATCTGGAATAATTCACTATGAAGTGCTATATAAATCACCAAATTGTTATTATTATTATTATTATAGATGTTGTCATTGTTATTATCCTGGATAGACTTAGCAAAAAGATACAAACTTTGCCTCAATGTGCAACTACCGCTCCCAAATGACTGAAAGGGCCAAGGAATTGATTGCATATACACAACATTTGGGTTAATCATTTTCCAATGGTGGCCAAAATGCTGATTGCAAGACACTCGAAAATAAAATGTTCAGTTCAAATTGACTAATGGCTGAAGAAAGGGATACTTCAGGCATCCCTGAAACCTTCACTTCAAGTCTCAGAAGAAAGACAACTACCTGGATCTTTTGGATAATTTACTGCCACAGCTGCTGCATCTGACTCCAGGAATTTTATGGGGCTCACACTTCCTACATTTTTGTTTACCCCTTGAAAATCTGATATTTTCTTTGCAATCATTTGCAAATTAATACTGAAGATTATGGGATAAAGCTGGGAGGGGTGTATTGTAGGTTAACGGTTTGTTGTATGATTCAACTTGCCATGTGTTTCCCCTAATTCAAATGCCTAACATTTTACATTTATTGTGTTTATGTAAAACATTGATCTTTACTTACTAATTGGAGACAGCTCACTATTGCCCATACAAGACTACCCTGCAGTGGAACTGCTACAGGTCCTGCCACACTTTGAATATCCCTGTTGACCTTCGGACATGCGGTTGATATTAACTGTGACGAATTGGATTGTGCTCTTAAGGAGTACAAGGATGAGCAGGGATAAAAATGCCCATTCGACCCTCACACTTCTACAAACCAAGAGCCAACACAATCATAAAGGTAAAAACAGGGACAGTTAAGAGATATACTTCCTTCGCATTTTGTGATAATGTGGGACGAGGGAAGGCTATGCTGTTAAGAGGGGTGTGAATGTGAATCAGTAGCGACCTAAAGAGCAAAGCATACCAATCCAAAATAAAGGTGAAGGTCTAATCAAGGTTGTATAAAAATAGATAGACTTCAATAAAACACAGCATCTGCAAGATAACTAAATAGAAACCAATGTACAAAACTCACCCCTACAGCAAGACAGAGAAAATGCAACAGATTGAAGAAAGTAACACTCTAAGCGTGAATACAGGGGTGTAAGGCAAATAACCAACTACAAAAAAGGTTATATCTTTGAGTGAAAGAAGGTGCTGAGGTGACCTAACCAGTCCCTAGGGTCGCATTGGACTGTGGGGACAGTTAGGTTCAACAGTACCTGGCTTCCGTTCTTGGTGGGTTGATGCATGTCGAACCCACTGTCAAACGTAGATGCAAGCAGGTCAATCTCTGTTCAGGCACGTTGGATCATGTGGGCCCACACAACAAGCGGGCATCACGTATGGGTGAATGCAGTTGCTCTGCACTGTCAAAGGGTGGCTCTTAGTGATGCAGGTCAGGGTGGTCCCAGGATC
The DNA here is from genome assembly GCF_040938575.1 of Ambystoma mexicanum. Classification (NCBI taxonomy): domain Eukaryota; kingdom Metazoa; phylum Chordata; class Amphibia; order Caudata; family Ambystomatidae; genus Ambystoma; species Ambystoma mexicanum. Next base: position 199,649,934 of record NC_090940.1, read on the forward strand.
TCTTCCCATTTGAGCCAGGCCAGGGTTCTAGCTGTTCGGGTGGGTAAATGCCTGACGGTACAGCGGTTCAAGCTGGCGGGCGATGGTCATCAAAGGTGGTGGTCTTGGGTGCGTTGATGTGCAGGTCGGTGAGGCGGCCGTTCGAGGGCTAGCTGTGCTGAGCTGTGGCTATATCCTGCAGTTATAGTCGGCGTGAGATTTGCCAGTTGTTCGGGTCGGTTCCCAGGGTTGAGTAGTAGCTTAGGGCTTAGCAAGTGATGGGCGAAGCTAAGGCATGATGCAGCGTCGAGTTGGTTGAAGCACAAGCAATAGTTTGGATTGGTGCAGGAGTGCAAAAGCCAGGGCCAGCGTCTTCCCTTTGTCCAAGGTGCAGTGAACACAGAGTGACTGGTTCGTTACAGCAGAACAGGGAACTTTGGCTGGTATGGTCCTCCAGCTGCTGTGAGGCCCACTCAGAGGGACTTGTGGACAGGAGGGTTCCATTCAGGGTTTGCTCTCCCAGCTTTGAAGATTCTGGAGCAGGGTGGCAGATTCTGGTCCACAGCAAAGGTTTACCCCCAATGTGCCCTGGGAATGGATAGGGAGCAGATCCTTTTCCTGCCTTGGATGACTCCATATTCACCTCAGGCTGAGGGCTTTGGAAAGTACATTTTTTCCAAAGGAAGTCCAGTGAGTTCTTCTCACGTCAGTGCAAATCTTCAGTGTATTAAGTGGATCTAAAAAGTGAAGGGAGACCCTTTTTTTGAAAGACAAAAACCCACAGGTGATTGGATTAAAGCTAGCTTGCTTTAGTGGTCCAATAACTGTTCTTAAAAGAAGTGTACTTTGCCCGTCTGAAATCACACCAAAAGTGCTTTGCTCTAGAGAAATTGGAGGGACAGGAAGGAGAAAGGCAGAGAAAAACAAAATGGTGGAGGTATCTGCCACTGAACAGATCATGTCTGGCCTCTATAACCCCACCCACTTTCCATCTCACTAAGATCAAAGGCCTGTAGAAATGCAGCACCCTGGTGTGAGGCTACTCCACATGAATGGGTGTGTTCCTTTGATGCCTGGGCACAAGGTAGCTGCCTGCTGTGCATTTGTCCCTGGTGGAGAGTGTTGCCTGCCCTCACAAAGAGATCAAAGAAGAGGCATGGCCATTCAAGTTTCTGTCCTGTCAGGCTCAACCCATCTCGCCCAAATTCACAACAGCCTCCAGAGCTGAGCTTGGCTCACAGGTGTTGACACACTTGTGATATCAAATTGGATGTGCCTGTAAATATGATGAAAATACCATTCACTATACGCTAACTCAAGTATGGCTTTGATTTAAAGATTACTTGGCCCCCAGGAGGTAGAACCATAATTATAAGGTTTTGGAACAGGTGTGCCTATATTAAATTCAGCCCCTTTGCTCTAGAGACTTGGCTGTCACTGCAGTTGTCAAATGCTACCTGTGACCTCTGAACCTGCTCTGTGTCACTGATATGGCAGGCACTGCAAATCAGTATACTGATGTAGCAGGAAAAGGGTACGCACTATGCTTTTGGCATGGAGCATATGAAAGGGGAATCTTATCTGTGGGGTGAAACATAGCCCCTGAATGCCAGAAATAAATAGGCCAGAGTCATTTGTGAATGCCCATTGAAGCATATGGCCAGCACAGAAATGGTGATGTCAGACATAAGGCTTATTGAACCAAAAACAGGCCTAAATATCAAAGGAAAGAAAGTGGGCTTAAATCTCAAAAGTGTAAAGATATGCACAATGCATTTCAGCAAAAAAAAGAAAGACGTGTATGACAATGCTGTTTACTAAATCCATGGAGAGCTGCTCTTTTACTTAAAGAGACAGACGGCAGCGTGTACAATATCTTTATGCAACATCAGATTGTGATCCTGAAATCGTAATTGAAACCAAGCTTCTTGCATTTACAAGAAATAAAAGAATTCCCTTTTTTGTTTTTCCTCATCCAAATGGTAGTATGCAGAGAGAAGTGCTCACTAGACTTTCAGAGTTTGAATATGGTTTTTTCATATATCTGCCATATACATATGGACAATCCAGAAGTGATATTCATGTATTTTGCAACTGTGAGATTAAAGAAGTACATTACACCTGGATATAAGGCCCAGGTGCCTTATAAAAAGTCATGTAAAATGCATTGTGTGTGAGTTTAAAAGCCGTTGCTTGCTGAATTTTTACATGCAGCCGGTCATTTCTTCTAAAGCTAACTTTACCTCGAAGACTTTTCCTCTGCTCTCCTGGAGAGAGAGGTCTGGTTGTCAACCATCAATCAGGGCAATTACTTAAAAATATAGAAAGAAATACACTGCTTAGACTTAAACCACAGTGGAAACAGATAAGGCCATGCCTGTTCATTCAGCAAAAGTGACCTTGAGGTCACAATTCCCATAAGATGTCCATTAGAGTTGCAATCAGGGCCATCACAGGCCTTGAAGGCAGAGGCGAACATAAACATGAGCCAGCCTTTGGTTGGTCACATGCTTAAGGGAAAATGAAACTGAAAGCAAATAAAGACAAAGAATGCAGTTAAGTTAATAGAAAAATACATATTATTGAATAAAAATATCAGCGTATATGCCACAACGGTCAATCTAGACTTGTATTAAAGGTGACAGTAACCCCCTTTGAACCATGATAAAATGATGTTTGTGTGATAAATATAACTAAAGTTATTAATGAAAATGTTATTTGGGCCTTCCCTGGATTCCGAGAGATTTGAAAGTTGGTGTGAGGGCGAAGGAAATAATTAACATTGGAACTATGAAGTGGCATATTTTTCAATGATACGGCTCTTGATTAAATAAAGAAAAATAGTATCTATGCATAGGAAGGGTGTGCCGACTTCAGATTAGCATCATCTGATTTGCAATAAAACTTAGTTCTTAAAAATATATTCATACATGTAAAGATTTGAAAAATTAGGGTACTTGCCATGTTCATAGATTTTTAGAGTTTTGAACATACCAAGCCCACGTGTCCGTTTGGGATGACAAAGCTTTCTCCTCCCACAGCAGTCCTAACTCACACCGCTCATCTCCTTGTCCTATCAGCACACAGGTGGAAGGTGACTAGAGAAAACCAACCAATCCCTTTTGCGGGAATCATGACATGTTGAGATGTCATTTGCCCTATAAGTAGATCAGTTTGCATTAGAATTAGGCTTTTTCACTTATTCCGGGAGGCAACCTACTGCTGAACTCTTGCGAGAAACATCCAAACAGAGAGGCCCCAAATCTTGCTTTGGAGACAGGGACCAGGAGACATAGAAGCTGACTAGGACCCCTTGGAGGATTCAGAGGAGACTATTTGACTGACATGCTTGCTGTCCCAGAGGTGTCCTGCTGTTCCCTGATGCTCATTACAAGGCCTCTCCTGTAAGTAAAACTATCCCCAAAGCCATAGATAGTGTAAGCCCTGCGTTTACAAGCATTGTTTTAGTTATTTCCTCATGGCACAATTTCCTGTTTGTCTGTGTAGATCCTTAGCCTATTTAATTAAAGTAAATCAATGAATTCCCCTATAGAAATCACGGGATGTGTTTTGTTGGCATTCAAAAATAACAAGCTCTTGCCAGTGTATTTTGAGCCGGTATAGACATAAAGATCTGCCAAAGGAATTAATCCCAAAAACCTGTTTCCACATGAGTGTGCAGGGTGCAAAACGAGATTCCCCATTGATCCCCTTCATTTTAAATCAGAAGTGTGAAGCCTGGTATTTCTTTTGCATGTGTGGTAAAGAACCGAAATTGTCCATTTGTTCCCATTGTGCTCTGAGCAAAACCACAAACTCCTTTCTGTTCTTTTTAGGTGTGGCAAAATGAATTTTCCCATTGCTTTTCTTTCCCTCATATTGTATCTGGGGTAATCAGTCGAATGACAATTTTTCCCCTTGAATCCCTTTTTCCAAAGAGTTCATTTGATCAGAATCCCAAAACGATTTTCCCATTGTGTTCCTACTCTCTGCCACTGGCCTTGAAGAGGGGTCAAGTCTAATTTGATGTTTGGAGGGTGGGGGTTGCTGGGAGAAAAAGTATTATAACCAAATCAGCAATCACTGTGTGTCTTGAATTGTTCTTTGTCTGCATTGGTGGGTGATTTGACAAGAAAGTTGTGGGACATCGTGACTGCATATCTCAGTATTATCTCTGTGTTGGTGCCTTTACGGAAGTCATTTTTGTTCTTGTGTTGCCACAGCAGTGGTGGCTGATGTTAGTCTGTTTGTCAAATTTGGGTTAAATAAATGAATAAATCAATATTCTTACTAGGCAACAGCCCGGTTCCTAGTCCTTTGTAGCAGCGGGTGTTTCTTGGGGTTGGGTGCGAGACGGGTTGGAGGCCTTACCAAATAGGACCGGAATCAAAATCATAGTGATTTGTTGTGCGCCACATTCATTGCGGGGAAAGGAACTCTCTGAGTTGAGTGTGACCGCCTAATAAACCGCGACAGATCAGCATATTTCCCTTTCAGAGATGAAATTACCCGCATTGTACATATAATCAAATAATGACTTTATACAATGATTAAACATTATCCAATCGCAATCATCACAGCAATTTCAATTAATTCATAAAATCCATATAAAAAGGTTAATAGCACCTTACTTGACATATTTCTTTTTATTATTACATTCTTTACTTATTTTGGTTGTGAATTACAACCTTTCAAATATTTACATGAACAGCAGAACAATATTATACATGAATGAAAGAGTAAATGAATAGATATTTGCAGGAAGAGCAAATTAATTGACAAATGAACTTTAAAATGAGTGTTGCCAATTAAATGACATTTGAGAAGAGTTTTAGAATAAAATACAGTAAAAAATCAAGAATCATACAAAAATGAAAATGTCATTAGATTGTGCAAAAAAATCATCATTTTTATTACCGTAGTCTTTAGCATAAAAGTCACGAGTACAATTGATTCAAATATCATTTACAGTAGAATAAAGCAATCAGCAGATTATAAAACTTGAACCACAATGATGCTAAACATGAGTGCATTTTTATCAGATCAATAAGCGTAACTGAACACGGGTAAATTGACAACCTCGAGTTGCTAGATGTTGTAACATAGTACGGTTTTATCTGCCAGTGCAAGGAATAGGGCGGTCCTGTTATTTAACAACCAGTATAATCATGTTAAATTAAAAGCCCCTTTAATCCATTCTTTTAAGGTTCTACCTGGCTAATTCTGTTGTGGATGTTTGATATGATATGATATGGCATTTATAACGCGCCTATACACAAGTGTTTCAAGGCACGACGAGGCAAGGGAGGGGAACAGAGGGAAGACGAGATAACGATCCCACTAGGCCAGGTGTCATTCAGATCACGCAAGTGCATGCGAAGAGGGAAAGGGTAAGTGCGGGGGAGGCGGGAGGGGACAGTGCAGTAAATGGGATAAATAGAATAAATAACAAGAATAAATAACAATAAGTAAAAGTACGGCCACCTGGCGGCAAGAGCAAGGGTAAGTGCAAACATCAGGAGTCAGGTGCTGGTAGTGGGACTGTAGGGATACAGAAAACAGTCCCCAAGTGTGGGGGTTGCCAGGAAGGCAGTACACGTGTGCGACTGGTGGGGGAGGGGACCTGGGCCCGAGATCAGAGGGTGGCCAGGTAACCAGTTCAGTTTCAGTTTCAGCAGGAGAATCAGTTGGGGAGAGGCAGAGAGAAAGCAGAAGCAAAGAAAAAGGTTTTGAGGTGCTTCTGGAACCGGCGATGATTCTCTTCAAGTTTCAGGGAGGCAGGTAGGCTGTTCCAGAGGGAGGCCCCAGCCGAAGAAAGAGATCTACCACCAACTCGTTGCTTGGAAAAGCGACTGACCCTGGGGGAGTTGAAGGCGGATGAGCGGAGAGCTCGAGAAGGAAGAATTTTAGGACGAGAGAGTTGAAGGAATTGAGGCCCCAGAGGCCTTGTGGACAATGCAGAGGGTTTTGAACTTAATAGTCACAGCCACTGGGAGCCAGTGCAGGGATTTCAGTCCTGGAGAAATACGATCCCTGGGCTTGGGGCCAAGGACAAGTCTTGCATTCCTGTTCTGGATGAGTTGCAGAGGGTGATGAGTAGAAGCATGCAGATTTAGAAAGAGGCTGTTGCAATAGTCCAGCCTAGAGAGAACGAGAGCTCTAGAGACAGTGAGCTTCTGGAGGAAGGAGAGGAATGGAAGAATACCTCTGAGGAGGTGCAGCTGGTAGTGTGACTTCTTAGAGACGTCAGAGAAGTGAGGAGAGAAGGAGAGCGTGGAGTCGAAGATGACACCAAGGTTTTTAGCCTGACAGGTGGGAGCAGGAAGAGGGTTTAGTGCCAAGAGACAATTTATGGTTGCTCGATTTAATGAAATGTGATTTGCATTAAAGATTCTGGACCACATTTGTTTTTGTGATAGTATAGTAAACCCGGGAAAATGCTTATGGAAGAATTCTTCCCTTAGTGGCACTAAATGAGGGCATTCAAAATAAAGATGCTCTAGCGTTTCAATTTGATTTGGATGGTTGCAGAACTTGAATGATTTGGTAGAGTTTGGGTCTTTTGAATGTAACGCAATTTGAGTACTCGTGGGCCACAGATTAAAACATATTCTCATCAAGAAAGAGGTAAGTTTGTAGTCAGGGAATTTCATTAGATACTTAAAGTGCTTTTATCTGGAATACTCCATTTTTAAAAATTGTATACCCCGTACAGTTGTCCCAGGTTAGGTACCAGTCCCAGAGCCATAGTTTTCTTTTGGCATGATCGGGATTATCTACAAGTAGTTATTCACTGATCTCAGCATTGTTCATCGATGTCATACAATATATTTTCCATGTTTTTAGGGAATTGTCTTGTTTCCCCTCAAGGGCTGCGGCAAGAAGAGGAATGAGGCCAGCCTTGTGAGTTTGCTTCATCAAACATTTACGAAACAAAGATAGTGAGTGCCAGGAAACTATAGTGGCAAGGGATATGAGTCCAAGTTAATATCGAATAATATCAATAGGTATACTTTTTTGTAATGATAGTTAAATACTCCCATTTGGGATGATTCTCTGGAACTTTTGCCTGAGCTCAGTATGTAATGACAGGAACAAATGTTTGTTTATAAAAGTTTAGTACTGGTAGAGAGAATTTTCCAAACTTCGTCTGCATAATCTTGCCTTGCAAAGTCAACATTTGCATTTTGAGTTTTAATTCTGTTTTGTGTGGTAAATCTGATGGATTATTGTTAATATTTTGACCCAGGTATTTAAATTCCTGGATAAGGTCATCTAAAAGAGTACCAATTATCCACTTAAAGGTCGACGTAGACTTGCTTTTTGATGGTTGCACTATGAGGATATTTGATTTCTGAGTATTAATTACTAATCCATTAGTTGCTGCATAAAATGGCAGAGTGTTGAGTTTTCTATGAAGACCTACAGGAGTCTGATCAATTATAACAAGGTCATCAGCGTAGAGAAGCCAAGACACAGGAGTGTTACTGACTTTAGGAGGCAGGGATCAAGGCAGCTCTAAATGTATGTTAATGTCCTTTATGTCAAAATTAAATAAAGTGGAGGCTGGAATACAGCCTTGCTTAAGGCCACAGTGAGTAGGGATGGATTTGGAAAATTTCACACCATAGTAGATAAGATTAAAATCATCCCCATTCATACAAACATACCATATATCCATAATATTAATTCCATGGATATCATTCCTATATTTAATAAAAATTATGTTTCTGAAACAGCTCCAGGCTCTCACATTCTGTGAGCAAATGTTTAGTGGTTTCTATTGCATTACTTCCGCAGAGCCGTTTGTATCGAGGTATTCCAACTCGTGCCCAATGATTTCATGAGTGGGCATAGCATTACATTTAATCTTCAATTAATGCTGCACAATAAAATAAATTGCTTGCATACTTTTATTAATTTAATAAAAATCAAGTAAGCCAGCACTCCTAGACCCATGCGAAATAGCAATCCGTCACAATAACTTACAGGGAGTAGATAAAGGAATGCTTGAAATCTTCCAAACATGAGTTATTTACCTATTAATGTAGAAACTTTTTTTAGCTACTTTCTATGGGATAAAAAGTATGTTACATAAACCTGTACTGGTATTCCTTTATGCAAAACAGTACTGCATTAACCAGACTCTTGTTTACCCTGTGTACTAGAGAGACCCCTGACCGGCCCAGAGAGTCAGAGTTTGCTCTGTAGCACTTTAAGACGAGATAGCTGCACCTTTGAGATGGATGGGGGTGCAGGTATATTACTCCAACACCAATCAATAAGGACAACTCAATGGTTTGGCAAAGGGGAGTCCGTTTAATGACAAGTACAAAAAACGGGGAAACATGGAAATCAACAGTGATGCGATAGCCAGTCTCGCTTCAACTCCCAACAACTTCATGCAAACAGTAACAGTTATACCCAAAATTCGTCCTCATTGACGTGTAACATGCAAAAGTTATCATGCAATTCTATTGGTTGGAAAAGGTAACTTAAATATAGGTGCTATATGTGTATATGGTAAAAGAGTATGAGAATTGCATAAACATTGCTAGGTGGGCGTCTAAGCCCTTCCTTCAAAAAGGACTAAGGTGGACGTCACTAAAAGTACAACGTCCCATTGGTTCTACTATCTATAGGACCCTAGATTATTTGGTCTATTGTGATTCGGTTGGCTTCAACCCCATGCATAAATCTCCACTTTAATTAGCCGCACGCAGAATGGTCAACCAGGTACAGGATATCCCAAGATTCACCCGGCCTCCCTTCCATCAATCAGTACTTTAGTGGCTATGTGTCAATTAGTTGGCTGTGGTTGGCCTCGAAACTGTAGCTTCTTGTCAGAAAAGTTATGGTATCTTCTGTTTGGGAGTCAGCCAGGCGTAGGTGCCTCTTCTCGCTCGGCTGGTCACGTGCTAGCACACCGTGAATCTGCTTCGTTTTCCTTCTATTTGCGCATTTAATTCTTATTCGGTTCACCACCTGCCTGGGCCTCCTTATCTCGGCATTCCTGGGGCAGGCTGTTCTGTTCTTAAGTTTCAATTCTGCGTAGCTACTGTTCGCCTCCCTCTCTTGGTCTTACCTCGACTTCCCAGGCACGGGCTGCTCCTGCTGAGTTTCAATTCAGCCGTCTCTTCTTATTTTAGCTGGAATAAGAATCCTGTCCTGTTTGACCCCTAGTAACCTGAGTTAATTCTGCTTTTGTTTAAAGTGGACTCGCTCTTATATACTGTGCTTCCTTGAGGTAGAAATAAATATATATATATAGGTGGCGCTTGCCGCTCTATTTTTCTACTAAGCATAGCAAGCTGCACTGTTTTCTTAGCTTCTTGCGGTTACAAGCATATCTACAGGTGTTAGCTGATTGAATATGATATGATATGATATGATATGATATGGTATTTGTAACGCGCCTATACACAGGTGTAACGCGCCTATACACAGGTGTAACGCGCCTATACTTCATCCTGCTTTACAGTTTAAGTTTCTTTATATTTCAACATTGTCTCTCTTTCTAGGTTCACCCTATCCTTATTCATGGCGTTTCATCTCTGTGTATCATCTTTTGATTGTCGTTTCTTTCCTCTCTGAATCTGTCCGGGCCCTCGTGTCATCACCATTCGTCTTCAATTAAGGCCTTTTGAGTTTCTTCCGGGACAGTGTTTAAGTAATCTTCATTTTGTTTCATTTGCTGGTAGGGTTTTCTCAATGGATACCTTACTGTCCATGGTTGTCTGGTTATTGGTACTTCAATAGGTATTGTTCTTCCGATAGGCACTGGGCAGACCCCTACTGCGGCTCTCTGCTGGTTTAGCTGCTCATCATACATCACATAACTTGGTGTGAACGTTCCTGGTACTTCAAAATGAGCGACTGGAGTGCAGGCCATATTTGGGACCTCCTCTACACTCCCCCCTCTGGTCGGTTCATCGACCACATCCGCTTCCTCTTTTGGAATCATCTTACTTGGTTCTTCTGTATCCATTTCTTCTTCATCTTCTGGGTTTGTAAATGATGGTTTGAAGGAGTGTCTCTTTGGAGTCCATATTTTTATCACTCCCTGCAGGCTTCCTGCTGTTTTTACATGTTTGTCTTTGTTCCATGTCATTAGCTGACATTGTCCATTTGGGCTGCAATAGATCAATTTTCCTTCATAATTTCTGCGTTTCCTGTGATAAAGAAACTTCGTACCTTCTGGTGCATGTTTGCTGACCTTCACAAAGTCTCTTATCTCATCATCAGTTAGATCTCTGGGCTTCCATCCTGGTTTGACATCAATCATGATCTTCATCCCTATGGCTTTCTTCGCAGTTTTCTGGCATTGCAAGATTATTATCTTGATAACACAAAACCCTAGTAATATCATTACTAGCAGGGCTCCTAGGAATTGGAATGCATCCGCCATCCATTGCGTAACCCATTAAAACAGTGATCCAAACCAGCTGTCATCATCAACTTCGTCGGTTTCATTGATCATCTGGTTCTGTAGGTTTGTCAGCATACCTATAGCCTCTGTTAAAGTTCAATTTTCTTTGTTGTGAGAAGGTATAAATGTGCAACATTATTCTCCAATTTTTTGCACAAACTCCTCCATCCATAGCTGTGATCATGTCAAGTACATATCTGTTCTGGAGAGTCATCAGTCGGATGGCTCTTAACTCTTCCTTGATCGCATTGAATCCTTTTATTGTCGAGTTGATGGTTTGCAGTAACTCCCATCTGGTTATCTGCAACCATTTAGTATTTGCTCCAACTTGGAATCTTGGCATGAGGATTGTCGCGAACACTGATGAGGTGAGGCTGAACAGCCTGTGCTCATATGGGATTGCATGAAATGCTTCTTCTGATTTGGCAGAGAAATAATTGTCTCTCTTCACTCGAGTTGTCAGTTCCACAGATCTCCTCTTCCTCAGGTGAGCATCTGTTTTCAGGAAGCTATCAATATTCAGGTCACCCTTCGGGATCACTAGTGCTGGAACGTGGACATTCACTATTGTGCATATGCCTCCCCAGTTTTTCGGCAATCTGATGTATGCTTTGGATCCACATGCCCAATAATGATCCATAATTACTGCAGTCCCATGAGTCATTCCTGGAGCCTCAAAAATGTGTCCGCAGTTCTGATTCTCACCCATCTTCCTTGTGCCATTGTTCCTGAAGCACAATTTTGTGCTTTCTAGTGGCACTATCTGCAAGGGTCCTCCTCTGTCTTCGACCCATGTCAATAATTTTGTAAACTTTGGCGATAGTGGTTTGCACAGTCTCTGTAATTTCTCTATTGCTTCATTGCAGGCTCCAAGGACCATCCATGCTCGGCAGATCACTACTCCTTCTTCCCATCCTTTTGGTGAAAGCACTGCTCCCCAAATCTGCATTTGGCCACTGTTTTTCCAAATTTTAGCCTCTTCTGGAGTTTTTCCTTGCACGTTCAGTCTCGAGTTTACTTCCCATCTTATTCCTGCTCCTTTTACTTCAGGTTTCTCGTACCTGATCACGTGATTCCTAGTATGGGCTCTATTTCTCGTCTTAACGTCCTGAACTTAATCATCTTCATAGGGATAATCTGTTTCAGCTGCCCATATCAATGAGGCATCACTTCCCTTGAACTGGCCTCTGGTGTTGTACATTGCTACGTGTGAGAGACAGTGTGCTGTCGGGACATCAATTTCTACACCCACAAAGATCTTGGATTTCCCCATGCTGTACGCTAGAAGTGCACAAATGAAGCACTCTCCTTCTGAATTTCGTCTTTCAACTTCTTTCATGTGCTGGTACCAAATGTTGTTCCCTAGATGTGCTGTGCTGTCCAGGTAATTGTTTAGTTCATTATTATCTACATGTAAGCTTCTCTTGATTCTTAATGTTTTCCTGTAGTTTGCTATAACTACATCCCTGACTGCCTCTGTATGGCTTTTTATTGCTGGCGGGTTCTCGGGTATCCTGGTCCATGGTGCAGGCATCCTCATCTGCTCCATTTGACTGGCAGCTCTTTCCTGGTCCTCATGCATCTTTTCTCTGCTATGTGCAAGTGCCCATGCCAAACAGCCTAACACAGGTCTGGTATATGGCTGTATTGTAGGTCTGGTACTTGTCCTTTGTGTTGGACTACTTGTGCTGGGTAATATAACCTCTGTCATTTCGTTCTTCATTTCTTCTTGTCGTTTTCTCGCTCTGGTTATGTGCGGGAACAGTAAGTTTACTAACATTTGTGTCCTTGCGGTGAGTTTTTCTGAGGCTGCTTCTGTTCTCTTAAGGGCTTCTGATATGTCTGCTTCTGTTGGTCTTCCTCTTAATTCCTCTTGTTTTCTCCCACTATCTCCTGTGTAGGGTTTTTCAGTAGGCAGTCTCATCTTCTCTGCTGCTTTCATTTGAGGTTCTGTGGTCATTGACACTCGGCCTGGTTCATGTGCATTTAGTGTGTGTGTGCGTGTTTGTTGTCAGTACATTTTCTTCATTCTTCTCATGCCGACCCTGTCTCCGGCTTTCCTGCTCATTTGTTACCATGAATGTGTGTATATCACTATTAATCACGTTCATTTCAAGTTCATTTACTCTACCATCAGATTTTCTAGGGACTGGAATGACTATGTAAGGTCTGGGTGCTTTTGTGGGTTTCATGCGTGTATCATCAGGTGGGTGCACTGATATCGGAACGCTCCGTGCACCAATACAAAATGCAGCTCTGATCGTTAATCACAGTAAAATAATGATAAATACAATGCATAAAAACATTATAGTTCGATATGTAAGGCAACAGCATTTTCTTCCAGTGAAGCAGGGGTGCCTCTCTGCTTGTGGGAGGACCAGGTTACTGTTCTGGGCCCCCATCTCGATCATTCATCAAATGTCAATGTTATTGTTCCTCCACCCAATATCGGTCTTCGAGTTCTGTGTCAAAAAGTGTCAGGTGCTTCACAAGGGTCGCCCCTCTTGCGAGTGACGATTGTCTCTTAATGCAGGATACAGTTCCTTTGCTAAACTATGGGAAAAATAGATTAAAATAATACTTCGATGAGTCGCCTTTGCTGTGCATGTTCAAAGTACGTAAGTTCTCAGTCCACTCCTCGAATCTGCTTCAGTCCTGAGGACATGTTGGACACTGGTCAGTATGAAGAAATAGGGAAATAATGACAACAAATATAACAAATACCTTGACTCTGCTCCTTCGATCTGTCTGTCAGCGGAAAGTCTACTCAGAATCTCCTCAGATAATCTCTCTGATGGTTGTAAAATTCCACTTGGAGAATGATTCCATGCAGGAGCATTCCCATCTGTGCGATATTAGCTGGATCTCTGATGAAGGTGAGGACGTCAACCTCGATAGGTCTCCCCACCAGTTCTGGAAAGTCAGTAACTAGGTGAAAGAGGACATTGTGCGCTAATCTGCTGTCTTCTGGTGACAGGGACATTTGTCCAGTCTTTGTTAGAGACTCAGGATTATATGTTCTTTCCTTGATGTAAACAATGTTTCGCGTGGAGTGCGACCAAGATAATGATCTTATTCAAAAGATAGCTTAAATGTTCAGTGTTTGCTGGATCTCGAAGGAATGTTAATGTATCCCGACAACAGATGGACAGTTTTCGATTATTCGAAAGAAAAGTGTATTGATGAGTTCATCTATTTCCACCTGTGGTGGAAGCATTTGTTTCCTTCTCACTGTACTCAGGGAGTATGATGAATTGTTCAGCAAAGACAGTGAGCAGCTGTCTTATTATTTTTTCATTTTCAGGATCTTGGAGAAAGTCTGGGACGCTGGTGAGCTTCCCTACCAGTGACAGGTATGATCTTAACACTAGGTTGAAATATGTGACCACGTCCTTTGTGATGTTTCTACTGTGGGACACCATATGTGCTTCTAAACAAAGTCTCGGTTTTGGATGAATCGGGATACTGTATCTGTTTCCAATGTAGATATTCTTGATCAAAGTTTGTCATAGTCCTTTTCTCACGGCTTAAGAGTGCCTCAGTTCAAAATTCAAATCAACAAACATGTTGTGGCTTATACGCGCAATTTTCTTCTCCACCCTGCAACTAGGATGCACAGAGTGTCCGTTTTGTTTTTATGTCCTTGTCCCCTTTTTTGCTTAGAGGAAGTGTCCAAGTTTTGCAAAAGGTTATTTGTCTTTACTTTGCTGGTCATGCGTCCTTCTTCCTCGTCATGGATCTTGTCTGCACGTGCTGTGGTTCTTCCCCATTGTCTGTAGTCTCCTTGCGGTGGGGTGCAGGCAGGGGGGTTCCTCCGATGTATGGCTTGATATCACCCAGGAAGATCCAAGCTCTTGTTCCTTGCAGCTTGACTGCGGATGGAGTAACGTCTTCAACTGTGAACTTTCCGTTGAAACTTGGCTCGTCCCACTTTTTCCTTGTATGATTCCTCACCAAGACAGTGTCTCCAGGGAAGATGAGTGGAACATGTATACCCTGAGCTCAGTCTGGTGTAGTGTCTCCTTCTGTGTTCTGTGCTGCACTGCACCCTTTTTGTCGTCGCTGCAGCTGGTCTGAAATTACAGTAAGGCAAGATGTTATGCAGTTCAGATAATTTTGCATTTCAGAATCTAGAACCTCACCTGTCGACTGGGCATCACATCTAGCTCTATCTTGGGGTGTGAGGGGAGTTCTCATTCTTCTTCCTGTAGCTATCCCATGTGGTGAAAGATGATGGTCGGAGCCAGGTTGGTTCCGAAAAGCATACAGTGCTAGTGGTAGGCAGTGCAACCATCCCCTCTTCAGAGTAAGCTTCAACCTGGCTATCCTTTCTTTTAACGAGCTGTTGTGCCTCTCACAGATCCCATTACCTTCTGGATGATACGCCGATGAGAACTTGTGCTTTTTACCAAGCAGCAAGCTAATCTGCTCAAAGATTGCATTTACAAAATGAGCCCCATTATCTGATCTCATGACTTCGCACACCCCCCACCTGGGGAACTCTCCCCTCACTAAAAATCTGGCTGGACAGGTAGAGTTTGGGTGTGTAAATGGACCTGCTTCTATCCATCTAGAGAATGGACACACCACGACAATAAATATCTGTACCCGTTGCATACTTGAATCATGCCAACGTAATCGACATGCAAGTGCTGAAAATGCCCATTTGGCCTGGGGATAACTCCTCTCACTACTTTTAATGTGTGCCCAGCTGTGAATTGCTGGCAGATGATACAGTTCGCCATAAAGAATGCAACATGCTCAGCTAAATTCAGTATGAACCAGTCCTCCGCGAGCATTGCTCCAAGATTCTCTTTCGACATATGCGCCGGGCAATGTAATTGCTACAGCACTATTTTTAGAAGGGCCTCAGGCATTACTGTTTTACCAGTGCTGTCTTGTCGCCACAAGCTGTAAGAGGGGTTTAAAGAATACCCTCGACGTTTCCACAGGTTTTTCTCTTCCTGAGGTTCCTCCCCTTGGAACTCCATTAGTTGCGTTTGGCCAAGATCGTTATAGGCTTCCGGTGTGGTTCATGCAGCCATCATTCTCTCATGGGTGCATGCCACGTCCACTTCCATAACCATCTCACTTTTGGATGCCATGCGCTTGGCTTCCGTGTCTGCTGTGTGATTTCCGCGTGAGACAAAATCTGTCCCTTTTGTGTGGGTGGCGCATTTCACGACCGCTATGACCTCTGGGAACTGTAGTGCCTTTATCAGCCTGTCCAATAAGGCTGCGTGCTGCACTGGGGTGCCGTCCGCTCGGAGGTAGCCCCTTCTTTTCCAGCGCGCTAAGCCTGCGTGCACCGTTGACGTCACATAGGCGGAGTCACTATACACTGTTACTTCCTGGTCTGCGTGATTCTCAATGGCGAGTATCAACGCCAATAATTCTGCAGCCTGTGCTGAATAGTGAGATGGTATTCTCGCACTGACAAGTACTAAAAATTCTCCATTTGCTGTGTGTTTCATCACAGCAATGCCTGTGTATCTTTGCCCATCACTTTGGTCGTTCCTCGAAGACCCGTCAATAAAGACGATCTGTCCTCCTGCCAAGGCATTTTCTTTTACCCTGGGAATTTCATCATAAAATTCTTCATAATTCATTATCTGATCTCATGACTTCGCACACCCCCCACCTGGGGAACTCTCCCCTCACTAAAAATTTGGCTGGACAGTTAGAGTTTGGGTGTGCAAATGGACCTGCTTCTATCCATCTAGAGAATGGACACACCACGACAATTAAATATCTGTACCCGTTGCATACTTGAATCATGTCAACGTAATCGACATGCAAGTGCTGAAAACGCGCATTTGGCCTGGGGATGACTCCTCTCAATACTTTTAATGTGTGCCCAGCTGTGAATTGCTGGCAGATTATACAGTTCGCCATAAAGAATGCAACATGCTCAGTTAAATTCGGTATGAACCAGTCCTCCGCGAGCATTGCTCCAAGATTCTCTTTCGACATATGCGCCGGGCAATGTAATTGCTACAGCGCTATTTTTAGAAGGGCCTCAGGCATTACTGTTTTACCAGTGCTGTCTTGTCGCCATAAGATGTAAGAGGGGTTTAAAGAATACCCTCGACGTTTCCACAGGTTTTTCTCTTCCTGAGGTTCCTCCCCTTGGAGCTCCATTAGTTGCGTTTGGCCAAGATCGTTATAGGCTTCCGGTGTGGTTCATGCAGCCATCATTCTCTCATGGGTGCATGCCACTTCCACTTCCATAACCGTCTCACTTTTGGAGGCCATGCGCTTGGCTTCCGTGTCTGCTGTGTGATTTCCGCGTGTGACAAAATCTGTCCCTTTCGTGTGGGTGGCGCATTTCACGACCGCTATGCCCACTGGGAACGTAGTGCCTTTATCAGCCTGTCCAATAAGGCTGCATGCTGCACTGGGGTGCCGTCCGCTCGGAGGTAGCCCCTTCTTTTCCAGCACGCTAAGCCTGCGTGCACCGTTGACGTCACATAGGCAGAGTCACTATACACTGTTACTTCCTGGTCTGCGTGATTCTCAATGGCGAGTATCAACGCCAATAATTCTGCAGCCTGTGCTGAATAGTGTGATGGTATTCACGCACTGACAAGTACTAAAAATTCTCCATTTGCTGTGTGTTTCATCACAGCAATGCCTGTGTATCTTTGCCCATCACTTTGGTCGTTCCTCGAAGACCCGTCAATAAAGACGATCTGTCCTCCTGCCAAGGCATTTTCTTTTACCCTGGGAATTTCATCATAAAATTCTTCATAATTCATTATCTGATCTCTTGACTTCGCACACCCCCCACCTGGGGAACTCTCCCCTCACTAAAAATTTGGCTGGACAGGTAGAGTTTGGGTGTGTAAATGGACCTGCTTCTATCCATCTAGAGAATGGACACACCACGACAATTAAATATCTGTACCCGTTGCATACTTGAATCATGTCAACGTAATCGACATGCAAGTGCTGAAAACGCCCATTTGGCCTGGGGATGACTCCTCTCACTACTTTTAATGTGTGCCCAGCTGTGAATTGCTGGCAGATTATACAGTTCGCCATAAAGAATGCAACATGCTCAGCTAAATTCGGTATGAACCAGTCCTCCGCGAGCATTGCTTCAAGATTCTCTTTTGACATATGCGCCGGGCAATGTAATTGCTACAGTGCTATTTTTAGAAGGGCCTCATGCATTACTGTTTTACCAGTGCTGTCTTGTCGCCACAAGCTGTAAGAGGGGTTTAAAGAATACCCTCGACGTTTCCACAGGTTTTTCTCTTCCTGAGGTTCCTCCCCTTGGAGCTCCATTAGTTGCTTTTGGCCAAGATCGTTATAGGCTTCCGGTGTGGTTCATGCAGCCATCATTCTCTCATGGGTGCATGCCACTTCCACTTCCATAACCGTCTCACTTTTGGAGGCCATGCGCTTGGCTTCCGTGTCTGCTGTGTGATTTCCGCGTGAGACAAAATCTGTCCCTTTCGTGTGGGTGGCGCATTTCACGACCGCTATGCCCACTGGGAACTGTAGTGCCTTTATCAGCCTGTCCAATAAGGCTGTGTGCTGCACTGGGGTGCCGTCCGCTCGGAGGTAGCCCCTTCTTTTCCAGCGCGCTAAGCCTGCGTGCACCCTTGACGTCACATAGGCGGATTCACTATACACTGTTACTTCCTGGTCTGCGTGATTCTCAATGGCGAGTATCAACGCCAATAATTCTGCAGCCTGTGCTGAATAGTGAGATGGTATTCACGCACTGACAAGTACTAAAAATTCTCCATTTTCTGTGTGTTTCATCACAGCAATGCCTGTGTATCTTTGCCCATCACTTTGGTCGTTCCTCGAAGACCCGTCAATAAAGACGATCTGTCCTCCTCCCAAGGCATTTTCTTTTACCCTGGGAATTTCATCATAAAATTCTTCATAATTCATGCAGTCATGTATCGGCTTTCCTTCAGTGACTGGTTCTGCTATGAACATAGCTGGGTTCACTATCTTACATCAGACTATTTTAATCGATGGGTTTGATATGATTACTTCATAGGCAGAATCTCTCTGAGATGTCAAAGTGCCCTTTGGTTTCTCTAAAATGGCAAATAATGAGTGCTCGACGTATAATGTCATGGAACATCCCATTACAATGGTTGTCGCTTTCTCTATGGCAAACATTGTGGCAGCTAAACTTTGTTCACATGGGAAGTTCCCTCTCATTACTGGGTCCAGATTCCCACTGTAATATGCTAGGGGCTTGTACCCCAACAAGGTTATTTGAGCAAGCACTGCCGTCATAACGCTGCCATCTGTATGTGAAAACAAGTAAAATTCCTCTGCATAATTGGGAATTCCAAGAACTGGAGCTGTACAAATCGCTCTCTTGAGTTCAGTGAACCATTTCTCCATTGTCTCAGACCATTCAATCTTTTCTTTTGTCACTTGGGCCTTCTTTAGGGCCTGAAGTAAAGGCTTAGTATAAGAGCTGTAATCGAAAACCCATGCCCTAACATAGTTGCAGAGGCCTAGAAAGCTCTGCATCTGCTTTATCGTGTGTAGTTTAGCCATGTTCAATATGGCTTCATCCCTTTCTGGGGTAACCTTCTTGCCTTCATGTGAGATTAGCTGGCCTATGTACAGCACCTCCTGTTGACAATACTGTAACTTTTCCTTGCCAACCTTATACCCCTTCTCAGCCAGTATAGTCGATAGCTGAACAGAATCATGCCTGCATTGCTCTTCTGTGGTGCTGCAGGTTAGGATGTCATCCACATACTGCAAGACAATACTTTCTAATGCAATATTGCTCAAATCCATCTGCAGGACTCTGTTGAAAATAGACGGAGACTCACAGTATCCCTGTGGCAGCCTCGTGCTTTTCAGACGCATTTGTCTGAATGTGAATGAAGTCAGCAACAGGATTGAGAAAAAAGCATTTTTCAAGTCAATCACCGCGAAATATTTTACCTTGACGGGTATATTATATAGAATTGTAGATGGGTTAGGGACTATAGGGAACTCGGCCTCAACAATATCATTTGTTGGTCATAAATCCTGAATTAAATGCCAAGACCCTCCCTTCGATTTCTTGACAGGATAAATTGACGTATTACATGGTGACTAAGACATAACTAAAATGCCCTGGTCCATCATAGCAGAAATTGTCTTAAAAATCTCTTCATCTGCCTCTCTGGACATGGGATATTGTCGGGCTCATGGTAAAATTGCTCCTGTTTTCAGTTTAATCTTTACTTCTCCAACCCCCTTCAAGAGGCCTACGTCATAGGGTCCTGTAGTCCACACTGAGACAGGCACTTTAGCTATATCATCATCAAAATATTCAGGACGTTTTAGTACCAACAACATTCTCTGTGGTACTTCTCTTTTAATCATTTTTACCCAAAAGGTGAGACTTACTTCCACCATTGTCTCTCCCGTGTCTGCTTGTTCTTCAAACAGATCGTCATCGGTGACGTCAGTCACTCGATATGCTTCTTCGATGGTGATAATTGCGCACCATTGTCTGCCTTCATCATCGTAACCATCAACCAATACTACTTTCCCTCACACTGCTGCTGTGTGTATCATCAAGGGAAATACTTGTCCCTCCTTCTGATGGAAAGATATTCTCGGTCTGAATAAAAACTCATCAGGGGTTCTCAAGGTTCTGTCTGCAAAGCCTGGCAATCCTGCCATAAGCACTCGCATGCCATATGTGAAGATTTCTGGCTCTAATGGTATGGCCCTCATGGCTATGTGTCCTGAGTATGCTCTAATCATTTCGCATACATTTGAATAGTGCATTCCTGGAGTGGAGCATACTATGCCCTCCTCCGTGAACAAAATTGTCATGTTCAACTTTGTGATTAAGTCTCGGCCCAAAATGTTTACTGGGGTCTGACGTGAATACAATAAAGGTACATTCATTTCACACTCTCCTATGGAGACTGGGACTGCATTTGTGAAGGGAACTCGACTGTGAGCTCCTGTACAACTCTGAGTATCTATGGCCTCGCCGGACAAGGAAAACTTGCCTTCACGTATACATGAGCGTGTTGTACCCATGTCCACTAGGAAGGAATATTCTTTACCCTCTATAACAACATCCACCCTAGGTTCCCTATGAGGGTCTGGTGTCACTGATAGGTTAGAGCACATCAGGGTTCCCAGTGAGCTGTCCTAGTTTATATATAAGTTTGGCCCACTGTGCACTTGCAGATTTTCCCCATTCCTAGTGTTGCTTCCCCTTCCAGGGTTCTGGGTCTGTGGTAGTTGTGACGGTGCCTGTTGGGATTGTCCTTGTGGAAAATTCCCCATGCTTTGTGGTTGCGCCCCTTGTTGCGCTCCTGCCGCTTGTTGCTGCACCGTGCGATTCTGTGCAACGCAATGTTGTAAAACTGCAGGTGGATTCGCCGTGCTTGCTCCCATTCCTTGGCCGTTCTGCATCATGCCTTGACCTCTGCATGTGCGCGCCAAATTTCCTGTCATTCCACAAAGCCAACATACTGGCGGTGGTCGCATTATTTGTCCATTTGACATATCTGGGTTACCATTTTGCATGTTTTTAAAGCCTCCTTGATTATTTTGGAAACCTCCCTGATTGCTCTGCCATCCTCTTCCCCTAAAACCTCTTCCCTGTGGGTAAAACCCTATGTTACCCTGCTTATTCTGTTCTGGACTAGCCACCTGCTGCATGTTCTGTTCAGCTGCGTTAGTTAGCATGGCTCCTTCAAGAGCATACTTTGATAATTTCTTTTGCACCAGCTTCGCTTCCTCACCCTTTCGAGTTGCCTCCTTTTTGCGATTCTTTTCTTGCAACAGTCTACAGTAATGTGCGAGAGTCAACTGTATTTCATCCCAATGCTTAGCCTCAACTCCTACCAATTTCTTGTGTTGTTTCTGCACCGGTTCTGGCAACCCTTGGCACAATATATGGTAAAACACACGTATTGATTTCGTCCAAGATTCATGCGTTTCGAGCACCCACGCGTCTTGGAAATTCTGTATATAAATTAACCGATCCTCAGAATCCTTCATTTTTCGAGTCATTATAGCTCCCATATCAGAAGTATCTGGGTAAAGCACTCGTAGTGCCTTCCATACTGCTGCTCTGCAATTATTAAATGGCGCTCCGTCATGCACAGTGTTAATTGTAGTTACACCAGGGTAGCCTGCCCGTGTCCACACGTCGTCTGCTTTCTCACCAAATATGGCGATCAGGAGACCTTTAAAGTCCCCTATAGCTAGCTTGTTTCCTCCTGCCATATTTTCTAACTCATGTATCCATTTTCCGGCTCCCGATGTCTACATTGGAAGCTTGTTTTTCAGGTTTTCTCGATCTATGTGTGGCCATGGAATATATTGTGGTGTTGCTCCTCCCCTTTTCTAGTAGCGGAAATTGGAATGTACAGCCCTCTTTCTCTTCTCTCATAGTTCTCCTGTCTATTGCAGGGGTAATATTCCCACATCGCCGTCTACCGGGCAACGTCCTTAGTCTGTCTACATAGGATGGTGAAGACACCGCCCTCTGACCATGAGGTACTCCTTCTTGTCGGTCAGACTGTGCGGCTGACTCTGATGCCCTCGGTGCGGATTCACTCGCATCTGACCATCGTATCCCTCTTTCCCTTGGGAGTCGTCTTTCGCGCCGTCTCCCTTCCTCGTTTGCCTTATGCTCCTCCCCTTCAGAGTCGGACACTGCTTGTCCCCAATTCACGCAACTTCTTGTATCTTCATCGTTTCTACTTATTTCTAATCTCTCCACGGACAGTTTCCTATTCCCACTACTTCATGTGACATCCTCAGTGTCATATAGCTGAGTGCTTTCCAAGCACTCATCCTCCCCCTCTCCTTGGGGTATTTATTCTAGCCCCATTTCATCATATACTCTATCGATCATTTCCCCGATGCTTCTTGTGTCAAAGTCATCTTCAATACTTGCCCTTGATGTGCCTGGTACTGAATCGTATTCAGGAAATAATTCTTCAATGTCTTCCCAGCCTACAACTGGATTGGGCTTTTTAACTTCCCTCTCCAAATATTCGAGATCGCGTGCCCTCTGTCTTCGTTTACGTTCGATCTCGTCATCAAATTCTTTGCGCTTCCTCGCCTCTTCTCTGACCCTATCTTCTTCCTTTCTCTTTTAATTTCTACGTTCATCTGCCTTTCAAATTTCCTCATCTCTTTGTCTCCTTATCCTCTTTTCACGTTCCCTTTGCTCTTCTTCTAACCTTTGCTGTTTCTGTCTGTCGTGATCATAGGCTGCTCTCGGATTGCGATCAAGCTGTTTTTCTTGCTCCTCGCGATATAGCTGTTCTCGCCTTTGTCCATCTTTCCTTCTTATCCTTTTGTCTCTTAACTCCTTCTCTTTCTCCTTTCTCTGTGCCTCATCTAACCTCTCCTTTGGTCTCACGTAATCACTGCCTTTCCCATCGAGTTTCAATAAGATTTGTCCTCCCATCCATTCGTCTTTTGCGAATGCTGTCTCATCAGTTCTATCTTTGCTCCCTTTCCATTTCTTTCCCTCTCCCTCCTTGTCGAGAGATGCACTTGTGTGTGCTTGATCCCTCCTTTCGTCATCGCACCTCCGCTTGTCCCTTGGGACCGCAGAGGTAAGATTCTTGTCCTTATCCTTCCCTTGATTTTCGTCAGTGCTATATGTAGGTGACTCATATGCGGGGTTGCTATACCCTGTAGCTGCCTTAAGTTCTCTCAACGGGTATAATCCCTCGTTCTTACTTCCTTCACTTGCCGTTTCAGGCGGGGCAGGTGGCGCGGTAGGCATCTCACCCCCCTCAGAAGATACATTAAGTATCCAATCTGAAGGAGGCTCTTCCTCCTTTGTCTGTTCGTACATCTTCCAAAGTTCTAGAACAGCAAGGCGTTTTTCTAGCTTCTTGCCTGTATATGTGGCATGCAAATATGTCGTCATATGTTGTAAGACGGCTTTAGATAAAGACCCATTTTGTGGCCATGGAATAAACATTTTGTGGGCAGTACCTTTGACCAACTCGGTGCTATATTTCTTTAGCTTGGGTGCGTGTTTTGGCAATTGCTTGCATAAGTGTGCTAATGGGGTTATGTCTTCCATGCTTAAATCTGTTCCCTTTCCTGTTATATAACACTTGTTAATGCTTTTGTGTGGGTCAAACACCTTGTGACAATATGCAGGCTCCAATCCTAATTTTCCACTAAAAATGTTTATATTACCAATTTGCTCAAAAACATCAATTCATGTGCGATTCTGTCTCAGCTATCGAATCACGCAAAAAATGTTATCCGTTCGCTTAACAAAATTTCACATATGACGTCACAACACAACATGTAAGACAGATACTTGACAGACTAGACGGACACCAGCTGGACACAGATATCTCTGCCTCTAATCATTACCCCTTCATGGAGTGTAAATGAACCCCTTTCATGACGTCTTTAAACGTGATGGTAGTCTAATTGTTCCATATTATATGGGACTCTGGGCACACGTTTCTTCTAGCCGCTATATTTAAAGCGCAGGAATAAGGCGAATCCTCTCACTTCTCAGGTGTCCGCCCTGGTAACTTCTCTCTTCTCGGGTGTCCACCCCGGTAACCTCTATTTATTAAATTATTCTTGAGTCATTATCCCCTTATACATATACAGCCTTCTCTACTTCTAACTATATTTTGTTCTTTCCTCCTCCCTCCATTACCTTTTCCCTTTACTTGTTTCTAAAGCATGCACGTTTACCAGAACATTCGCTTTATTTTCACTCACCATTTGCATTGTTCCTCTCTGGACCCTTGGGATAACCGCCTTCGTTACCGCCTTCTTCAGATTTTCGCCCGATCGGCTACCCGTAGGAATGGGAAGGGATGTGTTGGGAAAACGGGTCCCTTCAGGCCCCGACGGCAGTCTTATTTATACTACCATTGTCTACTGGGAGATTCACGGTCTACTCAGCCGAATAGCAAAGGACTTGTGATATTTTGCCGAAACCTAG
Source organism: Ambystoma mexicanum (assembly GCF_040938575.1). Lineage (NCBI taxonomy): Eukaryota > Metazoa > Chordata > Amphibia > Caudata > Ambystomatidae > Ambystoma > Ambystoma mexicanum. The sequence continues at coordinate 199,674,290 of NC_090940.1, forward strand.
AGTTACTTCATGTCGACAGTCAATAGTTGTCTTATTTTAATCAATAATCGATGGTCACCAACCATCCTCTGCTACCAGGTGTACTGGAGAGACCCCTGACCGGCCCCTAGAGTCAGAGTTTGCTCTGTAGTACTTTAAGACAAGATAGCTGCACCTTTGAGATGGATGGGGGTGTGGGTATATTACTCCAACACCAATCAATAAGGACAACTCAATGGTTTGGCAAAGGGGAGTCCGTTTAATGACAAGTACAAAAAATGGGGAAACATGGAAATCAACAGTGGTGCGATAGCCCGTCTAACTTTAACTCCCAACAACTTCATGCAAACAGTAACAGTCATACCCAAAATTCGTCATCATTGACGTGTAACACGCAAAAGTTATCATGCAATTCTATTGGTTGGAAAAGGTAACTCAAATATAGGTGCTATATCTGTATATGGTAACGGAGTGTGAGGATTGGATAAACATTGCTAGGTGGGCGTCTAAGCCCTTCCTTCAAAAAGGACTACGGTAGACGTCACTAAAAATACGACGTCCGATTGGTTCTGCTATCTATAGGACCCTAGATTATTTGGTCCATTGTGATTGGGTTGGCTTCAACCCCATGCATAAATCTCTACTTTAATTAGCAGCACACAGAATGGTCAACCAGGTGCAGGATGCCCCAAGTTTCACCGGCCACCCTTCCATCAATCAGTACTTTAGTGGCTATGTGTCAATTAGTTGGCTGTGGTTGGCCTCGAAACTGTAGCTTCTTGTCAGAAAAGTTATGGTATCTTCTGTTTGGGAGACAGCCAGGCGTAGGTGCCTCTTCACGCTCGGCTGGTCACGTGCTAGCCCACCGTGAATCTGCTTCGTTTTCCATCTATTTGCACATTTAGTTATTATTCAGCTTGCCACCTACCTGGGCCTCCTTATCTCGGCCTTCCTTGGGCAGGCTGTTCTATTCTTAAGTTTTGATTCCGCAAAGCTACTGTTTGCCTCCCTCTCTTGGTCTGACTTCGACTTCCCAGGCACGGGCTGCTCCTGCTGAGTTTTGATTCAGCTGTCTCTTCTTATTTTAGCTGGAATAAGAATCCTGTCCTGTTTGACCCCTAGTAACCTGAGTTAATTCTGCTTTTGTTTAAAGTGGACTCATACTTAAATAGTGTGCTTTGTTGTGCTTCGTTTCTTTCATCTGTGAGTCTGTCCGGGCCCTCGTGTCATCACCATTCGTCTTCAATTAAGGCCTTATGTGTTTCTTCCGGGACAGTGTTTTTGTTTTTTTTTTTAACTTTTGTTTATTCAGCTTGGTACAACAGGCACAGGCAAGTTACAGTAGAGCATGTACAATCAACAGAAATACAAAGGGGATCGTGTTCATCACAGATCAATGTGGTACAATTTAAGAAATTACATAAGGCAATAAAGGGAACACCGTACACCCATGGGGGGCACATGCGAGGACAGAACAAGACAGTTGGGAAAGAATCAAGAGTCATCTGGAGCTGAGGCAAGAGAAGGATCCGGGGATGCAGGGTCAGAGTCGGTGACGGTGGGAGACATGTATGAGCGGAATTTTCGCCATATATCTCTAGGTCTGGAGTGGGCGGACTGTTGCATCGTCCAGGACTCCTCGGTGTCAGAGGCCCACGTGGCTGCCCTGAGCCACTGTGCGTGAGTAGGGGTGTTCGGCCGAAGCCAGCAGAGTAGGATTGTATGCACAGCTAGTAGCATACAGAGGCTAGCCAGTTTCCTGGAATCACGGTGAAGTTCAGGGAAATCATGAAATAGACACTGCATTGGGGATGGGGAGATGGGGCACTCGAGAATGGATGAGATAGTGGAGCATACTGAGGTCCAAAATTGGGTGAGTCGGGGGCAAGACCAGATCATGTGTATATACCCTGCTTCTTCATCACCACTAGGGCACCTAGGGGAAGAGTCACTTGACATACGGTGTAACCTAGCCGGGGTGTAATGATATCTGTGGAGCACCTTAAATTGAATTAATTTGAATCGGGAGTTAAAGGAGATCAACTGGGTGCGTGCACACATATGGGTCCAACGCTCGTCAGATATTTCGGAGCCGAGATCTGACTCCCAGGCGTGCCTCAGTTTGGAGAATGTGGGGGGTGATCTGGTTTGAAGCAGGGTGTATAGCCTGGAGATTTTTCCCCTCATAGGGGAAGGCGAGGATAGTTCGGTAATTGCAGGTTCATCTGGTGGCAATGCCGGAAAACTTATGTATTTGCGTTTGAGTACCCCCCGGAGAGATGAGTATCGGAGCCAAACGGAGGGTCTCCGCCTAAGGGAGGCCGGGAGGTCGGGCCATTCTATAAAGTTTCCCTGTTTGAATATGTCGCGTAGTAGTTCGTATCCCGCCTCAGCCCATGTACGGACCACCGAGGGAGGGACATGTGGGACTTCTGGGAGGAAATTCCAAATCGGGAAGTTACCGTGAAAGGGATGAATGGTACCCAGTATTTGCCAAGATTTATGTAAGGCTAGGGATGTGCAAGCCGTAGGATCCAGTGAGTCTGACACCACCGGCATGGGCGTGACCACTAGAGATCGGATATCACGGTCACTGACCGATAACCTTTCCAATCTGACATGGGGGGGGGATCCGATACATTGAACCAGTGTGCAGTGTGTTGGAGTTGTGCCGCCAGCCAATAATTAAGGAAGTCCGGAGCTCCAAATCCTCCAGCCTCCATGGGGGTGGCAAGGGTCTTGAGCTTTAGACGGACCGCACCTGAGTGCCAAAGGAAGGAGTTGAGGATACGTGTCAATGTTTGGAAGAATTTGGTTCCCGGCCATAGCGGGACATTCACAAATCTATACAGGAGTTAGGGAAGTACCACCATCTTCAGTACCCCTATCCTGCCCGCCAGCGAAATCGGCAACTTGGCCCAGCCCTGTAGTTTTGTGATGAGGTTTGTGAGGTATGTCTGATAATTCTCCTCACGGACCCGTTCGGTGTGACGAGCCACCACTATACCTAAGTAAGTAATTTTAGATTGGGCCCAAGCGAACCCCATGGTATCAGGGGGGGGAAGTGTGCTGGGAGTAAGCGGGAAGAGGGTTGATTTAGAGCAGTTTACCGTGAGACCAGAGATGTGCCCGAAGAGGGCAACATCCTTCAGTATTGGGGCCAGGTTGGTCTCGGGGGAACGGATGAAAAGAATAGCATCATCAGCGTACAGGGAAACTATGTCCGAGATACCGGCAGTACGTAGACCCCTATGCGCATGGTTTTGACGAAGCATGTCCGCAAATGGCTCCATTGCTACAGCAAATATTAAGGGAGAGAAGGGGCATCCCTGTCTAGTGCCCCTGGCTATATGGAAAAGAGGGGAGCAACGGTCCTCTGTGCGGACTCTGGCAACAAGGTTGGAATAAAGTAGTCTGACCCAAGAGACAAAGGTGGGACCGAATTTACATTTGTCAAGTACCCGCCAGAGATATCTCCACGACACCGAATCAAATGCCTTTTGCATGTCGAGTGTTGCGGCTACTGCATGTACATTCAGGCTCACTCTACTTATAATGTTGAATAGACGTCTCAAATTCAAGGATGTGGAGCGGCCTGGGATGAACCCAGCTTGGTCTGGGTGAATAATATGTGGACAAGTCGAAGAGCAAGTATTTTGGCGTAGATCTTGGCATCGCAATTGATCAGAGAAAGTGGACGGTACGAGCCGCATTGAGTAGGGGGTTTATTGGGTTTTAGTAGGACTGTTATGGTGGCTTCGCGCAACGAGGGGGGGAATTGGCCTAGTTCCACCGATTCGTCCCATAGCGCAGTTAGACGAGGGAGCAGGAGTGATTTGAAGTGTTTATAGAACTCTACAGGTATACCATCTGATCCCGGGGATTTGCCTGAAGAGAGGGAGTCTATAGCCTCCGAGAACTCTTCGGGGGTGAATGGATTCTCAAGGGATCCGGCAGTCTCAGGAGAGAGAGCCGAGAGGGGGAGATTATCGAGATAGGCATCGATTTCTGCCTCAGTGGCTTTATCTGATTGTGTATATAGGGATTGATAGAAGGAGAGGAATTCAGAATTGACATCTCCCGGCGAAGTGGCCAGGGAGCCATCAGGTCTCTCGATTCCAGGAATGGATGGGGCACCAAACTCACAGCGGAGAAGTCTAGCCAGGAGGCGGCTTGGGCGTTCACCCTCCCCATATCTCCTCGCATGTCCAGGGTTATCAAGAAACCTCAGCTCACGGTCCGCGAGCGAGCGGAATGTATCGAGCTCCGAGCCAATTAATGCAAGGGTTTCTGGGGTTTGGTCTAACGTGTATTGGGTCTCGAACGCCGATAATTTGGCCTCGCTCGCTGCAATCTCCCTCCGAATAGTTTTAAGGATACCATTTTCCTTGGAAAGGGCAATGCCTCTGATGTAGACCTTAAAGGATTCCCAGAGGGTGGCTTGGGAGGAAACGGAATTGGTGTTAATTTCAAAGAACTCCTCGATGGCCGACTCCAACTCCGAGCTGAAGACCGGGTCGAGGAGAGAGAGTGGTTTCATCCTCCAGTGCCTGGTTCGGCCGCCGTCCGGGCCCCAGAGTAGGGTGACTGTCACCGGGGAATGATCGGAAAGGGTCCTGGGGAGGATAGTCAATCCAGACACGCTCCTCATCAGCACACCAGACACCAGCCACCTGTCTATTCGAGAGAAGGAATCGTGAACCGAGGAATAGAAGGAGTAAGATCGGGAGTCAGGGTAAAGAAACCTCCATGCGTCATATAGGGCTAGTCGAGGAAGGGAGGACAGTGCAGCATATGCCGCTCTGGAGAGCTGACGGGGTCTGGATCCAGATCTATCTAGGTCCACATCGAATATCGTATTAAAATCGCCTCCCCAGAGAATCGGTATCAGCGGGAAGCCTTCCAAGAGGGTCACCAGTTGTACGTAGAATTCGGGATCATCGATGTTGGGGCCATAAATGTTTAGGAGGACCACCTCCCTATTCTGCAGGACGCCATGGAGTAGAACATATCTGCCCAGGGGATCAATTAACGTAGCAATGGGGTTGAATTTGAGGGTTCTGTGGATCAGGGTCATAACTCCGCGGCTCTGGGTGGAGTAGGTGGTGAAGTACCTTTGAGGGCCCCATGATTTCGCAAACTTTTCACAATACTCAGAGCATGCATGTGTCTCCTGAAGAAATAGGATTTTAATCCCATGTCTCTAGGCCTGAAGCTGTAATAGTCTCATTTTTTTGTGATTACCCAGACCTCGCACATTCCAACTCATGAATGTCAATGCCTCCTCACCCCGCACTCCAGAGGTGGCCATAGAGGAATATGGGTGGATGGAAGTGTGCTCCCCATGGATGGTGACCAATATGGTCAGGTCCGCGATGCCCCTGGGGCCATAGTGCTCCGAACTCTACCCCTCCTGCCGTCTCCAAGCCTTTTTTAACATTTAACCCCTTTCCCCCCTCCCACTCCCACATCCCTCCCCCAACCAGAGGGATGAAGACCCTATAACCAAACAACCAGAACCAGAACAGTGGCATCGACGCCTGGGGGGTCTGCGAGTTGGCCCGGCGGCAATGCTCCGAACCGTGAGGCAATTTTAGGATAAACATGATGCCCGACATTAATGTCGTTTCCCGTCCAGGGGAGGACCCGTGGAGGGGAAGGGAAGAGGCGGGCATGGTCAGTAGATAATGAACTAATGAACGGGGGCTGCAAAACGTGAATTCCCGAGGAAGAGGCGGGCATGGTCAGTAGATAATGAACCAATGAACGGGGGCTGCAAAACGTGAATTCCCGATCAACTGGACCGGGGTGGTGTATGCACCCGGCCACTGATGCCCTGGGGGTGCCACAGTGACAAGGGGGGACCGGGACGTGAGCCCAAGGGGGCGCGAGAAGGAGGGGGCATGATCCAACCACCCAACAGGAGTCTGACAAGTGTACGTCACAGTCGCCCGAAGGGGCAACAATAGTGTTCAATCGGTTAACAGGGTCTAGCTGACCAGAAGGATCCCCCAGAGAAAAATGATCGCATGCAAGCCCATGTCTTGAACAAACCAACAATGGAGGACAGTTAGCATGCAGAGTAGTGCTGTCCAATACCAACATGTCGTGGTGGAGTCCAGGGGGTTATCCCAGGACTCCCGGGCGACCAAGAAAGCAGAGAATATGTGTGGCAAGCCTCTGGGGTGTAATGGTGGGGAGCAGACCACAGCACAGCCTGCCCAAAGACCCAACCAATTCCTGCCATATCAGTGCGTCCCTGAACAGAGCAATCATAAGGAACGATAGGGACAAACACACAATCTGTCATAAGTGTGGCCTGGTCGCCTCCAATAAAAAAAAAGGGGGCCCCCTCCAGCGCTAGGAGAACGGAATGGGACACCACGGTATCCATTCAACGAATTGTCAATGCCTTGGCTAGCCAGTGTCACATCACGTGATCCGACGCGCCGGTGGGGGGGTGTGCCCACAGCGGTGCCTGATGAAGGTACAGTTCAGCCAGGAAAGTGTTCATCTATGAACCTGGAGGCCTCCTCAGGCAGCGTGAAAAAGTAGACTCGGTTTGCATGTTCAATCCGAAGTTTGGCGGGGTATAGCATGGCATATTTGACCTGATGGTCACGTAGTCTTCTCTTGACCGCCAGAAAGGTCTTGCGATCCCGTTGTACCACCACCGAGAAGTCCGGATATAGGTGGATCCTAGCTGCGCCCAGGAGAAGGTCCCCTTTGAGTCTTGCCGCCCTGAGGAGGGCATCTCGGTCGCGAAAATTTAAGACCCTTGCTATAATGGGACGTGGGGGTGCCCCGGGTTTGGGCTTCGCCGTGAGCGCACGGTGGGCCCTTTCAATCGCGAACTGAGGTGAGAGTTTAGGGGAATCCAGGATTTGGTTCAGTAGGCCCTCCACGTATTCCTCCATAGGCTCGTGTATCCCATCCTCCGGTACACCAATAATGCGGAGATTATTACGCCTCGAGCGAGACTCAAGGTCCTCGTTTTTCTTCTCCACCTCTGTGACGCGGGCGGATAGTGTGGAGACCTCCGCCCGGAGGGAGCTCAGGCCGTCCTCAGTGGTACTCACACGCGTCTCAACCTCAGTCACACGACCATCCGTTCTCTCCATATGCGCCTTGAGGGAGGATATCGTGCCATTCATGTCGTCCAATTTACAATGAATTGTGGTGAATCCCTCCCGGATAAACTCTATCATTTTCTGAGGGTCGAACGGCTCTAGCGCCACTGGGGTAGAAGGCTTCTGTGTGGACGTCTCTGGTCCATTGCTTCCAGAGGGCTTGGTGAAGATATTGATGGAGTGCGTGTCGACATGATGCCGATGGAAGGATGAACTTAAGATCAAAGGATCCACCAAGGAATTGGGTGAAGTCAGAAGGGAAGGCACCAGGATCCACTGAGGCTCGCAGGCGAAGGTCGAGCCGCGCGCCAGGAGAGCACACGACGACTCCGTTCCAAGCGGGAGGGCCCAGAGAGGGGCGCCGCCAGCCAGGTAATATATGCAGGGTCCAGTGAGCAGCAATCGGTCCCAAGAATCCCTATTAAGGGGGAGCAACCCAGTATCGGGAGTGGAGTGAGAAACACTTGATCCGAATGGCGAAGGACGTTGGAGGAGGTGGAGGGGAGCCCTGGAGCAAGAACGGCCAAGGATCAGGAATACGGGTGGACCAGAAGGAGTAGGCAGTTCAGGTTGCCCCCGTGCTCGTCATTAGGGTATGTAGGGTCGCTGTATCGCCCTCCGCAGTTATGTCCAGGAAGGAGCTGATCGAAGGATCTAAGTAGGGTTCCCTGTTGGGCTCAAAATATAGATGGTGGGCGCCACGGCCTGAGAAGAGAGCCCACGGGGGGGCGAGCCAGCCCTCCAGCGCCAGCCGTCCCCCAATGGAAGGGCAGCAGGATTACCAGGACCCGATAGATCCACATGCGGCGCCCCCCAGCCATCCAGGGGGGCAGAGGGTTAATGTAGAGAGCGGAGCACCCCCAGGCTCCACCGTGTGTCCGAAAAGCCAATGTCTCGCAAGGGTGGAGGAGTCCAGCAATTGATGGACAGGGTCCGCCACCGTGGGGCGGCCGTGAAGGTGGTCGGGGTCAGGATCACTCACAACGCGGGAGTCGGGGCAATGTCTCCTTCCATGTGGTCAGCACACCGCCCAGGAAGGGGCAGCGGAGCCTGGTGCTCTGGGGTCCAGTGCCGATCCCGGCACCCGTGGCGCAGGAAGAGGGCGGCGCAGAGGGTAACTGAGCCAGGGCCACCCGCCAACCGGGGCCGGGTAGGTATCCACTAGAGAGTGGTCAGCACACCGCCCAGGACGGGGCAGCGGAGCAGGTCGCTCTGGAGTCCCTCGTAGTGGAGAAGAAGGAGATTGGGGGCCAGGGCCGACCCCCCCCTCAAGGTCTGCGGTGTCTGCAGAATTTCCAGTAGAGCCGCCGAGGTGAGGCGGTTCCGAGAAGCTCACCGCGCGGCGTCGGGTCGGCGCGAACAGCACACCGCCCAGGACGGGGCAGCGGAGCAGTCCGCTCCAGGATCCCGAGTTCCCTGTGATGGCAAGGAGGAGTGAGCAGGAGTAGTGCGGGCAGGCCCTCCAACACGGCGCAGGTGAAGGCCGCCGCGCCAGCAGGGCAGGACGCCCCTCCCCCACAGTGGGCCACGAGCCGCAGGGCTCAGGCAAGATCGCCTGGAGCCGGGACCTGGGTCGGAAGGGCACCCGCTCCCGCCTCACTCCCAGCGGGATGTAACTCGGTCGCTGGGGCGGCCCGGAAGGCGGCACTCGGCCCACAGGCGCCCGGTCCCGTCAGCCGTCCGAGCAGCGGGTCCGCAGTGTATGATGCCGGAGGCAACCGGAGAATTTAGGAGATCGTATGCCTCACGGGACGGAGCTGGAACTCAGGCGGCCATCTTTCCCAAGCGCAACAGCGCCCCCTTTCCGGGACAGTGTTTAAGTAATCTTCATTTCGTTTCATTTGCTGGTAGGGTTTTCTCAATGGATACCTTACTGTCCATGGTTGTCTGGTTATTGGTACTTCAATAGGTATTGTTCTTCCGATAGGCACTGGGCAGACCCCTACTGCGGCTCTCTGCTGGTTTAGCTGCTCATCATACATCACATAACTTGGTGTGAACGTTCCTGGTACTTCAAAATGAGCGACTGGAGTGCAGGCCATATTTGGGACCTCCTCTACACTCACCCCTCTGGTCGGTTCATCGACCACATCCGCTTCCTCTTTTGGAATCATCTTACTTGGTTCTTCTGTATCCATTTCTTCTTCATCTTCTGGGTTTGTAAATGATGGTTTGAAGGAGTGTCTCTTTGGAGTCCATATTTTTATCACTCCCTGCAGGCTTCCTGCTGTTTTTACATGTTTGTCTTTGTTCCATGTCATTAGCTGACATTGTCCATTTGGGCTGCAATAGATCAATTTTCCTTCATAATTTCTGCGTTTCCTGTGATAAAGAAACTTCGTACCTTCTGGTGCATGTTTGCTGACCTTCACAAAGTCTCTTATCTCATCATCAGTTAGATCTCTGGGCTTCCATCCTGGTTTGACATCAATCATGATCTTCATCCCTATGGCTTTCTTCGCAGTTTTCTGGCATTGCAAGATTATTATCTTGATAACACAAAACCCTAGTAATATCATTACTAGCAGGGCTCCTAGGAATTGGAATGCATCCGCCATCCATTGCGTAACCCATTAAAACAGTGATCCAAACCAGCTGTCATCATCAACTTCGTCGGTTTCATTGATCATCTGGTTCTGTAGGTTTGTCAGCATACCTATAGCCTCTGTTAAAGTTCAATTTTCTTTGTTGTGAGAAGGTATAAATGTGCAACATTATTCTCCAATTTTTTGCACAAACTCCTCCATCCATAGCTGTGATCATGTCAAGTACATATCTGTTCTGGAGAGTCATCAGTCGGATGGCTCTTAACTCTTCCTTGATCGCATTGAATCCTTTTATTGTCGAGTTGATGGTTTGCAGTAACTCCCATCTGGTTATCTGCAACCATTTAGTATTTGCTCCAACTTGGAATCTTGGCATGAGGATTGTCGCGAACACTGATGAGGTGAGGCTGAACAGCCTGTGCTCATATGGGATTGCATGAAATGCTTCTTCTGATTTGGCAGAGAAATAATTGTCTCTCTTCACTCGAGTTGTCAGTTCCACAGATCTCCTCTTCCTCAGGTGAGCATCTGTTTTCAGGAAGCTATCAATATTCAGGTCACCCTTCGGGATCACTAGTGCTGGAACGTGGACATTCACTATTGTGCATATGCCTCCCCAGTTTTTCGGCAATCTGATGTATGCTTTGGATCCACATGCCCAATAATGATCCATAATTACTGCAGTCCCATGAGTCATTCCTGGAGCCTCAAAAATGTGTCCGCAGTTCTGATTCTCACCCATCTTCCTTGTGCCATTGTTCCTGAAGCACAATTTTGTGCTTTCTAGTGGCACTATCTGCAAGGGTCCTCCTCTGTCTTCGACCCATGTCAATAATTTTGTAAACTTTGGCGATAGTGGTTTGCACAGTCTCTGTAATTTCTCTATTGCTTCATTGCAGGCTCCAAGGACCATCCATGCTCGGCAGATCACTACTCCTTCTTCCCATCCTTTTGGTGAAAGCACTGCTCCCCAAATCTGCATTTGGCCACTGTTTTTCCAAATTTTAGCCTCTTCTGGAGTTTTTCCTTGCACGTTCAGTCTCGAGTTTACTTCCCATCTTATTCCTGCTCCTTTTACTTCAGGTTTCTCGTACCTGATCACGTGATTCCTAGTATGGGCTCTATTTCTCGTCTTAACGTCCTGAACTTAATCATCTTCATAGGGATAATCTGTTTCAGCTGCCCATATCAATGAGGCATCACTTCCCTTGAACTGGCCTCTGGTGTTGTACATTGCTACGTGTGAGAGACAGTGTGCTGTCGGGACATCAATTTCTACAGCCACAAAGATATTGGATTTCCCCATGCTGTACGCTAGAAGTGCACAAATGAAGCACTCTCCTTCTGAATTTCGTCTTTCAACTTCTTTCATGTGCTGGTACCAAATGTTGTTCCCTAGATGTGCTGTGCTGTCCAGGTAATTGTTTAGTTCATTATTATCTACATGTAAGCTTCTCTTGATTCTTAATGTTTTCCTGTAGTTTGCTATAACTACATCCCTGACTGCCTCTGTATGGCTTTTTATTGCTGGCGGGTTCTCGGGTATCCTGGTCCATGGTGCAGGCTTCCTCATCTGCTCCATTTGACTGGCAGCTCTTTCCTGGTCCTCATGCATCTTTTCTCTGCTATGTGCAAGTGCCCATGCCAAACAGCCTAACACAGGTCTGGTATATGGCTGTATTGTAGGTCTGGTACTTGTCCTTTGTGTTGGACTACTTGTGCTGGGTAATATAACCTCTGTCATTTCGTTCTTCATTTCCTCTTGTCGTTTTCTCGCTCTGGTTATGTGCGGGAACAGTAAGTTTACTAACATTTGTGTCCTTGCGGTGAGTTTTTCTGAGGCTGCTTCTGTTCTCTTAAGGGCTTCTGATATGTCTGCTTCTGTTGGTCTTCCTCTTAATTCCTCTTGTTTTCTCCCACTATCTCCTGTGTAGGGTTTTTCAGTAGGCAGTCTCATCTTCTCTGCTGCTTTCATTTGAGGTTCTGTGGTCATTGACACTCGGCCTGGTTCATGTGCATTTAGTGTGTGTGTGCGTGTTTGTTGTCAGTACATTTTCTTCATTCTTCTCATGCCGACCCTGTCTCCGGCTTTCCTGCTCATTTGTTACCATGAATGTGTGTATATCACTATTAATCACGTTCATTTCAAGTTCATTTACTCTACCATCAGATTTTCTAGGGACTGGAATGACTATGTAAGGTCTGGGTGCTTTTGTGGGTTTCATGCGTGTATCATCAGGTGGGTGCACTGATAGCGGAACGCTCCGTGCACCAATACAAAATGCAGCTCTGATCGTTAATCACAGTAAAATAATGATAAATACAATGCATAAAAACATTATAGTTCGATATGTAAGGCAACAGCATTTTCTTCCAGTGAAGCAGGGGTGCCTCTCTGCTTGTGGGAGGACCAGGTTACTGTTCTGGGCCCCCATCTCGATCATTCATCAAATGTCAATGTTATTGTTCCTCCACCCAATATCGGTCTTCGAGTTCTGTGTCAAAAAGTGTCAGGTGCTTCACAAGGGTCGCCCCTCTTGCGAGTGACGATTGTCTCTTAATGCAGGATACAGTTCCTTTGCTAAACTATGGGAAAAATAGATTAAAATAATACTTCGATGAGTCGCCTTTGCTGTGCATGTTCAAAGTACGTAAGTTCTCAGTCCACTCCTCGAATCTGCTTCAGTCCTGAGGACATGTTGGACACTGGTCAGTATGAAGAAATAGGGAAATAATGACAACAAATATAACAAATACCTTGACTCTGCTCCTTCGATCTGTCTGTCAGCGGAAAGTCTACTCAGAATCTCCTCAGATAATCTCTCTGATGGTTGTAAAATTCCACTTGGAGAATGATTCCATGCAGGAGCATTCCCATCTGTGCGATATTAGCTGGATCTCTGATGAAGGTGAGGACGTCAACCTCGATAGGTCTCCCCACCAGTTCTGGAAAGTCAGTAACTAGGTGAAAGAGGACATTGTGCGCTAATCTGCTGTCTTCTGGTGACAGGGACATTTGTCCAGTCTTTGTTAGAGACTCAGGATTATATGTTCTTTCCTTGATGTAAACAATGTTTCGCGTGGAGTGCGACCAAGATAATGATCTTATTCAAAAGATAGCTTAAATGTTCAGTGTTTGCTGGATCTCGAAGGAATGTTAATGTATCCCGACAACAGATGGACAGTTTTCGATTATTCGAAAGAAAAGTGTATTGATGAGTTCATCTATTTCCACCTGTGGTGGAAGCATTTGTTTCCTTCTCACTGTACTCAGGGAGTATGATGAATTGTTCAGCAAAGACAGTGAGCAGCTGTCTTATTATTTTTTCATTTTCAGGATCTTGGAGAAAGTCTGGGACGCTGGTGAGCTTCCCTACCAGTGACAGGTATGATCTTAACACTAGGTTGAAATATGTGACCACGTCCTTTGTGATGTTTCTACTGTGGGACACCATATGTGCTTCTAAACAAAGTCTCGGTTTTGGATGAATCGGGATACTGTATCTGTTTCCAATGTAGATATTCTTGATCAAAGTTTGTCATAGTCCTTTTCTCACGGCTTAAGAGTGCCTCAGTTCAAAATTCAAATCAACAAACATGTTGTGGCTTATACGCGCAATTTTCTTCTCCACCCTGCAACTAGGATGCACAGAGTGTCCGTTTTGTTTTTATGTCCTTGTCCCCTTTTTTGCTTAGAGGAAGTGTCCAAGTTTTGCAAAAGGTTATTTGTCTTTACTTTGCTGGTCATGCGTCCTTCTTCCTCGTCATGGATCTTGTCTGCACGTGCTGTGGTTCTTCCCCATTGTCTGTAGTCTCCTTGCGGTGGGGTGCAGGCAGGGGGGTTCCTCCGATGTATGGCTTGATATCACCCAGGAAGATCCAAGCTCTTGTTCCTTGCAGCTTGACTGCGGATGGAGTAACGTCTTCAACTGTGAACTTTCCGTTGAAACTTGGCTCGTCCCACTTTTTCCTTGTATGATTCCTCACCAAGACAGTGTCTCCAGGGAAGATGAGTGGAACATGTATACCCTGAGCTCAGTCTGGTGTAGTGTCTCCTTCTGTGTTCTGTGCTGCACTGCACCCTTTTTGTCGTCGCTGCAGCTGGTCTGAAATTACAGTAAGGCAAGATGTTATGCAGTTCAGATAATTTTGCATTTCAGAATCTAGAACCTCACCTGTCGACTGGGCATCACATCTAGCTCTATCTTGGGGTGTGAGGGGAGTTCTCATTCTTCTTCCTGTAGCTATCCCATGTGGTGAAAGATGATGGTCGGAGCCAGGTTGGTTCCGAAAAGCATACAGTGCTAGTGGTAGGCAGTGCAACCATCCCCTCTTCAGAGTAAGCTTCAACCTGGCTATCCTTTCTTTTAACGAGCTGTTGTGCCTCTCACAGATCCCATTACCTTCTGGATGATACGCCGATGAGAACTTGTGCTTTTTACCAAGCAGCAAGCTAATCTGCTCAAAGATTGCATTTACAAAATGAGCCCCATTATCTGATCTCATGACTTCGCACACCCCCCACCTGGGGAACTCTCCCCTCACTAAAAATCTGGCTGGACAGGTAGAGTTTGGGTGTGTAAATGGACCTGCTTCTATCCATCTAGAGAATGGACACACCACGACAATAAATATCTGTACCCGTTGCATACTTGAATCATGCCAACGTAATCGACATGCAAGTGCTGAAAATGCCCATTTGGCCTGGGGATAACTCCTCTCACTACTTTTAATGTGTGCCCAGCTGTGAATTGCTGGCAGATGATACAGTTCGCCATAAAGAATGCAACATGCTCAGCTAAATTCAGTATGAACCAGTCCTCCGCGAGCATTGCTCCAAGATTCTCTTTCGACATATGCGCCGGGCAATGTAATTGCTACAGCACTATTTTTAGAAGGGCCTCAGGCATTACTGTTTTACCAGTGCTGTCTTGTCGCCACAAGCTGTAAGAGGGGTTTAAAGAATACCCTCGACGTTTCCACAGGTTTTTCTCTTCCTGAGGTTCCTCCCCTTGGAACTCCATTAGTTGCGTTTGGCCAAGATCGTTATAGGCTTCCGGTGTGGTTCATGCAGCCATCATTCTCTCATGGGTGCATGCCACGTCCACTTCCATAACCATCTCACTTTTGGATGCCATGCGCTTGGCTTCCGTGTCTGCTGTGTGATTTCCGCGTGAGACAAAATCTGTCCCTTTTGTGTGGGTGGCGCATTTCACGACCGCTATGACCTCTGGGAACTGTAGTGCCTTTATCAGCCTGTCCAATAAGGCTGCGTGCTGCACTGGGGTGCCGTCCGCTCGGAGGTAGCCCCTTCTTTTCCAGCGCGCTAAGCCTGCGTGCACCGTTGACGTCACATAGGCGGAGTCACTATACACTGTTACTTCCTGGTCTGCGTGATTCTCAATGGCGAGTATCAACGCCAATAATTCTGCAGCCTGTGCTGAATAGTGAGATGGTATTCTCGCACTGACAAGTACTAAAAATTCTCCATTTGCTGTGTGTTTCATCACAGCAATGCCTGTGTATCTTTGCCCATCACTTTGGTCGTTCCTCGAAGACCCGTCAATAAAGACGATCTGTCCTCCTGCCAAGGCATTTTCTTTTACCCTGGGAATTTCATCATAAAATTCTTCATAATTCATTATCTGATCTCATGACTTCGCACACCCCCCACCTGGGGAACTCTCCCCTCACTAAAAATTTGGCTGGACAGTTAGAGTTTGGGTGTGCAAATGGACCTGCTTCTATCCATCTAGAGAATGGACACACCACGACAATTAAATATCTGTACCCGTTGCATACTTGAATCATGTCAACGTAATCGACATGCAAGTGCTGAAAACGCGCATTTGGCCTGGGGATGACTCCTCTCAATACTTTTAATGTGTGCCCAGCTGTGAATTGCTGGCAGATTATACAGTTCGCCATAAAGAATGCAACATGCTCAGTTAAATTTGGTATGAACCAGTCCTCCGCGAGCATTGCTCCAAGATTCTCTTTCGACATATGCGCCGGGCAATGTAATTGCTACAGCGCTATTTTTAGAAGGGCCTCAGGCATTACTGTTTTACCAGTGCTGTCTTGTCGCCATAAGATGTAAGAGGGGTTTAAAGAATACCCTCGACGTTTCCACAGGTTTTTCTCTTCCTGAGGTTCCTCCCCTTGGAGCTCCATTAGTTGCGTTTGGCCAAGATCGTTATAGGCTTCCGGTGTGGTTCATGCAGCCATCATTCTCTCATGGGTGCATGCCACTTCCACTTCCATAACCGTCTCACTTTTGGAGGCCATGCGCTTGGCTTCCGTGTCTGCTGTGTGATTTCCGCGTGAGACAAAATCTGTCCCTTTCGTGTGGGTGGCGCATTTCACGACCGCTATGCCCACTGGGAACGTAGTGCCTTTATCAGCCTGTCCAATAAGGCTGCATGCTGCACTGGGGTGCCGTCCGCTCGGAGGTAGCCCCTTCTTTTCCAGCACGCTAAGCCTGCGTGCACCGTTGACGTCACATAGGCGGAGTCACTATACACTGTTACTTCCTGGTCTGCGTGATTCTCAATGGCGAGTATCAACGCCAATAATTCTGCAGCCTGTGCTGAATAGTGTGATGGTATTCACGCACTGACAAGTACTAAAAATTCTCCATTTGCTGTGTGTTTCATCACAGCAATGCCTGTGTATCTTTGCCCATCACTTTGGTCGTTCCTCGAAGACCCGTCAATAAAGACGATCTGTCCTCCTGCCAAGGCATTTTCTTTTACCCTGGGAATTTCATCATAAAATTCTTCATAATTCATTATCTGATCTCTTGACTTCGCACACCCCCCACCTGGGGAACTCTCCCCTCACTAAAAATTTGGCTGGACAGGTAGAGTTTGGGTGTGTAAATGGACCTGCTTCTATCCATCTAGAGAATGGACACACCACGACAATTAAATATCTGTACCCGTTGCATACTTGAATCATGTCAACGTAATCGACATGCAAGTGCTGAAAACACCCATTTGGCCTGGGGATGACTCCTCTCACTACTTTTAATGTGTGCCCAGCTGTGAATTGCTGGCAGATTATACAGTTCGCCATAAAGAATGCAACATGCTCAGCTAAATTCGGTATGAACCAGTCCTCCGCGAGCATTGCTTCAAGATTCTCTTTTGACATATGCGCCGGGCAATGTAATTGCTACAGTGCTATTTTTAGAAGGGCCTCATGCATTACTGTTTTACCAGTGCTGTCTTGTCGCCACAAGCTGTAAGAGGGGTTTAAAGAATACCCTCGACGTTTCCACAGGTTTTTCTCTTCCTGAGGTTCCTCCCCTTGGAGCTCCATTAGTTGCTTTTGGCCAAGATCGTTATAGGCTTCCGGTGTGGTTCATGCAGCCATCATTCTCTCATGGGTGCATGCCACTTCCACTTCCATAACCGTCTCACTTTTGGAGGCCATGCGCTTGGCTTCCGTGTCTGCTGTGTGATTTCCGCGTGAGACAAAATCTGTCCCTTTCGTGTGGGTGGCGCATTTCACGACCGCTATGCCCACTGGGAACTGTAGTGCCTTTATCAGCCTGTCCAATAAGGCTGTGTGCTGCACTGGGGTGCCGTCCGCTCGGAGGTAGCCCCTTCTTTTCCAGCGCGCTAAGCCTGCGTGCACCCTTGACGTCACATAGGCGGATTCACTATACACTGTTACTTCCTGGTCTGCGTGATTCTCAATGGCGAGTATCAACGCCAATAATTCTGCAGCCTGTGCTGAATAGTGAGATGGTATTCACGCACTGACAAGTACTAAAAATTCTCCATTTTCTGTGTGTTTCATCACAGCAATGCCTGTGTATCTTTGCCCATCACTTTGGTCGTTCCTCGAAGACCCGTCAATAAAGACGATCTGTCCTCCTCCCAAGGCATTTTCTTTTACCCTGGGAATTTCATCATAAAATTCTTCATAATTCATGCAGTCATGTATCGGCTTTCCTTCAGTGACTGGTTCTGCTATGAACATAGCTGGGTTCACTATCTTACATCAGACTATTTTAATCGATGGGTTTGATATGATTACTTCATAGGCAGAATCTCTCTGAGATGTCAAAGTGCCCTTTGGTTTCTCTAAAATGGCAAATAATGAGTGCTCGACGTATAATGTCATGGAACATCCCATTACAATGGTTGTCGCTTTCTCTATGGCAAACATTGTGGCAGCTAAACTTTGTTCACATGGGAAGTTCCCTCTCATTACTGGGTCCAGATTCCCACTGTAATATGCTAGGGGCTTGTACCCCAACAAGGTTATTTGAGCAAGCACTGCCGTCATAACGCTGCCATCTGTATGTGAAAACAAGTAAAATTCCTCTGCATAATTGGGAATTCCAAGAACTGGAGCTGTACAAATCGCTCTCTTGAGTTCAGTGAACCATTTCTCCATTGTCTCAGACCATTCAATCTTTTCTTTTGTCACTTGGGCCTTCTTTAGGGCCTGAAGTAAAGGCTTAGTATAAGAGCTGTAATCGAAAACCCATGCCCTAACATAGTTGCAGAGGCCTAGAAAGCTCTGCATCTGCTTTATCGTGTGTAGTTTAGCCATGTTCAATATGGCTTCATCCCTTTCTGGGGTCACCTTCTTGCCTTCATGTGAGATTAGCTGGCCTATGTACAGCACCTCCTGTTGACAATACTGTAACTTTTCCTTGCCAACCTTATACCCCTTCTCAGCCAGTATAGTCGATAGCTGAACAGAATCATGCCTGCATTGCTCTTCTGTGGTGCTGCAGGTTAGGATGTCATCCACATACTGCAAGACAATACTTTCTAATGCAATATTGCTCAAATCCATCTGCAGGACTCTGTTGAAAATAGACGGAGACTCACAGTATCCCTGTGGCAGCCTCGTGCTTTTCAGACGCATTTGTCTGAATGTGAATGAAGTCAGCAACAGGATTGAGAAAAAAGCATTTTTCAAGTCAATCACCGCGAAATATTTTACCTTGACGGGTATATTATATAGAATTGTAGATGGGTTAGGGACTATAGGGAACTCGGCCTCAACAATATCATTTGTTGGTCATAAATCCTGAATTAAATGCCAAGACCCTCCCTTCGATTTCTTGACAGGATAAATTGACGTATTACATGGTGACTAAGACATCACTAAAATGCCCTGGTCCATCATAGCAGAAATTGTCTTAAAAATCTCTTCATCTGCCTCTCTGGACATGGGATATTGTCGGGCTCATGGTAAAATTGCTCCTGTTTTCAGTTTAATCTTTACTTCTCCAACCCCCTTCAAGAGGCCTACGTCATAGGGTCCTGTAGTCCACACTGAGACAGGCACTTTAGCTATATCATCATCAAAATATTCAGGACGTTTTAGTACCAACAACATTCTCTGTGGTACTTCTCTTTTAATCATTTTTACCCAAAAGGTGAGACTTACTTCCACCATTGTCTCTCCCGTGTCTGCTTGTTCTTCAAACAGATCGTCATCGGTGACGTCAGTCACTCGATATGCTTCTTCGATGGTGATAATTGCGCACCATTGTCTGCCTTCATCATCGTAACCATCAACCAATACTACTTTCCCTCACACTGCTGCTGTGTGTATCATCAAGGGAAATACTTGTCCCTCCTTCTGATGGAAAGATATTCTCGGTCTGAATAAAAACTCATCAGGGGTTCTCAAGGTTCTGTCTGCAAAGCCTGGCAATCCTGCCATAAGCACTCGCATGCCATATGTGAAGATTTCTGGCTCTAATGGTATGGTCCTCATGGCTATGTGTCCTGAGTATGCTCTAATCATTTCGCATACATTTGAATAGTGCATTCCTGGAGTGGAGCATACTATGCCCTCCTCCGTGAACAAAATTGTCATGTTCAACTTTGTGATTAAGTCTCGGCCCAAAATGTTTACTGGGGTCTGACGTGAATACAATAAAGGTACATTCATTTCACACTCTCCTATGGAGACTGGGACTGCATTTGTGAAGGGAACTCGACTGTGAGCTCCTGTACAACTCTGAGTATCTATGGCCTCGCCGGACAAGGAAAACTTGCCTTCACGTATACATGAGCGTGTTGTACCCATGTCCACTAGGAAGGAATATTCTTTACCCTCTATAACAACATCCACCCTAGGTTCCCTATGAGGGTCTGGTGTCACTGATAGGTTAGAGCACATCAGGGTTCCCAGTGAGCTGTCCTAGTTTATATATAAGTTTGGCCCACTGTGCACTTGCAGATTTTCCCCATTCCTAGTGTTGCTTCCCCTTCCAGGGTTCTGGGTCTGTGGTAGTTGTGACGGTGCCTGTTGGGATTGTCCTTGTGGAAAATTCCCCATGCTTTGTGGTTGCGCCCCTTGTTGCGCTCCTGCCGCTTGTTGCTGCACCGTGTGATTCTGTGCAACGCAATGTTGTAAAACTGCAGGTGGATTCGCCGTGCTTGCTCCCATTCCTTGGCCGTTCTGCATCATGCCTTGACCTCTGCATGTGCGCGCCAAATTTCCTGTCATTCCACAAAGCCAACATACTGGCGGTGGTCGCATTATTTGTCCATTTGACATATCTGGGTTACCATTTTGCATGTTTTTAAAGCCTCCTTGATTATTTTGGAAACCTCCCTGATTGCTCTGCCATCCTCTTCCCCTAAAACCTCTTCCCTGTGGGTAAAACCCTATGTTACCCTGCTTATTCTGTTCTGGACTAGCCACCTGCTGCATGTTCTGTTCAGCTGCGTTAGTTAGCATGGCTCCTTCAAGAGCATACTTTGATAATTTCTTTTGCACCAGCTTCGCTTCCTCACCCTTTCGAGTTGCCTCCTTTTTGCGATTCTTTTCTTGCAACAGTCTACAGTAATGTGCGAGAGTCAACTGTATTTCATCCCAATGCTTAGCCTCAACTCCTACCAATTTCTTGTGTTGTTTCTGCACCGGTTCTGGCAACCCTTGGCACAATATATGGTAAAACACACGTATTGATTTCGTCCAAGATTCATGCGTTTCGAGCACCCACGCGTCTTGGAAATTCTGTATATAAATTAACCGATCCTCAGAATCCTTCATTTTTCGAGTCATTATAGCTCCCATATCAGAAGTATCTGGGTAAAGCACTCGTAGTGCCTTCCATACTGCTGCTCTGCAATTATTAAATGGCGCTCCGTCATGCACAGTGTTAATTGTAGTTACACCAGGGTAGCCTGCCCGTGTCCACACGTCGTCTGCTTTCTCACCAAATATGGCGATCAGGAGACCTTTAAAGTCCCCTATAGCTAGCTTGTTTCCTCCTGCCATATTTTCTAACACATGTATCCATTTTCCGGCTCCCGATGTCTACATTGGAAGCTTGTTTTTCAGGTTTTCTCGATCTATGTGTGGCCATGGAATATATTGTGGTGTTGCTCCTCCCCTTTTCTAGTAGCGGAAATTGGAATGTACAGCCCTCTTTCTCTTCTCTCATAGTTCTCCTGTCTATTGCAGGGGTAATATTCCCACATCGCCGTCTACCGGGCAACGTCCTTAGTCTGTCTACATAGGATGGTGAAGACACCGCCCTCTGACCATGAGGTACTCCTTCTTGTCGGTCAGACTGTGCGGCTGACTCTGATGCCCTCGGTGCGGATTCACTCGCATCTGACCATCGTATCCCTCTTTCCCTTGGGAGTCGTCTTTCGCGCCGTCTCCCTTCCTCGTTTGCCTTACGCTCCTCCCCTTCAGAGTCGGACACTGCTTGTCCCCAATTCACGCAACTTCTTGTATCTTCATCGTTTCTACTTATTTCTAATCTCTCCACGGACAGTTTCCTATTCCCACTACTTCATGTGACATCCTCAGTGTCATATAGCTGAGTGCTTTCCAAGCACTCATCCTCCCCCTCTCCTTGGGGTATTTATTCTAGCCCCATTTCATCATATACTCTATCGATCATTTCCCCGATGCTTCTTGTGTCAAAGTCATCTTCAATACTTGCCCTTGATGTGCCTGGTACTGAATCGTATTCAGGAAATAATTCTTCAATGTCTTCCCAGCCTACAACTGGATTGGGCTTTTTAACTTCCCTCTCCAAATATTCGAGATCGCGTGCCCTCTGTCTTCGTTTACGTTCGATCTCGTCATCAAATTCTTTGCGCTTCCTCGCCTCTTCTCTGACCCTATCTTCTTCCTTTCTCTTTTAATTTCTACGTTCATCTGCCTTTCAAATTTCCTCATCTCTTTGTCTCCTTATCCTCTTTTCACGTTCCCTTTGCTCTTCTTCTAACCTTTGCTGTTTCTGTCTGTCGTGATCATAGGCTGCTCTCGGATTGCGATCAAGCTGTTTTTCTTGCTCCTCGCGATATAGCTGTTCTCGCCTTTGTCCATCTTTCCTTCTTATCCTTTTGTCTCTTAACTCCTTCTCTTTCTCCTTTCTCTGTGCCTCATCTAACCTCTCCTTTGGTCTCACGTAATCACTGCCTTTCCCATCGAGTTTCAATAAGATTTGTCCTCCCATCCATTCGTCTTTTGCGAATGCTGTCTCATCAGTTCTATCTTTGCTCCCTTTCCATTTCTTTCCCTCTCCCTCCTTGTCGAGAGATGCACTTGTGTGTGCTTGATCCCTCCTTTCGTCATCGCACCTCCGCTTGTCCCTTGGGACCGCAGAGGTAAGATTCTTGTCCTTATCCTTCCCTTGATTTTCGTCAGTGCTATATGTAGGTGACTCATATGCGGGGTTGCTATACCCTGTAGCTGCCTTAAGTTCTCTCAACGGGTATAATCCCTCGTTCTTACTTCCTTCACTTGCCGTTTCAGGCGGGGCAGGTGGCGCGGTAGGCATCTCACCCCCCTCAGAAGATACATTAAGTATCCAATCTGAAGGAGGCTCTTCCTCCTTTGTCTGTTCGTACATCTTCCAAAGTTCTAGAACAGCAAGGCGTTTTTCTAGCTTCTTGCCTGTATATGTGGCATGCAAATATGTCGTCATATGTTGTAAGACGGCTTTAGATAAAGACCCATTTTGTGGCCATGGAATAAACATTTTGTGGGCAGTACCTTTGACCAACTCGGTGCTATATTTCTTTAGCTTGGGTGCGTGTTTTGGCAATTGCTTGCATAAGTGTGCTAATGGGGTTATGTCTTCCATGCTTAAATCTGTTCCCTTTCCTGTTATATAACACTTGTTAATGCTTTTGTGTGGGTCAAACACCTTGTGACAATATGCAGGCTCCAATCCTAATTTTCCACTAAAAATGTTTATATTACCAATTTGCTCAAAAACATCAATTCATGTGCGATTCTGTCTCAGCTATCGAATCACGCAAAAAATGTTATCCGTTCGCTTAACAAAATTTCACATATGACGTCACAACACAACATGTAAGACAGATACTTGACAGACTAGACGGACACCAGCTGGACACAGATATCTCTGCCTCTAATCATTACCCCTTCATGGAGTGTAAATGAACCCCTTTCATGACGTCTTTAAACGTGATGGTAGTCTAATTGTTCCATATTATATGGGACTCTGGGCACACGTTTCTTCTAGCCGCTATATTTAAAGCGCAGGAATAAGGCGAATCCTCTCACTTCTCAGGTGTCCGCCCTGGTAACCTCTCTCTTCTCGGGTGTCCACCCCGGTAACCTCTATTTATTAAATTATTCTTGAGTCATTATCCCCTTATACATATACAGCCTTCTCTACTTCTAACTATATTTTGTTCTTTCCTCCTCCCTCCATTACCTTTTCCCTTTACTTGTTTCTAAAGCATGCACGTTTACCAGAACATTCGCTTTATTTTCACTCACCATTTGCATTGTTCCTCTCTGGACCCTTGGGATAACCGCCTTCGTTACCGCCTTCTTCAGATTTTCGCCCGATCGGCTACCCGTAGGAATGGGAAGGGATGTGTTGGGAAAACGGGTCCCTTCAGGCCCCGACGGCAGTCTTATTTATACTACCATTGTCTACTGGGAGATTCACGGTCTACTCAGCCGAATAGCAAAGGACTTGTGATATTTTGCCGAAACCTAGAGTTACTTCATGTCGACAGTCAATAGTTGTCTTATTTTAATCAATAATCGATGGTCACCAACCATCCTCTGCTACCAGGTGTACTGGAGAGACCCCTGACCGGCCCCTAGAGTCAGAGTTTGCTCTGTAGTACTTTAAGACAAGATAGCTGCACCTTTGAGATGGATGGGGGTGTGGGTATATTACTCCAACACCAATCAATAAGGACAACTCAATGGTTTGGCAAAGGGGAGTCCGTTTAATGACAAGTACAAAAAATGGGGAAACATGGAAATCAACAGTGGTGCGATAGCCCGTCTCACTTTAACTCCCAACAACTTCATGCAAACAGTAACAGTCATACCCAAAATTCGTCATCATTGACGTGTAACACGCAAAAGTTATCATGCAATTCTATTGGTTGGAAAAGGTAACTCAAATATAGGTGCTATATCTGTATATGGTAACGGAGTGTGAGGATTGGATAAACATTGCTAGGTGGGCGTCTAAGCCCTTCCTTCAAAAAGGACTACGGTAGACGTCACTAAAAATACGACGTCCGATTGGTTCTGCTATCTATAGGACCCTAGATTATTTGGTCCATTGTGATTGGGTTGGCTTCAACCCCATGCATAAATCTCTACTTTAATTAGCAGCACACAGAATGGTCAACCAGGTGCAGGATGCCCCAAGTTTCACCGGCCACCCTTCCATCAATCAGTACTTTAGTGGCTATGTGTCAATTAGTTGGCTGTGGTTGGCCTCGAAACTGTAGCTTCTTGTCAGAAAAGTTATGGTATCTTCTGTTTGGGAGACAGCCAGGCGTAGGTGCCTCTTCACGCTCGGCTGGTCACGTGCTAGCCCACCGTGAATCTGCTTCGTTTTCCATCTATTTGCACATTTAGTTATTATTCAGCTTGCCACCTACCTGGGCCTCCTTATCTCGGCCTTCCTTGGGCAGGCTGTTCTATTCTTAAGTTTTGATTCCGCAAAGCTACTGTTTGCCTCCCTCTCTTGGTCTGACTTCGACTTCCCAGGCACGGGCTGCTCCTGCTGAGTTTTGATTCAGCTGTCTCTTCTTATTTTAGCTGGAATAAGAATCCTGTCCTGTTTGACCCCTAGTAACCTGAGTTAATTCTGCTTTTGTTTAAAGTGGACTCATACTTAAATAGTGTGCTTTGTTGTGCTTCGTTTCTTTCATCTGTGAGTCTGTCCGGGCCCTCGTGTCATCACCATTTGTCTTCAATTAAGGCCTTATGTGTTTCTTCCGGGACAGTGTTTTTTTTTTTTTTTTTAACTTTTGTTTATTCAGCTTGGTACAACAGGCACAGGCAAGTTACAGTAGAGCATGTACAATCAACAGAAATACAAAGGGGATCGTGTTCATCACAGATCAATGTGGTACAATTTAAGAAATTACATAAGGCAATAAAGGGAACACCGTACACCCATGGGGGGCACATGCGAGGACAGAACAAGACAGTTGGGAAAGAATCAAGAGTCATCTGGAGCTGAGGCAAGAGAAGGATCCGGGGATGCAGGGTCAGAGTCGGTGACGGTGGGAGACATGTATGAGCGGAATTTTCGCCATATATCTCTAGGTCTGGAGTGGGCGGACTGTTGCATCGTCCAGGACTCCTCGGTGTCAGAGGCCCACGTGGCTGCCCTGAGCCACTGTGCGTGAGTAGGGGTGTTCGGCCGAAGCCAGCAGAGTAGGATTGTATGCACAGCTAGTAGCATACAGAGGCTAGCCAGTTTCCTGGAATCACGGTGAAGTTCAGGGAAATCATGAAATAGACACTGCATTGGGGATGGGGAGATGGGGCACTCGAGAATGGATGAGATAGTGGAGCATACTGAGGTCCAAAATTGGGTGAGTCGGGGGCAAGACCAGATCATGTGTATATACCCTGCTTCTTCATCGCCACTAGGGCACCTAGGGGAAGAGTCACTTGACATACGGTGTAACCTAGCCGGGGTGTAATGATATCTGTGGAGCACCTTAAATTGAATTAATTTGAATCGGGAGTTAAAGGAGATCAACTGGGTGCGTGCACACATATGGGTCCAACGCTCGTCAGATATTTCGGAGCCGAGATCTGACTCCCAGGCGTGCCTCAGTTTGGAGAATGTGGGGGGTGATCTGGTTTGAAGCAGGGTGTATAGCCTGGAGATTTTTCCCCTCATAGGGGAAGGCGAGGATAGTTCGGTAATTGCAGGTTCATCTGGTGGCAATGCCGGAAAACTTATGTATTTGCGTTTGAGTACCCCCCGGAGAGATGAGTATCGGAGCCAAACGGAGGGTCTCCGCCTAAGGGAGGCCGGGAGGTCGGGCCATTCTATAAAGTTTCCCTGTTTGAATATGTCGCGTAGTAGTTCGTATCCCGCCTCAGCCCATGTACGGACCACCGAGGGAGGGACATGTGGGACTTCTGGGAGGAAATTCCAAATCGGGAAGTTACCGTGAAAGGGATGAATGGTACCCAGTATTTGCCAAGATTTATGTAAGGCTAGGGATGTGCAAGCCGTAGGATCCAGTGAGTCTGACACCACCGGCATGGGCGTGACCACTAGAGATCGGATATCACGGTCACTGACCGATAACCTTTCCAATCTGACATGGGGGGGGGATCCGATACATTGAACCAGTGTGCAGTGTGTTGGAGTTGTGCCGCCAGCCAATAATTAAGGAAGTCCGGAGCTCCAAATCCTCCAGCCTCCATGGGGGTGGCAAGGGTCTTGAGCTTTAGACGGACCGCACCTGAGTGCCAAAGGAAGGAGTTGAGGATACGTGTCAATGTTTGGAAGAATTTGGTTCCCGGCCATAGCGGGACATTCACAAATCTATACAGGAGTTAGGGAAGTACCACCATCTTCAGTACCCCTATCCTGCCCGCCAGCGAAATCGGCAACTTGGCCCAGCCCTGTAGTTTTGTGATGAGGTTTGTGAGGTATGTCTGATAATTCTCCTCACGGACCCGTTCGGTGTGACGAGCCACCACTATACCTAAGTAAGTAATTTTAGATTGGGCCCAAGCGAACCCCATGGTATCAGGGGGGGGAAGTGTGCTGGGAGTAAGCGGGAAGAGGGTTGATTTAGAGCAGTTTACCGTGAGACCAGAGATGTGCCCGAAGAGGGCAACATCCTTCAGTATTGGGGCCAGGTTGGTCTCGGGGGAACGGATGAAAAGAATAGCATCATCAGCGTACAGGGAAACTATGTCCGAGATACCGGCAGTACGTAGACCCCTATGCGCATGGTTTTGACGAAGCATGTCCGCAAATGGCTCCATTGCTACAGCAAATATTAAGGGAGAGAAGGGGCATCCCTGTCTAGTGCCCCTGGCTATATGGAAAAGAGGGGAGCAACGGTCCTCTGTGCGGACTCTGGCAACAAGGTTGGAATAAAGTAGTCTGACCCAAGAGACAAAGGTGGGACCGAATTTACATTTGTCAAGTACCCGCCAGAGATATCTCCACGACACCGAATCAAATGCCTTTTGCATGTCGAGTGTTGCGGCTACTGCATGTACATTCAGGCTCACTCTACTTATAATGTTGAATAGACGTCTCAAATTCAAGGATGTGGAGCGGCCTGGGATGAACCCAGCTTGGTCTGGGTGAATAATATGTGGACAAGTCGAAGAGCAAGTATTTTGGCGTAGATCTTGGCATCGCAATTGATCAGAGAAAGTGGACGGTACGAGCCGCATTGAGTAGGGGGTTTATTGGGTTTTAGTAGGACTGTTATGGTGGCTTCGCGCAACGAGGGGGGGAATTGGCCTAGTTCCACCGATTCGTCCCATAGCGCAGTTAGACGAGGGAGCAGGAGTGATTTGAAGTGTTTATAGAACTCTACAGGTATACCGTCTGATCCCGGGGATTTGCCTGAAGAGAGGGAGTCTATAGCCTCCGAGAACTCTTCGGGGGTGAATGGATTCTCAAGGGATCCGGCGGTCTCAGGAGAGAGAGCCGAGAGGGGGAGATTATCGAGATAGGCATCGATTTCTGCCTCAGTGGCTTTATCTGATTGTGTATATAGGGATTGATAGAAGGAGAGGAATTCAGAATTGACATCTCCCGGCGAAGTGGCCAGGGAGCCATCAGGTCTCTCGATTCCAGGAATGGATGGGGCACCAAACTCACAGCGGAGAAGTCTAGCCAGGAGGCGGCTTGGGCGTTCACCCTCCCCATATCTCCTCGCATGTCCAGGGTTATCAAGAAACCTCAGCTCACGGTCCGCGAGCGAGCGGAATGTATCGAGCTCCGAGCCAATTAATGCAAGGGTTTCTGGGGTTTGGTCTAACGTGTATTGGGTCTCGAACGCCGATAATTTGGCCTCGCTCACTGCAATCTCCCTCCGAATAGTTTTAAGGATACCATTTTCCTTGGAAAGGGCAATGCCTCTGATGTAGACCTTAAAGGATTCCCAGAGGGTGGCTTGGGAGGAAACGGAATTGGTGTTAATTTCAAAGAACTCCTCGATGGCCGACTCCAACTCCGAGCTGAAGACCGGGTCGAGGAGAGAGAGTGGTTTCATCCTCCAGTGCCTGGTTCGGCCGCCGTCCGGGCCCCAGAGTAGGGTGACTGTCACCGGGGAATGATCGGAAAGGGTCCTGGGGAGGATAGTCAATCCAGACACGCTCCTCATCAGCACACCAGACACCAGCCACCTGTCTATTCGAGAGAAGGAATCGTGAACCGAGGAATAGAAGGAGTAAGATCGGGAGTCAGGGTAAAGAAACCTCCATGCGTCATATAGGGCTAGTCGAGGAAGGGAGGACAGTGCAGCATATGCCGCTCTGGAGAGCTGACGGGGTCTGGATCCAGATCTATCTAGGTCCACATCGAATATCGTATTAAAATCGCCTCCCCAGAGAATCGGTATCAGCGGGAAGCCTTCCAAGAGGGTCACCAGTTGTACGTAGAATTCGGGATCATCGATGTTGGGGCCATAAATGTTTAGGAGGACCACCTCCCTATTCTGCAGGACGCCATGGAGTAGAACATATCTGCCCAGGGGATCAATTAACGTAGCAATGGGGTTGAATTTGAGGGTTCTGTGGATCAGGGTCATAACTCCGCGGCTCTGGGTGGAGTAGGTGGTGAAGTACCTTTGAGGGCCCCATGATTTCGCAAACTTTTCACAATACTCAGAGCATGCATGTGTCTCCTGAAGAAATAGGATTTTAGTCCCATGTCTCTAGGCCTGAAGCTGTAATAGTCTCATTTTTTTGTGATACCCCGTCCTCGCACATTCCAACTCATGAATGTCAATGCCTCCTCACCCCGCACTCCAGAGGTGGCCATAGAGGAATATGGGTGGATGGAAGTGTGCTCCCCATGGATGGTGACCAATATGGTCAGGTCCGCGATGCCCCTGGGGCCATAGTGCTCCGAACTCTACCCCTCCTGCCGTCTCCAAGCCTTTTTTAACATTTAACCCCTTTCCCCCCTCCCACTCCCACATCCCTCCCCCAACCAGAGGGATGAAGACCCTATAACCAAACAACCAGAACCAGAACAGTGGCATCGACGCCTGGGGGGTCTGCGAGTTGGCCCGGCGGCAATGCTCCGAACCGTGAGGCAATTTTAGGATAAACATGATGCCCGACATTAATGTCGTTTCCCGTCCAGGGGAGGACCCGTGGAGGGGAAGGGAAGAGGCGGGCATGGTCAGTAGATAATGAACTAATGAACGGGGGCTGCAAAACGTGAATTCCCGAGGAAGAGGCGGGCATGGTCAGTAGATAATGAACCAATGAACGGGGGCTGCAAAACGTGAATTCCCGATCAACTGGACCGGGGTGGTGTATGCACCCGGCCACTGATGCCCTGGGGGTGCCACAGTGACAAGGGGGGACCGGGACGTGAGCCCAAGGGGGCGCGAGAAGGAGGGGGCATGATCCAACCACCCAACAGGAGTCTGACAAGTGTACGTCACAGTCGCCCGAAGGGGCAACAATAGTGTTCAATCGGTTAACAGGGTCTAGCTGACCAGAAGGATCCCCCAGAGAAAAATGATCGCATGCAAGCCCATGTCTTGAACAAACCAACAATGGAGGACAGTTAGCATGCAGAGTAGTGCTGTCCAATACCAACATGTCGTGGTGGAGTCCAGGGGGTTATCCCAGGACTCCCGGGCGACCAAGAAAGCAGAGAATATGTGTGGCAAGCCTCTGGGGTGTAATGGTGGGGAGCAGACCACAGCACAGCCTGCCCAAAGACCCAACCAATTCCTGCCATATCAGTGCGTCCCTGAACAGAGCAATCATAAGGAACGATAGGGACAAACACACAATCTGTCATAAGTGTGGCCTGGTCGCCTCCAATAAAAAAAAAGGGGGCCCCCTCCAGCGCTAGGAGAACGGAATGGGACACCACGGTATCCATTCAACGAATTGTCAATGCCTTGGCTAGCCAGTGTCACATCACGTGATCCGACGCGCCGGTGGGGGGGTGTGCCCACAGCGGTGCCTGATGAAGGTACAGTTCAGCCAGGAAAGTGTTCATCTATGAACCTGGAGGCCTCCTCAGGCAGCGTGAAAAAGTAGACTCGGTTTGCATGTTCAATCCGAAGTTTGGCGGGGTATAGCATGGCATATTTGACCTGATGGTCACGTAGTCTTCTCTTGACCGCCAGAAAGGTCTTGCGATCCCGTTGTACCACCACCGAGAAGTCCGGATATAGGTGGATCCTAGCTGCGCCCAGGAGAAGGTCCCCTTTGAGTCTTGCCGCCCTGAGGAGGGCATCTCGGTCGCGAAAATTTAAGACCCTTGCTATAATGGGACGTGGGGGTGCCCCGGGTTTGGGCTTCGCCGTGAGCGCACGGTGGGCCCTTTCAATCGCGAACTGAGGTGAGAGTTTAGGGGAATCCAGGATTTGGTTCAGTAGGCCCTCCACGTATTCCTCCATAGGCTCGTGTATCCCATCCTCCGGTACACCAATAATGCGGAGATTATTACGCCTCGAGCGAGACTCAAGGTCCTCGTTTTTCTTCTCCACCTCTGTGACGCGGGCGGATAGTGTGGAGACCTCCGCCCGGAGGGAGCTCAGGCCGTCCTCAGTGGTACTCACACGCGTCTCAACCTCAGTCACACGACCATCCGTTCTCTCCATATGCGCCTTGATGGAGGATATCGTGCCATTCATGTCGTCCAATTTACAATGAATTGTGGTGAATCCCTCCCGGATAAACTCCATCATTTTCTGAGGGTCGAACGGCTCTAGCGCCACTGGGGTAGAAGGCTTCTGTGTGGACGTCTCTGGTCCATTGCTTCCAGAGGGCTTGGTGAAGATATTGATGGAGTGCGTGTCGACATGATGCCGATGGAAGGATGAACTTAAGATCAAAGGATCCACAAAGGAATTGGGTGAAGTCAGAAGGGAAGGCACCAGGATCCACTGAGGCTCGCAGGCGAAGGTCGAGCCGCGCGCCAGGAGAGCACACGACGACTCCGTTCCAAGCGGGAGGGCCCAGAGAGGGGCGCCGCCAGCCAGGTAATATATGCAGGGTCCAGTGAGCAGCAATCGGTCCCAAGAATCCCTATTAAGGGGGAGCAACCCAGTATCGGGAGTGGAGTGAGAAACACTTGATCCGAATGGCGAAGGACGTTGGAGGAGGTGGAGGGGAGCCCTGGAGCAAGAACGGCCAAGGATCAGGAATACGGGTGGACCAGAAGGAGTAGGCAGTTCAGGTTGCCCCCGTGCTCGTCATTAGGGTATGTAGGGTCGCTGTATCGCCCTCCGCAGTTATGTCCAGGAAGGAGCTGATCGAAGGATCTAAGTAGGGTTCCCTGTTGGGCTCAAAATATAGATGGTGGGCGCCACGGCCTGAGAAGAGAGCCCACGGGGGGGCGAGCCAGCCCTCCAGCGCCAGCCGTCCCCCAATGGAAGGGCAGCAGGATTACCAGGACCCGATAGATCCACATGCGGCGCCCCCCAGCCATCCAGGGGGGCAGAGGGTTAATGTAGAGAGCGGAGCACCCCCAGGCTCCACCGTGTGTCCGAAAAGCCAATGTCTCGCAAGGGTGGAGGAGTCCAGCAATTGATGGACAGGGTCCGCCACCGTGGGGCGGCCGTGAAGGTGGTCGGGGTCAGGATCACTCACCACGCGGGAGTCGGGGCGATGTCTCCTTCCATGTGGTCAGCACACCGCCCAGGAAGGGGCAGCGGAGCCTGGTGCTCTGGGGTCCAGTGCCGATCCCGGCACCCGTGGCGCAGGAAGAGGGCGGCGCAGAGGGTAACTGAGCCAGGGCCACCCGCCATCCGGGGCCGGGTAGGTATCCACTAGAGAGTGGTCAGCACACCGCCCAGGACGGGGCAGCGGAGCAGGTCGCTCTGGAGTCCCTCGTAGTGGAGAAGAAGGAGATTGGGGGCCAGGGCCGACCCCCCCCTCAAGGTCTGCGGTGTCTGCAGAATTTCCAGTAGAGCCGCCGAGGTGAGGCGGTTCCGAGAAGCTCACCGCGCGGCGTCGGGTCGGCGCGAACAGCACACCGCCCAGGACGGGGCAGCGGAGCAGTCCGCTCCAGGATCCCGAGTTCCCTGTGATGGCAAGGAGGAGTGAGCAGGAGTAGTGCGGGCAGGCCCTCCAACACGGCGCAGGTGAAGGCCGCCGCGCCAGCAGGGCAGGACGCCCCTCCCCCACAGTGGGCCACGAGCCGCAGGGCTCAGGCAAGATCGCCTGGAGCCGGGACCTGGGTCGGAAGGGCACCCGCTCCCGCCTCACTCCCAGCGGGATGTAACTCGGTCGCTGGGGCGGCCCGGAAGGCGGCACTCGGCCCACAGGCGCCCGGTCCCGTCAGCCGTCCGAGCAGCGGGTCCGCAGTGTATGATGCCGGAGGCAACCGGAGAATTTAGGAGATCGTATGCCTCACGGGACGGAGCTGGAACTCAGGCGGCCATCTTTCCCAAGCGCAACAGCGCCCCCTTTCCGGGACAGTGTTTAAGTAATCTTCATTTCGTTTCATTTGCTGGTAGGGTTTTCTCAATGGATACCTTACTGTCCATGGTTGTCTGGTTTTTGGTACTTCAATAGGTATTGTTCTCCTGATAGGCACTGGGCAGAGCCCTACTGTAGCTCTCTGCTGGTTTATCTGCTCATCATACGTCACATATCTCAGTGTGAACGTTCCTGGTACTTCAAAATGGGTGATTGGAGTGCAGGCCGTATTTGGGACCTCCTCTACAATTTCTTCCCCTTGGGAACTACCTTTGATCATGTGCTACTAATTGGCGTGGCAAGAAATCTAACAGAAAGTCTCTTTGCCTGGATTTGAGAAAATTATGGCCCTGAAACCCAGTTCTAGGGGAGTTCTCGTAACAACTTGTTTTTGATCAATATATTTCTATTTCTGGATTTGTCCTATTCTTTTAAATCTGGAGACACTCCAACCCCGGCAATCTCTAGACCATCCTTCGCGATCCACAGATTTCACATGCTCATTTTGTGGATTTTCCCTCGTTAGTACCGAGCCCGGCAAAATATAAATAAAATAAACGCACCCATTTTTGTGTTTTCGGAGCCTTACCTAATGGTAATCGCAACAACGCCTGTCCTGCTCATCGTTTCTATGGAAAGGCAGAAGGGACTACTTGTAGTACCTTGTCCCTGTCCCGGTTCCATTCATTTTGATGGCCGCCATCGCCAGAGGCCATTTTTCTTTTCTCGAGTCAAGAACATTTTCAATTAGTGCCCTGGTATAACGTGTCAGGGTACTAATGGCAATATGGCCCTCGGAGGGGGGGTCATTACCGGTCTGCTAATGCCCCCGGGGCTCAGTTAAAGACATTGCTTCGCACAGGCTTCTAACTATGGCCCCGGGGGCATTTCCAGATTGGTATTGGCCCCCCTCCTCGGGTCATATTGCCTAATTGTATCACTTAGCTCGTATTGATATGTGTCACTTTGGCTGATGGGACCTCATCACTTTCCTAAGGAATATGGTTGCATTACTATATCCTAAGGGCCGTCAAAAGGCTTACATAGTATCGTCCATGAGCAGTCCATGAGCAGTCATTTGTTTTAAGAAGTATGTTAACAACTACTAATGAGTGCTAAAATGGGAAAGGAGTCTATAATTGTTGAATATCTTTGGGAACTCTATATATAACTAACTTCCATTTTTAAAATGATTCTGTGATGGCTTTTACATTTTGACTTTATTCTGATTTGTTGCTTGGAATAAGATTTACAATGTGTTTGGTGGCAACGTGCACAGCCAGTGCTTCTTTCACTGACTTCAATCTCACGTGAAACCCTGTCTCGGTTGAAGGCAGCAAGAGGTCATTGGTGAGGGCATATTCATGATTGCTGGTGAAGTTTCCTAAAGGCTGCAACATTTTCTCAGCCAGCATTGCCAGTTCTCTGGGCCATTGTGGGTCACTTTAATGTCTATGCACACTGCATAGCCAGTAGTTTTAATAAAGACACTGGGCCTCATTAGGAGTGTGGCGGCACCGTTCATTCCGGGCCGCCACATTACAAGATCTGCAGTGGGTCCGGCTCTGGATGTCTGGCCAGACCAGACGTCCTTAGCGGGACCCGCTAGCAGACCAGGATACTAACAACAGGCCCGTCATTAACGGGCCTATTGTTAGCATCCTCCCCATTCCCATTGAGCCTACGGGGGCTCAAATGGGAATGGGGATGTGCCGGGTCCCAAGAATGGGAATTACCGAGCACCGCCAAAGACAGCATGGCCCAGTAATTCCCTATTTCTGGAACCTGGACCAGGACCCGAGTTTGGAGGTAGCCATGCTGCTAAAAACGGCATGGTTACCTCCAATCTCGTAATGAGGCCCACTGGCTCAATATACTTCAAAACAAACCATTTAAAAAAATGTTGCAGTGAAGGGCAGCCTGTCAACAATGGGTGATGGAGGACCATCATGCCATCCATTATGGAGGTGCTCTAACAATAATTATGAATTATTTGCCCAGTGAAAACTCTGAGTTGCAGCCAGCAGCCGAGGATGTGCTCCTGGGCTGGCTTTTGTTGCATACAGTACCCCAGCCGTGCATGACAAATGGGTCATGCAAGCCTGGGGGCATTTCGTATCCCCAGCCTTGAATGGTCCTTTGGAATTGCAGCCTGGGGAACTGCAGGTGCACTTGTATGTAGGATGTTATCCTGCAACTCGCAGAGCATTGCAATGGCCTGGGGCATGCACTGAAGATGCTCAGGCTCGACCACACCTGTCAGGAACCAGGAAGGAAAAGGTTTTTGATTGACACTTCCCTCTGCATCCTGGTTCCTGTGCAGGGGGTGTGCAGGAGCTGAAGGAGAATGCAGGATGTGTATGTGGTAGCCCTGGTGGTGGCAGGACTCCAGAGGGATTGTTGTTGTGCAGGTAAGGAAAGAAACACACTTTTATGTATGGGTGTGTATGTGTGCACGGGTGCGTGCAAGGAGTTGTGTCCGTGTAAGTGCTTGAGTGAATGAGCGTGATGTGTGTATGTTGTAATGTATGGATGCGTGTGTGAATGAGAGAATGAGAGTGCAGTGTGACTGTAGTAGTATATGGGTGTGCATGTGAATGAGAGTGTAGTGTTAATGTGTATGAATGTGCATGTGTGCTACTGACCAGGGAGATGAACCTCTGATTGGAGGGAATTTCTAGGTCTCAAATAATCTATGGATATATTTGCATACAGTGTTATATCATTGTTGCTGGCATTATGGGCTAAGCCAAAATAAGGGGTGTTCTTAAGTGGGGCTACAGGCCTGAATTGATGCAGTAGTGTGAACATGTTTTCTTACTGGGGCATGGAATTTGCGTTATGGGCAAAGCAACATGGCAAGAGTTCTTATGTGGGCTGTGATTAATCAGTAATGATACTCCCAGAAAACCTGGCCTGGAACCCTTCTCATGTGGCCAGGGAAAGGCAGACACTTTCTGATCCCGACCTTTGGGGTGTGTTCTGTGGGAGAATCACATGAGGGGGGGAACAGGTCAGGAGGAATGGGAAACCCCCTTCTTCAACTTACACTGATACCCCAACCTTCTAATGGTCTATTGCAAAATAGAAGAAGTTAGAAAAACGGGTTGCTGCATTAGCGACTTCAAGTCCCATAATCCCCGAAGTACTGGGGTGAAGAAGAGGCCTGAAGAGGAACAAAACTGCAAAGTGCAGCTTGTTAACGGGATTGGCCCACACCGAAGGGAGACTGGGAGGCTTAAAAGGCCCCCTCAGATGCAGGCATTAGTAAAAAGAAGGTGCAGAGCAGTAGTCGTAGCTAGAGGAGTTGAGAACTCACCACGTTGCAGCAGAAGCAGAGACTGGAGGAGGAAGAAGCCAGCGGAACCACTGCAGGTGGCAGGTGAGCACCGTGGAGACTCTGGAGCAAAGGAAGCTCTGTGTGCAAGTGGTGAGGCAGACTGAAACCAGCAGAGTGCTGGATCATGAGGAGCAGCTGAAGCGAGGAACCTGCGAGCAACGAGGGAAACGGACACGCACGCCTTACCCGGTGAGTTCACCAACTGATTGTGACACCGGAGCACTCTGTTGATGCTCACGTGCTCGATGCTGGAAATATAATGGTAAAAAGCAATCACTTATGTGTAAAAGTAATACAAAAGGTAATTTTGAATAGCGAACTGGCAGAAAACAGAGAAAACATTACTGTATTAAATCAACTGACTGTGACTTTAAGCATGAAAGGTTATTTAAAATCCAGCAACAATATGGGGCAATACTTCTAGAACTTAATGCAAACTACAATTACCAAAGCCAAAAGAAAGTAAAAGCAAAGCAATGTAAAACCAACAAACAGATAAATAAATAATAATAATAAAAAATTGCCCAAGTCAGCAGGGGCCAAATGAGGGTCTCTAAGTTGATAATGCTTATTGTCCATATTTGAAGAAGTACATAACAAAAGCTTGTAGAAACCCACATTGCCAAAGCCAAGAAAGAAGCAGAATAAAACCATATAATTGTCAGTGTTTGGTTAATGAAGAGTCGGGGAAACAAAAGTGGTAGGATGGTTGCTCTTCTGGAAAAGGCTATTCAGCAGTAGAGGAGCATAACTTACAGAGGTTTTGGAAATCACAAAAGTGTACTAAAGAGCACCAATGTGACACTTGCCTTCCCTGGAGAATTGCTTAAATCCTGATGTTGTAAAGCAAAGAACACTGCTAAGTTGTTTCAAGCTCATCTCAACCACAAAGGCACTTGATGTTTGTAAATTGCTGACCTGGCAGGGGAGTATACCGGATAAGAGGTTGGGATAACACTTTATACTGTTGAGGCAGTTCATACTCTAACAAAATACTTTAAAGTAGTAAGCCTGGCATGGGAGTAAACCAGGTGTGATTGAAGTAGTACGCCCGGCATGGAAATAAAACAGATGTAAGTTGATGAAGTTGCTGTGAAGTGGTCTTAACAAATTATCCTGACAAACTTTCATTGCTGAAGCAAGAACTGTATAAAACTGCTGCAGATGTATTCTATATCTTCAGAAGGAATATGTTGTTGAAGAAGCATCCTGACAAAGACGATTTATGTTAAAACTGATGAATAATGAAACATCTTTCAATTCAAAAGTGCTGAAACTTTTGTTACAAAACAGGATTTCCTTATTTCTTTTGGAACTGTGGAACAGAATCCTGTGTTTATCTGGTAAAGGGAAATTCACCCAGATTATAAGGAGAGACTGGTATCATATGGTGAACTTAACTCTTATATTTGTGTTTCCTTTGAACTGCCATGCATTACCTTGTTCAGCTACTGTACGTCTAATTGTGTGGGACAGAGACTTTGTGTTAGAGTGTTTCCTTTAGTTTATTTTAGGCAGGGAAATCCTCATCAGGGTAGGGATAGTGAGGCATTTATGCAATCATTTAATTTAATAAAATGGCATCCTGTGAAAACCCTTCACAAAGTTGTACGCCTCACTTTTCTGACTCCTTACAGGGAACACTGGCCTACATCGGCACAGCCATCATGGACATGTTTTCTTACAATTGAAGAGGGAAACCCAAACGTGGCCCTCATTGCACCTATCCTGCTCTCATCTCGAGGACAGAGAAAGGAGAGGTGTACATGATTCCTGGGCCCTACCTCCCCATCATCGATGTATCGCAGTTGTGAGCAATGCTACTCACGCAGACAACAATTCAGACCCTGTACAGATGATGGTATTGTAAAGATACAGCTGCAATCAATGTAACACGTTGACTGAATGTAACTAGGAAGAAAGCCGATGATGTCACAACTGACACCATGACATAGATACATTAGAAAAGAAGCACAGAGGCATCCATGCATGAATTTACACATACACTTAGATGTATTGCTGGCAAAGAACATGCTTATGACTCACAGAGTTAGAGGACTGACCCACATGCGCCTTTGCCATGCAGAAACCGCAAGATGCACAAGAATACATATGAACTGCTTTATGATGCTTAAACGCAACTGACATGGACGGCCATGTAGATCAAGTTGGAAGCCACAAGTACATTGGAGTGAATGGAAGAAGCAGAAAGGACTTGAGGATGCAGAGACAAGCTGACAGGCTGATCCCGCTGAAGCATGCAGAACGGGCTTCCACTGCAGCCAATGTGCACAGCCTTGCCAAGGACACAGAGAGAAGGAACGTTTCAAGTTAGCAGAAGAGATAGGACACCTGCAGGAAATACAAGCTGAAAATATTTATAATTGCAAGTAGGAGAAATCCATTTTGTGGTCCCTACACACGTGATCAAAAACTGCAAGACAGAGCCTATTCATTCAAGCCAGGCTGAGGTAGCTGTTCCCATCAAACTGAAGGCAGGAAGATACAAAAGTATTACTAGGTTCAGAGCCGAATGTTATGTCTCAAGCCCTAGGAGATCAGAGATGGTAACTTGTTATGAACATGCAGCACCTTCGCAGCCATTCTCACCACCTTGAATAGTTGCACTTGGCCTGGTAACTTTCCAAAGCTCCAAGGCTGAGAAGACCCTTCTTGCCCAATCCCCATTCACCTTCCACATTAAGCTCACACTTTGTTGCACCGTCCAATCACCTCACACTAACCGGTAACATTTGTATTCACAACATGGGGGTCACAGGAGGAGCCACCAAATATGTTTTATCCAATTGCCACACTAACCCCTTATGGAATGTGCATTTAGTTTACCTTACTAGCCAATCACGACCTATGTTAGGTTTTCGAGAGTGTAACTTCATTTTGTAACATCCTATATTAACAAAACTAGATGACAGTGTCATGATCAGTGAGCGAGTGTGGAAAATGTTGCATCGTTCATACCTCAATCCCTGTTATTACATTTTCAATAAACACAGTAAAACCTTGTTGTATGGCTCGATCTTCTGTTTTTTGGTGCAGGGGATTTCTTTGGCCTAGTTTCTCTTGCATGTAATTGGGGAGATTGATAAAAGTTCCCCTGCCTGTAATTCAGGTTATAGCAGAGGAGGTCCCTAAGACCCCCAGCATTTAAGAGCGTTTTTAAGTGCTGAATGCTCGAAAGGATGCGTCGCGACCCACGAGGACCGGATTGAAAACCATGCATCGACATTGAGAGGTTGTCAGGAGCCGCCTTGGAGAAATTCCTGCCTGCTTTCCCGTGGAATGCCAAGCAGACCAGACTGCAGAGTGGCAGATTGTGTGGGAGACGGTGGCTGAGGGCTTCAGCGGATCTGCCGAGTGTAAGTATAGACTCAGCCATGTGACACATTTTAATGAGGGAAATTGTTTTGTGATCCATTTTGTGTTATTTGTATACCTGTTCTAGGTGTTTAGCTTGGTTACTGATTAATTATTTATGAGTTCCTGTTTTCTAGACGCTAGCTTAGTTAAGCGGATGATGAGGTTTCCCTGTTTCTTCGTGCTAGCTTAGTTTGCGGATACATTATGAATGGATACCTGTTCCTAGGTGGTCAGCTTAGTTTACAGGTGAATTATGTATGCATACCTGTGTCTAGGCACTACCTTAGGTTGCAGAAGGTGATTTCTTAGTTTATCTTTATAGATGTATTCCTATGCTATGTTATAAAAGAAGGACCACATATTTTGTTGGATTGCCCTGTGATTTGAAAAGCAGGAAGACGGCTGTAGGTTATTTGTGTTGTTGTGTCTTGGGATTGCTAAATTTGAGAGCACCCTCGAAGTATTGGGATCTTTGTCTTAAGCTTGTGACATTACATAAAAGGTTGTTAATAGGACATGGCGTGTTGATGTGGGGGTGAAGGCCCATAGTGAGGCACAGACGTGTTGTTGAGAGAAAACAGTGAAAAAACAGAGAGAAAACAGTGGTTTTTAACATGACGAGGGGATGTTGAAATTGTAAAAGAGTGTTGTACGATTTGGGTTGGGCTCGAGTATCATGTTAAAGGATTGTGGCTTGGCCTGGTGGGCGGAAGATAGAGTGTGGGCAGTGCATGTAGCTCGCTCCTGTTGGTGTTGGTGAGCCAGAGAGGCTGGTGGAATATTTCGAGAGCTGTTCGGTTTTGGAGAATTTGATAGAGAATTGATAATAATTGTGATATATATATAATTTGACAAATTGCTGAATGTGTAAAAAATCCTGTCTTGAGGTCAAGTAAGTATGGCCAGTCAGAAAGTGATGTGCCACTATGGGGGATACCCCCATAAGCACCTGTGCAAGTCCCTTCCAAGATATCAAGACAAAATATGCAAGTATAGCGCGGAATGGACTCGCAATACAGGTGGCAAAATGGCAAAGCCATGGCCCTGGGAGGGCAGTCTTTCCAAATCTGTGCTGCACCTCATGGCTACATATTTACATGCTGTATATTAATGGAAAAAATGGAGTAACCGATTAGCTAGATTGGGGCGATGGAATATGTTGGAGGACATAGAAGAAAACCCACCCAAGAAAGAGTGGATGCTGAGCCAGCATGATGTGGGGGGAAAAGCACCCATGCTTCCTCTTCCCCCTCCTCAAACCGCAGACCCTATGAGAGAAGTCCAGGGATTTTAACCTTTGAAAGAATTAAAAGCAGTGGCAGGATATTCCAACCCTGTTTATGCACCACCTGCGTATAACAGCGAGGACACACTTAATGGTGCGAAGCAAGTGAATAAGAGAATAGGGACCATAGTTGATAAACGCAAGGAGCGCAGTGACCTGGCAGCGAAATTGCCTGGGAGTGACACCGGGATACCAAGACATAGTGGGGATAATTAAGTGACAATCCCAGCAAATGAGTTGGCAGGAGGACAGATACTGCTGAAAATGGACAGAAGGTCTGCAGTAGAGCATAGAAGCACTGAGGTGGATGTTCAGAAACACAAGGAGAAAGAGGAAGAGGAAAGAGAATGGACAGAGATAATGGAAGAAGAGAATAGAGAGTGACGAGAAAGAGGAACAAGAATGGTTGAGAAGGGAGGCAGAGTAAGCAGAAGAAAGGGAAAGAGAGGAAAGAGAGAAGAAAAGGCAGTTAGGCAGAAGGAAATAGAGGAAAAGGCGATGAGAAAGGCAGAGGAAGAAAAATAGAGGCAGTTGCAAGTGGAGAGGGAGAAGAGGAAACTGGAATTTGAAAGGCTTGCTAAAGAGTATCGATATAGAGAGGAAGAAGAAAGAGACAGAAGACAGGAGCGGGAAATAGAGAGAATTAGAGACAGATACCTCAAGGAGGTAGAGGACATCATGACAGTACCAAAACATTTAAATGACGATGAGGAAGATGGGATATGAAGAATAGGGAAACTCTATAGGAGTAGGAGGAATAGCGCATCTGCCCCCAAGGCAAGCAAGAGTATACTGGGGACTCCATTGAGGTGGGAGAGTGACTCACTGGACAGAGTAACAGGGAAACGATAGGAGAAACACATGTTAAGGAGGCTTAATATTGAAGATGAAGAGGACGTGGACAGCAATGACAGCATGGGAACCGTTGGCTCAGATGAGGACCTAGGGGAAGGTGACAATGATGAAGGGAGAAGGCCACCCTCCCCCTCCAGGAAAGTAAGCCGAGAGCGGGAAACAATATAGGGTGGAGAGGAAGACATCGAGATGGGCAAATTAGAACCTGAAGTACGCCTCAAGCATTCCAAAGGCAGATCACATAGTGCAGACAAATGTACTCCAAATGCACAGAGGCTGAGAGCCTTATCGTGATGAAAAAGAGCCAGTATGACAAGAGCGTTCTCTACCACAAAAGACGTAGGGAAGTATGACATAGGAGTAGGTCTGACACAGGTTCTGGCACGGCTTGTGTTGCTAGTATGGTGGCAAATGACCACTATATATACCATGGCAACAGATGGACAAAGATAATTTGAGGTGTAAGTTACCCTAGTTGACTGCAGGTGCGTGGAAGTAGACATATGAATCCGAAAGACTGACTGCAGGAACAACGTTGACAGTGGCGACATAAAGAGCTTACTCTCAGCCATTCTTGGGGAGGTAGCTGATGATGTTTGGAAATGGGCACGGTACCCCACAGTGACCGCACAGAACACGACACACAATGGCGTGCTGTTCAATAACTGCAGAGCAGCCGTATGGTAGACTCTAAGAGTACAGTACCCGGACATGTCTAATATAAGTGCGATAATGGCACGCGAAATTCATGAGGGTGAAGACCCACTTCAATATATTCATGAGATACAAGAACATTGGCATTTCGAGACACAGGAACTGTGGGATAAAATGGTTGGTTTATTTGGCCTCCTGGGAGACCCATAATATCAGGCTGTGGATCTATACTTGAGCCTCTATGTAAATTTGTAGACTTTTTTTAAAACCATTGAGTGCACGAACTGAAACATACTTAAGAGACACGTCTCACAAGATCAAAATTTTTGCAAACCACATTTTTTATCCAAATACCCAAAGACTGGTGACAATGGATATTAAATCCCTGTATACAAGCATACCCCAAGACCAGGCTCTAAACTGTATACAGGAGACACTTACCCAATTTGATTCACAAGAACGCGCTCCACACAATTTCATTTTGGAACTTATGACCCTAGCTTTGTGCAAAAACATTTTTGAATTCAACGGTCAATTTTACTTACAGATGAAAGGAACCGCAATGGGGGCAGCATTTGCCCCCAGTCTAGCGATTCTCTTTATGTCCAATTTCGAAACAGTCAACGTTCTGTCAGAGAAAAATCCATACAGGGACCACATAATAAACTGGAAACGGTACATAGATGACATCATCTCTACATGGAAAGGGCAAGAGTCAGAATTGGAGCTGTTTTTGGTCTGGTTGAACAACATTGATAGGAACATTCAATTCACGATGGAATTTAGTGACAAAGCCATTGTATTTTTGGTCCTGACTATCAAACATAAAGTCGAGAAACTCCAATGCAGTCTCCATCGAAAAACTACTGCAAGAAATACTCTGTTACATTATTCGAGTAATCACCCACGCCATCTTTGGGACAATTTGCCCTACGGGCAGTTTCTCAGCATAAGAAAAAATTGTAGTGATCTGTGTGATTTTTACGATCAATCCACAGAAAGAAGATGCCCCAAAAAACGTATCAATGAGGCAAAAAAAAGCACGTTTCACAGATCGTGACATCTTGTTATCCCCTAACACCATGCAGAACAAAACCATTGCACAAGATAGGATCACTTGCGTTATCACTCATGGGGCTCATACATTTCAAATAAAAAAACTCATCTCTAAATATTGGCCAATCGTTAAACTAAGTCTCCCTGATACCCAATTGTCCAGGTTTGCTTTCAAAAGAGCCAAAAATGTCCAAGATAAACTTGTACATTCTAATTTCATAGAAATTGCACCAAGAATGGGACTTTGGGACCTGAGAACTACGGTTGGACATTTCCCCTGCGGCTCCTGTTCGGTTTGCCGTTTTACCAAAAAAATGAAAGACTTCACATTTGGCACTAATTATAGGCTTGGCCCATAGCAACCAATCCACGCCCCCTAATCTCGAGCTTTTTTCAGGCTATTCTTGTCTGACCGTAGCAATTTCCAGACGCACGCAGATGTCCAGAAGCAAGCAAAAGACGGTCTGCTTAAAATCATAATTAGGTATCAACACGTTCCAAAATAAAGTAGAAATCTGTTTGGTATGCTCTCAGGAATAAAAATAAAAAGACTTCCTGCTTTTCAAAGGGCGCGAATAGTTTTATCCAATCACAACACAGCTTTGCACTGAGTAATTTGACGGCTCTCCTACGTCACAGGGCATCATGGTACATACTAACCAATCCTCATCCCCAAAGTCTTTTCTTCAGGCTATTCTTGCCAGACCGCAGCGATTTCAAGACTCATGCTGCCATACGCACATGTGATAGAGAAGGACGCCTTTAAAGTACATTTTCTCTAATTTTTTCCTCTCCTATATAGTTCACCGCCATGAAGACTGCATTTTGAATATACTCATATGCACAGATGCTCCAACTCTTGACCAGTTGACAATTGAGACCCTGGATTTCCGCACGCCATCCTTTAGACTCCTAGTCCTCTTTCCCAAGGTAGGCTTTCTTTTTTCCTCAAAACAGTCCGCTATTACCGGCACTTTTATGACATAGGAAATGAGCAAGCCAGACACAGACACATTCATTTTTTTCAACCATAGTTTTCATTCTATCTGACAGTGTACCGTTACACCGTAACTGCAATCCAAGTCGAAATGCATGCTTGGACCAATACCAATAAGGTATAGTAATAATAGTTTTCTCACAAAATATTTTTTTGTGCTAGTGCTATTTTTCAATATTAAAAGACCCCTAGAAGACTAACTAGCACATTATTACTTTTTCTGTCTCCCGAATCATTACGGTATAGAAGAGTTGAAAACAGCGCTCCATCCCAAACTACATTTCCTGCACCGCCGCAGTGACCTCCGGCCTGCTCCCTAAAGATTGTGCCCCCAATTTTAGGGTAAGCTGTCCATTAGGGACTGCTACTAATGAAGCAGTCGATTAAGAAATTATTAAATAGACAAATAGCCAAACATATTCTGAAAGCCATCAGTAGACTTCACTGTTCTCTCTTGTGTCTGCTTCCCCACAGGGTTCAGTCGTTTTGTCGCCCTGAGGAAGGCATCTTTTGAATTAACCACTCAGCAGGTGGCACTGGTGGCGAAACGTGT
The DNA here is from genome assembly GCF_040938575.1 of Ambystoma mexicanum. Lineage (NCBI taxonomy): Eukaryota > Metazoa > Chordata > Amphibia > Caudata > Ambystomatidae > Ambystoma > Ambystoma mexicanum. The sequence continues at coordinate 199,718,965 of NC_090940.1, forward strand.
TGAGGATGTCCATCCGGACACAAGTACGAAGGCAGACCTGCTATGTGACCAATAAGCTGAATTTAAAAATTCAAAGTTTAGAAATGATTGATTTCATCCTCAACGATCTCTCATAAAAATTATTTTCATACAATTACTTATCTTTTATGTTTTCAACAATCTTTTTTCCAATACTTTGTCAATTTGCCAAAGTGTTTTAACATGTGTTCTTTTTGTGTATTTTTTCAAATATGTGATTTCTTATGTAAAACAAAGTTTCTGTTTTAACAAAGTTCATCACAATTCTATTATCTCTTTGAAATAGAATAAATTCACACAGTTTATGATACAACCGATATGATTGCTTTCAGAATTCAAGTTGGCTTTAGTTAGAGTCATTGTGATATCATAGAAGATACACACAAAACTTTAAGTTTATGATTAATTGAACGTACATCTCCAACACAGTGGAGCCTGTTGTTTTTGTTTGGGTTTATTTGGTAAATTATCGTCGACAATACAGGAAAATGCGAGAAAGAAACAAAAGGAAAGAAAATAGGATGAAGCAAAGTTAGTACAGAAAAATATATCAATGCATACAATGGAAGGGGTGATGTTGTGATGTTGACACACAAACTCGACAGCAGGTGGCAGGGGGATGTTTTGCAGGAAGAGGAGACGCTAACTATTGGCCACGGGGAAGAGGACGTGTGCCCAGGAGGAGAGGAGCAAGTTACCCAATGCATCAGGGTGGGGACAGGTTTAACGGGGGACAGCCAAGGCCTGGGGTGGTCCACCACAATGTTGGACGTGTGGTAAAACGGGTCACATAATGCAAATGTGTCGGAGTAGAGGTGGAATGCAGCAGAATGGGGGCAATGTTTCAACCAACATAGCAGGCCAAGCAGCCTGAGCATTATGCCCAAGATCACATGCAGATGCAGACACATGCGCCGCAAATGAAGCCAGCGCAACAAGCACCAGGACAGTCACAACAGCCCATGGTGTACGCACCACAGACACAAGGGTACACACAGCCACTGCAACCGGCACAGCATGCACCAGCGCATCAGAATGCTGTAGCCACGAGACCCGCAGACTCCATTTTTTATTTGCATTTTTAAAGCATTCACACAGCCCGGGGGCATCAAAGCGCTGTTACAGGAATATGTCTTAGTTGGTATTTATAACGCGCTTAATACCCAGAGGTTTCTAAATGCGGACCCGGGGATTAAACCTGTGTTGCTTCGTGTCGTCTTGTTTCCAATGTGAGCACATTGCCGCTGATCTATCCACCCTCAATCCTATCTGTTAAACCCGACCCGAATGTGGAACGGCATGTAGAGGTAATCATAGGTGACAAGACATTCTCTTTTCTCGTGTATATGGGGGCAACCAGATTCTGTATAAGGGAAAGGAGATACCCAATGTCAGGCATTGCCATGAATGTACAAGGATTCTTTGGGGCTATAGATTTGGTTCCTTTTACTGACGAACCTGATGCAGACTCCGATACAGAGTCTAGGGGGAGCGACTGTGGTGGGGGGCAACCCCATTATGGGGATGGGGATGACTTTATATGCACAATAGGACAGCCCACAGACAGACTTGATGTATTCAATCCTATCTGTTACACCCGACCCAAATGAGGAACCACTTGTAGAGGTAATCATAGGTGACAAGACTTCCTATTTTCTTGTGGATATGGGGGCAACACGATTCTGTATTAGGAAAAGGACATACCCAATGTCAGGCATTGCCATGAATGCACAAGGATTCTCTGGTGCTACAGATTTGGTTCCTGTTACTGACGAACTTCCAATTTCTATAGGGGAACATGACCTTACCATGCCACTGCAATATTCCTGACAGGCACCAGTTAACATAATGGGAAGGCATATGATGAGCAAACTTAACATGACCATCTCATTCACTGAACAGGGAGTGTGTTCTACCCCAGGAATTCACTGCATGAATGCACGAGAATTCAGAGATCCAGTTGACTATAGTACATTATCGGCGACTAATACAGGAAAATACGAGAAAGAAACGCAAGGAAAGAAAACAGGAATTAGTACAGAAAAAGCTATCCAAGTATACAATGGAAGGGGCGATGTTGATGAACAGAGAGGGAGTAATTACTCAGAATGCACAAAATCAACAGCAGGTGGCAGAAGGAAGTTTTGCGGGAAGATGAGACGCTAACTATTGGCCACTGGGAAGAGGAAGGGTGGCCAGGAGAAGAGAAACAGGGTACCCAATGCAGCAGGGTGGAGACGGGTTTAAAAAGAACAGCCGAGGTCCATGATGGGTCAACTACAATTTTGGATGTGCAGTAAAATGGGTCACATATCGCAAATGTGTAGGAGTAGAGGTGGAATGCAGCAGAATGGGGCAATGTTTCAACCAACATACCAGGCTGAGCAGCTAGAGTATTATGCCCAAGATCACATGCAGATGCAGACGCATTCCCCACCAAATGGGGCCAGCACAACAGGCACCAGAACATTCACAACAGCCCATGGTGTACACACCACAGACACAAGGGAACACACAGCCAATGCAACCGGCACAGCATGCACCAGCGCAGCAGAACACTGTAGCCACAAGGCACGCAGACTCCACAATACAGACTCCCATACAGAGACTAGGGGGAGTAACTGTGGTGGGGGAAACCCCATTATGGGGACAGGGATGACTTTATATCTACAATAGGACAGCCCACAGATGGACTTGATGCATTCTGTCCTATCTGTTAAACCCGACCTGGATGAGAAACCGCGTGTAGAGGTAATCATAGGTGACAAGACATTCTCTTTTCTCGTGGATATGGGGGCGACCAGATTCTGTTTTAGGGAAAGGAGATACCCAATATCAGGCATTGCCATGGATACACAAGGATTCTCTGGGGCTACAGATTTGGTTCCTTTTACTGACGAACATCCAATTTCTATAGGGGAACATGACCCTACCATGCCACTGTTATGTTCTCAACAGATATCAGTTAACATAATGGGAAGGGATATGATGAGCAAACCAAACATGACCATCTCATTCACTGAGCAGAGAATACTATGTTCGACCCCAGGAATTCACTACATGAATGCACTAGAATTCATTCATGCATTTTGCATACGGAAGGGGGTGCCTGTAGACCCAGAGGTATTTCAATATGGAGTGGAAGTACTATTAGCAGGGCTTCCAGGGATACAGGGCAAACTGCTTCATCTGCCCAATGAGCTTTTGTTCAGACCAGAGGAAGAAGGGCAGGTGTTTCTGCTAGAACTTGAAACGGTTATAATGAGAGACAAAAGGATAGTACTAGATGGGACTGATGTTACAGGATGGTCATGCAGAGCAGTGATTACGATAGGAGAAGGGCACAGACTGACTAACTTGACAGACGAAGAGCTGTTTAGAGATGACTATATCAATCTTGAGACAGTGTTCTTTATGAGCCTTACTTATTGGGTGAGAATTCATTATAGGGAAGTACCACAGAGAATGGCTATGGAATTGAAACACCATTAATATTGTGTTTCTTGCATGAGAGTAGAGAAAGCTATGGAGAGGAAACTAAGACTGCAGCCTTAATAATTAGTTCAATTTCATTATTATTTCATTATACGAACACCATACATTACAACATACAATTAAACTCATTTTTGCAAATATTGCTCATAATTTGAGCATTGCGCCATCCAGAAAATGATTTCATTAATAAATGCAATTTTTGTGCAAAAAACGTAGAGCAGCATGTAAATAGTGAAACTTTCTTCAAAACATTTATAAATTGCAGCTTACAATTCTCTTGCTCTGAGTGGTAAATCCACCCTTGACATTTGTCCACATATAATTATCAACTATAGGTGTCCTAAATATTCAACAACAGCTTCACATAGGACTTCCCTTCTCTGATAGTTTTGACATAAAAAATCTAGCCAATCCCTTTTGGATGCTGATATGCGTCTTCTTCAGGATTGTGAACTTAAGCCGATTTGTACTTTGCAGCTTTTCAATTACGAAAAATAAATAAAACAAACTGTTAAAAAAACAGTAAAAAACTACAGTCTACATTTCCTCTCGGTTAAATCAATTCCCACTCTTGATCGTAGCCTGAGGAGCAATATACCTATTTGGTGCTCTACTCAAGCTCTTGTAGACAAATCTCTACAATAGGTAGTGTATGTCTAATTTGCCTGCATTTCTCAGACATGTATATATTAGACTCTGCATTCATCAGTCCATTCACGTCCACACTTTGACCTTATTTTATGGGCAAAATATAATAGGAAAAAATTTCAATTGATTCCAAGGGTACTAAGAATCACCTTCTATATTCAATCAGGTCCTCCAAATGGACCTAGGGAACATACATTTGGACAGCATGGTCATTTTGGTATGCAGCAGGTCAGAAGAACAGTTGTTCACAGTGCTAGAAGAGAAGGGTTACATGGTGGACAGGGTAAATCTGCAATATTGCCAAACCAAGGTTTTGTACATTGGAAAGCTAATACCACAGGAAGGTAGGAAGGTAACCCCAGAAAGAGCAGAACCGATCTTTAGATCGCCACCACCACAGACAGTGAGGGAAATGAAGCCATTTAGGGATCTCTGTAATTATTGCAGGGCCTGGGTGTTCGATTACAGCACATACATTAGATACCTTTTAAGCGGATTCCGGGAGGCCCATAGGAGGGACGATAAACTGACATGGACAAAGGAGATGACTGAAGCATTTGAAGAACTGAAAAGAGCAATATGCAAAGCCCCAGTGTTAGGGATTCACAGCTACATTGAAGAATATTACTTTTTCTCACACTCCTATGAAGTGCTGGTGTCGGCAGTGCTCACACAAAAATAACCTTAGAGCATTAACCAATAGCTCACTATTGTGGGCATTTAGATTCAGTAATGAGGGGACATTACCGTTGCGCACAAGCATTGACTACTACTGCCTTTGCAGTTGAGAAATCAGCCAATGTCACAGTGGGCTGTAGTAACACACTCTATGTGGAGCATGCCGTTGTTGCTATCCTTGAAAAGTCCAAGAGCACATTAACCACACAGAGAGCATCTGGATACAAGATAATCATCTCAAACTCAGCGATGAAAGTAGTAAGATGCAGAGTTTTAAATCCGGCAACATCCATAGCGGAACCAGTAGACGAGGGAGACTATGTACACGACTGTACCACATACACAGGACACTATGACAACATCCCCAGAGCAAGGAAGAATACCCTCGGAGGAGGGGAGGTGCTGTTTATTGACGGGTCTCAAACCATTGACCAGATGACAGGAGAGAGGCATACTGGGAAGGAATCTGTATGAATAACCGGAAACAAAAAGAATGGTATATTTGTTCAAATTTCGGCTTTAGGAAAACTTCAAACAGCCAAACATTTTGAACAAATCTACCATTGCACCCTTGTTCATTGCAATGGCTTTGGGGATTGCAGGGGTGACCCCACTTCCTGAATAATACAATAAAAAGAAAATACAAAAAAGAGGACCCTGTAGTACTGGTTCCCATCCATGTAAGTGGAGGGAACTGGCGTTGCAGGGAGACAAGGGAGTCGGCGGTACACACCGAAATGTGCCACCAGCAGGTAAGTAGGAGGCAGGTGGGGGAAAATGATTTGACTGATGCAGCGATTTCGAATATGAAATTTTGCAATTTAGTCAAATCATGGACAACCTACTGGGACGGCAGTAGTAAAGCTGAAACCGAGCGGGACAGTTGAAATAGTGGCAAGTGCAAGATTGCCTTTGTATTTGTCAGCTTAAGCAGTGGAATTAGTAGCTCTTATAAGGACAAGGGAGATCACATTGTACTCTTACTCCACATATGGGACGTCAACAGTACATGCAGGACTGTCACATTGGAAAAGGGGGGGCTACCAACGTGCTGACGGCACACTGTGCAGCACATGCTCCTATTAGCTAGGCCCATAGACGCGCTGGAAATCCTATCAGCCATAGTGGTCATAAAGTGCTAAGCACACACGAGGGGGGAGGACGTGATCTCATGCGGCAATGAAACCGCAGACACAGAAGCAAAACAAGCAGCATATTTTATAGAAATAAATGAGTTTGACACCCCACCTAATAACCGTATCCATGCACTTAGCATGATATTGAGAGAGGGATACTGTTCATTATCCGTTATTCAAATAGTGGAATTTCAGGGACAGGTACCAGCAGAGCTATGGATAAAAAGAGGGTGTTCAATATCTCCCACAGATGCACTGTGTCAACAGGAAACCACAGGAAAGCTGGTGATTCCCTCAGCGTTGTTGCAGATTGCGCTCACGCAGCTGCACTATCCCACTCACCTTAGTAAAGATGTTGTTGCAGCACATATTGGGGACGATTGTGTTGGCTTAGGTATGCCAGATGTCGGGGGGCTATTACGAGCATACTCACTCAGCACCCCATGCTCAGCAACCCTACCCAATAACAAACGGAGGATTCAGCCAAGGGCAAGTCAGAACTGTCGTTTATTACACAAACTGACAGGGATCATACAGGACATTCGAAAATTCCCACAATCCCTTCTCCCAAGCCTGTGTCAAGCCATTGTTCCTCAGCAAGAAAAGAGGACGATACTCATTTGTATTTCGCAAAAAAAAGAAATATCTGTCCACCTAACCTTTCGTGCTTATCGAAAGTTGTGTAAATGTTTAAAAATACTAATCTGTGCAAAATCTTTTTGAAGGCAAAATAAAATAGCTTCAAAAACTAGACAGCTGCTCTCGGATCTCTCACCCTGATTTCTATCTATTTACCTACCAGTACCCTCCTGGGCATATCAGGACTTCGCCAGGCGCCCTTTATATACTCTTGAATTAGCACAACCCGTGGTTGTAGGGCTAACAAGTATCCGGCTGTGTGTCATCAAATCACTACACAGCCACTCCATATAGAATGGAAAAAGTGAACTTTGTATCATACTCAGACGAATATTTCAAAAAACTATTGGGCACCACCTCATCCCTAGGAGCCGAAGGTGGTGCGATTGCACAAGGTGCGAACAAAGATGACCTTGACATCCTCCAACAAAAAAAGAAGAAACTCATCCGCACAGAAATGCACGGCACCTTTATGCTCGAGTATCTTAAAGCGGGCATTATACCAGAAGGACTTCAAGTGAAAAACATTCCCAGGGTATTTACCGACAACCCAAAATTCAAAGTCAACTTCAGTGGGGTTGGCAACAAATGTAGTCGTGACTGGATCATACTCATTATCGACACAGCCCAAGAGGAATGTAAAAAACAAGGAGAAGAACTTGCTACGCTCGAAGAAAAAATCAATAACGACAAAACCATAATAGAAGCCAAGAAGAAACTGGAAAAACTAGAAGAGGAGATCACCAAATTCAAACAACTAACGGTGGACAGAAAAGTACAAAAATTCAGAAAAGATTTGGCAAACTACGCAGAAGAAAAAACATACCCTTTCCTCAAGGATACATTCTATAGCGACCTGCAACAACAACAACAGCACTACTTCAACAAACGGAACCGCATAGTCAATTTTTCCGGAAGCTCGGGTTCATCGAGTGGCAGCATCCCCAGCCCACCTGGGAGTGGTAGGACCACCGGTCCTCCACAACACCCTTTTTTTCAGAGGGGAGGACAACGGGGCCGACCAAGAAGGCCCCCGCAGCAGTCAGGACAGTACATGAGGACGAGACAATGGTACTCCAACCAACCATGACAACGATACCCATCTTCAACCTGTCATCTAGAACTTTGACCCACGCAGAACAAACATTGCTACAAAGAGGGTTATCTTTCGTCCCCGCTACCAAAGCAGATTCCTTCAGAACCGAGGCAGAACTCAGAAGATTCTTCCGCACTCTAAGACTGAAATACTTTTTCGAAATACACCTTCCTAACAAACAGAACTCAGAAGACACACTTGCACAGAATACCACCACTAGCGAAGAAAACACAACAGGACTGAAACCAAAGTCCAACTTTGTACCACCTTCACACACTATTCCTAGTGAATTCCATACTTTCGAGAAGCTGGTTACAACCGCTGTGAACACAAGCATAACCAAAAAGAACTTCTACCAAGAAAACCTCAACAAAGAGGAAAGAAAAGCCCTGATCGACCTCAACGAAGACCTATCCATCACCATCAAACCAGCAGACAAAGGCGGCGGGATTGTCTGTATGAACACCACAGACTACAACCAAGAATGTCTACGTCTTTTAGCTGATACTTCTTCATATAAGAAAATAAACAGAGATCCTACCAAGAGATTGCAAGAAGAAATCCTCAGCCTTACAAAACACGCTGAAGACCAGAGCTGGATATGCGAAGATGAACGACATTTCCTCAACAAAACCCACCCAAGGATACCAGCTTTCTATATACTTCCGAAGATTCACAAACATGCCACTCAACCACCCGGACGTCCCATCGTTTCAGCCTGTGACTCACTTTTGGAGCCTCTATCTCTGTACACTGACTTCTTCATGAAGCCATTTATTGGACATATGAAGTCATACATCAAAGACAGCACCGACACCATGAAGGTCCAACAGAATATACACCTATCCGCCGACTCCATCCTGGCTACCATGGACATACAGGCTCTGTACACTTCTATCCCCCAACAGGAAGGACTCCCATCAACTTCATCCTGGAATGTATCAGACTAGCCATGACCGAGAACTTTTTTCTTTTTCAAAATCAGATTTACCAGCAGGTGAAAGGCGTCAGCATGGGGGCTACCTTTGCCCCTGACGTAGCCAACCTATACATGGCCCAACATGAGGACGACAACATCTACCATGATGACAACCCCTACAAAGCTCACATCTTGCTTTGGAGCCGATACATCGACGATGTTCTCCTAATATGGGAAGGGAGCAAAGAACTTTTGCTTGAGTTCCACAAATGGCTGAATCAGAGAAACTCCCACATCCAATTCACCATCGAATGGGATCATCAAGCGGTAAATTTCCTGGACCTCCACATCTACCGCTCTGGAGACTCTGTAAAAACAGAACTATACAGGAAACCAACCGAGCGGAACAGCCTACTCCATTTCACTAGTTTCCATCCACTAGGACTCAAATACAACCTACCATACGGACAATTTCTTCGTGTACGCAGGAACTGTACGGATAAAGACAAATTCGAACATCATGCTCAACAACTCCAAAAACGCCTCAGCGAAAGAGGCTATCCAAATAAATCCATCAAAATGGCCCGCAAAAGAGCAGCCAACACAGACCGCACTATCTGTCTGACAAACAGGACCAAGGAACCCATAGACCGGACGGTCTGTGTCACCACGTTCAATCCTATCAGCAACTTGTTAAAAACCACCATAAACAAGCATTGGCACCTGATAAAAAACAAAGGCACCTTGGACAAAAAACCTTTATTTGCCTTTAAAAAGAACAGGAACCTTAGAAATATGTTGGTACATACATTTCTCGAACCGGAAAAACAACAAGACACACTATGGGGCCTACCACCCATAGTAGGACATTATTCATGTGGTAAGTGCATCGCATGTCGCTAAACCAAGACCAGCAAGACATTCACGCATAACAATTTAATCTGGACAATGCGAAGCCATACGAACTGCGAGAGCAAAAACGTAATCTATGTGATAAAGTGTCCCTGCAAGCTCATTTACATTGGGAAAGCAACCAGACCCATTAAACAAAGGATAAGTGAACATCGATCATGCATCAAGAACTCCATACAGGATAAACCACTAGTGGAGCATTACAGCAGAAAAGGCCACACCAATGAGCAATTTACCTGGACCATCTTACAACAACTACAACAACAAAGAAGAGGAGGTGAAATCAATCTAGCGCTCACGAGGCTCGAACAGAAATGGGTCCACAGACTGGACACAGTAAGAACTGGACTCAATATCACCGTAGAGTGGAAACACCTCTGGGACTGAGTGACCCCCGTAGATTCCACCGGCTTTTGTATAGTACAGGTCGTTCCTGAGTACTGGTTCACATCCTGCTGTCCGCTGTCTGACACTGTATGTTTGCATGTTTTTCTTGCAGTTTTTAACATCAACATATATGCCATTGAATAACCGTGTATATACAGCATTGTATGATCCTGCTTTACATTAATCATATAAGAAACTATACTGCTTATACTGTCTTGCGTAGATGTGGATGTCTCCACACTAGCTGTCGACCAGGACCACAATACTGATTTGTGTATATCGAGCCTTCATCATACAACATTGTGTCTACCTCCGAAGGATAATGTTGTGCTTAGTCAGGACTTTGTTTGACACTATGCTAAACCTCTTACATGTCTCTGACTTTTGATTCACTTTATTTCCATTCAAGCCATCAACATCTTATAGTGTCCATTAATCTGTAGCAGTTTACTTCCTGCCGCACTCCCGTTGTACTGAGTCCACAATAGTCCAGCCCGTTTTTGAAGTCATCCATGATAGGAAGCTTCTGTGCCCCCTCGAGAGCTCACACAAACGTGTCATATCTGTTGCTTGTCATGCCTCCCCTCTATTGGCCGTATGTCGAACACCAATAACCACGGCCATTACTCAACCCTATCTTTGCCCTACCCCACTCTCCTTTGGGCACCCCATTGGCTGGCCAGCCCGGCTGGGCTGCTTTTAACCTATGGTGTCTGCACTCCTCAGTAGCATCCATTACCGCGAGGAGCGCAGACACTGCCACAACAGGCTTCGGTAAGTCACATAGCTGAATTATGCTCTTTCTCTCATTTAGACAGTTCGGAACAGACAGCCTAGGTACCTCCAGCATTTCCTACCTAATGCACTGTCCTTTTATAGTCCCACTCGTGCACTGTGGTAATCTTTAGCCTTCATGTAACATTTTTTAAACGCGCACGAAAGCACCATTCTTGCAAAAAGATTGGAAAACTCTATATACCTATAAAACACGGCGATGGCTACAGCCAGCTTCCACCCTGATCCCGCGCAAGTACTCCGGACTTTGCACCCACCACAAAATCGTAGTGCAAATCTCCTCTTGCACGCTTGTTTCACCTTTAATCACAGTAAACTGGTTTTACAGCCCATAGTTCACAGTGACGTTTAAACTTGATTCCTGCCACCGACAGGATACCACATCGATAGCCATTACCTGATCGTTTTGTTAACAAACACCACTCTCACGAGACACCCACACCACCGGTGTTCATCATTCTGTGTCCAACACTCACCACTTCAACACATCCCATGCTGGATGTACATGGGCCTTGTATTTTACTTAAAATACACTGTCTCCCCCACACGTGGGACTAACGATATACTTACCTTTGTCTCTACAGCTCCCAGAGACCATAGGCATTAATCAATAGCCTGAGTGACCCGAGTCATACGAGTCTTCCCATGTCCCCAAGAGTCCGGCAACCATAACAGGACTCTAGCACAGCGTCCCCGCTGCACCACAGCAGACGGTAAGCTGTTCTACTGGCAATACACTCTGAGTGTATTTTTAGGCACCAATCAGCCATTATTTATTAATACGTAAATGAAACCTTAACTACCCGAGATCCTGACAGCTCTCCCCTTCCCCCACAGATTTCCTTTACGGACAGAACCTGTAGTAAGAAACCATCCTGATGAAGGCCACTACAACCTCGGGCTTAATCCCAGCCCAGTTTGGCCGAAACACCGTCGTGTCGATTTTCTGTGGCACAACCCCTGTTTATATGTGTTTGTAAAATAGTGTTGTGTTCACTATTGTTGTTCTAGCACCCCCGGACCTATCACAGTCCTGGGTTGCACACTGTTGACACCCCCTGTCATCAATCACTTGTACTGTATACTCGTGCACCACTGTGAAAATTGTTCCTCCGCAAGAAAAGAGGATGATACTCATTTGTATATCGCAAAAAAAAGAAATATCTGTCCACTTAACCTTTCGTGCTTATCGAAAGTTGTGTAAATGTTTAAAAATACTAATCTGTGCAAAATCTTTTTGAAGGCAAAATAAAATAGCTTCAAAAACTTGACAGCTGCTCTCGGATCTCTCACCCTGATTTCTATCTATTTACCTACCAGTACCCTCCTGGGCATATCAGGACTTCGCCAGGGGCCCTTTATATACTCTCACATGGTTGAGGACCATGAAATTGACCTCTTCTGGTCTGCAATTAATGAGGATTTCTTCTGTTTTTCTGCAGATGGCCCTTTGTCGTTTTAGGTGTGGAATATGGTGCTTGTCTCTGATCTTGGCTGTGAGCCCTGGCCTGCTGTTCTGTGCAGCCTGTTTCTGCTTTCCCTCATCTCTCATCCTGCGGCATGTGGCCTCATGTGATCTTCATTATACTTATACTATGATTTCTACATCTCTATACTGTGCTATGTTTCCCATAGGTTAGTCATATTCAGTTCTTTCAGGCTCCTTATGTGATCCTGTAGTTTCATAGGGTTAGTTGCCATAAGCATCTGCAAGTTTGCTCTGCATCTCTTTGTTCCCCTTGTGTTCAGCATTTCTGCACTTGGCTAATGAGAAAAGTAATAAAAGCTTTTGAGAGCTTGTTTATGTATCTGTCCTCTATCTACAGAACTGTGTAAGCATGTTCTTTGTGTGTTCCCGTGTATGTTTGTGTAACTTCGTGCATGGCTGCGAATGTACTTTGTGACTACTTTGCTATGTCATGGTATCACTAATGATGTCAGCACATTGGTTTCTTTGGCATTAATCAACATCATCCATCGAGCCAGTATTGGAGCACCTGTATCCATTGACTGGATAAGGTTTGAATGGCTGTCTAAGAGAATATCTGTCTGCCTATGTAGATGTCATGACCCTCCTGGGGGCTGTCCAAATAGCGAGTGGCTGTGTGCATTTTTTGACTCTTCGGGCTGTCATGTTCATGGCGGTGAGGAGGGACATTTCAGGGACTCTCTCTTCAATTGATTCTGTCCCAACTTGCCACTTTTATGAGTACTTGCATAGTGTGCCAAAAATGCAAAGTGGGTCACACGTTGTGCGTAGTGCAAAGAGCAATACCCCACCTTATTTTGCCTTTATGACATCTCCACATAGATCATGTGGACATGATCTATGTGTGCAAGGGTTACAGATATATGATTGTGGTAGTATGCCCATTTTCTCTCTGGATCGAAGCTGGTCCATGCTCACACCCTGATGCCCTCAGTGCGGTAAAATTCCTTGTCAGAGAGGTGTTCTGGCGATGGGGGGTGTGCAAGGTACTGCGTTCAGACAATGGACCTTGCTTCGTAAATTAAGTTTATGAGCACATCACAGCCCTGCTGGGGATTAAACATAAGTTTGCCTGTGTTATCACCCACAAGCAAATGTGGTTTGTGAACACCTCAATGGCCTGCTCAAAGAAAATATTGCCAAAATAAAAGTTATGCTAAAAAAGGGATGGCTCCATTGCCTGCCCTTAGCCTTGTTCGCATTTTGTAATCAACCTCGATCCGACCACCATTTAACCACTCATGAAGTGGTGACAGGATGATGCATGCGCCTAGCGCTTGCTCCTGCATACAGGCAGTGTTCTGGGTGATGAAATGGATGAATATAACGCTTCAATGATGGCTAGTGCTTCTTTTATCTCTGAACAGCTCAAGTCTGGGCAGGGGAGGTCAAAGAAGGATGATGAAAATAACGCACCAGTAGAACAATATCAACTGCTTAGGCAACCACCTCTTTATCCGGGAGACTAAGTGCTCCTCAGTCATTTTGTTAGGTCCTGATACAAAACTAGGTTTGATGGCCCTTTCACCCTAGAGCAAGCAACGGACAGCGCTGTAAAATTAGTAGGAAAAAAGGCCTGGAACTTCTGTGGAGACGTCAACATCTGCAGAGGTGAAACCCCCTCGCCCCAAAGCGTAGATGATTTGATGCAAAAAGATCAAGGAGAAGAAGAAACACAGCAACAAATTCAGACACGATCAAGGACTAGAGCTTGACAAGAGCAACATGAAAAGCTAGATTAGGCACACTGCATGGGCCTCATTCCAAGTCCGGTGGTCTGGTAAAAAAGTGCCATTATTCATGGATACTGGCACTTTACTGACTGCCCGACTACGGATTTGCCCGTGGGGCACCTGGGTTACCTCTAGCTAAAATCTGGAGGTAAGCCAAGTACCCTACTGGCAAAAATCCCCTCATGGAGTCCTATACCTTACACTAGGGAATCACTGTGAATGTTTGGATTGATTTTGATGGATTATTCTATACCTGCACAAACTATGAAGAGCACTTTTACAAACTTGTAACCGCATCCGGACAAATGATGCCACCTAAAGTGTTCTTTTATGCTTTTCTTCGCTACGTAGCCCAACCTATCCATTACTGAGACAGTGCGAAACACCTGTTGTTGCATTGCTTAATAGCGCGAAAATACGAGTTGTTTGTGAGCTACTGTTTCTTGCTGCATTGGCACAGTATTACCGCAGAACAGCCTGATTCACAAGTAATAATGATGAACATCAAAGTTTTTGCAAATGGTTTTGTGGAATCTATGGAAAGAACAGGGGGCATACAGCCTTTCAAGACATGGAAATTGTGGCAAGAACAATTGTGTTATTATTTTCTGCATTCTGCTGTCTCTACCTCCTTACCCTCTTTGCATTAGAAAAGGTTGCATTGTCTCACGCACATGCTGTAGTACATGCTAACCCAAACCCTATTCCTGCTATTATTGAAGCCATAGCTGGGCGAGCAACCAGCACTGCCCGGTAGGTAAAAAGACTCAGGCGAAGAGCAGACATAGATTCGGAACACGTAAACGCATATCTAGCTGATTCGGCCCATCTGTCGGACAACGTGTGTTATCAGCACATGATCAAGATGAGGAGAGAGACAATTAAGGACAGCTGCTATGTGTGCTCTCTCATCCCCTATGCCATGAGTACTTCCAGAACATTTATAGCTACAGAAATCCCAATGGCCAGAGCACAATGCCTCATGCACCTATCGCTCTGCACAACCAGAGGCCGATTTCAAGGAAAGTGGGCCACACTGAGATGGATGTCACAGAAGATGTTCCTGTATGAAGATAGTTACATCAAGACTGATAGATGAACATTGAAGCACAGACAAGACAATAGAATACATTCCTGACAGCCCAAACAAAGGAGAAGTCAGAATAGTTACACATGGAGTTACAATGTCTGAAGACAAGACAAAAGGAGATCTGAGGGATGCCAGGATGCTGGGAGAGACCTCATCTGCTGGTGTATGGAGTAATATTCACAGGAGAAGGATGGAAGGAAGGAATGGTAGGGTACAAAGCCCATGCACTATTGACACTTTCAGTAGAAGTGGTGCAGAAGGAAAATTACAATTTCCTCAAGGAATGGGCAGCAGGGCAGCAAGTACAAAACTGCTCACCTGCGTGGCGAATGAAGCAGGTCCTATGCCCATCATACCGCCCAAGAATGCTTCCCTGTGTTTCCAGAATAACGGTTGAGTGAATATTGGACAGAACAGTGGCACAGCGAGTAGAACGCTCGCTTTGACATCTGTGCAGAGTCTGCTAACGCAGGTTCGAATCCCGACGGGGACAAACTCAGCCTTTCATCCTTCCAAGGTCGATAAATGAGCACCACACACTGTGGGTAATAATAAGCAGGGCTCAGATACCTGAGGGTTCGTAGTGCTATGTAAGTGGCAAATTACTATTACTATTACTATTGCTATTACTATTATAACAAAGGATGCAAATGAATATCGAAGAAACCAAGCATGAATGTCGGTACCGCAACGCTAATGGATCACTACTGGGCCTGCAGGTCCAAGGCATACATGCAACTACCGCCAGACTGGGGAGGAATATGCTCTCTAGTGCAACTGAACACACCAGCATTGATATTGCCCTGAAAAGACATACAAGTAGATGGGTTCCCCAAAATGAATACACAAAAAAGGAAGAAGAGATCTGTGGAGCTGACAAGAGTAAAGAGAGGAAACTATGTATCAACCAAAATGGAAGAATCATTGGACGCAATACCACATGAGCACAGACCGTTCATCAGAATAAAAATAATCTTTGCGTCAGTAGTTCCAGGAGTTCAGGCCAACATGAACACCAAACGGCTCCAGATCACCAGATGGGAACTGTTGCAGACAATAAACTCAACCGTCTAGGGGTTTAATGCTATCAAAGAAGAGTTGAGAGCTGTAAGACTGATGACCCTACAGAACAGACACGTTCTGTATCTCTTTACAGCTATGGAAGGAGGCTTGTGCACCAGGACCAGGCCTTCACTCTTCTAGTACGTGCCCTCCCGCGATGGAGAGAATGGGACCCTTACTGAGGAAATCATGCAATTATCAGACCTGCACACTGAAATGGAGGCAGTGACAAACCCAATAGGAGAAGAAGAAGATTGGCTGACATACATCTTTTCCTGGATACCATCATGGATGGCTAGCAAAGCTAAGGTACTGATAGCTGCCTTAGTGCTAGTATTATTCGCCTTCTGCATTATTAGTGTAGCTCCAGCACAATGCAAGACTACCGAAAAGACAATTGGGATGAAAATATTACTAGTCGTAGACACAAAAACAGACAGAGAGATACAAACTTTCCACGTATTGCAATCACACCTGAAGCTGTGACCTCTGTTCCCGACAGGCACAAGGTTCTAATTTCCCCTAGATCCACGCAACTATTGGGGAAGATGGGTATGGTGTAAACCCGATGGAGACTGCTGCTATATGACCTGGAGCTTAGATGAACAAGTGAAATATCACTGACACTTGGGAGGAGTGGTGAAAGCATGGATCCCAAAGCTGCACTTGAACTGAGAGAACGGTTAAGGAAGTTTGGTCAATTAATCGAGCAGAGGAGGGATTGAAGAGGCAGGGGAGACCTAAACGTGTCCCTTGTTGCAACTGTCTCACTCTCATCTCGGTGACAGAGAAACGAGATGCGTACATCATTCATGGGCTCTTCCTCCCCATCTGGTGTGAGAAGCGCTACTCACTCAGACAACCATTCAGACCCTATCCTGATAATGGTGTTGAAGTGATACAGCTGCAATCAATGGAACAAGTTGACAGAGTGTAACCTTGAAGAAAGCTGATGATGTCACAACTCACACCATGACATAAATGCGTTAGACATGAAGCACATCCTCATCCCTGCATGAAGTTACACAGGCACTTAGATTTATTGATGGCAGATACGAAGAACATGTTTATGACTCACATAGTTAGAGGACTGACACATGTGAACCTTTGTACACATTTGCCACGTGGAAACTGCAAGATGCACAACAATACATGCTTGCTGACACTTAAACGCAACTAACATGGGCGCCCATGTAAATCAAGATGGAAGCCACAAGTTCATTGGAGTGAATGGAAGAAACAGAAAGAACTCGAGGATACAGAGAAAAGCTGACAGGCTGATCCCGCTGAAGCGTGCAGACCGGGCTTCCAGTGCAGCTGCTGTGCGAAGCCTTGCCAAGGACACTGAGGAAAGGAAAGTTTCAAGTTAGCAGAAGAGACAGGACAACTGCAGGGAATACAAGCTGAAAATCCTCATAATTGCAAGCAGGAGAAATCAATTTTGTGGTTCGCACACACATGCTCTGAACCTGCAAGACATAGCCTATTCATTCAAGCCAGCCTGAGGCAGACATTTCTATCAAACTGAAGGTAGGATGATACAACAATAATACTAGGTTCAAATCCGAATGTTCTGTCTTAAGGTATAGGGCATCGGAGATGGTAACTTGTTGAGAACATGTAGCACCTTTGGGGCCGTTCTCACTGCCTTGAACAGTTGCGCTTGGCCTGGTAACTTTCCAAAGCTCCAAGGCTGTGAAGAACCCTTTTGCCCAACCCTCATTTACCTTCCACGTTAAGCTCCCACTTTGTTGCACCTTCCAATCACCTCACCCTAACATGTAACATTTGTATCCGCAACATTTAGTGGTGTTCACAGGAAGAGGCACCAGATATGATTTATCCAAATGCCACGCTAACCTCTTATGGAATGTGGATATAGTTTACCTTGCTAACCAATCCCGACCCTCGTTAGGTTTTCTAGGGTGTAACTTCATTTTGTGACATCATGTATTAACAAAACTAGATGACAAGCTCAAGAACTGTGAGCGAGTGTGCAGAATGTTGCATTGTTCATATCTCAATACCTGTTATTGAATTATCAATAAACACAGTAAAACATTGTCCAATGGCTGGATCTTCTATTTGTTTTGGTGCCAGGGATTTCCTTGGCCCTGTTCCTCTTGCATATAATTGGGGAGGTTGCTAAAAGATCCCCTGCCTGTAATTCACATTGGTGTGCATTTTTACTGGCAGTACGGGCAGATCAAACATAAGCATTTTTTCATGTGGGGATACCGACGTATATTGGCACATCCAGCATGGGCATGTTTTCTTATGGTATCAGTATTGGCTTTATTGGCAAAGCAAACATGAGTATATTCTTACACAGGGATACCGGTTTACATTTGCACAGCCAGCATGGACATGTTTGAGCAAAACCAGCATGGAACTGTTGTTTTGGAATGGCAGAATACTGGCATATTTTATGTGCAAACACATAATAATAAAGTTTTGGAAAATGCTTCAGCGTGCTGTTTGTAATCTGCCATATAATGGATTTTTTTCATCTGTAACCCTACAAAACTGATTGCAATCTGATTGTAAACTGATTGTAATTTATTGTAATCTGTGAGGTTTTTCTACTGGCATTATGGGCAAGGCAACATGACAGGTGTTCCCAAGTGGGGCTACAGGCCAAAACAGTGTTTTACTGTAGCATAACAGTTTTTCTGACATTATCTGCAATGTTAACATGCTTGTTCTTAAGTGGGGGTACTGGCCTACGTTAGGGCTGCTGGTATGAACATGTTTTCTTACTGTGGCTTCATATTCTTATTGGCCTTTTTGGCAACATGCTTGTTTTTAATAAGGCTATATTTTCCAACATTGGCACAGCCAGTATGGGCACATTTTCTTACAGTGGTATGGCATTTTTACTGGCATTATCAGTAAATCCAACATGTTTAGCATTCTATTTTTCTTTTTTTTGTGATATAGCAAAACGTGCGACTTTTCACACATCAAATACTAATGCATATCATTTTCAATACATTAAAATGTATTGTGCAAGAAAAAAAAGAATAAAGGAAAAATGTATTGATTGCCCTACAATTATTTTTCTTTCATTAAAAAGCCCAGTGTTCTAAGCACCTCCAAAACCTGTATGGTTAAGCCTGTTTCATGACCAGCTGATAGCCTATCCCAAAAGGAGTTCATTGATAGCCAATCAAGTTTGGCCACAAATCTACCCAGTATATGACATCTCGAATCAACAGTGCTCAAACAATCTATCAGATTATGTTTCAGGGTTTGAACAACCATTTCATTACACATAGAACAATGGCTGTCTCTAGATGCTAACTTTTCCCTGGAGTCTCAAATTTCACCTGAGTTGATCAAATTGAGGAACAGCCTCAAAAAGTCCACCTTCATATTTTTATCTGGGAAGCGTATCAAACATCTAGGGAGATAGCCACATGTTTGTCGTATTGCATCAGTGATTTTGCTCAAGTTAATCCCTGCATTTGATTAATAGTTTTGATCCAGCCCCGGCACAGAAGAGCCGATTGTATTCCCATCGGATTTGCTATGAGGTCTTCACTTGTGCATACATTGGCATAATGTTTTGGTGATATAATTTCCTATCTGGATCAAGACAGAACATGAGCCCCTCTGCAACTCATGATTAATGTCCTTGTACAGAGAGTTTGCCTACTTATTCACAATCAACCTGTTCAGGGAGATTATTTTCCAGTCCACATATACTTTCATCAATTCAAGGCCCAGCTCGTATCTCAGGCTCGCTATTGGGAGGCGCATAGGCAGATGTAAGATCTTTTTCCAGATCTTTCCCTCTATCATGGCCCAATTAAGAGCCTGTGAGTGCAAGCATGTCTCCAACCCGTATAACAATGAAGGGATTACCTTAATTTTATAATATCTTATCATAGGGATTAGAGAAAACTTGCAGTAAGCACTATACAATTTTTAATTTGTGCCGCCAAAGGATCCAGGTTGTCTCCCATGTCCAATTCCAATTCCAATTTTAAGACTTAGATAAATGACTTCTTTCGCGCAAGGCACAGGTTGCTCCAGTAGTTGCCACTTAAAACAAGGGGAAATCATCCCAGGCCTTTTAAAATAAAAAGACAATTCTTGGTTTCTGGGGTTTTACCAAAAGATCATTTTCCCTGGCATATTCACCAAATGCATTTAGGAGATGTTGAAGGCCTACTGGTGTGTTGTCAAGTAGGACAATATCATCGGTGTAGAAAATCCAATTTATGGATTGCCCGCCAATCTTTGGACTAACCAATGAGTGAGGAATTAGAGAGCTTGCTAAATCAGCTAAATATAGATTAAATAGGAGCGGAGTGACAATGCACCCCTGTCTGACCCCCCTCTCAGTACATACTCCCCTCGATAAGTCACCTCTGCTATTCAACCTTACTCTTAGATTTGTTTCTTCATCCATACTTATTAGTATATCCAATAATAGGCAGGCCACATGAGTCTAGTTTCCACCACAGCCATTCCCTGTTCATTGTACCAAAGGCCTTTACTATATTGAACCAGACCCGTATAATATTGTTTTTTCTTCCATGAATTGTTGGATACGATTGATATTACTAAACCGTTAAGCAAAGTAGACAGACCCTTCTTAAACCCCTCTGTTTAAATACAACCTTTCCCTTGTTGACCCACTCTTCCAGGGCTCTTACCACAGCACTGGCAAAGATCTTGCCATCAGCGTCCAGCAGGACGATCAGACGATAGTTTGCAGAAACTGCCCGATCACCCTTCTTGTAAATTGGTATAATAATGGCTGATTTCCAAGATGCTGGAAGCTTCTGCCTATTACATTTCATTGAATAGCATCAAAAGGATCATTGACAGAGCTGTGTGTTCTGTTTCAATATTACATTAGTCAGTCCATTAGGACCTGAGCCTCTGGAAGATGAGGACTTTTTTTATTTTTTTTTATTAAATTTTAACAGAGGCATTCATTATACAAACGAAGCAACTTGAGTGAAGAACCCTCTCAATGAGAAAGAAGACAACCTGTCAAGGTAAGTTCCTGATTCCCCTCCCCACCCTCGCCCTCCCTTGATGGCATGTAACTTGTATTGGCAGGAGATCGAGGTCTTAAATGCATGCCAACACATTTTCTGCCACAGTCTGTCTCCCATCGCCACCCCCAGGTCCTCCTCCCATCACGACCGGAGTCCCCTGGTGGCCCCTCCCTTGGGTTCAAGCATATCTCCATACAGACTTGAAATAAGGCCTCTCATGTCTGCATATCCATCCAGTACCCTATATATCAGTGTTAGTTCCCTCTGTATGCGCTCCTTCCATTTGTTGGACATAAATATCCCCTTGAGCCTGAGATACAAGAGAACCGACAAACTTCCTATTCAAGGGCTTCCTCGAGTTTTTGTATGCTTATGAATTCCCCATTCTGGACCAGTTGGCCTACCCTTGCTAGACCCGCCTAAAAAAACCAAGGTTGGTATTGCTCAACTTCTGGTATATCGTCCGTGACTGGGGGAGCCAAAATAAGACTCATCAGGGAGGGGCATGTGGTGATCTCCTCCACCTTTTTCCCCATGGCCATAACCTCAGAGTGTATCCCCAGAATTGGGTGCTCTCGAATGCGTCTCAGGAGCCAGTTTCTAGAGACCCAGAGCCATTCCCATATCGTTGCCGGGAGTAGGTGTTGGTTCACCAAAAAGACCCACTGTTTATCCTGGCCTTCCTTAAGGTGTGAGACCATTGCTCTGAGTTGCTCTGCCCTGTAGTATGCCAGCAAGTCTGGCAGACCCACCCACCCCCCTTTCTTTTGACAGGATAAGTGTATCGTAGCCCACCCTGGGTTTCCACCCCTGCCAGAGAAACCGCGTGATGCATCGCTTGGCCTCTTTCCAGTGTTCAATCGGTGCTCTGGTCGGGAGCATCTGGAACAGGTAAAGGAACCTGGGGAGGAGGTTCATCTTAATCGCATTAAGCCTCCCCATCCATGACAGCTGCCCCTTCCCCCAGGCCACCATTTGAGAGAATAATTTTTCGAACAAGGCTGGGTAATTGGCGTGGCCCAGGTCCCGGCCCGGGTGTAAAATGTTGATTCCCAGTTATCTCAGCCCCTCCAATTGGATCTGCAGCCCCAGGGATTCTAGCTCCTCAATGTTTGTGGCTGAATCTGAAGCAAATGGAAAGATTACTGACTTGCCCGTGTTCACCTTAAATCTTGACTGCCTCGCGAACTCCTCAATCACCTCCAAGGCCGCAGGGATTTACTGAGTGGGATGCCTCGGATGGAGCAGCATGTCATCTGCATAGAGGCTGAGTTTAAATTCTCTAACCCTGACCTTAACGCCCTCCACCCGAGGGGCACCCCTCAGGTTATTCGGCTAGTATTTCCATGGTCAGAGTGAAGAGCAAGGGCGACAGAGGGGACTCCTGTCTTGTACCCCTCTATAGTGGGATTGCCCGGCATAGGCACCTGTTGACTGTGACCCTGGCTCAGGGGCCCTTGTATAAGGCCCGGACACCCAGTTGAAACCCCCTACCAAAGCCACATTTCTTGAGTACCGCCTTCAGGAAGCCCCAGTCTACCCGGTCAAAGGCCTTCTCTGCATCTATGGCCACCAGTACCGGGTTTCCCTCTTCTCCCACGGCTGCTCTCATCAAGTGGAGTGTCTTACGCAGAGTGTCAGCGCCTTGCCTGCCCTGGATGAACCCCACTTGGTCAGAGTGGATGACCCTTGGCATGAGGCCCAGCATTCTTGTGGCCAGGAGCCTTGTAAAAGGTTTTGCATCTACATTAAGGAGGGAAATGGGTCAGTAGGATTTACAGTTTGCAGGGTCTTTGTCCGCCTTCAGAATGACTGTGATTAGTGCTTTCCCAAAGGATGGGTGGGCCCTCTGGGCCCTCCCGGTGGGCCCTCCCCGTGGCCATGATCCCAGAGAATAGGGCAGCTAAATGTCATGCTAGGGGGCTGGTAAAGGTTTTATAGAACGTTGCTGTGTATCCATCCTCCCCGGGTGCCTTTCCCAGCTTCAGGCCCGATATTGCACTCAACACCGCCTCCTGAGTGATTGGTCTGTCAAGTTCGAGGTTCTCTGAGGGCTTTAGTCTCAGGAGTTGTACCCTGGCAAGATATGTTCCCAGCTCTTCTTCGTCTAAGGCTCCCTCTCTGGCTTATAGATCTTCATAAAATGCTAAAAATCCCCCCGCTGCCATGCCCACCTCTACAAGCCTCTGACCCCCTCTCCCTGGATCTCCACCACCCACCTCTCTGCCCTTGGCCTCTGAGTCTTGCGGCTAACATGGCATCCGCCTTATCTCCCTTCTCATAGTATTTCTGTTTCAGGTATTGCAAACTATCAAGTACCCTTCCCATCTCTATGTCCTTGAGGTCTTCCTCACTCCTCACGGTCTCCTTACCTTCTACCCTTTCAAGGAGACAGATTTCTCCCCTGAGGTTTTTGGATTGCAGGGTCCTGACCCTCTTCTTCTCCGCCCCTTCCCGGATGAGTAGACCCCTACATGTTGCTTTCGGGGCATCCCAGACTATTCCTCTTTCTACCTCACCCGTGTGTTTAAGTTTGAAAAACTCTTCAATTGCCTCTCTCATCTCTTCCACGAAGACGGCATCTCGACAGGAATACTTTCAGCTATACTATGTGATGGTCGGACCAACTGATTGGGAAGTGTACGCAAGAGCTAACCCTACTAAGATGGTGTTGTTCCATAAAGAAGTAATCTATCCTTGTTCTGGAGCCATGGACCGGTGAATAGAAAGTGAAACTCCTCTCCAATGGGTTGGAATCCCTCCAGACATCTATGAGCCCCTGATTTCACATGTCATCGGTGAAGCCCCTACTTGCAGCCCCTCTGCGGCTCCCCTGCGGGATGTCCCTGCCGCTGTGATCCATTTCTCTGTCCACCCACATGTTGAAATCCCCCCTATGGTGAGTAGGCCCTTTGCTCTCCCCATGATCTCCCCCATGACTTCTCTGAGGAACTGTATTTGGCCAGAGTTTGGACAGTAGATGGATGCCAAGGTTATTCTGGTGTTATCTACGGACCCTGAGATCACCAAAACCCTCCTGTCTGCTCGACCCCAGACCACTGGTTCCGAGAGCCTGATCCTCCGGCTCAATATGATCCCCACTCTTCCCCTTTTAACTGGCCCGGAGGCCCAAAATACCTGCCCAATATGAGCCCGGGATGCACCTTTGCTCCCCCAGTACCGTTTGGGTCTCTTGTACTAGGAGTACATCCATGTTGCCATTTCTTATTTCTTTTCCCAATAATGAGCGGTTCGTGGGGGAGTTGAGGCCCTTCCCATTCAGGGAACCTATTTTGAGAACCTCCACCCAGCATACAGTTTTACAGGGCGCAATTCAGACCAATAGTATCCCCTCCTGGATCTTCAGTGTTCCACTGGACGATATTTCCCTTTTGTGTTTAAGTTGTGCCCGTCTATGTATCAATTACCTTGTTCGTCCCCTTACCCTCCCTCCTCCCCCCGTGAACTTTACATTTTCCAAGATGCCCACTCTAGGGTGTGCCGCTAAGGCTGAAGACTCCACTCCCCTGTTGGGCTCCATAACTTCTCACCTTCCCCCGACAGGAGTAGTGTCCTATTGATTCTCCGATCTTTGGTTCTCCTTCATCACTTCTCTTCCCGAGGTGGGGTGTTCAGCTTCTTCAGATTTCTGGCACCTTGCATCTTCTTCTTTATGGCCTTTGGGCCCAGGGGCCGCCGCTGCTGTTCCTGGGGTGCTGCCGTTGCTCCCTCGTGACTTCGGCCTCCTCTTCACTTCTGATGACCTGGAGTACCTGGACAGCCTAATTTCCGCTGGTCACTCTGTAGTCCACTTCCCCGCATTCAAAAGTCAATGAAAATGCATGGGACCAGCAGTATATGATGTCCTTGTCTGAGAGCCATTGTGTAAGAGGGCTACAGGCTCTGCGGCCGATCATAGTCAGAGCGGACAGATATTGAAACACCCTGATTTTGTCAGCTTCGTACAGGAAGTTTCTGAGACGCTTAGCCTTTTCGAGGACCTCCATTTTCTCCCTATATCTAAAGAAGCGCACCACGATGGATCTCAGGCCTTGCCCCCTCCTCTTCCACCTCTTTGTGCTCTTTCCAGCTGCACCTCTTTGCCTCCTTCAAGTGTGAATAGTTGGTTTATCAGGCCCTGCACTTTCTGTCCCACTTATGTGGCCGACTCTCCTTTCTGTTCACTCACATCCGAGGATCCGTAGGTTGTTGCGTCTCACTCTGTTTTCCAAGTCATCTAACTTCAAAAGTGTTTCCTTCTCTCTCATTTGCAGGTCGGCCAGACGCGCTTCGTATTTCATGTCCAGCACGTCCATTTGTAGGTGATTCTGCTTGAGCCCCTCCATTTTGTCTTCTAGTTTGTCGACCCTGCCCTTAAGGTCACAGATGGAGGCTTGTATATCTGTTCTTATGTCCTAGATCTCCTGAAATATTTCTCTCAGATCGTCCCTGGTCAGAGCCGGGGCTGGGGTGTCTTCTCCTGATGCCATCCTGTGGGGGGCTCAGGGGGATTCCCTTTGGTCCATTCCTGGGGGCCTCCAAAAGCGTTGTAGAGGCAGGATCCCTGTAAGGGCTTTTTTAGTCGTCATAGCCTGTCCTTGTGGTCCCTCCAGGGTGATGTCCTGGTGCTCCGGTGGTGTGCGGCTCTCTGTCTGTCGGGGGTGGGCACCGACCAGAGTATGTGGGGGTGTCCTCCGTTTACCTCCTCTAGCTCGGGTTATATGTCCTATCTCTGTCTTTGGTGTCTGCCTCCCTTAGAGTCTATGGCTCAGGGTGGGTACCGGGGCCCCTGTCTGGTTCCAGTCTGCTATGGAATTGCCTTGCACCCCTGGGTTTGCCTCCTCGTGCACAGTGCTGTGGTCTCCCATGAGTGGGGTGTCTTCGCAGAGTGTTATTTCACTTCCCTCAGACTGCGGGGCTGGTATGTGGCCTCTCCAGTGGGTGTCCGGATGGGAAGGCCACTGATTGCACTGGGCGGGGGCCCTTTCTATTTCTGGTGCGATTCCACTTATTTTGCCAGTCCTGGGGCTCCGTGATCCCTGGAGCATAGGCCCATCTGGGGGTCCCAGCGATCGGTGCCCCGGTTGCATCATGTGGCACTCTTTCTTACTTCGTCCCCCTGCGGGGGTTTCTCCCTTCGACCTTTCTAGGTGGGTCAGTGCCGGGGCCCTGCCTCAAGTCAATTAATTGGGACGTGCTGTGGGTCACCTGTAGGGGTGGAGAGTGCACCCCTGGGCGCGCTGTGGATCCCCAACACTGGCAAGGATTGTGACCCTGCCTGCCGGCGTCCCAGTCTTCTGCCATTGTTCTTTCTGTGTCTGCCACAAAGTTCCCCCGGTCTGTGAGGAGGCCCTGTGCTTTTTTCCTCTTCAGCCCTGCCCCCCCCCCCCACCCCAGATCTGTCAGGCGGCCCCACGCGGGGTGTGTTCTGCCTTAGGGCTCGGGCCCCGATGACAATCCACCTGGTGCGCGTGTGGCCTCTCGTGGGTTGAGGCAGCGCAGGGCTTACACCGCAGATCAGGGGCCTTTGTGCGTAGTTCGGCCATGTGCCACGTTTCTCCGGTGGCTTTCTGATCAGGCAGGCCATGCCGAGTGCCCGGGATTCTATTCGCTTTCGTACTTATCCCTTGCCCCCTCCACCCCCTTCGCTCTCTCTTTATCCCCCAGGCAGGAGAGTTCTGGTTTCACCCTCGGGCCTGGATAGCCCCTTTACTAGTCCATTGATTGTCCACCCAGCTCCACCCCGAGTCTCTGCCTGCAGCAGTGAGGGGGCCTTTGTGCACTGTATCCACGTTGCATTCCCACGTGGGGGGTTCTCCCACTGTACCTCCTCCAGGGGACTCCTCACCTCTTCCTGATGTGCTGCTGGAGGGTGACTCCTGGTGCCATCTCTGTCCATAGGCTGAGTAGTGTGGGCTCCCTTTGCTCCCCTTCCCAGACCCCTAAGCAAGCAATAACATCACAAATAATATCACAGACTAGTTGTATTTGTGGAAATATAGTAGGCCGTAGGCATTTTTATTTTCTTGCAGAAAATACGTAACACAAGAAAAACAATACATAGTGATCTTCTTTTGGGCACACTGTGTCCAGTTTCGGAGTTGCCGAAGGTTTGTTCCGAGTCCTTTTCCTCCTTGGGCCTTCGTCCCTGGGCACATGCCGCCTACGACTTGCTTTGGACCGTGTACGAAGAAAGTACTCGGCGTTCCTTGGTGTTCCTTTTTCTGTTCCTTTCTTTCTTTTTCCATTATTTTTGCAGGGTGGGATGGGTGGCAAAAATTGCTTTCCTTTGGCCAGGTCCTAAGGAGCTTACCCGTGAGAGGTAGGCTCCTTACCTGGTTTGTGCCTTGCTACACTACCTACCCCTTCTTATACCTCTCAGCCCCTTTGTCCTTTTCCTGGGGGCCGGGTTTTGCATGGCCCCCTGCAGATAACTTTTGCACCTTTCCCAGGTGCCGCTTCCTCCCTTCCTGTCGTATTTGTTTTCTGGTGGCGCCATCCCGCCGCCCCTCCCTATGGATTTCCCGCCATCTGCACCCCCACCCCGCGCCTAAATTCCCAGGCCCTCCAACGGCCCCCATTGCATGCGTCCCGGGGCCTGGGTCATAGGCTGAGTAGTGTGGGCTCCCTTTGCTCCCCTTCCCAGACCACTAAGCAAGCAATAACATCACAAATAATATCAGAGACTAGTTGTATTTGTGGAAATCTAGTAGGCCGTAGGCATTTTTATTTTCTTGCAGAAAATACGTAACACAAGAAAAACAATACATAGTGATCTGCTTTTGGGCACACTGTGTCCAGTTTCGGAGTTGCCCAAGGTTTGTTCCGAGTCCTTTTCCTCCTTGGGCCTTCGTCCCTGGGAACATGCCGCCACACCTGTGTGGGTGTCCGTACCACACCCACTCAGGTCCCCCCCAAAAGCTTTCTACCTACAGCCTCGTTCCTTGAGGGCCCTAAAGATGTTCTCCGTAAACACCCCCATCCCTTTTGCTGATAGGTGCACCCCATCCTGGTGGAACATGTCAGGATTGTTCTGGTATAACCCATGCCTTAAAATTGGAGTCCTGTGCTCCTGCAATATTTTTCTATTGATTTATTCCGTTTTTTCCTGGCTATTTCTATCGCGTGCCTCCTCTATGCGCCATGCCAGATCCTCTGTGGAATTATTTCTGACATAAAGATTTCTGTCTTCCACCAACAGTGGACTATGCTGTTTAGTGAACTGCAGATTTTTCTCTGCAGTTGTCCCCTATTTGTGCTCACCAAGTCATTCCCCCCGAGGTGTAGAAATCTTTAACACTGCCTGAAATTGGTACCTGCTGAGTGCACTGCCGTTTTTGTGTATTAACAGCTGGACTTTTATCTCTGGTCTGATGGTCAGGAAGTCTTGGGTTATGCATCTGGGTCAATGATCTCTTTCTTTGATGCAGTTGAGCTCTATTCCTCTCCCCTTACCCGCCTGATCTGTTTTAGATTTTCTTAGCATTATTGACATGCCTTTGCTTCCAATGCTGCCATCATTTAGAGCCAGGCCATTCCCTGCTACTGTGTTACTGGCCACCAACTCACCCACCCTAAACGCCCCATAATATGCCAGCACAAATGCTGTCCTGAACAAAGCTGTTTCATACCCGTTAGTGCAATATCCCTAACTTCCCAAAGTTTACTGGCCTTCTGCTGTCTGTTTTTTTCCCTTCCAATTTTGCCCAACCTTTTAAAGCATATTTTATTCTAGGGCTGTTTGTTGGATCTCCCATGCCTGCCGCTTTTGTAGTGTATGCCACTGCAGCCAGATGCGCCGCCGCCCAGCTTTTCCTTTTACCTTTGGCAAATGCCTTCTCCAAAAATTCACACATCTTTTCACTTGAGATATCCCCCACATTTCTTGCTTCTGTTTCTGTTAATACA
Source organism: Ambystoma mexicanum (assembly GCF_040938575.1). Lineage (NCBI taxonomy): Eukaryota > Metazoa > Chordata > Amphibia > Caudata > Ambystomatidae > Ambystoma > Ambystoma mexicanum. The sequence continues at coordinate 199,747,985 of NC_090940.1, forward strand.
TCTTCTACAAGCTTCTTATATTGCTTACCCGTCTTGTATGCTAGGGTGTTCCTGGTCAATTTGTCGATGACCCGCTCCGTTCCCTGTGGTGTTTTGGTTTTTCCTGAGTCGACCTTTTGGCCAACCATTCTTTCTTTAACCTTTCTTCCAGCGGGACCCATGCCTTGCTTGGCGTGGGTGTTTTCTCCTTGTTGGCGTCGGGTCTCAGCTCCCTGAATTTTTTCCACTGAAAACGAGACCAGGCATCAGCCACCACATTTACCTCTCCAGCTATGTGTCTCGCCCTTATGTTTGTATTCTTATGTAGACATTCCCCTGTGATGGCCTGCAATAATTGCAACACTACTGGGCAAGCCGCGCTTCCCTTATTTAATACGTGCACCACTGCCATCTTGTCGGACCAGGCTGTTACTTCCTTGTTCCTGAGCTCTTCACCCCATGTACATATTGTGTGCCTCCTCTGTGCCCCATACCAGACCCTTTTTGGTATTATTTCTGACATAAAGATCTCGGTTTTTACGCCAGGTGCGGGCTATGCTATGCCGCGGCTCGCAAATGTTCCTCTGTAATTTCCCCCCTATTTGTGCTCGCCAGATCGTTCCCTCCGAGGTGTATAACCAGATCCTCGGGGGGGGGCCCTGAAAACTATCCGGACCGACAGCCAGTCGTGAATGTCCTCCCGGTGCGTCCCCAGGAGGCCTCACCAGGATGTAATTGCTGCTGTCCCTATGCATTAATAGCTGCCCGTCGACCTCTGGTCGGGGGTCTAGGAATTCTTGTGTGATGCATCTGGGACAGTGATCCTTCTCTCTCCTGTAATTTTGGTCTATTGCTCTCCCCCGTTTGGTATGCTTTAGCTTTCTCTAGCATTATAGACATCCCCTTGTCACCCATACTAACATCCCTCCTTGCAAGGCCGTCTCTTACCACCGTGTTACTGGCCCCCGGCTCCCCTACCCTGAAAGCCCCGTAATATGCCAGCGCAAGGTGCTGCCCTGAACCGCGCGGCTTCGCCCGTGCTGCTACTTGCCTCTCGTAATACTTTTAACAGAATTATCAGCTTTCCAAAGCTCACCCGGCTACTGTTACCTGGCTTCTTCCCCTCTAATTTAGCCCCTCCTCTCATAGCATATTTTATTCTAGTGCTGTCGGTTGGGTTCCTTATGCCCGACACTTTTGTGGTGCGCCGTCGCCCATCTTTTCTTTTTCCCTTTGCAAATGCCTCTTCAAGAATTTCACACATTTCTTCAATTGCAATTTTACTTCTTTTACCTTGTTTCCACCAACCAGCTTTTCCTTTTCTCCTTTGGTAAATGCCCCTCTGAGACATTCCCACCTTTATCAACAAAAAAATGTTCCACCTCTTTTACAACACATCTTTTTACCACTTTTCTTTTTCCCTTTGGCAAATGCCCCTCTGAGAAATTCACACCTTGTTTTCAAATAGAAATTTTTTCCACCTCTTAACGCTTGTTTCCGCCAACACCTCGTTTACCACTTTACTTTTTTCGTTTTGGCAAATGCCCCTTTGAGAAATTCACACCTTTTCTCCACTTGCAATTTTTTTCACCTCTTTTACACGGGCAATAGTCTGAATGCTGATTTGATATCTGCCTTGGCCATCCATGCCCCTTCTCCTGCCTTCCTCACTAGCTCCACCGCTTCCTGAAAATCAGAGTAGGTCACCGTTGCCGCACTTTGTGAAATCCCCTCGTTCACCGACGCCCCCGGGGGGTATGATAAGTGGTGTATTAACCTGAACTCCCCCTTCTCTTTTTTTGGTACCAGTCCCAGTGGTGAACATATGAACTCTTCAAATGGCATTGTGGAAAACGGTCCCCCTATCCTACCCAGCTCCCTTTCTTTCTGGATCTTTCTGGTTACCATGTCCTTGTTCTCTGTGGCTGATTTTAGATTTCTTGGAATGACCTTTGTCCCCTGGCCTCTAAAAGGTATGTGAAAACCCTCTACAAACCCCTGTCTGATCATGTTTGCTGCTTCCTGGTCCGGGTAATTTTTGAGCCACCTCTCCATTCTGTCAATTTCTACCGGAGTGACTCCCTTCTCGTTCCAGCCCCTAGTTCCTTTTTTCATTGCTCCTGTTGCCTGTGGCTGCCGGTCTTGTGCATTTGGAGCTGCTGTGGCCACCCTTACATCTCTCACACTTGTGGCTGAACTTGCACTTCCATCCTCAGCTGCATGGCACTCCTTTCTCAAAATTTCTGCATTGCCCTTGTTCTGCCCGTACTGTCCCCGTGCTCTCATTACCTCCCCCTTGTGTGGTTGGGGGTAAGTTGCTCTGCCATCCCCTCTGTGACCCATAGTTTCTGCTCCGAAAATTCAGATCCCTTGTTCTGTCATAGTTGTAATCGTACCTTCTATTATTGTATCTATAATCTGTTCTATAATCATTCTGCCAGTACTGCCTCCTCTGTTGCCCCCCTGGGTTCCTTTCCTTGTTTCCCCATTTCTCCTTTAGTACATTAAATATGTAAAGATTATAGTTCTCTTCGTCCCAACCCATGTCTGGGAAGCAATCCATCTCCTGTCTAAATTCGTAATCATATTCCTGCCATGCATCCCCCCCGAATGCTGCGTGCACTTTTAACACTCTTTGTTGGTATGAAACCAATGCCGCCCCATCTTCGGGGAATTTCTGCAGTATGATGGATGACATTACATTAAATGCTTCCATCCAATTGTCAAAGTTTCTTGTAACTGGCCCCTTCTTTAGCAAACCTTTCTCATCTTCCTTTATGTCCTCTGGTGGCACATTTATCCTTCTTTTCTGGCAATCTAGTAATGAATAAATATCGATCAACTCTTTTCTCCATATCTTTTCCTTTTCTTTGTCGCTAATATCATTGACCTGCCTTGTGCGTCTTTGCCCAAAGATGGCCTGCCATATTTTGTCATGGTTGGGCATTCACTTGTATTCCCTAACACCTGTGGTGGTACCCCCCCTTGGGGAGGATTCCCTGCCACTGGTATTGCTGGAGTCCCCTGTGCTGATATCTGCAGTGGAAGGGTCCCTATTGGTGTCCCCCCCTGGCTTGTTATTTGTAGTGGAGGGGTTGCTATTGGTGTCCCCCATTGGTTTGGTACTGCTGGTACTAGTGCTCCCGGTGGTGCCGGGACTGGAGCCTCTACTGGTTCCCCCCCTGCTCCACCAGCCCCTTTTCGCTTCCCCTTGCTCACTACCCCCCTCCACTTTACCCATGCCTTTAAATGATCTTTTTCTTCATCATCGCTGCTTATTTCTTCTGATGACCCAACCTCCTGGCCCCCTTTTCGCCCCTTGTTTCCTTTTTTTCCTTCTGTCATTGGTTATGGGCGACTTATCCTTACCAGTGACACAAGTTTTTAACATTTCAACAATTTTTTCCCCCACATTTTTGTTTACAGTACCTCTGTTTTTTCCTTTCTTCTTCTTCTTCCTGGGTGCTTCTGGTTGTGGCTGGGGTCCCCTCGGTTCTTCTCTCCCCCTTTTCTGCCCTTGGGGGACCTCCTCCTCTCCTTCACTGCTGCTGGGCTCTATGAACAGCAGAGGCGATAGTGCCTTAGCCCTTTCTTCCTTTCTCATCACCTCCAGCACCCACTGTTTCCCATATTCTTTTTCTGCTTTTTCTGCCCACTCCTTGAATTCCTGGGCCCTCCGTGCCCTTTCTTCCGTCATCCTCCTTGTTTCCTGCCTTCTTTCCGCCAGGCTACTTTCTTTTCTATCCGCGCTGATGCTTTTGCAGATTTTGCGAAACAAAACATTTGGCGTATTCAGCAGACCCCCTTGAATGGCAAAAAGGCGCGATACAGGGATTGAACCCGTGACCTTGTCATTCTTTTAGCAGCTCGCTCTAACTAGCTGAGCTAGCTGACCAACTCTGGGGCTTGCTCTCCTGTCTCAGGTGGTGCCCGTATCGCCGTATTCAGCGCTCTTGGCCTTGGAACGTGACCCCCTTAAAGAGTTATCCTTACTCCTGCACAATTTTCCCCCCTTTTTCTTGATATCAGGGACAAAGTTCTTCGAATGTATTCCAAATGGCCCTTTCAGGGGTTAAGTGCCTGTCCCTTTAAGGGGTTTTTGCTTCCGATCGCTCGGCCACGCCTACCTGTTGTTGCTTTCGCTTCTGTTTCTTTTCGGCAACCTCTCCGCTCCCCGTTCGGCGACCGCTGCACATCTCTCTCGTTCCTGACACGCCTCCCGTACCGTGCTGCAGCTGCATCCACTTCGTTCCGGCGCTGCGGCTCCATTTCTCCGTCCCGTCAGCTGTGACTTCTTCCTCCGTCGACCGCAGGCTTCAGTTCTGCTTCTCCGCCGTCGATGAAGGTAAGATACGCCCGCCGCAGCCGCAGCCTCCTTATCTTCCGTAGCCTGTAAATCGATGCAGGATTGATCAGAGTAAGCTTGTCATGATCTCTGCTTCCAAAAGGTCAGGGTTTTCCCAACTCCCTTGGAAGCAGATCCATAACCCAGGTTCCGAGTGCCAACCAGTCCCAATTGGGACCTTTTGGACCCAGTCCTGGCGCCAGTGGCACCAGGCTCATAAATATGCCCAGTCCCAGCGCTGGAAGCGCCGGGCTCATAATGCTTGGGTGGACTTACCTGCAGCAGACCATGCTGCTTACTTGCCTGCCAGTTGAGCCTCTGATCCTCTTCTGTTTGGAACTACTTTTCCTGTTGGGTGGGGCAGGAGCCACTCCCTAGATTCAGAACACTGGAACTCTTCTGGAAAGCAGGAACTCTTTTCTTACCTAGGCGTGGCTGTGGAAGGAGACACCTAAGCACTACAGGAGGCTATTTAAACCACACCCGATGGATGAATCTTGCTTTGCATTATTCTGCATCCTCTGCAGCAGAACGCTCATCGTGTCTTCTGCATCTGATCCTGGGCCTAAGGGAAAAGGCTTACCATCCTGAATCCAGTCTTCAGCAACACCTATAAAGACAAGAAAGAACAGGTTAGCATTACGGTCTTCAGTGACAGCTCTTCACTTACCTGGTCCATCGGCTGTCACCAACGCCTCGCGCTGCATTCCGGCATCTGAAAGACAAAGGCTTACCTACTTTTCGTGCGCTCCGGAGGTCTTCACACTGCATTCCGGCATCTGAAAGACAAAAGCTTACCAACTCTTTGCACGCTCCGGAGGCCTTCGGCGCTGCATCCCGCATCTGAAAGACAAAACAAGGTGCGTTTAAAGACATTGGGGAACTTTAATACTCACGTGCCATTACTCCTTTCCACATCTAACCCAGTGGGTATTCCGGCACCCTGCAGCCGCTCCGAACTTGTACCTGCAAAATAAAAAGACAGTTAGAGCGCATCGTGAAGCAGGCAACAAGCGCTTACTTACGTGCTTCCAGGCGCTTCTATTCATCACACGGGCTCCATTTTCAACTCACTTCAGCCCGTCATCCGCCATCGCCAGAACCCTGCAAAACAAGAGACATCATTACTAAAGACTTTAAAGACATTAGAATTACTCGAAACTTACCGTTCGTGCAGTAAACGACGGACAGCAGTCCTCTGAAGTCAAGAGGCCTGCTCCCCTTATCCAGTGAAGAAACTGGTTACAGCACCCTGCCCCGAGGCAGATGGAGAGCACGGCGTTCACTTACCTAAGGTGAGAGCGTTAACCTTTGGGGTTCTACAGGAGAAGAGAAAAGGAAGAAGAGAGAGACATTCAATAACCCAGTTCCTTAATCCCATATTTTCTATCTGCAGACATCTTACCCTTCGAGTCAGACATACAGTGCACAGAGGTCCAGCCCAAAGAGCCAGCCGTGTGTTACACATCACCTTTGAAGATACGGTATACGCCCAGTCAAGACCGGCGCCTCTACGGGAATCAGGTGAGCGTTACAAAGCTTGCAAGAGCAAACTTCCAATGCAGCAACAATTTGAGCCCGCAAGAGCAAAAATTGCTTTCCTTTGGCCAGGTCCTAAGGAGCTTACCTGTGAGAGGTAGGCTCCTTACCTGGTTTGTGCCTTGCTACACTACCTACCCCTTCTTATACCTCTCAGCCCCTTTGTCCTTTTCCTGCGGGCCGGGTTTTGATTGGCCCCCTGCAGATAACTTTCGCACCTTTCCCAGGTGCCGCTTACCCCCTTCCTGTCGTCTTTGTTTTCTGGCGGCGTCATCCCGCCGCCACTCCCTATGGATTTCCCGCCATCTGCACCCCCAGCCCGTGCCTAAACTCCCAGGCCCTCCAACGGCCCGCATTGAATGCGTCCCGGGGCCTGGGTCATAGATGTCTGCTTGGGAAGGTGTGGCGGTCTCGCCTCGTATGCTCGAACACCAGTGCAGTTCGTTTTTGAATTGAGGGCAGGGGTCCCTCCCGGTGCCTTGCTTTCTCAAGAAGCCTCCGCCGGCGTGGTCTCTAGTTCGTGCTCCACTGGGGCTGCGACTGTCCGGGGTTTGCCAAGGGAGTGCTCTGTTCGCGAGGGGCCCGAGACCCGGTTTCGGGTTTCCCGCTTTTCTGCTCTGAGGCGTGTGGGGCCAGCCAGAGGCCAGGAGCAGGTGCTGGGATTTGGGATGGGCTGCAGTGGGGGTTGCCTCTTTGTCCCATTGCCTCCTCGCCAGCAAGGGGTGTTTTAATTCCATAGCACACCTGGCACGAGGGGCTGGGGTCCTTTCCCTGCACCACCGCGGCTGCTGCAGAGTCCTCTTCCTCGCTGGGGCCTGAGCGCAAGTTGAAGATTCTGCTAGTTGGCTCAAGCACCAGTCGGAGAGTCTACTGGTTTGGGCGCCCACTTTGTGACTGCGGGCTCCTGGGGTCTCCTGGGGGCACCAGGCTACTTGTCCTCGGTCCGGGGAAGGAACAACCTCGGTAGGCCCAAATGATGAGTGCAGAGCTGCATCTTCACACGTCCATGTCGGTACGCGCCCCCTAGCGGTCTCATGAGGACTTTTTAATTAAGTCTGCAATTACTTCTTCATTTAGGGTTAATTTCCAATTTGCTTCATACCTCACACCGTGCGTTTTCTTATTTGGTGTTTTGTAGATGAATTTGCATCAGGCTGTATCAGAGATAACATTACTTTGTGCCTGATTTTGGGTGCCATTCATATTGTTAACTAAGGCCCAAAAGCAGCAAGAACTATTGTTGTGCAAGACATTCAACATCATCTCTGCACCTTGCTGTTGTCAAAGGTACCTATAATTGTGAGACCACCCTCTATGCTTGTTACGTAAATCCTTTACCCCCACATTATAGTCTGGGTGTGATTTAGAGAGATCTTTACCCAGATTTCATATAGAAATCCTCAGCTCTCTGTTTCGCTCAAGGGTTTCTTCATCGAAAGCATTGGTATGGGTAGAGGGTTTCGACTTAAATGATTGTCATGGGGATCCAACTCCCAGAGATAATCCACAACATTTGAAGGGGAGCACACTCTCAGTAATCACTCTTCTGATGAGTTCTCTATGGCACACTTGGTTTTAGTATTTAGACATGCACCATTGTGTCTGAATGTATCCACTCTGTTTCTGGATTGGTTCACTCTTATTTCTGTATCAAAAACTCCCTTGCATTGACCCTGCATTAGAGAAAAGCATCCTGTCAACATTTTGTGGTCGTTGGAGCCCCTATTTCTCACCCGGAATTCTGAGCACCTATGAAATAGATCCCTCAACAGAAATAAGTAGTCTATTGTTGATCCTGACGTGTCCAGGGAAAGGCAAGTGGAATGTCGCCTTTTACATTGCCATTAGTCATTATTAAGTCCCAGCTAGCAAAGGAGGACTACCATTTCCCACCATTTGGAGTTGGTTCTTTAATTAGATGATCTCTGCCGAACCCTGAGGACCTAATGCACTGGGAATGTAAATCGCCTGCTAATATAATTCCTACTGAACTGTAATGGATTTTGATCCTTAACAGCAGTTCTGACATAGATTCCTAGAAGTCGGTTAGAGTGGAGGAGGCGGGTTTCCAATAGACATTTATTACCACGATCACACGGGTGTTTGGGCCTCTTAATGTCGCTAGAGTGGCAAGGGGGCCATTTGTTGAATTCGATATGAGTTCTAAATTGGGGCTTATTCACGAACTGACAGCAATCAATAGGCCACCAACCTGTCGACCACTGTTTCCTTTACTCGCTAACTGCTCGACTGTCAGGGATCCATCCAAATGTAATGTCTGGGTCAACCATGTTTCCTGGAATAGGATCAAATTGTGGATACCAAATACACATTCTTTCATTCCCCTTTGCTGTTAAAGAGGAGGAACCCCACATGTTCCTAAAACGTTAAGGTCATAATTCACTTAAGTGCATTTTCAGAGGCCCTTAACTTCTTGACAACTTCTTGACAACTTGGCCAATTATGTCCGGTAGCATGGACCACATTGTGTTTTTAACCTCCGTTGAAACATTACCCTCCTCAAATAATGACAGCGAAGATGCTATTGGCCATGCCATGGTATGGACTAAACTTTTGCCAGACTGTTTATAGTCCTGACCATTTTTATTCTTCGTCACTTTGTTTTCCTCATTCTTAATTAGAGCCGAGGATATTTCAAGTGCCATGCGATCGAGTTCTACACTTGCCGTAAGTTTAGGCTGTCAACAAACCTCCAACAACCCCTGATGTTAGTACCATTGCCCAAAACCTTGTAGGTGTACCTGTGCCATACAACGCCACTGCTGATTTAGCTAAAGCCAAAGTAGCCAATGTGGCCAACCTGCTACAGCAGCCGGAATCCATGCAAATTCTGTTGCAAGCAGCAAGAGACATCGCAGATATTCCAAGAAAAGAAAAGTCAACCTTTATCATATTTGCGGAGAATAAAATACGAAAAAAATAGGTGATAAAAATAAACATAATTTTGAGTCACTTATAAATTCAAAGAAAAGTAAGAACATAAAATCCAGTTCTAGGAAGGTGAGCAGCAGCTCAAAGAGCTTAATAAAATCGCTAACCAATCCGAATAGACAAATGATCAAAGTCAAAATGGCTGTGAAATTTTTTTTGATGTGATAGCCAAGAAGAAAAAAAACAGTAATTCCAAAGGGAACTTAGCGAACCTGTCTTATCAGCCTCTTGATGATCTTGTCTTAGATGTAAACGATTGCTAGGTCCCTAAACCAAACCCCATGGCTCCTCTACAACCAGCCTTACCATCTAGTATTATGAATTCTATAAACCTGCCTCTTCCTCGCCCTGCAATATCTAACGAATCTCTCACTCTAGAACACAGGAGGCTGGAAATGCAAAGATCAGTTGCCGCCTATGTCGGCGCTTCGCAGACCTCCAGATCAAATGCTAACACGGATTCTGTGAATACACTAAAAACAAGTCTGTATGGATGTGGGCCTAATAATGATAATATACCAGATTGCATAATACGTTGCTTTCTGTGTCGGAATGCAGTGCGCATGACGACCGTAGGAGAGCGAGGAATCAACCCAACGTGACATTGGTGAAAGATTCCATCTATAATCGACTACCATATCATAAAAAAGTAAATCTCCTTTTTATACGTCTAATCATGCAGTGTAGACCTCACCCTTATCCCACCTATGACTTGAATAGGATGAGCATTCAGAACATCTTTAGTGATGTCCCTAGCCTGGAAGACATAGCATCAATTGACATAAGCCGAGTGGAGTTCATGGAAGACTTGGATCTCTCTGTAGTTAGGCTATGGGTACAGTCTGGAGTAGTCCTAAATGCAATATGGCAAGCAAGAGCCTGCCTGTTTGATCTGGGCTTCTCTATCTTACAAGGTGCCCCTTACCAGACTCTGGACATGAAACTCTCTCCTGATTGTACTACGAAAAATTGGCTTGTCTCAATATGTTCACTTGAAAGTCACTTGCATGCAAACAGTTCTGAGATCAGTGCACTACATAGATCTTATCTTAACTGACCGGAGACAGTCACATTTATCATCCCAGGCATAACTACTCAAGTGCGATAGCAAGAGGCAGTATAGCCTTGCGAGTTGGAACACTTGTGGATTTGTGCATCTAATGAATACATCATTTAACCACTTGAATAAGTAGGATATTGTGACTCTCCGGGAGACATGGTTGCCCAAACCTCCAGTTTGGAGTGACTTTAACATCTCCCTTTCCCCAGCCAAAACTGCTTCGAAAGGGAGGCCAATTGCAGGTTTACTCGTTGCAACTAAAGTAGCTGTTCAGCTTCAACTTGAGGCTTGGTTGAATCAGAATCAATACACCCAACTAGTGAAGATCAACAATAGCCCTTATTAACATCTATTGGAGCCATTGTGGTATAGATGCAGATTAATGTTTTCAGGACATTGAGACACTCTTCGAACTCATTGTATCTGACCCGTCCGTCACCCACACTATTATAACTCGTGACCTAAACCTGCACTATTTTTCTACTGAAACTATAGCGGCATGACTGCTTAGACGCTGGTGGCTCAATCTCATGATTGACAGGCAGATTGTAATGCTTAACGGTGCCCTCCCTGGTGATATACCTCCCCAGCCCACTTGCAGAAGAGCTTCCCAAGTGGCAATTATTGATTATATTTATGTCGATAGGAGTCTTTTCACGGTTGCAGATGAATTTAGAGTCTATCCTCAGAGTTATAGTGATCATGAGGTCCTCGCCCTCTCATGGAACTGGACCTTACTGTCCTCCAACACAAACCCTGAAAATTACAACGAAAACGTGATAGTTACTTGAGGGAGGAATCGACTTCATTGGTCCGAGACTTCCTTAGCAAATCTAAATAATTGTTTAATAACTGCGACTCGTGATCTTTGCCCGCAAATTGCTCTCTCTGAAGGACTGTATGTTGCGGCCTTCCAAACTTTTGATCAATGTCATTCAATGGGCCTCATTACGAGTCCGGCGGTAACTGCAGTGGTAAAACCGCCTGGTTACTGCCGGACTCGTATTACCATTCCGCCTCCGTGATTCCCGGAATTACCGGGGCATTACAACCCCGGTTTCCCGGGAATCACGGAGGCGGAATGGTGTTAATCCCCATTCCCATTGAGTCCTACGGGACTCAATGGGAATGGGGATCATGGAAACACCGGCAGCATCTCGTAATGCTGCCGGTGTTTCCTCGTCCGCATGCAGGCGGGCGGTGTTAAACCCGCCAGGTCAGACCTGGCGGGAACATCACCTCCCGCCTGCAGGAGCTGTGATCGCCCGGCATGGAAACAACGGTGGCGGAGGGTTTACCGCCACCGTAGTTTCCATACTGGGCGATTTGTAATGAGGCCCAATGACTTCTAGCCAAGTCACAAGCACAAACACGTTTTTGAGGCTGAATTGCAGAAAAAGAAACAGCCTATCACAGTGAGAAAAGAAAAGCCCTATTTATCTCCTCTGAATTAAGACACGTTAAACTTAAACAACTAAAAACCTCACATAAAAACTGGAAAAGCACAAGGTAAACCCTGCTTGTTCAGCACGCCGGAGAACATATGTTAGCTGCTATAGCAGGCAAGAGTTCAGCTCAGATATGGAGCCTTTTAAATAAGGCCAACCATATAACTCAAGTGACATTATTAATTAAAGCAGTTTCGGAGCCATTGTGTGAGAAAATCAGTCTTTCATTTGACGAAGAGGACATCTTATACTTTATTGCCAAATTAAGCTCATCCAGATCCCCGGGCCCAGATGGTCTTAACAACTATATGTTGAAAGAGCCTGGACCAAAATTTGGAATGTTATCTTTGTGTGTAAAAACCACCAACACGATACCTCCATCATGGCAGAAATCGATAATTGTACCAATCTTCAAGAAGGGCGAACACTCCTTGTCCAATAATTACCAGCCAATCGCCCTCTTAGATGCTCCAGGCAAGATCTTTGCTCAGCTCATTCTTAGAGATTTCAATCGTTGGATCACTGAATGTAATCTTCAAGATCCCTTCCAGACAGGTTTTGTTCCTGATCTGAGCACGACAATTAATCGCATGACCATCAGCGCTATTAAAGCTCTTGGACTTCTACTAAAGCAACCTATATATATGGGGTCTATCGATTTCAAAACAGCGTTTGATTCAGTCCCTAGGGAATTGCTTATGACCAAATTAGAAAAATCTGGGTGTCCCTCATCAATTCAGACCCTCATACACTAGCTGCACACTAACACAACAGTTTGGATTCGCTTAACATTGGATGGCAAACTTTCATCCCCGATTCCAATTTTCCGAGGCCTGAAGCAGGGGTGTATTCTCGCAACTTCTTCATTTCAGACCTTCAGATGAAGGTTACCACTGTGATCTCAGACTCACCTAAGCTAGGAACCAAATTGCATCGACCAAATGTCATTCGACCAGTTTTCAGTCGACCAAATGACTGGACACCCTTGATCCTCTTATCAAAAACCTCTAAGGGTCTCCAAAATCTCTTCTCTGTGAATATGCAACTGTAAACTATTTATCAGTCAACTTATCGAAAATAAAATGTTTGCAGTGTGGGGTTAAACTTAGTGATAAAGGGCACTACAACTGGACTCTACATGAAACAAGACTCTAAAGAGTCCATGAATATTGTTACTTGGGTCTTAATACGAATGACAGCAATACTGATGCTCCTTATGTAAACAAACTTCAAATCGAAATTACTACTACAGTGGCACAAGCCCGTGCCATACATAACAAATATGGAAAATGTTCATATGCTCCCGTACTCACATTTTACACTGGAAGGTGCTTCCAATAGTTTTGTATGGTGCGAAGACCAAGCCGTGGAAGCCTAGATCATTCTGGACAAAAGTTGAGGGCATGTTTTGGAAGCGGATATTATCATTGCCAGTTAGTCAACCAATGCACATGCTTAGGCACGAACTGGGACTAGTATATATGTTCAGCTTGTACACTTGGAAGATGTGCTCACTGTATAGAAAGTGTCTATTGTCAACTAAAACTGAGTCACGGCTAAATGCTTTAGCCTTGTATCTGCGATTAACTGATCATAAGTTCTTTGTAACCGGCGAATGAGATCTTGAATATCATGACAGTGGCGAGCATTTCAACAGAACTTCTACTAACTAATCCAACTTGCGCAAAGCAAAAATTATGGCAACAAGATTGGATTCCTACGCGAGATCAATGTTCCAAATATATTGACTTTAAAACCAATCCGTTTGCACAGACGGGGTTTCGAACAGCAGAAAAGTGCCTGCTGAAGTTTCCGTCTCCGAGCTACAGACAAGCCTTTTTGCACTTTAGACTCAATCTGTGGTGGACAAAAGAAGTTCTTGCGAAGTGGAGACTGATTCAAGAATGTGACAACTCATGTAGATTCTGTAAGGCAAAGAACCAAACGGAATCTCTAGGACATTTAATCAGTCTTTCTCCCATGGCCGCACCTAGGCGAAAACATCATCTGAAGAAACATTTCAAAGACCATAGAATTCTGACACCGGAATTGCTGTGGCTTGAAATATTCAGTATTAACAGAACAGCTGTGAAAATTACGATTGTAAAGTTCTTAATATCGCTTGACCCAGACCAAGAATATGAATGTTGAACTGCATTTAATACTTGAAGTATTATTGCTGGATTCTTTTTTCAAAAACTTACTATATTCTGCTCGTATAACTTTTTTTATTTTGGGCCTCATTTCGAGTCTGGTGGTAAGCGTGCAGGTAAGCCTGCTGGTGTTACCGGTGGCTTGCCGCCAGACTCGAAATAAATTACTGGTGCCTGACTTCCCGGTAACACTGGGGTATTCCGACCCCGGCGGCCGGGAAGTCAGGAGCCGGTAATTCTATAAATCTCCATTCCCATGGGGAATGAGGACCACGCAAGCACCGGCACTGTTTATAACCGTGCCAGTGCTTCTGTGAAACTCTGCGGGTGGGGTCCCGTTCCGCCCGCCAGGTCTGACCCTGGTGGGCGGGATGCCACCCGCCTGCAGGGTCGTAATGCGCAGGTCCGGAAACAATGGTGCCGGTAGGCTTACCGGCACCGTTGTTTCCGGGCAGGCACACTCATAATGAGGCCCATGTGTTTATTGTACATTTTTCTGTCACCAAAGACCATTCAACCATGCAAAAATGCTAATTGCCGGATTTTATATGATAACTGTTGACATTTATATATTGAAAGGTTGTTTATCTGTTACACCTTTTTGTACATATACAACCATGTCAATAAAAAAAAAAGAGACGCTAGTGACTGGCATGCAAGCTCAGGGGTCGGCTGTATCTCGGCCATGGGATTCATTACCCAGTAGCCATCATGAAAACAGATGAGAAGCCCTTTTTATGAGGAACGATTGCCTTTAGCATATGTCTCCAATCATAGGTTGGAAATTATGTGAACTGGACTTCATCACCAATCAGCTAAGGTAAGGGTATGCTTTTTGCCAATTCAAACAGTGGTGGCCATGCCATATGAGAGAGAGCTGAAAACGCCCTTGAGTTTCACGTACATTATCCCATACCAATTATCCCAGCGACCATTCAAGGCGGTGATTATTGTGATCACTCATCATCAACACACTGCCTGGTCCCAAAATTAAACTAGGTTAAGACAGAGGATACAAAATTGAAGGCAATATACTGCGTTTAAATTGGAAGTCACTTCCTACCAATGATTGCTTTAGCAATGAGGAATTAGAAAATTAATGCAAAAATTATTGAAGAAATAGGAATTATTATTTTACGGTGAGTCTTAATACTGAAATACATTCAGTATCTGCTAACATGAAATTGAAACATTAAAGTTATATCACCAACCAATTATTGTGAAAATTAAGAATACAAAGTATAGTTAACGCTATTCCCGAGAACAAAAACGGGATGCACTTGAGATTCCAAATCTGATTTTGGATTGGGGTAAGATTGAAATTACAATATGGAATCCAACATTATTGCAAGTTCACACATGAATCCGGGTCAAAGTTTACATCTAGGAAGTGATCTTTGGTTTTCACCTAGTGAACTTTAATGCCTGGTCAAGGTTAAGAAGAAACACTATTGATTTCCTGAACAAAAAAGTTACAGTGAGGCAGATATTGTCATATATTGTTGTAATACAATTGAAACTGGATATCCTGATTCCCGCTGTTGTGTGACAATTAGGCTTGGCCTTGCAAGCATGGACTGGATGAATGTTAGCAACACCAGAGGCGTTGATTAATCTGACTTGTACAATTTTGAGACAAAGCATTTCAATAAATATTTTACCTTGTACTTGTATTGCTCCCACTTTAACTCCAAAGGGGCTATATGTCTGCAAAGACTCGCCTCAAGATTCTACATTGGGAAAACCAACCATAATAGGATTCACATTCAAACTTTACATGTGACCTCAATATTCCCATCATAGGGACCCAACCTGAAACATACATGGTGAAGATGTTCTATTGTGGTCTGTATTGGGACTACCTCAGGATTTCCTGTGGAGAAGCTGGTGGACGGGTGCCTAGAGGCTGATGCCCTGAATTCGTTCTGGCCAGGCTGGGCTCGTGCATGGAAGGCTGGGATGAACGTTTAAACACCTTTCATTTTTTATCTGGACTCCTGGACTGGACTTTTTTCAATTTTTGCTGCCCCCAAATTCAGCTGTATGCTGGGAGCTGCCTGGTTTTGCATGTAACAAGTTAACCCTTTGCTTACGCACATTGACTGTTTCTCTGGATCAACAATGCATTTCTTTCTTTTTGGTTTCTTTGATCTTTTTCTTCTCTTGTTTGTATCCTGTTATTTATTTGTCATCTTTACTTTGATTGTACTAACACATTAACTTTTGTAAAGCACCTAGGCGTCTGCGCTATAGTGAATAAATAACAATACAAAATACAAATGCGTTTTAATATGTGGATATTAGCCCTGACATTCCTTTTGCAGCTCACTCATATTGCTTCTCATACAAAGGGGAGTTCACGTGGATGGAGCAGATGGAACAGAGGCCCTGATGCCTGCAGGCTTTCGGCGCGTTATAAGCACAAAGACAGACATAGACATAGGGAGCGGATGAAGTGGGCGGAGCAGACGGAGTGGACAAGTGGAACGGAACGGATGGAGCAGATGGAGCGGATGAAGTGGATGAGGCGGATGGAGTGGATGAGGCGGATGGAATTCATGAAATTAATAAAGTGGATGGAGTGGATGGAGTGGATGGAACAGATAGAGCAGATGAAATGCGAATGCAAATTCTAACATGCCCCACACGTCTATCACTGTGTACCCTGCTTTCCTGTTCCCCATGCTGTTGCTATATATCCCTATCCCCCTCCTGTTGCTGTAAGCCCAGCCTCCTGTCTGTGTCTCCATGTGTCGCTTTGATCCTGCCATCCTGTTCACGTGCCTGGTCTCGGGCACCTTAAATATAACCATCATATCACATCACTATGCTCACTCTCTACTATACACCATCATTCAACTAGAACACAGCTATACCCCTGACTAATTTTTCCAAGCTGTTCATGTACGAATACGACCCCATGAACACCTCATCACCCTAATAAAACGCAGCTAGCCAAGCACATTCTGGCCTAGCTGCTCACATATGCGTCCTTCAGGCCAAACACAGCCAGAGCCCAGTCTGGGTGTCCACCCACCGGACTGCACACATCCAACTGATATCTTCAGCACCACACCTAATGCTAGGATGAATTGACCAGCCGGCAATTACATCAGCTGCACACATATCTGGTGCACCCACGCACCCTACGACACTATCTCTCTACTGACCTGAACTGCGGTTCCCGAGGGCGTTCGGCCTACCAGCGCTTTGAGGTCATACTAATGATCTATAGAGCACAGAGTACTATATAAATGCCAAGTAACATAACATAACATGTTAAGTTATGGCTGACAAGTTTGTTTTTCAGGTAAAATTGAACCCGTAAATCACTTACTCCGTAAAATAAATGCAGCCAAAACCTTTGTAGGGGATGCAACAGAGTCATAGGTTTGATCCTCCTCAAGGGTGGACAAGGATCCCAGAGGTGGTATGGGAGAGCTTAGGGGCACCCCCTGTACCTGACTTCCCGGTTTGCGTGGAGCTGTGCATGTATATTGGTACCTCTTTCTTGCACCTAATGCCTATCAGCCTCTGTCCTGGCCAGGTCTCTTTCTCTAATCTTTCAGGTGGGTCCCTGGAGGCAGAAATTTCCAGAAACAGTACATGTACCACAATGGACCTCAGCCCAATGGACAAGACCTGGCGAGTAACACGACACATAGCCTGGTTACTCAAATGAAAATAGACAAGGCTTACCCATTCAGGAGTGGAATGGGAGACCAAACACCTACTACACACTGTCCATGCAAGCTACAGGGAAGCAGTCGTGGCATTGCTGGAACCAGCAGAGCATGATACAGCTCTGGGGGAGAGAGGGGTAGCCACCCCAAAGCATTTTCAGAGATTAACTTACTGTAGCCGATAGGAGAACAGAGAGCAAACGATGCAGGAGACGGAATGTAGAGAGATGGAGGCATGAGACAGGAATGTAGAGTGTAGTAATGGCAAGGTTAGCGTTGGGAGGAGTGAGATTTGGAAGGAAGGGAATAAGATCAGGAGGAGCTAGAGGAGGGGCAGGGGATGGCAGAGACACAGAAGAGGGTGGAGAAGAGAGGAGACATGCAGAGGAGGGGGAGAGTGAGGGAAATGTTGAGCGACAGTCATCAGGAGGACAGGCGTTCTAGGGCAATCCCCCTACCCCACTAGGTCACATAGGAAGACCCTGGGGAAATTAGATAGACAAGACTATGGCCTTTAGACCTCCCTATACTAGGGTTAGCCTAGACAGTAGGGGTCATCTGGATTTAGAGATGTTGTACTCTCATAAGACCTTGTTGAGTAGGGAGCATGGGCTAGGGAGATGGTAGACTTACTTTAAGAATGAGGGAAAGGTTAGAGGGACCACCCATAGTCTTGGAGCCACAATTGCCAGATGGTGTATATATTTGTATTATAAAGTGAAAAACCTATACCTTCCATCATCTGAATCATTTAGGACATTGTCACAATGAATAGTTTTATTGGCTGCCTATCTGAACAGCTTCAGGAAACACAAGAGATGTCCCAACAATACGAATGAACAAACTTTAAGAAGATAGATGAAAATCAGATGAACTTATCTGACACCTGTACTGGTTAGGCAGAAAAACAACAACTCCAACAGGCACTTCTGGGTTTCTGTGACATACCCAGAGAGATTATTTTGACTTTAGAGTCATTCATTTGTATGTAACTGCAATTGACACAGATCCGGAAATTTAACCTGTGTGTACAACAGTATTGATCAGCCCTACCGTCATTAGAGTCTCTATCTGAGGAAATCAAGTATCTAGAATGCAAAGAAGTTATATTAGAACGATTCATAATACCTTCAGCAATCTTATATTGTGGAGGATTCTTAAGCTTAATGGAGAAAGGTTCTTATGTGCTGATATCTGAACTCAATAAGTGGCCGCTTCCTTTTATTGCTCATATAAAAGGATTGAAACTGTTGTCAAAATTATCATTGAGCCATTCATGAAAATTTAGCACCCCATCCCAAAACAAGATTAAAATAATTACCTATTTTGAATTCTTGCAACTTAATCTTGGAAAATCATTAAAGTTATAATTAGAAAAGGTCATAGTATAAAATGTAGGGTCATCTTCAACCATTGAATTGTAGTGATGGTTTTTGGTCAGTGAGCCTTAATTTCAATTGTATCTCGTGAGATCCAAAGGCAATAAAAACGGTTAAAATTAAAATATTTACTTTTCTAGAGAAAGGCTTGTGTAGGCCAGATTAGAACCATATGATACTAGGTGTAATTCTCCATAAAAACAAGACTTCCACCAGAGCCCTCTGTAGACTATGAAAGATATCCCTATTAGGGACATTAATTTGGAAAATTTACTCCCAGAGTAACAGGTATTGTAATCCAACTTTTAATCTGTGAAGACAGGTGGATGCAGAGAGCACACAGATGCACACAGTCTCTTGCTAAAGGAGCTCGGGGATTAATGTATTGATATTAATCCATGGAAGGAAATACTCTTTGCAATCTATGAAGGTTCTAAATGTATGTGCAAGTTAATCAAACTGGGATAGTATTAGAGTGCTTATGTTAGAAGGATGCACTTCGGAATAGGACAGAGGTACTCATTTTAGGCTGGTGAGTGTTTGGAGATCCCTCTTGTTAGGCAGAATCACCTGCAGTACCCTTTGGGAACACTACAGGCAATTAAGACTACAAGTGTAAGCACAATTTCACCTTCGGTACAAGCCTGTACTACACAGTAAAGTGGTAGTGATGGCTGAGCAGCCACACTTATCTCAAAAGTTTAAATGAGCAGTAGAACAAGTTACACAAAGGACCAACAAACACAGTGATTCAAATATACATTTACTCAAGGTTTCTTGGTAAAAGAATATACATTTATTTACTCAGTCAGTTAGAAAACATTACACTAGCATAAGCAGCTCAATATCACACACTAATAAGCCACAGAAATACAACCGGGAAGTAAATGAACAAGTTTAGCTCCATGGAAGTAGGAGCAAAATGACACTTCAGATACTTATTAAAGGAGTAGAAAGACAAGGTTATAAGAATAGACAGCCCAAATACATTCATAGCCAGGGCGAAGGGTTTCAGTTAAATACAACCAGCAATTCTTCTCAATAGGCCTAGGCCAAAGTCACTGGTTCAGAGTTATTTTGTATTGGAAAGCACAGTTCTGGTGAATAACGGTTAAGACTTTGCCACGGAGATTAGAAGAATTTGGCTAGGCAAAAAAGTTTGACGAATGTTAAGGGAAGGACAAGCCTTCGTAGTTGAGGAAAGTTTCACACACTTTCTCGATAGATGAAAAGATTTCCGGACCCTGTTTGCACAGTACCTTGTCAATGAAGAAAGCTGTAGCTGAGGCAGTTGTTCCTGGCAGTTTGAGCAGATCTCGCTGTTCTTGAGATTCAGTTGTGGGGACAAGAAGGAGGACGTCGGGAGGTTCCTGCAATGCCCAGGGATGAGGCCAAAAGCTTTAGCAAGATGTCAGTTTAATGTGTGAGTGCCTTAAAGTCCGCAAGCTGGTTTCCTTCCCTCTGAATATCCAGTTTTCAACAGTACTCTGATGAAAATTCGACCAGATGGGGATGGTGTCCAGGTTGCTTGCGAGTTGGTTGTTTCCACCAAACTCAAGGGAAGAAGTTAACCTTGAGGGGCTTCTCTGTCGATGGAGTTTCAGACAATTCGGACCTGCAGCAGGGCTACACCGGTCGTCCAGGAGTTGCAGCAGTCCTCTTCCTTCAGCTCTACTTCTGTTCTTTCGTTCCAGTGGTCGACTCTGCTTTCCAAGTCCTAGAGACCTGCTTTTAAACAGTTTTCCCTCATTCATTCCAACCTGGCTGTCACTCACACAGCAGGGTGGCTGCCATTGGTGGACAGCCAGCCGACCAATCACGCCAGAGTGCATTCAGGTCTCCTAGGAGACTAAGCACGGGGAGTTCCGGGCACCTCCCTCACTTCCTGTCCACTCCAGACACTCAGGAGCCAGAGGAGGGCTTCAGCACTGAAGCCCACCAAAGGCCAACTAACAAAGGGACCAAACCTGGTTTGGCTTGCAGAGACAAACACAAGAAGGACCTTTCCTAAAATAAATGGCGAAAAAAAATGACCAGAGTCTGCTTTTACAGTTAGGTCTTGGGTGCCATATTGAAAAACATGGCTGACCTGATTTTTAGCTACCGTTATTAGCGGTCGGGAAAAACCATGGTAGTTTGATCTAAACCACTGCCACCAGCCATTTAAAGTAGGAAAGGGTAACATCTTACTGTCACATGAGTGTTTTGACTCAGGGGAAGCTAAGCAATCCCTCCGGCACTCTATAGGAAGATAGTGTGTGCTGGGTCAGTAAATTTAAAGAGACCAGTAAAGCCAATTTAACTTTACATGCTCTATATATCTATGTGTACCTCAATTAACTGTTTCAACTGTAACATGTTATCTTTCTACACACAACATGATAAATAAATTGTAAAGCGCACACCTTTATTATGAATTAAGTAAAGAAAGATTTTTTGAATATTATTATAGTTAACAGGTGCAAGGGACAACAATGGGACTCTGGCACACAATGTGACCAATATGAGTCAAGAGAAATCGATGTTCTTCAGTGGTGGACACCCTGTCCCTTGCACACCTCATTTACTGAAACTAGTCAGTCAAGTCTTACTGGTCTATGCGTATTAGAAAACAGTTTATAGTGTCAAACAGGACATCAATCTCATGAAGTCAATGTGTAGATCTATCTGTCACCAAACATAAAAAACTGCTATTTTATTTTTAGTGACAAATTTGTAAATCAGCAATTTAGTCAATCAACAATTAAAATAAAAGAGCTTGACGTGTTTCGGGAAACAGATCTCTTTATCGGGAGCAATGATTCTTAAGTGACAGGTACTTTTGTCAATCTTCAGGCTTCAAATTTCTTATTTCATCTATAAGGGAATTAGAACAATACTAAGATCAGTTATGTGCTCATAATAAAGGTTGTAAGTAGTTTACTGTATCATTAAAAGATGTGTTGTTAGACATCCACTTCACCTTAATGATCGTAAGACGACATCGGGAGAACATGTAATCTTCTCTGTCTGACATCCTTGTGTGTTTCTAAATGAATAGGTGATTCATGGCCTCTTGTTCTAAAAATATACAGAGGTGTAAGAATCTCCTTGTGTTAAGGCAGTGGATAACTGTAATTTGAGACTGGACAATTGGAAATAGAAGAGAAAAAGTGCCTACCTCCAAAAGCATCGAGAGATGAAAAGGAGATTTCTTAAATGGTACTTTGTACGATAGTTCCTCTGTACCTAAAAAGATCATGTGCAGAGGAAAATTTAGTATGATGTGCCCATTGAGTTACATTTCAGAAGTAAATGGTAGGTCTGAGTATCTGTTCACCTTGTAATGCGGTCAAGCACCCTCAATAGGATGTAATCCCCTTAGCTGGATATGCTGGAATCTTTCTAAAGGTATCTAAGAAGTAAAGTGCGAGTATAGACTCAACCCATGTTCTCGCTGCATTGTGTGACTACGGCTGTGAAGCCAGCACTACAATGTTATTTGATAATAAAATAAGGGTACTGAGCTTACCCACGTTAAAGGGCCGTTTTGGAACATCAGAGTAGAAGCACTCTGTGTCCAAAATGGCTGTCATTAAAAGGGATCTGTTTCTTGAAATGCGTCAAGCTCTTTTATTTTGATTGTTGGTTGACTAAATTGCTGATTTACAAATTTGTCACTAAAAATAGAATAACTGTTTTTGTATATTTAAAACCTACACATATACCCATTGACTGTATGAGATTGATGTTGTATATGATATTATAAAATATTATTTAATATGCATGGATACCAAGTAAGACTTGACTGACTAGTTTCAATATATGAGGTATGCAAGGGACGGGAGTGTCCATTACTGAAGGACACTGATTTCTCTTGATTCATATAGGTGACTTTTTGTGCTAGAGTCACATGTTTCTCTCTTGCACCTGTAAACTATAATATTTCAAATACCTGTCTTTACTTAATTCAAAATAAAGGTGTGCTCCACAACTTTTTTATCGCATAGTGAGTTTTCCTACATTCTTTGGAATGGCACTGACAGCGGTATGCACCGTCATCATTGAAATGTGTTGATGATAAAGCACGTAATTCTCGAAAATTACCTTATTGACCACCAAGCATGCTACAACTCTAGCTTTAAGTGAAGAGGACGTTTCCCGTATCCTTTGTGTGCTTAGGAATAAAGAAAGTTCATCCACTACAACAGAAAGTCCAGATAAACTGATCAACAATCTAGAGAGACTTATAAGGAGAGATATCTCACAGAAACTCCATTACTTCACATTAGCACAATATTACAAAGCTAAACATATCCCTAGCGGCCTTACAATGTATTTAAGACCGACCTTGTGCAAAGATAACATCGAGTTTGTCAAAAATGGAAGCAAATCCTAACTAAATGCTCCCTCGACCTTATATTGCTGACAATAGAAGAATTCACAAAATCACTCTCTAAAAGCGATACTGATATTGCAGAACTTAAAGAACAATGGAGCATACCTCTGTCTCATAAAAAGCTACAAGAAATTATAGTAGACACTAATAGACAACTTGACACATACCAATGTCAAACAGAGAAGAGAAAGATGGAAACCTTCAGAAGAGACACCCTTGACTACTCATGTGACGTTTTTACATTGCAGGAATACTACCCTCACAACCATTCATTCCAGATGAATAGACAGCCTGGACAACCAAGAAATAAAAGTAGAGAAACCGACCCATGCAGTGATGCCTCTAGCAGTGGGAAAGAATGGAATACCCCAAGCTCTTCAACAATTTACACAACATTAATAGTCCAAAATGTACCTCAAACAACACTGCGACAGCTTGCATCGGTCCAGCAACTACATCTGCTAAGGCATGTCCTTTATTAAGGGTAGAAAAACTAGGAGAGGACTCAAGAAAACTAAGAGGGAAGCAAAATACAGGGAATTTGTCTTTAAAATCTGTAGTCTCACACTTTTAGAAAAAGAAATTGACCTTCTTAACTCAGGGCTTTCATTTGTTCTCACGAATAATATCACTCAAATTGACGAACATATCAATGTAGCCAAACTGACAAGAACAATGAGACTAAAAGTCTTTTTTGGGTCTGTACCACCGATGGAGGTAAGATCGAAAACATTTGACTACCTAGAGATGAGGCCTAAAAGCATGTTCTATCCTAGTGTGAAAAATTCAGCACTAGAATTCTTCAAAAACACAGTGATTAAAGATATAAAATCGATCAAATATTTTGACATCAGAAAACATAACTTGAGAAAACATCAACATAAATTACTGAGACAACTGGCTGCAGGCCAGCTGAAAACCATCAAACGTACAGACAAGGGATGGGCCATTGTCATAATAGATACTGATTTTTACACATCCAGCTGCCTTGCGCTGCTCAGAGGCACAGATACCTATATGGTATTAGACGAAGATCCCACTAACTCAATCAAACCCATCATCGAGAGTGTTCATAAGAACGCACTCAGCGATGAGTGGATCACGGAAAAGACCAAAGATTGTCTCATCAACAAATTTCCGATCATGCCCATTTTCTATGGACATCCTAAAATCCACTTAAATCTTACATGCACACCTTTGAGACCAATAGTAGCTGCCACTGACAGCATCTTCAATCCCCTTGCCAAATATCTTGATAAACTCCTTCAACCCTTGGTACAGAAAGCAACCACCTATCTCAGAGACAGCACATATTTTCTTACTTCTCTTGATGAACTGACAGACTTTAATCCTGAATGGACACTCTTCACATTAGATGTTCAGAGTCTATACACATCCATCCCTCACAGTGCAGGACTAGATGCCTTAGAGTGGACCCTACTATCGGAAGAATGCTTTCAGTGGGACAAAATGTTAACATTGGAACTATCCAAAATCATCCTTTTAAACAATGATTTCCATTTCAACAAGAACTACTACCTACATATATCTGGAACCTCGTTGGGTTCATCTATGACTCTGACATATGCCAACTTATTCTTGTATTCATTTGAGACCCAACCTATTCTAGAAAAGCAAGACTCAGTGATGAAATTGGCTATGTGAAAGCGATATATTGATGACATTTTGGGTATTTGGAAGGGTCCCAAAGAGGAACTAGAGATTTTTTTAACCTACCTTAATGGGCAAAACCCAAGAATTAAATTTACCTTGGAAGTTGGCACCCTGAGTGTACACTTCCTTGACGTTCAGATCACTACTAGAGATAACAAACTGATCACATCTACCTATCGTAAAGCCACAGATATTATATAACGCACTTCATTAAGCAAGTTACCATCCCTCACATCTAAAAAATAATCTTCACCTCAGACATTATATGATAATGGGAAAAATCATTTCTGAGACACTGTTTATGGAGAAGCAGTAGAGAATGTAACTGACAGATTAGAGCAAAAAGCTATCCTGACCCCATACTTGAAAAAGCAAAAAGTAGGAGTGACATACACACTAGAAAAACCCTTCTTCAACCTAAAATGTGTCAGAGTGAGCCCCCTCTGATACATCTAATGCCATTTCCAAACAAAACAGACAGATTATCTGCATTCTTTAAAAAAAACCTGAAAAATCACTATGCTAGACACTCAATTGACCATAATATTTATTAAACCACCCATGATAGCCTACATCAGAGGAAGGAATTTCCGGTATAACCTTGTCAAGGAAGAGAGAACAGATTCACAAAGACAACCCTTCTTATTCAAACTGAAATATGGGACTTTCCCATAGTCACTGGAATAACACAAAAAGGACGATCATGTGAGACATCCACGAAGAGGCCAGAAAATTGATCTTAAAAAATACTCCACCTGTGACTCTAAACACGTGATATATAGGAGGTCATTACAACCCCGGCATTAAGGGTTAACGACGGCGTTAACCCTTAACGCCGGATTCCCACTTTAACGCCTGCTTTTGGCAGGCGTTAAAGTCCATGGCGCTAACCCGCCATGGTGCTAATTACGCCGCCGTAATTTACGGCGCCGTAATTAGCGCCTTCCCCACTCCCATTATGCCCTATGGGGCAAAAATGGGAATGGGGAAGGGAAAATGGGAAATGGGGATTTACCGCCCCACTCACCTTGGAATGGGGCGGTAAATCCGCCATCCACCATGGTGTAAATGTAGTTTACACCATGGTGGTAAAGTTGGTGCACTTAGCACCAAGGTTGTAATGACCTCCGTAGTTTGATCTTTCTTTGTGGACAGATCTATGTAGGACAAATGATCAGGAAGATTAAAGAGAAAATAACGGAACACAAAACTAACATCAGGACAAACAACCAAAAGCCTCTGGTAGCAAGACACTTCACCAAGGACAGACATACAATAGCCCAAATCAAGTATGTGGTTTTGTAAGTAGTGAAATCACCATCTAGAGGAGGCAACCCTAATGCACTCCTAATGAAAAGAGAGATGTTTCATATCCACAGATTGGATTATATGGCAATCACAGGGATTAATGAGGAGTTCTCATTGACAGCATTTCTTTCAACATTTTGATGCCCACTTCTTTGACTCCACACATAGTCGGACGCAACCGGACCCACAAGGTCCAAATAGACAGAACATGACCACTGATATTCAGTAATGCTTACCTAACAAACATGTTGATTGATGTTCGATTAATAGTTAGATACTTTCGCAATAACACTTTTCATGTCTATTGCCCTCCATGTAAATACTGCTTACGTATTGATCAATCTGTAACACCTTGACAGAATGTCTTCACATGATGTACATTGTAAAATGTCACATTAAAACGTGACACACTGACAGTCAATTGTTGACCTGATGATACTGTATTACCACTGTGCTGTCTAAAAAATGTCAGCTGAACGCGGATAGTGTGTTAGATATGAAATCTCACAGCCAAACTACACCATACCGATCATGTTTTACAGGCCGAAGTAGTTCTTCTAATGCTTGTGTATATATGATTGCACCCAACATCGCACTGGATGTACCATGAATGTAGACAGAAGGGTAGAAATGTTTACATTTTCACATATGATAATGTTACTGTTTACTAAGATGTCACCTCTGTACCATTGTTAACATGTCCATTGAGAACTAATAGTAGTGTCCGAGAGAGTGTTGCATCAGGTCTTGCATGGTGAAGTAACTTTTCTAATACTAATGTATCTGACACGACACATGATGCCTGAGTTCTTAAGACAGAAGAAGAGTCACTGTTCATGCCGTCACACATGTTTACGGAACTGATATATCATAAGATGTATAACCAGGGCTCTATTTAAAATGACTGCATTCATAAGTTGATGTTTGACAATAGGGTACCATACAGTAGCCCTACATTTATTCATCACTAAGGCTACTGAAATACACATGAGGAAATCCGGCTTGTAGCTAGTCACCTACCAATAGGCAAGCACCAGCCTGGTCACTGCAGGCATTTCACTAGCCTCCTGCAAACAGGTAGATACATGTGCAACAAATTACATCATTACACCTGTTTGGACGTTCTACACGTCATTTTAATGATGGACATTTTGGACACAGAGTGCTTCCAATCTGATGTTTGAAACGGCCTTACACCGTGGGTAAGCTCAGTTGTCTCGTTTTATTATGAAATAACATTGAGGTGCTGGCTTCACAGCCTTAGTCACACAATACAGAGAAATCATGCATTGATTCTGTACTCTCACTTTACTTCTTAGATACCTTGAGAAAGATTCCAGCATTTCCAGCTAAGGGGATTACATTCTAATTGAGGGTGCTTCACTGCATTACAAGGTGAGCAGATACTCAGACTTACCATGTACTTCTCATATTTAACTCAATGGCACATCATACTATATTTTCCTGTGCACATTATCTTTTAAGATACAGAGGGACTGCCTATTTAATATTGTACAGAGAGCCATTTAAGACATTGCCTTTTCATCTCTCGGATATCAGACAGCGAAGATTACATGTTCTCCCGATGTCGTCTTGCGATCATTAAGGTGAAGTGGATGTCTAACAACACACATGGATCTTTTAATAATACATTAAACTACTTACAACCTTTATTATGAGCACATAACTGATCTTAGTATTTTTCTAATTACCTTATAGTGAAATATGAATTTTGAAGCCTGAAGATTGACAAAAATAGCTGTCACTTAAGAATTATTGTTCCTGATGAAGGAACCTGTTTCCCGAAATGTGTCAAGCTCTTTTATTTTGATTGCTGATTGGCCAAACTGCTGATTTATACATTTTGTACTAAACATAAATAACATTTTTTTAATGTTTAAAAACAGACATATATACCCATTGACTGTATGAGGTTGATGTCTTATATGATGCTATGAACTATTATTTAATACGCATAGATACCAGTAAGACTTGACCTACTAGTTTCAGCATACGAGGAGTGCAAGGGACGGGAGTATCCATCACTGAAGGACACTGATTTCTCTTGATCTTTCTACACACAAACCGGTCTTTCCACTTGTAATTTCATTTTAATGTATTTCCAGAATCCAAGGCTTGAATCCTGTTTGTATATTATGAGTCATCTCTTCAACCCTTACCTTCAATGAGTCCTCCATTCCAGATGTTTTGCTATTTATAACACGTTTTTCGGTACAAATCCCTTTTAAATTCACCTTTTTGGCAAAAGCAATTTCAAGGCCTCTTGTTTACCTGAGTCTTACAAGTTACATTAACAGAATCATATCAGAAAGAGATGTTTTTAAACACACATTTGTAAGCATCCCATCCACAGTCCAGTTATAAAAATGTAAGACTATATCTAACAGGTACGTGGCAAGGGGTTATCCTCTAGAAGTAATGTCAAAAGCTCAGTCCTTGTGAGAGGTCTCATACTGGCCACACATGGGCCAGGACCTCGACCAATACTTGAAGGGGTGTCTTGTGTGTGCGCAATTTTAGACAAGTTCCCTCACACACAGAGCTCTCCTACAGAAAAGGGGATGACACTGCTTTGGTCAGATTTGCAAGTAGATTTCAGCGGGCCCGTGATTCACCCCTCTAGGGGGAAAAAGTACATGTTAACTGTGACATGCTTGTTTACCAAGTGGGTGTAATGTCTCTGAGTCCCAAATTGCAAGGCAGGAACAGCAGCTGCCATAATGATCAATCGCATCTTCTTGTGTTTTGGCCATCCCAAAAGGATGGAGTCAGACCGAGGATGTCACTTTACCAGAGAGGTGATGACAAAGATGTGGGAGATACTCGGGGTAAAGCGGAAACTCCACATTGCCTACCTCCCAGCCTCTAGTGGGGGAGTTCAGAGGTACAATAAAATGTGTGAGGGCATCCTAAAGAAGTTTGTGGCAGATTCTGGGCCTAGTTTGGACATCAGATTACTGCTTGTCCTGATGACCATCAGGTCTACACCATCTTCTGTGACAAAGATGTATTAATTCGAGCTCATGACTGGACAAAACATGGTGCCACCTCAGCATCTGCTCTACAGAACTCAAGATCAGACCCTGATCAACATGTCCACCACCCATGAATACATCGAGAATTTGCAAAAACACCTTCAGCATACTTTTGCGTACACTCAGCGAAATCTGGCAAAAGTTGGCAGAGGGGATGAAAACCCACTGCGATTTAAAGACCACTAAGAAAGGGTACCAAGTAATAGACAGGGTCTACTTGTACAACTTTGAAAGGAACCAGACCAAAGAGCGGAAGTTCCTTCCCTCCTGGCGCAGTGCCTTTGAAATTGTGGATTAAATTTCACCTGTCGCCTATAAGATCATCATCCCTAAAGGAGAACAAACAGAAGAGAAATGGGTTCATATCAATCAGTTGAAGTGTTGTCATCCCAGGCAGAACTTGCGACTGATTGAAGAACCCAGTGAGGGTGGAGCCCAGGAACCAGCCGAGGAATAAAAGTAAAGAATTGTAACCTGGATGAAGAAAATCATACATTTACAGGGAGTAGAAATGGTTATGGAGGATTAAAATGTAAAAAAAAGAAAAATGTTTCTAATGTATATATGGTAGGTGTCTCTTGTTTCTTTTGTTGTCAATTTTCAGGTCCCTACCTGGGAAAATAGTGTTGTATAAAATACTTAATCACTCTGTTATTCTTGGCAGATAAAATAACTCCTTGCCTCTACAGGCCAGAGGGGAGCCGCCGGAACGCAAGAGGTCCAGGATAAAAACATAACAGAAAAGATCCAAAAACAGTGGGGCAGGCCAGTGCACCACTCCATCAGGATCAGGAAAAGAGTAGACGTGCTCTGGGGGAGAGTCTTGAAATGAACCCAGGAGCAGTCGTGCTCCCAAGCAGATCCCTGGGACAAACCCAGGCAATGCAAAATGGACATCCCACTCTCTCCTAGCTCTTCTCTCTGCATACATCCATCAAAGAGCCAGGAGGGGGGACTTGTGAGGTGAAATGACCCCTGGATGCAAGAACTAAAAAGGCCAGAGTCAGTTCTGAGGACTCCCTAAAATCCTGGGCCTGTGCAGAATAATGTGGAAATGAGGCCCTGCACTGTCAAAGCAAAAAGGAGTGAAATTGAAATTCAAAACATTGAGATGCATACAAATGCCAATTGCCTAGCATAATGGAAAAAGACACATTGCAAGGTTTGCCAAAGTTATTGGAGAGCTGAAGTAACATTCTAAGAAACTATAGTCCACAGAACCCTCAATGGGTTATCAGCATTATGAGCAGCAGTTGCAGTGAAACAGATTGCCTTCTGTCATGAACATTAAATGAGTAATTCCATTTTTTTCTCTTTAAACTAAAGATATGCTCATCAAAAAGGTGTGCACGTTTTGTAAAATGTGAACTTGGTTTCTGTCATGCTGGGAGGCTGAACTGGTTTAAACTGCTGCAGTAAAAGGAAGGCCTTTTCACGGCTAAAACTAACAAAATGACATGTTGATTTTGCCTCTAAAGTGACACTGCACAGCCAGATGTACGCCAAAGCCTCTGAAAGTGTACTTATGTTGCTATCCTTTAATTACTGTATGCAGGGAACAACTTTGCAGTGATAGTTCAACATATTAATTGTGTGCCTTTCAGTAATTCATGTCAATTTAAAATGCAAGCTAATAAGTCAAATTCAGCTGAGGGGGAAAGGCTTTGGCATGCTTGCTATGTCCTCAGATGTGAAACTGAATTCCTCCCTTTAGGCTGCCATGAAGACCAAGAGGGGCCTGTAAGCTTCAAACAGGAGGGTTTCCCTTAAAAATACAGTTTACATACTTGTAGAGATCTTATTTGCGGTGTGGCAAGATAAGGACAGGTCTGCTCTCCAGTTTTATAACCCTAGGTCCCACAAAGTGCCATAAAAAACATGTATTAGCTGGCTATTAGCTCTTAGAATGTGCAATCTAATCTCAACACAGGCACCCCTCTTGACATCACAGCCAGGAAAAGGGACTGCAAGGGTGGGGACCGGAAGTCAAGGAGGGAGTTGACTGCCCATTGTGTAGGTGGGGGGAATGTTTTTTATCATATAAAATCAAGAATATTTATCCCACAATAGTCGTGATAGGATTTCTGAAAAGCTGCCAGACAGGCGCTTCTGGTCACCTAAAAATGATTTTGACGGGACCTACACAACCCAAGTTATTTATGAAAACATCATGTGGCCCTCCTTGTGTAGTTGAGAGACATGAAAATGTGATAAAGCATGCAAAATATGATTCATATTCCGCCCACCGAGCACCATATTTTTCACTGATATAGTTTTGGAGGAAATTAGGAAAAACTGTAGCTCCACATAGGAATGACATAAAAAATTCTGAGTCATGTCATTTGACTTGCAGTAAAATATAGTGTTCAGAAATGCTTACATATGTGTAAAAATATAAAAATTAAGGGCACGTGTCATGCAGTGAGATTTCTATGTCCCTGAACCAGACCAAGCCCCCTGTCAAAGTAAGATGATGAACGGGTCTCCTCGCCATGCTAGTCCTAAGTACGCCCACATTTGCTGGACCTATCAGCACACAGGTGGGTGTGGAGTATTGGACAGTAACCAATCCCTTTTGCGGGAACCATGACACATCAACTGTGTTATTGGCCCTATAACTAGGTGAAACCAGCCTCAAATAAGGACCTTTCCCACTAAATCCTGAGGAGAGCAGCTGACAAAATGTAGAGAACCATCCCAGCACAGTGAGGCCTAACTTGCAGTGGAGCGAGGAGGTTTAGTAGCTGCCTAGGGACCCCTTGGGAGGAAAGAGGGAATCCTTGACTGACCCCATTGGCTGTCCCAGCAGTGTCCTGATGCTACCTGGTGTCCAGTCCATACCTCTCCTTTAAGTATATAAACCCCAAGCCTTAGATTGCATAAGCCCAATATTCTTTCAGCATTGCCATAAAGACTCCCCCATGGAAAAATCCCCTTCCTTATTTGCCTGTGTATGTTAGCAATTCCTTATTGAAGAATTCCTGTTTGCTCGTATATTTCAGTCATTTTCCCAGTGAAAAATCCCCATTTGCCTGTGCAAATCCTTAGTATATTTTTCTAAGTAAATCAATTAATTTCCCCATTGATTTCTCTGGATTTGTATGGTTGGAATTCAAAACCAACTATCTCTTCACAGTGCCTTGTGAATTTTTATAGTTATAAAGTGTTGCCCAAAAGAATTAATCCCATTGTGATCTGAGAAACAAATGTGTCTGTGTTTTTAAATTGTGCCCTGCTAAAAGAATTTCCATATGCAACTGTATTTTTCCATTGTATCTGTCACCTTAACCCAAAACCGAATTTCCTCTTGATAGCTACCCCTTTCCCAGAGCTTGCCTGTCATTTTAAGTATCAGTAAAAACCGAATTTCCACCTACAGGTATATTTTCCAATTGCACCTGTCATCCTAACCAAAAAACGATTTTCCTTTGTGAGCTACCCTCTTTCCCAGAGCCTACCTGACATTTTTAGCCTTAGTAAAAACAAATTCCATTTGCATTTTCTTTCCCATTGAAATTGAGCTTCACATCCCAAAAATCGATTTCCCCTTCTGTTCCTCTTTCCCCACTGCGAGATAAAAATGGATTTCCATTTGCATTTTCTTTTCCAGTGCCCATATGTTGCATATCCTAAAACTGATTTTCCCCTTGCGTGCTGACTAGCATTCTCTGAAAGCCCTACCTGTCTTTTTAAGTATAAGCAAGCAAGTTCCCCATCTATCTTTTTCTTTCCCATAACAGTTGTGAGAAATAATTTTTAAAAAAACGTCTTTCATTGTGCTCTTAAAACAGATTGGCCCTCATTACGACCCTGGCGGAAATCGAAAAACGATGGCGGAAATGCAATACCGCCATCGAATAGCGCTCGGTGCGACTATGACCCGTCACCGCAAAGTACGAAGCCATTAGCGACACCGTAGTGAACGCCAACGCTAACTGCACCAAGCACGCGCGCGCGCGCCATGCCAAACCGCAAACACCACCATGGCGCAAGGGTACGCCAATTCCGACCCTAGCGGACATGTACCTAACGCCATCAGGCATGGCGTAATGTACCATTCCCCCATGGCGAGAAGTACGGCATCGCGAATCAACCGTAAACGGCCCCACTGAGTGCCTGTACACCGCTCCCTGCCCACAAAGTACAACTCCCCGTAGGTGCAATGAAGTCACAATGCAACCATTGAAATGTACAAGTCACCCATGCATGGCAAAGAAGAAAAGAAACACAAGAGGGGCCAATGGGAGCTGCAGGGCACAGATGGCACGAATACAGAAGCCATCCCAATGGACATGACCACAGTCCCCCACCAAGAAACGCACGCAAACACAGGCACCTGTGACCAGCAATATTCCGAAAATCACATCATTCCACCAGTCCACCTGGCTGACCGGCATCTGTTACACAAAACCCAATCCCCCGCCCCTGAGCATGACAACATTCAAACTGTCATATAGGCAGCCCCCATCCCTGACCTCACGGGCTTAGTAGGCAAACGCGCCCAGTACAGTACCACGCAACTAAACCCCGAAGCTGGAACCCAATGCAGATCTCCTCACAATACATCGCCCCCCAAATAGGCATATGCCACATCACTTGCAAAGAAAAACGCTACACGGGCCAAATCAGAATAGAAATTTATGCACATCAAAGTCACCAAGCCCATACAGCCATCAGGCCATGAACTCCAATACACTAATCACCATTGTGGGCTGCATCCGCAAGAAATGACCAGCCACTACTTGTGTGTCGCCCTGTTCCCCCATGGTACACAGAGCCACATTCACGTACGAAAAGGCAACATGGAAGCGCACAGAACCGCAGGGCCGTCCCAATGGGGAGGCACTAGTCCAGCTGAAAGGCCGAAATGTTGCTCCGAGCCACCAGTACTGCGTAAGGGCATGTGGCCCATTGGCGATCGTCCCATAAGATCGTAATGCTGCTCCACTGATTAACACGAAGCAGCAGGTGTCGGGAGTAAAATCCATCTGCAGGAGTGGCATACAGATGGCAGTGGCAAAAGGGGAGGAGATACCTGTCAACCAAAAGAAAAGAAAAAGAACAGAATGGCCATCAGAACTACATTCGAACAACTCACTTCAATGATCACACGAAATCCACAGCCATATGCATGCTAGCCCACTCAAAAGGATCATCACCACCCCAAAACCACTTGCGACTCATAACCATCTATATCGAGGTGCAAACACCATCACAAACGAGTGTACCTGTGCATGCGTCTGTCAAAACAGAATCCATCAGTTGGGAATGTTAACGTGCATGGACACAAGTGTCTGAGGGCGCCTCGAGACAGGGAGGGCTCAACAAGGCCAGATAGACGATGGTCCCACTATGGCAGCCCTGCATCACATAGCGTAGGGGAGGCGGATAGATCCCAAGAAGCCCTGTACATGGCAAACTCTGTATCAAATCACCTGCCCATGCATCCATTCATCATTCCCTCATCCCGGGATCAAAACGCCTGAATAATTACTCACATAACATTAGAAACATCCATTGAGTCTGTGCGTTATGCAGCCTGCAAAATCCACAGTGCCCCAGCCCGTAATTCCAGTGTTGTGAAGTAACATGTATTTGGGAACGGCCGGCCTCATCGCCCACGTAGCTATTGCGCATCCCAAACTATTCATATCAATCATTGCTCCCTCGCCATGGGCCCTGTCTCAAGGACATTGAACAATAGAACGTTATATTTGCAGTCAGACCTGTGGGCATCTCCTCGCCGCTAGCTGGAAACCGAAAGCGCCGCCCTTCGAATTCCTCATTTGCAACACCACGTCGGAAAGGCATCTGTGGCCGTTTGAAATCACTAATTATTCCATCGAGTGCGGCTGTGTGTGAAAATGGCAACTGCCTTCACCCACGAATGGGACGCCCCGCCCGTCGTTGCAACTCGGTACAGTGATGCATGAGGGCCCACCGTTACTCGAGTACTACGTTCCACTGACCCTTCACAAGTCTGTTCGCGACTGCACAGATAGTATGGGAAACAATGGGACCACAGCAGAATGAACATATCAACCAATCTTACACGGCCATCGGGTACAAATACATGATAGCAATAGCAAGATACCATTCCCCGAATTGCAGCGTTGTGCGCGTGATGTGCTCGGCCAAAGGGGAGAGCAGTTTGCACAGGTGGAATGAATCACCACAGGTGGAGGCCATACAGCCTGAAAACACATAAATTGCACAGCCAGTCTCCTCCCACAACCACACCGAAATGCTACCGGCAGGACTCGCGATGTTGGCCCTGGGGGACCTGATAGCACTGCAAGTGCTCCAACTCCAAGAAGAAGACGAACACCAACTACAACCAGCAGCACGGAGGAGACGCAGGAGGAGGAGGAGGCCAAGGCAGGGCCAGCAAGGCCCACCAGCACAGCCACTACCACCACGCAGGCAGCCCGCAATCCCACGCCTCCGAGCACATCCGTTCAACCTCACTGATGAGCAGATCCACACCCTCTACCGTTTGGACCGGGACACCATAGCCGCCATTGTGGACATGACACAGGCTGACCTTGTCAGCATGATAGATAGCCCAACCGCCATCCCACCCCTACTGAAGGTGGTGTCTGTACTCCACTTCCTGGCCACAGGCACCTACCAGCACACAGTCGGACAGTTGCATGGCATTTCTCAGCCACTGTTCTCACGGACACTATTGCAAGTGCTCGATGCCCTCCTGCAGCACGCAGACGACTACATCTCCCTACCACGCTCGGAGCAGGAAATTACAAACACGAAAGTGGGATTCCATGCACTTGCCGGCATACCGGGTTGCATTGGTGCCATCGACTGCACCCATGTGGAATTGGTCGTCCCACATGCCATGGAGGCCCAGTACCGCAACCGAAAGCAATTTCATTCCCTGAATGTACAAATGGTGTGTGACTCCAACAGGATCATTACACATTGTTGTGCCCGATTCCCTGGATCAACCCATGATTCTATGGTCTTGAGGAACTCTACAATACCACGCTACATGGAGCGACACGCAGGGAACAGATCTTGGCTACTCGGTGAGTCTCATTACATGCATGATGATGTGGGGTATGTGAATTGGCAATGACCTGGCAGGAAGGGGGGGGGGGGTGTGCGTACGTATCAATGGCATTCCACATCATACGTTTCTCGTCCACATACAGGTGATGCTGGATATCCACTGAAGAGATGGCTCCTCACACCAGTCCGGAACCCACGGGACCAGCATGAGGAGGACTACAACCATGCCCACTCACGTACCCGTGTAGTCATAGAACAGGCATTCGGCCTACTGAAGGGCCGTTTCCGCTGCCTCAGCAGGTCTGGCGGGGCACTCCTGTACCGCCATGAGAAGGTTGCAAAGATGGTGATGGCATGTGTCATGCTCCACAACATGTGCGTACGTAGAAATGTGCCCATGCCCCCTGACGCAGAACTGCAAGCACCTGAAGATGGTCATGATGAGGGTGGGGATGTGGCAGCACCTCATGGAGTCTGCGAGGCACCGGAGGCCCGTGACATTCGTCAGCATCTCATTGATGTATGCTTCTAGCACTCACGCCTGGTGCCTGATACATGGACACGGGACTCGTGGCACTGCGTGTGTCTGGGACATGCACAATATGGACTGTACGCCTATGATGGCCTAGTACACAAAGATCAATGTCCACACATCTCATTGGTTGATCGTGCACTTTTTATGGCATATGTGATGTCATGTTGAACACCCTATCGACCCGCCACCCAAGTGAGCCCAACACACCCCCTCCACCCTCCTACCTCCCCCCCGAACACCAGTGTCCAAAGATGCTCATTGTCAGTGGGCAGTCGCTATTGCAAGCCCCCTCTGCGGGTATCAGGGGCACCCCTGCCTGTGGAGCGCAGGTTCCTTCCAGATCTACGTTGGGGGCTGCCCTGGACGGAACTTGCAACGGATGATGTGTCTGCCTGCTCACGTCCATGCATGTCCCTAAGGGTTTGCGAGAGCTCAGTGAGCACACGGCGCACTGCGGCAAGTTCGGCACATACGTCCTTGGCCGTCGCATGCAGTTCCCCCCTGAGGCTCTCGGTGCTTCTCTCCATTTGGACTCTCAGGCTCTCGGTGCTACTCTCGATTTGTGCCCTAAGTGTCTCAGTTGATGTTTCTATGTCTGCCTTAGTGCCCCCACATTCATCAGCATGGTCCTTGAGGAGCGTGGCCAGTTGCTGCTGTTGTTCGATCAACTGGTCGAGGGACTGTTGCCTCTGCTGGGCCATGGCCATTTGCGGGGGTGTCACAGAGGGGCTGCTGTCCTCATGTTGCCTTGCCACAGGGCTTGTGGGGGATGGCCAGTCGTCGTCTTGTGGGTGCCCCTGCGTGGTATCCTCATGTTGTACGGGATGGGACAGACAGGGGGATTGGGACAGGTCATGGATGGATCTGACTTCGGCATCCCCGTTTTCTGTGTCGGAGCATGCTGCCATCAATGGGGTGTCACCTATGGTGCTGCTGCCACCAGAGGCAGTGCCTTCTGTGGCATCCATTGGGGGGACCTGTGGTGGTGGTGTTGTGGGCATGCTGGCTGCTGGGGTGCCTGTTGATGTTCCCTCCTCTGTGCTGCCACCTGATTTGTGCTGCTGCCGTGTCTTGATGCGTGCAGCTGAGGTGGAGGGTCTCTGGCCGTTGGTCTTGGCCCTCTTTGCAGGTGTGCTGGTAGGGGTGTCCTGTAGCTCGTCGTTTGGATCGGACCCTGTGGTGGAGTAAAGGAGGGCGAGGGTTATTGATGGGTCTGTGGGAATTGGAATGGCATTGTATCACATGCATTGGGGTGGTACCTGAGGGTGATTTGGGTCGGGGCCTTGGAGGTGCTTTGATTTGTGTGTGGAGTGAGGGTGCAGTTGTTTGGCAGCCTGCAGTTAGGGTGTGCCTGCTGCACGTGTAGTGCGTGTATTAGGGGTTTTTAATTATTTATGTATTTATTGTGGGTTTTAACGTGCGCTATCAGGCCGATGTGTGTGGACGTTCTCCTGGACATGTGTTTCTGTTGCACTATGTGGACGCATGGTACTTCACATGGATGGACTGTGTGGATTTGGCATTGTTTTATCTGGCCCACCTACCTGAATCTTCGGATGTCTGCACTCCTTTCTCCATCCCTCCGACTCCCTCTATGCTCTCCATTCCGATAGTGGAGGCACAGATTTCTTCCCAGGGGGTCAACTTGATGGGTGATTCAGGACCTCCCCCGGTGGCTGTGGCAATGTTGCGGTTGGCAGAGAGTATGCTGCGGACGCGTATCCGCAGGTCGTCCCATCGCTTGCGGCATTGCGGTGGGGTGCGGGGTGCGGTCCCCACCGCACTTACCCGCTGTGCCACCAGAGCCCATATGGCCTTCTTGTTTGCAAGTGCCGTCCTGGTCATTTGCGTGCAGAAGACGACGGCAGCATTCTCCTGGAGGGTCTCTGTTAGCACGGTGAGTTCCTCACGGGAGAAGTGGACCTGCCGCTTGCGGCTGCACGCTTTCTTCGCTACTTTTCCCATTTTTCTTGGTTTCGCTAGGGTGGTTGACGGGTTGGGGTGTGTTTCAGGGTAGTGATTTTAGTGGTTGTGTGGTTTTAGTGTATTTATAGGTGTACGCCGGGATGTTTCCCGTTCCGGGCCCGTGTTTTAACTTCCGTTTCCGTATATTTCCGGGCACCGTACTTTCCGGTAGGCGCACACTGCGGTGACCGCTAAGAGGGGTGGCGGTATTGCACCTAGGGCGCCGTACGGCGGCGGTGTGGGCCGTTTTGGGGTCATTTCCGCCATCGCGGACTTTGCACTTCCGCCATGCCGTGGTGCTCGTGCCCGATGGGTCGGAATGGGCCGCACTTTGCTCCTTCGTGCAATGGCGGAAACGCTATTTACGCTGTGGCGCTCCGGTCAGTCGCTTTCCGCCAGGGTCGTAATGAGGGCCATTGTCCTCTTCTTTGCTGGCTCCACATATTGTTTCTGTGGGGTCCACCCGAAAATCAATTTCCCCCCTGTATTCCTATTCCCTGCCTTCCAGTCAAAGGAATCAAGTCAATTGATGTTTGCGGGTTGAGTGTTGCAGTGGGGGGGCGGTGCTTAACTCTAGTGCTATCATTGGGTGTGGAATTGTTTTTTTTCTGTTTTGTCATTGAAAAGGAAGTTTTTGTGACAGTATATCTTAACCTGGTCGCTTATAGAAGTCATTGCATTTTGTGTTGCCACAACATTGGTGGCTGTTGTGATTGGTTGATTCTAATTTGACATTAAATAATAAATTAATAAATATCTTATTGATACACACCGGCCCGGTTCCTAGTCCATTGTGACACAGGGTGTTTGTGGAGGGTGTGGGTGAGACGGGTTGGAGGCCTTCTCAAAAGAATCTGAGGAATTAAAAAAATTAAACTGTTTAATTTGTGCTCACATTCATTGTAGGGGAAGCAGATCCCTGGTATGCGTGTGCCGTGTAATAAACCGTGACATCATCCTTGGCTGGAGCACAACTAATATGTATGAAAATGGGGGCACCCACTTCAAAGAGCAATCTTCCAACACAAAGGAGACTGATAAAGGTACAGGCTGACCCAATGAAAACAAATGGCCGGAAGCAGGAGCAGGACCATTTGTCCCACATGAACATTCACAATTAATTTTAAAAGACTATTATCATTTAGGCATTTTTCTCAGCCATCATAAGGTGTCTGGATTTCATCTATGTACCATTTTTTATTTAATTTCCAGGCGATTTTGGGGATATAAAATTCATCTTCATGTGACTCTGGGAACTGTAAGGGCCAGTTAAACTAGGTTTCTGGCTGGTCTGAACATGTTCCAAATTTGAGAGTTGGTGAGTGGGTGGAAATTGAAATTAGGCATATGCTTGATAATTTACATATTCATAACTGTTGTGCTTTTTATGGAAACGGCAGAAAGGTGCCACATGGCCGTGCTACATGATACAAATTTGGTGGTCGGCTTATCTAAACCCCATGATTAGCGTATATAGAACACATGTCTAGTCTGTCAGTTGCTAGTAAAATTATGAAGCTGTGATACATAACTAGTTTTTGCCAAACATTTGAAAGGAGAACAAAGGATGATGACTAATGGGAATTGCCCTATGTTGCTCTAAACTCCTAAAGCAATCCTTATTTAGAGGCTGGGTTTGGGAGGAGAGAGAATGGTAACTGTCCAATCCTAGTGGCAGAGATTATTTCAGGGTACTTCCCCAAGATTGTAAAATTGGTGGTGTCATCACTGCTATATAAGAGGGACTGCACTAGGACAGAGAGGCAGAAAATGAGAAATACAGGAACAGAGAGAGAAGAGACATACCATCAGGAAGGCTGCTGAAACGTACCATGTGACAGCTATAATGAGACACCAGAGGAGATTGCTGAGATTTCAACTGGGTGGAGCAGTCTATTTCTAGGAAGGTCTCAAAGCTGACTGGGTCCTATGGCGGAGAGCGGGAGGCGTTCTTTGAGAGTGGAGTGACCAGACTCCTGCCCTAACTTTCCAGACTGTTCTGAGATGCAGCTGGCTTTTCTGAACCTTAAACAGAGGCTTGCTATGTCGGTAGAACTGAGCCGTGGGAAACCAAAAGGTGGGGGAGTCTGTTTGCCTTTAATCCATTCCCTTCATAGTGTGGGGAGCAAATCTGTGTAGATCCTTAGCCTATGTAACCAAACATATTCATTTAATTAATTCCCAATTTGTAGAATCCTAAGGGGTGAATTTAATTAAAATTTGAAATTAACAAAACTATAGCCTATAAATGAATTGGGTAATCCTTGTTGTCCAGCTAACCCTGAGTTCTTTAAGGAAGAGGGGCGTCTTTGTTCTTAAATTAGTCCAACCTTTTATCCAGCTTCCCCAACACAGGCCTTTCAGTAAGGGGGGTCTGAAATCTCAAATTCCCCATTTCACTCCAATTTCTCTATCTGAATTCCCAACGTAGACCAAAGCAATGGCGGTCTGTATCGCCCTGAGTTTATTTTAAACCAAAAGTGGGGGGGAAACCAGGTGAAATCATAATTGCCATATGTATTTGAGCCAATCTTGAAATTCTACTGCTAGCATTTTAAGCCTGCAGGAAAATCAAAATCGCACAACATTAAATAAGTGCCTTCTTTATTGATCAGTGTAATTATTTGGTGAAGTGAAATTTACAGTAAGGGAAGAATTGTGGCCGTTTTCTTTTTACTTTACTTTACCTTAATTAATTTGTAACATTCAACCAATGACCCATGGGCTTAAGGGTGCACATAGGTAACACAGACAAGCAAACAGGAAAAATACTAAACACAATGGAAATCCTACAGTAAACAAATCGGATTCAGAAGGTGTTTAAGAGAATAGCAATGTTTTTCATTTTTTTCTAAAAACATCGGTAGACTTTAGTTCTCTCAGGTCCAGCGGAAGGGCATTCCATTTAACTCACTTTTATGATTTGTTTATGCTGAGAGAAGTTGATTGTGCTGTGCCCTGGATAAAGTGGTGTTTTGACCTTTTTGTGCTAATTTCTATTACTTTTCATTTAAATAAATACCAATATATTTCCCATACACCGGCCTGGTTCTTGGCTCATTGTTAGCACAGAGGAGAGGGATCCAAGGGGCATGATATGTGTCTGAGATAGGGCTAAAAAAAAATTCTGTTAAACAGTGTGTTGCATAACCACTTAAGTGGGGAAGGAAGGGACTCCCTGTGTTGAGGGTGGATTCTGAATAAGCGGTTACATGCCAGAGAGTCTCTGAAGCAAACCAAGGACAAGGCCTGCTACACTCCCCTCAGCTTTGGGCCGTCTGCCTTAAAGCACGACACAAGCCCAGTGAAGACTCTAGGAGGAGTGCTGAAACTGACTCAACCCCGTTGAGCACCAGGAACTTCTACAACCACAAGGTACATTGTGGTTCTATCCTCCGGGTCCTTCTTCCGAAGACCGCTAGTGACATTTTTTGACCCCTTGCTCTCTTTGTATTGAAACCAAGTATCCTTGAACTATTGTGATTAATTACTTTACCAACTACCCTTCTGTCAGTATCCAGAGTGCATTCCCTTTCGTTTGTTTATTTGGTTATTTATTTCTATAGCGCACCGAACCCGGAGGTATCTGGGCACATTAAAGTAGGTTACAGTAATACAATGGTACAAATTATACAATTAAGGCATAACAGGTACGGTAATACAGGTCGACAGATTACACAATGCAGATTGTAAAGGAAGTGCATAGGAGACATGGCAGTATTTATATAAGAGTAGGATAGGTTTTTAGCACTGTGGAAGATGCACAGGTTAAAACCGTATGGTAAGGCAGACTGAATAACAATGCAGGCGATAATAGTGTGTTAGACTTAAGGAGAAAGGACTCTTGTCGTCTTGGTTAGACCTTCAGTGTTAGCCAGGTAATGGCTTTCTTCTTAAAGTTGGTGAATGGCTGGGTCATTTTGAGGTGTGGTGGGAGGGTGTTTCACAGTTTAGCAGCAGGAACTGGGAAGCTGCCCCCCCCTGACTTTTCTAGTTTATATCTTGGGACTAGCAGACTAGCGGAATTGGCCGATCTGGTGATCAGAGAGGAGGATCTGATGGTGAATGTTTCTGTTAGGTAAGGGGGGGGCGGCATGATTCAGAGATTTGAATGTAAGGGACATTGTTTTCAGCTGGATCTTCTCCTTGATTGTCAGCCATTTGTGCTGTCTTCTAATTGCAGAAATGTGTTCTCTCCTAGGGATGCTCGGAGCAGTCCTAAGTGCGTTATTT
Organism: Ambystoma mexicanum; assembly: GCF_040938575.1. NCBI lineage: Eukaryota > Metazoa > Chordata > Amphibia > Caudata > Ambystomatidae > Ambystoma > Ambystoma mexicanum. The sequence goes on from NC_090940.1 coordinate 199,790,701, forward strand.
TGCATGATTTGGAGATTGTTGAGAACAAAATTACATGCGCCTAAGTATAGCCCATTGAAATATTCCAACTTGGACAGAATAAGGGCTCTAGTTAGTGTAAAACAGCTTTCCGTGGAGAGTAGTGGTTTGCAGGCCCTTATCAGTTTGCCCATATAGGCTGTAGCTGAGGCATGGTGTTGACTTGTTTGTGTAGATTTAAAGTGGAGTCTAGGTAGAAACCTAACGTTTTTACCTCTTTTGCCATGTGAATATTATTCCCTTCTATATGATGATATGATATATATATGATATGATATGATATTTTATTTGTATCGCACTCGTACACAAGTGTTTCAGAGCGCGACAAGGCAAGGGAGGGGAACAAGAGGGAAACAAAACAACGATCTTACTAGGCCCAGTGACATTGAGAACATGCAAGTGCGTGGGAAAGGGAAAAGGGAAAAGTGCATGGAAGGGGGAGATTGGAAAGTGTGGCGCAGAGGAGAGACAGATAAATAATAAAAACAAATAAAATAGATAATGGAGCAATAAACAGGGGTAGTGCAGCCAACAAGTGGCAAGTGCTGTGATTACGGCAGCAGAACTGGGCAAGTCTGATAAGTGCATGAAAGAAGAAAATGGGGGAGTTAGGGACTGTATGGGTACAGATACAGTCCCCAGTGCAAGGGGTGGCCGGGAGGCAATGCAGAAAGGGTGGCAAGGTGAGCAGGTACCTGGGCCCAGGGGACGGAGGGTGGGCAGGTGCACAGTGCCAAAATAGAGCAGATCAGCAAGGGAGAGTGGGAGCAAAGTCAGATGCAAAGAGGAAGGTCTTAAGGTGCTTCCGGAACCGGAGATGGTTCTCCTCAAACTGTTGAAAGAGGTATAGTCAGAGTTAAGTTTGTTCAGGTTAGTTGGGGCGCCTAGGAGCAGCAGTTCAGTTTTAACATCATTCATGCAGAGGCCATGGGTTGCCACCCATGCCTGAATGATTAAGTAGATTTTATTCACAAGCCTTGTATCACTATTATAGTTACCCGTTAAGGGTAGGAGGATCTGGGTGTCATCTGCATAGTTGGTGTAGGTGACACCCAGATGATCGAGCTTGTCAAATAGAGGCTTTGTGAAGATATTGTACATAGTGGGAGACACACAGGAACCTTGAGGTACTCGGCAAGAGATGGGGATTGGGTCAGCAGCTGTGGACGGAGAAAGAACTCTCATGGTCCTGTTGTTTAGGACCATGAACCTTCTTGAAACTGTCTGTTCTCTGCATTCCTTTACGGGTGGGTTGTATTTTGTAGTGTGCTAGAACTGTCAGTTGTGATAACAATAAAGTAGATATCTGTGTAAAACCTTGACTGGACAGTCCGTTTTATCTTTGGGTAATAATTGTATTTTCGCAGTGTTGCAACTAACCAACAATCTACAACCTTGTAGAGATAAGCCTGCCATTCCGTCCATGTTACCAAAATTGGACAAGGAGGTTTATAATTTGCTTGTGTTTCCAATCTGTTCAGATCCTTGCTGGTGTACTAGAGGTGTGGGGCTGATTGATGGTTTAGAAACCGATATTCATCCCTGGACCACTTGTGCCCCGGAAGTAGACGCGTCACAGACTCTCATGTAGAGGGTTGGAAATCCTGTGTTCTCACGCTGGCATTGTGGTGGGACTCCTGGGTACCCTGTACTCCCAGGCCTTCATCAGGGTGTTACCCTGTGCTGGAAGGCTGGCAATGTGCCAAGTGGCTAATGGTATGGGCTGTAGCCCCTTTGTTCTCAGGTGAGCACGTCAGTGACTGACTCTAATGCAGTGGGTTGGAAAGCCATTGCTCTCAGGATGGCATTGTGGTTAGTCTCCTTGGAACCTCAGGCTGTCATCGGTGTGCACTCTGTGCTGTAAGGCTGACACTGTGCCAAGTGACTATAATGCTGTGGGCTGTAGTCGCTCCGCTCCCAGGCTGGCATTTCAGGGATTGACTCTCATGCAGAGGGTTGGAAAGCCCGTGTTGTCAGGCTGGCATTCTAGTGAGTCTCTTAGGCACCCTATTCTTCTGTGGGCTGTAGTCCCTCCGCTCTCAGGTTGGCATTCCAGCCAGTGGCTGGAAAGCCATTGTTCTCAGGCTGGCATTGTAATTAGTCTCCTGGGCACCCTGCACTCTCCGGCTGCCCTAAGGCTGCTGGCACTGTGCCGAGTGACTCTAATTCTGTGGGCTGCCGTCCCTCCGCTCCCAGGCTGGCATTGCAGGAGTGGCTCTAGCGCAGCGGGTTGGCAAGCCAGTGCTCTCAGCCTGGCTTTGCGCGGAGTGGCTCGGATGCCAGCCCGCCCTGCCCGCCCCTCGCGCACAGGGCGCTGTCGGCTCTGGGAGGTGCTGAAATCTTTCCCCTCCGCCTTGCTTTGATTGGCAGAGGGTGACAGTGATTGACAGCTACCCATGGCAACGGCCGAGCCAATCTGCCGGCTCCAGTAGAGAGCGGGGCCGGGTGTGGGCGCAGATCCTGGTCTGGGTGGCTGCGCAGCGGCTGCTCTCCTGTGCCGGCGCTGCTGCGAGCCGTGCCGTCCCGCTCCAGTCCCCCTGACGCCCGCCCGGGCAGGGCTGGCCCCTCTCCACCCCCGGGCCCCCCCGCACGGCCTCCCCGATGTTCCAGCTGCCCATGCTGAACTTCAGCCCGCAGCAGGTGGCCGGCGTGTGCGAGACCCTGGAGGAGAGCGGGGACATCGAGCGGCTGGGCCGCTTCCTGTGGTCGCTGCCCGTGGCGCCCGCCGCCTGCGAGGCGCTGAACAAGAATGAGTCGGTGCTGCGCGCCCGGGCCATCGTGGCCTTCCACAGCGGCCACTTCCGCGAGCTGTACCAGCTGCTGGAGGCGCACAAGTTCGGGCGCGACTCGCACGCCAAGCTGCAGGCGCTCTGGCTGGAGGCGCACTACCAGGAGGCGGAGAAGCTGCGCGGGCGGCCGCTGGGGCCCGTCGACAAGTACCGCGTGCGCAAGAAGTTCCCGCTGCCGCGCACCATCTGGGACGGCGAGCAGAAGACGCACTGCTTCAAGGAGCGCACCCGCCACCTGCTGAGGGAGTGGTACCTGCAGGACCCCTACCCCAACCCCAGCAAGAAGCGCGAGCTGGCGCAGGCCACCGGACTCACCCCCACCCAGGTGGGCAACTGGTTCAAGAACCGGCGGCAGCGGGACCGGGCGGCGGCCGCCAAGAACAGGTCTGTCTCCCGGCTGGGCTGAAGGGTGAAGGGGGGGGGGCGGGGGGGGGCGCTAGGGGGCCATGGGGCAGGCCCTCTCGGGGTCATGGTGCACCCAGTCCAGCAGAAGTGTGATGGGAAAGTGGCAGGGGCCGGGGCAGATGTGTGGAGTCTGACAGTCCAGAGGTCACTTGATGGCCGTACTCCAGGGGCGCTACCCTGGCACTTCAGAGGGCAGGCGCGGTGCTGTTCGCACTGCAAGGGGCAGTATTGCGGCTGTTCAGGGGGCACTCCAGGGACACCATCCTGGCACTTCAGAGGGAAGGCGCGGTGTTGTTCGCGCTGCAAGGGGCATTATTGCAGCTCTTCAGGGAGCACTCCAGGGACACCATCATGGCACTTCAGAGGGTATGTGTGGCCCTCTCAATGGGGCATCTTCGAGTCTCCCTGTAGGGCATTTTGCTGGCTTCACTCTAAGGGAAATATACCTGGCTCATCAGGGGGCACTGTGCTGGTCGCCCTTTAGATCGCGACCTTGGCACTTCAGAGGGCAGGGTCTGTGTTGTTCGCACTCAAAGGGGCATTGCCCGGGCAGTTCAGAAGGCACTATGCTGCCTGCCCTCCGGGTTTACTTGCCACTCCCCAGGGGGCATACACCTGGCACTCCAGGAGACAGGTGTGTTAACCATATTTCAAGTGCATCGTGTTGCCAGTTAGGCGTGGGCAGGACTCGTGGGGAAGTGGGCCTGGATTTCAAGAGACCCCCTGGCTGTCCAGCGGGAGGCTGCTGGCACTTTAGATTGCACTAAGAATCCGGGGTTGGCCATGCTGACAACCCACGGGGGAGCCTTGATGGCCCTGCACGGCCCATCGTCCTGGCACCCTGGAGTTGGGGGGAGTATATTTGCATTATTGGAGAGTTGCCACTGGTCAGAGGGCTGTTCTGTTAACCAGGGCATGCTGTGCCAACTCTACAGGCGGGAAGTGTACTGTGCATTCGGATGTGGCATAGGTGCCACCAGTGGGGTGGGCGTTTGGGCGCCCTCGGGGGGAGGAAGGGGTAGCCTATATGTGGGGGTGTTGGCATTTCAGGGTTTTAGTGTTGGCACTCCAACAGTGTGTGTGTGGTGGGAAGGGGGCGTGCTGGCACCAGCAGAGATATTCAGTATAACACGATCCTTGGTATAGCGGGGCGGAATAGGTGCCGCCCAGAAAAGCCTCTGCGACTAGATCTCGCGGCTTTCCATATCGACGTCCAGCCGGGGACCAGGAACGGGCGGAAAGCATTGTGCTCTGCCCCCCACTGCCGCCTTCCGGCCTCTCTGGCCAGGCACTTGAACTCCCACGTCTCTGCCTCATTAAAGCTGCGCCTTTCGTGTCGAAATTATACTGGGAGTTTGGAATACCAGGCTACAATGGAATGCCGTGCCCTGGTGTATGTCTAATGCCTCGGCTGAGGTGGCATACATTCTACTAAAAGGGTAATGTTTATGAAGGGGTATTTATTTGTCGGAGTGTTTGTCTTTTTGGAGCCGAGCTCGGCAAACGGTCTCGGAAATCCATCGCTTTATTAGGCTGGGGCATATTTCGGGCGCTGTCTTTCAGGACCATAAGGCGCCACCTCGGCTTGAGTAAGAGGTCTGTGTGGGCTCGAAAGTCCGCAACACAAAGATGCAGGCCTCACGGGGCGTCTCCCTCGGCAGAATGCGTCTATATTGCCAACGCAGAAGCGCCTTTCCTTTATGAAGAACGGACGGGCCCGCGCCCAGATGCCACCAAGACGGCAGAGGTCGCTCCGCGCAAGATCGCGTTACGAGCCACTCGTCCGGTGGGAGTCCGCGAACCCCGTTCTCGGTGGCCTGGGCGAGCGCCGCCGGACAGGTTTGAAAGGGGGGCGCGTGTGCAGCCGATGCTCGCAGGAAAGAACACTCGAAGTCCGAAGATGCAGTGGTCGTCTCACAAAGGCGCCCCGCGTGTTTCCTCTGACACGGCCGTTCGTTATAGCAAGCGGCCACACGGCGTGGGCCTCGCGCCTCAGGACGACCAGGCCCGCTAAAACATGAGCCTTTATTTACAACAAATGTAAGGCCGAAAATCTGGATTTTACCAAAATCTACATTTCGATAGATCGGGAACACGCACGACGCAAATCTGGGTTTCGTGCACACGCGGGTGCTATCAATTTGACATCGTACACAGGATGTGCGCCTTCCGGGGTACACGTGTAGCCGATACGGTCTTATTTCCAACGAAGAGGCCCGGGTCCTGGTGTTAAAACATCGGGCTCGGAACTGCTGAGTATGAGGGAACGGGAAGCGCGGCCTAGCAGAAGGCAGCCCCCCTCTGGGCGGGCGTGCGGGGGGTCGGCAAACAATGTACATTTTCCACTTTTAAACATGGGCCACACTAATAAAATATACGCTCCGAGGAGGAAGGCATGGACTCGTAACCTTATGTTTAAGGCGGCGCCTTGCGTCCATTGAGGCCCCGGGTGAGAGAACGTTCCTGGTGAAAGGAAGGACAGAGAGGAGGTGGGGGTGGGGGGAGAGAGATAGGTAGGTGGGTAGCTAGAGGGAGAGAAAGGGCGCAGGTGGGGTAGAGAGATAGATACAGGGGGAAGGTAGGGGGATGGGAGGAGAGAGAGAGGGTGTCGAGGGTGAGAGAGCGGTAGAGAAATGGGGAGATAGAAATGGCGGAGTGAGACAGAGAGGGCGAAAGAGACGGGGGTTGGTGTCTGGAGCTCGCCTACCCCTAAATAAAGCACGGACTCAATTCCGGGGCCGGCGAGCGCGGCTCTTCCCCCACACCTCGGGCTCAAGTGACAGCTCGCCTCTCGGGTTTTCCTGTCACCGATGTTAAGTGGCGGGTCTGATCTGTGTATGTGGGGGGGGGGAGGGTTTAGGGGTTCGCGGGCTTTATTGGCAAGGGGAAGAGAGTGGTGTAGGCCGGTGCAGGCGTGCACTCTAGGCGCAGAGGCGTGACGCCGCCACCCGAAAAGACCGCTAGCCAAACCCTGCAAGGAGCCCCCTCCATTCCCGTCACTCTGAGGCCTACACAGGCCTAGCGCCTACTTAGTGTCCCCTGGCCAGTGGGAGTCCAGCCTGCACCGGAAGGAGCGCCGGCGGGGTACGTGTGGGCATCACTATGCGCTCTGGCTGGGCACTAGACTCTGGCCTGCTCTGAGCTGTGGGCCTAGGATGCCAGTGCACTGTGAATTCCAGCGGTGCGCACATGTGTCCGAATGCCTGGGCGTAGTGCCGGTTGCCCTCGGTTGTGGTAGGCGAACTACGAGAGCTACCAATGGACACATTGTGGGGGGTTCTCAGGTGCCGTGGGAGTGTACCTTTTATTGATAACTTTTCTGTGGGTGCTGTCGATAGCATTCGGTGAGGCTGTCCGGCATCTGGATACTGGGCTGTGGCCAATGGGAGTCTCTGACAGGGACCTCTGAACTGTGGGCGCTGAGGCTGGGCATGGATGCGGGGCCCCGATTGCAAAGAGCTGCGGGACCAGGGAACTCTGGGTGCCGTGAACTTTCTGTCGATTTATAGAGGTGTCGTGTTGGGGGGGGCGGTGTACGGGGGTACCCTACCGATAACTGTTGAGCTGTGGGCACTGCCACTTGGTCCAGGGTGGGCATCTGCTTGCGAACGCTGCCTCACGGGTGCTTGGACGGTAGTGCCGAGGTCTTTGCTAAGGGGGGCGGGGGGGTGTCTGGGGATGGAAAGGTGCTCTACGTGCGGGTTTCTGCTTGGGAAGGCTAGGCTGAGTGGGCTTTAAATCAGCACTGGGCAAGGTTGCCTGTCTGTGGAGTAAGGGTGCCCCAAGCAGGCACTGTATCTAAGGCCCTGCTTGCAGATTGTGGTGGCGCTGGTGGGGGTCGATCACTGCTTGTTAACTGTGGTTGGCACTAGTGGGGGTACCAGCCTATGAATAGTGGGAACTCTGGAAGGGCGGTGTGTGGGATACGGGCGGTCTTGGGTGGGGGTAGGGTCCTATATTGCGAAGTGTGGTTGCTGTGGATGGGCAGTGTGCGGTTTGACTGCTTAGCAGCTGACGTTTGCCTTGGGTGGGGGTACTTAATTGCAGGCCTTGGTCTCTGTGAGTGGGCTTGCAATGTATGCTTTCACTGCTTAGAACCTGATGTTTGCCTTGGGTGGGGGTACTTCATTACATAGTGCTCTTGCTGTGGATGAGAAATGTGTGGGTTCACTGCTCAGAAGCTGTGGGTGGTCTTGGGTGGAGATCCTTAATTGTTAGCCTTGGTCTCTGTGAGTGGGCAATGTGTGGTTTCACTCCTTAGGACCTGATGTTGGCTTTGGGTGGGGGTCCTTTATTGCAAAGTGGGGTTTCTGTGGATGGTCACTGTCTGGGTTCACTGCTCGGAAGCTCAGGGGGGCCTTGGGTGGGGATCCGGGGATCCTTAATTGAAAAAACCTTGGTCTCTGTGAGTGGGCAATGTGTGGTTTCACTGGTTACAACCTGATTCTGGCTTGGTTGGGGGAGGGGAAGGGGTCCTTAATTGCAAATTGTGGTTGCAGTGGATGGCAATGTGTGGTTTCACTGTCTGCAAGCTGCAGGTGTGGTTGTCCTTACTTGTGAACTCTGGTCGCTCTCGGTGGGCACTGGGCCTTTGGTTGTGAGGATGGGTAGTTGCAGCCTTGCTGCAGCCTGGGGTCGAATCCCATCGGGTCAGAGTAGGGTCTTCCCTGTGGTCTGGCTAGGACCTGGAGCTCAAGGTGTTGGTGCAAAGATTCCCTGGTGTCAGGTGTAGGCCTTAAGTTCAAGGTGTGAATGGACAGTTGCCCTTGGACACCCCTGGAGGCCGTGGACAGCTGGGATGAATGTCATCCCTGTGGTCAGGTCTGGAGGCATAACTAATGGTTTGGTCAGGCCACCTCTCTTTGGGGTGCATGGCTTATTTGGGCTGTGGGTGCATAGCTCCCCCTGTGATGTGGGTGAATACCTCCTCTGGCATGTGGTGGCATGCGTGTGGAGGACTCCACTGCAGGGCGAGTGGCAGGCTCCCCAGGATATGGTGAACAGTTCTTCTGGGGTCTGGGTGGCAGCCCCTCTTGCTTGTAGTCTGATGACTTAACTGGAGCGTTGATGGACCCCTCTGTGGTGAGGAAACACTGCCCCATTTGGGCGGCAGGGTGGGCTCTTTTTAAAGGACTGCTCCACTGGGATTTGGAGGGGGGCACTCCAGATGTGAGTCCCTGTCTCCCAAAGGCTTGGGTGGGAGATTTCTTTCGGGTGTTGTGAGGGGCTCCTCTGTGGTAGGGAAGAGGGGTTGGTCTAGGCCAGGGGCCAGCAACCTTTGGCTCTCCAGATGTTTTGGGCTATAAGGCCCATCAGCCTTATACAGTATAGCGAATGGTGACTGATCGTGGGAGTCGTAGTCCAAAACATCTGGAGAGCCACGGGGTTCAGACCCTTGCTATGAGATGTACGTGGCAGCGTCCACTGGCATTTGGGTTGGCAGATCACCTGATGAGAGTGGGTGTTTGTCCTGGGTGTAGGGAGCTGGATCACCAGGGGCACAGGTGTGGCGCAGACACCCTCCGTTGTGGGTGGTCTCTGATATGCTGTCAGGCTGGTAGGTTTTTGGTCTTCCTAGATTGTGAACTGTTGTTTTCTAGACTGAAATTACTGAGTGGTAAATTGGTTCACGGTAGTTACTTTGTGGTGGTAAATTTATTAGGCATACGTTGAGGGGTAGGTGCTACAGGAGAGTGGGTAAGGCTATAGGAGGGCTGATAGGAGGGTATGGGGGAATACCAAATTAAAAGAAACAACCACTCATTGATTTATGTTGGCAGAGCCACTGAGGTATGAGTAAGTAGCTTCTCAGAGCTTTGGATGGGAGGATCCCCTCGGTATGGGTGGGAGGATCCCTGGGTATGGATGGCAGGATCCTTTAGTTATGGGGGGCAGGATCCTCTGGGTATGGGTGGGAGGATCCCCTGGGTGGGAGGATCCCCTCTGTATGGTTGGCAGGATCCTTTAGTTATGGGTGGCAGGATCCTCTGGGTATGGGTGGCAGGATCCCCTGGGTATGGGTGGGAGGATCCCCTGGGTATGGGTGGAAGGACCCCCTGGGTATGTGTGGCAGGATCCTCTGGGTATGGGTGGCAGGATCCCCTGGGTATGGGTGAGAGGATCCCCTGGGTATGGGTGGGAGGATCCTTTAGGTATGGGTGGCAGGATCCTCTGGGTATGGGTGGGAGGATCCCCTGGGTATGGGTGGGAGGATCCCCTGGGTATGGGTGGAAGGACCCCCTGGGTATGTGTGGCAGGATCCTCTGGGTATGGGTGGCAGGATCCCCTGGGTATGGGTGAGAGGATACCCTGGGTATGGGTGGGAGGATCCTTTAGGTATGGGTGGGAGGATCCCCTGGGTATGGGTGGGAGGATCCCCTGGGTATGGGTGGAAGGACCCCCTGGGTATGTGTGGCAGGATCCGCTGGGAACGGGTGGCAGGATCCCCTGTGTATGGGTGGTCCGATCCCCTGGGTAGGGTGGCAGGATCCCCTGGGTATGGGTGGCAGGATCCCCTGGGTAGGGGCGGTCTGATCCCCTGGGTAGGGTGGCAAGATCCCCTGGGCATGGGTGGCAGGATCCCCTGGGTATGGTTGGCAGGATCCCCTGGGAACGGGTGGCAGGATCCCCTGGGTATGGGTGGTCCGATCCCCTGGGTAGGGTGGCAGGATCCCCTGGGTATGGGTGGCAGGATCCCCTGGGTAGCGGTGGTCTGATCCCCTGGGCATGGGTGGCAAGATCCCCTGGGTATGGGTGGCAGGATCTCCTGAGTATGGGTGGCAGGATCCCCTGGGTATGGGTGGGAGGATCCCCTGGGTAGGGTGGGAGGATATCCTGGGTATGGGTGGTCCGATCCCCTGGGTAGGGTGGCAGGATCCCCTGGGTATGGGTGGCAGGATCCCCTGGGTAGGGGTGGCCTGATCCCCTGGGTAGGGTGGCAAGATCCCCTGGGCATGGGTGTCAGGATCACCTGGGTATGGGTGGTAGGATACCCTGAGTATGGGTGGGAGGATCCCCTGGGTATGGGGGAGATTTCCATGGGTATGGGTGGCAGGATCCCCTGGCTATGGGTGGGAGGACCCCCTGGGTATGGATGGGAGGATCCCCTGGTTAGGGTGGGAGGATCCCCTGGGTATGTGTGGCAGGATCCCCTGGGTATGGGTGGCAGGATCCCCTGGGTATGGATGGGAGGATCCCCTGGTTAGGGTAGGAGGATCCCCTGGGTATGGGTGGCAGGATCCCCTGGGTAGGGTTGGTCTGATCCCTTGGGTAGGGTGGCAAGATCCCCTGGGCATGGGTGGCAGGATCACCTGGGTATGGGTGGCAGGATCCCCTGAGTATGGGTGGCAGGATCCCCTGGTTAGGGTGGGAGGATCCCCTGGGTATGGATGGGAGGATCCCCTGGGTATGGGTGGTCCGATCCCCTGGGTAGGGTGGTAGGATCCCCTGAGTATGGGTGGCAGGATCCCCTGGGTATGAGGGGGGATCCCCTGGGTATGTGTGGCAGGATCCCCTGGGTATGGGTGGGAGGATCCCCTGGGTATGGGTGGGAAGATCCCTTGGGTAGGGTGGCAGGATCCCCTGGGTATGGGTGGGAGGATCTCCTGGGTATGGATGGGAGGATCCCCTGGGTATGGGTGGGAGGATCTCCTGGGTATGGATGGGAGGATCCCCTGGGTAGGATGGGAGGATCCCCTGGGTATGGATGGTAGGATTCCCGGAAGTGGAGTGCGAAGGCCCGTGCGATATGGCTGCACAGCTCCCCTAAATCCTGGACGGGAACGTCCTTGGGGTCATCTCTTGCAGGGTATGGATGGTCGTTCACGTGGGTGTGGTTGGTGGCTTGTTTGGGGTGTGTGCTGGCTACCGCTCTGCGGGTCTGAGTGGTCGGTTCCACTGGGCCGTTGGTATGCTATTCGTGTGTGCGTGCGTGTGTGTGGATGGGGGGCGGGGGGAGGCAATTCTGCATGGGTGTGGGGTGAATCTCCCATGGTGCAGGTGGGCCATTTCCTCGCCTGAGTGCGGCACTCTCCCCCAGGTGCCTGTCCTGGGAGCGGTTGTGCTCGGATGTCCTCCGGGTAGATGTGGGCAGCTCTCGTGCATGTGGGATTACCCCGCTGTCCTGATATGTCGGGATTACACAGCATGCGAAAATAGGGAACATTAGGAATGTGAACTAAGGAGACTGACTCCAAAGAAACCGCACACAAACCTTGAGGCCTGGAATCCCTGCCATTGCGCTCTGGGAGCACAGCACATCCGCGACCACTGGTCCTGAAGAAAGTGCTAGAAGGAACGAGAAACCACCGCAGCCGGCCGGCCTCCCTGTAAGGGGTGCGCAGGCATTAACTGGGCAGCCGGCTTTTGATTTTTCTTGTCCTTAGATGCACTGAGAAGACGAGACGTGAATAATAAAAACGAGAAATCCTCGAGATAGGCGGCCCAGCAGCACACCCTAGGGCCAAAGCAGCACCCGGGGCTGGTTAGTACTGGCTGGAGGCATAGAACGGCGTTCGCTAAATTGAAATACAAGTAAGATCATTGAGAAGGACGACTCTCTGGGTGGGAGTGCAGCACTCATGCATAACAGCAGAATCCCCTGCAGCGTGGAGGACAATGAGGGTAGTGTAGATCTCCCCATACTCTCCTGGCATGTTGCTAGCCAACTAATCTGGGCGAGGATGGCCGTCCCTTGTGGGCGAGGGCGGGCGCTTTCCCTGGTGGGTTTGGCAAAGATCACCCGGGGTGTTGGGAGCTGGCACTTCTGGAGTGCGGTTGGACAGCTCATCTGAGTCTTTGTGGTTGGCACCCTTGGTGTTTTGGGGGCTGGCTTACCATTGGCTTTGGAGGGTAGCTCCGGGGCAACGCGCTCGTCTTGGGCCGAGCAACAAAGGTTCGATCCTGGGTCAGTGCTTAGAAACCTCTGGGTATTAAGTGCGTTATAAATAACCAATTATAAAATAAATTATATGTGTCGGCTTGGGGGGGGGTTCAGAGAGGGGGAGAGAGAAAGAGATGGCCGTATCCCCTGCATTTGTGTTTGTGTGTGGCTGTGCGAACGCACATGTGTGTACTTGTGGCAGGCTTTCCTCTGCTGTTGGGTGCAGCCCCCCTGCAGTGTTTGGGGCCTGCTCCCTTGAGTGTGTCTGGCTTGCTCCCCTGTGTATCTGGGCGAGCTTCTGTGGTAGGGGACTGACTTCTCTTGAGTGTGGGTGGATGGCTGCCTGGGGATTTGGGGCCAACTTCTGTGGTAAGGGGCCGGCTCCCTTTGAGTGTGGGTGGATGGCTGCCTGGGGATTTGGGGCCAGCTTCCGTGGTAAGGGGCCGGCTCCCCTTGAGTGTGGGTGGATGGCTGCCTGGGGATTTGGGGCAAGCTTCCGGGGTAGGGGACTTGCTCCCCTTGAGTGTGGGTGGCCGGCTCACTTGGGGATTTGGGGAGAGGTTCTAGGGTAGGGGGCCTGCTCCCCCAGAGTGTGTCTGGCTGGCTCCCCTGTGTATCTGGGCGAGCTTCTGTGGTAGGGGACTGACTTCTCTTGAGTGTGGGTGGATGGCTGCCTGGGGATTTGGGGACAGCTTCCGTGGTAGGGGGCCGGCTCCCCTTGAGTGTGGGTTGCCGGCTCCCCTGGGGATTTGGGGCGAGCTTCCGTGGTAGGGGGCCGGCTCCCCTTGAGTGTGGGTGGCCGGCTCGCCTGGGGATTTGGGGACAGCTTCTGTGGTAAGGGGCCGACTCCCCTTGAGTTTGGGTGGATGGCTGCCCTGGGGATTTGGGGCGAGCTTCCAGGGTAGGGGGCCGGCTCCCCTTGAGTGTGGGTGGATGGCTGCCCTGGGGATTTGGGGCGAGCTTCCGGGGTAGGGGGCCGGCTCCCTGTGAGTGTGGGTGGATGACTGCCTTGGGGATTTAGGGCCAGCTTCCGGGGTAGGGGGCCGGCTCCCCTTGAGTGTGGGTGGATGGCTCCCCTGGGGCTTTGGGGCAAGCTTCCGGGGTAGGGGGCTGGCTCCCCTTGAGTGTGGGTGGATGGCTGCCCTGGGGATTTAGGGCCAGCTTCCGGGTTAGGGGGCCGGCTCCCCTTGAGTGTGGGTGGATGGCTGCCCTGGGGATTTGGGACGAGCTTCCGGGGTAGGGGGCCGGCTCCCCTTGAGTGTGGGTGGATGGCTGCCCTGGGGATTTGGGGCGAGCTTCCGGGGTAGGAGGCCGGCTCCCCTTGAGTGTGGGTGGCCGGCTCGCCTGGGGATTTGGGGCAAGCTTCCGGGGTAGGCGGCCGGCTCCCCTTGAGTGTGGGTGGATGGCTGCCCTGGGGATTTAGGGCCAGCTTCCGGGTTAGGGGGCCGGCTCCCCTTGAGTGTGGGTGGATGGCTGCCCTGGGGATTTGGGACGAGCTTCCGGGGTAGGGGGCCGGCTCCCCTTGAGTGTGGGTGGATGGCTGCCCTGGGGATTTGGGGCGAGCTTCCGGGGTAGGGGGCCGGCTCCCCTTGAGTGTGGGTGGATGGCTGCCCTGGGGATTTGGGGCGAGCTTCCGGGGTAGGGGGCCGGCTCCCCTTGAGTGTGGCTGGATGGCTGCCCTGGGGATTTGGGGCGAGCTTCCGGGGTAGGGGGCTGGCTCCCCGTGAGTGTGGGTGGATGACTGCCCTCGGGATTTAGGGCCAGCTTCCGGGGTAGGGGGCCGGCTCCCCTTGAGTGTGGGTGGATGGCTGCCCTGGGGATTTGGGGCGAGCTTCCGGGGTAGGGGGCCGGCTCCCCTTGAGTGTGGGTGGATGGCTGCCCTGGGGATTTGGGGCCAGCTTCCGTGGTAAGGGGCCGGCTCCCCTTGAGTGTGGGTGGATGGCTGCCCTGGGGATTTAGGGCCAGCTTCCGGGGTAGGGGGCTGGCTCCCCTTGAGTGTGGGTGGCCGGCTCGCCTGGGGATTTGGGGCGAGCTTCCAGGGTAGGGGGCCGGCTCCCCTTGAGTGTGGGTGGATGGCTGCCTTGGGGATTTAGGGCCAGCTTCCGGGGTAGGGGGCCGGCTCCCCTTGAGTGTGGGTGGCCGGCTCGCCTGGGGATTTGGGGCGAGCTTCCGGGGTAGGGGGCCAGCTCCCCTTGAGTGTGGGTGGATGGCTCCCCTGGGGATTTGGGGCGAGCTTCCGGGGTAGGGGGCCGGCTCCCCTTGAGTGTGGGCGGCCGGCTCGCCTGGGGATTTGGGGCGAGCTTCTGTGGTAGGGGGCCGGCTCCCCTTGAGTGTGGGTGGATGGCTGCCATAGGGATTTGGGGACAGCTTCTGTGGTAGGGGGCCGGCTCCCCTTGAGTGTGGGTGGATGGCTGCCCTGGGGATTTGGGGCCAGCTTCCGTGGTAAGGGGCCGGCTCCCCTTGAGTGTGGGTGGATGGCTGCCCTGGGGATTTAGGGCCAGCTTCCGGGGTAGGGGGCTGGCTCCCCTTGAGTGTGGGTGGCCGGCTCGCCTGGGGATTTGGGGCGAGCTTCCGGGGTAGGGGCCCGGCTCCCCTTGAGTGTGGGTGGATGGCTGCCTTGGGGATTTAGGGCCAGCTTCCGGGGTAGGGGGCCGGCTCCCCTTGAGTGTGGGTGGCCGGCTCGCCTGGGGATTTGGGGCGAGCTTCCGGGGTAGGGGGCCAGCTCCCCTTGAGTGTGGGTGGATGGCTCCCCTGGGGATTTGGGGCGAGCTTCCGGGGTAGGGGGCCGGCTCCCCTTGAGTGTGGGCGGCTGGCTCGCCTGGGGATTTGGGGCGAGCTTCTGTGGTAGGGGGCCGGCTCCCCTTGAGTGTGGGTGGATGGCTGCCATAGGGATTTGGGGACAGCTTCTGTGGTAGGGGGCCGGCTCCCCTTGAGTGTGGGTGGATGGCTGCCCTGGGGATTTGGGGCGAGCTTCCGGGGTAGGGGGCCGGCTCCCCTTGAGTGTAGGTGGATGGCTGCCCTGGGGATTTGGGGCGAGCTTCCGGGGTAGGGGGCCGGCTCCCCTTGAGTGTGGGTGGATGGCTGCCCTGGGGATTTGGGGCGAGCTTCCGGGGTAGGGGGCCGGCTCCCCTGGGGATTGGGGGCCAGCGCGTGTTGCTCAGCACTCTCCTCACTCGTCTCCCTTCTCGTTTCAGGCTGCAGCAGCAGGTCCTGTCCCAGGGCTCGGTGCGCTCCCTGACAGAAGACGGGTCCCTGGAGCCCCTGGGGGCCGCTTCTAGCCCCGCGGCCAGCTTGTCCAGCAAGGCGGCCACCTCTGCCATCTCCATCACATCCAGTGACAGTGAATGCGACATCTGAGTCAGCAGGAGCGGAGAAGGGGGGGTCCGGACCTCAGGGCCCGGCTCCGTGGCTCCGCGAGCACCCTGACACAGACACATTGAGGGGGGGCTCTGGCGCACGGAGCCCCCTCGGCCCCCTCCCTCCATGGATTAATGT